>NC_091792.1:121607500-122877500 GCF_041296235.1 Equus asinus
AAAAAGAAATAGAATCATTGCCGAGAACAGTCTTCTTATGGGGCCCCCTTTGTGTTTTTTCGGCTTTGAACGGCTGCCTTTTGAAATAGACCATATGCTTTGTTAGCACATTAGACAGATGCCCATCCCAGCCAGTTCTGTTACTGGAGAAAGTCTATAATCTCTCTCGTTCTCGCTGTTCTTTTTTATGGAACCTGTTGGTGGGATTCAAGCGAGAGAGATTCATCGCAGCACCCTCCTGTATTTTTCCTTGTGTCTCCTCGTATTTTCCTAAAGTTGTGTTCTGAGGGTAGGAGACCCTGGGGAGCTTTCTTTCTGTGAAACTTCTGCAGTCTAGGGCTTGAAGCCAGTGGCTGGATCCCAGGCAATTCTGAGTTCTACTTCTGTCAGAGGCATTCATACTCAGTGTGTTTCATTGCCCCTCAAGGATGGTTGAAACAGCCCAGTTGGTGAGCAGCCAGGAAAAAGTAGGGTTAAAAAACCCCAACTGCGTTACATCGAGCTCAAGCTGTCATGATTAAAACTGAATTTAAAGATTTGTTCACCAGAGAAAATCTCTCTGGATTGTTTCAGGCTGTGACTCTTCAATTAACCTGACGTTTCACAAATCCAAAATTGCCGTGGACGAACTCTTTACTTCGCTTCGGGATGTTGCTGGAGCTCGGAATCTCATGAAGCAATTTAAGTCTGTGTATGTTCCTGGAAATCATACCCACCAGGCAAGTACTCACGTTTTAAAGTAACCATCTAATCTGTGTTGTATTTTTAGGGTTCAGAGACTACAAGAAGAGTTTCCATTTTAACCTCTAAACTGAGGGATTTGTTCTAAATGAACGCCAGTCCCCTTCCAGTTCAGAGTTATGGGTTCCCCTGAATCCGAAAGCTTCTTGATTCATTTGCACCACAGGTCTGATGCAGTGAGATGAGCGCTGGACTGGGGTTTGGCCACTGCTTTATAACTGTCACAGACCTATTCTGTAACCCTAGGCAAGTCCCTTCACTTCTTTGGGCCCCCGTTACTACAGGTGTCAGGTGAGGGGCTGGCCTTAGATAATGCCCAAGTTTCTGGATCTAAGCAGTCCATGAACATTTGGAACAGTTAGAATACTAAAATTACCTAATAATATTATGGGCAGGAAAAAAGGAGTCTGTGACAGAAAAAAACATTTTTTATTTAAAATTCCCCTGCCAGTTTCTAAGGAGACTAGGGAAATTTTGTGAGGATATTTTGACCACTGAGTAGGAAGATGGTATAAGAATCTAAGATTACAGAGGTAATTGCTCTGCAAAAACTCAGCAGGGGAGGAGCCATAGAAAGACCCAAAGGAAAGCTTCAGGAGTGAAGAAAGGCTGGAGCCATCAAGGCTGGACAGTCTCTCTTGGACAAGGATGGTGACAGAACTCATGCTGCTGGTGGCCAAAGATGAGCTTTCAAGGAAGGACAGATGTTTCTGATGGAAAAGCTCATTAGGTTTTGCTGTGGAGTGCATGAAGAAATCTTCTCCGTCTCCCCATGAAATCTTGGGTAAAATACATTCAATTTGCTAAGGCTCTTTGGAGGGTTGAATGTGCCATGAGTGGGGTCTATGATATAGTGAGGGGTTGAACTTCAGGGTGCTGACTCTTTCAGGTGGGAGTGTAGCCAAGAGCTAAGGTTACCCACTGCAGCCTAGCAAAATCCAGGTTCTTCCTCCCATATACTCATAAAGTAGCTGATCCTCAAAGAGAACGCCTACATCTGGTTTTTCCTTTGATCCTCACAACAAGTAAGCCAGAGACGTATTATTATCCCCAGATCCAGGAAGGCCACAGCGACTTGCCACAGGCACACAGGTGGCCAGGGCCAGATGCCAGGTCTTTGCTGCCAACACAAAACCTCCTTTCCCACTATACCCTGTTCTCATGGAGGCTCTAGAAATATTCATTGATGGTGCCGATAGCCATCTGAAATCAGCGACCAAGATATGAAAAATCTTAGAAACTGGCACTCAACCTAGTGACATAAATTCCCATCCTTCTTTGTTCAATGATCTGAGAACACCGCTACCACAAAATACGGATGAAATCACTCAGATAATCAACCGTATGTAGTTCTGTTACTAATAAGATCACCAATCTTAAATATGGCAGAATGGACAAGTTCTAGTAAGACATGATAGACCTGGTAATATATGATGAAATTTAGACCAAAGAATGTCAAGAAGCAAGTGACTCCCAAAGTTGGCAAAGGGAAAATAAACCACTAAAGTAATGAGGTCTTTTCAGTTTTATGATCATAATGGTGACTAACTTGGCCAACTTCACATAAACATGTACTAGCTATAAATCTTGGGCATGATAAGGACAATGATAAGTTTCCTAAATTTTATCTCCCTACTGCCAACACTGTCATTTCTCCAGACCTCAGAACCCTGTCGTGCAGCCATGGCCTTTGGAAAATCAACTTTCCCTGTTGTGTATACTCCCCTTACAGTGAGTCAATAATATCAACACATTCACCAAAAATCCTAAATGTCAATGAGTGGGAAGTGGGGTCAAGGCAAGGAAGATGTGTGTATCATCAGGGGATTAAATAAATAATGATACACACAGTGACATGCCATGCAACCATTAAAATGGATGGGGCAGACCTAAATGTGCTTAGCAGGGACTATATTTGAATCCTTGTCTCAGGCTCTGCTTCTTGGAAAACTCAGACTGAAACAGAGGTTCACAATCTATTAGGTTTTCACCTACCTGTTTAGATCATTTTGTAAAGCGTTATTCTATTTTTGTTAAAAATAAAATGAAAAGTATATGGGTATGTATATTTAATAAGTCTTTAAAAATATAGGAAAAATTTATAATAGCTACCTTTTCGAGGACAGGGTAGGTTGGATGGACAGGAGGACCTCTGACTTCTTGCTCTCTATATAAAGAGTTTTTATGGGATTGTGGGTAATTTTTACCTGTTTGGGCTTTTCAATATTTTTTTACTTTAAAGAAGTTTTTATTCACAGATGTAAGCCCTGTGAGGACAGGATTTTGATCTGGTTTGCTCACTACCATATCCTCGGTGCCTAGAGTGGTATCTTGCACACAGTGGATGCTTAATAAATATTTGTTGGGTGCATCTTGAATGCAATACACATATTGCATGCATATATTGAATGCATATATCTTTTTCATATATCAGAGGATTTGTTGGGACACAAAATGTGTGTAATTAGGAAAGGACAGATGTCCAGGCTAGAATCAGAGTCCAGCTGTGTCTAGTTCTGAAGATGGGTCTTGGCTAGGCAACTTTCTGCCCATCTCCCAGTTTGTTCCTTAGCCCTGTGGCCCCAGGAAAAAATTTGTGCTTTCTATCTAGCTCCATGCTGTTTCTACGCAGAATCTAGTTGAGATGTCCTGGGGTCCCCAGGAAAGCACTAGGCCTGGTCTGGCCCTGGGTTCTTGTTCCAGCTCTGACCAGTGCTGTGTATCTGGGCTATCTCCCCTGGATCTTGAGGCCCCTGCCAGCCCCAGCTTCTCTCCCAGTGCACTTCTCTCCTGCTCCAATGCATAAGAGTTGGCTTTCAGATCCACACATGTTTCCCCTGCTAGCACTAGAGTCACCTCTTATTTAACCTTCATCCTTTAGCCCTTTAGGAAAATGTGTCAGTCACAGCTCACAAGCAGAAAGCAGACACCACTCTTGTCATTTTAAGAAGAACATGATTTCATACAAGGAGTTAAGTACTTATAAAATCTCTGGAAAAGCTGGAGGAGTGGGATCTAGACTGGATCTCTGGAAATGAGCCCAGAACATCGCCACACACTCCTGACCCTCCAAGGGAACCAGTACGTCTGCCACAGTCAGGAGAGTGGGCACGATGGGGACCATGAGGCTGCCACTAAAGCTCTTATCTTCAAGAACATACCATCAAAGCTGGAGACAGCACCTGTGTTTGCTCACCATGGTACCTGCAGAGCCTAGCTCAATGCTTGCCACCTAGTGGGTCAGTGGGTGGGTGGGCAGGTGGATGGATGGATGGATGGATGGATCCTGAACTGTAGGTCTAATCCAGAAGGGCATTTCTTAGTGAGAGGGGGTTAAGAGCAGCATTTGGGTTCATAGCTGAACTCTGTCACCTACTAACTGTGTGAACTTAGGCAAGTCACTTCACCTTTCCGTGCCTAGTTTCTCCTCTGTAAGAAGCTAATAATAGTAGCTCCCTCATAAAAATGCTTTAATGATTAGATGAGTTAACACATATAAAGCCCTTAGGACAGGAGCTGACACACAGATGCACTGTGTAAGCATTTGCTATAACAGTCATAATAAAGGACAAAATAAGCCTTCTCTCTGCCCTCTTTTGTGGCATTTTGTCTTTTCCTTTGCTAGGAGATGGGCTACACAGAAAGGGAGTCATTCTTAGGCTGATTGTCCTGTTAGCTGCTGTGTACGGCAAGAGTTTATTGCTGACTCCCATTTGTTTGGAAAGGTTGTGTTTGTTCGTAACTCTGTTGACTGGAAACCTAAGCCCCCAGTTTTGCCTGTGCAGTTAGTCTTCTTATGCTTTCGTTTCTTACTGTAAATGTTCAAGTAAGAACAGTTCCAGTTAATGGAAGGCTTAACCTCCTTCCTAAATGCCACAGTGTTTGATGTGCTGCTGTTCTTCAGCTGAAGCATCGGGAGGATATTAGGCAGATGTCTCAGCAGAAGAAGCTTATGAGCACTTTCAGACAAAATATGGTATGGCTCTTGCATGACTTGCTTTGGCAGAAGTCTCAAAGTGCTGTGCTGAGCTGGAGAAAACTTCCCACAGATGCTGACTGTCTTCTGTGCCTCTGGCATGATGAACAAGAGCATTTAGAACCAGCATTGCCCAAGGAGGCTTGATTCATCTTGTGCCTGGTGAAATATGGCTCTCTGAACAGTCTGTAGGTCCAGTCTCTTTGTCAACAATCCCAAGTCCTGGCCACCAGCTGTTCTTTTCCAAGTGCTGAGCTCTGCTCTCCCTCCTGATTCTATCTACCCAACCCCAGATCTAGTAGGCTTCTTCCTGAAATAACCAACGTGAGATAGGACTAAACTGAGGGCCAGGAAACTTGGTCTGTCCTGTAGTCTATTTGTGACTGCCTGTGTGAATGCAGGTGGATTAGTTAATAGCTTTGGGCTTTGTTCTCCTCATGTTGAAGTTGAAGGGACTACACTCAAAATTTTAAAAAGTCATCTGCTTCTGGTTTAAAGGATGGTTGGATGGATGGATGGATAGATGGATGGATAGATGGATGAAAAGACAAACAAATGAACCACTTTTTAATCTGCAGAACAAATCATTTCTTTTAAGAAGATGAAAGGAGAGAAAAATCAGACAGAATAGCAAAAAATAAATAAGCCATGAAATAATCAAAGCCACGAGCAGTTTTGAACAGATGTTTTTCTATACAGTCGTGGATTGAAATAAAATGAATACCCTCTCCACAAGTCTAGTTTTCCTGGGAAGTTGGTTGTTTACAGTCAATTTTTCAATAAAGGGAGAGGCATCCTCAGCAGCAAGACAGAGAGAGTCCCTGGCTGTACCAACACCAACCAGCAAAGCCAAGGTCTGCAGTGCCAATTGACGGGGATGTGGTTGTGGCAACAACTCAGGTTTCCTTGGACACTGACGTCTTAGGCCATCTTTGAAGGTGCACCAAGTTCAAGAAGATGTTGGAGTTAGACTAGCTTCTCAAAATTGTCTCTGACTTATGTGTAATGTCAGAAACTGCTGCTATACGCAATACCTTTCTTCAAGAGCTAGAATCAGGTCAATTAAAGAGTCTTCTAGACTTGATCACACATTATCTCCACCACAAAAGAGTAACCAGAGACATAGATGCAAATATTTTATTTTTCATTTTTTGATTAAATATGGTATTTTTCTTTTTTTTAATTAAGATTATGATAGAAAATATGGTATTTTTAAAGGCCAAGTTTTTTCTGGAAGAGATACTGACAATATAAAGAAAAAAAAAAAAAGAAGAGTTTCTGGTATAAGATCGATGTTTTTGAAACTTCAGCTGTTTCATGTGTAACACCCATCAGGGGTCTTGTTAGGCTCTGCCAAACCTTCAGGCTAGCTCATGACACTGTCATAGAAGCCACGTTATGATGTTCATGGCTCTACATACTTTTGGTTTCATGGGCCCTTTCTTCTCTAAAAATAAAAATGTTAAAAATTATATTGTACAAGTGAATTGGTGTGGAGACAAATATATTAATATTACAGATCAAAACATTATCTTTGACCTGAAAGTTCATTTTTTCCTTTTGATTTTAGAAGAAATTAATACATTTTCACGAGTCCCTAAGAGTCTTGTTGGCCCTAGGCGCTGTGTGTCTGTACCTAATGGATAAGTTGGCTCTGTGGTCATAGCCCCCACTTGGCACCAGTTTGCCCAGGACAGGAACATAGCTCATCATCGGCGAGCAGCAGGCATTTTTCTTCTCTGGAGTAGTCTTTGTGACTCTCCATGAAGCAGTCCACATAGCTATCCAGGAGCTACTGAGTTTTGCCCTGAGGTGACAGCTCAGGAGTGAGGGAACTAGACTCACATGGTGGGAGGAGGAGAGCAGGAATCCCCTGGCTTGAAAACCTCATGTCCTATAAGAGCCAGTTTCTCTGGAACAACACCACAGGTATAGTTCCAGTGTCCCTCCGAGGGACGTGCCCATTGACGCAAGAGTCATCATACTCAGAGGAGCCCAAGGCTCCGGCTTTCTATTCAGTGTTTTATAGTTGGCCCAGTCTAATGCAATTTACTAAGCAGGGGTTCTTTTTATCATAAGCAATCTTGCCTGGCTAGAGTTTGACATTCTTCCCTTATCAGGTTTCCAGGGAAACAGAGCTAGAAAGTTAACTAAGGGTCAAATTCTTATGCAGAAGGGAAAAGGGCTTAATAATCCTCTGCCTACGACATGCAACTTACCAGTTGTTAAGGAAATAATTATATTAATGTTTCAATTCAGACTTTATAGTGTGTCTGTGGCAGAAGCAAAATGCTATATGTTCCCCAAACTCCATTTCCTTTTCCTGCTGGGCATAGTTAATCACATTTTCCAGATTCCCTTGCAGGTAAATATAGGTTTGTGACTAATTCTGAGCAATGAACTATGGGTGGAAGTGATACAGATCACTTTCAGGCTGAGCCTCTAAAATCTCTCTGGAAATCCTTCATACTCTCTCTTTCATCATCTGCGGATGAGATGTACAGGCCTCAATGTGGGATTCCAGTGCCCTAGGGAGTGCGGGAGCCACTCAGTGGCAGGAACTGGGTGTCTGAATGGTTGTCTAGGGCACAGACCCCCTTCTGCCAACATACATAGGATGTGACATAAGCGAGAAATAAATGAATGAATTTGTCTGTTTTTAGTTCCTCTCCTTTACCCCCTAAAAGGGGAACTGGCAGAGAATGTTTGATTAGGAAAGTTAAATTGCTGTGGCTAGCCCTCTTAATATTGAGGCAGACTACACGACTAATCTCCCCTCTGACCCTTCCTCAAAGTATGAGAAAATTCTGAGCAGGGCACTTGGGGAAGACATCTGTCTCCCCTGTCACCACCTTCTTCATGGTCCTTTCTGAGAAGTGGGCAGCTTCTGGCTGAAGAGAGAATTCCGTGACTGTCAGAGGTTTGTCATCCAAGAAGCCACTGCCAAAGCAGTTCATTCCAATCAGACTTCAGTGACATGATCTGGGGGACAAAGCAATCCAAGTAAGTGGCTGAGAGGAAGGAGCCAAAGGTTCCCGTTATTAAAACCCTAAATGGAAAAACTAAGAAATGTGTTTGCTGAGGAGTCACGAGACCAGTACTGCTTTGGACCTGAGGATGTCTTTTCCCAAATCGTGCTCTTTAAAGAGACAGTGTTATTTGGTTGTTCTGTGCTGAGCTAGTTTAATAAAGAATTTAGAGGTCTTTTCTATATAATATTTAAGTGGGAAAACCTATCTCTAAATTAAAAATAATCCTTATATCATTTAATGTACTTTTGGCTACAAGCGAAAATAGAAAAAACCCAAACTGGCTAAAACAAGACAGGTAATTTATTGGATCCTATGACTTAAAAGTCCAGAGAAGGGATAGGTTCAAGTGGTCAGGGGCATTGCTGGGGGGATGCTGGCAGGGACAGCAAATCAACAGGGAGCGGCCGGTTCCTGCTTGCTGTTCCTGCCTTCCCCTCTCCCTTTAGGACCTGCTATTGGCAGACTCTATCAGACCCAGATGGCAGAGCACCAATGGTTTGCAGAGACCCAGGCCAGCATCACAGAACTGAGTACAGAAGGCAGGGTTTGGAGTTGAGAGACAATAGCTTAATAGTTATCACATCTCTCTATAGAAAATGATATTTCAAAATTGCTGTCATATGAAAACAAAATCAGAGAGAATGTAGCCAAGAAATGAGTATTACAGAGGTGTGTCAGGCAGTTAATTAATAAAAGCATTTACGTTATTTTTCTGGATTATGTGATGTGTTTGTTATCTGTTACTTTTCTGTATTTAAATTGTGGTTTCTTTTCTCATTCTAAATATTACCTAAATACCTTAAAAGTAAAATAAAATCAAAAGGATGTACAACCTTCCTCAATAATGTGCAATGATCATAAAGTCCCAAGAATGAAGGTGTTGGGGGCTGGCCCCGTGGCCGAGTGGTTGGGTTCTAGCGCTCCGCTTCGGTGACCCAGGGTTTCGCCAGTTCGGATCCTGGGCATGGACATGACACCACTCATCAGGCCGTGCTGAGGCCGCATCCCACATGCCACAACTAGAGGCATTCACAACTAGAATATACAACTTTGTACTGGGGGGCTGTGGGGAGAAGAAGGAAAAAAGAAGATGGGCAACAGATGTTTGCTCAGGTGCCAATCCTTAAAAAAAAAAAGAATGAAGGTGTTAAGGGAATAGCACTTGCAAATCTCTGCGCACCGCCCAAGGGGAACCCCTGCTCAGTGGGCATTTCCTCTTGGGCGCTTCATTCCCCAGAGCTTAGCTGAAAGTGGGGCAAGGGGGAGAGCGAGATCCCTAACCCCTCCACACTTCCTCTTTTCCCTGTCTCCTCAGTCTACACTGGGGCTGCTGGAACCCTGAGAACAATCCTATGACCACTGGTACACTGTGCCTTGCACAGGGGAGGCACTGAGTGTGGGTTTTAGCTGGATTCCAGAACCACCTTGTTCCTGTGTCTGAGCTCTTGTCAGAATCACTACTCTTGCTTTTCTTGCAGAAGGTGCACCCTGTGGAGAGCAACAACTGTTTTTGTCTTTTGTAGGTTGGGGGGCATACTCTCTCCTCTCTTAAACATGAAAACCTATGTGTATTTCTCTGTGGTCTGCTTCAAGTTATTCTATATAACTGTATATAGGCTAATAAAACAACTGTAAGCTGGAAGGAAGGAATGGCCTTTTATTTCTTTATATTCCCTTCGTGCTTTGTATCAGTTAGAATTTCATTCATTCAGTTGCAAGTAGCAGAGATCTGAAAAATAATGGCTTAAACATACAAGGTTTTGTATTGTCATGTAAAGTGGGTCCTGATTTAGTCTGTCCCTGTTATGGTTATGGTGGTCCCACCAGTCATTGCCTGCCAAGGTTTCTTCCAGCCCTCTGCTCCAGCAGCTCTAAAGAATGGCCCTGTCTTCCACAGTGGCTGCTGGAGCTCCAGGCATCACCTCTATGTTCCAGGCAGCAAAACAGAGAAAGGGGAGGAAAGCATACCCTTCCCTTTTAAAAAAGGAGGCTTTAAAAAAAAAGTCCCACTCCCCTTCTACTTACATCTCATTGTCCAGAACTTAGTTACGTGGTCGTGCCCAGCTGCAAGGAACACCGAAGGATGGAGTCTTTTAGCCGATGTGCCTGAGTAAAGATTGGATTCTGTTACTAAGGAAGAAGTAGATGAATATTTGATGATAATGCATAGTGTTGGTCAAAGGACTTCTCCTTGAGGAGCAGTTTAAAGTTTGTTTAAGAGATTAAATGTTCAGAAAGGCTGACATGATAGGAGGGCCCTCCAGACAATTTATTCAGGGAAGAGGTTTTGTAGAATTCAGAGGCCATTCCACATTCCATCACCTTTTTTTTTATCATCGAAAATATTTATTGGATTATTTTATGTTTCCAGAAGTATACCTGTTAATTTTGGAAAATTTGAAAAAAGAAAAAATAATGTCCTCTACTCCCAGAACCTAGAGATAATCCTAGTTAACATTTTGGTATGCTTTACTCCAATCTCTTTCGTGCATAGATAATTTATTAATTTTTAACAAGTAAAAAAAAAGATCAGGGGCCAGCCTGGTAGCATAGTGGTTAAGTGTGCGTGCTCCGCTTCAGCAGCCCAGGGTTTGCAGGTTCTCATCCTGGGCGTGGACCTACGCACCACTCATTAGGCCATGCTGAGCTGGCGTCCCATGTGTAAAATAGAGGAAGACTGGCATAGATGTTGGGTCAGGGACAGTCTTCCTCAAGCAAAAAGAAAAAGATTGGCAACAGATGTAAGCTCAGGGCCAATCTTCTGCACCAAAAAAAAAAAAAAATCTTGCTGTTTGTAGTGGTGTTTTAACTATATTTTTTCAAAAAGCAGCACACTGGGGCTGGCCCCGTGGCTGAGTGGTTAAGTTCAAGCGCTCCACTTCAGTGGTCCAGGGTTTTGCACGTTCGAATCCTGGGCACGAACATGGCACTACTGATCAAGCCATGCTGAGGCAGCATCCCACATGCCACAACTAGAAGGACCCACAACTGAAAATACACAACTACGTCCTGGGGGGCTTTGGGAGAAAAAGGAAAAATAAAATCTTTTAAAAAATAAATAAATAAATAAATAAAAAACAGTACATTGAAAGGTGTTCCTCTCACCTTTGTCCATTGTCTGGTCCCCCACTCCATGATCACTGCTTATGGCAGTCCCTGTATATCACATCAGAGTTTATTTTTTTGCATATTTCAGCAAATATAAACTTCCATATCCCCTTTGACACATTCTACACAAATGCCAGCCCATCATACCCACTATTCCTTGCTTTTTTCACATACTTTATTCTACACCTTGTTTTGCTGTATCAACACAGTTTCCCTCTTGACTCTCATATCATTGCCTCCTGTGGATGTATCCTATTTATTAAATAGCTCCCTATTGATGGGCACTTGAATTGTTTCCAATCTTTTGCTATTACAAACAATAAACAGCCTTTTATGGGTCTCATTTGCATATATTAGCATATTTAAAGGATAAATTCCTAGAAATGGAATTGCTAGGTCAAATGCATTTGTAATTTTGATGGGTATTGCCAAATTGCTCTCCACATTGATTGTAACAATTTATGCTCCCACCAGCAATATATGAGAGTGTCTGTCTCCCCATGGCCTCATCAAAAGAGTGTGTTTTCAAATCTTTGGGTTTTTTCCTGTATGATAAATTTTAAAAATCTATCTTGGTATAGCTTTATTATGAGGAAGATTCACTCATAATTTTTCCTTTTTTTTTTTTAATTTCTGTCTTATCGGTGTTCCTCACCAGGCCTTCCGTTTCATGAGCGTTCACCTGTGAGA
This sequence comes from Equus asinus, assembly GCF_041296235.1. Taxonomy (NCBI): domain Eukaryota; kingdom Metazoa; phylum Chordata; class Mammalia; order Perissodactyla; family Equidae; genus Equus; species Equus asinus. Next base: position 121,619,048 of record NC_091792.1, read on the forward strand.
CCTCTGGGCCTGCAGTGGTCTGTTTGACTAATAAACATCAGAGGGCTGCACCCTCAGCTGAACAGCTGCTATCTCTCCCTGCTTTTTATCCCTGATAAATGCACCAGTTACATTCTAGCTAAATGATTGTTTATGATTTTGATGGTTTATACCCTGCTTTATTTCTAAGATATTTTAAGTAAGAAAATTAGAATAAAGGGAAAATAAGAGTAAAAAATGACTGTAAGAAAAACAAGATGAAGTCAGGACACCAAATATCCTCAATACTTTCTAGAGGCAGGTCCCAGATTTGGCCAATGCAAAGAGAGAAGCAGAGTTCAAGACATCTCAACTGAGCTCGGTCAGAACCTAGCTGTTCTGAGCCTATGATAGAGATTAAACAGATATATTGGGGTAATGGAGAGTGTGTTGAGAAAGACATTCCTTCTTCCTTCACCCTTCACGCTCCTGACTCGGGTACCGTGTGGAACGTGAGCAGCAGAGGCAGCAGCAGGGCTGGCAGAGGAAGGTAGTCCAACTGATGGGAAGGGAAGAAGAGAGGAAGAGCTTGGTTGTAAGGAGAACCAAGGAGAGAGGTGGGGGAATATGCTCAGAAACTTGTCAGAGGCAGCGGCCTCCAAATATTGCCTAAATATGGATAGCACCATTTACAAACTGTAGTTCTTGCAATTTGATATCAGCTTAATTCTTTTGAAATTCTTATAGTACCATGTGCCCTGCTTTCTCTAAGCCCTGACTTTGGTCAGATTCCTTTTCGGCATCTTGGCCTCTGATTCTGGCCAAGTCATGCTTGGAGTTGACCTCCGTAGACGAAGGAGGGATTGCTTTGGGCTTGGATAGCAACATTGTAAGAAAATATTCAAGTTCCTAGCAGAGGGGAGCATAATTCTAAGAATGTTTAGGAAAAACTGGAGACCATCTTTATGTCTATATCAAATGATAATACTTTGCTTTTCAGTATACTTCATACATAAAATTGTCTCTTTAAGTTTAGATTGAAAAACTAGTCGTACTATGGTTATAGCTCCAGTAAGAGACATTTGCTTGTAGAAGGAAGTATGAGAAACAAAAAATTGTGCGAGAGTATTGGGGTGAAAATTTACCCAAAAAACCAATGTTGTTATAATTGTCATTTCACACACACAAAATCATAGCCATTGCTTAGTATCAAAATAAACTTGTTTTGCTTCATTTGGTGCAGACAAAGCTATCCTCTCTCCAGACCAACCAAACAAACCCTTTTACTTACAGCACAATATTTTGTCTTTGCAGGCCTCCTATAAGCCATTGCTGAAGCAGGTTGTGGAGGAAATATTTCATCCTGAGAAGCCAGATCCAGTTGATATTGAACACATGTCTTCAGGCCTCACTGATCTCCTTAAAACTGGATTTAGCATGTTCATGAAGGTAAAGTAACTGTGAAAAGGGCATCCTGAGTGTAATGCTCTCTTTGCTGGGCATGAAAATGATGGCACCCCATTAACCCTGGCAAGTACCATGGAAGACAACCTCCGGTATTTTGGCTCTTCTGAAATCAGGTGCAATCTTTATTGACTTTTCGGGTATAAGCAGCGTGGCCTTCCAGCCTCATACAGTTTCTTTTGACCTAAGCACTATGATTTTTCCTGGTCAGTATGTAAGGACACAAGCCCTCCGGGATAGCACCATTGAAAACTTCCCCTCGTGGCCCACATTTTCACCTAACATGAATCCATGTACTATTCATAGATCTTAGTGATAGTCCTTTGCTCTTAATTCTAGAGCTTATTATGTAGGGCAATAAGTAACTCCGCTCAGTAATATGACTAGCATCACCCCAAAGCCCATTTGAAAATGACTTTTGTTTTGGCCCAGCAGACTCCCAGGTGATAAGTTCTGGAATTTCTCTGGCTAATATTTAGGGTAGGTGAAAATTGTTGAACAGCCTTTGCAAGATGAAAGGAGGAAAAGTATGCAAATATGGTCTATTTTTAACCCACTGTAAAGTTTCTAAATTTAAAAGGATATAAACAAGATTACAGGCTGACTTCTCAGCCTCTGCCAGGATTGCAGTTGTAATAACTCTTGGAAATAACAGAATGTTTTGCCAGCTTCAAAGCATCTTTGAAATCAGGAATTAATCTACACAGAAGATCTGGCCTTTCAAAGTTCAGTAAATGTATATTCCAGGAAAACCAGTCCATTCCAAAAGCCAGAGGATAGAAGCCAGACAATTAGACTCTAAACTAAGCAGTAAACTGGCCGGAGTGGACATGCTGGTCTTCTTCCTGATGGACCCACTTATCATCAACTTCTGTTGCAACACGTGGCTGCTGTATTTTTCCCCTCTTTTTTTTTTTTTTAATAACGTAGCACAGATCAATTTCTCCTAAGTGTTCAGGGGCTCCTGTGTTGAATGTAAGCCCAGGGTTGTCCAGCCCTTCCTGATGGCTAGTTTGTATAGAAACTTCTAGGCTGGATGTGGTCTCCCTCCTTCTCCACTTGAGCACCCTTTTCCTTCATTCACAAGCTTGGACTTAGCCCTAAAGAAAGACTGAAATAACAAGCCTGGATTTCAGGCCCTGATCACTGAGGTCTGAGGATGACCCCACAGGCCGTGTGTGCTTTCCCGGTCCGGCTGCTGCATTCGTGGTCTGGCCAAGGGTGTGAGTGGAAGCTCGGACTCGCGTGTCTCTGCTCACTGCACGTGTTTCTAATTTGCGGAGAGCTGTGGTGTAGGCGAGAGGAGGCCCTGACTCACTCTTTGTCATGTTCCATAGAAAGAACTGTTTCTTATCAAAAGGGTCCTGTGACCAAATATGTTTGAGAAACACTGGATTAAACAGCAAGTTAAATTGCTTCTTTGCTGCCAGACTTCACAGTGCCTTCAACATGCTAACAGACTGGGCGACTGTCAAGGCCTCTGTTGTGAGAGGACTATCCACTTGCATTGTCCAACACTGTTTCACGAATCATGACACATCAGACTTTAAAATGACCCTTTTAAACTATGCAGAGTGTTTTCTGCAGTTCCTCCCATGGTCAGAAGCATGACTGTCCGAGAGTGGACTTTGCCTAGGAAGAAGTCTGGCACTGTCCTGGAGCAGCCCAGACTGCCATGTTTCTCTCCATTCAACCCCACAGAGTTTGGGCTGGTGAAGAAATGCTCTGGCCCCTTGAGACTGATCTCAAAGGGAGGTTTCCAAGTAATGGGTTTAAGAAAGAGGAATTTGTCTCTCCCGTCAGCTGTAGGAATCCATTCCTTAGTGCCCAGCTGCGAGGCCTCTGCTCTCAGTTGCCAGGGGCATCTCATCTGACTGCAGGGGGTGAGGAGAGTCTTTGGGGGCTGGCCGCAGAGCCCTCCCCCTCCCCAGCACCCTGAAGGAGAGCCCTTTTGTTCTGTTTCTACAGGGGCCTCAGTGGCTAGCTCTTCCTACCATTCCATAGAACTCAGCAAGGAATGTCAGCTCTGGGCCATGTGTTCAGGGTTTGAACAAAATTGGAAATAAACATAAAGAGAAAGGGCCAGTAGGGCTTTTAGGAACTGTGATTTCCTAAAGAACTACGTCTTCGAGATGGGGGTGAAGCCATCAGGAGAGTGTGCCAGTCTGCATTAAAGCCGATGGAGAGAGGAGGATGCAAGGTGCACGGGGGAGTCTCACATGGCCGTGGCCATTACTGGTCTCCCTGGTGCTGTTTTCCATTGCTTCTCACTACCCAAGTTATTCAGCTCACCTGAGGTCAGTGTGTGCCATGGAGTCAGCCATTCTCATATTAAACCTCACAACAACCCTAGGAGATGGGTCTACCATTACCCCTGCTTTACCCGTGAGGAAATCGAGGCCCAGAAAGGTCAAGCAGTAGATGTGAACTTCCGGAAGGCTGGGATTGGGTCATCCTTTCCTCTATTCTCAGGTGTTTGCAAAGAGCATGCAGGAAGTGGGACACCAGGATTTGTCCCCAGGTCAGTCTTATTCCAAAGCCCATGCTCTTCGCCACATTTCTTAGCTCCAGGTGCTACCAGGCATTTTCTTGGAAGTTAAATAGTCATATGTCATTAATTCTTTTCTTCATGATTACTCATTAGCACAGATGCTTTCCCTTTCGAGCATCTACACAGCTCATGAATAAAATCCACCCTGGACTGGTCGTCAGGACAGCCAACGTGAGGGAGCTCTCTCAGGGCTCATCTGCTGGTACCCTGCCTGTTTTTCTGGGACTTCACCCCAGGACTCGTCGGCAGTGCACCACCCCACCCAGGAGAAGAAATTGGTGCACTGGCATTGAGTTGCCTCTACGCATTGCATCTTCATTCTGTATGAGCAACCAACAGTCATTGCTTTCTTGCCACTTACTGCCCTGGTCTTTGCCTCTGGGATCTGCTTCCCCCACTTCTCACTCAAGACCCACTGGTGCTGAGCCCCAAAGAAACAAAAAGACAGAGCCTGATGAAATAAAGACATCCTTCCTGTGCTTAGGGTACTGTCGTACAAATGGGAGAGTTTGAGAGCTGGAAGGGGAGCTGAGCTGCTAGTCTGTCCCTGCCCTGTCTTTGGACTCACAGATGGTACCACAGACGACGTTGGCTTAAGTCACCCAGAAGCAGTATCTGTAGACTTTGCAGGGGAGGAAGGTGGATTGGGAAGCCAGCGAGAGATGTGTCTGGAAATAGAGCCAGCAGACCTTCCCACAGGATGTGATGTGGATACCCCACAGCAGGTAATAGAAAGAACATAGGAAGGGATTCTCGAGGCCCCACGTGTCTTCCTCAGGGCCCTATACCTTTCGCACACGCTTCTGTGGCTGCACTTATACGTTGTTTTGTAATTATACGTGTTAGAAACACTAGTATGGAAAAAGATACTAACTGCACAATTTGATCTGCACGTTAGTGGATCAGGATATCAATTCAATAGATTATAATCAGCAATTTTTAATGAAAAAGAATAGAACAGCCTAGCAAGGTGAAACTGCATCTACCAAGGTGGAATGAAACAACCCAGTTACACACATATACACCTGTGTGATTTCAATGTATTTCTTGCTATGGGTCACAGTCAAAAGAATGTGAGGGGCCGGCCCAGTGGTGCAGCAGTTAAGTGCACACGTTCCACTTCAGCAGCCCAGGGTTCGCCAGTTTGGATCCTGGGTGCAGACATGGCACCACTTGGCAAGCCATGCTGTGGTAGGCGTCCCACATATAAAGTAGAAGAAGATGGGCACGGATGTTATTAGCTCAGGGCCAGTCTTCCTCAGTAAAAAGAGGAGGATTGGCAGTAGATGTTAGCTCAGGGCTAATCTTCCTCAAAAAAAAAAAAAAAAAGCAAAGAATGTGAACACTCTGGCTTTGAAAATGAGAGCTGATCTAGTTCTTACTCTTTTCTGCATCCTCAGCGCTTGGCACCGCTGTAGGCCTTACAGACCGTAGACACTCATTAAAGGTTGAGAGGGTGGTCACAGTGGACCTGTTAGAACGCTCATTCAGAAAGCAGCATGGCTTCAAGTCATTGGTTTGTCTAACTTAATTGCCCTTAAACCAAAAGCTACGTTTCAGCAACTTCATAAGGGACAGAAGATAGCAGCTCCATCAGTCAGCTCCAGTGACCCTCAAAGGAGTCCTTGACCCTCCTTTCCAGTGGCCACTAAGCTACATGAGGCTGGTCATTGTTTTGTCGTTATGTAACCCCGAAGAGGCAGCAGCCCAGCCACTCCCACTCGCCGCCCAGCCTTGATGTGGGGGGGAGACGGACGCCGGCCGGCTGCCGCCTCTGTCAAAGAAGCCTGGCGATGTCTTCTGTCCAAACAGACAGCGTGGAATCTGTCTCTTCCAACTTTGTCTCTCTGGAGAACAGAACAGAAGCAGAGGGGCTGATTTTGTAGTGTGAGAACTCAAAGGAGTCAAGAGGAGAAATGTCTTACCAGATTGGTTAGATAGCAAGACGAGTGTTACCAGGGCAGACTTGAGGATCGCTTTTCTGCTTAACATCTCTAATTTTTTGTTTGGTTTTGTAAATAATAGAAGTCCACCTAGTTTATGCTGTCTAACAGCAGTCACTTCATTCTACTGCTTAGAATGTTTACTTACAAGGGGCAACAGAGAGTAGTGCTAACACATGCAGAGTCAGACTGTCTGGGTTAGGACTTGAGCTCTACCACTCCCTAGCTGTGTGACCTTGGGCACATCATTTAAGCTCTCTGTGCCTAAGTTTTGCCTAAGTTTCCTCATCTGTGAAATGGGGATAATAATAGTATCCACTTATAGGGTTGTTATGAGAATTAAAGGACTCAATATATGCCGTTACAAAAGAAAATTCACCTGAGTAAATCTGAAGCTCTAATTGGCTTTATTCAGCACGTGATGAGTTGGGCAGCATCCCTTCTAGCAGGCAGAAAGGAGCTCCAAAGAGCTACAGAAAGGGGCAGGTTTTTACAGGCAGAGAGTAGGTGGGACAAGGAAGTCCTAAAGAGAACAAAGGATTATTTCAGACAAGGTCACCTTCCTTTGGAGGATGAAAGGGGGCTGTCAGGTGCATGACTTCACTAGCACGGACCAGGAAACTCCAGACTGACCGGTTAAGATCTCATTCCTGGGGAAGGTGGGAACTGCACTTAGGTTAGGAGTTAAGTCTTGGTTTGCTGATGTGGGGCTTAGCGCAAGTGACTCCATTTGGGGCCTGTTCTTTCTTTTCAACAATACAGAGCACCCAGAACAGTGCCTGGCCTACAGTAAGTGCTACATAAGTATTTGCTGTTCTTATTTTTATGAGTTTGTGATCCCAACCAGACTGACTCTCGAGAAAAGAACCCCCCTGAGTATCTTTGTATCCCTGTCCATAGCCACTGATTGGGTTTTTGGTACATTCAGACTAACTGCTGAGTGAACAGGTGAATCCCCTAGAGGAGGATAGACACCTAAGCATTTCATATTTCACTACTGATTTGCTCTTGCCAGAGACACATGGAGTTCTGAGTGTTCTTTTTGTTGTGCCTATGGCAAGCCATCCTTATAAGGCTGCGATGTGTTTTTCTAGACCTTTTTCTTCTCCACCCTGAGTCCAACGTGTTGATCTCCTCAGTCTTGGGGGCTGTAGACTGCCCCTCCTAGGGCAAGCTGTAGGGAGCTGGTGAAATTCTGTATTTGTGCCACGACAAGATGGTTCAAGGGAATAGAAGCCAGCAGGACTAGATTCTGGCCACCCAGGACACAGAGGCAGAAGCCCAAAACAACCCCGCCCTGGCTCTGCCAGGAACACTCCAGAAGCACGGTCTCCATGTGCTGGGAGAGAGCAAGTGCTCATGGCGGCTGCTGCCCCTCTCAGCCTCGGAGCTGTAGGGAACGGAGGCCTCCGCCCCAGACACTTGGAAGTGGATCACAGAATCAATCTTATTTACGTGAATGTCCGCAGACGGTGAAAGTTAGGAAACATACCTGTGTGTCTAAGATTTTCATCATCAAGCAAATCCTTGGTGAGAGGGAAGTCAAAGCAGCTGGATTTTGCCCTTACTCGAGTCAGAACCTCACGCGCATCATCCTGCAGCTTGTTAAAATCACTTTCTTTACATTGCTGTAGCATGCTTTCCTGTATGACTCAGACCGTCCAGAGAGGGCTTTCATCCCCCCAGCCCGTTCTGATTATCTATTACCGCATACGAAGCTGTCCCAAAACACTGGCTTAAAATAATATTGGTCATTTACTTTGTTCATGAGTCTGTACTCTGAGCCGAACTCAACAGGGAGGGGTTCACCGCCAAGAATGCGCACTCGCGTGATCAGCAAGTTGATGCCGACCGTCAGCTGCTAGCTCAGCTCGGCCTGGGAGCCGAAGGACTCAGTTCCTTTCCACACAGGCCTCTCCATGTGGCCAGGGCTTCCTCACGGCATGGTGGCTGGTTCCAAGGGGAAGCATCAGAGAGATAAGATCTTCAGTCAGAGAGAGAGCCAGGTGGAAGCCTTAAAAGTCACACAGCATCCCTCCCAGGGTGCTTTATTTGTTGAGGCGGTCACAAATGCCCGCTCAAGTTCAAGGGGAGGGGACATACTTTCCTCCTCTTGAACAAGGAGCAAGAGCACGAGGAGCAGAAAATATTGTTGTGGCCACTTTTGGAAAATACAGTCTGCCCTCCACCTAAATATCCGTTTGGCTGTCTAGCCCATCACGGACAGTGTTGGGCCGATTCTAAGAGTTTTCCTTCCAATCTAAAGGACAGAAAATTCACTTATGCATCTGACCTAGATTCAAAATAAGTGAGCCATGAAAGGCTTTGGTAATGAAAGGCCTGCCTTCTATTTGCCCACCATCTTTTTTAATAATATGATCTCAAAAAAAAAGCAAAAACACTTCCTGAGTGACAAGAAGCGGAGCCGCAGGACTTTGCTCTCTCAAGTTCGCTCCCTCCAGCCCTGTAAGGTAAAGCAGACAAGCTGGGGAGAAGAGCGAGCGTGCCCACGAGATCATTCTTCCTGCGGTTCTGAGAAAGTGTTTCCAATCAGCTCAGTGCACTCCTCAACCAGAGGATAGATTTTGTGTTTAGCCACATAAAGCTGTCAGCTTCCAAGGGCAGTGCCCTGGGGTGGGGGGAGGGGTATCAAACTGGGGATAAGCAGCTTTGGCAGAAGCTGACATTCTTCAAACAGCCAAGTCTTCTCTCCAGATGCTTGTGCATGGAGCACCTTGATGTCCTTAGAGGAAAGATGGATAGTGATCTAATAAATAAATCGAAACATACCTTACCCCTCTCCCTATAACGTTAATTTAATTTAAAACTAGCATGTCTAATAGGCAGCACTTTTAAAATGCGTTTCTGGAATTTGTGGTTTGGATTTCAGTCTCCTGAAAATAATGTATTTTATATCTGCTCCATGTGTTTGGACCCCAACTTGTTTTGACTAAAGGACATGATTTGTCAAGATGCTTTCTCTGCTGGAATTGGCATGAGAAGGGTGGGTTTTATCTAACGAAATTGCGTGAGGCCCTTTTAACTCCTTTTATGTGTATTTTCTGAGAAGTTTTTTTGTTCCATTTCTTATATGGCCATGCTTAATTGGAAAAAATATAAAAGATTTATGAAAAAGACTCCAAGAGATGGAATGCTTGCCTCTAGGCCCTCTATTTGAGTTGACGTGAGAGCGCCATTGCCTTAGGGAGCCGGAGAAAAAGTTGCACAAGGAGAGATGAACAACTGCTTGGGCAGGCCCTGAACCGCCGGTGGTGGTATCATCGGAGGCGATGATAGCTGAAACTCTTTCAGTTGCAATTAAGATGCCAACAAATTGTGCTAATTTAATCAAAGAAAGGATTATTAATTGTGAGGGCCAACGGGTGTCTCAGGAAGCCCAAGGGCAGCAATGTGGTCGGCCTCAGGAAGGATTGGGCCTGAGAAATGGAAGCAGTCAGGAAACCAGACAGTTCTTTGAGGCTCCCTCTGGCCTGCAGAGGATGCCAAGAACAGTGGGCAGCATAGTGTAGGCACTCAATACAGACGAGCTGAGTGAAGGGCTGGGGAGCTCTGCCACAGCCTTTGGTTCTTCTTGAACGCTCAGCTTCGATTGAGCCTCGTCTGTCCTAGATGGAGTCTTAATTCCCAGGGAAGGGTCCTGAGTTGGCCCAGCCTGGGTCAGGGATCCATTCTTGGACCATACAACCGTGGTTGCCGAGCAGAATCACACTGTAACTACACGGTGCCAGGAGCCCACCCATGACCACAGGCGTAGGGGAGACTGTTCACATGTGGGCTGGACAGACACCTGCAGAGGCATCTAGTCCGGCTCCTCATTGTTTACATAAGAAAAGCGAGACTCAGAGAGATGAACTGTTGGCTTAGGTCCCTTATACTTAATGGCATTTCTGACGAGAGGAAAACCTCTTGGCATTTGCTTTTGTTGATTAAATCAGGACACGTTCCGGAATTTCTATTTGCAGCACTATTTATAATCATTGTTTATATTCTCTTCTTAATTATGCCCCATACGATGAGGTAGGGTTTGATTTTTGTCTAAGATTAGCTAAATATGATCCATAAGTTCTAGTGAGATGGACTTTGGTAGGAATTATTAAACAAAAACTTGGTTTTGGCAGTCTATGGACTTTGTCTGCCTGTGAGCAATTATTGAGAGCTTCTTTCGTGTGCTCCTCCCTGTTGTAGGTAAGGAAACTATAGAGACAAACAAGATACCCTACCTGCCTTGGCTAGCTTACGTTGTGCAGCTTACAGTTTATTAGGGAGACAGACAAGAAAATTGAGGATTGCAGGGAGGAGAGATAAATGGTGTGCCAGATGGGATATGAGGGCACAGAGAAGGAGGAGCTCAATCAGAGAGTCAGAGAAAGCTTCCCAGAGGACTTGAACGTTGTCAGAGCAGTAGGAGTTAGGAACAAAGTGACGAAATGCCATGGTACATCGAAGGAATTACAGGCAGTTCCAAATGGCTGGAGCTAAGAGTAGCATGTAGCGGGTGAAGCAAAATGAAGACAGAGAGATAAGCAGAAGCTTATCACAAAGGGCTAGAGGATTGAAATTTGACCAAAAAGAAAGAGGTGCCATTGAATGTTTTTTAGGGATATATAACCAGTTTATAATTTGTGAAGATCGCCCTGGCAGCAGTGAAAGAGGGGAATATGAGGCTGGACGGGCATCAGGTTGGAGAGGGAAGGTGAGAAGATGAGAGTGCGAGCTCAGGTAGGACGAGAGGAGGGCAGGACTGGGTACTGACTGTATGAGGAAATGAATGAGAGGATGTTGTCTAGGGTCATTTGCCTGGACTCAGATGACTGGATGGACGCTGTTAACATTCTCTCTGGCTGGGAAACAGGAACGGAGAAGAAGAAAACTTGCATTTTAGGATTTAGCTTTGTAGCTCAACAGAGCCTGGGCCGACAGTAGCAATCTACGGCTACTGCCATGTATGAGGCATGAACCGTGGACGGGGATGGGGTCACCCAGGAAAGCGGATTGGGACAAGAGCAGGGGTCAGAGGCCCAAGCAGTCAAGAAGGCAGCGTGTAATGGAGCAGATGGAGCAAGAGGAGCCCGCTAAGAGTCCAGGGAGGAAGGAGAGAAACTGAGAGGGCTTAGAAAGTGGAGGGCATGGGGGGAAGTTTCCAGAAGAGGAAGCCATCCACTGGAGCAAATGTGGCAAGGAGGTCAAGCCAAACAGCAGAAACCTCTGGCAGCATGGAAACCTTTTGTAATGTGATTAAATGAGTGAGTCCCATGAGGATGCTGGTAATTGGCTGATGTTGCTAAAGAACTAAAAGTACAGAGTTTTAGGAGATGAAAGCTAGTAAAAGTGCTTTCAGTTGGAGGGATCTGTTTATAAATGGGGGTGTGGAATGCATCTCACCCTGCAGTGAGAGAGACAGGCTTTAATCTCAACCCTGCAGCTCACTGATTGGCAGACTTTGGACAAGCTTCGTCACCCCTTCAGCCTCACGGTCTCTGTCTGTAAAGTGGAGCCTCCGCCTAGGGCGTGGCTTCTAAGGATGCAGGAAGCAATGCTTGCCCTACCCCCCACTTTATTTTCCTCCATAGCACTTACCACCTTCCCCCCTTGCCATTCGCTTCTTTATTGTGTCCTTCTCCCCGACTGAAATATAAGTGCTATGACAGCAGGGATTCCTCTCTGGTCCATTCACCGCTGAATCCCTGATGCCTGGAGCAGTGTCTGGCCCACAGTAGTTGCTCAATAAATAATTGTTGAATGGCTGAATGGATGAGTGAAAAGCACAGTGCTAGACCTGAAGTGTCCCGTGGCAGTGGCAGTGCTCTTACTAATTCCTGCTGGGAGAAAAGCCATTACCAAGTCATCTTCCAAGGCAGCATGGCTGTTCTCAGGGCCTCCTGCCCTTCAGGCCAAAGCTCCTGTTGCACTTTGCTGCCCATTGTTGGAGACTGGGGACCTGACCTTTCCTGCCCGTCATCGGAAAATGGGGACCTGACCCTTGCCCGTGCTGGGGACAAGTGAGTCACACAGAAAGAGAAACTGGGTGGAGGAGAATCAGCAGCAGGATTCCCAGAACTCCTAGAGACCTCCAGAGAAACCGGAAGCAGCTGAAACCCTTCTCATGGAAACCAATCAGGACATCAAAGAGCGCTCTCAGGGCCCACAGCTACGGAGGTTTTGGCAGCCTCTGCTTCAAAGGCTGGGATGGGTGGTGGAGAGAAACTGTCTTCTCTGACCAGAACTGCTGTCTTAAAATCACAGCCTGCGAAGGTTTGGAAAGTGAAGAAAGAGAGTGAGTCTGATGTGCTGTATTAATCTGTGCATTTGCGATGGCAGCAATGATTCTTACATCTCATCTTTAAAGAACCTTACACCCTGAGCTCGCATACAAACGGGACTCAGCCGTGTGTGGCTGATTATAAGGAATGTGTTATTCTGATGGAAGAGACTGAAAAGACTCCATTTCCCAATAGCCTGCCGACCTGACAGGATCTAAAAGGAAAGTCTGGTATCAAAACTTAAATCTAAACAGAAACCAAAATAGCAAACAGCAACATGCATTAACAGGACCCGTTTATTTGTACCAAAACCAACATTCCCTCAGCTCCTTAGCTGCAGGGTATTGTTCTTTGTTGTTGCTGTTCATGACGTTTTTCCTTTTCATCTTTCAATACATCCTTCCAAGATTCTCGCAATGTACTTCAGAGTCCAGACTCTCTTATGGAAAGCATATGTCTTTGGGAACATACTGTACCGCTTAAATTCTGGAGCCAGTTGTATTTCTGTCCCAGGATTACGTGAGAAACAATAGTTTGTAGGGCTGGTACTTACTCAGCCGGGAAGAACCAGACATAAAGCAGAGAGAGTTTCTAAAAGATCTCAAAGAAAAGAAGGGCATTTCCATTTACCCTGTGGATCTCATTCATTCATTCATTCATTCATTTTATTCATGCAACACTTGCTGAAAGTTTACCGTAAACTAGGTCTAAGATCAGAGCCAAAAATACCAAGATAAAGATGGTCAGTCCCTACCTCCAGTAGCTTGCTCTCTAGGAGAAGAGACAGGCAGGTATATCAAGGTAGCAGTCCCGTTTGACAAGGCCAGGGCAGAGCATCTATCAGATTTGGGTCATGGCGCAGGAGTTGAAAGATGATCAAGGAGAACCTTTTAGAGAAGAGGATGCTTTTTAAAGCCAGTAAGAGGGAAGGAGGTAAAGAAGGGGAAGCAAAAGTACTTTATGCACAGGAAACTATGTATGCTACATAAAACAACATGATGCAGACAATACTCCAACTGCAATGTCGTGGACATAGACAGGTGCCAAAACCCACTGGTATGGTCCCAACAAATTCCTGCAGGCTGCAGATCTTTCCTACTAATATGGAAAGTCTCCAAGGCATATATTTGAGTGAAAGAAGCAAAGTATAATGTCGAGTCTTTGCAGTCAAGATGGTAGTCACAGTTGGCCATGTAGTGACAGGAGCAGGGCATGAGAAGGACTCCAGGGTACTGGCTTTCTGCTTCTTTCTGTCCTGGGTGCTGGTCACACAGGTTTGTTTACTTTGTGAAAATAAATTGAGCTGAACACTTGTGATAAATGTACTTTTCAGTGTGTATATTCAATAAAATGTCATATGGTGAGCAAAACATTCCAGAAAAACAAATACCATGCATTAAGGCCTGGCTCAAGTCATTATGAATGGCTCCAGCAAACAGTGTGTGTAGAGGAGGTGAAAATAGAGGCATACAGCAGAGCCACAGTAGGAGAGCCTTATATACTCACTTAAGGAATCTGAGCTTTATCCTCAGAGCTAGGAGACTCTCCAGGGAGAAAGTGAGCATGTGATGGAGTGGAGGGCTGTTTAAGAGTGTAGCCTCTGGAGTTTGGTCCCTGGGTGATTTAGTTACCATGTGTAAACTTCAATTTCTTCATCTGCAAAATACATCAATGATTGTGTTTTCCTCCTAAGGATTTTCAAGAATTGAATAAGATGGTGCACAAAAATATTTAGTATACTGCTCAATAATAAATACTTGCATTTTAGAGAGCTTACTCAGGCAGGAATGAGGAGAATGGATGGGGGATGGCCAGACCAGGGACACAGACACAAAGTAGAAGGCAGTGGCAGTAACCTGCTGAAGAAGAAATGAGAGCCTGACCAGAACAGGGACAGTGGGAATAAAGGAGAGATCAATAAAATATGAAGGGACAGAATTAACAGGACTTGGTCTGAGAGAGGAAAGAGACAGCAAAGTCTAAGATGACTCTCAGGTGACTGTGAAGGTGGTGATGCTCTTAGAAAGTCAAGAGAAGGAATAGACTTGAGGAGAAGATCATGCATCAAATTTGAAACCTGTTGGGTTTAAGGATCCTGAGAGGCATCCGGGTACAGATGTCCACAGGAACTCAATAGAGATGTTTGAGCTAAAGACATAGATTTGGGAAGTATATAAAAGATTCTTGAAGGCATGTGAGTAGGTGAGTAGATGAAGGGATATGAGGTCCTTCAGAGATGATGTGTCAAGCGAGAAGAGCAAGGGGCCAAATGGAGCCCTCAGTAGCATCAACTCTTAAAGGGGCAGACCAAGAAGGGAACCTATAAAGAAATTTGAGAAAAAACCATCAGGAAGATAGAAGGAACAACAAAAAAGTTATTGTGGTAGCCAAGAAGGGTGTCATCAATGGTGACAAATGCCCTAGAAATGACCAGTGAAATGGAGACAAAGAAGTGTCCTGGCCATTGTTGACTTCAGTGAGACAAAATCCAGGGGGATAGTGAGACCAAAGCAAGATTGTCATGGCTGTATGGTACGTGGAGTGGAAGCAAGCAGTCAACAAATGCAGTCAAGGGTAGGAGAGTTACAGGGCAGGAAGCTAGAGGAGGGCGAGGAGTCAAGGCTCTTTTGCTGAAGATCAAAAATTTGGGGGCTGGCCCCGTGGCCGAGTGGTTAAGTTCACGTACTCCACTGCAGGCGGCCCAGTGTTTTGTCAGTTCAAATCCTGGGCGCGCACATGGCACTGCTCATTAAACCACGCTGAGGCAGCGTCCCACGTGCCACAACTAGAAGGACCCATACGTAAAATATACAGCTATGTACGGGGGTCTTTGGGGAGTAAAAGGAAAAAAAAATAAAATCTTATTAAAAAAAGAAGTTTTGTAACTTTTTCCATTATTCACCACCACCCATTTTGAAAAAGTTTAGATCTTTCTCTCTTTTTCTTTCTTTCTTTCTCTCTCTCTCTCTGTCTCTCTCTCTCCTCCTCTCTCCCTGTCTCCCTGCTCCCCCTTCCTTCCTTCCTTTCCACTCTGAGTTTCCTCTCTAGTAGCCAAGGAGTAATTTATGTAACTGGAAACACTTAATGTATTACCTTTTTAAATGTTTTTAAAATAAGATGTTGAAAAGTGGGTATATTCAGGCAAGGAAGCCAAAAGAACACAGTTGCGAAAGGAGTTGGAGCAGAGGTAAGAGAAAGGGCTTCTTCTCGGCCTGCTGCCCCACCCCACTGTTCCTGGGAACTGTCCACGGCCAGAAGGTGGTTTGTGCATTAGTGTGAATGAGTGCATACACTCACCTACCCTCGTGTTGCTGGAGTCAAGCCTGTTTCTCCCACCTCTGGCTCCAGTGGCCATGGGTGCAGTTGCCAACATCCTTCCTGTAGTGACTCCATGCTTGCTCTGTCCTGGCGGGGCCTCCAGCCTCCTCCACCCAGCCGGTGACTGCTTGCCTCCAGAACGTAGCTCACACCACTTTGCCTGCCCTCTCCTCACCAAACCAACTCTGGCTTCCAGCTAGAGCTCAAAACACAGTGTCTTCAGGAACCCCCTCCTGTCCCCTTTAGTTAGCCAGTAAGTCAACATTTGTTCATTTTGCATTTCCTGAGGGGTACTGTGAGTCATTCTCATTTTAGTTTACAGTATTCTTTGCTTCATTGGTGCAATCATAAAGTATCAGGAGGAATTCTCCACAGCCTCTAGTAGAACACTCCACACACAGTAGGCCCTCAGCTAAGGCTGGTGTGCAGAAGGTGAAGGCATGAAGTCTGGGCAAGACTGTAAGCTCCTCGAGGGTAGGCCTAGTCTCTTGCATCTTTTTTACTCCCTCCTCTTCCCTAGGACTTTGACTATTTATCCAGTCCACAGACATTTCTTGAGTACCTACTATGTGCCAGAAACCACACTAGGTGAGCTGGGAATTCAGCAGCGAACCAGGCAGATGAGATCCCCGCCTCATCGAGCTTATGTTCTAGTAGGGGAGACAGCCAACAAGGAAGCAAACAAACAAACAAATATGATAAGCACAGGCTGTGGCAAGTGCTTTGAGGGAAATAAACGGAGCTATGTAACAAAGAAGGGGCACGTTTCTGCTGAGACCTGAAGGCTGGTAAGGAAGATATAGTTGCCCCTTAGCCTTCTCTTCTGATTTAATAGCCCCTACTCCTTTAACTTTTCTTTCAATAGAATATTTATTTAAAGGGATGTAATAAGGTGACATGTTATGCATTTTCCTCGTCAATGGATCCATAAACCGCTACCACATCTTATCCCTAACAAATCCTGGTCTCTGTAAAGGTTATGTATCTCACCTGCATTATGGGGATAGCAGCCCTGGGGTCCCCGTGGAGGTGCAGTGGAGATGGTGCCCAGCTGCACAGTGCCCTGCATGATGCCATCTGTCTGACAATGGCGGGTGTCTGTTTTGCAGGTGAGCCGGCCTCATCCCAGCGACCACCCTCTCCTGATCTTCTTCGTAGTGGGTGGGGTCACAGTCTCTGAAGCCAAAATGATCAAAGACCTTGTGCCGTCGCTGAAGCCAGGAACCCAGGTACTGAGTCCTCGGTGAATAAGAATCCTGAGGCAAGAGTGGGAAGGGCGGGCGAGGGCCCTTCATGGGCTTCTCAGTGCTCCCCATCTCCATCCTGCCTCCTCATCTCCACCCTGCCTCCCTCCTCCCCCACCTGGTCCTGCCCATGTCACATTCTCCATCTGTCTGCCCTCCTCCTGGGGGGGTGGAGGGAGAAGAGCTCCCCTTTTACAGTCCTCTCCTGCCTCTGGGCTTCAAGGGCTAAGATCCTATTGTCCCTATTCCTGAAAGGCATATATTCTCTGGTGTCCCATCAGCACTTAATTACTCAAGAGTTTTCACTGCTTTCCAGGCTCCAGATAATTGAGGGTGACTCCCGGGGACCACCACCCCACTGTGACAGTTAGAGGACAGAGCTGGAGGAGTTTGGGAGGGGCATTGTCAAGACAATGACAAGTGAAGAATCTTTCTCCTCTATAGACCCACCAGGTCTCATCTCGCTCTCGGAATAAGTGGACCAATGGTTAAGAACACAGACCCCTTGATGTTACAGGCCTGGTTCAACTCTTACCCCTGCTTGTTACTAGCCAGGTGATCTGCGAGAGGAAATGTGAGATCTCAGTTTTCTTGCTTAGGAACTGGGGCTGGGGTGGCTGAGTCTTAGATCAGGGGAGAGAATGTGCTTCTCAACACAGCGCCTGGCACACAGCCCTCAGTAATTGGTGGCTATGGTTATTAGTGACCGTTTCTGAGCAGTCACCACCCTGCTCTGCAGGAGGGGCTGTGGCTCCTGGCATGAGGCGGAGGAGACCAGGAGAGAGACCTCAGGAGGAGGAGCTGCCTGCTTCTGGAAGCTCTCGCCTGGCGGGCGAAGCAGGGCCTGTAACTCAGGATGGCTGAAAATCCTCGCCTTCGTGGGTTCCCCAAAACAGGCCCTGAGACAGGGATGTGAGAGCAGGTAGTTTACCTGGGAGGTGATCCCAAGGAGCAGAGGTGAGGGAATCAGAAAAGAGAGGCGGTGGAGGGAGAAAAGCCAGAGAAGAGGGCATCGTTGGGCTGGTTACCACTTGGGTGACTGAGGCTCTGTCTTCTGGGGGCCCCGAGGAGCCAAGTATTACATGCCTCAGAATTGTCCCGCCAGAGGACAGGGAGCCTGGGACATCTTCCCATTGCCTCTCACCTCATCACCCTTCCGTCAAGACTTGCCCCTGGGGCCTTATCTTCAGCTTTTGCCGCCTCTGCTTGCAGCTGAGAACTTCCTATGGTTTGGAGGAAGCAAAACAGACACAAGTGCAGTGCTTCAGGTAGGACGCTGGCCCATGCAGGGCGCTGTCCACACAGCTGCACAGAGCCCGGGTGGTATTCCAGCCCAGGCCTGGCTGCGGGGCTGCTGGGGCCTTTGTCTCCCGCCTCCACCTACTACTGGATATGTCCACTCAGCCAGCCAAGGGAGCCCCCATTCTGGCCTTCTGTCAAGTCCTGCCTGCTGTGTCAGGCCCTTCCTGCATCTCTGCTGGCATCCCAAATCTGAACTCTGACTGCTTCCTGTTTGCTGGCATAGTATCCTCACGCAAACATGAATTCCTTGAGGACAAAGGCCGGGGCTTCCCAGGCCTAGCACATGGCAGGAGCAGTCTGACCGCTGACTGCAGGAGAGCTGGCTTGGTGGTGGAGTGGCTGGGCCACCTGGTGAAGCAGAGAGGCCTGGGCCCTGTTGGTCTCCA
Organism: Equus asinus; assembly: GCF_041296235.1. Taxonomy (NCBI): domain Eukaryota; kingdom Metazoa; phylum Chordata; class Mammalia; order Perissodactyla; family Equidae; genus Equus; species Equus asinus. Next base: position 121,637,495 of record NC_091792.1, read on the forward strand.
GACACCCTCCTGAGGAATGGGGCCCAGTATCTAGGGAGCTACAGGAGGTTCTTGAGCAGGGAAGTGACCAGTCATTGGCCGTGACCATTTCTACTGTTACCATCACCTGTCATGGTCATAGCTGGTGAAATTTCTAATAAAGTGGTGAGTTCTGCCTTATTGAACACCCTCTCTGTCAGCAGTGTTAAGAATCTGTTTAGTGAGTGATTGCCTTTTTGAGCAAGACATTTTTTTTAATTTTTATTGGAGGGCACACTTCTCACTGCCCCTAACATTCTTAGCTCTTCAGAACAGTGATGGTTGTAACAGCCTGACAGACATGTTAATCCTCACTCTAAAAGGATAAAATGCAGACATTTTCAAAGTCGTGTGACCTGAGTTTGACAACAGAGCCCTGGAATCTGCAGTGGCTTTGATGCAATCTGACCCTGTGCTCAGTCATCTGCAGAGAGAACTTCGCAAAGAATTTCGGGCTTAAGGAGCAGCCTTGACTGCTACTTGTCCTTTGTGCAAAAAGTCCCCCTGAAGAGTTAACAGGCCCTCGGAGGATTCAGAAGAGGAGTGATTTATCAGAGTGCCCTTCATCTCCACGGTTTTGAAAGGAGGTGGATTACCTGGGTGTTTGCTGGAGTGACACCTGCTGAGGCGGGGCTCCTTCCTCAGACCTCAGCAGCCTCGCAGCTGCCCTGGCCTGCAGCTGACTGCCCAGATCTGAGACAGGCCCAGCTTCCTGCTGTGTGCGGTGGAAGGTAGGCCTTGCTGCTCTGGCTACACAGGAAATGGCGTGCATGCGAGTTCCATTATCTGCTTAGACTCAGACTTCCACTGGAAGACTCGGGTGAACTAATTGAAGGGGTGGGTTCTATGCACCAACAGACCCTCAAAGACGTGCTGGCAACCAAGAGAGTAACTCTGACTTGATCGTCAAACTAAACAGTGATAATACGCATACCTGATATATATATTCTGTCTTTACTATCCGGTCTACACTCGCACGTCTCCAGTGATGGGGATTTGCCCTCCCACTGCTTGAGTCTTGGAGGGCTTCACTGGTGTGGCAGTCTCCTCTAGACGAGTCCAAATCCGCCTTCTGGGAGCTCTCGCCCATCCGTGCTGGTTCTAGCTCTTGGGCCACACAGAGTTTCCAAGCAGATCAGGCTCATCCCTCTTCCACATGTCCTTCCCAGGTCTGCTGTTCTCCAAACTGAGTCTCCTCAGCTCCTACAGCTGCCCTCCACCTTGACATGAACGCGAGGGCCCTATCATGGTGGCTCTCCTCAGCCCCGGCTTGTTTCTCCTTCCCCCACTCGTCCTACACCTCTCATGTCTCTTCACCGTGCCAGAACAGAGTCAAGCTCAACAGGGTCTTCTTTCTCCGCTGATTCTGCCAAACCCGCTCCCTTGGCTGTGGGTTCGCTGGATAGTACGTAGCGACAGTGGGAATCATTTGGAACTGAGAGCCATCCCTTGGTGTGGACCGATCAGTGCAGAGACATTGGGGCCACCTTCTTGTCATCCCCACCAGGCCTACAAGGCCCCACACGACCTCACCTGGCCTTTTCCCACCACTCTTCTGCTTGCTTACTCCCCTCCAGCTGCAGGACTTTGTGCTTTTTTACTATGTTATTCTCAGAACCTCAAACAGGGTTTGGTGCTGGGTATCATGATTATTCATTGAATGTCAGATATTGAACACTAGAAACTTTACTTTTATTATTGCAGCATAAGATTAAAGTAGCTTTTCTGGAGACTACACCAACCTGTTGATTCATTCTGAGATTGTGGACAACTGAAACCACTTTGTCTCTTGTGTCAGTTGCTATTAACCCATATTGTCTTGAGTCTATCTATGTGGGTGCTTTTGGGACCCAAAGACAGGAACTTACAACCATGGCTATTACCTTGGATGAGCTGATTATTCAGTGAACATTCCCTGAGCGTCTACTCTGTGCCAAGCCCTGTTCTTTGTGCCGAGGATAGAGTGGTGACCAAGCCAGGCACATTCCTGCTTTCATGGAACTGACATTAAACACAAGAACTCCAGCCAGAGATAAGTGTCCCAGGAACCTGCACAGGTGCTGTGGTGGGAATAAGTGGAGGGAGAGGTTCCTTCAGATGGCACAGGCTCCTCCTGGAGAAGTCTTGTGGGCAGAGACGTGAAAGGCATTCAGAGGTCAGCTCTTCACAGGAAACTAATAGAATCTATTTAAGGCACATCTAGAAAGGAATTCTCTTTCATAAAAAGTGACAAGGATAGCATGAAACAGTGGAATCCAGAAACCACATTCACTCCTGCTTCCCACAGGACTGTTGTCATACTCTCAAATGGGTGTCTTTTCTCTGCTCTCTGCCCATGGTTGTTGGTAGACGTGCTCATGAGAGAAAGTGGGCAGTTGGAGAAGGCCCCTTTCCTGACTACAAAAAAGGGGTCAGAGAGGCAGCTCTCCCCACCCCACCCCAAACAGCCACAACCACGAGGCTGTGCAGCCTTCCCCTTGCTCTGGAGCGCATGTTCCTGGCCCCTGCCTCTGTCTCACTCGCTTGCTGCCTGGTGGGGCTCCATGCCCAGACAGCTCTCTGCAGGCTGAATTCTGTAGCTGGGTGGTGGCAGCTGAATTCTGCCAGGAGACAGCAGAAGCCTGGGATTGTGGGAGGAAAATAACAGGGAGGGACCCTCCCAGAAAAAACAGGGAAAGGCCAGCTCAGGAAACAGAGGAAGACCAAGTGGGCGAGCTGACCCTGCCATGCACTGCTCTTCATTGGCACATGCACGTTGCCTGCTCCCACTTTCATGTGGTTCTGCATTTCTGGAGCTGAATATTTAGTAAGAGTGTAATAGGAAGAAAAGACCCAGAAATATGCACACAATTTTTCACAACTTTAGGGGTTCAAGGATACCTAAATCTTGGCTCTAAAACTTGGCTCCAGGTTATTCTAAAATTGGTGAGAAGCCCCAAGGAGAGAAGTCAAGTTGGTTTTTTTTTTTTTGGGTCTAGACTTATTTTATTCTGAACTTTCTTCCTCTAAGGAAGATGTGGATGGGGTTTTAAATTTTTCTTTTTACCTGAGTTAGCTCAGAGACTTATAATTTGAAATTGAAACTTTAGAAAAAGTACAGATCACAGTATTGGACAGCAGGTCAAACAGTTGACAGTGAGTTTTCCAGAAAGCTCGATCATGTCCATTTAATTAGTCCACTGTCCCACTGGTTTAACAATACAACCTTTTCTGTTTACCACAGGTGTGTGAATGTGTGTGTGTGCATGCAGCACCTGTGCAAGTGGAGGCGGGGCAGTGCCTGGAATATGTTATGTGCTCAAAAACCCATTCATCAAATGGATGAATACGCAGGTTGGCGCCTGTGCATATGTGAGTTATTTTTACTGGGAAGAATCTCCAAGTTTAAAAGAAAAAGGGAGAAAACCCGTTTTTATCTCCTGCTCCTTTCCATCCACAATGTTAGAGATCAGAGGGCTGTGGAATGTAAATCCTGGACTGCCCTGCTTCCTCTGGGCTCAGCAGAAATAGGGCAGGAAGATGCTGGCACCTACAAATCATAGCAACGGCCTGGAGAATGGAAAGGAAGCGGGAGGGTGGGGTCGCTCAGGCTGGACGGCTCCTGTAGGAGCCCCGCGCGGGCTGAGGACACACTAAGCGTCGCTCTGCCAGCCGCGGTACATGCCAGGGTGGAGCCCCGAAGGCTGCATTAGGGGCCTGGATCAGAGGCTCTTGGGGACTCTGGTGTGCTCTGTCCCTGTCTCACAGATAGAAATCTTCATCAGGGACTTCAGTTGCTTGGGGAAAAGCCAGTTCTCCAAAGGAAATTCTCTAATGCTCAGTTTGCCTAATATCGCACGTTTGATGACTATTGATAAAATTTAAATTTCAGGTCTCACAGGCCAATTTCAGAGTCTTTTAAGCATTTTCTGTTTCATCTTTGAGTACCTTTTTTCCCCTATTTCGCTAATTTTTTAGAATTTTAAGCCCTGTTTTAGACAAATAATTCAGAAGTGCCCTTAGTTGAATGGACTAAAGAAGTCTGAAAATGCTCCAAAGCAGACTGACACCCAAACGATGCCTAAGGTGTGAAAATGCTCAAGGAGCAGCAACTGTGACACTGTAAACGAAATGTTCGTAGGGCAATCCGGCTGGTTCTTCAGAATAGGAATTTTAAATAAATAGATTTTTAGTTGAATTCATTTGAAACAAATTTATCCAGAGCTATTTAAGCTTTTACTAGAGTCTTCAATGTGAAAAACTTCCTGCTGACCATTGCTAAACTCACTGCCTCCTTCATTGTCTTACTGTTTTGTTCATTCACTGAATCATTCATGAACTCACTGTATCAAGGACATGCTAATATATCAGGCACTGTGTTAGGAAATAATTAGAGGACTCAGTTAAGGAATCAATACAGTGTGATACCAATAGCCACGGGAACACACTCAGGCTTCAGGGAGGGATGGTCTGGGAAGGCTTCCTGGAGGTGGTGATACATGGGCAGATTGTTAAGGATGACAACTGAGAGGTCTTCAGGCAGAGTGGGGGAACTCACTCTGTTCCAGATAAAGAAGCATCCTTAAAGTTCCGATTGTGAATCTGCAAATAGTTTAGGGTGGCTGGAATGTGGAACTGATGGTGAAGGAGGTGGGGTGTGGAGTGCTGAGCAGCCATCAGATTCTCAAGTCCTGGAATGCTCTCTAAGAGGGCTGGGCTCTCAAAGAGCGGAGAGGAGGCGGTCGGGGTTTAAGCCCATGTGTAAGACCGTCAGAGTTACACTTGGGGAAGGTGGCTCTGGCAGCTCTGCCTCGGCTGCTTTGGCCCCAGGGACTGCCACGTGCTGAATAGAGGGAGTGCAGCGGAGGATGAGGATAGTGAGGATGGTGATGATGAGGAAGATGACAATGGCGGGTCCCATTTTAAGCCCCTCTAGAGCCTGCCACTGTGCTAGATATGTTCATATATGTTCACATTTGATCTTCACAATAATCATGTGAGGTGGGCATCACTATCCCCACTTTACAGATGAGGAAACTGAGGCTCAGGGTGATTAAGCAATGTCTCCAGGCTCACCTGTTGGGCAAGTGGCCCAGCTGGGATCCAACTCACATTGGACACTCCTGAACCTCTGCTCTTAACCACTATACTGTCCGGCAAGAGTCCCTGGTCTCCGCTTTCTTCTCTCCTCAAAGACCCCCTACGTGACTTCACATGCTGCCTTTGCTTTCCATCTGTTTCTTTTCAACCCCCCACACAGTAGGCCCCAGACACCCTCTGGTGCAGCCCTCATGCTGTCTAAACACCTGCTTGGCTAGCTGTGAGGGGCCCGGTCTTTGGTTCCAGCTCAGTGGAGGTGACCGAACCCACAGTCTCTGTCAGCAGTGGCTGGAAGGCCAACACACAGCCCGAGAGTGATGGATTCTTTAGGCTCGGTTACCGCTGCTCTAGACGTTTCGACATCAACTGAGCCTAGAGCCTTTCTCTCCAAGTTCCTTAATGCTGCCAACAAGACAAGCATCCCGAGAGACTCGCTCTAGCCCTTGCACTTGCCCTCACCTCAGCCAGAGAGGCATCTGCCGTCTTGGCGTTGGAACTAAGTTCCACAGGGGCAGGCAGTGGTGGTGGGGACTGGCAGGTCACGAGGGCAGGAGGGGAGCCTTTGGCACCGTGGCTACACTGACCTCTACCACCGCATAAGAGTCTGCTGCCAGAGAGTGTGCAAAGGATTTGTGTCTTTATGCGTGCGCTTTTTAAAGTATCTGAATAAGGGTTTCTTAACTTGTGGTCTAGGAATCCTAGTTGTCCACAAACCTCACCTAAAACTGCATTCAAAATCTTGTGTGTACAAACATATGTATATTTTTCTAGGGAGTTCTTAGCTGTCATAAGACTCCAAGGGAGGCCTATGACCCAATCACAAAACCACAATAAAATAGCAGTTCACACTTGCTGGGTACCTCCCGCGCTCTACGCACGCGACCTTATGGCATCCTTGCCACAACCCTCCGAGCTCCGGGCTGCTGTTTTCCTTCTGGGACAGATAGAGTGAGGCTCCAAGGGAGGTGACTTTCCCCAGGACACATAGCCCATCAGAGGTGGCGCTGGGCTCTGTGGGGGTCTGATGAGTGAGCTAGCCTAGGAGCCGCCATTCTTAACCGCCTGTTGGGCTTGGCGTGGAAGGCCCTGAGCAGTGAGCAGAGACCCTCCTCAGAGCCACATAGTCAAGTGGTGTCTACACCGTGTGTGGGTGCTCAGGCGATGCTAATAGTCACTCACTGCCCTCAGACTCTCATCACATGGCTTTCAAGGAAAAATGTGAGCACAGATTTCAGTGTATTTTTGTCTGCCAAAAATATGATTTGGCTGACATTAACCATATATTTTTTAAGACAATTCTCTTTCAAGAAAAAGTAAAATATCTGCTTGCAAAGACTAAGTTTTGTTTTAAACAGAAAGTTTTTTAATAACCCTCATTTCTTTAACAAAAAACACAAAAAAATTATAAAATGCTTTCTTCCCCCCCCCCCCCTTCCTTGACTTCGGCCCCATCTGCTTTTCCTCCACATTAGAGTAGACTCTGTTTTTGACCAGTAAGCTAGGAAGTGGGAATTGGTGACTTCAGTGGCTTGGTTACACCTGGGACAACTGTGGGGGCGGGAAGGGGAGATAGTGAAGTGTGCAGTGCCAACCCGCACGCTCCCAGGAGGCACAGCCAGGCCTGCTGCCGGCCGTGCAATCCCCTTCGCTCAGGTGCTGGGCTGGGGTTCTGACTCTAGGACCTCCTTCCCCATTCCCATAGGCACCCCTCATCTAGCGGGTGTACGGTACCTGCCTGTGCAGAACCTTACCAGCTCTTACAAAGCACCCACAGCCCCAGCCCGGCCCTGGGAAACAAGCTCTCCGAGTCCCGCAGAGACCAGTCTGCCCCAGAGGAAAGGTCTAGACTGAGGGAAGCAGGAAGGTCCCCAGAAGGCCAGGCCGGAGTGGCCCAAAGGTCCATGTGGACTGGGGGAGTAAGGCAGCCTTGCCTGGAGCCCTTGATGATAGAGAAGTGACCAGACAGGCGCTGGGATGCTGGAGCCAGCCTGCCTGGGTTGCACTCCTGACTCAACTGTTTCCTGTGTGTCCTGGACAAGTTACTTCACCTTTTGTACTTTATTTTCCTTATCTGTGAAATAAGTGTGATATATATATACCTATTTTATAAGGTTGTTATGAAGATTAAATGGATATTAAATGAGATCATCCTCAGGGCCTGACACATCATGAGAACTAACAAATCTTAGCTGATATCATCATTATTGTCATGTTTGTTATGGGCTGAATTGTGACCCCTTCCCCAAAAGATGTTGAAATTCGAACCCCTAGTACCTGTGAATGTGACCTCGGGGTCTTTCAGATGATCAAATTAAGATGAGGTCAATAGAGTGAGCTCTAATCCAGTATAAAAAGGGGGAATTTGGACACATAGAGGGAAGACGATGTGGAGACACACGGAAGCTAAGAGGGAAGCATGGAACAGATTCTCCCTCACAGCCCTTAGAAGGAGCCAGCACCTGATCTTAGACGTCTGGCCTCCAGAACTATGAGACAAGAAATTTCTGTTATTTAAGCCACCCAGTTTTTGGATCTAGGAAATTAATACAGTCATCATCATCATCACCCACAACAACATCTACCTCTTGAGTGTGCCTTCGTGTGCTCCCTACCGGAGGAGGAAACCTTGATATTGAGGTCACATTACTGGATCGCAAAGCGATGGTATGATCAAATTCAATTTAGCAGCAGCGTGGTGGCTGGGCTTGGCCATTCTCAGTGCCCACTGGTTAAAGATTCAGTAGACACAGCCCCGCTGTCCCACAGGCCACCCCAGACTGTGCACCCCCCCACCCAGAACACTAGCATCCGATGACAGTCAAGCTGCCGCCTTCTGCCTTTGTCTGCACAGTGCCCCATTCCGTGCCTCCCCACAAAGAAATTGTTGCAGTTTCTTTCTCCTCATCTAATAATCTGAAATTGGCTCCCCTAATTGTCTGCTGTGTGTTTGCCCCCTCCTGTTGTTAGGTAATTGTGCTGTCCACACGACTCCTGAAGCCACTTAACATTCCTGAGCTGTTATTTGCAACTGACCGGCTGCATCCGGACCTTGGCTTCTGAGCGTCCGCTAAGAAGATGAGACCTACCTGAGCTGGAAATACCAATACCGCTGCCTGTCGCCATTCAAGATGTGCCTCCAAAGCCAGCATCCTTGTTACCAGTGTGGATATGACTGATTTCTGCCCTACGGGTTTGATAACCCTGCAGCAAAGTTCTTTGCTTGGATTGCTGCAGTTCTTAATTTCATTTTCCTAAAGGCCTCAAACTGCCTTTCAGCTGGCCTAATTCGTGATAATTCCCATTTATCCTTAACCCTCTGTTTGTGATCTTCCTGATTCCACCTTCAGGTTCATTAATTCTAAATCAAGCCTGCTGGTAAGTGTTGGTAGATTACAAGCCTTTTGATCTGCAGTTGCTCAAGAAGAAACTAGACATGCTTTAGAATTATGAGTGTGAGGAAAAGTTTGGTTTTTCTTAAGATTATATAACTGAGGAGGCAACATTACAAATAGGATCGGAGGCTTTGTTTCTGTCTTTATCTGAGACATTTCTGGAAAGTGAGGCAGGGAGGGGTGGTGGCTGAGCTGGGCCGGCCGTCTGCCTGCGCTGTAAATCGGCAGCCACAACAAAGGCTGCATTGTTCTAGCTTGTTCCACGGCCCGGGCCGCCAGCCTACTTGGAATGGCAGTGGGAGAGAGGTTGATTGGAGGCTGTCTCTGCCCATAAGAGTCTTCCTCCCTTCCTGAAGAAAGGCCCCAGTAAAGATATCTGGTCCCAGGGAGTGTAGATCGGAACCCCAAAGCCTGTGACTTTTTTAATTTAGCATTTCTATTGAAATATAAAGCTTTCTTTCTGTAAATCTAACTTTTCCTTCTGGCCATAGCAGAAAAACCTAGATTCACCTAGTAAAATTATATAAGAACGCTGGCAAAAGTAACCGCTTGGAACATTTGTAGGTGTGTGATTGATGGAAATCTCTAGCATCTCTAAAAGATGTTTGTAATAAAGAGATAAAGCTGAAAAACAGTTTCTAGTGTGGATTAAACAGGTAGAGGAAATAAAATGTAAGCCAAAAGACTCACAGGTCTCTGATTTTAGTCATTTTATGAAACATTGTCATTTTATGAAAAACTGTGAAGTTGGAAATCATTCTGAGACATAGTCAAAGCAGATTTTATAGACACCAATGTTCTCTTTTTTTGTCCAAGTGTGTTTTCCACCTAACACCAGCTCTTGCACGGTGCTGAAATACTGGAGACATCAGATGCTTCTTTCATTCCTCTCATCTAGAAGTTTCAATCTGAGGAAGGAAGAAAATGACAATAGTCCAAAAGGAATGATAACAAAAACAGGCATCACTATTTTCTAAAATAAAATAAAGTACCCAGTTATGTGTCTCAAATCTGCATTCATTCCTTCATTCAATCATTCATTCATTCCAAATATTGAGCGCACATTCCAGGCCACCGTAGGAGCAAGCCAGATGCATCCCTGACTCCACGGCTCCCCCCGAGGAGCACCTGGGGCTTCTCTGACGCTTGGGCCCTGTGTGAGCATCCGCTCAAGGTTAAGTTTTAAACCATATGTTCACATGCAAAGGAAACTTTCTGGAAATGTAAAAACCAAACTGCTAACAAGTGGTTCCCTCTGGGAAGGAGTGTAGAATGGAAGGAAAGGGGAAGTCTCACCCTTGATGTACTTCTGTGTTGTTTGAATTTATTTCACAGCTAACATGGATTTGTGTATTATTTTTGTGGATTTAACGTATTTTTACAAGTTTATTTTTTTATTTTAAAAAAGAATATTCAAAAGCTTCTAAACTGAAATGATAAAGGAAGTTCCTGATTGCAAATGTTACCAGGGAGCAGTTCCTATGTCCCGAAGATGTTCTCAACACAGTCATGTGCCACATACGACATTTCGGTCAATGACAGACCACATGTACAACAGTGGCCCCATAGGATTAGTACCATGTAGCCTAGGTGTGTAGGCTATATGGTACTAATATACCACATTAGTATATGGCTACTTTCTAGATTTGTACAAGTACACTGTGATGTTCGCACAGCAACGAAATCGCCTAACAATGCATTTCTCAGAACGTATCCCCGTCGTTAAGTGACGTATGACCGTAGTATTTAAATGTGGCCAAAGGCAGTCTCTGAGTGGTGGCAGGAAGTGTCAAAAGTTTGGTTTACAATCGTCTTTTCCCATCTCTCTGGTCCCTGGTTGGAGGAACTGAGCTAAGCAGGCAATCGGGTAGTAGAAGGCTTTGCAGAAAAGGCAAGCCGGAAGAAGTTTGTGGGGACCCGAGTTGGTTTGAATAAGAAGGTAGGAGCCACAGGACAGAACACTGTCCCTTGAATGAAAAGCAGGAGCATAAAGGACACCTGGTATAAATCCCACAAGGGCCCTCACCAGACAGGGAGAAAGGGGGTCCGGGAAGTGGCACACTGGCCCCTTGGCAGAGCATCCTGAGACCTCTCCGGGATCGCCAGCTCCCTGTGCTCATTGCCCAGGGGTGGGAGGGGATGGCTGAGGATCAGATCACGCTTCTGCCCCCTGTGAAGGGGCAGCGGGTAGGACAGAGCGCCACAGGCTTCCCTGGGTTTACGTCTCCACTCTGTCGCTCCCAGCCGTGTGGCTCTCTCCAAGCCCTGCCTCCACCTGTGAACAGAGACAGTAAGGGATGGTGCCCGCCTCAGGAGAGGGTAGCTATGGAGGGAAGCCATCCCAAACACAGCAGCCAGCACCGGACACCAAGGAAGGTGAGTTTTTACTGCTTGAGGACACCAAGGAAGTCACCTCACAAAACCATAAAGTATCAACAGAAGAATAATGTCAAATGAAGAGAAAATATGGAGGCCTTCCTGGGGTCCACAAGGAGATGAGAGAACAGGGGAGGAATGACACCATGGTCCCACATATTTCCAAGACAGAAGCCAGGAGTGGGGCCTGGAACCCAATCGGATGGCTTGGGTTCCAGTCCCACCTCTTCCACAGAGTAGTTCATTTTTCCAAGTCTCAGTTGATATGAGATTGGACAATGGTAGGACCTGCTGCATTGAGTTGTGAGAATTAAAAGAATTAATATGTGTAAAGCACTTAAAACATGGCACATGGTGAGAGGCTAAGTACATGTAAGAATCACCATTCTTGGTAGCGAATGTCTGATGATTGTGCATGCAGGGCCCTCTGTCTCTCATAGAACCTTCTCCATCATTAATGTTACCACCAAGTAGTTGTGTGGATTCTGAGACTGACTCCCTAATTTACCATTTGGACTTCATCCAAATGTACTAATTCTAAGGGGACTTTCTCCCTCCCGGATGTCAGCCACACGAAGGCTGAACTGAGTGGCGGTGCTGGTTTCTCCTCTTTCGGGCCTGGGTCTGAGTGTTTACTGCCTAAATTGGCTGGCCCGAGCCAAAACAAGCACATACAAATGCAAACCTTCTGCCAACGACCGCACAGGCCACTCTTCATAAACACAATCGATGGAGGTGTAAATACTTCATAGCAATTGACTTCTGCCTTTGTAAACCCTCTTTCTGGAATTCACTTCCCAGCAAACATAGCGGGCAAAGCTAAGTGTTTGGAAGTGCTGGGGAGCTGCGTCAGCCAGCCGTTGTCCCCAGAGGACCAGGGCCTATGGAAATGGCTCTGTTTATACCACGACCCCCTCCATTTCAATGTTATCCCAATAACAAAGAATTCCATCAAGATCCCCCCAACACCACTATTATTTATGTTACCCTGGTTACCAGAAGCGGAATCTCAACAACAAATAATCCAGTATTACAAATGTTGTCTGCAGGCCCTTCCCAAGAAACATTAAGAAACTCCATCTCTATTTTAAAAGGATTTTAAAAAGACAAAAACAGATGATGGAGGGTATTTGAGAAGGGAGCATGAGGGTTGGTGGCTGGAATCTTGCCACAATCAGTAACAACCCTAATCTTGTTCTCTTTTCACCAAAATAGGAGAGTAATGAGGACAAGAAGAACTTTCTGAAAACTTCTTTTTATAGATTCTAAAGGAGTGAAGAAAACACCAGTTTTCCTGGGTTACTTCATATGATAAATAAAGCCCTCTAATTCCTTCTGGCCACTCCCCAAGGGCCCTGTCCTGACTTACAGCAGCCCCCCTTTCCCCAAAAGAGCAGAGGCAGAACCAGGAGTTACCCAGCTACCCATTGGGAGGGATTTGCCCACAAGCTTGTTCGTTTGTCCAGAAAACACATTTGCTTTCTCTCTCTTGGGGTGCAGGATGAACGTTGAAATCCCAGTTCACCAGACCGAGGGGCTCACTATAAACACGCCCATAGCTCCTAAACCTGGGGCTCGGCGCTGGCTGGGCAGGCGATGCGCTGATGGGGCGCCGTGTGAACGCCCGCGGGGCGAGGAGCCCAGGGGCCCGGATGGTTTAGCCATCTGGGCACATAGCACACAGTGCCAGGAGGCTACAGAGTGTTCCGAATGGTTTTGATTTGTGCCAGAGAGGAAACTCGAAAGCCAGACATCACTACAGACAAGGATCCGGTTCTGAGGCAGACGGGCTGGAGCTGTGCTGGGCCCCCGCCCCTGCCTGGATGTCTTTATTACTGAGCTGGGACTGGAGGCCAGTGAACAGCCAGCTGATGGCAACAGCAGATGTGGCCCTGGCAGCCAGGAGGGCCTGGGGCCAGGGAGGAGCCACAAACCCACTGCAGCAACAGGGAGCCTGAGGAAAGCAGGACAGGGAACATGGGCCAGGGCAGGGAGGGCCAAAAGACAAGAGGAGAGCTCCAAGGGGGGGCTTTGCTTGAGGAGTCAGTGCTGGGAAGTGGTGGGCCGGCTGCCCGGGGTTTAGGCTGTGGCATCAGACTGACTTGGGGTGGAGTCCTAAATTGCCTCTTAGAAGCTGGACCAGCTACTTAATTCTGCTGAGCCTCCCTTCTCCGATCTGTAGAAGGCACTAAAGATGGATTGTGGGGTTGGTGTGGAGAACACAAATTACTTCAAGCATCTCACACAGTGCCCAGCACATGGGTTTCCTATCAACAGAAACAGCAATTATTACTACCTATGTGGCCCTAAGCGGGTAATTGAATCTGTCTGAGCTTCAGTTTTCTCATCTTTAGAATGGAAATGGCGTACTACCTTCCTCCCAGGATTCTTCGAAAGATTAAAGGAGAACATTTATAATCGGGCACACTAAATGCTCAATAAATTGTAATTCCTCTCCTTTCTCCGCTCCCCTGCCATCTCCCCCACGTCCCTCCTTCCCCTTACCCAGGTGGCAGAGGAGTGTCCCCTCCCTAGGTGGGAGAGGGCTGTGCCTCAGGGCCATATGGTTGTGGTTCAGAAATTTAAAAGCAAACAGGGATTAAGAGACACTAATGATGAAAGAGATTCGTGAAAGTAATGAAACATGAAGCTAAATTCATGAGAATAGAAGAAAACACGGTGTCTTCTAAAACTATAAATAAGTCAGCCTGAGACAGCACAGCACTGGGACTTGGGTGGTCTCCAGCCGGGACTCGCTCTCTCCCAGAGCAGCCTAGAAGAAATCACTTTATCCCCCAGGATGGACTAGAGCTCTGAGATTCCTCCCGGCCCCAACTTCTAAGGTGAAGTAAGAGAAACTGAGTCCAGCCCAGGGGAAATGTGGGGCAACCATGAGGGGCCAGGTGGTCGGAGGTACGGCTCACAAGGGAGCAGGAGAGGCCTGCAGGCCCTTGAGCAGGCGGCAAGGAGCAGGGAAGGCCGCAGTAGGCCCGGAACACACGGACGCCCTGCTCGGCACCTTTATCTTCAATTCCAGAACATGGGTAGGAGACCACTGTTAAGTATATAAAGATTAACCTCTCACTCACTGGACATTGTTCATACAACCACAAAGAATGAAAAATAAAAGCGAGCAGGGCTGGCCCAGTGCATAGTGGTTAGGTTTGTGCACTCTGCTTCAGTGGTCTGGGGTTCGCAGGTTCGGATCCCGGGTGCGGACCATACACTGCTCATCAAGCCATGCTCTGGTGGCATCCCACATACAAAATAGAGGAAGATGGGCATGGATGTTAGCTCAGGGCCAACCTTCCTCACCGAAAAAATAATTAAATAAAAGTGAGCAGAATCTAGTCAGATACCTGTCACTGCCTTTGAATTGAGATGTTTTTAGAAAGTCATATTAGCACCATTTCCCTCCCTGTCCCCAACACACACCCGCGTCTCAGAGGTTGGGTTAGGCTTGAAGTGTAGAACAGTGCCCTGCATAGATGCAGCATTTGGGACGTCACCAGAAGCCCTGTCAAGAGCAGGCAGGAAATTTGCTCTGGGAAAACAGATTTGTAAGTCTAGCGCCACACAGGAGGCCCTTACTAGCTACACATTTTGGCTGCTTCCCTTGGTCCTGCAGCCCCACATATACCGCAGGATCTTCTATATGAAATATTATAAAGGAATAAGAACGTTGAACGTAGAAGACATTGATTCAGGTCCTTTCTGTGACCTGAAGGACGTCACTCACAGCTCAGAGCGTTTTTCTCCCCTGTGAAATGGTAGGATTACCTCTCCCACCCTCCTCACAGGGTTAGCCTTCGGACTGAAGATCAGATGTTTGAAAGCACCAGTCAACTAGAAGGTGTGATTATCTGCCGGTAAAGTTGGTGACTCACTTAGCTTGCATGAAAGATCTCCCAGGCCCAGATGGAAGTGGACGGGGAGCCTGGCGGTTTTCACACATACCCTTGTGGCAGGAGCTACATGGCAGGGACTCCTGAACAGCCCCAGATCAACGGCTAAGAGCTTCTACGATGAGGATAAAGGGCACTTTTTGAAAGCAGCACACCCAAAGAAGAGGTTTGCCAAATACAGCATGCATGGAGAAGGAGTCACCTTGTGCAGAAGCATGATCTGTAAGGCTTGGCTGAGAAATCTCTTAACAGCACAAAGCTTAGAGCCAGACATTGGTCTTAGGTTTACCTGGAGGATCACGAAGGAAATAAACAGCAGATATGCTACTTTGCATATAAAGCAGCAAATTACAATACTCACAGGATGCAGCCTCTAACGAGATATTTAACTTGCTTGTAAGCCTGTTTCCTCATCTGTAAAACGGGGACAATAACAGAATGCTCCTCACTGGTTTGCTGCGAGACTTAAGAGATAACCCTGGGCAGACACAACGCCTGACTCAACATGCCCGAGAAATGAAATGCTGAGTAACACTTTGTCTGAGGGACAGAAGGCCAACATTTCAAGAACGACCAAGTCAGACACCTGCTCTTTTAAAATGAGATTTATTGTACATAAAATAAATTAATTACAGTTTAAGTCAAAGCACGAGTGGCTTTTAAAGTGCATCCATGTAGGGGAATTGGCGGCGGCCCCTGCATCTGTTCACTTGCTGCAAGAGAGTGTTCTCTCGTTTTAGCCACTCACAGCCACCACTCGGCCGGGCCTAGGACGCAACCCGACGTCATTGTGTGAGCCGTTTACAAAAATCACACCAAAATCATTGGACACTTTTTTTTCTGTACCTGATGCAAGAGTTTAAAAAAAATTATACAGTCTCGCAATTACTCAAAGTCTGGGGCTGAAGAGTTGAGTTCTCAACCACCCAACACAGGCCCAATGAAGCCGACTCATCCTGCGTCAGGAGGTAGGGGCACCCTCCCGAGGCCAGGGACCCTTGCAGAGCTCCATCGACACAGCACTCAGCCCATGAACTCCACCTTTTTTTGGGGGGGTGGGGGGAGGGCTAGTATTTTCCTCTTTGTTCTTTAAAAAAAAACTGGGTATCCTTCAAGTTAGGAAGGCATTCTGTAAGGAATAGTGTTCCAGAGATGCAAATCATACTTGTAAGAGAAAAGCAATTCTTCCTCTTGGGGGGATAAAAAAAGAAAGAAGTGGAAAAAAAAAAAAAAAAGGAAAGCCTGTGAGAGCTGAATCTGTTCTTTCATTCCCATTGTAAATCACATCAATATATTTGGCAAAACTACAACCGACCATCATTTACAAGGTACTTAAGAACCAAATCCACCGCGATTATGCCCGCTCCCCACTGCAGAGAAAAAGAGTCTATTTCACATATGCAGAGTGTGGCTCGGTGGGCTCCTTCAAGCCTCATCAATTCTGTCCCCCTGCTCAGAACAACGCTTCCTTTTCTGCAGCAGTCCCGTAGGCCCTCCTGGCCCCTCTGCTCCAGCCCCTTCTGGAACCATGAATCACTGGCAGCATTCAACATTCCCGCCCCGGAAGAACCTCAGGCCCTCTTTCCAGGAAGGCCAACCCCCTTGAGCACCCCTGCTTCACACGGAGGTGACAGTCCTCACTTTGGCCGAGAGCGCTTGCTTGAACCTCCTCTTCAGGTCCTGCATGTTGGGCGACTTGGGCCTGGGGATGAGGGAGGTTCTTCGCTTCTCTGGCGTGCTGCTGGGCTGCTGTTTGTGACTCACTTCTTTGCACAGGACGTGGAAAGCGTTGTAGACGTCGTTGTAATTTTCACTGACCGACACTTCATAGAAGGAGCAGCCCAGCATGCTGGCCAGCTGCAGTCCGAGCTGAGGGTCCACCTGCTTGATGTGCAACAGGTCAGCCTTGTTGGCCACGACCACCACAGGCAGCCGGGTGCCCAGGTGTAGCTGCTGGATGTGCTGGTGGAGCTGGCCGATGAGTTCATAGCTCTTGTGGTCAGTGATGGAGAAAACGATCACCACGGCGTCAGCCCAGCGAATGCACCTATTCAGCTGCTCGTTGCAGCTCAAGCCGTTCTCGTGGACCTGGAAGACAGGGGTGACGTCAAGGGGAAGGGTGAGTACCAAAAAGAGCCCTGGCTTCGCTGGATAGAGAATTCAAAAGAGCCCTTCACAGTAACGCCAGGTTGCGGGCCATAAACAAGTTATATCCCCACACACTTCAGCTTTCTTGACAATATGTTGATCCAGCTGCACGGAGTTGGAATAAATAACAGTGCAGCTCACCACACTCAAGTGGAAAATTGACCTGCAGAGAACTCCACGCTGAGAGACTTTGTAGTTGCACAAAATGGGAAATTAACTGGCTAGACAGTAAGTCTGGGGAAGTAAAGATAGGAGCTGGAAGCATTTAAACCTGGATAACTGCCCAGTCCAAGAGGGGAAAAAACCACACGCACACACCAGCATGGCTCTTTTGTCTGCAGAGAAACTTTCTGCAACATAAAAGTGACTCCAAGTATTTGGAGACTGTCCCTAGATGTTTGATTTTTAATGCCGCGAACACAAATGTAAAACCTGACCTTTTTAACCACAGCCAGGGAAGTCTGCCAATTCCAAGTGTGTTTGGTTTGGTCCTTCCTGCTGGGTGGAATCCTCCTAACAGAAAATTTCTGCCTCTTAGCCAAATCTCCCAAATTAAGCCAGGCTAAGACTGACCAACAGCCAGATACAAGCGAAGGGTCAAACAACACCTAAAAGCCTAGATCTGACTCCCCCGATCTCTCTCCTCCTTCAGCATGAGGTCCTTTGAGAAGAACTGAACAATTCCACCGCCATGCAGGTCCCCACTGACGGAGTCCCACACCTCAGAGCTTCTCACCTGAACACCTGGAGTGTCTTGAACCTGAATAGCCAGGGTTTCACCTTCTATTTGGACTTGTCTGGTATAAAGATTACCTATCAAGGGGGGGAAAAAAAGATTATGTTCATCCTTCTCGTACAACTTTTAAAACACTGTGGGATTTTTTTTTTAACTTAGAAAATATAACCTGAACCGATGCACAAAAATAAGCTCTAGTTTATCCTAGTTCACGGGCTTATTTCAGATTTCTTTTTAAACAACTGTATATTTAACCTCGTGTTCATGGATTTATTAAAACCAGGGCAAAGTTTGAAAGTTTTTGGAAACTGATTTGTCTAATTTTAAACTTCCCTATTTAGAGGATTTCCTTGAAGCAAATTTTCTGGGTCAGCATGCGTGGGATTTCTGTCTATTTTATTTTAGCACTTTATTGCTCTTTGACATAAATTTATATTTTAGCTATTAGATATAATGGCCTGATAGGCAAATACTGTTAGTAAATGCATAGATGACATTAGCATTGAAATAAAAATATGACATAATGAGAGCCAGCTCTATATCACAGCAGAAGGCTGCCATGCCTTATCTTGGGATGGTTTATACAGCGCATTTCAAAGAATCCCCTGTAGGTAACTTCATATGGTCTAAGGAATTAAGCAATTAGCTAACAGAGCATAGGTAGAAAGCCCTTAAGCCTTCTCACTGGCTATTCTTAATCATAGGGATTGAAATAGTATCCTCATTTATTCAGGAACTCTCTTCCTAAAATTCTACCATCTCGTTATTTTTGTTTGTTAAGAAAAGAGAACTTTAGGTTTACAACTGCTCTCCTTTGGCCTTTGCTTTAAAAGGTCACCTCTGAAAGGCAGCCAGCAGAGAGGGCAACACATTGGGGGAGGAGCTGGCCATCTTCTTTTTTTTTTTTTATGACTTTTGCAGGAGTGTTTTCAAGGGAGAGGCTCTTGAGTACAAAGGGTGCTTCCAACTGGGGTCCCTATAGTTAAAACATACCAAGGGGAATACTTTCAGGCACTTGATAAAATGATGAATGGGCTTGGAATGGAATGAGGCCAGATGGCAGTTATGGGAAGGAGAGAGCACCGGAGGGGGTGAGCAAAGTTGGAAGTGGCAGGGTCCTGATGCTCAGACTGTCACTCTGGAGCCTGGGAGACTGAAAAATGGGAACAGCGGTCCTTGTGCAAGCTGACAGTATTTTCCTCAAATGCCATTTCCTCACCTGCATTTCGTTCGTAGTCACCAATGAATCGTTTGGTAAGGAACCGGACCACCAGAGCTGCAGGTCGAAAAGATAAAGCAAAGAGGGTGAACCCTGGCACAAGAAGTTTCATGGGTCTCCACCCCACCCCCAGCCTGGAAAACAACTCTCCCAGAGAAAGCCAGCCGGCCACCAAGTAAAATTCCTACCCCGCAGCTCCTTGACCCTTCTTCCAGACACAACGGAGAGGGGGCTAGAAGGCATGGAAGGCACTGTGAATTATGGCTGTGTCCAGCTGGAAAGGTCATTTGGCCCACCCTGCTCCTGTGAGGCGGGCTGAGCCACACCTAAGCCTTCCCGCAGACAAATGTCTTTCCTAACCTTAAAGATCTCCAGGAGGGGCTACGTTCACTAACTCTCCTTTCGATGTGAGGCACTGCCAGAGGCTCCAGAACCCCCAAATTCTAATCCCAGTTGGGCCGGTGGTGCCGGGAGGGTCCCCGGCCGTTCAGGATCCCAGTTTCCCTCATCTGATGAGGGAGAGGGTAGGAAGCGATGATGGCTGAGGTCCCTCCCGAGGGGCAGCGGATCAACCGGAGAGGGTGAGCGGTCCAGCTGCAGCTCGTCTCCCCGCCCCCCAGCGGCTCCTTTATCCTCAACTCCCAGCGGGGGCCGCCCACGTCCAGCCCCGGAGATAAGCGGCTTCTGCCCCGCGCGCGAGGACTCACCGGTCTTGCCCACGCCGCTGGCCCCAACCACGGCGATCTTGACCAGACGGCGGCCCGCCGCCCCCAAGCAGCAATCGGCGGCGGCGGCGCTGCCCGGAGTGGGGTACTCAGCGATGGTACACATGTTCTGAATAAGGCGCATCGCCGCTCCAGCCGGGGCTGCACCGCGCGGGACGGGAGCTGGGGGGCGGGAAGAGGCTCGCGCTGCGCAGGAGCGGGCGGGAGGACCGGGCCGGGGCTCCGCGGTGAAAGGCGCAGCGGCGGGCGGGCGCGGCGCAGGCTCCGGCGGGCTCAGGCTCGGGGTTGGGACGGCACCCGGCTGCGCGCGCGCCGTTTTCTCCGGTGCCGGCCCCGCCCCCTGCCTCCTGCAGCCAATCCCCAGGCGCCCTGCGCGAGGCCCCGCCTCCGGCGCCACTCTGCGCGCGCCGCGCCCCTGTGGGCGCCGGAGCCAGTGCGGTCCCCTGTGAGCTGCGGGGAAAATGGGGCAGCGGGCTCGAGTGGGGCCACGGGTGGGCAGGAGCCGGCGGCCGGGCAGAGCAGTCGGCCGGGATCCCGCCGCGCGGGCACGAGGCAGATGCTGTGGCTGCGGAGTTGGGGCCGCCTCGGGTTCCAAAAAGCGGGGCTGGGCCTGGGGGCGGGCGTGGGGGAGGCCCGTCCCCTGCCACCCCGCCCCGGTGCGCGCAGCCCGGGCGCCCGAGAGCAGTTCCCGGGCATCTGTCCCCGCCCACTCCCTGCGGCCGACTGACCTGCGGCCGGGTCCCTGCCCACCCTCAGGGAACCTGCCCCGGGAGGCCAGGGCCTCCGGGTGTGAGTGCTCGGGGTCGCCCGTCCTGCTTGGAGCCTGTCTCTTTAATTTGGGGCGTGATTGCACTAACTTGGGTGCATCCGGGGTGGCATCTTGGATTATAGATTTGGCTACAATGGTAATCAGTAACGAAGACCCCATACTCACCCACCGGAAACGGGACATTTGACTTTGGGGCAAAATAGTGTCACCCGTCTTGTTTTAGACCCACGTTCTCTGACTCTTGGCGGCGGCGCGATGGATCGCTCCTCCTCTGACAAGCTCACGTGAACGCACAGACGGTCGGGTGCAGATGCAGCACACCCAGAGGCAAATCAAGAAGTAATTATAGAACAAGCTTTCTAGCGCCTCACACAGTCACACCTCCTCCAAGAGCTGTGGAATGGAAAGTAACAGTTACCTCTCTGTCTCCGGATACCCACTGGATTGGGAGGCAGAAACCAGAGTCCGCGCTTAGTCTCTAATCATAAGGAAGGGCAAGGTTGGTTAAGTGACTTGATGCCAAGGAAGATGTGTGCTTGCTCCCATAAAATCCAAGCTCCGGCCCTAAGTTACATCTCATCAGGGAAAGGCGACTTCCACGGTAGGCTCGGTTCCTCATCCAGGCGACATTCTGTAGCTGAAACTGCACAATGTCAGCAGACACTCAGGCTGACCTCTCCCCATCCCCCTACCCCACTCCCTACTCTCCTCACCCTTCGAACCTTGGGGGCCCCCAAATGTTCCAGAGGCTTTTATCCTGTGGTCATAGGACAACAAACACTGTGGCTTTGTGTCCACACTCATATTAAAGGTTGAAATGTAAAAATAAAATAAACTAATTCCCTTATCTACATGTGTCAGGCATCCAGTTTAACGGCACCTTCCATCCTCCATCTAATTGACAGGTATTTGACAGAATTTATGATGCTGACCCGCTCAGACTCTGAGGTGAACCCTCTTGCTTATCACCATTTAGGTGTTGGCAGGAATTCAAGGCGGAAATAGAAAGATCATCTCAAACTGCCGTGGTAGCAAATCTTCTTGAATGAGCAACATAATTAGCAAGACACACAACCTTAGCAGTAAACATGGTAAAAGGTTGACTTCAAGGGAGACCACTAGAACAAAATTAATTCAGCCATTTGAGTAAGAAGGAAAAAGAGCATTTCCAATATGCACCATGTCTTTCTGCGTGGTTTAAGTCAAACTTGAATTTCTGTCTACTATGAAATCGAACTTAGCAAGACTGTAATTACAGGTAACCATGTACTTTTAACACCCCCCCCCCAAAAAAGCCTGTAATTCTATCATGCTTACATGGTAAAATAATTACATAGTCTAAAGTCTTTTCTTTAACTGCCTTTTACACACACACAAATACACACACACTCACACCCAGATGTGAGAAAAGTTGTCAGGCAGAATTTTGCTTTGAATCATTTTAGCTTCTCAGGCTCGATTTTTCATTCCTGTGAGCCTGCACCAAGCCTATGATTTTTGTGTCTGAAACACAAAGGCTGAATTTGGTATTTTTATTTTGGGTCTAAATGATCTGGCTGTCCTTTAAAGAAGACAGAAAAGAGAGAAACCGGAGAACATTGGAGGAAATAAAGGGGAGCTCTTCCAGTTCCAAACATCTAGCAAACAGCCCATCTCCACCCCACTCCACCTTAGATGATGACACTGAGAATTACCCCTTCTTGGGAAGTCACAGAATTAACAAAAAGGAAAAAGAAGGGGCAGGAGAATTGATATATACTGAAGAATTGTTTATTCCAGGCTGTGGACTAGGGATTTAGCATACAAAAATCTCATTTTACCCTCATAACAGGCCAGGAGGTAGATATTATCATTGCTTCTTGTTGCAGTTTTCTCTCACTGCTTAGTAAACCACTACAAACCTTAGTGGCTCACAGTTCTGTGGGTTGACTGTGCTCAGCTGAGTGGCTCTTGCTTGGGCTCTCTCATGTTGTTGCAGTCAGATGACAGCTGGGGCTAGAATCATCTGACACCCCATCTGGCTAGACATCCAAGATGACTTCTTCACACACGTGTCTACATTTCAGCTGGAATGGCTGGGAGCCTGAGACTAGCTAGCATCTCTCTCTATCTGGCCTCTCCATTTGGTTAGCTCAGGCTCCCTCACAGCATGGCAGGTGGCTTCCCTTGGAGTGAGTATTCTAAGACAGGAAGTGGAAGCTGCCAATCTCTTAAGACCCATGCATGGAAATTGGCACAACATCCCTTCTGCTATATTCCATTGGTCAGTCACAGAGCCCACCCAGGTTAAAGGGCAAGTGGCAGAGACATAGATTCCACCTTTAGATAGGAAGAGTGTCAAAGAATTTGTGGCCATCTATAATTCACCATGCTTCCACTTAGGAATATGAAACAAAGTCTCAGGTTGAAAATTCCTCCAAGGTCACACGTCCTGTAAGGAATGGAGCCAAAATCTGAAAAGGATGCATAACAGAAAATAGCCAGGATGTTCACAATGAGATGTCTCTTATAATGCAATGCTACAACGTGAAATGCTCTCTCTCTCCTTATTTTTTTCTTTGGTGGAGCTAAAAGAGACAAGGGTGGGAGGCTAAAATATGAGAAACTCAGGGAGGAAAGAGAGAAATGTTTTGCCAAGTTCCAATTTTGCCTCAGCACCCAGAGTTTCTATCACATCCTTTGATCTTTAGAGCTGATCTTTGATCTGAGGGTTTCCAGAGACAATCCAGTTTCTGGAAGCCTTTAGGATACCAGAATACATCAATAAATATTTATTGAATGTCTGGGCCCTGGGTATACCAGGCACTATGATGGGTCCTGAATCTACCACTGGTAAACAAGACAGACGCAGTCTTTGCCATCACTGAAGTTACATTTAGTATGGAAGACAGAGAAATGAATGAGTGATTTCAACACACTGTGAGAAAATGCTTTGATAGGGGAAATTCAGGAGCTATAGGATTATATGGTAAAACTAATAACCCGGATTGTGGGAGTCAAAGAAGAATGTGAAAAAGTGGTTGAAAAGCTTGTGTGTTGTGTACAGGCATGAGTGTGTGCATATGTGTTTGCATGTGCATGCATGCACATGTATGTGCAAGTATGAGGCAGGGGCCTCAGAGGTGGGGAGGGTGGACTGAGGTGACTTCGTTTCCAGAGGAAATAGCATTTGCTGGTAAACAGTAGGTGGTCAGTAAATATTTGTGGACTGTGAATGAAAGATTGAGTGAATGAAAGCAAAGGTCTCATCTTGAGAGAATGAATTCAAGGAACAGAAGACCTCCAGTGATTTCTAAGGAGGGGCACATGTATCAACAAAATAAGCCCCAGATGTTGGGTAGTCCTCCCTTCCTCCATGGGACCATGCCCCATAGAAGCTCCATGAGCTTCTCTCCCCACGCCACCAGCGGTTGCTCCCAAATCACCCCCTCTGACTATCCCAGCCTTAGGCAAGAACCAGACTTTTTTTCTTTTTTGAGACTTTTGTCAACTCTGCCTGTGTAGATCCAGAAAACAGACACTTCTTTAGCTATTTTAAGCAGAAAATTATTTAATGCAGGAATTAACCTGAATCCAACATTGTCAGAAGTGCTGGAGTGGTGGGCTCTGGGCTAGGCTTGTGGAAATGACTCCCAGAGCTGTAGAACTGGCACATCCAGGGAGCTGCTACCTCTTCCAGAATCAAGAAGACAGGGACTCAGGAGGCCTCCACTGCTGCCATTGCTATGGTCTCTTGAAACCCACAAAATTAGAGACCGGATGTGGCAGAAAAGCCAAGTGTCTCCACAATGGAGCCTGGCAGCAGAAGGCAACGAAGCCACAGAAAGATGGCATCCTTTCTGTTTCTGCCTTGCAAATCTTATCTGAGTGTGTCCAGTTAATGAAATGAATTTGTATCCTTTTACCCTAGCTGCAAGGGAGTCTGAGAAGCATGTTTAGTT
Organism: Equus asinus; assembly: GCF_041296235.1. Taxonomy (NCBI): domain Eukaryota; kingdom Metazoa; phylum Chordata; class Mammalia; order Perissodactyla; family Equidae; genus Equus; species Equus asinus. The sequence continues at coordinate 121,661,803 of NC_091792.1, forward strand.
TCTAGTCTTGACATAACGAAGACGCACTAGAAACGGAAAGCAAGTTGAAGGTGAACCGACCATTTCCTCCACACTTCTCCAGCATCCCAGAGAACATAAAGGCCCAGAAAAGGAGAGATTGGGCCCCACCAGACATTTAATTTTCAATTATAAAACAGTATAATCACTGGGGCTGGCCCTGTGGCCGAGTGGTTAAGTTCGCGCACTCCGCTGCAGGCGGCCCAGTGTTTCGTTGGTTCGAATCCTGGGCGCGGACATGGCACTGCTCATCAAACCACGCTGAGGCGGCCCTCCCACGTGCCACAACTAGAAGGACCCACAATGAAGAATATACAACTATGTACTGGGGGGCTTTGGTGAGAAAAAGGAAAAAAATAAAATCTTTAAAAAAAAAAAGAAAAGTATAATCAGGTTCTTTTTCATTGATTGCTTTGAGACCACTGTTCTACTATTATTTTTGTTGCTTTTGTGTAATATGTATCAACATCCCTCTGTTTTTTTGAACTGTTGTCCTATAGTCTGCCACAGGCAACATCTATTGATTTCACTTGCTCAGAATCCTTTCCCATTCTTTAGTAAGAGTGCCCCAGTTTTCCTTTGGAAACTTCCCCTGCCCCGCTCTCATATTACTTGGGTGATAGTAATGGGGTGATACCAATCCCTAAGTCCAGGGGTGGGTACCAATAAGCCACAGGGATTCATTTAGGCTGGACCAGTGAAATACCTCACGAGAGTTCATTTGCCAGGAATAGAGATGCTTCATTTGCACTGGTGTTAATCAGCTGGTAGAAGGTGAGCCTGGAGCTCCAGGTGGCCACCCTGGCCACCTCGTGAGGGCATCTGCCTCAGAATGAAACCAACCCAGAAGAAAGCAAAGTCAAGAGGCAGACAGGACCAGGACCCTGAGGCACCTTTTCCAGCCCTGAATTCAGCCATGCCTCAAAATCCAGACTTAGCACTTGAAATCCCCACTTGTGGGAGTCAACACGGTCGCTTTTGAGATTAAGCCGGTTTGAGTTGGATGTTTCAGTTGTACTGAACAAGCCCTCTTGCATCCTGTTTGTGTGGAGTCATGGCCTCTGCACAAGCCACCCTGAGACCGACCCCAGGCATCAGCAACATCCCCCGTTCAGAGCTCTGAAGCTCAGCCATTGTTCCTTCACTGGAAATCACAGCTGTCAGGCTGTCCCTTCCTTTTATTTCACCTTGGTGGGCACCCTATCAGTGCTAGCCTGCAATCTCTAAAAAACACCCACATGATGGAAAAGGATATTAGTACATCCAGACAGCGAAAGATTCAGCACTAAAAAGAAATGGACTATCAAGCCACAAAAAGACATGGAGGAAACTTACGTGAAAATTACCAAGTGAAAGAAGCCAATCTGAAAAGACTACAAACTGTATAATTCCAACGATATGACATTCTGGAAAAGGCAAGACTAAGAAGACAGTCAAAAGGTCAGTGGTCCAGTGGGAGGAGGGATGGAAGGATGAACAGATAAAGTACAGAGGATTTTTAGGGCAGTGAAACTACTCTGTATGATACTATTCTAGTCGATACATGTCATTATGCTTTTGTCCAAACCCACAGAATGTACAACACCAAGAGTGAGCCCTCATGTGAACGACGGGATTTGGGTGATAGTGATGTGTGTCAATGTAGGTTTGTCAATTGTAACAAATATACCACTCTTGTGGGGGATGTTGATAGTGGGGGAAGCTGGGCGTATGTGAGGGCAGGGGCTATATGAGAAATCTGTACCTTCTGCTCAATTTTGCTGTGACTCTAAAACTGCCCTAAAAAAAATGGTCTATTAAAAATATACATGTATTATAGGGCATCTAGTCCAGCTCCGTCTTACAACACCCCTGCTAAGAGATTGTCCAACCTAATCTAGAATCCCTCCAGGGATGGGAACTCCCCACCATGCGCAGCAGCACATTCACACTGAGCGGATCTTTTCTCCTATGGCCTCCTTCTAGAAACACAGATGTTGGCATACTCACCAGCTTTCCAAACACATGGTCCATTGCTCCTTTGCCTTCCATGGTCGTTTGGAAAGGACTAGAGAGAGGACTGACAAGTGGAAAGGACAGGCGGTTGCCTGTGACATGGAATTGTAAAGGAACAGCAAACCAGGAGGTGTATCTCCTGCGTCTGTGTCGAGGACAACTTGTAATAGCATTTTTAACATTTCATTTTAAAAATTAAAGAGAACTGTGGCTCAGAAACAGCCTTTAGATTAAAGAGGGGAGAGAATTCATTGAGAGCTGCTCATTTCCTAAGAGATCTGGGTACGGAAATAGGGGCAGATATAGCTAAGCATAATAGAGGGTTTTCATCCAGTGGCCCTGCCACATGCGTTAGATGCCTGGCAGTTCCATGCATCCCACTGAAGAGAACTGTGACTGCTACACAGTGGGCGCTCGGTGGTTTGTTTTTTTTTAATTGTCAATCTTCCTTTTAGTTGAGGCTGGACTGAAAGACAGACTCTCCAGGTTCAAAAAGCAAAATAGGAGAGACAACAGATTGGAACTCAATTAGATGAAAAGGATATACACACGCACACACACCTGTTGCCATCAGAAAGCTCACCTATTGACTAGGACACTTTAACTTTGAAAAAAGTAAGATCCTTCAGTTCCTCCAACGGGCCTTCCCTCCCCCTCCCACATACCTTGGCTGGTCTCTATGGTAGCAAATGGCCCACAATTCCCCCTTTCCACACTCAGAGAAAGAAGGACTAGTGTTCTACAATTATATTCCCTTGCTACTCTATCAGATTTTATCTGTCTTATTCTGGAAGGTTTCCTCCATCCTCTTTCTCTATCTCAATGTAATTTACAAACTGAAGGTGAAAGAAAGGGTGGAAACATATCTCTTTTTTCACTGAGGGCAAAATCTGAGATTTCCTTCTCCTCTCAGTGATTTGACTCTTAATAGCCCAAGTCATTTTTCTGGGAACATAGAACACATTTTGGATCAGCAATCTGATGACAATAACTCAGAATAAATTCAAGTTTTAAACATCACTTGGAACAACTAGTGTGTTTTCATGGAGAGTAGGAAAACTCACAGGGCCCGTTTTCCTAAAGCCTTTTAGAACATGGAACATTAGAACTGACATACTGCATTAATAACGCCATTGTTAGGAGTTCCCTTAGTTAGGTGAAAGGTCTAACAATATTGCAACTAGACAATGCTAATGTTCTTTCAGATCATTTTCTCTGTCTTTTCTCAGGTGGAAGAATCTTACAAGCATGGCCATCTGCCTCTTCTCTCTCCACCCCATTGTCTGTACAGAAGACAAAGGAGTAGAGAAAAATAAGTATCAGCCTTGATTTCCCATGAGTGAGTGCTCTTGGGATACTTGACAAGATATTGTGAGCAGGGGACATGCATAAGCAGAAAAGGTTCAGAAAGATTCAGACAATTGACCAATTGTTTAACAGAACCTTTGGTTTCAAATTCCTAAGCAGATTGGACACACCTAATATTTGCCCTCTAACTTCCCCTAGGGGTGCCTGAAAGGTCACCTAAGGAAACTTTAGGCATCCTTGTTTGTCTTTGCACAGAAGGCAAAGCCTCTCCCCACAGCCTCAGCTCCTTGGCATGATGAACGAAGCTCAAAGGAAACCTGAACTCTTCATAAATATCCGCGTATGTTATGAGGAAGAAACAAGCTTCACTTTCCTAATTCTCCAAATCACATGGACAGTGGAATTAAGAGGAATTAAGTCCTGCTTGGAGCCAAAGCCACTGATTCTCATTGCTTTATCTGGCTCTCAAAATTACAGTAACCATCACATACTTTCTAAGCCCTAATTAGCACCGCTGTCTCAGGCCATTCAGTAGTGTCTAAAATACCACAGGTCATAGAATGAATTAGAGAAGTGGAGCCCCAAGTTACTTAGTTGGTGAAAATGCAAATGGCGATGTGATTGTTTCTTAAACAAGTAGGAAATTCAGTCACCACCAAAAAACATTTTCATTCTAACAGTAGTCTATGAAAGTTTAGGATTTTCACCAAATATTTGCACTGTTAATGCATTTTCCTTCTGATTAAGAAAGAAAATGGATAACAGATGAGAAAAATTTGATGCGATGATTTTTAGGAAATGCACCGATGACTCATGTACTCACTTGATTTGACAAGGTTTCTATATAAAGAAACAACTTAGCCCCAAAATAGAAGTTGCACACAGCCCAAGGAAGCTCTAGAGGAATCACGCATTCCAAGCACGAGGAACATGAAGGTTGGCGTGCCGGAGCATCTCTGCTGGGAATGTTGTGTGAAGCCCGTTATTAATTCTCTTGAAATGTAACGTTATCCACTAGAGAACCTTAAGTTTTTCAAGAGTAGAAAACTCCAGTAGTTTAAGACAATTCTTAACTGGCTGTAAAAGCAAACAACAACAAAAAAATACCTTAATTTTTTTGCAAGGAATGTGTAACTGGAAAATATATTTAGCTCAATGATAAATAAATTACAACAGATTTTGTGCCACATGGTATGCTGAATATCCAATGAGATTAGGCATATGAAAGTGCCCTGTAAGTTATAAAAGTTTAATGCCCTGTAAATTATAAAAGTTTAATGTGCATTATGAGAATGAAACAGTTATTTTTCCAGCCTGGGTTGTCCTTGAATCAGTTGTTGGGAAGTAATGTATTTATACCTCAGTCAGCTCCTTCCCCAAATTCTTCCTTACCTGGGCCCAGATGAGGAGATAGGCTGCAAAGACCACGCCGAAACCTCTCTTGTGTTTATTTGCCAAAACACACAGTAGAGGAGAGAGCTAAGGCATTCCTCTGCTCCCTATCCGCAGGCAAGAGATGGAATCAAGTCTTTGGACAAGTTATTGCGCTGCATTATCAACCAGACCCACAGTGATTTGGGGGCAGAATGCAGGCCGGCTCCCTGCAGTTACAGCACACCCCCAAGAACATGGTGGGGAACAATATCCAGACGGTTGTACCAGGCAGCAGCAGGCTCACGGAGTTTCTCAACAAATTGATCAAGACCCTTGGCAACTTCTCCCTCACCATTATGAAACAGCCTGACCCACAGGAGGCCCCTTCCAAGGCATGGCCTGCCTCCCTTGTTCCCTCCATCCTTCCTCCCCAGTCACCTCCACGCCCAGCGCTCCTTGGATGTTCGCTTCAAGCTTGTTGTATTCTTCACCGTTTGACATGCCACATTATTTGTTTGTCTATTGTCCACCTCTCCACACTAGAGTAAGCTCCATGAAGAGCAGACTTCATTTTCTTCACTGCTCTGTCTCCAAAACCTAGAAGAGTGCTTAGCACATATTAGCCATTATAGGCATTTGTGAAAAAATGAATGAATCTGTGCATTTTAAATGCACTGAGAAAGGAGGCAGTGGAGAGAGCCTGAGGAAGCTAGAACTGTGGAAATGGATGACTGGGGAGTCAGGACTGGAGGTGGGGGTCGGGGGATGAGAATACAGGTGGAGATTGGCTTTGGGGGTGAGACAGGCTCTGGGGCTGCTCCAGTCTCTGGCTCAGTCTTAGCTCACTCTCCACTGATGCCAGTAGACGGACGAAGAGGGTGGGTTTGCAATCTGGGGTGATTGTGAGGTGAGGAAGATGGAGAGTGGTGCTGATGGCCAGCTTGGGTCTCAGGGAAGTAGAATTAAGGTCAACGGCCCAGAATGGGGGATAGGACTAGGAAATGGCAGGGTGGTGGTCGGGAAGGCTTGAAGAGAACAGAACGGGCAGGTTACATCCACTAAAAATACCTCAGAGAATTGAAGGACCAGCTGACAGAGAGCAGTGTGTGGTTCAGGCAGCGACATTCTATCTAGGCAAGCAGAAGCAGAGAAAGGAGGGTGGCACCTCAGAGAGCCAAGAGGGTGAGTTGATCTAGGATTTTAATGAGTAGCTGATTCTAGAATCTAAGTGAGAAGTGAATCAAGGATGTCCATGAGGAGTCAACCTGAAGGAGAGTAATGTGAATAATTCCCAGAGCCTGCCTGTGGGCCAACCGCTGTGCTGCACACCTGGCGTCCAGTGGCTGGGCAGCTCACGCTAAGACAGTCTATAGATGGACTGAATCTCACAAGGGCAAGGACTGCACAATATTTTCCACCTTTGTATTCTCTGTGTCTAGCAGGTGCCTGGCACATACTAGGTCTCAATAAACAGTTGCTGAATAAAATAAATGAACAGAGCAGATTCCAGCTTTCTTTTCCAGCAGATACAGCTTTCTGTTGTTTGCTATCTCATGTGGGTATTATCCTGGCCCTTAGGGGGCTTATGTGCCTTCCCTTATGAGGATAATTCACACTGATTAAGCACATATCCTGTCCCAGGCACTGTTCCAAGTGCTCCATACATATTGACTCATTTAATTGTCACCACAAACCCACAAGACAAGGCTAATACTGTTGCCATCCCTGTTTACAGATCTGGAATCCAGGCCCAGAAAAGTTAGGCAGTTTGCTCAAGATGACACAGGTGGGAAAGTTGAACCCAGGCTCCAGAGCCCCACAACTCACAACATGCTTCTCAGCCAGCTACCCAGGCCAACTCTCCGTTATGCTCAGCCTTTATCTCCCCTTTTCAACTTTTATGCAACTTGCAGGTGGAGGAGGTTTGTACTTGGAATGGAATGTATGAAATGCAAGGATGAAGAGGGCAGCAGGTTGGGAAGGAGACTGGAGTCCCGAGCTGTGTGTGTGTGTGTGTGTGTGTGTGTGTGTGAGTGTGTGTGTGTGGTAGAGGTTGCAGGTGTTAAAAATGACTTCTCATCTAACCCACCAGGGCAAGAGCATGTCCCCCCGGGAGCTGTGTGGGTCACAGCTACAGGACTGTGATTTGACCAGGATGTTACATGTGTTGATTTATGGCCAGAGCATAGAAGGTTAAGGACTGGTTACCTGGAAAAGCAATGCCAAAACCAAGACTTTCAGCCTATTCCCAGAGGGGGAGGAAGAAAAAATACCATTCCTTGAATTTAACTTAAGCATTCAGTTTAACCACCTCTTCATTTTGCCCAGAAGTCTCAAGGCCTGAAAAAGAAACCACTCAGAATGGAGTCTGTGGAGTAGAATTCAATTTAACTCCAATCATAAGCAAGGTATTCTGCAAGGTGCTTAAAATAAGGAAAAGTGGCATTCATCTATTTCTCGGTGTTTTGCCTTTTCCACCTTCTGTCCTTCTATTACATAACGCCAGCCCCATTCAGAGTAGGAATAATGCTTCACAATAGGCCCAGCACTCATGACCAGCAGCACATTTGTTGAACACTGGTGGCTGTTGACAAATGCCACAGCTCCACTTAAGCATTTAATCGTCCACAGAACCTTCAACTGCTTTGTGTGTTCTGCCCATGTGATGATCGTGTATACGTAACAGGCTCTGGCAGGGGTTTGCAGCAGAAGATTCTATTTCAGTCTTGGACATAAAGTTCGTTCTACTTCCCTGGCAAACATGCTTACCTTCAATTGTCCTCATCAACGTGATGCTGAAAAGTTGAAAAAGTTAGTGCTTTTCCAAATGTCAAAGAAAAAAAAAGAATAAGATACTCCAGAAATACTGGGTATTCAGCTATGAAGTAGGGTTGGTCAAGTTTATTTGTTTAAATCACTATGTGTGTGTGAGGCCATGTGAAGGTCACTGAAATAATCTGACATGATCCCTGCCCCCAAGGAATGCATAGTCTAGTTAGGAAGGCAGGATCTACAGAGGAAAAAATGCATGATAAATTATGATGCATAAAGATCGCATCAAATTGTACTTAAGGAGAAAGAGGAAAACCAATAGGGCTGGAGTGGTCGTAGGAGGCTTCTTGGAGGAGCTGGAAGTTGAGCTAGACCTTGAAGGAGGAGTGAGATTTGCATGAGAGGGTGCGTTTGAAGGAGGAAAGAATGTGGCATCATGTAGCTGGGGGGGAGGGGCTGCACTGACAGAAGGAATTGTGTTATGATGGAGTGAGATCTCGTATGGGATGAGTCAGATGTTACCAGATTGGGGAAGCATTTGGAAGCTGGAAGGCAAGGCACTTAGACTTGAGTCTTGGTACTTGTTAGTGCTCAAACTCAGTGGGGAACCCCATGGTTCCAACATGCACGAGGCGCTCTCGCAGTAGCCAGCATCCCCTTCTGGATGGAGCCCGTTGGCAAGAGAGGTGCTCTCCAGAATCTGTTCAAACCAAAGGATTTGAGGGACCAAAGGGAGAAGAAACATTGTGACCATGGCTAATGTCAGAAATGGACCACGATCTAATGATTGCTTTGAATTATGGTCTACTTCTGACATTTGTTTTCCCACAAAAAAACATAGAAGCTAACACCGCTGATCCTGGTGCCTTGACTCAGTTCCAGGAGCAGAAGTCCACATGCAGGATCAAGCAGGAGTAAAGAGAGAAAGGGCAGGTGGGATAAAGGGTGGCCACACAACTGGAGAAGGAGGATGATGAGGGCCAGAAAACTAAGTGATTTATGGCTTGAGCAGAACTTGTCCAGAAGTTAGAGTAAGCAGTCAAATGGCCTAAATGGAAAGCAGTTAGACATGGGAACAGAATTAATCCAGAGGCTATAATCCAGTCAGTATTTATGAACAGAATTTAAAGGCAAACTAGTAAGAGGGAGAACCCTGTGTGTCCAAAGAGAGAAGCCAAAGCATGACCAGCAACGATTTCATTCATTCATTCATCTATTCATCAACAAAATATATGGAGTGCAGTCACTGAGTTGCGCAGTTCCAGGGGGTCCCATTCACATTGTTTGCTATATAAACAGCACCCCTGGAGCACCATGTAGAGTAAATATGAACCATGCCTTTGGAGCTGTGCATCAGGGTGGACTGGATTGCATGCCTACTGTATGTCAGGCACTGTTGTAGGTGTGGATGAATATAGGGTCAGGGGTGAGTCCAAGAATAGGAACAGCCAGCCAGCCAAGGTTGGAGGTTGGAAGAGCATAGAAAGACAAAAGGGCAAGATATGCATGCACAGGGCCCCAAAGCCAAGCCTGCTGGACCCCAGGGACTGGACCAGTGCTCATCTGTGCCCACTTTCTTGTCCTCCCATTTAGAATAGACATGAAGAAAGCTGAATGCAGAGAGGTCCCGAAGAGAGAGAGGTGAGAATGAAAGCGCATTTACAGACAGATGCCAGATCATCAAGTATCCTCTACAAAGTCCCCAGGTGGGTTGCTTCCTTCTACAGTGAAAGATCAGAATGAGTACAAACAGGACCAGCCCCTCTGGAGACAAACCAGTCAGACACCTGAATGGCTTGATTCTCAAGCCTGTGCTGTGGAATAGATAAAGGGCTTTACTCCCCCTGGAAGGCTGGTGGCGGAGAATAATTTCAAACCTGTGATGGCACCTTTCTCTCTACCTCATTAAACACTTGAGTGAGAAAGGTGAAGTCAGTAAAAATTGTCCTAATTTCTGCAAAACTTCTACTTTTCCTTCTCATCAGCTGCGTGATTTGCTGAACATGAGCCAATAGTCACAAGCCTGGTACCCAGTGAGCACAGGGATGCTTTGAGGAAGTCGACATTAATGTCATGTTGATGGCGTGTATAGCAGTAAGCCATCTTACTTATATAATGTCACAGCAGATGTCTAACTGCTTAAAAGTATGAAAAGCAATTTCCCTAGAAAGCCCGAGTCAGCGAAGCAATAAAGACTCCGAGTCTTTCCCTAGAGAGCCTCTGCTCACGGCTGTCTCCTACTCAAACTGAAATCCCTCAATTCTTGGGTCATTGTTGGAGATGGGGTCAATCATGGTGTCACCCTTTACTGCTGAAGAACAATCCACCATGCCTTTAGCTAAGAGAGCAGGACTGGTCTCAGTAAGGAGCAGAGGAACGGCAAGGCTGGCTGGAGTGGTTTTCATCGTATCCAGGGAGGACAGGAAAAGAATCTCCCTTCTCAAATTAGTCTGGACACTGCAGAAAAAATGACAGAAACTCAATTCAAACTGGCTTAAGGATCAAAATGGAATCTCTGGGCTTGTGTAATTGGAAAATCCAAAGGTAGATTTGGTGGGTTCGGGCACCGCTGGGTTTGTAGGTTCCAACAATATCTGTAGGGCCGTAGGTCTCAGACCTGTTTCTCCTTTTTTGCCTGTCTTCCTTCCCAGGCAGGCTCTGGCCAGGTGGTTGTCCCTGGAAGCTCCAGGCTTCCACCAGCCGTACAGCTAGCAACTCTCAGGAGAGAAGACCTCCTTCCCACTAACTCCTGCAAAAGTTCCAAAATTGAGTCTCATTGGCCTGGCTTGGGTTACATGCTCAACCCAAAGTCAATCATCTTGGCCAAGAGGATAGAAAATGCTGATTGGTCAGGTCCAGATCACGGGCCCAGCCCTGGAGCAGAGCAGATGAGGTCAGCCCCTCATTGGTTGGATCAGGAGTGAGAACAGGTTGGTTCTAAATGGGAAATGAATGCCAGGTGAGTAGAAGAGCAGATCTCCAACTCATGTTCCCCACCGTGTATAAATGAACAATCTCTTCTGGGATCTTGACTCATGTGGGTCCAGGCTCAGGATACTGAAATAGAACGGGGCCTGCCTGGGCCGGGGTATGCTGCCCAGGGGGCCTCAGGGAGTTTTCTGCTTCTCTTGCTTGCATTTAGTGTCTCTCTGGAAGACGGAAAAATAGAATTTAGATGGGATTTCTGAAAGGGCTTTCATCACCGATGGCTGGCCCACAGGCACTGGACAATCAATACGCTGTGGGGCGGCAAGGGGGGTGGAGATGTTCATATCTCCAGATCTAAGTTCCACCTCTACCACCTGCTCCCCCTGAGATCAGACAGGTTCGTGTAAGGAGTCACTGTATACTGCCTGCCTCAAAGACTGGCGAGGATGTGAATACTTGAATTTATGAGAAAGTACTTGATGGATTATTAGCAGTAATAGTAATAGCCACAATTTACTGAGCCCCTACTGTGTCAGACAATAATACATTATTTACATTACTTGCATTTTAAAGTTATAAAAATGAGTCCTAAAGGAGCTAAGGAACTTAGCCACAGTCACCCAGCTGGTAAACAGTAGAGCCAGGATTTGAACCCAAAGTCTACATTCCCTCCACCATGCTGAATGGCCCCTGTGGCAGACTCTGTAGCTTGCCTCGGGAAGCCAGCCCCTTGCCCCACCATCCTTTCTTCCCACCGTCCTTTCTTCCCACTCTCCTTTCTTCCTAACCAACAAGATCCTATTTTGTTCTGGGTGGAAATGTGCCCAGCTCCAAAGCATACATCCTGATTGATCTAAGCCAACTATAACCATCCCATTTTCCCCAGCTAGATATTTATTTCCCCAGGCTCTCTTGCCACAAGAAGTGGCCAATGAGCTATAAGGGCAAGTCTTCTAAGGGAGCTTTTGGGAATCACCTTCTAGGTAGCTGAAAAGAAATATAGTTTTGTCCCCCCACCCCATTCTTTTCTGTTTGGGACATTGGTATGAAGACAAAATTCCTGGAGCTGTGGCAACCATCTTGTGATCGTAAGACAGCAAGCACAAGGATGAAAAGCCAACTTGGTGGTAATGCAGAAGGCTGGTTCTTTGTGGATAGCTTTGAGTCTATGAAAAAAGAATGAAAGCATCTCCTTCCAGACTTTCTTTAGGTAAATAGTAACAAATGTTCTCTCATTTTAAGTGACTGCTGCTGAGTACGATCCCAACTGGTCCAGCCTCTGGTTTCAATGAGGAGTGAAGTAATAACCAATAAAACAACACAGAGATAAACTGGGATGATAGAGATCAGAGTGTGGAGACATCGATTCTGGTTCCACTGACTAGCGTGGTAACCTTGGACGGGTCCCTCCCCCTCTGTATACTGCACTTTTCCCTTCTGTAAAATACGACTGTCGGATTAGAGCGTTTCTAAGGTCTCCTCATGACTCCAGTGTCCCCTGATCCTGTGACTTCTGAACCCAGGCTGTTTGGGGACCCTGTAGGACTTGGGGTCCAACAGGAGGAAAGGCCCTGCCAGAGGAGTCCTTAGGGTTGCTTTCAGAGGCCTGGACCCGAAGGGGCACACTGTAAAATTTGGCTGAGGAGGCCCAGTACTGCTTGGTTGAGCTCACAGATCTGTTTTAACTAGGAGTGATATTGGCAATATTTATCAGTCTTATGGCACAAAATCTGAGCAATCAGAGTAGCTCATCAGAAGGGACCCTGGCTGCCCCACAGTGCATGTCGGATGGCCATCAGCACTGACTGAAGCACAGCCTCGCTGTCACTTCTCCTGCTATCCTCACCAAGCTTTGTTTCCCAGCATTGACTTCCTGCCAGGGCTGATTAAAATCTCCTGCCCCCACGCTAGCTACCACCGTGGCCTGAAGCCACCAGAGCCACCTTGGTCTTGTGGTTTGCCAGAAGAATGACCTTCACGACTATAAAAGCTATGGTTTCTGCCTCCAACATTTTGGTCCTGTCCTGAAACAAAATTTAAAGATGAATTGTAATTGCCAAAGGCGTTGTGGCCTCTGCCACCTCCATAATTCCGACATCCATTCAACCTTCTCCATCACCACCATATCCCATCTCCGCCACGTCTGCCACCAAAACCACTGAAGGTTTGACTGTCAATAAAGTGGATTCCATCAAAACCAAATCTCGGGCACCACCAAAGAGTCCACCTTGGGCTAGATGAAGCATTGGCCTACTCTCCATCAGACAACACTCCCCTCACTTCACAGCCATGGTACTTCCGTGGCAATTCACAGCGTGGTATTTCTGAACAATCATTGGATCCACAGAATCACAGTCACTGAAGGTTACCAAAATTACGTCTCTCTCTCACGACTTTAATTACTTTGATCTTTTCATACTGCTCAACAGAACCTCCCGAGAGGGGTTCTTCAGTGTCTTCCTTAACCAAAGACCTTCTGTGCAGGTCAGCAGGCCTCTGAGAGTCTTCTCTTGAGACAGGCCTCCTTGGCTCTCCCAGAGGGTTTCCATCCACCTTCTGTGGCCTTGCACATGTGGCTCCTTCTACTTCTCGCACAGTAGCATCGTGACAAACACAATGTCCCTGGAGTGCTTCATGTTTGCCTCTTCCAATAGCTCACAGTTGGCGAACATTCCCCATTGTTCACAACAGCTCCCCAGGCTCCCATTGGTCACCTCCAACTTCAAAGCTCCAGCGAGGAGCCTCTGCAGCTCTGACTTCAACATTTCGATATCCAGACCTCAGGCCTGAACTCCTACGGGTGTGATCCTTCCATTTCCCGCCAAACTGACCCAATTGGATCATTAATGGGAAGCTTTTCTCCACATAGCAGAGCTTCAAAACCTCCCTCCTTTCTTCCCGATCCCTATTAGCAAACTGCCAGCAGGAGCCTGGTTCAGGAGGAACCCCAGCCCCAGACAGAGCAGCAGGACAGGGCCTTAGAGGAGGAGGACCGTGGAGGGAAGGGGTGGTCATGGCGGAAATGGAGGCTTCATCTCCAAACAAGGTGAGGGCTCAGGAATTAGAAGTGGTTGCAAGATGAGGTGACGCCAGGCTCCCCCGGGCCGAGGGGGTGTTGCCCAGGGCTGAGAGTCCCTCTCCCTCGCTTAACCTGGGGAAAGCCTCCAGTTTGAGGTGGAGGTGAAAGCAGAGGAATGGGGTCAAGCTGGGCCTGGCCGTATGGGTTAGACAGTGAAGAGCTGGGGGTCAAGCAGGACACTATGTTTATAATCGGGATTTCAGAGCTGGAAGGGACTTTATCAAGCATTGGTTAAGAGCAGATATGGCAGCACATAACCGAAGTCTTGGGGTGGACATTTCAGGCCATCCACGGTAGGCAGTCATGATCACCCCACAATTGTCAGGGTCCTGGCCTTAGTTTGTTTTGCCCACCACCCTACCTGTGGCTTCCATTCTAGTGATTTTATTTTAGGCGACTTGCTTTATCTTTCTGAGGCTTGGTTTCTTCATCTGAAGAATGAGACTAATAACAATATCTACTTTATGAGGCTAATGAGCAGGCTAATTAAGATAAGATATGAGAAGTGCTTTGTACCGGTGCTGACACAATAAAACTGAGCTGTTATTTGTTTTGTTCAGAACTAGTACAATGCCAGGTACATAGTTGGAGCTCAATAAATATTTGTTGAATTAATTATTATCATTCTTATTGTTACCACACAGCACTCATAAGCTATATCCAGAACCCATGACATTTACACAGCACCTAGGAAAAGGCCTGGTTTGCTGGACCCACCTGTATTTCTGGACAATCAATTGACTGAGTTGGAACTGACCTGGGGAGCAATTGCCAAAGGGCAGCTGATGGAGGGGCCAGCCCATGTGGGCCCCTCAGAGCCCAAGAACCGCCACCTCGGCCAGACCAGACACTGCTAAAGGCTTTTGTTAGCCTGCCAAATTTCCCCACTCGTCCTCCTCTGGGAGGAAACAGCAGACATGACTGAGTCCTTGGGAAGCCAACACAGGCCAGAGGCTGGAAGGCTGGAAAGGAGAGTGAGGAGATGGTCACTGCACAGGCCCAGGAGGCGGTTTCCTTCCTTGTGCCCTCGGCTGCCTCTCTGTGTGCATCCCGTACTTCCTTTCTCCCGAGTCACAGAGGGATTGTGGGGAGAAAGCTCATGTAAGTCAAAACAAGCCTGGTGATATGAAAACCGTATGAAAACTTGGCGGGGCCCCATTTCGGCCTAATGGGCCTCCCAGATGTCCCAGAGCCCACAGACACTGGCCCTTTGTGAGGGCGGGGGCCCTGCCTCCCTCGCTCCCATCCCACGGAAACACAATGAAAAAGGAAAGAGAAACCAGGAAGGCTGCCAGTCTTTTCTATCATCCCCGTGCCTCCCAGGGCTTAGAAACAGAGTGACGTCAGGCACTTTAAGTGATGAATATTTACTGAGCGCCGGCTGCCTGCCAGGCTCATTTCCAGTGCTTCTCATCTCTCCCACTTGATCCTTCTTTTACCTCATTGCAGTGTCAAAGTCGAGGTCTCTGAGGTTCACGGAGGTCAAATCACCAAAGGACACAGCTACTAAGTTCAAATGCAGGCCCACCTCACTGCAAACCTTGACCTTCGCTTATTACAGAGCTGCCTCCCAGATGACCTTTTGGTTATTTCCAACAAATTTACCAACAACCAAAATTTTGCCTCAAGGCTTCACTTTCAGAAAAAGATGTTTCCCATTCTAGAGAGAAATGGAGACATAATTTTTCCTTCTGGCCTTATTATTTAATCTTTGGACAATACTCTGACATGCCAATGGCTATTTATACCTGAAGTTACTGCATTTCAAAGCCTGTTGGGGTGGGAGGGAGACTATTTCCCAGAGCTGTCATTATTGCGATGCTAAAATTAAACGTTCTTTTAGAACAACTGAAAAAAAAACCAAAACAACTAAACCAGAAAGTGAGATAAATGGCTGTGCAAGTTTAATGGCTTGTACTTCAGGTTCCCAAAAACCAGAAAAACAAGTTTGATGTGCAAATACATGTGCAGGCTATAAGCTGTCTATAATCGACAACTCTTTATACATCCAAAGCATATCTTCCTGGGCTGCTTTCTTGAAAACAATCCATTGTAAAAGTCAACCAACTTTTTGGAGTCCGACAAGACCCAGGTGTTCGAGTTCCTTTCTCGTGGACTTTAGGGCGGCAACCTGGAGACGGAGCTGCTGCCAGAAGCTGCCTGGGTCACTTCTGGGGTTAACTGGAGCCCTGATCATTTGAGGAGAGGGGAGGGTCTGCTTCAACTTCCTCATGAAGAGGCTCAGGAAGGGTGCTCCCCTTTAGCTGGGAGGAGGGAAGGAAAGAGCCACAGGGAGAAGCCAAAGCAATCAAGCAAATGGGATGAAACAACCCAAATGCACCCCCACGCCCCACCTCCCGCGGGAGCCTGGTCGAATGGATCCCCACGCCTCCAGACAGAGGCGCCCATAGAGCTGTTAAGAATGAGCCGGATCTACAGGAATTGATCAGGAACAATCTTTTGATTGTTTCTTGATTGACAACAGATCTTTTTATTGTACACTTTTAAAAAAAAATACAGACCAGTGTTTAATATCTACTGTTTATTTTTTAACTGAGAGTCATCTGTATCTATAGCTTTCTCTCTCTCCACTGTGCATCTATATAAATATCTATATCTACACGTCAATATGCTGTGAATCTCTCTTGTTTGGCAACCAATAAACCGTTCATGGTGGTTGTTTCTGGAGGAGGAAACCAGGAGTCTGCAGATCAGAGGTCAAAAGAAAATTTGCTTTTCACTATATACCCATTTACCATGTTTGACTTTTAAAACTTTTTAAAAATTATTTTTACTGTTGCTAACACTGATTTGACACGTCTTGCAGACCAGATTCTGTTGGACGCACTTCCTGTGTTTAAACTCTTTTAATCTCCACCACACCCTGCAAGGTAGGAACTCTTATTATGACCATTTTACAGATGAGGAAACTGAGGGACAGAGAGGTGACCCCTCCAGTGAGGGTAGAGCTGGCATCAGACCCCGAGCAGAGAGGCTCCAAATGCCATAAGCCTGTACTGCTTTTCAAGACTATTAAAGACACTATTTTTTAAAAAGACAAGGGAAGTTGTTGCAGCCATCTGTGACCGTGAGGGTGACACCATCCCTGGGCCCAGGATTGCCAGGTCCAGCTCTCAGTGAGTAAGGGGAGAGTTGGGTGGGGTTTAGAGGGAGATGGGATGGTGAAGACCATGAACCTGGTGTCCAGGTTAAGTTCACATGAGAAGCTGGGGATCTGTTCTCTGGCAACCTTTGGATCCCGTTATTCTATTGCTGATTTTAAAATATATAAATCAGATCTTGCTTTAAGCCTCCATGGCATTAGCATCCCAAGGGGGAGAAATTAAATGAGGCCCTCTCCGGGTCTCAAAGGGATGGATGGAAATTGAAACCCCTTTCTCCATGGTTTTCCTCACTGCATTAAAGGAACACATTGTGTTGTCTAAACCAGTCTGGGCCACAGTGAGAAGGCATTCTCTCCAAAGTCACAGTAACCCCGAGTCAAGTTCGGCTCGCAGGCCATCTGGCCACAAACCCCACAGTCCTCTACTTATACTCAAAGCAGTACTAATTGCCTGTTAATAGAGCTCCTCTCAAGAGAACGAAATTTAAGCAGAGGAATATCAGAGCCTGATTTCAAGAGAAGCGAGCTGATCCAGAAACTGATAGTGTTTCCAGCAACCAAGTCTCAGAAGGCCCACAGAGCAAATAAAGAACATTTTAATGGCGTTGTCAGGAGGATACGACTTGTCAAGGCAGATTTGCAAACAGGAAAGGGGGCCGGGACCATTCTTGTCTAGACATCTGATTAGTGGGAACTTGTAGGATTACGAGGAGTGCAGATTTTTCTGGCTGCCATTTCTGAGGAGGTCAGGCTTTCTGTGCAAAGAGCTGGATGAGAGAAACATTTGTTTCTGGAGGGAAATGCTGACTGGTCCTCATCCTCCTTTGGGCTCCAGCAGCCACTTCAGGACAAGAGAATGTATTGGTAGATTTTAAACCTGCTGCTGCCTCGGGGAGTGGGGCACTTGACTGGGAGGGTCTGGGGCTCTGAGACAAGAGAATCACACCTGGGAACTTCACGCCCTTCCTTCCGGATCCTCAGTCCTGACTCACTTTCTGACCATGCTGCTAGCAGATCCCATGGACTTGGGACTTCTGTTCTAAGTAACAGTCCACCTTTTGTCCCCTCACCCCAGGACACCATGAAAACCACGGCACTTCTGGGGTGGAAGTTATGGATTATAGGGGTGCAGACAAGTAATTCTGGCTTGAGTAGTGATGAAGCCAGGTGATCCTGGGGTGTGTGTGGAATGACTGCATCGGCTTGGGCAGTGGGTGGCACTCTGGAGGAGACAGGAGGGTTCTAAAAGGAAATGGACTCGGAGTCAGGAAACCTGAGGTTCTAGGATAGGTTCCTCATCTCAAAAGTGAGGAAATCAACGTTGCTCTCCCTGTCCCCAGCCCAGTTGAGTGCTTTCTGTTCAGGGCTGTCGACCATTCCTGCCTACAGCCCCGGGCTGCATATTTTTACAGTGACCTAAGACAGGACACAGCCAGGCACCATTTACGCGAAAGTCACAGCCCAGCTCCATGTCACGAGCAGGACTACAGCACATGCCATAGTTGGGGTTGAAAATACAAAGAGTAATTACATCAGTCCGCATCCAGTGAGGCAAACAAAACCACTCTGGATTTTAAACAGGGCATGTTTTCCAAGGAATTTGTTGCACAAGTGATGCTAGAGCTGAGAAGCGGGGATGGTGGGACAATCCGGAAATTGGCAAAGCAGGAAGCTGCTACCACCAGAAGGCTGGAGAAACAAAGCAAGGAGATGGTAAGAACCAGAGCCGAGGCAGGAGGCCCCAGGCAGGAGCCATCACCAGAGCAGGCCTGTCTGGTGGGAGCAGGAGCCTCAGAGGAACCACGGAGAAGATACCACCCAGACAGGGAGGGAAAGGGAACAGAAACATCTTAAATTTTCTCCCTTCACCCCGCCCTCCAGCCTCCTCCTGGCATGCAGCCTGCAGGCGTCAGGCCTGGCACAGAGAGCAAAACAGGGGAGGGCAACTCGGGGCAGAGTGACACGGTCAGATATTCTGTACGACGTTCCCCTCGCATTCTGTGCTCTTCCTTCTGCAACAACCAGAATGAAACCACAGAAGGAAATATTTGTGTAATAATTAGTTTAATATCTCTTTCACTTCCCCCCACCACACCCCCAGCCCTGCAAACTCTGAGCTCCAGGAGGGCGGGATAGAGTTGGCCTCATTCCTTATTGTATCCCCAGCACCCAGCAGAGGAAGTGATTCATAGTAGATTCTTTAAAATATGTTAAAAATAATTGAATGAATGAATCATGGTGCACTGCCCGTCTTGCAAGCAATGGATTGTCTGAGGAGAGCATTCAGGATTTCAGATCCAGGCCCAGAAGCCCTGTACTCACTGCAGGCTCCGTCAGGTCTAGGAGATGACCTAGCCCCTAGGGTTGGACTTCCGAGAGCTCAGCTTCAGGCAGCTTCCGCAGGAGTTGAGAATTTAACAGATTTTACCCCATTCCCAGGACAGGATTTTGCCTCTTGATAAATATGAAATTATTTTGTAAATCATCAAACAATGTATTCCTGTTAGAGATGATAGTAACGATTATTACGCTTTTCACGAGTCAGCCCACCTTCTGCATCTACTGAGAGTGGCAGGGAAGACTTTGAGCCTTCCTCCTTTCCAAGAGCTGTTAACAACCGGTACAGATAGAAATTCCAGGTGACAGTTAAACCAGTTAGTCCTGGGGAGAAATAATAAAGGGGAAGATGAGAAATTGAATAGAGGGAAAGATTGAAAGAGAGAAAACACAAGGCAGCAGGGAGTAGCTCCCACAGTCTTAGGAAAGAGGAGGTGAGGCGGGGGCGGGGGTTGATGGGAAACAGCGGGAGAGAACAGCGACCACGGCTGGCCACGGGCGGTGCTAAGAGCAGAGTGATCAGGAGTCAATGAGGAGTGAACAACGCAAATGCCAATTAGGGCAAAAGCAGGGGAGAAACCTGACTGGGTACATTTTTTTAGGCCAGAAAGTGACGAGCAATTCGATAACTATAGAAAACAAATACAACAGCAGCTAACGTCTGTGTATTGCTCACAGGGGCCAAGGATCCAGCTCAGCATTCATTCTCCGGACAACCCTGTGAGGTCAATACTAGACTTGGCCCATTTTACTCGTAGGAAACGTGGATATGGGGCTCTGTGGCATCTATTCCCCCTTCCTAACCACACACCGGTTCTCTTGTGAGGAACGTGCTAACTGGTTTCCAAGATGGTCCCAATGAGGCTCGCCTTCTGGTATTCCCACCCTTCACAGTCCCCACTCAAGTTGAATCAGGCTGACCTGTTGTGTGTGCTTGATACATATCAACTTGATATGTATTAACTGCCAACAGTCCTATAAGGTCGGTACTGGTAGGTCCTATTACTATACACATTCTCCCAGAGGAGGAAGTAGAGGTACAGAGACCTTAAGCAGCTTGCCCAAGATGGCAGAACTAGCCAGCGGTGGAACTGGGATTTGGATCCAGATGTGTCACTCCAGAGTTTGTGCTTAACTCAAGAAAATTTATTGAAGGATGTTATTGCTCATAACATTGATAAAAAGCCAGGAGAACCAGGCCCTAATGGCGTCTTAACCCCCAGAAGAAAGCCATAGTCCTTGCTAGGATCCCCAAGCACCCTATGATTTGCCCCGCTCCCTCCCTGTTACATGGCAGACCTCATCCTCTGTTCCCATCCCCAACGCTGTCCACTCCAGCTCCTTACCTCTCCTAGAGCGCCAGGACCACCACCACATCAGAGCCCTCACAGTGACATCCCCCTTCCTGAAACTCTGCCCCACACACCCTCCCCGCCTTGGCCACACAACCAGCTCCCTCACTTGCTTTAGGTCCTTTCTCAGTGAGGGCTTCCTGCCCATCCTCTCTAGAACATTACCTTCCACCAGCACTTCATCTCCCCTTCTCCCTGAGGTAGGCACTTGTCGCTCCTCCCAGCTTCTTCTCCTGACCAAGGCACCCACCCAAGCTGCTGTGAATGTCGGCTGCCAATGGTTCCTCCATGTCCTGCTTCTCTGGAGAATGGCCTTCAACCCAAAGGTGCTGGCTTCGCTGGGAGGTTGCGGCCTCTCCCTCACCCACCCCAGGGCAGCCCACAGCCAATGATTGAAAGATATGGGGACACAGAAGGCTAGCTCCCATGCCTCCAGGTGGGGACAATTCTGCAGTGTTATCTGAATTCTCCAGAGTCTCTTGTGGATTAGACCTAAGACCACACTCTTGTTTGACCTTTTCCCCTTCACTCCCTGTCATGTGAGAGCTCTCCCCGAAAACCAAAATATAGCCTGCACCGAATCCCACAGTCTCACACACCTGCTTCTAAGGAACACAACCGAAGACTTTTCTGTTGTTTTTTCTTCTTAGTGTTCACCTAACATACCATATATTTAACTTTGTCCATCTCTCACACTAAGATGTCCACCCAGGAGGGCAGCCAGTCTGCTTTGTCCATGGCTGCATCCTCAGTAGCTAGAACAGTGCCTGCTATACAGTAGGCGCTCAGTGAATGTGTGGAGAGAATAAATGCGTGAGTCCTCAGACCTCTGTGGGTGCCAGGACTTGCATGAATCCCGAGCACGTTGATCAGGCCGGGAGTCTTGAACTGCTCACTCTCTTGCCCACAAACGATGCCCACTTTCTCATTCTTTACTCCAGCCCATGAAAGGTGCCTTCTGATCCCAGTGGTCTGCTCTCCCCTATCTCGGGTGATTTCCCAGGAACCCAAATCACTCTCTTGTTTGTCCTAAGGCATCTGTCAGGTCCTCATGTGACTAGCTGCATCCTGCAGTCTGCCTGGTCCGCTCTCTGTCAGATGATAAGGTAAGCACGAGAAATCTATTCATCTGCATCCAGGTAGGACTTGAAAACTAGGTCCGTGAGGAAAGGTAAGAGGTGGAAGGTATTCAGGTGAGGCTTTCTTCCTTGTTGGGGTGAGTGATCAGAATGTGTGATAGAGATAGAAATGGCCCCAGGCAAAGGGAAAAGGTTTTTTTTCTGGGTTGTAACCATGTCAAAGCAAGCTGAGAGCCATTGCCTAACTCATTCAAAAAGTTAATTCTAGAACAATTTCCAGGGAGGTGTCTTAGGGTCATGTTCTAGCAAAGCCTCACTGCTATCAGCCAGGAGTGACTAAAGGGCTGGAGAAGCGGAACCAGACAATTCAGATAGGGCACAGATCTTGGAGGTTCTCCATTGTTGACTAGTCAGTGAGCTAGTTACCAACCTGGGCTAGGTTTCTGGTCCATATATGTTCTTCAGTTTCAATAATAGCAAAGGCTTACTACTGCTTTCCGTGAGGGCATTTCCTGGATGTGGGCTGCCCTGGGGTGGGTGAGGGAGAGGCCGCAACCTCCCAGCCAAGCCAGCGCCTTTGGGTTGAGGGCCATTCTCCAGAGAAGCAGGACATGGAGGAACCATTGGCAGCCGACATTCACAGCAGCTTGGGTGGGTGCCTTGGTCAGGAGAAGAAGCTGGGAGGAGCGACAAGTGCCTACCTCAGGGAGAAGGGGAGATGAAGTGCTGGTGGAAGGTAATGTTCTAGAGAGGATGGGCAGGAAGCCCTCACTGAGAAAGGACCTAAAGCAAGTGAGGGAGCTGGTTGTGTGGCCAAGGCGGGGAGGGTGTGTGGGGCAGAGTTTCAGGAAGGGGGATGTCACTGTGAGGGCTCTGATGTGGTGGTGGTCCTGGCGCTCTAGGAGAGGTAAGGAGCTGGAGTGGACAGCGTTGGGGATGGGAACAGAGGATGAGGTCTGCCATGTAACAGGGAGGGAGCGGGGCAAATCATAGGGCGCTTGGGGATCCTAGCAAGGACTGTGGCTTTCTTCTGTGGGTTAAGAAGCCACTGGAAGATTCTGAGCAGAGGATTGACACGATCTCACTTTTGTTTTAACAAATTCATTCAACATGGCTGCCACGTTGAGTGTAGAGGGAAGAAGCCACGAGTGGAAGCTGGGAGGCCAATTAGGAGGTGAATGCAATAATCCAAGTGAGAAGAGAGGGTGACTTGGACAAAGGCCATGGCAAGGAGGATGGTAAGAGTGGTCAAATTCTGGAAATATTTCAAAAGTCAAACCAGTAGGATTTTCTGAGAGTCTGAATGTTGGGTATGAAAGAGAGAGAGAAGTCAAAGATGGCTCCAAGGCTTTTGGCCTGAAATCTTGAAAGATGGTTTCCATTAACTGAGATGAAGAAGCTGTGGGTGAGGCTTTTTTTTCCAAGGGGGTGATTGGAAGTTCAATTTGGACATGAAAAGTCTGTGATGTCCATTGAACATCCAAGTGGAGCAGACAGTTGGATATAAATGTGGGAATCGTAGGTGAAGAGATGTCACTCAAAGCTGTGAGGTCATACAGGGAGTGAGTAGAGATAAAAAAGAGAGGGGTCCAATTATGTTTGTGAAATGACGCACAGCTGAGCTTGGGCCCCCCCCCGCCCCTGCCGGACATAGGAGTGTCTCCCTAATGGCCTAGGCCAGCCTACTTTCATGTCCCAGAATACTCACCTGTGGAAATGTCACAGGAAGTGTCCCCAATCCCCAGAAGCCCACATCCTTGGAGCATCAGATTATGTTTCAGAATCATAAATAAAGAGATATTCAGATTGTAACAATACTTACATCAAAAACCTACAATTTCAAGAGAGAGAAAGTAGGCGGTCGATAGCTGAAATTAGGTTTTGTAAATGAGTCTGCACAGACCTGCTGTCGGTCAAGCTTCACACACAAGCCCTGCTGCACATTTCAGACAGGATCCTGACTGTGAAAATAAGGCCCCAGCTTTTTATCAGTGCATCTGGTGTTTACAGGTTCACCCGTCCATAGGTGTAGCTGCTCAAAGGTCATCTGCTCATACCATCCCTTGGGAATGTCACTTGCCGAGCTGTCCATCAAGGCCCTCCCTGCCCCAGAAGAAGACCAGCACAGAGCAGGGAGGAGGGGAGGCAGCAAAGCTTTCTCTGCCGCTGGTGCCCTGTCCCCCGACACTGTGTGTGACTCCAGTCTGTCCTGAAAGCCTCTCTCTTCTGGTCACATTGCAGATGGAGGCACACCATCACAGGAAGACACAAGGAAAAGCAGTGCCTTTTCGAAAACTAGTTTGGAGACCCTTATTAAGGCCCTTGTGCTGTGGTAGAAAGAACGTGGGATTGAGGGGCCCTGCCGTGAACCAGCAGTGTGCCTTTGGGAATATGTCTCACCTGCTCATGCCTCAGTCCCCTCATCTATGAAATGGGGACCTGAATGCCCCATGAGGTTGTTCTGAGGATTAAAGGAGTTGAAATGGGTCAAGTACAAAGAAGAATGTCACAAATAAGTTATGTTATACTAATAATATATTTCTTAGTTGCTATTATTACTGTTGTTGTCATTGTTGTTATTGAATTGACTCTGTGGCAATCAGCTTTGTGATTTTGGGCAAGTCAGTGCACTTCTCAAAGCCCTTGGGCTCCTGCCCTCTTAGGAGCTCGCACACATCCCACAGCAGTCGGTGAATAGCACTCTGTTCCAGGTTCTGAGATCCAGAAAAATGCCACAACTGCACATTCAAGAGGCACAGCAACTGATGAGGAGCGTTTACAGGGATACGAGGGCACTGTCAGCAGTGGTAGGAGAGGTGGTCCACCTGGGTGGTGAGGGAGCCTGGAGCGGGCAAGTCCACCATCGTACCTCCTCCCTGTCTCCCTTTCCCACCGGAAGAATAATTTCTCCAGCCCCTCCCCTTCTCTCTTGCACCCTGGATCCCAGGAAGAGCTGTGCAAAGTGCTCTGAACATCCTATCCTATGTGCCTACGATTTCAAGAAAACAATCACATTTCGTCAATTTATTCCAGGAAACAGGTTCCATAACAAAGGGAAAGGCCCAAACTTCTGAGAAAGTCTATCCATTTACAGAATTTGTAGGGTCTTGCTCATGTTTGAATTTCCCCTACTGATAACTGTTGGCATTCCATCTCCTGCCACATCAAATGCATTCCCTGAGACTGGGTGTAACTTGCCAAGTTGGGACGGAATTGCTCATGGGCAGCCCACAGGAATCATTGGGTGCCTGAAGCTGTGCCAACACGGGAAGAGGAAGGAAGAGTGAGGAGAGTTATGGGCTAAGGGCCAGGAGCATACCCAACTGAGGCATAGAGCATACCAGGCAAGCTAGTCATCTGGCCCCTGACTCAACTAAAAACATTATTTAGTTGCTAGCATCAGAGACCTAACCGTAGTACCTTCAACAAGAGGTTTACTTCTCTCGCACGTAAAAGAAGTCTGGAGGGCTTCTACGATGGCTCCACAAACTCATCAGGGACCCAGGCTCCTTGTAGCTTTCTGCTTCACTATCCTAGTTCATTGCTTTTATCCTTCATGTTTGCCTCATGATCCAAGATGGCTGCTGAGGCTCCAGTCATTACATTCACAGTCCAGGCAACGAGAAGGAGGAACCAAGGAAGGGTAAAAAGAGCGTGCACACACTCTACCTTTCACAGAACCTTCCCAGAAGTCCCATACAACAATTCTGCTTATATCTCAATAGCCAGAGCTCAGCCACACAGCCGCTCCTCACTGCAGAGGGGAGGTTCTGTTACATATGGAGACACTGAGAGTTGTTTGAGAAAAAGCAGAGAATGAGGACTGCTAGTAGTGGCACAGCCTCTGTTTTACTGTCCTGAACAATTCTGCTCTGGCCCCAAATTTGCACAGACACTTAGCACAAAAGCTTCATAGAACACTGTATTTACTTGTTACTCGAATATTCCTCAGGGAATGTCAAAAGATTTCTTCCAACCATGTTCTAACTATACTCTCCCACAGAGGAATTCCAGTACACAGAGTTTGCTCCATGTCGGTATGTTTCCAAGGATACTTTAGCTTAACAGCAATGTTGAAACTCTCTTCAAAAACTGGTGGTCTGAGAAGTTACCCAGCAGGTACACTCGTAAGTCTGGTTCTGACTAGAAGACCTAGGTCTTAGTCTTGGCAATGACGCCATCTGCCTGGATCTTTTATTCATTCAACAAATATTTTCAAATTTCCACAAATATTTGTTAAATATCTACGCTGCCCAAGGCATTGTTTAAACCCAAGAACCAACACGTGTGATGTCACTATCTTCATGGCACTCGCAGTCTCGTGGGGCTTGTAGAAAATTCACAGGCACTTATAATGCATGGTGCGGAGGTGCTGGGGGCCAAGTATGAGGCCCCCTGGCAGTTCGTCAGCAGGGTCCTTGACCCTATCCAGGAGTGTCACAGAAGGCTTCCACAGGGATGAGCTCCAAGTTGGGAGCTGAAGTTCAAGCGGAGGTTATTTAAATTGTGAATAACAGAAATTCACAAGATCAGAGGATGAAAGACCCCTCTGGCCACAGGGCAGAGAATGAACAGGAGAGGGGCAGGTGTGGAGCAGGGAAACCAGCGATGAGGCTGTTGCTTCAACCAGGAGAACAGAAGAGAGGCAGAGGCCATTTGGATGGAGAGAAAGGGACGCATGCAAGAGCCATCCTGGAGGTGGCATCGAGAGAAGCTGGTTGATGAGGAGGATCTGTTTGGGATGGGAGAAGGGATTCAAACACACTGGTAGGTTTCTGGCTTCAGAAACTCTGGATGGTGGTATGTCCTGGGGCTGGATAACACAGAGGGACAGGCCAGGACCTGCAGCCAAAGCCTGCCCCTCCACCTGCACCATGAGGAGTCAGGCTTGTGGACACTCTGGTCTGCACAGCCCAGCTCCCCGCACGCCGCCCTCCCGACAAACAGCTGCCCCTGTGCCTGCAGTGGAGTGTGCCCCCCAGAGGATGGCCAGACCCTGGAAGAAGCTCCGAGCTGCCTGGGCGGGGAATTCTGGAGTCTTGGAACGTAAGTATTGTTGAGGGATGGCGAGAGCTCGGGGTGGCCATGTCCTGTGAGAAGGAGCAGAGCCAAAAGCAGCAAGAGAGGAGGTTCCAAGTGCCCCCAGGGCAGAGGGCCTGGGACAGCAGGTCTGAGGGCAGTACTGCAGGGAGAGAGTAGGGTGAAGGGCGACACTGAGTTCAGTTCTGGGCACATTGTGTCCGAACGGCCTCTGGAGATACCCGGGAGGTAGTCACAAATGTCCTTCTGGGACCAGGAAAGAGATCTTGAAGTCCTACACATCTTCCCATGTCCGCTCCCCTCAGCCTTACATGTTTAAACTGGGACTATGGGGGCCGGCCTGCTGGCATGCTCCGCCTCAGTGGCCCAGGGTTTGCAGGCCCGGATCCCTGGCATAGACCTAGCACCACTGGTCAAGCCATGCTGAGGCGGCATCCCACATAAAGGTGAGGAAGATTGACATGAATGTCAGCTCAGCACCAATCTTCCTCAAGCGAAAAGAGGAACATTGGCAACAGATGTTAGCTCAGGGCCACTCTTCCTTACCAAAAAAATAACCAGGACTATGCTGGGCTGTGTGATGTGGCCCCTAGTCTCCTTCTCACTCCAACATTGTCTATGCCCTAACCTACCTTCTCCCACTTCCCTGTCTCGCCCCCAGGCTGGTGAACCCGCGGGGGCAAAGCATGAGGAAGTCTGTTCACCAAATTCTTGTAATCAGTTTAGTTACACAACAAAATTCAGATCAGAGTGAGGATTAGCAGAGGAAGTTTGTGAACGGTGCTTTGAACTTCACAGAGGAAAGCCCCCTCCCCCATTCACACAAAGAAAGGCCAAGGTATTAAATGTGACGTAAACCCATGGCCGCCCCCAGGCCTCGCTGCCGCCCCATGCAGCCGTGCAGCCGGCTGGGTGATCAGTTGGCATCCCAAATTGCCTCCCCCCAGAGCATTCCATCCAGGTCTCCCAGAGTGGGGGAAAATGGATTCTGTCCTCAGCCCGCTGCTCCTGGAATTGCAAGCATTCGGTGAGCTGGCCCCCCAGGCCTGGCTGCTCCAGGACTCCTGCCTGCAGCCCAGGGCCGGCAGAGTAAGGAGGGACGGTCCCCTTCCCACAGCTCCCCATCTCACTCGGAGCCCAGGGCACGGAGGGAAAGAAGAAGGGCAGAGTGGGGGGTCAGAGCAGCCCTCTGCACAGCCTGGCCTGCTGCTGGCGGGTTATTGTTCCCAGATGGAGACTGTCAAACCCTGTCAGCCTCAGATACACACTGAGAGCACTACATCCGCATTCCTGGAATGTGTAGCTGCCCGGCTTCGCCTCTGCAGCCCTCCATTCAATAACATGTCAGCTTCCTTCAGCCTCACCTCCAGCTAAAACCCTCTCACCCACTCACAGCCTCGCATATGGAGCACACACGCACCGTGGCTGTCTAAATATTTAAGCTGGGCTAAGGGGAGGCACATGTAGTTGGAATTCATCGCACTGGCTTGTCTGAGCTGGGCGGGTCTCACCTGTTGGTGCTGGTTTTATGGGAAGCTTTGGAAGCCAAGATCCATTGACTGTGCTCCTTGGGCTCCAGGGCTGATGACGTGACTGCTATCCCAGGGGCTGGCAGCCTGTGGCACCTGGGCAAAGGAGCATGGCAACTTGGCTGCTGCTCTTTACTTAAGGGCCTGGCAGCTGGCACCACAAGATGCCTTGCCAGGGACTGCTGGAGGGCTCCTGTGCCCTTCATTCCCATCCACTGTCCTGGATCTGCCATGGTAGGAACACAGCCCCTCCAGCCAGGTCCTGGCATTGCCTCCCAGAGCTGTGAGGCTGCTCCCACCCTGGCAGAGCCTTACCACGTGAGTCTATTCTCTTTGGCTAATGTGAAATAAATTAGGCTCTTGTTCAAACTGCACTGAATCTGCAGGCCACAAGGGTACCTGTGGGGACAGTTGAGGACACCTGGAGCCCAGGAATGGTAAATGATTTGCTCAGGATCTCACAGCAGTTGACGATGAAGCTGGATCTATAATCCCAGACCTTTGACATTTCATCTGTTGTAGCTTGAATCGTGTCCCCAGAAAGATATGTTGAAGTCCCAACCCCTCGTGCCTACGAATGCGAGCTTATTTGGAAATAGACGCAATCGAGCTGAGATGAAGTCATTAGGGCGGACCCTAATCCAGTATGACTGGCTTCCTATGAAGGGGGGGAAATGTGGACACAGACAGACACACAGAGGAAAGATAGCCGTGTGAAGATGAGGCAAAGATTAGAATTCTAATTCTAATCACAGTCACAAACCAAGGAACACCTGGATGAAGCCACCCGACCCTGCAAGAGGCAAGGAAGAGTCCTCCCCTTGAGGCTTCGGAAGGAGCACGGCCCTGCCAACATCTTGATTTCAGACTTCCGGGATCCAGAGCTGTGAGAGAGTAAGTTTCTGCTGTCTTCAGTCATCCACTTAATGGTGCTTTGTTACCGCAGCCCCAGGAAGCCAACGTACCCCTAAAAGAGCTTCTGATGCAAGAACCGGGTGAAATTCTGCATGAAAATGCAGTTCCTTGGAAGCAATGAGAGAGGGCTAATTGTGGGTTTGGGATTTCAGAATACCTACCAGGTCATTGCAGTGTGCAATTCATCTTTGAGGAAGGCCCGACGCTCTGCGCCTCCTCTTTTCCTGAGAAATGCCCTTTACCAAGGCTCAATGATATGGACTCCTTATCAATTTTTAAACTTGAATTTATGAGTCGATGTAAAATCAGAGGGACTTTTCCTCTTAATCCTTCTTTAGGCTGACCTACGTAATTCTGATCATTTCCATTTAAGTGGCCTTCCCATCTCAGGGATTTTGAAGTACTTACCAAACTCTATGACCCATGGGAGTGGCCTCTGGGGTTAGGAATTCCTGGTTTACATCTGCCCTCTGACCTCACCCTGTCGCAATGACTCCGTTAAACTGAGTCATTTGATTCAGTGGATTCCATAAGGAAGATAAGAGCTGGTGTAGAAAATACTGTGGCTTATGGGGATGGCCCAGTGGCGCAGTGGTTAAGCGCGCAGGTTCCACTCGGTGGCCCGGGGCTCGCCGGTTCAGATCCCAGGTGTGGACATGGCACCACTTGGTACCCTATGCTGTGGAAGTATTCCCACATATAAAGTACAGGAAGATGGGCACGGATGTTAGCTCAGGGCCAGGCTTCCTCAGCAGAAAGAGGAGGACTGGCAGTGGTTAGCTCAGGGCTAATCTTCCTCAAAGAAAAGAAAAGAAAATACTGTGGCTTAGGGCTGACTGTGGGCCTTGGGTTTGGACAAATGGATGCTTTGCAATTAACCTTAATGTTTATCTTAATTCTCAAGAGATGGAGATTATGAGCTGCTGATTTCTCCAAGAATCCATTGCCCCATGCCTTCAGTCTGTAATGATGCCTCTTACAAGGCATTAGTTGGTGGCTTGAAATCAGTTATGGCTGGGTTTCTAACACCCAGCAACACTGGTCTGAGAGAACCCTCATGCCCGCTGCCTTCTGTCAACCTCACACATTGGCTGCGGCTGGTTGCCCAAGCCCAAATTTCCTGGTTGTGTAACTTTGAGAGTGACTGTCCTAATAGATATGTTCTATTTCCTTGCCTCACTGCTCTTCACTGAAGTCTCTTGTTTACTGTGGAACCGCTCTGGGAATCTAAACATGCCAACGGATAGTTCACCCTGCCCCACAAGGCGTGAGTTGAGTTAAGTGGAACCATACCTTTGCTTTCTTCCCAAACTCATGGGTGGAACCAAATGAAACCTCATGATCATGCAATGCGTGTGCAGAAACTCCCATGCATGTTCTAATGTTCCTCCCAAGAAGGACACGATGTTTTTGCCTGTGTTTTACCTCCCAAAGACAGGCACCGGACTCTAAGGACCATAGGTCTAAACAATTGGCCGCTGCTTAAACGAGTGGTGGCACAGCCGTGCAATGCCCCCCAAGGCAGCCACAGAAAGTCATGCTTTGGAAGCAAATTCAATGACATGGGAAAATGTTTATGGTCTGCTGTTAAGTTAAAAAAACTGCTTAGAAAACAGAATGTACAGTATGAAAAGAATTACGTAAAAATTGTGTGTATATCCATAGAAAATCTGGAAGGCTGTACTCCAAAATGTAAACATTGATGAAACACTCAGTGCTGTGAACATGCAACAGCCCAGTACGTGCAAGGCTCCAGGGCGTCTGCCCCAGAGAACAAGCAGTGGCTGCCATCCTGGCACTGGGCTGTGTCTGCTGGGAAGGTCCATCTTTTTCTAATCATACATGGCACCATATAGACTGGAGTCAGCTCTGGGGATGATGAGTGAGTAGAAATTTTCTTCTATGTGTTTTTTTATATTTTGCAAAAGTTCTTCATTGAGTATGTGCTACTTTTCTGTCAACTAAAAAAATGAGGGGCCGGCACTATGGCCAAGTGGTTAAGTTCGTGTGTGCCGCTTTAGTGGCACAGGGTTTCACCAGTTCGAATCCTGGGCACGCACATGGCACCATTCGTCAAGCCATGCTGAGGTGGCGTCCCACATGCCACAACTGGAAGGAGCCACAACTAAAAATGCACAACTACATACCGGGGGGCTTTGGGAGAAAAAGGAAAAATAAAATCTTTAAAAAAAATTATATACAACCAATTTTTAAAAGATAATTAGTGGAAATTTGAACATTGAATAATGATGATATTAACGAATTATTTTTGTGTGCTATTAATATTGTGGTTATACTTTTAAAAGAATTGTTAGCTTTTAGAGATGCATACTGAAATGCATATAGATAAAATGATACAATGTCTGGGATTTGCTTCAAAATAATATGAGAGGTAGTTAAGTGGGCAGGAGGACAGCATAAAAAAGAAAGTCACAAATTATTAATTGTTGAAGCTGAGTGCTAGGTACACAGAGGTTTGTAACACTGTTCTATTTTTTGTATACATTTATCTTTGTGTATGTGTATGTTTGTATAGTCTATTTTTGTATATGTTTCAAATTGCCATAATACAAAGTTAAAATAAAAACAGAAAACTAGTTTAGGTCGTTGTGGCTGAGATTGACCTGAGTTTTCCTTTATCTTTGCTTCTGGCAGACTTGGGCAGACCTCGCCCTTCCTGAGGGTGCCTTCCTGTGTGGGGGGTGTAGTGGCTGGTGAGGGCATGATGCTGTGCTGCTCAGTGAGGCTAAGAAGGAAAGCAGCAGGACACATGCCACCTATCCACTACTGCCAAAGCCACCAGGTAGTGACATTACCACCATCACAGCTAAAGGTAGGCAAATGGGTCCCACAAACTGGATTGTGGGGTAACTAAAGATTAACTCTTAACAAGAGCTATTACATATCTAAAAGGTTTAATTAGGCAAAGATTGGTTACCAGCAAGTCTTTGTTTCCACTGAGACAAAGCAAGAGAGAAAAGGATTAATTTAC
Source organism: Equus asinus (assembly GCF_041296235.1). NCBI lineage: Eukaryota > Metazoa > Chordata > Mammalia > Perissodactyla > Equidae > Equus > Equus asinus. Next base: position 121,693,645 of record NC_091792.1, read on the forward strand.
AAAGGGAGAAATTGCATTTAGCCACATGGGAAAACTGAGTACTAGTAAGGGAGTGTTAAATACCCACAGGGTTATTGCATCAGCTAGGAATGCTTTCAGCTGTAAGTAAAAAAAAAAAAAACTAACAGTGGTTTAAGCCATAATTATATTTGTCAATTAGATAACAAATAGTGAACAGATAGGAAGTCTCCCAATTGGTTCAGCAACTAATCATGCTATCAAGAAGCCAGGTGCTTTCCATCCTTCTGTTCCATTTTTTTTTTTTTGGAGCAGACTTTTTTCCAACTGTGGATTTATTGCCTTATGGTTACAAGATGGCTGCAGGAGCTCCAGACATCACCAAGTTAGGTGACCACATCCAAAGTTAGGGAGCAGAGGGAGGAGAGCAAGAAAGAGGTCTCCTGTGTAGCTCTTCTTTTTTTTTTTGGTCTGGAAAGGAAAATTCTTGCCCAGAAGCCCCTCAGACTTACCTTTGTATCTTATTGGATCGTATTTGGTCACAAGATCATCTCTACCTGCAAGGGAGACTAGAAAAATGAGGACCTGGCTCTTTAAGGCCCAATGGGAAAGAAGAAAAGGATTGGGGATGGCCGCTCTGCAGCCTACCAATAGTAGTTGCCATAGTGTGGAAGAGAGCCATAGCATCTCTTTCTACATTATTGAAGCAATTTTTGCTAATTCCGGAAAAATTGAGAAATGCAGGAAATTACCTATAACTACACCATCCAAAGAAATCCACTGATATTTTCATGTCAGAGAAGTAGCTGTTAACAGAGCTGGATCTCCTTTATTGGGTCCATGAAGCCAAATGGAGACAGAGAGAGGGTCTAGCCCAGGCCTTCCAGGACTTCTGTAAATTTGTGACTCAAAGTAAATGGCTCTACCTGGACCTCAGGTATTCCCCAGGAACAGAGAGCGAGGATGCAGATGGACTTGACCGGTTAGGTGTTGCTGCATAACAGATCACCCAGCACTCAGTGGCTTAAAAGAACCACCATTTATTATTGCTCTTGACTCCGTGGGTCAGGAATTCGGGCAGGGCTCAGTGAAGACTCTACTTCACATGGTGTTGGCTGGTTCACTCCTGCGGCTGCATTTCCCTAAGAGTTCAGCAGGGCTGTCAGATCCAGGACAGCCTCACCCCTCTGTCTGGGGCCTCGCTACTACCTACGAGCTCGGACTTCCCCTGTGGCCTCCCTGGATTCATTCTGTCTTGTCCTCCAGGGCCTCTCTCTCCAGGCGTCCTGTCCCTCCAGCAGAATAGCCTCACTTCTCTATGTGGAGGCTGCTTCCCCCCAGTGAAAGCAGAAGCAAAAAGCATCTGACGGCCTGGGCTTGGAAGTTCCAGAACATCATTTCCACCATAGTCTAACTGGCTGGAGCAAGTCACAGAGGAGGGCCCAGATCCAAGGGGAGGGAAATAGACTCTTCCTTTTTTTTTTTTTTAGGAAGATTAGCCCTGAGCTAACATCTGCTGTCAATCCTCCTCCTTTTGCTGAGGAAGACTGGCCCTGAGCTAACATCCGTGCCCATCTTCCTCCACTTTATATGTGGGACGCCTACCACAGCATGGTTTGCCAAGCGGTGCCATGTCCTCACCCGGGATCCCAACCAGCGAACCCCAGGCTGCCAAGAAGCAGAACATGCACACTTAACCGCTGCACCACCGGGCCGGCCCTAGACTCCACTCTTGACGGAGGAGAAGCAAAGGCACACTGGATGGGAGATATTTTTCTAACCATCTTGGAAACAATCTGCCACGTGTGGCAACAGATCTGCTCAGGATTAGAGAAGTTACATCACACACACACACGGAAATGCACTAAAACTTAAAACTGAAAATGAATTCACCTTTGGCAGCTGTCTGTATGCATCAACTGTGACACTGTAATTCTTTTTTTTTTTTTTTTGAATTTCTAAAATAACTTTTATTAGTGAGAATGATAGAACAGTTTTCAGCCTAAAATGCTCTTTCTGTCTTTGATCCTGTTGAAGAGAATTGTTCTTTTTTTTTTTTTTTTATTAATGTTATGATGGATTACAAGCTTGTGAAATTTCAGTTGTACATTTTTGTTAGTCATGTTGTGGGTACACCACTTCCCCCTCCGTACCCTCCCCCCACCCCTCCTTTTCCCTGGTAACCACCGATCAGATCTCCTTCTCAATATACTAATTTCCACCTATGAGTGGAGTCATATAGAGTTCGTCTTTCTCTGACTGACTTATTTCACTTAACATAATGCCCTCGAGGTCCATCCACATTGTTGTGAATGGGCCAATTTCGTCTTTTTTTATGGCTGAGTAGTATTCCATTGTGTATATATACCACATCTTCTTTATCCAATCATCAGTTTCTGGGCATGTAGGCTGGTTCCATGTCTTGGCTATTGTAAATAATGCTGCGATGAACATAGGGGTGCAACGGACTCTTGAGATATCTGATATCAGGTTCTTAGGATAGATACCCAGTAATGGGATGGCTGGGTCATAGGGTATTTCTATTTTTAACTTTTTGAGAAATCTCCATACTGTTTTCCATAGTGGCTGTACCAGTTTGCATTCCCACCAACAGTGCATGAGGGTTCCTCTTTCTCCACAACCTCTCCAACATTTGTCGTTCTTGGTTTTGGATGTTTTTGCCAATCTAACGGGTGTAAGGTGATATCTTAGTGTAGTTTTGATTTGCATTTCCCTGATGATTAGCGATGATGAACATCTTTTCATGTGTCTATTGGCCATATTCATATCTTCTTTTGAGAAATGTCTGTTCATGTCCTCTGCCCATTTTTTGATCGGGTTGTTTGTTTTTTTGTTGTTAAGCAGTGTGAGTTCTTTGTATATTATGGAGATTAACCCTTTGTCGGATAAGTGGCTTGTAAATATTTTTTCCCAATTAGTGAGCTGTTTTTTTGTTTCAATTCTGTTTTCCCTTGCCTTGAAGAAGCTCTTTAGTCTGATGAAGTCCCATTTGTTTATTCTTTCTATTGTTTCCCTCAACTGAGGAGTTACAGTGTCCGAAAAGATTCTTTTGAAACTGATGTCAAAGAGTGTACTGCCTATATTCTCTTCCAAAAGACTTATTGTCTCAGGCCTAATCTTTAGGTCTTTGATCCATTTTGAGTTTATTTTGGTGTGTGGTGAAAAAGAATGGTCAATTTTCAATCTTTTGCATGTGGCTGTCCAGTTTTCCCAGCACCATTTGTTGAAGAGACTTTCTTTTCTCCATTGTAGGCCCTCTGCTCCTTTGTCGAAGATTAGCTGTCCATAGATGTGTGGTTTTATCTCTGGGCTTTCAATTCTGTTCCATTGATCTGTGGACCTGTTTTTGTACCAGTACCATGCTGTTTTGATCACTGTAGCTTTGTAGTATGTTTTGAAATCGGGGATTGTGATTCCGCCGGCTTTGTTTTTCTTGCTCAGGATTGCTTTAGCAATTCGTGGTCTTTTGTTCCCCCATATGAATTTTAGGATTGTTTGTTCAATTTCTGTGAAGAATGTTCTTGGGATTCTGATTGGGATAGCATTGAATCTGTATATTGCTTTAGGTAGTATGGACATTTTAACTATGTTTATTCTTCCAATCCATGTGCAAGGAATGTTTTTCCATCTCTTTATGTCATCGCCTATTTCTTTCAAGAAAGTCTTGTAGTTTTCATTGTATACATCCTTCACTTCCTTGGTTAAGTTTATCCCAAGGTATTTTATTCTTTTCGTTGCGATTGTGAATGGGATAGAGTTCTTGAGTTCTTTTTCTGTTAGTTTATTGTTAGTGTATAGAAATGCTACTGATTTATGCACGTTAATTTTATACCCTGCTACTTTGCTGTAGTTGTTGATTATTTCTAATAGTTTTTCTGTGGATTCTTTGGGGTTTTCTATGTATAAGATCATGTCGTCTGCAAACAACGCGAGTTTTACTTCTTCGTTACCTATTTGGATTCCTTTTATTTTTTTTTCCTGCCGAATTGCTCTGGCCAGCACCTCCAGTACTATGTTGAATAGGAGTGGTGAAAGTGGGCACCCTTGTCTTGTTCCTGTCCTCAGAGGGATGGCTTTCAGCTTTTGTCCATTGAGTATGATGTTGGCTGTGGGTCTATCATATATGGCCTTTATTATGTTGAGGTACTTTCCTTCTATACCCATTTTACTGAGGGTTTTTATCATAAATGGGTGTTGGATCTTGTCGAATGCTTTCTCTGCGTCTATTGAGATGATCATGTGGTTTTTGTTTTTCATTTTGTTGATGTAGTGTATCACGTTGATTGACTTGCGGATGTTGAACCATCCCTGTGTCCCTGGTATAAATCCCACTTGATCCTGGTGTATAATCTTTTTGATGTATTGCTGTAATCGGTTTGCCAAAATTTTGTTGAGGATTTTTGCATCTATGTTCATCAGTGATATCGGCCTGTAGTTCTCCTTCTTTGTGTTGTCCTTGTCAGGTTTGGGGAACAGAGTGATGTTGGCTTCATAGAATGTGTTAGGGAGTTCTCCATCTTTCTCAATTTTCTGGAACAGTTTGAGGAGAATAGGTATTAAGTCTTCTTTGAATGTTTGGTAGAATTCTCCAGAGAAGCCGTCTGGTCCTGGACTCTTGTTTTTGGGGAGGTTTTTGATTACCGTTTCTATTTCCTTACTTGTGATTGGTCTATTCAGATTCTCCATTTCTTCCTGATTCAGTTTGGGGAGATTGTAGGAGTCTAGGAATTTGTCCATTTCTTCCAAGTTGTTCAATTTGTTGGCATATAGTTTTTCATAGTATTCTCTTATGATCTCTTGTATTTCATTGGTATCTGTTGTGATTTCTCCTCTGTCATTCCTGATTTTATTAATTTGCGCTTTCTCTCTTCTTTTCTTGGTGAGTCTGGCTAGGGGTTTGTCAATTTTGTTAATTCTTTCGAAGAACCAACTCTTTGTTTCATTGATCCTTTCTATTGTCTTTTTTGTTTCAATATCATTTATTTCTGCTCTTATTTTTATTATTTCCCTCCTTCTACTGACTCTGGGCTTTGTTTGTTCTTCTTTTTCTAGTTCCGTTAGGTGTCGTTTGAGGTTGCTTACGTGACCTTTTTCTTGTTTAGTGAGGTGAGCCTGTATTGCGATGAATTTCCCTCTTAGGACTGCTTTTGCTGCATCCCAAATGATTTGGTATGTCGTGTTCTCATTTTCATTTGTCTCCAGATAATATTTGATTTCTTCTTTAATTTCTTCAATGATCCATTGTTTGTTGAGAAGCGTGTTGTTTAGTCTCCACATTTTTGCACCTTTCTCTGCTTTTTTCTTGTAGTTGATTTCTAGTTTAATAGCGTTATGATCAGAAAAGATGCTTGATATTATTTCAACTCTCTTGTATTTATTGATGTTTGCTTTGGTTCCCAAAATATGGTCAATCCTTGAGAATGTTCCATGTGCACTTGAGAAGAATGTGTAACCTGCTGTTTTTGGATGAAGTGTTCTATATATATCTATTAAGTCCATCTGGTCTAATTTTTCATTTAATTCTATTATTTCCTTGTTGATTTTCTGTCTGGATGTTCTGTCCATTGGTGTTAATGGTGTGTTGAGGTCCCCTACTATTATTGTATTGTTGTTGATGTCTTCTTTTAGTTCTATTAAGAGTTGCTTTACAAATTTTGGTGCTCCTGTGTTGGGTGCGTATATATTTATAAGTGTTATGTCTTCTTGGTGGAGAGTCCCTTTTATCATTATATACTGTCCCTCTTTATCTTTCTTTATCTGTTTTGCTTTGAAATCTACCTTGTCTGATATTAGTATAGCGACACCTGCTTTCTTTTGTTCATTATTAGCTTGGAGTATTGTTCTCCATCCCTTCACTCTGAGTCTGTGTTTGTCTTTGGGGCTGAGGTGTGTTTCCTGGAGGCAGCATATTGTTGGATCTTGTTCTTTGATCCATCCTGCCACTCTGTGTCTTTTGATTGGGGAGTTCAGTCCATTTACATTTAGAGTGATTATTGAGACGTGGGGGCCTACCACTCCCATTTTGTGTCTTGTTTTCCGGTTTTCTTCAGTTTCCTTTGTTTCTCGTCCCATGGTTTAATCTGTTCTGATGTAGAGCTGCTACTCTCTGTTGTTGTCCTTCTACTTATCTCCTCTGCTCTTGGTTTTGTAGCCCCTTTCCTTTTTTGGATTTTTCAGGAATGAGGGTTTTCCTGAGGATTTCCTGAAGAGGAGGTTTTGTGGCAATGAACTCCCTTAATTTTTGTTTATCTGGGAAAGTTTTTATTTCTCCATCGTATTTGAAGGATATTTTCGCTGGGTAGAGAATTCTCGGCTGTAGATTTTTGTCCTTCAGATTTTTGAATATATCATTCCACTCTCTTCTAGCCTGTAAAGTTTCTGCTGAGAAATCTGCTGATAGCCTGATGGGGTTTCCTTTGTAGGTTAGTTTCTTTTGCCTGGCTGTCCTTAATATTTTCTCCTTGTCGTTGACTTTTGCTAGCTTCACTACTATATGCCGTGGAGTTGGTCTTCTTGCATTGATAAACTTTGGAGATCTATTGGCTTCTGTCACATGAAGATCCATCTCCCTCATCAGATTTGGGAAGTTCTCAGCCATTATTTCTTTGAATAGGTTTTCTGCCCCTTTCTCCTTCTCTTCTCCCTCTGGTATACCTATAATCCTTACGTTGCATCTCCTAATTGTGTCTGATAATTCTCGGAGAGTTTCTTCATTTCTTTTAAGTCTTGCTTCTCTCTCCTCCTCTGCCTGCAACAATTCTATATTGCCATCTTCCAAATTGCTAATTCTTTCCTCCATATTATCGGCCCTACTGTTCAGAGCATCTAGATTTTTCTTAATCTCCTCTATTGTGTTCTTCATTTCCAATATTTCTGTTTGGTTCTTCTTTATCATATCAAACTCTTTTGTGACATAGCTCCTGAACTCGTTGAGTTGTCGGTCAGAATTCTCTCTTAACTCATTGAGAATCTTAATGATGGCTGTTTTGAAGTCATCGTCATTTAGGTTATATATCTCATTTTCTTTGGGATTGTTTTCTGTGTATTTGTTGCTTTCTTTCTGTTCTGGAGATTTAATGTATTTTTTCATATTGCTTGATGTTGTTGATTTGTGCCTCCGCATGGAGATAGAGTTTAGTTGCTCCTTTCACTTGTTTCAGCTGCTGCGGTGGGGGGAGCAGCTGTTTATACTTCACCAACCAGGAACCCTGTCCGTAGTTGCTAACTGGGCCTGGGCCCCTCTTCGTAGCCACAGTGGCCCTTTGGATTCCCTCCTCTGCCGTGGGGGCCGTCACAGGGGGGCTTCAGGCTGCAGGTGCCTACTGTTGCAGCCCACCTAGATGTGCTCTCTCCTTGGGGTCTGCAACGGTGTTATGGGCTTTTCCAGCGGCCAGGGTTGGGATCACTTATATTTGTCGCTCCGTTGCTGTCGGCACCCACCAAATCTCACTTGTCCTCTATGGGTTGCAGGAGAGCTATTGGTATCTTCTACAGTCTGTGGTTAGTACACCTAGCTATGCTGCTTTTGCCCTGGGGTCTTCCAGCCTTGTGGCTGGCGGCTGGGTGTCTTCTACTGGTGCTGTGCAGAGGCTTTCCCTAAGGCTGCTGTGAGCCTGTAGGGTTTCCCCCTAGGCTACTAAGCTGGGTCTCTGGAACTCTCTCCAGCCCCAGTCCTCTCTGAGATCTCCGGCAATCCCTAGCCTCACGGGGTGGGCAACGGCAGCTGGGGGTCGCCCCGCCCTCTGGGATTCTCTCCGGGCCTCTCCCGGAGCCGTGAATGTTCAGCGTGGCCCCTCTGCTAACGGCAGACAGAGAGTTTTGTCTGCTGCCCGGGCGGAGCTCCGGCGCTTCCCCTCAGGGTCGCAGAACCGGCCTTTGAAAGTTCCCCCGGCCCCGGTCCTCTCCGAGATCTCCGGCAATCCCTAGTCCCACGGGGCGGGCAACAGCAGCTGGGGGTCGCCCCGCCCTCAGGGCTTCTCTCCGGGCCTCTGCCGGGAGCCCTGAATGCTGGGCGTGGCCCCTCTGCTAATGGCAGACAGAGAGTTTTGTCTGCTGCCTGGCGGAGCTCCGGCGCTTCCCCTCCGGGTCGCAGGACCGGCCTTTGAAAGTTCCCCCGGCCCCGGTCCTCTCTGAGATCTCTGGCAATCCCTAGCCCCACGGGGCGGGCAACGGCAGCTGGGGGTCGCCCCGCCCTCTGGGATTCTCTCCGGGCCTCTCCCGGAGCCGTGAATGCTCAGCGTGGCCCCTCTGCTAACGGCAGACAGAGAGCCTTGTCTGCTGCCCGGGCGGAGCTCCGGCGCTTCCCCTCCGGGTCGCAGAACCGGCCTTTGAAAGTTCCCCCGGCCCCGGTCCTCTCCGAGATCTCCGGCAATCCCTAGTCCCACGGGGCGGGCAACGGCAGCTGGGAGATCTCCGTGCCCTCCGTGTCTCTCTCTGGGACCCTCCGGGCGCCCCGAGCACCAGGCTGGGTCTCCCCGCCAATGGCGGGGAGAGACTCTCCCCGCGGGCTCAGGTGTGCAACTCCAAAGTTTCCCTCTGCGTTTAGGAGTAATTGCAGGGGGTTTAGGTAGGGTTCTGGTCACCTGTTTCCACCGTCGCTCCTCTGTTGTGTTCTCGCTCCTGCCCTAGATGTGTGTGGATCCTCTGGGGGCGTCCGTTGGAAGAAAGCCGCTTGCGGGTACTAGGCTTCCCGTCGGGGTCGGAGAGTTTTCACCTATTTCCACATCCTCCCGGAGGAAAGTCCATCCGCCTTCCGATGTATAGTCGCGTGGGTGTCTCAGACGTCCTGAGATGCTGTCTGGATATCCTTTGTCAAGCGATAAGTGTCCAAATAATTGTAGACTCGAAGGGCGAGAGACAAAGAGGACTACTCACGGCGCCATCTTGGCTCTTCCGACTGTGACACTGTAATTCTTTTCAAACAGCTTTCACGTTTGTTGAGGAATCTGCCAAGCCTTAATGAGAGTGTTATACTTATGAGCACTAAGCTCAGGGCCAGAATGCCCGGATCCAGCCCCAGGCCCCTCACACTAGCCCTGTGATTGGGGCGTTATTTACCCTTGCCCCATTCGTAAACAGGGGTAAGCCTGCCCATCTCCGAGGTGGTTGTGAGGCTTACATGAGTGAATATATAAATACTTAGAACAGTGCCTGGCACAGAACAAATATGAGGTAAGTGTTCGTGTTATTAGACCCGTCAACACCAATTGTAATGCTTCCTGTCTGTGGTGTTACTGATTCTATTTTTTATGTACAGTGAAATCTGTTTTTGAAATTGCTCACTGGAAAAAGTAGCTGACATATTTTCTCAGCTTGGATTTTAAACTATACATGATCATTATCTCATCTCGTGAGACCCCTCAATAGCATTCAACACAATCGACCACTCTCTCCCGGGTTCACACTGCTCCTCTCTTGGCCTCCCTGACACCACACTCTCCTGGTTTTCCTCCTGTGTCTCTGACTCCTTCCTTTTCTTGCTGCTCCTCCTATACCCAACCTCTAAAGGTTGGAGCTCCTGGGCCCTCTGCTCTTCCCATTCTGAACTTTCTCCTAGAGCTTATCTACTTCCATGTTTTTAGTTATCATCTAATATGCTGAACCCTACATACGTACCTTAGCTGGAATTCTCCTGAGCTCCCAAATCATAGATCCAACTGCCACACTGGTGTCTCTCTCCGGAGATCACACAGGTGTCTCCACCCTCACGTCTGTAAACTGAACTTCTTCCACCCGAGCCCATAACTCCACCCCCGTCCCTCCTCCCCATCTCAATAAAGGGCGCTTCCACATACTCTGTCACTAAAGCCAGAAACATGGAGGTCATTCTTGACGTCTTCCGTTTCTTCATCCTCCAAATCCAGTCCATTACCAAGTCCTGCCAATTCTATTAGGCCACATCATAGGAAAGTGCCACTTTTGCAAGTAAAAATTAGGCAAATATTGAAAATTTCATATAGTTCACACTACTACTTCCAAAATATCTCTCAGACCTGTTCACTTTTCTCCATCTCCACTGACATCCCACCAATAAGGCCACTATGGACCACTGTAAAGACTTTCCAGCTATTTCCCCTGCCTTCCTCTCTACCAGCAGACCACTTTTCATACGTAGCCAGGATCATCTTTTGAATTGTGTGTTGAATCACGTCACTCCCTTGGATAAAAGCCCGTCAATATCCTCTCCAGTCGTATCTCATGCCGCACCCTCCCTTCCCCCTCCACCATCCACCAGGGCCTCCTTCCTGTCCCTCATGTTCAACTGGTTCCTTCCACCTGAGCCCTCTATGAAGGCTCTTGCTACGTGCAGCCCCATCCCCATCCATCTTGTCCTGGCTTCTTCCTACTCATCCTTCTCTGACTCCTTCTCAGAAAGACCTGCCTTGACCCCCACCCAGCCTAAAGTAGGTCTTTTTTCTTCTCTTTCATAGCAGGATGCCCTGTTTTCTTTCATAACACTCGTCACTAGTTGTTGTTACATAATTATTAGTGTTTTAGGTTATTAGTTTCAAGCCTGTTTCCCGTGCTTCAGCGTAATCTTCATGAGGTACAGAAGAAGATGGTGTCTAGTTTGTTCACTGTTGTATACTTAGCATCTCAGATACAAGAGGGGCTCGATCAATGTCTGAACAAATGAACAAACGAGTGAATGAGCCTGGGTTCAAAGGCTGTCTGTCTGTCTGTCAGTACACTGCTATTCTGCAGAGTTCGTGTTCCCTAGCAGATCCCCAGACCACATTCCTCCATGTCATTCACCAGTTTCTTTCCTGGCATTTTTTCCTTTCTTTCACTTCCTTTTGTTCTTCCAAATTAAAGGGGGTAAATTTTCTTTTCTTTTTTTTAATGTAGTGACGTGAAAGGACCCAATTTCCAGTTTGTTCTATGACTCCACTCCACTGAAGTCTAACTTTATGTTTTACCTTAACATTTATGAACCATTTTGAGTTAATTTTTGTATAAGCTGTGAGAGTTAGGGTGAATTTCGTTTTATTCTGCTTTTTCTGTTTTCTCTGTCTTTTTCTTTTGCATATATATGTCCTATTGTCCAAACCCCATTTGTTGAAAGACTATCCTTTCTCCATTGAATTACCTTTGCAAAAAATCAATTGGCCATATTTGTGTGCATCTATTTCTAGACTTTCTATTCTGTCCTATTAATTTATGTGTCTATCACTTTATTAATAGACCCATTGCTAATTGCTTCACTGCTTTGATGATTATAGACTTTAGAATAAGTCTTTAAATTGTATAGTATAATTCCTCCAAATTTATTTTTTTTCAAAATTGTTTTGACTGTTCTAGTTCTTTGATTTTCCATATAAAGTTTAAAGTCAGCTTATCTATATATTTTTTGAAAATTCTGTTAGGATTCTGATTGGAACAGCATTAAATCGATCTGAGAAAAACTGACATTTTTACTGTGTTGAGTCTTCCAATCCATTTACTTAGGTCTTCTTTGATTTTTTTTCATCCATTAGTGTTCATACAGACCTTATATATGTCTTGTTAGATTTATACCTAAGTATTTAATTTTTCGGGTAACCATTATAAGTGATATTTTTTTAAAAAGTTTTGGTGTCCAGTTGTTCATTGCTAGCATGTAGAAATACAATTGAATTTTGTGTGCTGACTTTGCATCCTACAACCTTACCAAACTCACTTATTAGTTCTTGAAATTTTTTTAAAAATCAGATTCCTTGGGGGCTGGCCTGGTGGCGCAGCAGTTAAGTGCACACGTTCCACTTCTCGGCAGCCCAGGGTTTGCCGGTTCGGATCCCGGGTGCAGCCATGGCACCACTTGGCATGCCATGCTGTGGTAGGCATCTCACATATAAAGTAGAGGAAGATGAGGACGGATGTTAGCTCAGGGCCAGTCTTCCTCAGCAAAAAGAGGAGGATTGGCAGCAGTTAGCTCAGGGCTAATCTTCCTCAAAAAAAAAAAAACAGATTCCTTGGATTTTCATGTAATTTACAACCAGGGACAGCTTTATTTCTTCCTTTCCAATCTGTTTGCCTTCATTTCTCTTTCTTGCCTTATTGCACTGGCTAGGACTTTCAATATGATGTTGAACAAGAATACAGAATCTGGAAAACCTTGCCTTGTTCTTAATCCTGAGGGGAAAGTATTCAGTGTTTCGTCATTAAGTACCATGCCAGCTGTAGCTTTTTTGTAGATGTCCTTTATTAGATTGAGGAAGTTCCCTTCTCATCCCTTATGGTGCATGTGCTTGCAAGACTGTGTGATGGGTAGGAAGAGTGTGGGCTTTGGGGCAGAGGAGACTGGCTCTGGGGTTCAGCTCCACTACTCTCTAATTATGCAACTGTGTGTAGATAATGCAGAACTTCCCATACATGAAGTTAAGGGAATGCAACCTTCCTCATGAAGTCTTTGTGAGGAATAGCTGAGATCAAGTACATGAAGAACCCGCCACAGTACTAGTCATGTAACAGATGCTCAGTAGTGGTGTTTTGATGGTTAATTCCACATGCACCATTATTCCAAAGGTTTTAAAACACCCTCAGAGGCCCTGCATGTTCTGTCAGCCTCCTTTGGTCCCTCTGTTACTTCCCTGTCCTTGTCTTCTCTTACTCCCCTCCCTTTCACCCCTCCTGCTTCAGCCACACAGGCGGAGGCTGTGTCATTCCACACACACCAGGCACACTGCCCTGAGAGTGGGCCATTCCCTATACACAAACAGCTCTCCCCCTAGATACTCACACATCTCATCTCCCCATCTCCTTAAGACTTCACTCAAATGTCACTTTTCCATGAAACCTACTCTGACCGTTTGTGTTTGCTCCTAGGACTACAAACACAAATTACCACAAACTGGTGGCTTAAAACACAAGAGACATTTATTTTCTAACAGCGTGGGGGCCAGAAGCCCGAAGTCAAGGTGATGACACAGCCATACTCCACAGTCTCTAGGGGGGAAGCCGTCCTTTCTTCTTCCAGCTTCTGGTGGCTGCAAGTATTCCTTGACTTGCCAGTCTCTGTCATCGACTTTTTACCTGTGCCTGTGTCTCAAACCTTCCTCTGCCTTTTCTCTTCTAAGTACACCCGTCATCGGATTTAGGGCCCACCTGGATAATCTAGGATGATCTCATCTCAAGACCTGTGATGGTTAATTTTTTGTGTCAACTTGACTGGACTGAGGGATGTCCAGATAGCCGGTAAAACATCGTTTCTGAGTGTGTCTGTGAGGGTGTTTCCGGAAGAGATTCGCATTTGAATTGGTAGACTGGGTAAAGCAGATGGCCCTCCACATTACAGGTGGGCATCGTCCCATCCATTGAGATCCCAAATAGAACAAAAGGGTAGAGGCAGGTGAATTTGCTTTCTCTCTGCTTCAGCAGAGACATGTCTGTCTTCTCCTGCCCTTGAACATCGGCGCTCCTGGTTCTTGGGCTTTTGGACTCAGATCAGGACTTACTCCATCAGCCCCCAGATTCTCAGGCCTTCAGACTCCGACTGAATTATACCACCAGCTTTCCTGGTTCTCCAGCTTCCAGACAGCAGATTGTGGAACTTCTTGGCCTCCAAGACTGCATAAGTCAATTCCTACAATATGTCTCCTCTTGTATATATCTAGATAGATAGAGTTATAGATATAGATATATCCTATTGGTTCTGTTTCTCTGGAGAATCCTGGCTAATACAGGACCATTAACTGAATTGCATCTGTGAAGACCCTTTTTCCAAATATGGTTACCTTCATAGGTTCCAGAGGTTAGAATTCAGATATATCTTTTTGGGGGCCATTATTCAACCCACTACATTACTCTATTTAACAACTGCAAAATTGCACTCACACACACACACCACCACCATCCTCCTGATTCCCCTTACTCTGTTTCTGTTTTCTTATTTTCCATAGTTCTTGCCACCTTCTAACACACAATATCATTTTCTTGTGTGTAACTTTTATTGTAATTTTTGACCAGGACAGGGATTTATGTCTGTTTTGTTCATTGATATAACACAGGAATGTAGACTAGAGCGATGCTTGGTGCATATCAAGTGCTCACTAAATTCGTACTGAATGAATTGATGAGTGAATGAATGACACGTGTCATGGGGAGCCAGTGGCCCAAACAGCTCCTGACATTCAAGCAGGAGTCAATAAATGCCTGAGGAATGAAACGAGATGAAACAGTCAGGAACGCGCCCTTAGGAGAACTCTGGGAGACACCAACTGAAAAGGCAGAGTTATTCCCAAGCTCCTTTTTCTAGTTTTAATTTCTTTTTCCTCAGCAGATTTCCAAATCCTGAGCTGCCCACATTGGGAGCAGTGATTCTCTGCTGGTGACTCAGTGTTAAACGGTTCTGGAGCTGGAAGAGCTGGAAATTACTCCCCCCAAATCTGGAAAGGTTTTGCTTTCAGAGAATATATCTTGGTCTCTTGATAAGGTATAATTAATCACACAAATGAGCATAATGACCAAAAATAGGTTCCAAAGGGCAAGCTAATCCTGGATAATTATAAATCAGAGGGTTTGATGAGTCTAGGATGCTGCTGGATTGGGCATCGATGGCCCAAGCCGAATATTCCACAGAAAAATAAAGATGGGGGCAAGCTCTGCACCTGGTTTCCAGATGCTGCCACCCACTTGTCACCCCATTCTGATGCTCACTCTCATTTATCATTTATAAGATACTTTGCGATATGCTTATTTCTATATTTCCTGAAATAATGGCCTTTGAGACCAAAAAAAAAAGAAAAAAAGAAAAAAGTGACTGGCTGCTGAGAATGCAATTTTGGAGCCCGGGTTTTCGTTTGGTTGTTTTGTCTATTTCAGTTTGGTTGGGTTGTTTTTGCCTTCTGCAAAGTTCACAGCACAACTAAAGTCTTTAAATAAAAATGTTTCTTTTTTTTTTTTCTTTTTTTTCCTTCTTCTCCCTAAAGCTCCCCAGTAGATAGATGTATATCCTAGTTGTGGGTCCTTCTAGTTCTGTTCTGTGGGACGCCACCTCAGCTTGGCTTGATGAGCAGTGCTAGGTCCACGCCCAGATCCAAACCCATGAAACGCTGAGCCGCTGAAGCAGAGAGCATGAACTTCACCACTGGGCCATGGGGCTGGCCCTATTTCTTATTTTTAGTAAAACAGTAAGACATGCTTTGAAAGGTGTTTAGAAAATGCAGATGAGGAAAAGGAAGAAAATATTTTTAATTAACCTGTAACGCCACTGCCCAGAGATAGCCGTGGCTGTGATCGACATTGTATCTCACCTCCATCGTTTTGCATCTCAAGAACGTCCTCACTTCCTGCCCATCTCACTCTTTGTTCAGCTGTTTTAGCTGTGTGCATGGTGGTTTAACGATGGCGCATGCCACAGAGCAAAGAGGCCAAGGACTACCTGCTGACTCCCCCAGTCTCTTCTCCCATGTTGTATCCTCAACTCCTGGATCCACGCCTGCAGGAGAAGCCGTCATATTGCATTTGTCTTGCAAGGATTTAATCACAGGCCTCCAGGAAGCACGGCCCAGAGCCAGAGCTCCACCCTGGAAGATGTTCTGGTTCTAGGTCTGTCTCAGAATTACTGTGGACCTCCATGTTCCAGCAAAGAAAGAAAAGAATAGAATCTATCCATCATTCGTTCAACAAATATTTACCAACCACTTGCTCTGTGCCAGTGTTCACATTTTCTATGCTGCATAACAAACCGCCCAAAACAGAACGGCTTTTAACAACTATTTATTATTACTTCTTATAAATTTGTTCTTGGGCTGGGCTCAGCGGGGAGGTCTTGCTCTGAGTCTCACAGGTGGCAATCAGCTGGTGGCTGGGCCTGCAGTCATCCGAAGGCTCGTCCGGGCTGGATGACCAAGATGGCTCCCTCCCGCAGCAGGAGCCTCGATGCTCTGAGGATGGCCCCTGCCTCTTCACGTGGGGTTACATCCTCCAGGCCTTCTCCACCGGGATTGGGCTTCGCACAGTATGTTGGCTTCAGGCTACTACCCCTTCTTACATGGCAACTGCCTTCCAAAGGTAGAAAGCAGAAGCTGCCAGGCCTGTTAAGGGCCACACCAAGGACACGTATAGCGTCATTTCTGTCACATTCTAGGAGTGAAAGCTGTCACAGTGCCTATCCAGATTCAGGGAGGTGGAGAAACAGACTCTACCTCTTGATGGGAGAGTATCAAGTCACCCGGCAGAAGGGCATGTGGGACAGGAAATACTGTTGCCGCCATCCTTGGAAACTCTGGCCTGCCGCAAGTAGGCACTGTGTACGGGCAGGGTATACAGTGTTGAGGGCCCCTCAGTCCTCAGAGCTAACATCTAGCAGGCAAGACAGACATTACACAAATAACCATGCAGTAAAATATATATTTCCACAGTGAAAAGCTAGGCACTGTGATGGAAAAGAACAATGGGAAAGGAAAAGAATAAATGGAGCTTGGTCAAGGAATGCCTCTCGGAAAATGGCACACATAGACTGAGATCCCAGTGGTGAGCAGGAGTTATCCAACTGAATAGCATTCCAAGCAGAAGGAGCAGCATGTGAGAAAGAAGGAGAGTGGGGTTAAAATATAGGGAGAAAGAGGAAGATGGGTGCAAAAAGAGGTTGAGGAAATAAGCCAGGCCTGGGTCATGTAGGGCCTGGCAGTCCTCATTGAGTATCTAGGATTTTTTTTTCTCAATGCAATAGAAAACCACTTGTTTTGTTTAGGTTAGATTCAGCTGTAGGTGACAGGAACCTAAAATAATAATGGATTAAACAAGGCAGAAATATCTCTCTCCCTCACATGAGCTACGTTTTACATAATCCATCAGAGGGTAGGATGCTTGTCTCTAGTATCAGGGACCAGCACCTTCCATATTCCATCTTCAGAATACAGTTTACCCCTCCCTCATGGTTCAGGATGGCTGCTTGAGCTCCAGCCAACACATCCACATGGCAGTCAACAAAAAGGAGGAAAGAGGATACGTTTTTCTCCCTATCAGAGTCCGTGTCATTTTCACTTACCCTCACTGGCCAGAACTGAATCATGTAGCCACACCACCTGCTAGGGAGGCTGGAGAATGCAGTCTTTATTCCAGGTGCTCATGTGCCTAGTTAAAACACAGATGCCTTATTACTGAGGAAGGAGGGGAGAATGGATAAACAGTACTCTGTGCTACAGTCCTGAAAGGTTTTAAGGAAGGGAGTATTTCTTACACTGCCAAAACGTGTTGTAAAACTGGACACAGTTTTCCTCGTGAAGGATCCTGAGTCCTACCGTACCCTCCAGCACACACCGCTGCTCTCTGCGTGACCTTGAGACTCCCGTTTGGGTCTTGGATTCCTGATCCACAAAAAGGAGGCTATCCCGCCCATCTAATAACAGCATTATGGGAGCTAGTAGGGTAATAATAATAAAAGGGCTTAGCAGCGGGTAGGAGTGAGCAATCCTTTTAGGGAGGATGTTAATTCCAAGAAATACGCAATCTGTGAACTATCTAGAGCTTTGGAAGCACCAAGGAAATAAACACCACTCCAAATTTCCGATGGTCATCCTGTAAGACGGCAACCAGCGAGAAGTGCTTAAGTGCGTAGAAGGGGGCTGATGTCCACTGCCCGTAAGTGGACAGAACCAGGCTGATGTCATCGGCTTCCTGGGAAATGCCAAAGTTAAAGTGACCTGCTCCCTGAGCAGACAGCAGTCATGGGCCCCTGGTCACAGAGCCCAGACTCTTGAGAGACATGACCAGATGCCGTTTCCAGGAGAGCCGGCTGCGTTCACACGTCACACTGAGGGAGGCAGGGTTTAGGATGAGTTGGTCTCTAAGACCCGGGTTAGAGGAAAAGTCGGGGCAGGACTAGAGTTCATTTGTTCCTATTCTGGAAAGCTCCCTCTACCTAATAATAGAGTAAGATTATCTTGTTCAACACACACCAGTCCAAAGAGGCAGGTGCCAGTCACACCTCCATTTCACAGATGAGAAAATCGAGGCCCAAGAGCCCACAGTTACTACCGGCTGATGGTAGGCTCTGTCTCAGGAAGTCTGGCTCCATAGCCCTTGAAGGTAAACTGCTAATTACCCTGCCTCCAACTGCCTAAATCTTAAGAAGTCTCACTTCCAATGCCATGCACAGGGCTTGAAGGCCTACTATGTGCCAGGCCCTCGACTGAGTGTGGGTGTTGTAGAGACAAAAAAGACACAGTCCTGGTCCTCAAGGAGTTCACAAGCTCGGGAGTATACTGAGTGAAGGTACTGCTGGGTATGCTGAGTGGTTACCGCATATGTGGGAGGAAGGCCTAACCCACCCTGCAGGCCATGCCAGAAGCAGTCAGGGAAGGCTTCCTGGAGGAGGCAACACCTGAGCTGAGCCTGATGTCTCTTATTCAAATACACTTGAATGTGTCTGAAATAGTATACAAGCTTCTCTCTCTCTCTCTCTCTCTCACACACACACACACACACGCAAATATTACTGCTTTATAACTACCCACCTTTGATCCACCAGTCTGATCCTCCTAATCTATTTACAAACAGACCTCTGCTCACCATTGGTAAGGACGTCTGAGTGGGCCTTCCTGAATCTCAGCCCATCTGTTTTATGGCTCAGGTGTTTCATTTCAGGTTACAGCAGATTTTGGAGCAAAAGGCAGCCTCACATAAGCGTCCAGAGGAGGACAGAGGCCACGCTCATACCTGCCCCTGTCCCTACCCCCATCTGGAGAGCCGGGGCCCCTGGTGTGAACCAGGCCAGTCATTCTTCCGCTCACACTTCCTCACCACGGGCCTGCTATGACCTTCATAACCTCGTCTTTTATATGACTTTTTATAGGACCATATATAACCTTCATATGACCTCGTCTTTTATCCCCAGAACAATTGTTTCCATGGAGAACATTTTCTTATTGGAAAACACAAGGCTTGAAACTGAAGACAATTAAGGCATGTGTTCAATTTTCAGTTGTTCTTCGGGGGCTTTACATGGAAGGGTCCCTGTCCTGCATCCACCTAGCTGCTGAACATTCTTTCTCTTTTCTTCACACAGGGGTAGAGAAAATGAAAAGCCTGGGATTCCAACCCATTGGAGGAAAGTAAGATCCAGAAAGGGCACTGCAGGAATGGTGGGGGCAGCCGGGGCTCCTGGCCTGGCTTCCTGAGAGGCACGGTGTTCTGGATATTCAGACGGTATTTAATAGATGCACAAGAACATGGACCTGGCACATCCATGCATCTATGAAGCATGGGATTGGTGCACCAGCCTGGATAGAAAGAGTGTGGCGAGGGGACTTGCTTTGAAGCTGTGCGCAACATGCGGTGGAGAAAACGTCAGTTGTCTACGCCAGAGAGGGAAGGCAGGATATCAGGTGGGGCTAACGCCTGCCCTTAAGATTAGAAGAAGGAAAAGCTAAAGGGAGAAAGACCAGAGAGGGGAACGAGTGAATGAACACAGAGGGAGAAAGAAAAGGAAGCCTAAGCACCAGAGTTTCAAAACCAGCTTCTGTCAGAAATTCTTGCCCCCACTTGTTAAGGGTCTAAAACCTACATTTCGTGAAAAAGTTTTGAACCTTTACGTTTAGGACTAGCACTCTGATGGGCTTTATGGTGTGATTAAAAGCACCTGAGTTTTGGAGAAAAGCAGAACTGATGTTAAATCGTGCTGCTGCTACTTCTTAGCCGAGAGACCTAAGATAAGACTCTCTCCCTGGGAGAAAAATGGATGTGATGATACCAGAGTCAAAGGCAAAAATACCCGACAGTGTGGGTTGTGGGCAGTGGGCTCTGAGGGGACACTGGTGGGCCTTTCCTTCCTTTGTGGGATTAGGAAACCAGATGGGCTGGCCCCACTGCCCACTCCTGTCACCAGGTGAGAGCCATCTTCAAGGAAGGCATTTCTGTGCTGCAGGAGGGTTGGAGGAGGGTGAGCCTGAGGTGACAAGGACAGTGCAGGACAAGGCAAGACTGTGCTAAGAGTGTGTGAGTGAAAACAGCTGTGGTAGGTGGCCCCCAGGCTTCCAGCTCCAGCCAGGCATTTTGCTGATAATCGCTTGTCCATTAGATTTTTCACGTATTAGTTACTTTTCTCCTCTTATCCCTGTGATACTCTAGAAAACAACGCACCTCTCCATCCATTTAGATCCTATATTCCCGACATGGAATTCAGGTCTGAAGCCATCGTCTCCAGTTTCGAGGTTGCTGGCTCTTATGTTCTTGCTTCAATGGCTGCTCCCCTCTCAGACTGTGTCGACCTGTGCTAAACTCACTCCCTGGGGCAGGCATTGGCTCAGAGTCAAATTCTCAGAACTGAGCTTAGTTTGCTGTCGGGGCCGGGTGAATACTTGGGTGTGTGTGCGCACATGCATGTGTGTGTGTGTGTTCTCCTCCAGTGTGGCACCTTCTGTCAGCTCTTCTGCAGCCACTCTTTTAATAAATTCATTCCCAATCCTTTTAAACATTTCATCTTTAAACCCACAAGAATGCTAGAATTCTATCTGAGCTTCAAGAATTATATATTTAAAAAGTCACTTGAAATTGCATAACCACTAATCTAGGAACATTAACCTTTTTGAATCTTTCAAGTAGTTGCATGAGCAAACCTAAAAGTGTCCTTTTCCTTCACTGTTTAGTGAGTTAACTAATCAATCTGGCATTGTTCTTATTTTTCATGTCAAGAAACCCGACGGTACTTCCCTGCACTATATAAGTTTCTGAGAGCTCTTAAAACAGGTTGTAATCAGAAAAAAAAGAGTGAAGTTTTCCAAAAAGAGCTTTAAAGAAGATAATTCTCCAGGAACGCAGTTAAAAGAGAAAGTTTATATGTAAGTAATTGCTGAGGAATGTGTTTTAATACAGTGATTTCTTAATGTGATGACGCAGTCTAAATATGTTTTATTTGCAATGTTCTTGAAACAACTTATCGAGGTGCTTTGTGCTCTGGAATGAGATACTTCTCTTCAATTAAGAGATCCAAGTGCTCCAAAGAGATAGAATGTAATGTCTATTTGGGGGATATCACCAAAAGAAAGGAAAAGAAAAACTAAACCTTATTAAAACGCTGAAAATCCAGTGTGCTTAAATGAAACGTTCAGTATGGTTTATCTAGATAAGGAGAGTGCAGTACAATGAAACTGTTTTAGTCTTGCGTATGTGAAACACAGTTGTAACATTCTAACTTCTTAGAACCTAGTGGGTATGTCACAGGGATCCAGTCTTTCATTTCAGCTATTCCGATAGGTTTGACTTTGTCATAAATTTATTAATGTATCATGTAAATAGAAAAGCATATTTTAATGTTGAGACAGAGATTCCTTTTAAAAATAACTTTTTCTTATTATAAAAAGTTACACAGAAATTTACAGAGAAAATAAAAATCAGCCATAATCACACCATTAGGGAGAACGATTATTAACATTTTGGTATTATCATTCCAGTCTTTTTTTGTGCATAAAAAATGTAATTTTTAGGGGCTGGCCCTGTGGCTGAATGGTTAGAGTTCCACGTGCTCCACTTTGGCAACCCGGGTTCATGGGTTCAGATCCCAGGCGTGGACCTACTCCACTCCACAGTCATGCTGTGGAGGCATCCCACATACAAAACAGAGGAAGACTGGCAACGGATGTTAGCTCAGGGTGAATCTTCCTCACCAAAAAATAGACAAATAAATAAATAAATAATGTAATTTTTAGAAATTAGAGAACCATGATGTGTATACAATTTTGTATCCTGCTTTCTTGTCTTTGTGTTTCTACCTAACATATGGTGGGAAGGTTTTTCCACATCCTTATGTGTTTCTGATACAGTCATTATCATTGGCTATATAGTTTTCCATTGTATAATGTGCCAGATTTTTAAAAAATCAGTTCCCTACTCTACGTCACTTGGGTTCTTTCCTGGTTTTCTTGTTTGCTTGTTTGTTATTACTAACAATGGTATAGATAGGCCTTTGTGCACATCCATGATTAGTTCTCTGAAATAAAGGGTATGAACATTTGTAAAGCTGTTCATATAGGAGGCTGAATTCCCCTTAGAACAGCTATACCAAAGAATACTCACTCCAGGAATGTATAAGAATAGTGGGGAAGTTGAACATTCAGACTCTGGATTCAAATCTTGGCTCTGCCACCCTCCAGTCAGGTGATCTTGGGCAAATTACAGAAATGTTCTGTGGCTCCGACTTCTCATCTGAAAAATGGGGGGAATAAAAGTCTGTCTGTCATGTGGCTGTTTTGAGGATTAAGTGAGATAAAGTGCTTAGGGCTGCTAACAGCACATCACCATCAGGAGACTCCTACAACCAGATTCTTCTACTCATTCATTCAAGCTGCTCTACAAATATTTATTGAGAGCCCTCCGTGTGCCAGGCTCTGTTCTTGGCACTTGGGGTGCACCAGTGAACAAACAGATGAAGATCTTGTCCCCATGGACCTCACATTATAGTGGGGGGAGGGAGGAGACAGACAAAAAATAATAGATATGAAATACAAGTAGTTGTCCAGTATATTAGAAGGTGATGAGTGTGCTACGGAAAAAGAAAAGGCAGAGCAGAGTAAGGATTTTCAGGAATTCGAGATGCTCAGTTTGGAATTTTAAGAAGGGTAATCAGAATAGGCGCCAGTGAGAAGGTGCCAGCTGAGCAAAGACTTGAGGTGGTGAGAGAGTTAGCAAGCAGATAATGGCTGTAAGCAGGAGCGGGCCTGGAGCCTCAGAGGAAGCAGCAGGGCAGCATGGCTGGAGCCAAGGGCATGAGGGGAGAGCGGGGGTGACATCAGAGAGGTGACAGGTGCAGATCTCGTGGGCCTTGCAGAGGGCCAGGGAGCAGATTGTGTGGGGCATGGCGTGAGGAGCTATGGCAGGGTTCTGAGCAGGGGAGGAACAGATGTGGCTTACATTTTGTAAAAATCACTCTGGCTGCCGTGTTGAGAATAGACCATAAGGGTCAAGAGTAGAAATAGGGAGCGTGGTAAGGGGCCTCTGCAGTGAGAGGCAATGGTGACTCTGACCAGGGTGGAAGCAGTGAAGGGGGCCCAAAATGGTCAGATTCTGGTCATGTTTTGAAGGTAGCACCAGGAGTATTTCCTGTGGGTTGTGAATCAGATGTGGGGTATGAGAGGAATAACAGTCAAGGATTTATTCCTTGGCTTTTGACGTGAGCGCCTGAAAGGAGGGAGTTGCCTTTAACTGAGATGGTTGAGTTTGGAAAGTGGCAAGTTTGAGGAGTCTATGAGACATCCAAGTGGAGATATTGAGAAGCCAGTTGGATGGATGAACTTCTGGAATTCAGGAGAGAGGACGAGAATGAAGATGTAAATTCAGTAGTCATTGGAATGAGCACGGTATTTTTTCAAAGCTACGAGATTAAATAAAATCTCCAAGAAAATGCATTTACAGAAAGAGGTCAGTGACTGAACCTGTGGGTATTCCAACTTGAAAAGATTGGAGGAAGAGGAAGAAATAGCAAAGAAGACTGAGAAGAGGCAAGCACCGAGATAGGCAGAAAACTAGGCGAGGCTGACGTCCTAGAAGCCGAGTGAAGAAGAAAGAGGATCAAGGATGAGGGAGTGAGCCAACGTGCCAAATGCAGCTAAGAAGTCAGGTTGAGAAGAGGCCTGAGAACTGATGGATTTATATAGACTCAGCAGCCTCGCCTGATGAGAGCAGATTTGAGGGACTGGGCAGAACACATGCCTCATCAGAGCAGGTTTAAGAAAAAATGGGAGAACACTTGGAGACAGTGAGTACCGACAAATCTTTGAGGATTTTTGCTCTAAAATTAATGTGGCAGTAGCTAGCTAAGGATGTATAGTCAAAAGAACATGCAGTGTGTGTGTGTGTGGTAAATAATGGGAGAAACAATGGCATGTGTTTATGCTTATGGGAAGGGTCCTGAAGAGAGAGAGAAAACCTTCTGATGTAGGAGAGAGAACTGTTGGAACATCTTGAGTAGGCAAGAGTGGATGGGCTCTAGTGCAAAGCAGAAGAGTTGGTTTTAGACAAGAGCATAGGAAATTCACCAATATGAAGATGTGGCTTCGGGTGTTGGTAGGCGGCAGACCTGGTAAAATGGGTCTGTGAACATTCTCTTCCAATTGCCACATTTTCTCATGTACTTATTGAACACTAGGCTGCCCATGAAGTCATTTTATCAGGTTCTCCATATCTTTGATATGTCTTCCTCTTTGGAATAACTCAGGAATTTTTAGAGGACTTATTGGATTTCAAGTGACACGGGTAACAGAAGAAGCTGGAAGTGAGAAGCATCTTTCCAAAGGCTTCCCTGAATATGTGGGCTCCTCCTGGGGGCAGGAATTTGAAGCAGTTACTCTATCATCCATCATTAAACATTAATAGAAACTCATGCTAAAAATAGTTGTCCTAAAAATAAAAAGTCCCAGTACTTATCTGAGTTTTGTCAACTAAACAGCCAACATCTACATCAACATATTTGGCAGCATCTGTACAAACACTTGGATAATTTGGAAACATCAGAAACCTTGGCATCATTTGGCATTTTTAAAGCTTTATACTCCTTATCTAGATCTTTTGGTTTCGTGGAGACATAGCCAGGCAGTGTGAATAATCTATTTGAAATCAAGCCTCTGTCCACAAAGGTCTCTTTCCATCTTCATGGAAACCCTCGCTAAAGGAAAGAATACGGTAATCATGGAACCCTGAGAAGCAAAATGCCATTGCCATTTTACCTCGATATTGTCCATGAAAATAAATATTCCCTTATATTTAGAGCTAAACTCTATCACCCAATTTTCATTTGGGGATTTAATTCTCATTGTCAGCAATTAACTATTTTGATTTCTTCTGTTACCTCAAGCAATTATAAACCTTTCTCTCATCTTCTTTTTGATGTCTGATGAAATCTTAAACCTATTAAAACCCTTCCACATTGTGGCTGACATGTACTCTGCAGGGTTCTTATCAAGCCTCATGGTTAAATCAGTTTTGCTTTTTATTACCTTTGGATTATGTTACTGCAACTCATTATGAGTCATTGGCTAAGACACTGCAGCATAACTGACTGGAAATTAAACACAAGGCACCACTCAGCTTTTCAAAAAACCTGTGATTCTTCTAGTCAGCTAGCTATTAAATTCAGCCTCCTTTATTTATTCAAGGTATCATGATAAGAGAAAGGCAAATCTCTTGTCCATTCTTTTTTATGCCCTTAAAAGCACTTTGCAACCTGTTGTCCCGTGTTTATTCATACTTATTATGTATAAAATGCCACTCAACTCAAGGAAAAGCAAACTTTTCGGTAGGTGGTTCCCGAATCTTTGATACCTCTTTGTCCTTCTGGTGTACTACTAATTCAAGGCTGTTTGGATGACTTTCTATATATGATCAGATTCCATATGAAAGGAAATGTTCAGAGGTAGCTAGTCAATCTACCAGCTTTTTACTCCTTCCTCCACGGATTCTACAATATCCTTTATATGATACGAGTTTTGAGAGGTCAAAAGCAGTGAGGATGCTCGTTGCTATAACTAGAACTTTGAATCCCACCAAATGTCATGTTTTTTTAAAATCACACATGTATAAAAAGAAGAAAATAAAAATTATAATTATTTATTGGTTTGTGTAACTTGTATTAGATACAGTAACACTATTTCTTGAATTAGGCAGGATGCTATAACAAATAAAACCCAAATTTCCATGCCATAGCACAACAGAAGTTTATTTCCTGCTCGTGTAATAGTTCAGTGTAGGTGTCTTGCTCAGCCAGGGCCGTCCCTCCTCATGATCATTCAGGGACCCGGGCTCCTTCCAAGGTGTGGGTCCAATAGCCTCTCTTTCCTTGGAGTCTTCTGCACCTGGCTAACGGATGGTAGAGGGGAGTATTAAAAAGGCACACCCCATTTCTTAAAAGCCCAAAGCCAGAAATGACACATCACTTCTGTCCACATCCCACTGGTGAGAATTAGCCGTGTGTCCTGATCTGGATACAAAGGAGGCTGGGAAAGGTAGTTCCTCATTGGGCAGCTGTGTCTAAGTGAAAACTCTAAGGAAGGGGAAACATGAGTGTTAGCAGCCATCTCTGCCACACTTGTGCAATGTAGTTACTTTGAAAAATATATTCTGAGTCAGCCCTGATGGCCTAGCTGTTAAAGTTCAGCGTGCTCTGCTTCGGCAGCCCTGGTTTGGATCTGGGCACAGAACCACACCACTCTTCTGTCAGTAGCCATGCTGTGGCCATGGCTCTCACAGAAGAACTAGAAGAACTTACAGCTAGAATATGCAACTATGTACTGGGGATTTGGGGGCGGGGGAAGGAGGAAGATTGGCAACTATATATATATATATTCTGTAATGCCTCCCTGCAATCATTTTGTACATACTGTTTTATAACCTGGGTTTTTTTTCATTAATAGTATATTGAATCACACATCTGCCACATGTATTTTAGATGTACATCATTTGTGTGAACAGTTGCAAGTAGCAGCCAGGGGAGTTTTCTGGTGTGTTTACTTGGAGCCAATATCACAAAGACAGAGAACAGCATGAGACTGTGTAGTATGATGGAGTGGGTTCAGGTTTTGGGGTGAAGCAAATCTGGGCTCAACTCCCACCCCTACATTTGCTAGCTTATAAAGATAAGGCAGCTCTTTCCTTAACCTGTAAAATGGGGATAGGAACTTCAATTTTTTTAATCTATAAATGAAGATAGTTACTTATTTTATAGGTTTCTGTGAGGGTTAGAGAAATAATTTATGTAAAGAACTCAAATACCCAAATGGGTGATGACCTCATTTTTAAAATCTTATAAATTATTTTATAAGACTTATAAGGTTTTTTTATTGAGATATAATTGACATATAACATTGTATTAGTTTCAGGTACACAACATAGTAATTCGATGTATGTATATATTATGAAATGATCACCACAATAAGTCTAGTTAACATCCAACACCACATAGCTACAATTCTTTTTCTTGTGATGAGAACTTTTAAGATCTACTCTTTTAACAACTTTCAAATATATAATCACCGTGCTGTATATTATATCCCCAGGACTTATTCATCTTATAACCGGAAGTTTATACCTTTTGATCACTTTCACCCATTTCGCCCACCCTGCCACCCCCTGCTGCTGACAACACCAATCTGTTCCCTGTATCTACGATTTATAAAAGTTTTATAAGAAAACTTTTATACTGTTGGTATTTTATGGCCTAGGAAGATGCACAAACAGGTAAAGCACATTACAGACTGCAGCGTGTCACCTGGGGATCTTGATGCTGACTCAGGTCTCAGGTGGGACCCATGAATCTGAATTTTTAGCAATTCCCTAAGGTGATCCTGGTGCATATTGTCCTTGGGAACAAAACTGAGAATCACTGATATAAAGGCTCTATCTAGGCAGCCGAATGGAGGCCAGCAGATTGTAAAGAGTGAGAAAGCAGAAATTAGGATAAGTTGAATAAGTGACCCAAGAGTCGTAAGAGCAGTTAGAGATAAGAGGAATATCTAGTGATTTGGGGTGAGACAAGTTTTCATTGCATGGGATCATCCCAAGCATTGTAGACAGTTTGCATCCCTGTCCTCTGCCTGGTAAATGTCAGTAGTGTCTCCACAGTTATTGTGGTAATGAGAAACATCCCACATTTTTCCAAACATCTCATACGGGAGCAGAACCACCCATGGCTGAGGACCACTGATCTTGTCCAAAAGGTTCACTTTTTCAGATGAGGAAGGTAAGTTCCAGAGAAGTGAAGTGACTTGCTTAAGGTCACACAGCCAATTGGTGGTGGGCTGGAGGGAGAACCAAGTATTCTGCTCCTAGTTGAGGGCTTATTTCCGCCATGTGTCTATATCGGCTCAAAATGCTTTTAATTGCAAGTCATAGAAAATCCAATTCAATCTTCCTTAAAAAACAGGGAGATTGACTGGCTCACTTCACTGGAAGTCCAGAGGTTGAACCCACTTCAGGATCATCTGAATCCAATGGCTGTGATTCCATGTGCTTGTGATGTAACTGGCTGTGCCTTCCTCTGCGTTGGCTTCCTCTTCAAGCTGATAGCCAGATGGCTACAGCAGTGCCAGCCTTGGATGTGAACAGCAACCGCCAGGGCAAGTGGGAAAGAGGAGCTTTCAGAAGGTCTCCAAGCGAATGAGAAAGAACTTCCCCCAGAAGCTCTTGAACTGCTTCTAGTGTCTGAGAAGCCCAACATGGGTCGTAGAGCCATTCCTGAACCAAATTCTGATGAGAAATATGGGATAACACTTAGATCACGAGGCCTTCCCTAGAGCTGGGGTGGGGCCAGCGTCCCCTGGGCTGTGTCGGAAAGGGGAAGGTAGATACCTGAACAAAATCAAGTTTCTATTAGGAGAATGGACTCTCTTGTTGTTTTGGCAATAATGACCTTGGCTTCTTTGCAGCTTATACTCTTAAGTAGTTATCCAATTATAGTCTACAATTATGGACCATAAATTATAGTCTACATAATCTACAACTATGATGCCATGTTCTTTGGGGTTTTCAACGACTCAAGAATGTACATAATAAACAAAATTAAAGTGTGATTTTTTTGGCTTGTCAAACAATATATGGTTGCCTGCCTGGTACGTATATCATTTTGGACTAGCTTTGGCTGTATGAGACAGAAGACCCAAATAACAGTGGCTTAAAAGACAGAAGTGTATTTCTCTTCTTACATATGCAAGATGTCAGTGGGAAGCAGGCCAGGATAATAGTGTGACTCTACAATCATTAAGGATCCAGACTTCTATCCCATTTATCCACCATCCTCAACATGAGGCTATGTCCTCCAGGGTCCATGTTGTCTGCTAGGCTCCAATCTTTGTGTCTACACATCAACCAGCAGAAAGATAGGAAGACCTAAAGAAAGATGTGCTCTCCTTTTAAAGACTTTTTTTTTAGAAGGACAACATACAACTTCCACTTAAATTCCTTTGTCACAGGGACACACCAAGCTGCAAAGGAGGCTTGGAAATGTGGTCTTTATTCTGGACTGTGTGCGCAGCTAAAACACTGGAAACTTTATTATTAAGGAAAAAGAAGACAATGATATTGGGGATAATTAGGAATCAATGTCACATATACATAAATAAAGAAACAATGAAATATAAATTCTGAATAGTCTCATGACACTGATAAACTATATTTCAAGAATTACTCAACAATACTCAACTATAGTATTTAGAATTCTTGAGCCCTGGAAAATCCAGCTCAAGTTAAGAATGAAAAGTGTTACCCAAGTAAAGAGAAGTCAGTCTACTCTCAGCTCCTTAAAGGTGTTTCCCTCTCCCCCCCAGAGAAAATCCTGGGAAGTTCCCCCTGGGTGAGAAGGAGAATAAACTCAACCAGTCACAGATAAGGGTCTATGACCCAAGCAAACAAAGGAGTTGGTTATCGAAGCGTAACCTGGATGTCAGTTGGGGCTCATATTGATAAACTGAACATTAAGCACATTTGAAGAAAAGAGTCTGGAAACCAGAAAGTACTTAAAAGTAATCGTAGTCATTAACTGTATTTTCAAAGATCAATAAAAGAAGCTGATTTATATCCTACAGCAACTCTTCCTTATCATCTCAGGGCTCCTATTTGCTCACATTCTGACACTGCTTTGGAATCTTGATGTCTCCCTTGGAAGCCTTATTTTCTTTTCTCTTTCCTCCCTCCTCTCCTGCCCTGTCACTTGTACCCATGCTCTCCATGTTAATTCTCAAAGGCCTGGAAGTCAGCAAGCCAAGATAGGACCCTTCTTGAAGCGAGGGAGGAGAGAAGTTGAGCTGACAAAGGCAAGACAAGGGCAGGAGAAGGGAACAAGGAGAGTGGGGACACTCTCACTGCATTAATCCTCTTTGTGACAACCACTTTTGAGTCAGATGGTCATCAAGGACATTCCTTTACCGGGAAACCCTCACACTTCCCCCAGAGCAGATGTCAGCCGTCCTCTCTCAGAGTCAATGGAGACACTGGTCAGAGGCATTCCCTCATCTCTGATAGAAGGACCTCTGTCTGGGGGGTAATTGTGGGGCAGCTGGGGGTTGCTAAGACGATGCTAACCACAGTTAATATCTATTTTCTCTTCAGGACTAAGGAATAAATTTTTTATCAAGCTAATTCTGAAAAACGAGAGCAAAGGTGAAAATTTGAAGTTTTAGCAACACACACACACACAAATGGGTGACTTCTAGTCAAGATGACAGAAGAAACCAGAATCTTGATCTACTTTTAAAAAGTAGAAAAGATGAACTGTTTTGGGGGAAAAAAAATTAAAACACAAATTCGTGCTCAAAAATAAGAAAAGAGTATCTCCAAGAGATAAAAATGAAGAAGCAACTCATGGCCACAGAGATAAGCAGGGACTATATTCATGCAGCCAGCAGAAAGGCAGAGACTGGATTAGTGGTTTAGGAGTCGAGATTTTAATGCCATTAATGGGCTGAGCATCAGATCAATGGACCCTACACTTGGCAGAAAGCTGGAACTGGGCTCCCTGCCTGAATCTAGGAGCCAGAAATCTACTAAACCCTTTGTCTATCAACAGATACCAGGAAAGCTTTGGGAGCTATTGTACGGTTACAGCAAGAAGCGAGGCGTCCAGTCCAGGCCAAGAAATTTACAAAATAGAAGACAAACAGGGGAGAGGATCAGCAAAACCCAAAGCTTGTTCTTTGAAAAGACCAATAAAAGAAATGGACCTCTGGCCACACTGATTTTTAAAAAGCATAAATAAGAAATATTAGGGCAGAAAAGAAAATCATAACTGCAGATGCACTAGAGAAGGAAACAGAGTATTCTATGACAAAGAATATTCCATGCCAATAAAATTGAAAACTTGTATGAAACGGGATAATTTTCTAGGAAAATACGAAATACTAAAATGTATTCAATATGAAAAAGAAGATCTGAAGAGAACACTGTGTTAACCATGGTTCCTATGTTCAAGCAACAGAAAATGATCTTGGTTTATTACAAAAACTGAAAAAAAGATAGTACAAGAAAAGTTTTGCTAGTCAATCTCACTTATGAACATACCTGCAATAGCCAAAATAAAATATTAGCTCAATCAATACAGCAATGAATTGAAACCAAAAGATCCAAAGTCAAAAGCATGCTGTAATTGGAAAGGACTCCATGATACCACTAGACAATGTTGTTCCTAGACATTTGATGCTATTTCTCATACCATTGCCACATGCAAAAACTATCTGTATGGGGCTGGCCCCATGGCCGAGTGCTTAAGTTCTCATGCTCTGCTGCCGCAGCCCAGGGTTTCATGAGTTCCGATCCTGGGCGAGGACATGGCACCACTCATCAGGCCACGCTGAGGCGGCATCCCACATGCCACAACCAGGACCCACAACTAAAAATATACAACTATGTACTGGGGGGATTTGGGGAGAAAAAGCACAAAAAAAAACAGATTGGCAACAGTTGTTAGCTCAGGTGCCAATCTTTAAAAAAAAGAAAAAGAAAAAAAAAACTCTCTATAATGTCCTTGATTCTTTGCTGATTTGCTCCAGACTTAAGATCCTAGGCAGGTAGTTCCCATTAGCTGAGCCTACAGCATATTCCCATATTCTAGATGCTAGAGGGCAGAAGAAAGTGTATGTTTGATCATTTCAAATGTTATAATGGAAGACAGGTCCTGCCTTTGGCCAAGACTGATACAATAGGGAATTCCCCAAACAAGAATGTAGCTCACATCCTAGACAGCAAAAAAGAATTTTTTTTAATCTACCAGAACTAATAAAAAAGAAATTTTTTAAACTTCTCCCTCCTCCCAAAAGGCACCATGCTCAAATGGTTTTCATAGGCAACTTTTATCAAATCATCAGTTATAAAATTGTTCCACGGATTTCAGTTCTCCTCATATACATTCAGTGCCATCCCAACCCAATTCCTAACAAGATTTTCTAGGGAATTTGACAAGCTGATTCTAATACTAATATGAAAGAATAAATGTTTAAGAAGAGCCAAGACAACTCTGGGATAGATGAGAGAATCACTCTTCGAGATGTGAAGATGGACCATGAACCTATAATGGTTAAAACAGTAGAGTACTGAATGAAAACCTCAACAGGCAAAGAAGAAACTCCCAAAGACAGCCATGCCCGTACAGGACTCCGAATACCATAGGGAGGCTCTTTTCTCCTCATCACCGTAGGAAGCCTTCCTGACAGTGCGAGAGAAAAGATTTCAGGAAGCATTTGGTAATTAAGGGGAATTAAAAGTAATAAGGAAAGTGGACACATTTTCTATAATTCCCAGTTCAAAAATCACCTCCACCACAAAGATTTCCCTAAACCTTCATTGCAAATTCTTTCCTTAGAACATATACATACATTTTTAATTTTAATTTTTTAAGTTTTCTGTTCCTTTCTCAATTTTTTACTCAAATCTTTTATTTCTTTAAACATTTATGCATAGTTTATTTTCTGTTGATAATAATTCCAATATCTTTCATCCTGAGGGACCTAATGTTTTGCGAGCATTTTTGCTGACTTTCATTCATGATGAGTCATTTCTCGTGCTGGATAATGTTTCATTGTGAGCCTCCATTTGTTTGCACTTGATCTTCAGGGAACCCTGAGTGGCCGGAATTGGATGGTCCCATGCTTTCCTCTAGAGTGGCTTTGCAATTGTCTTGGCCACATGCCAGGAGGCATTTGCAAATTGTGACCAGCATAATATAAGTTCTGTGCTTCTGGTTTTCCCTGACTGCACTGGTAATACAAATTTACATCCACGTGTTGGGGGGCTATGTAAATTTTCATGTGAAATAATTTTTTATTTTTTCTACCCAGAATAGTGATAGAAACAAATAGTTTTCCTCATAGCCTCAAATGCCAGCCTCAAGCAGATTAGTCTACATTTTCACTGAATTTCATCCTTTAAGGGGTCCCAGCTTTACCACAGGTTTTACTCTTGGAGAATTTGGGAGAAACAGGATAGAGAATTAGAAAACTTAGCCATCAGAAAAAAGTTTAGAAAAATGTATAATAAGGGAAATTTTATCATGGTAAATTACTTAGCTCATCAAGTAGGATATAATCATAATAATCACATTATAATTAGGTATGTAATTGGGTATATAGGTAATTATAATAAAATAAACACTGAATATTCATTTAAATAAAAATTGTGATAGAACTTTACTGGGAGAGGAAGTGAGAGCATGGGGATAGAAAATGTATTTGATGACATCCTATCCTCCATCATAGGATATCAACAGATAATGCCTAAACTTTACACACCAGGAAACAGACAGGTAAGCATACTACTTAAAGATATGGATGTTGGGGCTGGCCCCGTGGCCGAGTGGTTAAGCTCACGCGCTCTGCTTCGGCGGCCCAGGGTTTCACCAGTTCGGATCCTGGGTGCAGACATGGCACCGCTCATCAAGCCACACTGAGGCGGCATCCCACATCCCACAACTAGAAGGACCCACAACTAAAAATACACAACTATGTACCGGGGGGCTGTGGGAGAAAAAGGAAAAATAAAATCTTTAAAGATATGGATGTAAGTACCAGAAAAACAGCTAAAAAGTATCCCAGAAGAAGAACTCAGGAATGGACAGTGGTGTGCTAGAGCTGACTTGTTCTAGGTTGAAAAGCCAGTTGGGCACATTACTTCCCAATTCCCTGTTCAGCGACATCACAACGGGCCCTTGAAATCAGTTATGCTGGGAGTAGTTACACCATTGAAACAGAAAACTCTACAAATCAGAGAGCCAGTTGTTAAACCTTTCCCAGCATCCCACTGAGAGTAGAATGGGGGCTCCTTTTTTAGTTACAAACTTTATCGTACTATTTGGTTTGTCAAGCTGTGTACGTGTGTCACTCTGAGAAAATTACCCTTTTCAAGGAGTAACCCATGGGAGTGGGGGAAGAAAGAAGAACAGAGAGGGGGGATTAGTCTTACCCAATAGCAAAACTTACCATAAAACCAATATAATCTAAGCAGTGTGGTATAGACACAGCAATAAACAAACAGAAAAATAAACCAGAGAATCCATAAATTGGTCCCTATACATATAGACATTTATACATGATAAAGTGGCATTTCAATTCAATGAAAGAAAAGTGATTAAGTAATAAATAATACTGATACAATCACCTGTCCACCTGTATCATTTTGCTAGGGCTGCCACAACAGAATATCACAGACCAGGTGGCTTAAACAACAGAAATGTGTTTTCTCCCAGTTCTGCAGGCTGGAAGTCCAAGACCAAGCTGTCAGCGGGGTTGATTTCTCCAGAGGCTTCTCTCCCTGGCCTGCAGGTGTCCTCAACACGGCCTTTTCTCTGTGCACACAGATCCCAGGAATTTCTTCCTCTTCTCACAAAGATGCAAGTCATGTTGGTTTGGGACCCACACTTGTGACTTCACTTAACCTTAATTACCTCTTTAAAGGCCCTATTTCCAAATACAGTCACATTGGGGATTAGGGCTTCAATATACGAATTTGGGGTGGACACAATTCATAACACCATCTAAAAAAGTAAAATTTGATCTGAAACTTATATGGTAAAAAACTTAAACATAGAAAATTAAATCATGAATACCTTAAAAGACAATCTAGGAGACTCTGTGTATAATCTAGGGTCATGGATGTTTCTTAACCAAGTCAACAGTCTCATAAGCTATAAAATAAAAATGGTACACATATTGCTATATAAAAATTTTAAACTATCAAAGATATCTTAAATAAAGTCTATCAGTCAGGATACAGTGCAGGAAACATGAACCGCCCTAGGTATTTAAGAAGAGAAGGATTTAATACAGGGAATTAGGTGTTTACAAAAAGTATTAAGAGGGCCAGAGGACCAGAAGTCAGGTGGCTGCCACTATATGACCAATTTCAAGGGTACGTCAACAAAATTGCAATCTAGACATCAGAAAATTATTGCTGCTACCATTACTGCCTCCCCAGCTCTCACAATCAGGAAGCTGGTGATCAAACACTGGAATGCAAAGTCAGGTCACAAATATTCATGTTTCTCCAAACTTCCTTTCCAGCAAAATAGCCAAAGAAAATGGCTTCCATCTCACTTCTGGCTTCCAGATCTTGCATGAGTGCATACCAATGTACAAGCTAATTCACATCTGATTCCTAGCTGCAAGAGAGTCTGAGAAATATGGTTTTTCTCTTTCCTGCCCCTGTAATCAGGAAAGTACTTAGAAGGGGTTAGGAATTATTTACTATTAAAAAACAATACATTTGGGGGTTGAAGGTTGGAATTATGAATGATAGACAAAGACAATTTAAAATACATTAAGAGCTCTTAAGATGGATAAGATAAAGGTAAACAACCCAAAAGGAAAATGGCAAAGGAAATGAATAAGCAATTCACACAAACAGCAAAGATAAAAAAAAAAGAAAATATGCTTAGACTCATATAAAAAATTAAACAATACCAAGATATCACTTTATATCCATCAGACTTGCAAGAAGTTTTAAGAGCAATGACGTACATTAATGATGAAATTTGGAGGGAGGGCACTTGAATAAGGTCAGAATTCAGGTGAAGGAAAGAGCTATTACTCTAGCTGTTTTAATTAGAAAGGTATTTAATACCAGCTGTTACGTGCTTAAAAAGCACCTATTATTGAAAGGCTGGAGCAGTATCTCTGCGCTCAACTTCCAGCAACGACCACTGCTGAACTCACCACCAAGAGCACAACTTTCTTTTTTCTTTCTTTTATGTGGAAGTAAGTATAATGAGATATCATTTCTGTAAAATAATAAGATTGTGTGTGTCTGTTTACATGTGTGTGCACATAAATGTGTATCTGATTACATGAGCATGAGGAAAAACTTGGAGAGATCCATACCAGGCTGTTACCACAGATTAACAGCATAGGTGGAGGTATTGGGGGCAGGGCAGGTGGGGAGGTTGAAAGGCTGTGAATTAAAAGCGTAGGAGAGAGAATAAAGAAAGTGAGCTGAGGGGCCGGCCCGGTGGCACAGCAGTTGGGTTCACACTGTCCACTTCAGCAGCCCAGGGGTTCAATGTATTCAAACACTGGAATGCAAAGTTCAGATCCCGGGTGCAGACATGGCACTACTTGGCAAGCCATGTTGTGGTAGGCATCCCACATATAAGGAAAAGGAACATGGGCATGGATGTTAGCTCAGGGCCAGTCTTCCTCAGCAAAAAAAAGAGGAGGATTGGCAGTAGATGTTAGCTCAGGGCTAGTCTTCCTCAAAAAAAAAAAAAAAAGAAAGTGAGCTGAAAGACAAGGGGAAAAAAGAGAAAAATACCAAAAATGTCCTCTGTTTTCAGTACGGCTCACTCAAAGTCACCCTCTCAAACCTATAATTTAAAAAGTTGTGTCCCAACATTGACCTATAAAGAGATAAAATTGTTCAGCCAAATATGGCATTGTGATTGACATCCATGATAGCAAACACTGAGCTGAACTATTTTTTTAATTTTCCAGATGTTCTAGGATGGAATCTTTTCTATTCTGGAAAGTGATTTGGCAAAAGCTACAAAACTTTCTGATAAATAAATGTAAAGTGATAGGAGATACTGGAGGATATGAGGAGGCCATTTGGTTTAAAACTAATTTGGCCTGACCTTGTTTCTCCAAAAGAGCCTGATGTGGCCTGTTGAGCATGCGTTGTACATCTGCTTTAAACAGTTACTATGTCCCAAAGACAAGGAATGCGCCCTTAAAGATGGGGATGTAGCTTCCTCCCATATCAAAATTTCCTTAAGGATAAGCATCTCTTCCTGGAAACTAAGGATTAAATATTGACCTGCTGTGCTCACCTTGTGACCACTGACCTGCTGTGCTCGCAAAGCAATCTGGTGATTGTTGTAAAATGGATATTCCCGTCATATGTGATGTATGCTCCTTGTTTCAAGAAGGTATATAGCCACTCTGTACATCCCACTTGTTGGGTGTGCTTCCTTCCTTGGGGAAGGAAGTCCCCCCAGCCTATAGTCCTCAGACCTAGCTCATAATAAACTCACCCCAAATTTTATTTATAGAGTATGGATTATTTGCATTGATATTTCATATCCATTGATCCATAAATTACACTTCCAGAAATCTAAGGAAAAACCCCAAGGAGATTTGGGCAAAACTTTCTGTTTGGAGATGTTATTTTAGTATAATTATAATAGTAAAAAATAAGGGAAAAAAAGAACAGTCTAAATGTTCAGTAACAATTAATTTAATAGACCCATAGGCTGGAACACCAACCAAGACTAAAAGTCATATTTTTAAAAATTCTTAATAGAATAGGAAACTGCTCATGATGTAATGTTAAGTGAGTCATAAAACAAGACATAAAATTATGTACTTCATGACTTCACTCTTGTTAGACACACACAGAAACACAGAAGACCTTAAAGAAATACACCAAAATGTTAATGGTGATTAGCTCTAGGAAACAGATTAAAGATGATTATCATTTTCTTAATTTATTTGTATATTTTCCAAATTTTCTAGAATGAACTTCTTTGGGGATAGAATGTTCTTCTTTTGCTCTGATGTGAGGACAAAGTGGCTGGCAAATCAGCGACCCTAGTGATCCATAGACTGCAGACTCTATGAGGGCAGTCATCTTCTTAACACTGTGTCCCTAGTGCTTAAAACATAGTAGTGGATGGATGGATGGATGGATGGATGCATGGATGCATGGATGGATGCATGGATGCATGGACGGATGGATGTGTAGATGGATGTGGTTGTTCCAGTGGGCCAGACAGGGCGTTTCTTCCTTTTTGAATCCCCTATTCTTTTCCCCTGAAGCTTTAAGGCATAGTAGGACATTCTCAGAGATTGGAGGACCATTCTGTTGATTAAAGTATAAGCACTACTTTCACTTCCCATATATACATATACCAGGTTATAATTAAGGAAAGAATAATATTTGTAAGCCAGAAATAACCAGAAATCACCGATGCCTTTGTTAATGCAATATATGGAATAATCTTAGTTGTGTATGTGGGAATAATTGGTCCTCAGGTTCTCTACCGGGTCTCATCCATATCCTTTGATGAGTCATGCCTGGCATCTTCAGCCTTCTATGACAATGATTGAAAGACATAAGCCAATATCATACCAGGAAGAGCTGGGGCACAGACCTACACAGCTCTGTTAGTGGCCATGCTGTGCTGGCAGCCCACATACTGAAAAACAGAGGAAGATTGGCATGGATGTTAGCTCAGGGTGACTCTTCCTCAGCAATAAATAAATAAAGAAAGAAAGAAATAAAATTCTTTTTATTTATGTTCTTTAAGACTATATATTTAAGGCTATATTCTTTAAGACTTCAGAGTTAAAATGTTGTGAAATGATTATTTTGCTCAAGATCAATATATCTACCATTTTGAGCATGTACTTATATATTAGGCGCCTTAACTATGTAATTGCACATAATACTAACAACAATATTATTACCCCCTTTTTGTTTATGAGGAAGCTGAGAGGATGTAATTTGCTCAAGGGCACACAGCTAGTAAATAACAGAGCCAGGATCCAAAGCTGAGCCTGTCCAGCTCCAAAACCTCAGTCCTAGGCCAGTATACCCAGCAGCCAGACTCACAGCCTAACTCCCTCCCACTCCAACTACCCTAAAGCAAGTCCTTTCTCTGCCACTTTGATACATTCATTTGCAGTCAGTTAAACTGGTTTTTACATAGACTTTGTTTGTCAATGAATGTTAATGCTTCTGTTCTAGAACTTGGCTTCCCTCCAGGATGCCCAGGAACATTTCAAAGTCACACTGAGCAGTAACAAATTATATTTTCCTTAACAAATTTCTCTCCTAGTCATAAAAGTATTGTGGACGTTGCCTGTGGATGTTGGTGTTTACATCCTATCCTGGCTGTGAGCGGTAGTGCAGGAAAACATCAAAGTTTTGTGGGTGACAAGGAATCACCTCTGATCTTCACTTCAAAGACAACCAAACAAAAAAACCTTCCCAGCAACACCTTTGAGATCAATGTCAATCAGGCTTTTTCCTCAGCTTGTCTACACAAGTATGTCTCCTATACTGAGTGAAGCTCGTTAGGAAACCATAAACCTCCTCTAAAATGGTAGTAAAAACACCTACAGCACACGTACACAATTTTTTCCTAATGTATTATAAGAGAATTTTAGTAAATGGACCCTTTTTTATCTCTTAGCTTTGATTCTCTAACACCGATTTTAAAAGGGTGCCGACAAGGTTCCATCACAAAGAGGGG
Organism: Equus asinus; assembly: GCF_041296235.1. Taxonomy (NCBI): domain Eukaryota; kingdom Metazoa; phylum Chordata; class Mammalia; order Perissodactyla; family Equidae; genus Equus; species Equus asinus. Next base: position 121,732,757 of record NC_091792.1, read on the forward strand.
CAAGTCCTCTAAGCCCAAAAATCTAAACACCTGACATTTTCTGTAATGTCTGCAGAACTTCCCTTTCCTTCCTCTCCAGAGTCCACGTCTAACTAACCCTCTTCTCCTGAGCACATGCTCAGCTTCACAAAGCCTTGCGAGTCTGGGGCTTGTTGGAAATTCTCAATGCCACCTCCACTTCCATCTCGTCTGGGACACGGCGACCTGAAGATGGAGGCCTTGCCCCTGGCACGCTTCCCAGGCTGGTTTGACGCCTTCGCTTCTGTCTCCCACAGTGCTCAGTGCTACCTCGACCACAGCACTTACTGTGTGGTCATCATCCATGAGCTCTTAGGGAGCCAGGACCATGTTTGGATCATCTTTGTCTCCCAGGCACATAGCCCAATGCCCAATACACAGTGGGTGCTTACTTAGTGCCTGGTGTCGAATCAAGTGATAAATGGAAGTGCAGACCACCTTTCACACATGTGGCTGAAAATGAGAGTCCCAGGCGTCTAGGAAAGGAGAGGGAGGACGCTTGGGCTTAGGTCAACTGGAGCAAGGATGCGCAGTTGGAGTATGCGCTGTGGAAGTACAGAGGAAGTACACGTAGTAGAAAGGGGCTCATTAGGTACAGGCTAAAGGTGAGGCAGACAATAATATGACAGCTGTTACAGGACCCAGGCTGGAGCTTCAGGCCCCAGAGAGCTGCGATCACTTTCCTTGTAATCAGCGTCCAGGACGGACTCTATCCTTCTAACTCTTCCCATCTGGAAGAGTTTGGCTGGGATTCTGTATTTATGTATCATGTGTTTACGTGAAGTCCAGGCTGATGTGGTGGTGCCCTCATGTGTGTGATAATTGCTTAAAAGCTTCCTCAGTTCTGCACACCCACGGCCTCCATGATGAGTCTGTCCCAAAATGCGTGTGGTAAGACCCCCAGGATGGATTAGATCACCTATAAGTAAACTTACTATGCTACTAGAATTTGATTAAGGGCATTATGAAATACCTCAAAATGGTTTTTAAACATCTTCAATTAAAATACTCTAAATTTAATAACTCATTCAGTCAACAAATATGTGTTGACTCTCAAATACATGTCAGCTACTGTGCTGGATCTAGGATACGGCTTCACGGAGCTCACAGTCTTAGTTAAACCAACCGCAGAAACAGTCAAATGTAAAAAGGTTACACTTTTTGCATTCACTCTGCACTTCTACAGCCACTGCCATGAAGAGTACAGAGAATGTGAGCAAGAGCAGAAAATAGAACATTCGTTATTTCCAATTTTATGTGAATTCCGGCACATAGCAAAGGGGTGATTTCCCCTCTGAGTTACTGAAATGAGGTGAGAGTTGATTTGGGAGAATTTCATGAATAGGAATTGCCTCCATTCTTTAAGTAAAATTCACCCCAGAGTCCAGATAACAAACATTAATATCAGCATGGCCAGAGGCACGAGGCAAGTATGTTAGACAGACTCAGTTGCAGAAAACAGTATTCACATAAGCACTGGCAGGTTAGCAGGCATCAAAAGCCTGGAAGTAGGAAGAGACTGCACCTTCCTGCTCAGTTCTTTCTTCTAACTCCCCAAAGAAGCTCCTCCTTCCCTGGGAAACAGTGGGGAAGTGAGCAGCGACACCAGCAACGTTATCCTACCGGAAATACCTCTACTTGGCATCTATATGAGTGGGGAACTGAACATTTCTCACGAACGAGCTCAATATTTTGAAGTAATTGATTTCATGCCTGTGATTCTGACCTGGATTCTCTCTTTCAAAAGCAAGTAAATCCCAATGTGTGTCTGAGCTAATTGCTGAAATTAGGACTGAACTCTCCCACCGTGATGGAGATAAGCACAGTCACTCAGGATGGATAAGAGAATCTTCCAACTAGCTGGAGTCCTGAAAAATCACTACATTTAAGAGTGTTTTCTTACATCTTGCACCATCAGTCCCAGGCCCACGGCATCAGTACTGGGATTGACGGAAAGATCTCAGAGTGATCAACAATTGCTCTAAAGCACATTGTCACAAACTTCTCAACTGGCCTGACATGTAAACTCCCAGGGAGACCACATCCTGACACTTTTGACATTGTTTTTTCCAGCAAGTCAGCCTCATTCAACATAGCCTTTAATGATGTATTTCAGATACTCTTACTAATCTTATTGAAAATAAAGAGTGCAGTTTTGAAAAACCAAATAGATCTCAATTTATAAGGCAACCCTTTCACTTCCTTCCTACTGTTTTGATTATCACTTGAAAAATTTACCTTGTTCTCCCTTTGTTTAAATTTGGAAACTGGAATTTTAAAGAGCAGCTGATAAAGTACATATTCCAGACTTTAGCATTTTAGCCTAATATTAACTCATCACAAAAAAACTAGCAGATTTTCACTTTTCATGAAAATATGGCAATAAAAATGCATTTGCAGTTACAAAACAGGTCAAGGTCATTTGTGGCACACATTAATCCTGCCACTCCTGTGAAAAAGGCTAAAAGCATTGCCTACATTTTGCAGATGGAAAAAAAGTAACAGGTTCCATCTGGCTCTGGGTATAATAGCAAAGCTGTGGTAAAGCCAGAAATAGAACCTGAAGGGATTTGTGTTCTTTTTTTGATGTAGAACAGGACTCAGCTCAAGCAGTCTCATTTAAATTGCGCTACAGAAGCAGCAGGTCCATCTCTTCACTCAATTTTCCCTAATAGAATTAAATTGTTTTGGCTGCACTTTCAATTGGATACCTTATGCTAATTAGTTTAACTAACCAACCAAATATAATTTATATAGTAATTTCATGGAATACACTGGATGCTAAGCATAATAGATAACATGTAATCATTTTAAAGAACGTTTTTTAAGAAAAACCAATATTTAAAATCCAATATAATCAAACATTATAGGACAGCAAGCACCAGTGTTTGGGTTCAGCCAGTCAACATGCAACTTCTAATATGGCTACCTTAACATAATTCTGGGTTTTAAAGGGTTCTCAATTAAATCCCACAACGACTTTTAAGGAAAAGCACCTTCAAAGTTACAGAAATTGAGAATTCCGTGCTGCCATCCTGTGTCCACCATGTGGCCATTGCAGCTCTGATTTCAGTTTCTTTTCCTAAGTTTGTACATTTGTGTATAAGTGTGTGTTGGGGGTGGGGAGGTGGTAAGGAAGGACAGACTTGAGTCACTAGCTGCTACACTATTTGGATGTGCTTAGAATTACTGATATGTTCACTAGCCATTTATACTATCAGACTGGAACAGAGTAGCTCTCACAAAATATTTGCAATTCAGGGATCCAAGAGAGCAAAATGACAAAATTCAATGTGCCTACTGTATTCAGTAGGTAGCTGAAAGGATTAAATGAGAAAATCTATGTAGAGCAGTTAAAAGTGCACAGAGCATGGAGGAAGCGTGCAACAAAGGTTAGCTCTTATTATAGTTAACATGCTGACCTGAACATATGCCAGCGTCGCAAACATCAACTTTTTGTTGACATGCCTTTATACAACACATTATTAATGAGCATCATTTATGGACATTTTAACATGGTCTACAAGGTCTGGCATGGTCTGGCAGCCACCAGCATCCCCCATCACATCTCTCCCTGCAGCCCAGTTTCTATCATGCCATATCCTGCATCTGTCTCTATCCCCACCCTTGGCTTTTTGTGCAGAAGTCACAGCAGGCTTCCTGCATTTCCATGAATACGCTGAGCTCCTTCCTGGAGCACACTTCTGCACACACTCTTCCCTCTACCTGAGTGATACCCCAAGCTCCTCTTTGCCTCACAAACTCATCCTCAACCTCCAGCTGAGTCTTTCAGTCTCTTATTAAGTGAAACTTTTACATTTTTCATATGAGTCTCGTATTAATGTCTGTTTTACGCACTAGACTAAAGATTCCACAAGGGCAAAGTCCACGTTTTGGGTTTCTTCCTCATTATCTATTTACCTCCAGGTCTACCCCAGTGCTTGGCATATGGTAGGTTCTCAATACATATGGGTTCTATAAATGAATATACACACACCAACATGAGGCTATGGCTCCCAAGGATTGACCATTTCTCTCTTTCTACTTTATTTCACAATCTCTGTTCCCCTCACCCCTGGCCGTACTCAACTGTACTGTGGAACATACATATTTTACTAGGTAAAAATAGTTTGGGGAAAAAATGTAAATTTAATTTAAAAGGGAGAGGGAGGAAAAGAGAAATCAATGAAATAAACATAGTTAGAGATTGGGTAGTGGGTCAAATTAGCAAAGGGTATTATGAATGGTGGTTAAACCCATATCTTGAGCCAGACAGAAGAGCAAAAGACAGAGAGAGGAAGTCAGTAAAGAAGCAGGATACAAAAAATAAAGAATAGCCTGGGGAGGGCTGAGGAGTTCAGTGGGACTGGAGCCCAGACGGGAGGGGTGGGAGTGGCACTGCTGGGTAGGGGTGTCCGCTCCAGCTGACGAAACAGTGGGAAGGATAAAATAGGCCACAGGCCTAGGAAGCTGAAGGGCGTGAAGACCACTATCCCATCCCCACGACCATTAGTCTTCTTGATGTGTATCCTCTCACATGTGACTGCCACCAGGACATGTGTCCTGTACCCCAGAGTGATGGCCCTTGTCCATCTTGGTCTCCTCTGCATTATCAAATACAGACCAAGATAGGACACTACTCTGGTGTGCAGAGAGCCAACCAGCCATCACTCCTGGTAAAGAGCCTTTTATCATATTTAGTCATTTCTGCAGTGAAATATATTTTCCAAAGCAGCACAGTAACCCCAGTCATGATGAGTTGTTTCTTTGTTTCTTAGCGTTAGAAGGGGCATTTCTTCACAGGAATGACTATTTGCTACCTTTAGTTTTTCAAGTTGTAATAAATACTTCTGTTTTTCTCCTTAGCATTTATCACCCTAAGACATATTTTATACTTACATCTTGATTTCTGTTCTCCACTAGAATGTCAATCTAAGGGCTTTGTTTCGTCCATTCAGGGATTAGAAGGGTGCATGGCGCATAGGCTCTCAAAAGTGAATAAAAATGTGGCATACGAAAGAGCTGCCCAGGAGGCTGTGTGACCCAGAGCCATGGTCCAGGAGCCGAGCTGAGGAAAGGGTAACGGCTAGGAACCCGCCAGGAGAGTCCCCGTCGAAGGAACGCTGGCCTGAGAGAACCAGATCCACGAGGGCCAAGGCCCTCCTGAGGGACGCTCTTTTCCCGCCCGGGCTCCCTGAGGGTCAAAAAAGGACGCTCTGCACACGGCCGGCTAGTCCTCTTGCTGCAGCAATTAACCAGAAAAACCCGAGCTGTAAGCCCTTGGGCGCCTATGGCCGGGCCCGCCCCTCTCCGCCCCGTCCCCGCCCCAGTCTTCCCGGTGATTGGTTGCCTACCCAGCAGCCCTCCTTTGGCCCCGCCCCCCGGGGATTGACAGCCCTCCCGGCGGCCCTCCTCCCACCCCGCACCGCCCCAGCCTTCCCTGTGATTGGTTGTCCGCCCTGCGGCCCTCCTCCCGCCCCGCCCCCGCCCCTGCCGTCCCGGGGACTGGCAGCCCGCCCCGCGGCCCGCCTCCTGCCTAGCCTAGTCTGCTATGTTTCCATGGGCTGTGGACCCTTCTCTCCCGCGGAGGTGGGTGGTGAGTGTGGCTCGGAGCTCCGGCTCCTCACGCCAGGGGGGCGCCCGGCCGGCCCGGGTGTGGCTGGGCTCGCCCCGCGTCCCCTCGAGCTTTGCCCGCCCGGAGCTCCGCTGCTCCCGGCGGCCAGGACGGAGGGGTAGAGCAGCCCTCGGCGGCCCGGGGGGCGGGCGGCCGTGCCCGTCCAGAGGCCGCGCGAGGCACAGACGCCGCGGGGCGCCGTCCGGAGGAGGCTTCCCGGTGGGCAGCCCCGGCCGCGGTAACAGCTTTGCGCTTTGCTTCCCCAGGGCGCAGCCGCGGCTACTTGGTAGCGGGTTCGGGGCCCGGCCGCGCCTGCGGCGGCGAGAGCCATCCTGGACCGACCTCGGGCCTGCGGAGGTTGTGTGCGGCGTCTGCGGGGTGCAGCGGCCTCAGTTCTGAGCGCAGGTAGGTCTCGGTCCTTGAGCGAAATGACACGGCCCAGGCCCTGAGCGCGTGGCCAGTGGCGACCGGAGGGTTTCCCCGGCGCGTGATTGCGGCAGGGGCCTAAATCCGGCTCTGCCTTAACGTGGGGAAAATTTACGTTCACGGGCTCCACCAGCACAACAGCTGCTTCTAGTGGGTTGTCAGAATTGTTAAAGAAACTGCTGAGATCCATGGGATATTGACGAAGCAGGCGCGCAGGAAACCGTGGGGAACTCTGTAAAAACCCACATGGCCCTTTCCTGTGCCCTTTTAAGGTTGACGCAGTGCCTTAAGAGGCTAAAACAGACGGGCAAAGCAAGTCTCCATAAAACCCTGAGAGGAGATTGTCAGACTCCTCATTGGATCCTGTCTGGAGTCACAGCTGAACCACAAGAAAATTCCTTCCAGTTTAAGCATCTTTGTGATATTTTCTACACAGCTCAGCACAAGTGATGAATTCAAACTTAACCTTAGCATTGGTGGTACATTGAGGTAAGGTGTTGGTATTTGTCACTGAGGGCAGGAACAACCCACTAGAATGACTTAAAGACTGTAAGTTGAGAACGTCTGAAGGCACTGGCTGACAGAGGTCGTGAAGCTTCCAGAGCCCAACTTCACTGGGCAGAAATAGCAGTTTCCGACTCAGACCATCAACTATTTCCAGGTACTCAAAACCTCCCCCAAAACGCCTTGAATCAATTTTGTCCCTCCCTCTCCCAAAGATGAATGATTATACAGATCTTTGTGAGTAGCTGGCTACTGCCACCAATGGATTCCCATTTTGCTGCCCTTGCCAAACTTTTATGTGCCCTCCCAAATACAACCACAGAACCCTCTGCTGAGGCATGGGCCTCCTCTGAAGCATTGAAACTAGCGTTGTCCACCCGTGCTCCCCCCAGCCCTCAGATTACCCAGTTTTGACAAACCTTGTAACCTATATTGCCGTGAAAATACTGGGATAGCTGCAGGGATTCTAGGGCAAGTCTTTTCCTTTCAGAAGCATCCCGTAGAATATTTCTCATCAGTTGGACCCTGTGACTTCAAGCCTGCCTCAATGCCTATGTGCTGTGCCTCAGCTGCCACCTCGATTAACAAACCAGTGCCCTTACACAAGTTTCCCCTTTCACCTTTGTATTCTGCATGCTGTGTCAGCTCTCTTACAAGTCTATACAATGGCACCTCTCTGCTGAAAGACACACCACCTATGAACAGGCCCTGTCAACCAACCCCTCCGTCATCTTGTACTCCTAAAACTCCAAACACAGCTACGCTATTACCCATTCCGATGATAAACAACCCTACTCTATTCTCTGTAGTTGCCTTACAACCATAGAGATGCTTTCTAAACCACAAAAAGACCTCTTAGATGCTTCCTTTAGCCATTCAGACTTGCTCTAGTCTGTGATGGCTCTTGTTAATGAGCCAGTCAGGGAAACTGACTTGGCTGTAGTTTCTCCACATGAAACACTTGCAGCACACTTTTGTCCACTATAAAATCAGCCCAAGTTGCCAAACTCATCGCTCTTACTAAAGCTTATACATTGGCAAAAGAGAAAACTACCAATGTTTGCACTGACTAGATCTGCCTTTGGCTCTCATGCTGTTGGCACTCTTTGGAAGTTCCACAGATTCTTGACCTCTGCAGGTGCTTCTGTCACCAATGGGCATATCATTGCTTCCCTGTTACAGGATGGTTGTCTTCGTACTGAAATTGGTAGAGTTCACTGCCCAACACATACCGAGGAAACATGGCACAATATCTATAGGAAATGATAAGGCTAACAAAGCTGCTAAAGGGCAGCTGAGAGTGGGTCCCCATCCCATCCTTTCCCCACCCAGCTTGCGTGCCTCCCCTTATCCCTGACTGTGTATTACTAGCCATCAGGCAAGTGCCCCACAACCTGAAAAAGAAATAGCTACAAAAGGGTGCCAAGCATTTATCAGATGGATTATACATTGGACCAAATGGACTTCCTTTAGCCCCTTTTCCTTTGACCTTTTGGCTGGTACTAGTCTCCCATCAAATGGAACATGTGCAAGCGGAATGATCAAGCAGGGAAAAGACATTTGGTTCTCCCCTGGCATCCACAGCATTTCTGACCAAATTGTTTTCCAGTGCACTACCTGTCAATCTCACTGAGTTTCTGGAGGTAACCAGTGTACCTCAAGGAGTGCTTCAAGACCCACACTGCCATTTATGGCACTCCCCATGGACTTCATAGGTTTACCTCCAGTCTTGGGTGATTCTCACTGTTGGGTTATTGTCTGCATATTTAGTGGATGGACTGTGCTATCCAACTAGACATGCTGATGCCACAGCAGTTGTAAATAAACTAATAACTTAGATTATTCCTTCTTTTGGCATCCCTTTATGAATTTAGTCAGACCAAAGAGCTCACTTTATAGCAGAAATAAGTCGCTTGCAAAGATTCTGGGAGATTCATTAAAATTTTACACCCTCTACCATCCCCAATCCTCAGGGCAAGTGAAATGTAAAAATCTAGAAATAAAAAGAACCCTAGGAAAAAATCTTTTGGGAAACTAGACTTAAGTGGTCAAAAGCATTATCCTTGGTCCTTCTACAGATGCAGAATACTCCAAAATGACCCCTTTTGAAATAGTTTTTGGTCACCATGTGTCTGTTGGCATCTGTAAACCTTCCATTCCTGGACTGGATGAGCATTATGGGCACTTGAGTGAACAATTCAATACTATGACTAGTTATAGAAAAGAACTATTATACTTGGAGCGTATTGTCAACAGGTGAAGAAAGCATGGTCTTCACTGACTGACAAACCTTGCCATCCCTTTCCACCAGGAGATGGTAGATCAAAGTTTTTAGAAGGAAACATGCATTGTCACCTCCCTGGGAGAGGTCTTAGAAAGTACAGCTAATCATCTATACTGTCATCAAAAGTCCTCTTGGATTCATGCGAAACACACCAAGCTACATCCAGATTGTCACTCCGTGGCAATTAGAAGGCCATCCCTATGAGTGACCTCAAACTGAGGCTTACCAGAACCACTCAAACTCCAGAACCAGACAACACCATTAAGTAGACAGCTTTACCCAAGATCTTGGATCAAGAATTTTGTCTCCATTTATCTTCCCTTGGTACCTCTACTCTCCCTGACCTGGAAAATTCTCTGACCTAGAAATTTAAACAAAACTCTTCCTCTTTTATTTACAGAAAGATTGGCTAGAGATTGTTTGTATTAACCTATTCTCCCCATGTTCCTCCACTATGGACTCCCTTTCTGACTGTGTCTTGCTTCAACTAACACTTGCTGTTTTTTCAACAATTCTAGCAGAACCCCCACACCCACTCACACTGGTCTTTCAAACCCTGGCCACCTTAACTAATCAATCTGATTGCTGGTTATGTCAAGATCTAGATAACACACAAAGACCTGAACTAGTTTTTGTTCCTGACATTGCAAGTACCTGGTGAACCCGTTCTGGACAATGGATGTGTGAAAGGGAATGGTATCCACAAGCAGGAGGACAAAATCACTCTCATTCCTCCTATGCTAGAGTGATTTGCATTGGGAAACCCCTGTGGAAGCTCAAGGTCTATCCTTTACTCAGGTGAGGCTATTGGAGAGAAATTTTTCTCTTTGCGTTGAAAATAAAAATGGCACTGGACCCTTCCTAGGTAACATACCAGAACAATACTGTCATCAACACTATGGTTTGATTCCACAAATGGCACCTTCAAACCCTCTGTAGATGTTATAAATGAGTCCATTTATATGGATTATTATGATGCAAATGTTGCCTAGTCACTGGACAGTATTCCTGGCTCACAGGCAGCATAAATGGCAGCTGGAACAGCTCAGCTATTCCCCTGGTTGGTCTGCCCAATACCCAGGACTACAAGTAGGTAGACCAAAATTCTGGAGTGACTTGGTCAGGTAATGACACCTGCCTCTATAACTGCCAAAGTCAAATCAAAGGTATTTCACAACCTGACAGAGGCTCGTGGGGAATGAAGATGTGCAGATGCCACTACGACGAATGACAAAGGTCACAATGGACACCGGACCCCAACCTGGTGGATCACTTCTTCCACTCTGACCTTGTCTGTGAACAATGCTGGTCTCTTTATGTGGCAATAAAGTATATAAAGGGTTCCCACCTAAAGGGTCAGACGTTGTGGACCTGGATACCTGGCACCTTCTCTCACCCCTTGAAATGCTAGCCAGATTCCAGACCTGGGCTTCTTCAAGCACCAATTAGACGCACCCAATGAGACATCAGAGACCATCCACTCATGCATCTCAAGACCAATTCAATAAGGACCCTTTTTCCAAGTTTAGGAACTTCAGATCTAGAAGAAGCAATTTCAAACATCTCCATATTAGGTAATGGAGCAAGGATTCGCTGCCACTGGGCAGACCTTGGAAGCACGCCAATCAGGATTTACCAGATGAGCCACTGTACTCCAAAACCCTCATCTCCTGCGTACCCCGGCTGCCCAACAAGGAAGACCGTGTGCACTCATTGGCAAACAATGCCGCTTCTGTGTAAATAAGACAGGAGATGTAATGTCTCTTGTGAACCATGTAAAAGAACATGTCAACATTCTGTGTCAAATGAACGAAGCACAGTCCTTTAATTGGACTGGTCCGTTCTCGGGAGTGGGAGACTCGTTCATTGGGATATGGGGCTGTGTGTTTGGATTTGTTCTTTTCTGCTTTCTCATCCTTGTTCGAATCTGTGTCGTTGTTTCCTTTTGCAGATCTCTTACCTCCCGACTTCTAACCCAAATCTGTCCACAGCAATCGACCCAGTTTTTTACCTGTGAAACTTCGTTTCAAACAGGGAAATGAAGGGACTAACACCCAGGATGGCATAAAGACTATTTTAAACTGACAATAGGTGAACAAACAGCAGCTGCAGAAAAAAGCCTTCCTGCATTCCCTTTGATGAGTAAAGCAGGCCTTTCTGAGAATTCAGCTGCCATAACCCTCTCCAAGGGGACCTCTGTAAGGGTGGAGCCTGACTTTGCATCAGGACCTCCCAGGGAATTGTGTAAATACATCCTATCAGAACCTTCCATACTTTCCCACTGCAGCCTTAACACCCTCCTCACCCATCCCATTAAGCTGTTGTATAAAATCTTATCTCTGCACTTCAGAGAGCTACTCCTTATAGCGTGCTCCTGCATACATATATAATAAACTTTTCTCCTATTAATATGTCTGTTAGCACGCAGGCCCTCAACCACTTGAACCTAAGTTGGTAGAGGCAAAGTTTTCCTCCCAATGACACTTTCTAGACTTCTCCGGATACACTAGAGTGTTCAAACACATAACGAAGTTTGGAAACCTTGACTTTGTTTGAAGTTGGAAGAATCTACTGTACATGTACACGGGCTTTCTGGGAATCCTTTTAAATTTGTCTCAAACAATAAACTTTGGGTAGTCACCCTGTGTGTTTAATAAGTGACTGAAAACTTTATTTGCCTTAGGGAGAGAGCTATAAGCCATCTAAGCTGGGATGATGGGCTGTGCTCTCCTGATTTCCTCTGGGCGTGTAATCTGCGGTCTAAAGGGGCTTTGTAGTGAGTTGTAGCCTTCTTAACCACCATGGGCGGCAGCAGGAACAGTGTAGCAACAGCGGAGAGGTAGCATTTATTGTATTGGACATGTCACTGCCTGGTCCTGTGGTGAGTTCCTTATGTTTTTCTGTTTAATCCTCACACAGTGTTCTCCCCATTTTACAGATGCATAAACTCAAAGGGTAGGTACCTTGTTAAAGATTTTACCATTCCCGAAAACAAGAGCAAGATGCAGACAAGGGTGTCTAGTGTGCTACCTTTCATAAAGCAGAGAAAATAAGAAAATATGTATGTATCATACACATATTTAATCAATTTTGCAAATAGGCAATTCAGGAAGCATAAGCCAGAAGCTAATGAAAGTGATTACATATAAGGAAGGTGGGCAATGAGACTCCCCCCCCACCTTTAAAAGTTGAATATAATCAAACTGGTGAACATTATAGCAAGTGGACAACTTATTCACATGGAGGAAATAATTATTTCAGGTTACACACACACACAGTATTCTGGGTACGTCTTTAGAGGTGGGTTTATTGTTCATAATGTTGTCAAAGATAAGAAAAAACTATTCCAGTGGTACAGCACGTAATAAGAAGGCTCCTGAGAAGTCCTACATCTGTTCCTTTCCTGTGCCTGTTAAGCAAAGTGTAGCTAAACTCTTGCCTTGAAACAAGAGAAGCCATTAAAAGATAAGCATGCATCTTTCAGTGCTATGTGTTTGTGGTGTGTGGGTCATGAGGTAGAGGAGGCATTCAGGGTACTGTATTAGAGTGGCAGAAGTGTTATAAGCACTTGGGGAAAGGGATCTAGATTCTTGACACAATCTCCATTTTCTGTAAAATGGAGATAGACAGTAAAGGGTGGGTAGGGCCAGGACTGCTTACTCAGTGGCCTTTTTGACTGTAATAATGATTAAGAGTTTATGAATGAATGAATTTCAGGAGAATGTTGATAGCTGCTGGCCCGTGGATTCCGTGTTCAAAGGTCACCGTTAAAGGGGTTTGAGACAAACTAGATTATTTGTTCACTTGTGTACCTATTGTCTGTTCCCTGCTAGAATGTAAGTGCCACAAGGACAGGCGTATTGAATCACAATGAAGAGGGTGCAGTGAGGATTAATTAATGCACGTAAAGCCCTCACAGCTGACCTTGGGTGTTGCTTAACTTAGTGTAAGAATGAGTTCACTTATAGCCAAGAAGAGTATCTGGCTATTTTGAACCTTGGCATTGGCTGTTAGGTGTAAATTTTAAAAAACACTTGAGTAAAGTTGATTATACCACTTGGAGTTCTTATCATGGCTTACTTTGTTTCCCTTTTCAAGTGTTCAAGTACATTATAAACCTCATACATATATGCAAATGTACTTATTTAGCCCTTATTTCACGATGTCAAGTGCTAACAAAGTTAAGGGGAACAGTTGTGAAATGAGAGTACAGTCATTGGAATGTTAGAAAATGTCTATTGGAAGGTAGAGTCTTATTTTGTCAACTGGCACGAGTGATTTCAAGATGTGTTAAGCCACACAATATTGGGTTAAAGGATATGAAGCTTTCCTGCTTCCATATGTAAGGTTTGTAGGATGAAAAGTCATAGAAAATAGCAAAATTACTAATGATGGACACACAGGCATTTATTATTTGAAAATTAAATTATTTTGAAGGAAAAAAATCCTCTTTTCATCATTGTGCAACGAATGGAGCACAAGATACATTGGTTGCCAAAAGAGTTTATTAGCCAGCTCAGAAGGCTTATCAGACGTTTTAGCAATTCATTGAATTATTTATCAACATTTACCAAGACTCAATGAAAGATGCCACAAGAGAAGGGCCATTGTAATCAATTCTGTTAGAATTAAGAGTGAGCCTTTGAATGATGTTTGTTATAGTGATGAATGAGTTGAACACCTGAACCTACAAATAGAATTAAAATACCTCTCCAAAAGACATTGTTTTTAAGTGTTTTTGTTTGCAAATTGATGCCATTTTAGAAGTTTTGGCTTAATGAATTAAAAACATCAAAACTGAAGTATTGTTATGCAAAATATCTTGTATTAAAGTTTAACTCACAAAATTTTAGTATTCACCAGTGGATCTTGCCTGTTGTAATTATTATTGTCATGTTTTCATGGTGATTTCCTGCTTCTACGTTTATTAATTGGAATTCTACTGTAAGGAAGATTTGTTATTTCAGTCATTTCTATCAGTATGAACTCATGGGTGTTTATTCATTGATCTTTGGTGGTTATCTAATACCGTCATTTATACTGTTCCTCAAATTCTCCCAGCTTTGGCCTCTGAGAGCTCTTTGAAGTTGGCTCCTGCGTCCTTTTGACTTACTCCCATCCTTTGTTTTGTTTTTAACAATTCCTTCCTTTCTGGTACTTCAAGATGCTCCAGCCTCATCTTGTATTTTTCCTGTCTAGCCCTAGAACCAGTCATTTTTCCAAGGAACCATGGTTCCTTGTACTGATAATATTATTTGGAAACCAAGATCTGGGCATCAGATGTCCTCATTGCTACTGCTACTATCACTGCTAGGCTCCCTTGGTGGACAAAGCTAGGAAATATATCTGTATATTAATCCATATATATCTAGACATATTACAATAAATGAGTTCATACTCACATCTCCCGCTTGGCACCACAGGGTTCATTCTAACCTCACCTCCGCCCTTGCTTGTTTGTAACTTCTTTCTCTGACAATGAGAAACCTGTCTCCTGTTATCTAGAAATTACTTATTTGCTAAACTCTATGTGTAAACTAGTCACGTAAAGTTGTTACAGAATTGCTAACCTGTACTCCTATGAGAAACAAATTAACCAACTAGAATACGGTGTTTGCATTTTTGTCTTTAGCTTTACAGTATCAAAGCAAAACAATGTATTCAAAAGTTAGATCTGCTCCTAGTTTTACTTTTATAAAAAGACAATTTATACCTTGTCAGGAAAATATCCTGCAAGAATTGATATTTAAAATTTTTATGTTTTTCTGAAACAATGAAATATATTTTATATATATCTATGTATATATAAACCTATTTAAGAGTTTATCCATCATTGGAATCTAGATAATCTGGTACAAAATGGAAGTGAGCAAAAAAACCACTTAAATTGTTACCGAAAGGGGGCTCGTCTGCTCACTGCAAGATATGCCAATGGTCAGGAGGCAAGGTGGTAGGAGAGAAGGGACTTTATTACAGCTTGCTAGCAAGAGGGAAGATGGCTGACTCGTGTTCAAAAGAACCATCTCCCAGAACAGACTACAGGCCAGTTATATATCCGGCTGGTCTCCATGTGGGGGAGGTGGCTGGTTTCTGGGTGGGGCCGACATCTGGTCCCAGTTCCTGATAGTCCTTTGTTTTACTGGATATGCATCAGAATGGGAGCAACCACATACCCTAATCTTTCAGTTGTCATTGATGATGGCTATCAGTATAGGCTCTGTGCCCGGGGTGTCATCACATTCCCAAGGAACTCAAAAGAACAAAGTTATCATCTTAAAGCAGCTGGGAGGAGCCACAAAATCTACAGAGCTGTTTGGGCTAGTTAGAGGTCATTTAAAGTTGCAATATGGTTTCTTTTCTACAATATGGCTTCCCTTATGTCAACTTTGTATTGAGCTGGTATCAAAATCACTGAAAGGAAATGGGATAAGTTCCTCACTCAACTTTCACGTTACATAGATGGACTACTGGAGAACAGATAGTTTTTATTCTTCTGATCATTACACTGTGACTTTAAAGAAAATAGAGTATGTAAGTGTAGCAATCAACCAGCAGTCAGTACTACTGCAAAGGAATATTTCAGGAGGAGCAATTGCATGATTACCTTAGAACAGTTCTGCAGCATATGACTTTCAAATCTAGAGATCTGCAAAACCAAAGGGTAAGAAAAGAAAATGCCCATTCAATAGAAAATCATGATGTATAGTAAATTACAACTGGGGGAAATGTGTATAATAAAAATTGTTACGGGAAATTGTGGATTTTCTCAATTTTCTAAACTCCATACCTTAGGATTTAATCATTCATTTCTGAGGGAGATCTTTGTGGTGACATAGAAATTCTTTTTTTTTTGAAGATTGGCACCTGAGCTAACAACTGCTGCCAATCTTTTTCTTCTTCTTCTTCCCAAAGGTCCCCAGTACATAGTTGTATATTCTAGTAGGCCCTTCTGGTTGTGCTATGTGCTAACTCGGCCCCAGGGCTGGCCCCAATAATTCTTTATATTGATTGTGATGGTGGTTACATGAGTCTGCACATGATGACACATAGAATCTATGGAACCCTGGCACACACACAGCAATGTCAACTTTCTGCTTTTAGTATTGTTCCATAGTTACCTCCACTGGGGACTCCAGGTGAGGAGTACGTGGAATCTCTCTGTATTATCTTTGCAACTTCCTGTGAATCTATAATTCAGAATAAAAAGGTTTTAAAACATGTTAAAGCCTCAGAGAAACATACATATATGTGTATGATCAAACCTAGTTTTTTAAAAATGGGTTTCTTCTGGGGCCGGCCCCGTGGCCGAGTGGTTAAGTTCCCGTGCTGCACTTCGGTGGCCCAGGGTTTCGCTGGTTCAGATCCTGGGCGTGGAACTGGCACCGCTCTTCAGGCCATGCTGAGGTGACGTCCCACATAGCAGAACCAGAGGCACTCACAACTAAAATATACAACTATATACTGGGGGGATTTGGGGAGAAACAGTAGGAAAAAAAAAAAAAGATTGATCACAGTTGTTAGCTCAGGTGCCAGTCTTTAAAAAAAAAGAAAAAAGAAAAAAATGGGTTTCTTCTGTATTGTGGTCACATTAAACTGTCCTTCAGAAAGACTGAAGCAATTGGGCCATGTATAATGGGACATTTAAAACTTCATTCTCTTTGGCTGAGTAATTTCACTGGGAGTGTATCTTAAGGAAATTACCTTTTTCATACCTTCTGTCTTTCTAATAAAGAATTTCTACAAAGATATTCAAAGAATCTTAGCTTATAATAAAATTCAATATTGCTAACATTCTTTTATCTCTTACCTTTTTTCCCCTCGGCTTTACTCACGTGGCCAGGTGCCCACTCTAGTTGAACTCCCGCTGCCCACCTACTCCCGGCTTGCACCTGCACTAGAGCATTGCTGAAATGTAATACCTAAATGTGCTGCCAGGTCTCACGTTGGGTTTACGGTCACAAATCCAAGATTGGCACCATACATTGCCTGATAATTCTATAGTTTCTACTCTCCTAAATGACTGTCATACTTCTCCTTTTTCCTCAGAATAGTCTTATACTCCCCCCTCACACACATCCAATCTCATCTGATGACCTCGCCTCATACTACATTGAGAAGTAGAAGCGATTAGACAGGCAGTCTGTTATCTTCTCACCAATCTACCCCTGTTGGTACCTACACTCTGCCATCCCTCAGTTTCAATGAAGTGACCTTGAATCTATCAATGTCTACACCTCACATTCTTCCTTCACCCCTCTCCATTGAAGCTTCTGTTCACCAGTGAGACTGTTCTCCTCAAGGACACTGATGACCTCCATCCTGCCAAATTAATGGTCCTTCCGGGTTCTTGACAGATTTCTCAGTGCCATGCTTAATAGTTGGCCACTCCCTCTTTCCAAAGACCTTCTTCAATCAGGCTGTGATGGTTAATTTTGTGTGTCAACTTGACTGGGCCTTGGGTTGCCCAGACATTTGGTCAAACATTATTCTGGATGTTTCTGTTTTGGGTAATAAGATTAACACTTAAACCAATAGACTGACTAAAGCAGATTTTGCTCCCTAATGTGGGTGGGCCTCACAATCAGTCGAAGGCCTAAATAGAACAAAAAGACTGACTCTCCCACGAATAAGAGAATGCCTCCTGCCCAACTGCCTTCAAACTGGGACATTCACTTCTTTCCCCACCTTAAGACTTGAACTTAAACACCAGCTCTTCCTTGGTCTTGAGTCTGCTGGTCTTCAGATGGGAACTACTCCTTTCGCTCTCTTGGGTCTCCTGTTTGCCAACTCACCATGCAGATCTTGGGGCTTGCCAGTCTCTTTAATCATGTGTGCCAGTTCCTTATAATAAAATCTCTGTGTGTGTATAAAGATATATATATTAGATTAATATTGATATAAATTGTCAATATTATGTATTAATATATAGATATGTATTAGGTATATGTATATTAAAATACATATTTTATATACATTATTAAAATATATTTTAAATACATATATAAAAATATATAAGTATAAAATCTCCTATTGGTTCCATTTCTCTGGAGAACCCTGACTAATACACACTCCTGGTTTTTTTCCTCCTCTACTAGGTACTCCTTGGCCAGGTTCTCCTCTGTTTCATCTCTCAATGTTGGCATGTTCTGGGGCTGGTTCTAGGCCCCCTGCTACTCTCTGTCTGCATAATAACCCCACCAGTGTCCTAATCCAGGCCCTGTGGATTTAAATAGTATCTATGTGCTGATGATTCCCACATCTGTATCTCCAACTGCGATTTCTCCACTCAACCCTAAACTCATGTATTCGTACTTATTTGTCATCGCCACTTGCATGTTTCATAGGCATGTCGACTTCAGCATGGCCAAAGCTTAATGCTCAGTTCTCTGCCCAAACCTGCTCAGCCTTCTGTTTTCCTTCCTTAGTAAATAATGACACTACCCAGCCAGTGCTCGTGCCAAAAGTCAGATGGCCTTCCACTGTTCCTTTCTTTCCCGTTCCTTCTGCCCAACACGTGCAATCCATCAGCCCATCAGCAGGTTCTTTCAGCTCAGTTGCCATGATGTAATCCAAACGCCTGTCAGCATCAGTCTAGTTCAAACCACTGTTTGCTCTAGCCTGGCCTGCTGCACTGGGCCTGCTGCACTGCCCTCTTAACTGTGCTGCGTCTAAACTGTCCCCCTAAAGTTCATCCTTTGTGCTTTAGGCACAGGAGGCATAGATATATTTCACATTATCCCTCGCTGAAACGACTCCAGGGCTTCAACCCCAATAAGAATAAAATCTACACTCTTCCCCTGGCCTGTGAGGCCCCATGTGATGAGATGCTCTAATCTTGTCTTGGGACCTTTGCTCCAGTTGCTCCCTCAGCCTGCAGTGCTCACCCTGTCCCCAGCGTCAGTAGCTCGAGTTCTTGTCGCTGAGGTCTCAGTTCAGATATTGTCTTAAGAGGCTTCCCTTATCTGAGCTCCCGATCTGAAGAAGCACTTCTGGCACATTCGCTACCCAGTGTTCCCCTTTCCACTAGAACGAATGAGGGATAGTGAGAGCTGGAGCCATCAGAGAGCGCGGGCGTTAAAGGGAGTAGGAACCCTGGAATGAGAATGAAAGTGATCCTTTTGTTCTTTTGTAATCCTGCTCGTTTTTATCAAGTTGATTTCTTAATTATTCACTTATTTACTCATCCACTCATGCAACAAACATTAGTTGAGTACTTTCCATGTGCTAGCCAACATTCTCGGTTCTGGACACACACCAGTGAACCAGACAGATGTAAGGTTTGCATTCTATCAAGAGAAGAAGACACTACACAAACCAAAAAATCACACTTTGAAAAATGCTATAGTGAAATAAAAAGAGTGATGTGAGGCGCCGGCCGGGTGGCCCAGCGGTTAAGTGCACACGTTCCGCTTTGGTGGCCCAGGGTTCACTAGTTGGGATCCTCGGTGCCGACATGGCACTGCTTGAAAAGTCATGCTGTGGTAGGCGTCCCACATATAAAGTAGAGGAAGATGGGCACAGGTGTGAGCTCAGGGCCAGTCTTCCTCAGCAAAAAGAGGAGGATTGCCAGCAGATGTTAGCTCAGGGCTAATCTTCCTCAAAAAAAAAAAAAGAGTGATGTGATTGTGAGTAGCCAGCAGGGTACCGTATAGGCAGCAGAGCAATTAAGTGAAGTCTTGGATAAGCTACTTTCTGACAGTATATTGGGATTTTTACATACCTTTGCTGGGATTCAGTTTCCTTACTATAAAAGGGGATAAAAGAATTTATCTCATTGGGTTCTTATGAGATCATATGAGATTTGCGTGTAAAGTGTCAGAAAGTGCCCAACATACAGAAAAACACTTAATAAGTGTTAGTTTTTATTATTACTTTAAAGTGGGGACTCAGATAAGGTTTCTTGGAGGAAAAAACATTTCAGGTGAGATCTAAAGGACAAGAAGGACCCAGCCTCGTGAAGAGCATTCTGGGCAGAGGACACAGCTGGTACAAAGGCGTAGGTGGGATCCAGCATGGGGCAGTTCAATGACTAATGTACTAGGGGGCTTTGGGGAGAAGAAGAAGAAAAAAGAAGAGGGGCAACAGTTATTAGCTCAGAGCCAATCTTAAAAAAACAAAAGAATATGCTAGATGTGGTATATATATACAATGGAATACTGCTCAGCCATAAAAAATTGATGAAATCTGGCCATTGGTGACAACAGGGATGGACCTTGAGGGTATTCTGCTAAGTGAAATAAGTCAGAGGGAGAAAGTCATTCATAAATAGAAGGTTAAAACTACAACAATCAATCACACAGAGACAGAGAGTTGATTTGGATTGGCGGTTACCAGCGGGGAAGTGGGGAGAGAGGAGGGTAAAAGGGATGATAGGGGTCATGTGTGTGGTGATGGATTGTAATTAGTCTTTGGGTGGTGAACATGATGTAATCTACACAGGAATCAAAATATAATGATGTACACCTGAAATTTATATAATGTTATAAACCAGTTACCACAATAAAAAAATGAAAATACCCCTGAAACAAACAAAAAGAGAAGAGTATGCTATAGCTCTCCATTTATACAATTCCTTTTTCAAAAGACTCCCAGTAATAAAGTTAAAAGCTAGCACTGAAATGGGACTTACGAAGAGGCAGGAACTGATCTCAGCACTTTAATTTTTTTTTTTTTTGAGGAAGATTAGCCCTGAGCTAACATCTGCTGGCAATCCTCCCCTTTTTGTTGAGGAAGACTGGCCCTGAGCTCACATCTGTGCCCATCTTCCTCTACTTTATATGTGGGATGCCTGCCACAGCGTGGCTTGCCAAGCGGTGCCATGTCCACATCTGGGATCCGAACCAGCAAACCCCGGGCTGTCGAAGCTGAACGTGCGAACTTAACTGCTCTGGCTCTGGGCTGGCCCGGCCTTGCTCCTATCAGAGACAAGAAGAATATATTTAAATATATAAAAATAAACTTTCATGCAATTAGATGTAATAATGAAACTCTAGACACATTTTCTTTAATTTCAGGTCTAAAAATTAACTCCCACTAACACAATTATTTAATATTGCTTTGGAAATTTCATGCTAATGTAGTTATACATGAAAAGAGAAAAGCACCATTACTTGCAGGTAATGCAGTTGATATTCCTAGAAAATCCAAAGGACTCAGGTAAAAAAAATTCCTGGAGATGTAAAAATAGGTTAATGGAAAAAGATAAAATAGACGCAGAGAAAGCATTCGACAAGATCCAACACCCATTTATGATAAAAACCCTCAGTAAAATGGGTATAGAAGGAAAGTACCTCAACATAATAAAGGCCATATATGATAGACCCACAGCCAACATCATACTCAATGGACAAAAGCTGAAAGCCATCCCTCTGAGGACAGGAACAAGACAAGGGTGCCCACTTTCACCACTCCTATTCAACATAGTACTGGAGGTGCTGGCCAGAGCAATTCGGCAGGAAAAAAAAATAAAAGGAATCCAAATAGGTAACGAAGAAGTAAAACTCGCGTTGTTTGCAGACGACATGATCTTATACATAGAAAACCCCAAAGAATCCACAGAAAAACTATTAGAAATAATCAACAACTACAGCAAAGTAGCAGGGTATAAAATTAACGTGCATAAATCAGTAGCATTTCTATACACTAACAATAAACTAACAGAAAAAGAACTCAAGAACTCTATCCCATTCACAATCGCAACGAAAAGAATAAAATACCTTGGGATAAACTTAACCAAGGAAGTGAAGGATCTATACAATGAAAACTACAAGACTTTCTTGAAAGAAATTGATGATGACATAAAGAGATGGAAAGACATTCCTTGCACATGGATTGGAAGAATAAACATAGTTAAAATGTCCATACTACCCAAAGCAATATACAGATTCAATGCTATCCCAATCAGAATCCCAAGAACATTCTTCACAGAAATTCAACAAACAATCCTAAAATTCATATGGGGGAACAAAAGACCACGAATTGCTAAAGCAATCTTGAGCAAGAAAAACAAAGCCGGCGGAATCACAATCCCTGATTTCAAAACATACTACAAAGCTACAGTGATCAAAACAGCATGGTACTGGTACAAAAACAGGTGCACAGATCAATGGAACAGAATTGAAAGCCCAGAGATAAAACCACACATCTATGGACAGCTAATCTTCGACAAAGGAGCAGAGGGCCTACAATGGAGAAAAGAAAGTCTCTTCAACAAATGGTGCTGGGAAAACTGGACAGCCACATGCAAAAGATTGAAAATCGACCATTCTTTTTCACCACACACCAAAATAAACTCAAAATGGATCAAAGACCTAAAGATTAGGCCTGAGACAATAAGTCTTTTGGAAGAGAACATAGGCAGTACACTCTTTGACATCAGTTTCAAAAGAATCTTTTCGGACACTGTAACTCCTCAGTTGAGGGAAACAATAGAAAGAATAAACAAATGGGACTTCATCAGACTAAAGAGCTTCTTCAAGGCAAGGGAAAACAGAATTGAAACAAAAAAACAGCTCACTAATTGGGAAAAAATATTTACAAGCCACTTATCCGACAAAGGGTTAATCTCCATAATATACAAAGAACTCACACTGCTTAACAACAAAAAAACAAACAACCCGATCAAAAAATGGGCAGAGGACATGAACAGACATTTCTCAAAAGAAGATATGAATATGGCCAATAGACACATGAAAAGATGTTCATCATCGCTAATCATCAGGGAAATGCAAATCAAAACTACACTAAGATATCACCTTACCCCCGTTAGATTGGCAAAAACATCCAAAACCAAGAACGACAAATGTTGGAGAGGTTGTGGAGAAAGAGGAACCCTCATACACTGTTGGTGGGAATGCAAACTGGTACAGCCACTATGGAAAACAGTATGGAGATTTCTCAAAAAGTTAAAAATAGAAATACCCTATGACCCAGCCATCCCATTACTGGGTATCTATCCTAAGAACCTGATATCAGATATCTCAAGAGTCCGTTGCACCCCTATGTTCATCGCAGCATTATTTACAATAGCCAAGACGTGGAACCAGCCTACATGCCCAGAAACTGATGACTGGATAAAGAAGATGTGGTATATATACACAATGGAATACTACTCAGCCATAAAAAAAGACGAAATTGGCCCATTCACAACAATGTGGATGGACCTCGAGGGCATTATGTTAAGCGAAATAAGTCAGTCAGAGAAAGACGAACTCTATATGACTCCACTCATAGGTGGAAATTAGTATATTGAGAAGGAGATCTGATCGGTGGTTACCAGGGAAAAGGGGGGGTGGGGGGAGGGCACGGAGGGGGAAGTGGTGTACCCACAACATGACTAACAAAAATGTACAACTGAAATTTCACAAGCTTGTAATCCATCATAACATTAATAAAAAAAAAAAAAAAAAAAGTCAATAGGATGCTTGTATAAGCAGTGATAACCAGCTGAAAAATAAGAGATTCAATTTAAAGCAGCTGCAAAAATATAAAATACTTAAAATAATAAAAGATACTTATTCGTTTAGTTATAAAACATATTGGTTAGTGCTTCAGAGAATGGCCTGTAGAGCAGGCTGATGGTGCTAATCCTGGCTTCCACCCTTAGTAGCTGTGAGAACTTGGGAAGTTATTTAACCTTTCTGTGCCTTAGTTTATCCATTTGTAAAATGGAGATAATAACAGTGCCTACCTCATAGAGTTGGAAAGATTATAGGAGTCAAAAATTAAAGTGCTGGGGCCCCACTCCCAGGTAATCTGATGTAATTGGTCTGGGGTGCAGCATGGGCACGGGGAATTTTTTTAAACACCCCAGGTATTCCTAATGTATGGTCAATTTTTATAAACAGTAATTTAGGGAAGACCTGTTTCTTATACTGTGCAAATTCTTGTTAATAGGTTTATATAGCCTACTAGTAAAATATGCCACTGTGTATACCGATGTTCATAGCAGCATTATTCACAATAGCCAAAAGATGGAAACAACTCAGTGTCCACTGATGCATGTGAGTGGATAAACAAAATGTGGTATATGCATACAATGGAAAATTTTGTTGTAAAGGCCAAGTTGATTTGGACTCCTAGCAACCCTAAGTACAGTGAGCTGAACCCTGCCTGGTCTTTTTGCACCATCGTCCCACCTCCTGGGCTATATCACACAGTGCTCTGCTACTATCTTCAGGGGTTTCCTGGCCAATTTTTTTGAAAGTGGATGGCTACGTCTTCCTTCCTACTCTGGAGGCTCCGCTAAAACCTGCCCACCATGGATGACCCTGGTGGTGTTTGAAATACCTGTGGCATAGCTTTCAGCATCGCGGCAACACACAGCTGCCACAGTACGGCAACTGACATATGGGTAGTGTGGTTCCCTGATTGGGAAATGAACCTGGGCCACGGCAGTTGGAGCGCCAAATCTTAACCACTAGACCACCATGGGTGGCTAATGGAATATTATTCAACCTTAAAAATGAATGAAATTCTGGTAGATGCTACAATGCGGCATGGACCCTGAAAATATGCTGAGTGAAATAAGCCATACACAAAAGGACAAATAGTGCATGATCCTACTCATATGAGGTTCCTAGAATAGTCAAATTCATAGAGACAGAAAGTCAAATAGAGGTTACCAGGGCCGAGAGGAGAGGGAATGGGGAGTTATTGTTTGATGGGTACAGAGTTTCAGTTTGGGGTGATGAAAAATTTCTGAAAATGAAAACTTCCGAATAGTGGTGATGGTTGCACAACATTGTGAATGTTCTTAATGCCAGTGAATTATGCACCTAAAAATGGTTAAAATAGTAAATTTTGTATTTTGTATATTTTAGAACAATTAAAAAAGTCACACAAAAAAGTTGCCAGTCGTAGGCAATGAGCCACATTCTCCAACTAGTTTGAGAGTGTTGATGATAAGGAATATAATACAGGGTAGTTTAGTAATTGCCTTAATAGAGCTCGTTTAGTGATTGTTTTTTCCCCATACTGTTTTCAAAGAAGGTAGCTCTTTTACTTTCCTAACTATCTTTGGCTGTTATGAAACCTTCCCGCGTGTGCAGACAGCTAGAGGCATGAAACTAGAATCTGCAGGGCACTGCTGTGAAGACTGTTGTGTGTGGAACCTTTTGAAGCAAAGATCAGATGTGGGTCTCTGTCATACTCACACCTTTGCTATGCTCCTGCCTGGACTGCACACCCGCCCCAAACAAAACTGAGACATCGGAATCACTACTTCTATTACGTGCAACATTTATCAAGAGCAGTATAATTTGTATCTGACTTGATAATGTTTCTAGTGTTCCAAAGAGAAAGATGAATTGAACTGAAACATCTCTCTTTGGTATCAATTTTCATGAGAAAAATGAGACCATTTATAAACTGTCTTGACTGTTTGAAAGAAATGGATCATGATGTCAAAGAAAGGCTTGGATTTACTGTGGTCCCTGATGGTCTGCGATAGCAGAAGATAGATGCGCTTTCTTGGCTTGGTTTTTCTATGCAAAATAATTGTATCATAAATTCATATTGGATGCAAGTAGCAAGTTATTAATATTCAGAATTTTGAAATTCTGAAAGGTGTGGAGTCTACGAGATCTACTACAAATGCTTCTTCACCTAGCAGAGGATTCTAGAATTGCACTGTCAAGAAGTGTGCTCTTGAAATGTGGCTAGTGGCACTGAATGTATTAATTTCCTATGGCTGCTGTAACAAGTTACACAGACTTGGTGGCTTAAAACCACATGCATTTATTGTCTTTCAGTTCTGGAAGTCAGACTTTGCAATCAGTTTGACTGGGCCAACACCGAGGTGTCCTCAGGACTACACTTGCTCTGGGAGCTCTGAGGAACAGGCTGTTTCTTTGCTTTTCCCAGCTTCTAGAGCTTCATTCCATGCATTCCTTGGCTGGAGGCCCCCTCCCTCCATTTTCAAAGCCAGCAGCATAGCATCTTGCCTCAGTTGTCACATTGTCTTCTTCTTCTGTTCTGTCCTGTTCTCTGTCTGTTTCCTTATAGGAACATCTGTAATTACATTTAAGGCCCACTCAAAAATCCAGGACAATTTCTCCATCTCATTATCCTTAGTTTAATCACATATGCAAAGTCCCTTTTGCCATATAAGGTAAAATTCACAAATTCTGGAAATTAGGATGTGGATCTCTTTGGAGACCATTATTCAACCTATCATACTGAGGAACTGAATTTTTAATTTAATTAAATTTAAATGGACATGTGGCTAGTGGTTACCATATTGGGCAGTACAGATATAGAACCTTTCCATCCTCACAGGAAGTTCTATAGACAGCATCGCTTTAGAAGACATCGAGAAGCCAATTCCAATGCCTCATTTCATAGCTACAGGCCATCTTGAATTTATTGTTGGGCTGCTCTTCAAAAAGAAACTATGTAGATCTTTTTATAGAAATTCAGAACACATTTTCTCATAGATGGGCTGAGGAAAACCCCTAGTCATCTTTCACTGTTGAGCAAAGATTTAATGAGTATTTATGATGGACCAGGCACTGAACTCCAAAAGTAGTTCACAATCTACAATGTAGTTAATAAACATTGTGATAGCGGTAAGCACTGGGAGCATGAGATCAGAAGATGATCCTGGTGAGGTCAGGGAAGGAATTCTGGAGGAATTCCTAAGGTAAGAGGTGGCCAGGCAAAGAAGGGTGAGAAAGAACACAGGCAGAGAGAAAAGGGTAAGAAAGATATTGTTGGCAGAAGGAGAAGCATGGACAGAAGAAAGAGGTTAAGGGAGGACTTTGGGACTAAAGCAGTGCTATATGACTGACTCTGTGGGGTCAAAAGGGGGAAGGCAGAAAAAAGGCAGGGGCCAAATCTCGATGGGCCTAGTACACCATGATAAGGAGTCTGGCCTTTTTCCTTAGTGTCAGGATTGGTTTGAATGCAACTAACAGAGGCCCAGTAATAGTGCCTAGGGTTCTGATCACCCATTAAGACATGTAGGGGTTTCCCACACACATTCAAGCAATTCCTGGGCACCAGCTGGCTGTCCTATGATTCAGTGCAATTCTGACACTTTCTACCTGGAAATAGCATCAGATCCCACAGGTTAAGGACTCAGTCCCACAAGACTACCCACCCCCCACTCCCCACCCCCCACTTCAGATGCCAGTCACAATTCCAGGTTGTCACCTGTGCTTCTGACCAACTGGCTATAAATCAGAGGTTCCTACGACCCCCTCCTTGAGTTTGATTAATTTGGTAGAGCAGCTCACAAACCTCAGAGAAACATTTTACTTACTAGATTACTGGTTTATTATTAAAGGATATAACTCAAGAACAGCCAGATGGAAGAGATGCATAGGGCAAGGTATGAAGTAGGGGTGTGGAGCTTCCATGCACATTCTGAGGGCATCATTCTCCCCATGTCTCCACACATTCACCAGTCTGGAAGCTCACCGAACAACATTCTTTTGGGTTGTTTTGGAGGCTTCATTACATAGGTGTGATTGATTAAATCATTGGCCATTGGTGATTGATTCAACCTCCAGCCCCTCTCTCCTCCCCAGATGGGGAAAGAACTAAAAAAGTTCCAACCCTTTAATCTCATGGTTGGGTCCTCTGGCAACCAGCCCCTATCCTTAGGTGCTTCCAAAAGTCACCTCATTAACATAACAAGAGACACCTATATTGCTCTCATCATTTAAGAAATTTCAATGGTTTTAGGAGCTCCGTGCCAGAAACAGGATGAAGATCAAATATATATTTCCTATTATAAATCACAATATCACAGGGCCTTAAACAGGGCAGATTTTTATCTTTATCAGGACCAAGGCTGATGAGGAAGTTGTGCCTCCAGAAAGTTCTGAGGGGCTCCGATTCCTTCTGCCTCATTTCTCTGTCATCCTTAGTATTGTCATTTGCTAGGGGTGCCGTAACAAAGTACCACACACTGGTGTGGCTTAAATCGAAATTTATTGTCTTACAGTTCTGGAGGCTAGAAGTCTGAGATGAAGGAGTCGACAAGTTTGGTTCTTTCTGAGGCCTGTAAGGATGGCTCTCTTCCAGGCTTCTCCCCTAGTTTCTGGTGGTTTCCCGGCCATCTTGGGTGTTCCTGGCTTGTAGAAGCATCTCTGCCTTCATCTTCCTATTTATATTGCAGTGATCTCCCTGTGTGTGTCTCTGTGTCCAAATGTCCCCTTTTTATAAGGACACCAGTCATACTGGATTAGGGGCTCGCTGTACTTCAGTGTGACCTCATCTTAACTAGTTACATCTGCAATGACCCTATAACATCACATTCCAAATAAGCTCACATTCTGAGGTAATGGGGTGAGAATTTCAACATAGAATTTGGGGAGGGGGACAAAATTCAACCCATAACACCTAGGATATGGTCCTTATCCTTATGGTCCAAGACAGCAGCTAGAGATCCGGCCATCTCATTCACATTCAGGGTCTTCTTAAAGGGCCCACCCTTGCAGGTGCTTCTTTCACATTAACGCGGATGTTTACTCTGGAGGGTGTCTCAACGCAGCCAAATAGGAACAGATTCTGGCTCCGAGGTGCTCATTGGAGAGTTGTACTCCTGAAGAGGACACTGACCACTCTTTAGCAATGCCTCCTCTTAGAAGTAGGGTCAGAGAAAAGCCTGGCTAAGGATTGAGGAGAGGGAAAGTTGTTGCTTCTCCTCAGATCATTCCAGAAGGAACTTCATGGAGGAGAAGGGATTTCAGGAGATGTTTACAAGACCAAGTTACTAGGGCAATCTGCCTTACTTCCCACAAATTGGCTTCAAATGTTACATCCTACAGACCTGGAGGCAGGATTCATTGCCGCTTTCATTTGTTGTGTACTTGCTTTCCCTCTGCGTTTTGGGATGTCTGTTCTGCCGGGGGTTGTGGTGGTTGTATGTTTTTTCCTCCTCTACTAGATGAAATGTTCCTTGAGAGGAAACAAAGCCCCTTTTAAGTCTAAGTCTCATGGGGTGGGGGGGAGAGGAGATTTATAGCTTAAATCTCAGCTCCAGCACTTATTAGCTACAGGAATTTGGCCCTCTAAACTGAAGTTTTATCATCTGAAAAGTGAAGTGACAATATCTACCTTGCACTGTTGTTATGATCATTAAAAATAACAGTTGCCGTGCTTGGGCTACAGTAGATGGTCCGTGGTAACTCTTATCTGTCATTTGTCATAGTCTTTCTCCAGGGCCTAGCCCAGGGCATCTCACAGAGAAAGTGCTCAATAAATACTTATTGAGAAGGCTGGCCCCGTGGCCGAGTGGTTAAGTTCACATGCTCCGCTGAGGTGCCCTAGGGTTTTGTCGGTTCGAATCCTGGGCGCAGACATGGCACTGCTCATCAAGCCATGCTGAGGAGGCGTCCCACATGCCACAACTAGAAGGACCCACAACTAAAAAAAATATATACAACTATGTACCAGGGGGCTTTGGGGAGGAAAAGGAAAAATAAAAATCTTTAAATAAATACTCCTTGCCTCAATGCAAAATTTAGATAAATAAAGCCCTGGGCTATACTCAAGTCCGAAAATTGATGATAAATTAAAATAGCCATCACGGTATTATAATACACAAGACATTGGAAAAGAAATAATTATTAAATGCAAGTATTGTGGGGAGAAATAAATACATCGAATTTAAAGTAACACCCGAAGAACATAATAAATGCACATGTATCATTTTACAGTCACAAGACTTCAATGTCCCTGATGGAATAAACAGGACAATGCAGTTTGAGGAATGCCTTATGCACAGGAGCCATGTGTGCCTCAGATCTCTGATCGCAGGCTTGAGGGCAACTCTCTCAAACACAGGCAGTGACAGCCCAGGAAAGCCCCCTGAAAGAGAACTGTTATGTGTGACCTTGGACCAGAGCAGATAATCAACTACAGGTAATGCTACTACAATAGGAATCTTTTCCTATGACTTGGGGATACATATTTTATGGTATCTGATCAGAGGAAATGTCTCCCACACCTGAAATAATATTTTCATTGCTAAAAGTGCAAGGTCAAAAGAACTGGGTGTCTTATCTATTGATGGGAAGATGTGTTTTGAATTTCTAAAAAGAGTATTTACAGAGAGATTTTTGAAGAGCAGCCCAGCAATAAACTCAAGATGGCCTGTAGCTGTGAAATGAAGTATCTGGTATTGGCCTCCAGATGGCTTGTAAAGCAGTGCTGTCAACAGAACTTCCTGTGAGGACGCAAATGTTCTACGTCTGTGCTGTCCAATTTGGTCGTCACTAGCCACATGGCTATCTATATTCAAATTTAATTAAATTAAAAATTAAGTTCACTGATACTCTATCAAGGGTAATTGTAAAGCTATAGTAATGAAGACCAGGTGATACTGGTGCAAAGATGAACAAAACCAAGCTATTGAACAGAATAGAGTTGGGAAATAGGTCCACATATATATGGTCACCTGCTTTATGACAACTGCAAATGGAGGAAAGTGATCTTTTAAATTAATATGTGGCATTAATTCACTATCCATGTGGAAAGAATGGTATCTGGACCCACCTCTATATCTCACCATTTACAAGAGTCAACTCCAAATGGATTGCAGTTCTAAATAGGCAAACTAAAACAGTAAAGCTGTTAGAGGAAGATGGGAGGAATTGTAATAACCTGGAGTAGGCAGAAATTTCTTAAATAAAACCAGAAAACACCATAAAAATTGATAAATTGGAATATTAAAATTAAGAAATTTTTTCCTCAAAAGACACCATTGAAAGAATGAAAAGAAATCCAGGATGGGAGAAGATATTTGCAACACATACAGCTGACAAAGGATGCATACCAAAAAAATCCTCTCATAATGGATAAACTGGTATACTTATCCAATGGAATACTACTCAGAAATAAAAAGAAATGATTGCTCACACATGAAACAACACGGATGAATTAGAAATACAGTACGCTGAGTGAAAGCAGTCTTACATGAAAGAGTACATACTGTATGATTCTAGTTATATGAAATTTTGAAACAGACGAAGCTAATCTAGAGTGGGAAAAAGCAGAAATGAAGACTGTCTGAGAGGGGGCCTAGAACTCAAAACTCACTTGCTCAAAACTCAGCAAATGTACACTGAACGTGTGTGTATTTCATTTCATGTAAGTTTTACATCAAAAGAAACCTTAAATATTGAATTCTAGTTAGTGATATACATCCCAAAGTATTTAAAGGACGTATATTTCTATCTGCAATTTACTTTGAAATGCAACAACATTAAGATGGATAAAGGAAAGGATGGAAATGTAATAAAGCAAGTTTTATAAAATGTTAAAGGTAGAATCTATGTGGTAGGTTTATGTTTGTTTACTGTAAAATTCTTTAAACTTTGCTAAATATTTGAAACTTTATAATCAA
Organism: Equus asinus; assembly: GCF_041296235.1. NCBI lineage: Eukaryota > Metazoa > Chordata > Mammalia > Perissodactyla > Equidae > Equus > Equus asinus. Next base: position 121,763,957 of record NC_091792.1, read on the forward strand.
ACATTAGAAAAAATACAAATAAACAACTCAGAAAAATGGGCAAAAATTTTAACAGACATCTCATAAAGTTATTTCTAAATAACCAATAAACATTTGAAAAGGTGCTCAACTTCATTAATCATCAGGAAAATGCAAATTAAAATCATGAGACCCAATTATCACCCACCAAAACATCCAAAATGAAAAAAGATGGAAAATACCAAGCGTTGATGAGAATGTGAAACAACTTAACAGTCATATTTTGCTGACAGGAGTGTAAATTGGTGCAGACACCTTGAAAAACTGTTTTAAAATATCTACTAAATTTGAACATGGTACAACCCATGACCCAACAATTCCATTTCTAGGTATATACCCAACAAAATTCATTCATCATTCCTCATGTTCATCAAAAGACATGTATTAGAATGATCATGGCAGCAATATTTTTAATAGTTCCAAAATGTAGACTATTCCAATGCCTATTAACAAAAAAATTGTGGTATATTCACACAATGGAATGCAACACAGCATTCTCATGAATAAACTATAACTAAAATCAACATACGGATGAACTAATAAACACAATAGTCAGTTAAAGAAACCAGACACAAAAGGGAACATGCTGCAATGGTTCCATTTATACAATGTACAAACACAATGATACTACTCTACTTATTACTTACTATTCTAAGGATAGTGGGTAACTCTTGGTTGGAGGGGAGTGGTTAGTGACTAGAAGAAAACACTTCTGGGATGCTGGTTATGTTCTGTTTCTTGAGCTGGTTGCTGGTGCGATCCATTCATGAATTTCAGCAGGTTGTGTATTCATGATTTGTGTACTTATCTGTAAGTATGTAATATTCCAATAAAAAGCAGCCTCTGCCAGAACCTATGGGCAATAATGGACGACAGAGGATTTTACGTTTGAGAGACTTGAGAAGGATTTGAGGGATATGATCAGATTTGCATTAGGAAGATTAATCCTCGGCTTTGTAGAGGATAGCAAGGAGAGGAGCTAAAGGACTGTTTGTGGAAGGAATTTAGGCAAGCATCTATGAAAGCCTGAATTAAAGTAGGGCAATAGGGATGAAAAGGACAGAGTATAGTTGATGTTTAGAGGGCAAGCAGACAGAACTTGGGCAAGTCACTAAATCCCTCTGTGCCTTCGTTTCTTCACTTGAAAAATTGGAATAACAACATATACTTCACTGGGGCTATTTTGATGATTTAATGAGAAGGCACAGTGGGTTTAGTATTGTTACAAAAAAAAAATCAATGCTCATTGCACACTATGCAGAGCAAGATACAAGGTATTAAGATTAGAAAGCTTTAAGAGAAATATCTTAATTTGGCAAGGTCCATGGAAGCCTGCCTTCTCCCAAGCACCGGTAAAATCACCTCCCTGCCTGGGACTGGGTCAGTGTGGGACACAGGGGAGAAGCCCGAGGTTAGGATTGAGGCAGAACATGACAGGATCTGAGTGTGACATGGTCCTAACATGCCACGGGTGAAAAGTTAGGACTCTACTCAGGCGGCCCAAGCTCCAGAACCAGGAACTAAAGGCAGGGACAGGCGTTTCCCCTCTTCCTCCACATCCTCTCAGCTGAGAGGCGGGACACTGAAGGGGGCCAGGATTCAGTTGGGGCCGGAAAAGAAGCCAATGGGACGCGAGTTTTCTCGTGTTCAACCAATTGGTTTTGCCCAAGACCGCCCCATCCGGTGATTGGCACACGCGTCTCCCAGGGTTCTGCCGGCCTGTGGGCGCGGGTCAGAACTCTCGCGAGGGTGTGGTCGTCCTGCGGTCTTTGGTCCCGCTGCTAAGGGGTTGTCTCCCCGCCTCCGTGGCCTCGGACTTGTGGCGGCCTCGGACTTGTGGCGCCCTCGCCGCCTCCCGACCTTGAGCCCGGGGTTGTCGCGGGGTGCCGAGGGGCGGTGGACGCGGCGGGGGCATTGACGAGCCGCAGGCAGGGAGCTGCCTTTCCTAGAGCCCGGGCCCGCCGTGCCGAGGCCGAGATGAGGCGCGGCCCGAGCTCGGGCCCCCAGCGCGCTCCCCTCCGGCTCATCCGCAGGTGCGGAGAGGGCCGTCCGAGCGCCCAGGCCGCCGCTTGGCAGGAGAAACCCGGGTAGTAAAGCGCGCCCGATTAGGCCCTGGCAGGTGCTAACACTCTGTTGAAGGGTTTGCAGCCTTGAATGGGATATTTGAATTAAAAATAGTGGGTGAACTTGTGATTCTGTCGTTAAAACATTTTTGGTGCATGCAGTACAGTATGATAGAGTGCTCATAGGGATTAACCGCCTTACCCAAATGGTCGGTTCCTGTTGCCCCAGCCTGTTTCTGGCTCGTTCTTTTTCTGCTAATTTACAGATAGTTCAAGTAGGGTTAGGGTCGCCTTTATATTTTGAAGTTCGTTTCTAATGCAGACACTTAAAGCAACTCTATTCACCTCCCAAAAGGGTAATGCAGATTCCACCAGTAAAGGAGCATGTCAATATGTATTGAGTTCTTGCGCTTGTCAAACAACACAAAATTATCTTAAGGTACTTTATACTTAATGCTAAAAGTTCTCAGCCTGAGTCTATGTTGTCACTGAAGGGAAAGCACTGCTTTCCAAAAAAAAAAAAAGTCAATGGGGATTGAGAAGAGAATATTTAACCCAGCAGATGTCTGAATCTTCAGGTACCGTTGTAAAGTTTTGTGGAGAATAACAAGTATTGATGAGGATATGGAGAAATTGAAACCCTTGTGCATTGCTGGTGGGAATGTAAAATAGTGTAACCACTTTGGCAAAGAGTTTGGTAGCTCTTCAGAAAGTTAAACATAAAGTTACCATATGATCCAGCAATTCCACTTATCATGTATACCCAGAAGAATTGAAAGCAGGGACTCAAGTCACTTGTACACCAAGGTTCATAGCAACATTATTCCCAATAGCCAAAATGTGGAAACAACCCAAATGTCCATCTAAAGATGAATGTATAAACAGAATGTGGTGTATATATACACAGTGGGATATTAGTTAGCTTTTAAAAGGAATGAATACTACCTGCTACAACATAGGTGAACCTTAAAAACATTATAAGTGGAATAAGCCAGACACAAGGACAAATACTGTATGATTCCACTTACATGAGATAATTAGTGTAGTCAAATTCATAGAGACAGAAAAGAAGAGTAGAGGTTACCAGGGACTAGAGAGAGGGAAGAACGAAGAATTCCAGTTTAATGGGTACAGAATCTCTGTTTGGGATGATGGAAAAGTTCTGGAAATGTGATGGTTGCACAACATTTGAATGTAATGAATGCCACTAAATTGTACACTTAAAAATGGTTAAAAGGATAAATTTTATGCATATTTCACCACAATTAAAAGCAAAAACCAAAACTCATCAATAAAGTCACAACCAATCATTGGAAAACCTCATTTTAATTCTAGTATCTGCATTGTACAACTGTAATTTGTGAAAACCTTTTCAAACTTTGATCTGAGAACTGAGAGAAATTTGTGTTCGAAGCTTACAAGATTCTGTTTTTCAATGTATGTATGTTTGTTTTAAACTCTGACTATACTCGGTAGTATTTGCAGGATGAATATGGGTAATAATACTTATGTGTTAGAATTCCTAGGGACCTGACAACACATATTGTACAGACTGGAGATGTCAGCATATATATTGCTATATAGTTGGAAATAAACTATTTTGGTATTTTACATTTGAGCCTGCCTATCAATCAACATCAGAAAAACCATAATTTCAAACTAGCTCATTCTAAATATTCTAAATAAACAGCCAAGACAAGTGGCAGCTTATATAATGTTATTAGGTTGAATTTTTATCTTGGGTTCTTTTTGGGAGGTAAATGCTCTCTGCAGACAGTTAATGCATTTTTTTCCTTTAAGGAAGATTAGCCCTGAGTTAACATCCGTGGCCGTCTTCCTCTACTTTATATATGGGACACCTGCCACAGCGTGGCTTGATATGCAGTGTGTAGCTCCATGCCAGGGATCTGAACCAGTGAACCCTGGGCCACTGGAGCAGAGTGTGTCAACTTAACCTCTGCACAACTGGGTTGGCCCCCAGTTAATGTATTTTAAGTGTCAATTTCCTATCCATTTGACAAGTGAGAAGATGCTGATTTATTTTCTCCCCTTCTGTAGATGGGAAAATAGAAGGTATTCAGGCTGAGATGGTATGACGCTGAAGGCTTGATCAACTTCTTCAAAGATCGTTTGCAATCTTCCATTGTAATTTTGACTAATTTTTCATGTGTGGTTTGTGAAATCAGAGGAGTGATTGTTGCCAGGATATGTTATAACATGTTTCAGCTAGCCACAACCATGCTTCAAGGCTGCCAGCTAAATTTGTGAGTAGATGAGAACAGAATTATTTCTTTTTTCATCATAAAAATGAGTGACCATTATTGAGAGCAAAGAATTCATATTAAACTTTGTGTAGAGTTAAGTAAATCTGCAAGTGAGACACTTGAAAAGTTAAAAGTAGCTTATGGTGAAGAAATAATGTCAAGAGCAAGAGTTTTTGACTGGCATAGAAGGTTTAAAGAAGGTGGAAATGATATCCACGATGATGCTCGAAGTGGCCGGCCAGTCACCCACGGCACACATGAAAACATTGAGAGGGTCAGAAATTTGGTTTGCTCAGATAGCCGCATAATGGTAAGAAAAATGGCTGAAAAGTTAAATTTAGACGAAGAAACAGACTCATTCTGAAAGAAAACTTGCGGAAAGTTTCTGGCGAGAATATGTCTCCTACTATTGTGGTTGATGATCCTGTAGAGGTTAAACCAAAAGAGAGCTGCGCAGGAACCTGCCTCTGGGGTGCATATCCAAGGCACAATCCAACAGTTTTGTTTCATTGGTCTTGGAGAAACTTCAGGCTGAATCTAAAATGAGCTGGGCTTCTTCAACCATTTTCCTTCAGCTTTGTAGGTACGTGATTTAAGCAGAGTGGAAGCTGCAGAGCTGAGTGTGACAAAGGAGAGAGCATGGAGCTGGAAGTTTATTAGGAGGAATCTAGCAAACTGTTACCTCAGAAGGAGAGACTCAACATGGAAGCATTTCTACTTTATTTCTTCACGGTGAGCTCGTTTGAACAATCAGTAGGTTAGCGGCAGGCTAGGAGTGAAACCCTAAACAGGGAGCTAGAGATCAATGTTATTCTATATGGAAACATCTCAAAAAAGAATGAGAGAGTGGCCACTTTTAGGCAGAAATAGTCACTTGTAATAATGAAACTTCTTTTTGTTGATGGAGATTGTTCAGTTGTTGGAAACAGATATTCAAGGCTGTCAGCGAGAAAGAAATAGATGAAGTTGTAAGGAATGGTTTATGGAAAAGTACACTCTCCCCTTCTACTCCCCCCCCCCCCTCAAAAAATCAGGACCTGATTTTGGTCAGAAGCTCACAAAGCCTTCTATTCTTTATGTAATCTAAATTTCAATTTTAAACAGATTTTTGTATGTAAACTGTTCAGGTCTGGAATTTGGGATGAAGGGTAGACAAATAGGGCTTAGTTTTGATCTTAAGTTCTTTCATCAGGAGAATGACATTCCATAGGCTGAGCAGAGTTTCGAAAGGCATTCCTGCAAATAGCAACAAGTAAACAACAACACACAATCTTCTCAACAAGAACGGACTGAGTTTTTTTTTTTTCAAAGATTGGCACCTGAGCTAACATCTGTTGCCAGTCTTCTTTCTTTTTTCCTTCTTCTTCTTCTCTCCAAAGCCCCCCCAGTACATAGTTGTGTATTCTTAGTTGTGGGTCCTTCTAGTTGTGGCATGTGGGATGCTGCCTCAGCATGGCCTGATGAACGGTGCCATGTCCATGCCCAGTATCAGAACCTGTAAAATCCTGGGCCGCCGAAGCAGAGCGCGCAAACTTAACCACTGGGCGACAGGGCCTGCCCCCTTGCCAATCTTTTTTTTGGGCGGCAACCACTGAGTTTTGACCTTCACATTTTCCGTGTTGTACTACTGACTGAGCATATTGGTCATATTCTAAGCATCAGCTCTAATAAGCATTCATCAAAGGGAAGGCATGACCTTGAATATTCATGAGGCCACAAATAGCTTCAAGTACATTATGGTCAAGTCAATTGGTAGTTTTGCTGAGACATTAATAAAAAAGCATTGGTAATTCATGTCAGAGTGATATAGATATGGCATTCTTCTGCAGAAGTAATAGGTGAAAAATGGTTTCACACGAAAGAAATTTTGATAAACCTAGAAAATAATGCACAGAAAAGAATTTCTGACTATTTTGTCCATTAACATGAGCGTTTTAGTTAAGGAACCAGTCGAGTCGTGTGCTGTTCCTTCCCAAAAGAATAAATTTTGAGTTCAACGAGTATGAACTTCTCATTCAGAAACTCAGGTTCTTTGCCCTTGTTTCCTTCCCAATCCCTAGGATGAAGCTACAATCGCTCAGTATTGGTATTGTTGCAAGCTAGATACACCACAACTACAGCACGCGGGACTGAAGTCAGAGCCCTGTGGCAGTGACCCTGAGAAGACTGGTTTCATTAGTTATACCATTACTTTTTCTTTTTTAAAGCCTCCCAGAAATTCAAGTTTACATTTCATGGAACATGAGCCAAAACTAATTGAGGTTGTTTATGGAAAAATCATCTCATTTTAATGGTCTGTACCTCTGGGACACTGCTGGCCAAAGCTGTATGGCCCACAAGGCAAAAATTATGATAATTAGACTGTTTTTCCTATTGTCTTATTTCCATGACTGAATTTTTATGTGAACTTTGGATGGTGTTTTGTACTGTGTAATGAAATTTATTACAAGTATATGTACATGACATTCCAGTAAACCATAAATTGATTTCTTACTAGTTTTGATAATCTGTGTTTTATTATGAGGTATTTGCTAATCCTCCAAATTTTAGCCACATGCTCATGTCTCTCATGATTTCAATCTAAATAAATTTTAGCTTCATTGCTATACCTCTGAAATGTTTTAAATTGACTAACGAATAGATAAGATCTACCCATAAGGCACTTATAAAAACTGTGGAGTTGGTGTGGTGAGTGCTGACTCCAGCTGTATTGTGATCTTAAGCTTTCCATCTGTGTTAGTTACCTGAGGCTTCCGTAACCAATTACTGAAAACTTGGTGGCTTAAACAACAGAAATGTATTCTCTCACAATTGTGGAGGCAAGAAGTCAGAAATCAGTTCCACTGGGTCATTCTAGTATATTCTTCCTAGGAGGCTGGGATCTGTTCCTCGCCTCTTCCAGCTTCTGGTGGCTGCCAGCATTCCTCAGCTTGAGGTCGTGTCATTCCAGCCTTCAAGGCCAACACCAGATCTCTCTGCTTCGTCCTCTTGTGGCCTCCTCCTTTGTGCATGGAATCACCTTCTGCCTCCCTCTTATAAAGGCGCCTGTGATTGGGCTGAGGGCCCACAGAGGCTATCCAGGATAATCGCTCCATCTCAAGATCCTTAGCCTAACCCTGTCTTTTTCCAATGAGGTAACGTTGACAGGTTCAAGATTAGGACCTGATATTCTTGGGGGCCATTATTCAGCCTGCTACACCATCTCTCTAGGTTTTGACAGGTTTTTCTTCTGTAAAACAAGGTGGTTGTACCAAATAATCTCTAGAACAGTACTGCCAATAAAAACTCTCAGCAGTAATGGAAATGTGTAGAGTAGCCCCCAGCCCCACGTGGCTATTGAGCACTTGAAACGTGGCTGATGCAACTGAGGAGCTGAAATTTTAATTTTATTTAGTTTTGATTTAAATTTAAATAGCCCCATGTGTCATATTAGACAATGTGGTTCTGGTATCTCTGTAGTTCTAAATACTGTATTCTGAAGCATCTTTAAAAAAAAAAAAATCCTTGTTTTTCCCACCCTCTGTGTATAAAACTGCTCACATCTTTCATCTATCATTTAGTCTAGTGGACTTCAAACTTTTTAGCCAAAATCCTTTTTACCAAAAAAAATTATCTGGAAAACCAAGGTGTAAACAGGCTGCACTTCAAGTCCTGAAGTCGGTAGCGGGAGGAGGATCTGTGGCAGACGCTTCAAGGGGCAAAGAACCTCCTCTAGGACTCAGTGGAATGGAGCTACCTGTGAAACCAGTGGTTACTCCTGGAAACTATTTGCTAGTGTCTTCAGCCAGACTTTCACACTTGTAGTTTCACATCTTTCATCTTGACAGTAACTAGAAAACATTGTCATTCTCATGGCCTGTTTTCAGTTGCACAGGAGCACTGTTGATGTGGCATCTTATGCACTCCTTGTTCTGCCAGGACACTTACTATAGGCTGTTAAGGCGTTAGGCCTATTTCCTCTCCATTTTTCTTCCCCTTCACCTACTCAGCATTGGACGGCAGCTCATATAGGCCTTTTGCCCCCTCATTACCCCTCCCCGCCCCATTGCCGACTAGTCACAGCACTCTGCTAAGGAGGACTCTGGGGCCCTTACACGGGAGGCCTTGATCAATGGACCGACTGCAACCATATCCACTGATTTTTGTCTGCTGTGTTCACTGAGGTGTTCACAATACCTAGAATAGTACCTGGCCCATAGGAGGTGCTCTATTGCTTATTGGATGGACACTAAAGCCAGCATTTTGCTAGTATATAAACACTAAATACCAGTATTGTCATTTTGTTATAATATTACAATGATTATACAATATTATAAAAATGATCCTATGGTACTACCAATGAATGACATTTACTGAGTGCTTACTACTCACCAGGTAGTTAGATGTACCATGTATAAACTCAACTTTAATAACTATGAATACCAGTTTACAGATAAAGAAGGGAGGGGATTTAACCTAGGCTTTTAATACTATGCTGCTAAGAACAGGTAGCTGTAAGCCACTCACCTGAATGTCAAATATAATTCAACTCACTACCAGTTATTGATATTAAGCTTAATTATAAATGATACTGCTCCTTATACTATAGTCATGATGGGTTTGGGGCTAAGTTAAGTATTTGAGGACCTATAACATGCCAGGCACTCAACTAGACCCTAGGAATATGGTGGGAACCAAGATGGACTCTACCTGTAACAGTCCAGAGGTTGCAGAATGTAGGGGCAGGGGCAGTCAGACAAGTATACAAGCAACTGCACATGTACTTCTAAGTATAAGGCCATCACAGGGTGCCATAGAAATCCAGGACAGGAGCACTTATGGCGGGGGGCCATAAGGTCACAGGAAAGTTGGGTAGGAGTGGGAAGCATATGGGTGGTAGGGAGCATTCGAGGTAAAATTAGAGCATTCAGCAGTCTGAGAGGCCAGAAGGCAACTTGACATTTTAGAACGGTCTGAACATCCACCTTAGCCCTGCATACAAGCTGTCATGAAATGCTCACTCTAAGGTTTCACTTAGCCTTTCCCTAAACCTTTAAACACATCCCTCCTCAGGGCATTAGCACTTGCTCTCCCTCTGCCTGAAACGCTCTTCACCCATCTATGTAACCATGGCATCTCCTTCATGTCTTCTGTGCTCAGTCCTTCCCTGGCCAGTCCTATCTGAAATTCTAAGTCCACATACATGCACTACTTCCTGTTTCCCATCCTTTCCCCCACCCCTCACAATTATGGCCTTCTAACATATTAATTAAATTACCTAAAGTTATGAGGCTGGATTTTACAGTACAATATGGAATATAAAAGAAATGAAGTTTAGGGGCTGGCCGTGTGGCAAAGTGGTTAAGTTTGGTGCACTCTGCTTCAGCAGCCCAGGTTCATGGGTTTGGATCCTGGGTATGGCCCTACATCACTCATCAGTCATGCTGTGGTGGTGACCCACATAAAAAAATAGAGGACGACTGGCACAGATGTTAGCTCAGGGCAAATCTTCCTCAACAAACATAGAATAGAAAAATAAAAAATAGAAAAATAATTAGAAAAATAGAAAGAAAAGGAAATGAAGTTTAGCTAGAAAAATATTATGAAATAAGCATTATGACTCCAAGGTGAATATTAAATATCTTTATTTAAGACTTCTGGAAAATGAGGTATTTGCAGACATTCAGAGCTGGTCAACAGGAAGAACTCCTTCTAGCACATACTGGGTTGTTCATCTCGCTACACTATCACATTTCTTCCCACATGGAAACTTTCCCCATCACCTCCAAAACCTTCACATTCTAACCTAGCACCATTGTGTTCTTTAAATCCTTTTACAGCTCATTATGCTACATTCATCAAAAACACCTAACATGCTGACAGATGCTCCCTTTATGCCAAATTTTGGGTAACTTCTGGAGGTGTAACAGAACTAAATATTATGAAAAGCTTATATTCTTAATAGCTCTACTGTGGTGTTTCCCTCCAAAACTGGTCTAATCCCAAGGACACTAAATCCCAAGAAAGATAAGTGATTTTTCAGAGGTCATACAGCCAGACAGTTACCTATGAGGCTCCTTGTTCAGAGCTATGCATATGTGATAGGACCTTGAGTCACTATCTGACCTGTTGCTTCATCTGTAAAATGAGAAAATAGTATCAACTTCATAGAGTTGTGAGAATTAAAAGAACAAAATAAAGCTTCTGCTACACGGCCCTCTCACCACCAGCATTGTCCTACTGCTCTAACCCCAGTGACTACATGGACACATGGCTGCTACAAGTTATGTAAGAATATCTGACAATTTCAGAGACCCCTGTGTATTGTAAACTGTACAGCAATAGTTGATCTAAGTCAGTGAAAATACCAGTACCAGAGCATTCCAGCTTCAATGGCCGTACCTGTAGTTTTCAACCTATAAAAAGAAAGAAAAGTTTTAAGTAACTTTTAAGCAGATAGAAAAAAGACAAAGTATCCAAATTCCCTTCTCTATTTGAAAACACCATACGGTATCCCCATAGGAGTTTAAAAAGCGTGCTTGAATGTACCATCGAAGCTAAGGTTAAGTTTAAATCGATCACTTTGCTATTAACTGTATAAAAATATCACAAAGGTGCTTAAACTGGAAGGAATTTTCTTGTGGTTCAGCTGTGACTCCAGACAGGATCCAAAGAGGAGTCTGACAATCTCCTCTCAGGGTTTTATGGAGACTTACTTTGCCCTTCTGTGTTAGCCTCTTAAGGCACTGCGTCAACCTTAAAAGGGCACAGGAAAGGGCCATGTGGGTTTTTACAGGGTTCCCCACGGTTTCCTGCGCTCCTGCTTCGTCAGTATCCCATGGATCTCAGCAGTTTCTTTAACAATTCTGACAACCCACTAGAAGCAGCTGTTGTGCGGGTGGAGCCCGTGAACGTAAATTTCCTCCACGTTAAGGCAGAGCCGGATTCAGGCCCCTGCCGCAATCACGCGCCCGGGCACCCTCCGGTCGCCACTGGCCACGTGCTCGGGGCCTGGGCCACTTCACTTCGCTCAAGGACAGGGACCTACCTGCGCTCAGAACTGAGGCCGCTGCACCCCGCAGACGCCGCACACAACCTCCGCAGGCCCGAGGTCGGTCCAGAATGGCTCTCGCCGCCGCAGGCGCGGCCGGGCCCCGAACCCGCTACCAAGTAGCCGCGGCTGCGCCCTGGGGAAGCAAAGCGCAAAGCTGTTACCGCGGCCGGGGCTGCCCACCGGGAAGCCTCCTCCGGACGGCGCCCCGCGGCGTCTGTGCCTCGCGCGGCCTCTGGACGGGCACGGCCGCCCGCCCCCCGGGCCGCCGAGGGCTGCTCTACCCCTCCGTCCTGGCCGCCGGGAGCAGCGGAGCTCCGGGCGGGCAAAGCTCGAGGGGACGCGGGACGAGCCCAGCCACACCCGGGCCGGCCGGGTACCCACCCGCCACGAGGAGCCGGAACCCCGAGCCACTCACCGCCCTGGTCAGCGAGACTAAGAGGCCGGCGCCGGGCGCGCGGCGCGGAGACAGGGGAGGCGGCGCGGGCGGGGCAGCCAATCCCCGGGGAGGGACGGACGGGGGCGGGACGGCCGGCTATTGGTGCCCGCGGTCCTCGCCTGCCCCGGTGCTTTTGGCTCTTTCCGTGGCGGGAAGACACTCAAACCTGCGCGGAGCATCCTTCCTGGAACCTCCGGGAGTCCTGGCCCCTCCCAGGCCTAGATCCCCGTTGATCTGGTTCTGTGAGGACAATGTGCCTTCCCCGGGACTCTCCTGGGGAGGCCCCGGCCGTTACCCCAGGGCCAGGCCACGACACAGAGACTCCCTTTTTTACCACTATGCTAGTCCGTTATCTGTTTAGAGCCTGTCCTGCTAAACCTAAGGGTAAGAAAAAGCCAGGACCATGTGTCTTTCAAAAAGCTCACCCACGGCCCCTCCTAAATCAGGAGGACCAGCCTCTTCCTCGTGCTCTCTTCATTCTTTTAACGTGTTCAATAAGGAGACCGTAATCAGCCCGGGGGTGGGGGGCACAATCCTTCCCTAGGTGACTGCTCAAACTTGGCAAACAAGTAAGTGGAATAAAATGGGAGTATATGCTAAAACGAGAACTTATATTACTGTTCTAAGAGTTTACCATCTGTTAACAAATTTAATCCTCAAAATATCTTTTATCATCCCGATGTTGTAAGTAGGGAAACAGACACGTTGAGTAACTTTTCCAGGTCACAGGGCAGCTAGCAAGTGGTGGATCCGGGATTTCAACCCAGCGTTCCCTCAAAACACTATACGTCCTACGCTGCCTCTACCCCGGTGAGGGAGGGAAGGGAGACGGACAAACAGCCTCCATTTCACTAGCTGATCAAGACAGGCATCTCGGGTGCGGTTGGGGGTCCACAGCACAAAGAACAGCTTGCGGTAGAGCCCAGAGGTGGAACACGAAAGCGCTTGACTTGTTTAAGGACCCAAAAGTGTAAATGGAACTTAGGAAGGTAGGAGCAGAGCAGCCTGAGATGAGGGGCGCTCTGGGCCATACCATCAGTGAAGGAGGCCCTGGTGGAGTTTGTATTTAATGCTAAGAAGGACGGAAAGCTGTTCCAGCCGTTTTAACAGGGGAATCGTAGGATCTTATGTAGGGCATGGTTTAGGATGTGATTAAGATGGTTTTGGTGATGAGAAGAAATGGAATAAAAGTTATCAATAAAACCTAGCAGTCACCTGCTGCTTTACAGATATTCATAAGATGATGGTAAAATGGGTTAAAGTGACAGAGGGAGCACCAGTTTGCTGTCCGTTCACCAGTCTGATTCAGAGTCTTCCAAACGTATCTCTAGCTTTAAATCCATTTCTTTTATAGCCCCTTTTGATAGCTGAGAGTATTACTTTTCCGTTAACTATGTCAATGAACATGGACAAGTTACATGGGAAGACTCTCAGAAGAGAGAAGTATATCTTAGGATTAAGTGGAAACCTACTGTGGGTTGAGAACAGTGTGCAGCATCTCTTCCTCCCAAATCAGGTGATAAAAATGGAAAGAGGTTATGAAAGAATTATAATAGTGTTTAACTTCAACTCAGGAGAAATCCAGCTCAATCTGGGGGCTTCACACCTCTGGCCAAATATCTCAATTCAATGAAGATGGCAACTGCCGTTCATTTGAAATGGTAAAACCATTCCTTTGGCTTAGAGGAGAAATGTCTTCTCAACTTTAAACATATATATATATATATATATATATATTAAAATTAAATACAGAGGTGATGGAGCAAAATAAACTCACTGTATAACTGCTTTTGAGTTAAGTTCAAGATAATTTCTATTTGGTATTAAAAATGCTTGTAATTCAGTTTAAAGGAAATGGAATCAATTGGCTTTATTACCGGGCCTGATTGTTCGAGAGAAATTAGTCTGTCCAATTTGAGAGAATTCACTTTGACGTAGAGGAACAGGGATCCAGGTAGGAAGGCACAGGAGACCTGTTCACAGTCCTGTTGGGCAGGAGAGCTCCCAAGCTTTTCGTTTATATATTTTTTCTGTCTATCTCTTCCCTCACTTCCTCCCTCTGGCTTTTAGCTTCTCTGTGTGTATATACTCTCTCTTTCTCTCAACCTGAGTAAGCCTTCCTTCCATCAAATGTCCCCTAGTCCCCAGATACCACACTCTCCCCCTTACTAACAAACCTTCAGAAAATACTATGTGTATACAGGTCTCCATTGCCTCTGCTCTGTTCACCCCTCAGCTCAGCATAGGTGCCCTATTTCCCTGATACTGTGCCCTCCAAGGTCACCAGTGACTTCCTTGTGACCATATCCATGGTCCTTATCTTACCCAGCCTCTCTGTGACATTTGACAGAACTGACCACTCCCTCCTTGATTCCTCCTTCCCTCTGGTTTCTGAATCTCCACTCCTCCCTGGTTTTCCTCCTCCATCTGTGGCCCTTCCTTCTTACTCTCTGTCCTACCCTTCAAGTTAGTTCTGGCAACAATTCTTTCTCAACTCTCTTCCCTTTTTACTCTGAACACTCTTGCTGACCAACTTCAGTATCGGAAAACTTCACACATTATCTCTAATTCATAAAACAGTTCTGCAGGGGAGATAATGAGAATATTATTAGTAACATTGAATGAGCACTTATCAACCAGTCATAGTATTTAGTTCTTTACATAAAAATAACATTATCATCACTTTAAAGATTATAAACAGACCAAGAAAGGCTGAGTGACTTTCCCAAACTATACCACTCACGGCAGGGCTAGGATTCCAATCCTGGACTCCCAGCCTGTCTGCTTTCCTCCACCCGACCCCGCCTCCCATGCAGATGATCCTTCAGCCTAGACCACTCTCCCAGGCTTCAGGTACCATATAGCTACAGGCTTGTCCTCATCTGGATGACCCAGAGACATGGCAAAATCAGCTTGTCCCAAACAGAGTCCATTCCCTTCTTCCAACTCCACACTTTTTTGTGTCCTCTGCCTTGATGAATAACAGTTCCTGAGCCCAGTTGTCCAAGACTCAGCCCAAATGATGTCCTCTCTCTGCCTCCACTTCCCATTCTCAGCCTTCTGTTTCCTCACCTCCTTTTATTCAGTTGGTTCTTCCTATTGACCATCCTGTGAATCCTCCCTCTTCTTTCCACCCCGTCTGTACTTCAGTTCTGGCTCACATCATCTACTTTCTGGTCCACTGCAGCAGCCTCTACTTAGCCCCCGCCTCCAGTCTTCCGTCCCCTAATATATCCTCCACACGGTTGTCATCTCCATTGGAAATCCTTAAATGGCTCTTCACTGCCACCAGGAACAAGACAGATCCCCTATCTTGTTGCCTTCCCCCTGCCCCCTCACATCCCTATTATGATCCAGCCATGCTGAACTATTTGCAGTGCCATGAATGCTCTGTCCAGCACTGTTCAACACAGCTCTCTGCAATGATGGAATATGGTAGCCGCATGTGACTACTGGCTACTTGAAATGTGACTAGGACAACAGAGGAACTGATTTTTAAATTGTATTTACTTTTACCTAAGTTAAATTTAAATAGTCCTACACAGCTGGTAGATACTTATTGACAGCACAGCAGTTTAGACCACAAAGTGTGGTCCAGCTGCATGGACATCACCTGAAAGCTTGTGAGAAATGCAGAATCTCAGGCATCATCCTGGATCTGCTGATTCAGAATCTGCATTTCAACCAGATCCCCAGGTGATTTGTATGCACTGCACACAGTGCTCTTGCTTCATTGCCTTTGCATGTGCTGTTGTCCTTGTCTGGACTGCCTGTCACCTCCCCTCCTTTGCTCCCGAACTCCTATTTATCCGTTAAGACTCAGTATCTACAATCACAACATATTCTTAATATGGTTATCTGGAGGGCAGAGGATGAAGGGGGTGGGTGGGGAGGAGTGAGAGGGAGAGAGAAAATGTCTGTGATAAAACCACATGTAACTTGTACTCCCAAGTATCCATGTATATCTATATCTGTCTATCTATATATGTCTGTACATGTATCTATGTATCTAGTGTGTGTGTGTACATGGAAAGATGGTTACTAAAATGTTAGTGGTGGTTCTCTCAAGGTGGTGGGACTTCGTGTGTCTTTTTTTCTTTTTATTGAATATATGTTTTTGAGGTATCATTCAAATCCTTCAAAATGAGCATATATTATTTTTAATCAGAAAATAAAATAATCATTTTCATTACAGAAAACAAAGGAAAGGCTATTTTACCCTTCTATAAATAGTTGCAAGAACATGGTGTCAGAATAAAGTACAGCACTTTTCAGAAAGGAGAGCTGACACCTCCCTCAGTTGGAGACGCAGTCTTGTCTGTATGCCCCGTTATTATGGGCTGGCAGTGGCCTGGGCATTGGTAACACCTGACCTGAAGCCAGCAGAAGAAACCAGAATGATCTCCCTTGTGATGCCGTCTCTGTTCTCTCCTGTGTCTGCCCTCAGGCCCCAGTAGGTGTGATCCGAACACAGTGATGGTAGCCTGCTCTCCACCCCCAGCCTGGGTTCCTCTCGATGGCTGGAGACTGAGGCGGGTGTTAGGTGTACTGAGAGGGTCACTTAGAATCACTGAGGCATCTGCAGAGGCATTTGGGCACCTTGGTGACTGGGGTGGCATCTTATTTGGCTCTAAGCAGCAATGACTTGTTCTACCAAATGCTCAATTAGGAACCAATGTTTTTGTAAATTGGCTGTTGCATTTCATTCTTTTCTGTTTTGGCATTTTTTTCCTCACTGAAAAAAATGTGACAACCACCTATAGAGGTTATTTTATTTTTTACTTTTTTAAAGATTTTATTTTTTTTCCTTTTTCTCCCAAAGGCCCCTGGTACCTAGTTGTGTATTTTTTACTTGTGGGTCCTTCCAGCTGTGGCATGCGGGATGCCGCCACAGCATGGCTTGATGAGCGGTGCCATGTATGTGCCCAGGATCCAAACCAGCGAAACCCTGGGCCACTGAAGCAGAGCGTGCGAACTCAACCACTCAGCCACGGGCCTGGCCCCCAAGGTTATTTTAAATTCATAGTGAAATGGGTTTTGCTGAGCTGTGGGATGCAATTTCTGCAGAGCTTAGTGGGCTCAGCGGTGGAAGCCAGTGGGCTCCAGCTACAGGGCAAGGCCACAAAAAGCCACCAGCATGAACAGAGGAGGCAACATAGCCTGGGGCCAAAACATCCAGCACAACAACTGATCTGCAAAAATAACAGGATATTGTGAAATTTGATTAAACAGCAACATGAAGGAAGCATTTTTTGGTGAGACAGCTCCATTTTAAGGGTAGTATGCAAGCATTAATACAACTCCAAAGACAGATCAGAAGAAAATTTATATTCTTTATTTTAGACCAAAGGTGGCTCATCTAAGTGAATGAAAAACCTAGTGGGTTTTTTTTAAGATTTTTTTTTTTTTATTTTTCCTTTTTCTCCCAAAGCCCCCCGGTACATAGTTGTGTATTTTTAGTTGTGGGCCCTTCCGGTTGTGGCATGTGGAACGCTGCCTCAGCATGGCCTGACCATTGGCGCCATGTCCGTGCCCAGGATTCGAAACCCCAGGCCACCGAAGCAGAGCGCGGGAACTTAACCACTCAGCCAAGGGGCCAGCCCCCAAACCTAGTGTTTTAAATCAGCCTTTTTGATGTATATGATCATATTGATAAGTCTATATCCATTGATCAATCTGTCTACTGTCAGCCCCCATTTCTCCATGTAATGGTGGCTCCAGAGATGTAATGACTTGGATATCAGGGGGAGCCAGACTTGGTGAGGCCCAAAGCTTAGACAATTTGGGTGGTCCTTCTTAAGAAAAAGATTGCACAATCACCTTTTATGCACTTTACAAAAATATACAATCATGTGAGCACATTGCTAGAGCCGCTCCCAGGCCCTGGATGGGGCCCAAGCAGATAAAGAGTGTGAAAGCTAAACTTTACTTTTCAGTAGCTTCTTGATAAATCCACTTCTGCTGCTCGGATGCTTTAGAATGGGAAAGCTTTGGCTCTCCTTTAGTAACATCCCTAGTACGGCATAGCTAAGGAGGAAACCCCATGTTTGTAACACAAGGCCTTCTTCTTGAATCATCAGGATAACGGCCAGCTTTTATTGCACACCCATTATTATGTGCCAGGCACTGTTTCTGAGATATGTTGTCTCATTCAGTCCTGATAGTAACATCACTCCTCATACTGTCACTGAGAAATATGTAATATGATCTTCGTTTATAGATGTGGAAACTAAGACCCAGAGAAGTTAAATAACTTGCCCAAGAAGATGTACCAACAGAGTGCTGAAACCCAGCTAGAGGGGCGAATTGGTCTCCAGCGTTTGAATTCTTGATGCAGTGTTCTTTCTGCCTGACTCTAGGACCAGGAGCAGAGAGCAGGGCCTGGGATCCAACAACATGAGCTTGGCTGTAGGAAGAGCTTGGTAAGAGCAGACAGGATTATAAGTGACCTGATAGGTCACTAGGAGATTGATCCAGTTACCAAAAGTGGGCAGATGGTCTGAGCCCAATTTGGGGGATGGGTGGTGGGGTAGCTTGGTTCTGAGGCCCAGACATCTCCCCTATGTGAAATGATTGCTTTAGATACTCAGAAATGATGGGTCAACCTGCAGAAGGGTTCCCCAAGATCCACAGACTCAAACATAAAAACGACTGATTGCCTGCACTCTCTGGGGCCACCAAGCCCTTTGGACAAAAAGGCTGCTGGACGTGGGGCTGGCCCCATGGCCAAGGGGTTAAGTTCGTGTGCTCTGCTTCGTTGGTCCAGGGTTTCGCCAGTTAGGATCCTGGGCGTGGACATGGCACTGCTCATCAAGCCATGCTGAGGCAGCGTCCCATGTGCCACAACTAGAAGGACCTACAACTAAAATATACAACTACATACTGGGGGGATTTGGGGAGAAAACGCAGAAAAAAAAAAAAAGGCTGCGGGAAGTGATCTGAGAACAGTGCAACTTGCTTTTCTCCACTCTCTTTGGGATGGAATATACATCATACGTTCCTCTTCTTTTTTACTGTCTTGCACAGAAACACATGAATCCCAATATCTTCCTCAGACTTTCTTTTAAAGATTTATTTATTTATTTTATTATTCCTTTTTCTCCCCAAAGCCCTGGGTACATAGTTGTGTATTTTTAGTAGTGGGTCCTTCTAGTTGTGGCATGTGGGACAATGCTTCAGCATGGCTTGATGAGCGATGCCTTGTCCGCACCCAGGATCCGAATTGGGAAAAACCTGGGCTGCCCAAGTGGAGCGCGCAAACTTAACCACTCAGCCATGGGGCCGGCCCCTGAGACTTTCTTTTAATCCACTTTTTTTGTTTTCCAATGTGGGAAAGTCCTAATAATAAATATATATATGTGTGTGTGTGTGTGTGTGTGTGTACAGTAGTAGATTTTTAAGGCAACTAAATCTCTCTTAACAAGATTCTAAGAGTAAAATTAGGTTCTGAAGCAATATATCAGATCGGAAGCCCTCCACGATAAAATGCTAAGTCTAACACAACACATCAAAGAACAAACTTATTTTGATGTGTAATTAGAAGTACCAACTGAATATTTAGTTAGTAATTTCATCCTCTTAGAACTTAAAGTGGCTTTTGAGGAAAGCATTTGAATAGTTTTTCTCTTTTTTTTAAAATGATCAAGAAACTTTGAGCCCAATGCCTTTCGAATCTGTCCATTAATTTCTCGGAGTTAATGGATGTGTTCTAAATTCTCCCTCTGAACTTTTCCTGCTGAGAAGTTAAAAAGTAAGGACCTGCCTCTAGCATTTGCCCTTCAATCTCACCCTAACTCTTGAGGTACAACTGAAATTTTTGGAATCGAAACAAATTAAGATAATCTAGAAACTCTGAGTTCCTTTATTCTTAACTTTTTATCATGAAAATTTCCAAATCTGCACAGACAGAATTCAACAAGTCCCTGCATATTTATCTTCCAGTCAAACCATCAACCAAAAACATTTATTTTGCATATTTGTTCCATCTATCTCCTTTTGTCAAAGTATTTTAAAGAAAACCCCAGATATCATGTTATCTCACCCCTAAATATTTCAGTATTCATCTCAAAAGATATAATCGTACCTGACAACAATGCCAGGATGATTGCTAAGAAAAGAAACAATAATTCCAAATCCATATTCAACTTCCCCATTGTCTAAAAACGTCTATTTTACAGTTTGCTTGAATCAAGATGCAAATGAAGTTTACTCATTCTATTCAGTTATCTCTAAATTTCTTTTAAGCCTTTTTTAGTCTCCAACAAAATGCCCTCCTCTTTTTCCCCAATGCTGTTAACTTTTTAAATAACAATTTTTGAGATATAATTCAGATACCATAAAATTCACTCTTTTAAATTGTGCAATTCAGTGGGTTTTAGTATATTCATAGAGTTGTACAATCATTGCCATTATTTAGTTCCAGGACATTTTCATCACGTCAAAGAGAAACTCTGACCCATTAACAGTCACTCTCCCATCCTCCTCCCCACATCCTCCTGGCAACCACTAATTTACTTTCTATCTCTATGGATTTGCCTATTCTAGACATTTCATGTAAATGGAATTACACAAGATGTGGTCTTTTGTGTCTGGCTTTTTTTTACTTAGCATAACGTTTTCAAGGTCCAACAAACAAGAGTAGTGCTATGCAATGCTGGACTTCCTTTTATGGCTGAATAATATTTCATCGATTGGATATACTGAATTGTGCTTAACTATCAGCTGGTGGGCATGCCTTTGACTTTTTGAAGAAAACAGGTCAGCTGTCCTGTAGGGTGTTCCACATGCTGACTGATTGCTTCCTCCTGATGCTTTTCAACCCTTTTCTGTATCCTCTCTTTTTCTCATAGACTTGAGAGAAACTTCACATTCTTGAAAACTTGGTGGTCAAACTTTAGTGTGAGGAAGAACTAGCTGGCATGCTTGCAAAAGGTGTAGAATTCTAGGCCCCATCAATACAGAGTCTGATTTAGTAGACTTGAGGGGGGACCAGGAACCTGCATTTTTAATGCACCAGTTGATTCTGATGCAGAAACAGTCATGTGCCACGTAATGACCTTTCAGTCAATGACAGACTGCATGTATGATGGTGGTCCCATAAGCTTAGTACCATACAGCCTGGGTGTGTAGTAGGCTATACCATCTAGGTTTGTGCAAGTCCTGTAGGGGAGGAATTTTCCTCTACCCTTCTAGGTTCTTCTGGCTGGTCTATGAATCAGATTGGCATGAGACAGATTAACAGGAGAAAAAACAAACAAAAGTTTAATAACATGCATACACGGGAGAAACGCAGGAACACTGAGTAACTCACCAAAATGATGGAAGCCCTCAGCATTAAATACCATCCTCAGCTAAAGACAAAAGCTGCTCTGGGCAGGGAGGGTCAGGGACTTCAAAGGGAAGGAAGGCAATTCACAGGTATGTGAAAAGGAGCAAACGTTTGGAAAACAAGTGTTTGGCCACACGGAAACAGAACAACATAGAAGGCAGCCCAACACACAGGTGTCTCTAGGTTCCTCCCTGTCTACCACCTAGTTCATGTTATGCTAAGGTGATAGCTCCCTTCCTGAGACAGGTTTTTTATATGCATTGTTTTAGGCAGTTAAGGGGGAGGTAACAGTAACAAGAAAAACTTTGAGTCTTTTGTTTCTTAAAAATAGCCTAAAATAATCCTCAAGTTAAAGAGACACATTTTGGGGTGGCACATTTTGTTCCCCTTCTGTGCATTCTATGATGTTCTCACAATGACGAAATCACCTAATGACACATTTCTCAGGAAGTATCCCCTTTAAGTGATGCATGACTGTATTCCCAAAATACACTTTGAGAAACTCTGCTAGGTATCCTTAACTCTTGATTTTTTTTTTTTTTTGAGGAAGTTTAGTCCTGAGCTAACTACTGCCAATCCTTCTCTTTTTGCTGAGGAAGACTGGCCCTGAGCTCACATCCGTGCCCATCTTCCTCTACTTTATATGTGGGACACCTACCACAGCATGGCTTTTGCCAAGCGGTGCCATGTCTGCACCCGGGATCCAAACTGGTGAACTCTGGGCCACCGAGAAGCAGAACATGTGCACTTAACCACTGCACCACCAGGCCGGCCCCTTAAATCTTGATTTTAATGGCACTTGACATTTCCCAGGAAAGCCACAAAAGCAACTGGTAGGTTACTGACTTATTTTTTAAACATAAAGTTGAAATATTATTTATAGAATTACTAAAAAGGGCCTAAGCTAATATCCTGGCTGATGTCTTCTGGGTTGGAGATAGACATTTGAAGGAATGACGGCCAAGAGAATTGTGTTGTGGATGTTAATTAGCCATCCTGGAGTGAGTGAAATAGCCAACTTCAGCTTTAAAGGTAATGAAAGCCAAATAGCCTCTAAGAATTAAATCATTGCACAGACTTTTACAGTACTGACCTCACAATTTATAAATGCTCTCAGATTAATAAAAGTACTTTTTGATTCAGGAAATTTTAATCTGAAGCCATTTCTTTTAGGTGATGAAGAACAAAGTAAGGTGTAGATTTTCTAAGAGAGCTCTCCTGTTCCTCTAGAAATATGCTACAACAAAGTACAACCATTTTTGCTTCAATATTTTTTCATTATCTTTTTCATTATCTAAATAGTGTATTTTAAACAGCAAAACCTCCTAGTATGAAAGAGTTGTTTTCCCCTAATTTAATGTTAAGAGTTCCCTTTCACTTAATAGATGAGTGATGCTCTTAAGGGTCTTTTAATGGTTCTCAAGCAGCAAAATCTGCAAATGGAGATCCATTTTCTCCGTGTGTCTTATTAAGCTCTTATAGAAGAGAGTAACGTGGCTGAGGAAAAAACCACCGGTGCTTTTTTCAGGCTATGAGAGAAAAAATGGATTTCAGAATAATGAAAACTGAGTTTTGACTTTCAATGCCCTTCCAGGGGTGTTTATAGGGGCCTTATCAGGGGAAGAGAATGTTTACTTCCTGAGTATAAGAACCTCGACTTCCTGCTTCTTGAGTAATAAAAACTTCAACTTCTGGAACTCATTAGCCTGACTTGTAAGGGGTGAGTGTCTACAGCAAAAGTATATTTTAAAAGACTTCTTATTCTGGAAAATTTCAAGCATACCCCCAAATAAGGAGAATATTGTAAAGCTCTGCACGCCCAGCATCAGGCTTCAGCAATTAGCAATATGTTACCAATCTCATTTCTTTTCTTTTTTTTTTTGAGGAAGATTAGCCCTGAGCTAACTATTGCCAATCCTCCTCTTTTTGCTGAGGAAGACTGGTCCTGAGCTAACATCCGTGCCCATCTTCCTCCACTTTATATGTGGGACGTCTACCACAGCATAGCTTTTTGCCAAGCAGTGCCACGTCCGCACCCAGGATCCGAACCAGCGAACCCCAGGCCGCAGAGAAGCGGAACATGTGCACTTAACCGCTGCACCATCGGGCCAGCCCTGCCAATCTCATTTCATCTGTCCACCTACCTTTCTTTTTGCTCAAGCATTTTCCAGAAAATTCCAGACATTGTGTCATATCACCTGTAAAAATTTTAGTATGCATTTCTAATTGACAAAAATGTTTTAAAAATAACTAAATGCTATTATTCATACCTAACAATAATTTTAAATTATCATCTAACACCAGGTCCATGTTCGGACTTCCCTGATGGTCTCAAAGCCGTCTTTTTACAGGTGGTTTCTTATAATCAGAATCCAAACAAGAGCCCCACACAGCATTTGGCTATGTCCGTAAGTCTCTTCTCTTTTATACCATCTTCCTCCCTTCCCTGACTACTGATTTGCTGTAGAAATTGGGTAATTTGTCCTGTAAAATGACCCACATTCTGGATTTGTCTTATTGCCTCCCCCTCAGTGTCATTTTACTTGTTTCTTGATCCCCTGTATGTCCCATAAAGTGGCTTGATGAGATTCAGGTTGAATTTTTTGGGGCAAGAAAACTTCATACTTCCTGGTGCATCACATCACAAGGCACGTGCTGGCACAGCTGTCCCATTTCTCTAGGCTTCATCAGTGAATTCAGGTGGTGTCAGTTGGATGCCTCCATCATAAAGTTAGCCACACCCTTTCACTAACAGGCTTTAGTGTCCACTTATGTTCATTCATTATACTCTTTATTCCATTAGTAGCTGTAAAATAGTAATTAGAAATTTAAAAAAACCATTCCTTCTGCATTTATTAGCTATATTTCTATAAAGAACAACTTTTCCTCAAATACTATTTGGTTACCTTGAAAGACGGTTCATACAGGAAAGGTACAATAAATTCTTTTTATTTGCCTTTTTGTTGCAAATTCCAGAGTTACGCAACCTCCGATAATGCCAGAGAGGTCTCATATTCTTATGAATTCAGGATTTTTATGTTTTACATTTCATCAAAAGTACGTCTTTAAAATTGATGCTGGAGACGGAATCAGGAAATGTTGGCATCAGCCTTCTGAGATAGCATTGCTCAAAGGATGGCCACAGACCATATACATCAGAATCCCCTGGAGCCTTGGGTAATACGTAAATTCCTGGTCCCCACCAGGACCTTCTGGGTCAGAGTCTTTGGGAGTAAGCCCTGGAATCTGCATTTCTTACAAACTCCACGAGGGATTCTAAAATAGCTAGGGAGTGGGCAGCCTTAAGAGACGACCTTATCAGAGCCTGGGGACAAGCCACCAAGTGGATACACACCTGAGCAGTTATTCCAAAATAAGCTCATGAGATTACCCACTGATGGTTCAACAGAAGGGAGGGTGGATAAATTAGCTCCTTCATGGAGGGCCCAACAGACAAGAGCAGTGCTGTGCAGTGCTGCATTCCGTGCAGTGTTCTATCTCGGTTCAGATAATCTAGGTTCTGACTACCCATTGTTATCAGAACTCTGGGAAACTTTCACAACAGTAAATCCTGTACAACATGGTTCTACATGGCAGGGAACGAATCTCTCCTGTGGATTCCCAGGGAGCAGTGTTGTTAACATCCACAGCCTCAGATCCTGCACAGCTGCTGTCCACTGGGCCCCAGAGACTCCCATTGCGTGATTTGTGTCATCTCATCAGATAACACGCTTCCTCATCCATAAGGATACGGAGTGCCATTCGTATTTGAAGTATCAATTAGCACTGTTCTCATACATTCTATTTTTGAATTGCTCATCTCCTCTGGGGAACTCACTTTCAATATTTCATTAAAGTCCCCTAATGCTTGACATGTTGAGCAAAACATTGGTTTAGTTGGCTTTCCATAAAAGTGATGATCCATTTTTATAATTTCATTTGCCTTTATTTATCCAATTTTAAATAGCATTGTTGAATGCACTGACTCACAGGGAAAAAAATACATACGCTTAAAAGAAGAGCCAAACTTGCAGATCTCTTCAATTGAATTTTTTTGCAGATTAGAGAAAGCTGAACTACGTTTCTCCGTGATTTTCTGCCCGTGTACTTGGGAAGAGGGAATGGGAGTCAGGTTCCTGGGGCATAAAGGAAGTCCCAGATCTCCCTGGATTAATGCAGCTCCCGACTGTATGCCAATGGAGCTCTCTGGATGCCAGTATCCAGCCCATATAAAAGGCATGGCAAAGGACAGGATTGGGCAATCCAGCAGGGCCCTGCAGGGGACCAGAATTATATGCAGCCTGTTTTGAGATTCTTCAAGTTGCTGCCAGTGTCCTGGCATTGTTGCCTCCAGGCAGAAACCTAGCCTTCAGACGATTTGCTTAGGACAGGAGTCATAAACTCAAGTGCCTGTGGGGGCCAGGAAAGCAGCCTAAGAGTGAAGAGGTCTGGAGAGGAGCATGGTGAGTTAGGGAGACACGTCCCCACTGAAGGAGGCCACTCTATTCGGCTTCTCTTGGCCGTCACCAGGAATGTGGACCCTGAACGACTACAGCTTTTGATGTTTCAAGAGGAGCTGATAATCTGAATTTTTATGTGAACTGATTAGATTTCAAATGTTGGCATTAATTCAAATAGATTTTAAACACAGTGATTATTAAACTAAATACATCTGCAGGCCACTGTTTTGGGGCTTTTGATTTAGGGGATACAGTACCTTAAATTAATACCACATGAATTAGAAGAGAACTTGTATTTCCCAGATCAAGATGAGTGGAAGTGAGAGTCTATAGCTGGTTTGCTGATGCTGTTAGCAGAGACTCAAACCAGAAACCTTATAGGAATAAATTAGTTATATTTTGGTCAGTGGCTAGAGGCTAGACGCTTGCAGTTGTGTGCCATTTGTCACCTCGCAGCTCTGGATGAATGTACATGGATCAGTGCAGAGCCATAACTCAAAGCTCATGCTCTATTGATTACGGGCCAGTGGTGACATCTTCCCACAAGAAAGCTATCGCATTACAGAGCTAGCCCCTTCTTGAGTCCTCAGAGGAAAACAGAGCTGAGTATTTACATGGATCGCTTTATAAAACTCTAAGCCTTGGCTTGCTGGAAAAGAAGGTAGTGAGAATGTAGACAGACAGCTTTTGTCTTTCTGAAGAGTGATAGAGAGATAGCATGTTCTGTTGGACTGGATTTCAGTGTCAAGTTGTCTTCTAATTAGAGAGAGGAAGCATGGCTATATAATTACAACATATGGACACAGTGATCTTTCATGGTTAACTAAGTGCAGTTACAAAATTAATCTGAACTTTGGAAACTAAATTAGGTTTAAAGAGAAATTTTAGACTTAAGAAAGTATGCTGAATATAATTCTGGGTATCCTATAAAAGGCTAAGGGTGTATGGACTAGAATTCTAGTTCTGGCTCTGTCTGCAACTGGTAAGGATCTTAATCATTTAACCTCTCTTGGCTCCAAGTTGGTTGAATTAGATGAATCTAACTATAAATTCAATTATACTACAGTTTACATTTCATTTTTTAAAAGCTGGTTGTTTTTCTGTTATTGCTTATAGTCGTTGACTATTCATTTATCTTGTTTTGTTTTGAGGAGCCATTAGATGAATACTTCTGTTTGCTAGATGGTTCAGATGGACTTGTCACATATGTATGTTATTGTTTTTGTATTAGTTGGGACATAGACTGATCATCAAAATGGGCCTAAAAGGAAATAGGATGATATGGATTACTAAAAATATTTTAATGAGCATTATGAAGTCATATATGGTTCTCTTTGTTCTACTATAAAAGGAAACATAATTAGTTGTTTATTAAAATACAGTACTTTAATACCACGATGAAATAGAACTGTCTCTATACATACTCATCAAAATGGCTAAAGTTAAAAAGCCTGATAATACTAAGTATGGAGAGATAGGGAGAATGTGGAGCAACTGGAACTCTGACTCTCTGCTAGTCGGAGTATAAGTTAGCATGACCACTTTAAAAATCTGTTTGGCATTATCTCCCCAAGTTGAACATATGCATACCCTACGACCCAGCAACTTATGCCTAAGTATATGCCCAGCACAAATGTGTGCATACGTACACCAAAGGACACATTCAAGAACATTCATAGAAGCATTTTTGGTAATAGCTTCAAGCTAGAAACAACCCAAATATCTGTCAGGGTTGAATTTGTAAATAGATTGTGACATCTTCATACAATGGAATACTATACAGCAATGAAAACCAATGAACTACAGTTTTCTGAGCAACATGGCTGGATCTCAAAAACATAATATCGAGGGGCCGGCTCCGTGGCCGAGTGGTTAAGTTGGAGCGCTCTGCTGCGGTGGCCCAGGGTTCAGATCCTGGGCACGGACATGGCACTGCTCGTTGGGCCACGTTGAAGCGGCGTCCCACATCCCACAACTAGAAGGACCTGCAACTAAGATATACAACTATGTATGGGGGGGTTTGGGAAATAAAGCAGGAAAAAAAAAAAAAAGATTGGCAACAGTTGTTAGCCCAGGTGCCAATCCTTAAGAAAAAAAAAAAAGAAGATTGGCAATAGTTGTTAGCCTAGGTGCCAATCTTTAAAAAAAAACAAAACATAATATCGAGCAAAAGAAGCCAGGCAAAAAAAGAGTTACACACTGCATGACTTTATTTATACAAACACACACAAACAAAAAAACCAGGCACAACTGAACTACAGTGTCAGAACTCTATAACTAACACTGGGATAGGGGTTGCCTTTGGGGAAGAGAGGTCAGTGATGGGCAGGAGCATGAGGGCTTCAGGGATGCTGTTAATGTTCTATTCCTCCTGGGTGATGGCTGCACAGTGTTTCTGTGTTGTGACAATTCACTTAAGATTTATGCACTTTCCTGAATGTATGTTTCAATTAAAAATATTAAAAAACATAGAAAAAATCTGTGCTTTGTGCTTAGTCATAATAACAGCAGCTCTTTAAAAAGTTGTAATAACCTATAGGAATCAGTAATCGCAGTTGCTGAAACTCGTTATTTTATAACACTGACTTGGACCAAATGGCTCATAATTACCATCATCCCCCTCAAAAAAGATATATAAGCTATCTTGAATTGCCCTCTTTTTAATTTTTTTGCTGAGGAAGATTCACTCTGAGCTAACATCTGTTGACAATCTTCCTCTCTTTTTGCTTAAGGAAGATTAGCCCTGAGCTAACATCTGTGCCAATCTTCCTCCACTTTATATGTGGTTGCCACCACAGCGTGGCTGACGAGTGGTGTGGGTCCATGTCCAGGATCTGAACCCACGAACCCGGGCCGGTGAAGTGGAGCACACCAAACTTAACCACTATGCCACAGGGCCAGGCCCTGCCCTTTTTATTTTTTAAAAAAGTCCAGATAGCAATGAGTATAGTGTGCCTAACATGGAAACATCTATAGTATCATTGATACAAGGGTTCCAAATGAACCAGAATGCCATCAAAAACAGCATAAACCATTTGTAATAACTGGAATCAATTAGTACTCCTGAAGCCTTTGGATCCATTTACCTAGTTCATGTAGGTCTTGAAAGGCTTATTGAATGATTATTGAACTGATTATTCTAAGCCAGTCAGTTCCTGAAGCCTACCTCTTTTTGGCCACTGGTGACAGTAAGTAATGACTCGTATGTGTATAGTGCTTTACAAGCACATAACGTCACGGCTACCACTAGGAGGAGGATGCTTATGTGGTTCTGTCAATGTCACCCTTGCTCTGGCCGTCTGACTCTATTTTCCGTGAAGAAATGGAAGAGTAGAACCCTAACCACTGACTGGGGTCAAAGCTGTACAGCCAGAGTTCAGGACAGTCTTACCTTCTTTCCGATGGATCACACAGTTGCCAGCTTTCTAGAAGGGCAGGCCCAAAGAGGAGCATAATAGGTGCAGCCTCCCGAGGGAAATGTCATTCCAAGGTGCCACTTGTGAATCCTTGCCCTCCCACCAGGTGGCGGTGGTGTTGGGGTTGTTAAAGCTATGGAAGTGATCACACATGGGCTGGGAGGATGCGAGGGTATAATCTGGTGAAAAGACATAATTTTCCTTTATTTTAAATAGTGTTTATGGACAGGGAAGGAATGTAAATACCCCCAAAGAAAGCCTGTCCTAAATCTGATCAGGCTATAGAACTATTCACCTTACCCTAGAGATCCTAGACTCTACACTTACAGAGTTCTTCCCGTCTTATCCTCTTTCAATCACTTTTCTTTTCTTTTTTTTTGAGGAAGATTAGCCCTGAGCTAACATCTGCTACTAATCCTCCTCTTTTTGTTGAGGAAGACTGGCCCTGAGCTGACATCCGTGACCATCTTCCTCTACTTTATATGTGGGACGCCTACCACAGCATGGCTTGACAAGAGGCACCATGTCCGCACTGGGGATCCAAACTGCCAGACCCCCAGGCTGACAAAGCGGAGCGCGCAAACTTAACCGCTGTGCCACCAGTCCGGCACCTCAATCACTTATTTTCAATCATACCCCCACTTAAACAATATTTATTGAGCAGTTACTATGTGTCTCACTATTCTGAGGGATATGGCAGTGAACAAAGCAGTCAAAACCCCTTGGGAGTGACGGAGCTTACAGTCCTGCCTACTTTACTGAGAAGATGGAGGCTATTTCATGTTAATTTCCTCAGTCTAATGGATGAACTTCCTCCTTTCCAATGCTCCTGTGCCCTTGACCTATCCCCCTACCCTTCTAATAACTACCCCCAGGCCTCACTGCTAGGTTCACTGGCCCCTCACCTTTTGATGACAGACATACTCAGGGTCTCCCCACACTAATAATCATGGTCAAAGGGACAAATAAAATGATCAGACCCTTTCATTGATTCCCTTGCCTCCCTTTGGCTGCAGATCTCTCCTTATTTGATGACCAAATCTCTCTAGAAAATCTCATTTCTAGGGAAGCCTCTTTGCTTCAACTTCCTTATCATGCACTTACGTCCTAAACCCCACCCTCCCTATTCCCACAAGGACTGTCAGTTCTGTATAATTCAGATCAGAACTTGGAGGAAAGAGAAAACTACCAGGAAACCAGGAAGGTGAGTAAAATGGTTCTGATCAAGTGAGCCAAGCGTGTCAGGTAAAATAATTACCTGCTAGGTATCTGAGAGTGTGAACTCAGCATCGTGCCAGGCATTTCAGGTTTCTAAAGAAATAGGAAAAGTGACCTTTGATAAAAACTTACCAAGGAAGATGAGACTGAGAAGACTTCCTCTGGAAATAAGGTCTGAACTGAGTTTTGAGGAATGAGTGGACTTGAAATAGACGGAAGAATAATGGGCTGAGGGTGGGGAGAGTTGTGAGCCCGCAGGCCCGGAAGCATGAAGTGAGAGTGATATGTTTGCTTTAAAAGTTGGAAGAGGTGAGGCAGAGCCAGGCTAGGAGGTCCTTGCAAGCCAGGCAGAGAGCCAGTCATGGCAGGGATTGTTAAGCTCCTCAATTGTCTACTACTCTCTCCCCTTCCCTTCAAAGCTGAACACCTTTAGTCTGTCTTCCCACCTCCCTTCCCCTTATCCACCCATTGTAGTATCTATTCTATCCTAACCGGTCCATGCAAATTGCCCTCAACAGAACTCAAAGGACTCTTGAGTAACAGGCTCTGGTGAGGTAACGCTTACATGAATCTGGCAAATTCCGTAAACTCTCTGAGTCTCAGTTTTCTCTTCTCTAAAATGGGGATTACAATATTGCCTTCCTCACAGGGTTGTCAGAAGGATTAAATGCATCTTAAAGTCTTGCTCAGGAATTGAATGTTGTCAGGCCGGCCCCGTGGCCGAGTGGTTAGGTTCGCATGCTCCGCTTCAGCGACTCAGGGTTTACCCAGTTTGGATCCCGGGCCCGGACATGGCACCACTCATCAGGCCATGCTGAGGTGGCATCCCACATAGCACAACCAGAAGGGCCTACAACTAGAATGTACAACTATGTACTGGGGGACTCCGGTGAGAAAGAAAAAAAAAAGAAGATTGGCAACAGTTGTTAGTTCAGGTGCCAATCTTTAAAAAAAAAAAAGAATTGAATATTGTTATTATTACGTATCTTCTTGATCTCCCCTGTATTTGATACATTTGACTACTCCCCCCATCCTGAAATGCTCTGGCTTTTGCGATGCTACACGTTTGTTTGTTTGTTTGCTTTTCTTCTACCACTTGAGAAGCTC
This sequence comes from Equus asinus, assembly GCF_041296235.1. NCBI lineage: Eukaryota > Metazoa > Chordata > Mammalia > Perissodactyla > Equidae > Equus > Equus asinus. The sequence continues at coordinate 121,795,300 of NC_091792.1, forward strand.
TGTTAGTTTTCTTTGGCTCCTCTTCCTCCATCTGATCCTGGCATGGGGGAGCTCTTCTCGACTCTCCCCTTGTCTATTTTCACTCTATACACTCTCCCCAGGCAATTTCATCCATAACTGCATGTCCTCCGTGATCTTCCATCTATCAACTACTCTTAGATTCATCTCCAGTCGAGACATTTCTTCTGAGCCCCAGACTTGTACTTGATATAACTAGTCAGTGTTGCACGCTTCTCTCAAACTCAACACCTCTGAAACCAAACTCGCTTCTTCCCAACCACCTCCAGCTGAACCTTCTCCTTCAACATTCCCTGTTGTCAAAAATGACATTCCTTTTCATTCTCATCAGAAACTAGGGACTTATCTTTGACTCATTCTTGTCCCTCATCCCGGTCAATCACCAAATTCACTTGACTACCTTCAAAAAAAAGTCTTCAATCTGTCCACTTCTCTCTTTTTCCATTGCTACTCCTTCCCTAACCTGGCTACCGACAACGCAGGGACAGTCACCGCAGATTTCTCACCGGCCTCACCTAGAGCTCTTCTGCTCTCCTTCAACCCTCTCTCCCCATTCGGTAGCCAGCTAGAGCAATCACTTCTCTCAGTTAATCAAAACAAATCAGCAAATAAGAAGCTAATCAGGTTCTAACCTAACTTAAAAAGGCTTCAGTGCCAGTTCAGCCGGCACTTCAAAACAAACCAATTGTGGGGCTGGCCCCGTGGCCGAGTGGTTAAGTTCGCAGGCTCCTCTTCAGCAGCCCAGGGTTTCGCCAGTTTGGATCCTGGGCACGGACCTAGCACTGCTCATCATGCCATGCTGAGGTGGTGTCCCACATAGCAGAACTAGAAGGATCTGCAACTAAAATATACAACTATGTACTGGGGGGCTTTGGGGAGAAGAAGAAGAAAAGAGATTGACAACAGATGTTAGCTTAGGGCCAATCTTTAACAAACAACAAAAACTAAGCCAATTGTTCCAAAGGCTTAGGGAATCACCTATAAACACACTCATGGTCTTAGATGCAGTTTCCTGGTGGAGGAACTCTAATTTGATGCTCACTCCCAAGTTAGCTTATCCTTGTTTTGTACTAATTGCATGCAAAAAGTAGCAAAGACATTCGTAAACAATGCCAGTGAACACTGCAAGAGGCATGGAGCAGTGCCAGCATGGTGACCGTCTTCTCTCATCCTAGCATCACCAGTAGCACCCGGCACAAAGGATGTTTTTAATAAATATTTGTTCGATACATGATGAAAAAGGAAAAAGGCTGTCATCAAGTTCCTCACAGAATTGAAATACAATCCACAGAAACTAGTTTGGTTTCAAACTCAAGTCTATGGCCAGCAAAATGTTTCCCCCCAGACAGCTAAACCTTTACCAGCATTTGCATATCAAAAGAGTTGTAATAACCTATTTGGCACTGAGGAAAATAGGAAAGGAAGGAATGTGCCAGGCACCGTGCCTGGGACCGGATGAGATTTTTAAAATGCACAAGACAAGGCCCCCTCCCTCCAGGACCTTCCTGGCCACTTGGAGAGAGGCAATTGTCCAAATAATATTTGATCTCTTGGCTCCTCCTATGGACAAGGTATTGTCTTTCTTTAAGTGTAAAATGGTGAGTAAAAACAGACCTGTCTCTTCACGTCTGATGAGGGTTGGGAAGCACTCATTAATCAAATAATGACATGCATGATAATAATAGCAGTGATCACTTATCTGATTAGTATGTGCCACACATATTTTTAGTACCTTACATAAACACAATCACTCTCTGAGGGGTACTCTCATTATCTGCATTTTATAGATAACAGAAAATGCAGCACAGAGAGGTTAAGAAACTTGCCTAAGGTCACACAGCAAGTCCAGGCAGTCTGCATCCAGGGTTCATTTTTTTCTTTTATACTTTGTGTGTGTGTGTGAGGAAGATTGTCCCTGAGCTAACCTTTGTGCCAATCTTCCTCTATTTTATGTGGGATGCTGCCACAATGTGGCCTGACGAGCAGTGCTATGTCTGCGCCTGGGATCTGAACCTGCGAACCCTGCGTCACTGAAGCAGAGCGTGGAAACTTAACCACTACACTGCTGGGCAGGACCCCCAGGGTTCATTTTTTAACCACCCACTCTACTGCCTCCACACTGCGTGCTGCATGGCCTAAACACATTTACAAATATAAGGCCAATGAAGGAAGATGGATGGTGCTATAAGAACACGTGGGGCTGGCCTGGTGGCGCCGCAGTTAAGTTCACATGTTCCGCTTCACGGTGGCCTGGGGTTCACCAGTTTGGATCCCGGTGCAGATATGGTACCGCTTGGCATGCCATGCTGTGGTTGGCGTCCCACATATGAAGTAGAGGAAGATGAGCATGGATGTTAGCTCAGGGCCAGTCTTCCTCAGCAAAAAGAGAAGGACTGGCAGTAGTTAGCTCAGGGCTAATCTTCCTCAAAAAAAAAAAAAGTAACAAGAACATCTCATGTCGGCTCAGGTCAACTGAAGGCTGAGCAGTGTTAACTAAGCAAAGAGGGGAAGCAGGAGGGGGACAGACACAAAACTAGTAACAACAGAAGGGAGAGCATGAAACCACCTGGATATAGAAGTTCATTGATGGGGGGGGGAGGGAAGCAATCTGGGAAGACCTCATGGAGGAGGCAGACCTCGAAAGATGGGTTTAATGAGTAGAGAAGACAGGAAAAGGAAACGTTATGAATTCAGAAGGAACCTAATGAATTTTGGGGACAGGGAGACACTGGTTATTAGGATTCTTTCAGCTGTGAGTAGCAGACCTGCAATTTGAACTGGCCAAAGAAAACAAAGACTTCACTGACTTGAGTTGCCAAAAAGTCTGGGATATAGATCTGGTTGCAAGTGTATAAAGGATGTTGTTAGGCTCTCTCTTCACTTCCTCAGCTCCATTTTTCTGTGTTGGCTTTATTCTCAAGCAGTGAAAAGATGTCAGCTCTAGATTTTAACCCATCAGCTCAGCAAACTCAGGGAGTACAGCAGTCCCCTCTTCTCAGCAGGGAATACATTCCACGACCCCCAGCAGATGCCTGAAATATTGTGAATGGGGATAGTACCGAACCCTACGTATACTATCTTTTTTCCTATACACAGACCTACGATAAAGTTTCATTTATAAATTAGGCACAGTAAGAGATTAACAACAATAACTTCTCTTTGGCATATTCAAATTGCCAGCATCAATGTTCTTGCACTTTGGGACCATTATTAAGTAAAATAAGGGTTACTTGAACACAAGCACTGTGATACCTCGACACACATCTCATAACCAAAATGGCTAAGTGACTAATGGGCGGGTAGCCTTATAGTAGTGGATACCCTGGAAAAAGGGATGACTCACATCCCAGGTGGCATGGAGCGGGACAGCACGTTTCATCACACTCCTGAGAAGGCGTGCAATTTAAAACTTCTGAGTTTTAAACATATTTCTGGAATTTCCATTTGATATTTTCAGGCTGTGGTTGACAGCGGATAACTGAAACCTTGGAAACTGGAAATGGGCTAAGGGGGAAATAAGAGGGGACTACTGTATTTCTTTCCTCAAAGACCTAGGGCTGACTCTCATTGGCTCAGCTTATATTACAGCCTCCTGGCTGAACCAAACACTGTGGCTGGGCCATGAGGCGCTCTCATTGGCCAGCCTGGATTATGTACCCTCCTCTGAGCCAGGGGTCAGCCACAACTGAGCCTTAGAACAGGAGAGGGAAAGCTCCCCAAAGCAGAATCTGGGAGCTGTTATTGCAGGAAGGGGAATATATGCTGGGCAGGCAAACACAGACAATGCTACCACAAGTGGCTGGCGGGGGCGGTGCTCCTCCTTTATGCAGTCTCATTTACGAAGTTCTGGGAAGGGACCTGAGAATCTGTACTTCTCACAGGCTCCCAGGTGACGCTGATGCTGCTGGTTCATGGACCACACTTTGTGCAGCAAGGGGCATTCTACCTGGACTGACAGCCTTCCCCAAATTCATTTAGGCTCTTTAGTGCTAGCCTATATCCCATCCTTCCATTTGCCTACTTTTCCCAGTTCTAACTCTGTACCTTTAAACCAGCCTGCTCCTGTATGTGAAACACTTTTCCTCAGTTCTCTCGACATTTTCTTGATTTTACCTCTTATCACCTCCAAATAACGTTTCCTCCTTGAGTGAAGCTGGGGTTGGGATTATTCTGCTTCAGTTGATGCCTGTTCCAATTTAGACCTGTGAATACCAACCTTGTGATAGTGTAAAAATACTTAATTATTCACGAGTCTGACAAGATCCGCTGTGTTCAATTGATTTGTTCTGTATGTAACTCGCTGCCTGAGTTTCAATCTGGATGTCTGTCTCTATTGAACACTTCAGTTTTAGCCTATAGGCCGTTAAAAGGCATGCAAAAATCCTTTTAACTTGCAGATATAGCGCTCAGTAATCAGATGACGTTCAATTTTCGTTATGTCAGTGACGTTTTTAATCCGGGGGATTTGGTAATCCACTGTGCCAATGTTAGCGGAAATACTGAACTCTATTATGGCATAAAATTTCCCTATCATTGAAGGCTTTGGATTAATGCCTTTATAGTGGAATGTCTGTGAAACTGAGTCCCGAGGCCTGAGTTTTGGCCTTGAGGTTGTTCTTGAATTTGTTTTGTGACCTTCCTGCAGTCTTTCAACCTTTCTAGGCCTCAGTTGCCCAACTGGTCATAGTTTGGATGTTCTGCTGTCTTCTCCTCCTCTCCCAGGGTGCTCAGCCAGGTGAGCACACCAGCTTCACTTACAGAATGTGAGTAACAGGATCGAAGTAAGATAATTGATCCTCTAAGCCTTATTTTACTGATCTGCAAAAGGTGATGATAATAGCCTCTATCACCTGATAGTTACGGTGGTGACTGAAGATTATGAATGTAAAGAACGTTATGACTGACAATGGGAAGAAATCGAAGTTGGCTACCATCATCATCAGGGTCTATTTGAAATAACGTGTAGAATGGCTTAGCACAAGCAAGAACTTACTTCTTAAATCCACTGAAGTACACAGGGCCAACATGACCCCACTAAAGTTTAGTCAGTTGTTGGTCTTCTTTCATTTCTACCCAGGTCCCAGGGAGATTAGCAATCACCGTTTGCCAAATCTTACATGCATCACCCTACACAGATAATGAAGGAGCGGAAGCGTGATTTTCCCCAGTATGTTACCCTTGGTTAGATCAAAGCTATCGTCAATTACATTAATTTCTTTTCTAATTCAATTTATCATCAAATAGATTGGTTTTAAGAATTATCACGCGTTTCACTTGTTCAACTTTTCTGTTGAAAGCAGTGAACTGCGACCTTGTAGGTAGAATTGTTTCACACGAACACATCTGCAAAGTGGTGTACATTCGCGTTCTGAGCCAGAAGCCACCTTTTACGCAGGAAATGTGTGTGCGCCGATACAACACCCTCTGAAAAACGTGGAGAGGCTGGGTGCTCCTGAGAGAGGTATGTTTTTCCTGAGAATGCGGAGAAGTTTGGTTCTCGTTCTTTCCAGATTCAAATCGCTCCTTGGACAGTCCCTGGTCCTCGCCCAGAACCGAGACTTCTCCTCTGTACCTGCTAATGCCACCAACTGCCCGAGCGCGCCGCTCCCGGCCCCCGCCCAGACCCAGATTCCTCCCCCTGCCGGCGCCCTTCCCCAGGCGGCGGCCTCCTGACGCTCCCTGTCCTGACCTCATTTACTTCTCGGGTCCCCGCCGGTGCCATCTGGCTGGAACCCCGGGGAGAAACGAAAAGTCGGACGTAGTCACCTCTATCCCTTGCCTTCTCTCCTCGCCAAAAAAGAAACCCCCGGGGCGCGGGAGACAGGCGGCAAGAAGGAAGAGAAAGTGAAGACCGAGAGCGGCCCCGGCGCCCGCCTCCCCAGGCCGCGCTCTGCCGCCGGTGGGCGCTGCACGCCGGGAGCGGCCGCGGGCTCCCCGGAGGCGCCCCGGGCCCCCAGGCGGTCGCCGGCGCTTGGGGTCTGCGCGGGGGGCGGCGGGGCGGCTGCGGCAGCCGCGCGAGCGAAGGCCTGGCCCCGCATGCCGGCCCAGCAGAGAGCAGCAGGAAAGACAACGGAAAGGAAAGGGCCGAGCCGGCGGCGCGGGCGGGCAGGCGAGGGTGGAGGGGCCGCCCAGGCTGCGGCCGGGGCCGGGGCCGGGGGCGGGCGCGCAGCAGAGCGCTCGGGGCGCGGGGCGAGGGGAGCGGGCTGCACGCGGCGCGCTCGGGCCGCCCCTCCTCCCGACGCCGCCGGCCGCGGCCCAGGCTCCCTCGCTCCGCCACTCCCCGCCCTCCGCTCTCCCGCCCGCCCTCCCCGCGTCCCCGCCCTCCCGCCTCCGCCTCCTCCCTCCCGGCCTCCCTCTCTCGGCCAAACTGCCAGCCGGACCCCAGGCCGCCTCCCCGCCGCCGCCGCCGCCGCCGCCGCCTGGCCTCCGCGCGAGCGCTCCACCATGGACAGTCCTGTTTTCACCTTATAAAGATGGCGGTGCGGGATCGCTGCAACCTTTAGACTAATGACTGTCCGAAACATCGCCTCCATCTGTAATATGGTGAGTGGCCGCCGCCGCTGCAGGGGTCGCGCCCGAGGCGGGCGAGGCGAAGAAAGGGAAACCCGAGCCGCACACACTCCCGGCGCGGGGCGGGGGCGCGGGCGAGGGGGCGGCTGGCCGTGCGGGCGGCCAGAAGTTCCCGGCCCCCGGCTGGGCGGGCCGGCCGCAGCCCCAGCAGCCGGGGGAGGGGCCCCGTGACCCCCGCCCCCCGCCCCCGCTCAGCCCCGGACCCCGGGCCGCACAGCTCTGCTCCGCCCTCGGGTGGCGGTGGGAGCGTTTTGGGGGGAGGTGGAGGCCGAACCCGGACGTCCCGGGGGAGGGGGCTGGGAGATAAGCTGGCGCGGGGAGCACCCATCCTGTGCTTGCGGGAGATAAAGCCCTGCCGGACGCTCTGACCGCCCTCATCTCATTTTGAGTTCACTCCTTAAACTGTCTTTAAAATTCACTTTGCAAAGCCAATCGGTGTATCTGGAGAAATTTGAAATGTACTAAAGCTCTAAAAAAGTGCAAAATCGTGGTTACAGAAGTGAACTTCTACCAGGTTTGGGAAAGCAGGGTAATTTGTTTTCGATGCCTCAGTTTCCCCATCTGTGAAAGAGGCACAAGGTTATATGGCAGTCACATTTGGAGACCCGAAGGGCAGGCTGGCTGTGGGCGTGGAGGAGGCTTCCAGGGTTATCCTGCCTGGTCCATTGTAGACCCGGCTGAGGCTGGTGGGCGTGGACACAGCAAGGGGACATCGCTGGGCTCTGATGGGGGACTGGGTCATGACGTGGTGGTCACTTGGGTTTCTCCCATTGCATTCTCTTCCTTTTTAGTTTCTGCAGGAACAGCCTCCAGCCCTTGGGTCCCCAGGGTGCACCCTGCTGGCACCCACACTTATCAGAGCCTTGGGGAGCACAGCTTACCTCCTGGAGTAAGGCACTGCCCTCCTGTGCAGGGTGAGAGCAAATGTGCTTTGCCTTAGCTCTCCAGGGTCACCCCCTCTATAGCTCCCCTCCTCCCAGCTGGAGTATGTGCTGTGCTCTTTAATGCCAGTTTCGGGGAACCTCCCTTGAAGCTAATAATACAGGCCCCTCCAGGGAATCTGAGGAGGCCTGATTGACAAGCCTGGGGGTCAGGTGATCTTCTGGGTGCCCTTCCCCCACCAGACAGCTTTTTAAATCTTTCCCACATTCTGTTGCAAGATTAACACATGGCAAAGGAGCCTTAAGGAGCCATGTGTTAGCTCAGGGGTGGGAGAGAAGCCCACCGGTGCTGGCTTCAGTTTTCAGCACTGTGAGATGTGGCCACTGCTGTGGGGGTTTTCCCAGAGTAGTGATAGCTGCAAAGATATTGGCACAGGATCACTTAGATGTGGTGGGTAGCTCCTGAGCGTTTCCATTTCCTCTCTTTTCCTTCCTTCTCTAGGCAGAGTGGCGTCTCCTGCCCCTGCCTGTCGAGTGGCATTAATGTTGCTGGGTGCAGTGAAAAGGGGATGCCTTTCCTCTCGGTTTCTCTCTCTGGTGTGACCAACTCCTGAGGGGAACTGTGAAACCACAGCAGCTCTCATTCTTTCTTGCCTGCTGGGGTGGCCTCAGGCTTACAGGGCTGTGAAGCATGGTTCCAGCCCTTGGTGCCAGCCCTTGGTGTCATTCCTGTCCTCCTTGTGTGTGGTGACACCTCTCTGGATTGAAGCAGGCTGGAAACCTGAGAGCCAGTGTGTCCCAGGAGGAAGTCAGCCTCCAGGTTTTTTTCCCCTGCCCTCAGTGCAGCTGGGGCTTCTTGGTACACCTGGCAGAATGTCACAACCTGTTTCCAGTAAAACTCAGCCAGGGAGGCAGGCTGCAGGGAGCATGTGAGAAGAGCAGGCCAGTACTGTGTCTGGAGAGTTGACTCCTCATTTGGAATCTCTAAAAAGGTACCAAATTTAGGATCATCACCCGGGTGAGATGAGGAACTAGTCATTCGTAAGTAGAGAGTTTTGTGTTGCTATTGGGACCACTGTGTCTTGAGCAAGTGATCAAGGGTTTGGGCTCTAAAGTCAGACTTCCTGGGTTCAAGTCCTGGTTCTAGCATATACTAGCTTTTTGTCCTTGAACAGGTTTCTCTCTTCCCTTATCTATGAAAGGGAGATGATAATAGTTCCCACCTCCTAGGACTGCTATATTAAATGAGTTATTGAGCCTAGTACTTAGCAAGTACTCAGTGAGTGTTAGCTGTTATCAACATCATCTTTCTCATTATTATGTCACTTTCAGTTGTTTAAAGGACAATGGAGATTATACCTTCTTGGATCTGACGGAAGCAGCCACTGATATAAACAACCCACATGTTCCATTATGCAAACCAAGCCCAAGGGCAGTATACAAGGGTGGGATGGGAAGTCTTAACCCCGCCCCTTTTAAAAGCAGCTCAGGTCATCCCTGTCCCTCCCAGTCTCACTTCCCAAGTGAAAAGGCTTGGTAATGAGAAGACGGCAGTCTTTTCACCTGATCATACGTAAGTTTTCATTGGACGTCTCTTTAGACTCTTCGCTCGATGATGAATTGTTTCCAGGTAGGTCTTCTGCAGGTCTCTCCTTACTGTTTAGCATCTCTCTGAGGCTCTGATTGATCCTTCCCACTCCTAACTCCATTTGATCCCAACTGGTTTGAGTAGTTGTAAGAGCAAGTGGTGATTGCATGTTTTTTTAAGCAGGTCAACTGGCATATTTTAAACAGGCTGATGTGTGTCCAGAAAGGGTCTTACAAGATATCGTTCTTCTAGGTAAGACTTGAACAAACCAAGACCTAGCATTGAAAAGTGGATTTGTTTCATCTACCAGACAAGAAAGGACCCAACAGAGCAGAAACGAAACTTGTAGCAAATCCTTTATGTGATTGAGGGCTAAACACTTTCTCTTTCCTTCACACTTCTTGTGCTGGTTTTACATATAGAGGGTCTTGGAAAATAAATACTCAATCCCCTCACTTGTCTCCTTCCCCACTGAAGTTTTATCGCCCATTGAAAGTTTAATGCTAGTTCCCATTTGTTTTAATTTTACTTCCATGTAAATTCCTGCCATAGTGAATCTTGATCACCTCGCCCAGGGCATGTCACCTTAGCCATACATCATGTCTAGTTCAGAGATAGTAAAGCTTGTTTGGCTGGTGTGTTGTAATTTTTAAAATGCACTTGCTACCAAGCACGAGGAAATGTACCTTGTTGATAATCTTCTGATTTTTGTCCAGAACAATGGATTAAACTTCCTGCATATTTTTATGGCCCTACAAATGGAAGGGTTCTTTTTGGGTAAGTTTTCTGTTTAAAGAGCTTGAGGAATTTTCTAAAGAGGAAGCATCTGTTAGGAGAAACCAAGTGTACCCTCTAGAAATGTGACTTGTAGCAATGCAAATTGTTCTAAATTATCTAATCTTAAGTTCATTTGTTAATAGTGCTGTAAGATGTACCACAGAGGAAATGCCGTGTGTCAAATAGATTACATTTTAGTTCCCATAAATGGCCATCTGTTGAGGACCTGTTATGTTAGTGTTGGCACATTCTATGTGCAGGTGCTTCATAAATGAATGAGGTGGGTCCATATCCCCAAGGAGCTCAGTGGTTTCTTATCTTGTGGGCATAACATTGGTAAAGATGAAACAATTTCAATATAGTGCGCAGTGTGCTGTCTACACGGAAACAGGTTGAACAGAATTGCAGGTACAGTGGGAAGATGGATGAACGCAGCAGGACATTAATATAATTTGTGTTTGACCGAAGGGTGGCTATTTTTTATTTTATATGAGACTATGATTATAGTCAGTGTAACTTAGAACTGGAATCTGTACCATTGGGCGTCTCTCCAGTTAAGCATGAGTCTAATGGTACCTTTTTGATAAATTGTTGTATTTCTTGGGACCTTAGTTTTTCTCAACTTGTAAAACTGATATATATTTTTTGGTCGTAGAAAGCTTCTTAGTAGTATTTCTTAGAGTATTTATAAAAATCTATACCTGTTAATTGGGTAGCAAGGATTTGAGTACCTATCTTATTTCCAACTGTGCCGAACGTACATTTTAGTATCCACTGAACAACCCCAGGTATCACCAGACAGCATTGTGAGTGCTGGCTTTGAATCCTTTTCAATAAATGAGGTCACCTTGATATGAAGGGAAGAAAAGTTAGTAAACATTTGAAACAAAGCTGGAGGATTTTCATATGGATCATTTTATCTTGGTAAGTCACTTACTTACCTGAGGCAAGTATTTTGAGAATAATTGGAAGATTTTTTAAAAAATTATTAGACAATATGCACATCTCATAATTTCGAGGGAGCGATAATTTACCTCTCCTCTATCACTGTTACTCATGCTTCTCCTTCACAAATAATTGGAGCCTGTCCGTTTAGTTTAGCGTATCAGCTAGGAGAAGTTACAGTCACATGTGAGGGTCTGCCCTGATCATTGTCCGATTTCAGAAATTGCAGCCTGAGGTGCGGTGGTGGGTTAATGTTTAAAGGAAAATTCTGTTCTTTGGGCCTGTCAGGTCTAATATGTAGGAGTTTGTTTGGGGTCAGGACCTGACAATTAGGTCTGCAGATTCTTCTCTGTTTTTCTTGGAATCCTAGGGGAACACAAAGTTGAATGCTAAAATGTAGTTAGAATTAAAGATTGTAATACCATTTTCTGGATAGCAACTTTATGTGTTCCGGTTCACCCATACAATAAAACGTATTTATTTATTTTTTGCTAATGTGGAGTTTTGATATGTTTGGGTTGTAATGGAAAGCGATTTTCAGTTTTGATTCTCGTAGCAATTAAGAGAAATTTCTCTGGTTCACATGTCTCTTTTCTCCAGCTTGGTCTGTCTGGTTAATTTGAATGGGTTGAGGTTTTATGATGGTATTGAGTTCTGCAATATCATCAGAAAGATATCTCTTGGCACTTTTATCTCTGGCCTACCCGTGGAGCCAGCCCAAAGTAAACTGACTGGAAGAGTTGTAAAAGATGATGTCTTTTAGTCTAGTTAACTCTTCTGGCCTAAATATTTTTAAGCAACTTCTTATAATAAACTCTCAATTGTGGTGAAACCAAATGCTAGTCTAAGGGTTTGAAAGGTCTTACTGATCTTTTGAGAGAAAAAGACTGCCGGAACGTGAACCGACGAACACTGTCTTGAGACAAATCAATTCTGGATCAGCAATCAAGCCTGGCACTAAAGGCTTTTTGGGAATGTTTCAGTTCCGGGATTGTTGGTTAGAATTTTAGGGATGTCGTAAATCCTCTACGTGGAATTTTACCACAATTCTGAGAATGACTATTTGCTATGGGTGGTTTTAAGAGGGTGGGTGTGGGAAACCCTGTTGGTTTGGGAAGCTTCACTCTTCTGCTTGTAGGGCCAGGCTTCCTCCTGCCCGTCTAATATATTGCCAGATTGCTCTCCAAAACAGCTGTGCCAGTTTGCATTCCAGCCAGCAGCGTCTGGAGTTCTAGTTGCTCCACATGCTCACAGACGCCTGATATTGTTAGACTTGATGTTTTACCAATCAGATGGGTGTGAAATGGTATCTTTGTGGTTTAAAATTTGCACTTTCTTATTTACTAGTGAGGATGAACATCTTCTTTTTTTTTTTTTGCAGGGGAAGAGTCACCCTAAGCTAACATCTGTTGCCAATATCTCCCCCCCCCACGCACCTCCCCCCCCCCCCCCCCCCCCCCCGCAAAGCCCCAGTACATAGTTGCATATAGTTGTAAGTTTTTCTGGTTCTTCTGTGTGAGCCGCCACTGCAACATGGCTACTGACAAGCGAGTGAGGTGGTTTTGTGCCCAGGAACTGAACCTGGGCCGCCAAAGCAGAGTGTGCTGAACTTTATCTAGGCCATCAGGGCTGGCTCCTGAACATCTTTTCATGTGTTTATTGTGCTGGGCTTTTATTCAGGGGCTCTGGAGCCGTTTTCCAGGGCTTGAAAGTCAGGATTGCAGTGGTTTTGTCTGGAAATAGAGAAAAGGACAATGAAGGGGAAAATCAGGGAGACCAAAGAAAAAGTCAAGAAAGATGAGGATGGAATGGAAGATATAGGATGAAGAAATGATAAGGTGAAACAAATCAAGACTTGGGGCAAAAAGATTATAGACTGGAATCGGGAAGATATCTTGAGTGTTGAGAGTAAATTTAGGATGTGTTACTGTGCTAGGCAGGCAACTTGCATTGTTCCAGCTTTGCTTAATTGAACTTGGCTTTGGTGAAAATCATGTCTGGGGCCTCTTCCGGTGAGAACAGCAACAAGGCTGGACTTGTGGAGTTTTCCTGTTTACCCAGTTGCTTTTTGAAGTTCTTGTAGAAAGGCAATGTGAAATTATGTTGTTCTTCCTAAAATACATTCCTTTGTCCTTCGGGTTAGATACAGTATGCAGGAAACCAGTTTTTGTCAGGATCTGCTTGAATGTACTTGTAGAATTTCTATCTCAAATATTTAGAAAACATTCCCAGCACTTTAATTTTCAGAGTAGGACGAATGTCACCTTATTGAACACAGACATGTATGGTTTTAAAAATGTAACTTAAAAAATATGTTATACTTTAGTGGTTTTTCAGTGTACCAAAGAATTGTGCCCACATGTGCATTCTCTTATTAAAAATTCAGATTCTGAGGTTCTGCCCCCAGAAATTTTGATTAAGTAGGTTTAAGGTGGGGCCCTGGAATCTGCATTTTAATAAGTACTCCTTCCTCCTTCCCACTCCCTCCTCATTGTGTTACAGGTGACCTGAGGACCACACTTTGAGAAATATTGCTTTCCTTGGGTAATAACCTTGGCCTCCTAAAAAAATATTGCTTACAGAAATTATCTGCCCTACGAAAGTTTTTTAAAATCTATGTAAAATTATTTAAGGTAGTAATTTAACTTCAAGAGCTATAGATCATTGCCATTCTGTAGATGGGTTTCTTGATGTTAAGTAGCTAGTTTTTTATTACTTTATTCTCCCAGAACAGGGATTGCCAACCCTGGCTATATATCATATCACCTGTGAAGCTTTTAAAAGAAATTTAAAAAAATAATTAAATCTGGGGGCTGGCCCAGTGGCTCAGTGGTTAAATGCGCACATTCCTCTTTGGCAGCCCCGGGTTTGCTGGTTCGGATCTCGGGTACGGACATGGCACCACTTGGCATGCCATGCTGTGGTAGGCGTCCCACATATAAAGTGCAGAAAGATGGGCATGGATGTTAGCTCAGGGCCAGTCTTCCTCAGCAAAAAGAGGAGGATTGGCAGCAGATGTTAGCTCAGGGCTGATCTTCCTCAAAAAAAAAATTAAATAAATAATAAAACATTAATATCCAAAAAAGTTTGGAAGGAAGAATGTAATTTAGTATATGCTATGTACCCAAATGTTTACCCTTCAGATTTAACAGATAATTAAAATTTAGTCATATTTGGTTAAGATCTTTTTTTAGACATAATACCTTAAAAAACCACTAACCACCCCTGTCTTTTTCCTCTCCCCTCCTCCCAGAATCAGCCATTTTCCTGAAGTTGGTATGGTGTTCACGTGCATATTTATATCCATAAGTAGTATATCACTCTTTCTGTGTGTGTACAAATATGTAGCCTTTTGCAACTATCTTTTTTTACTCAACAATTATACCTGAGAATATCTTGACACATAGAGACCTAGTTGACTTATTCTAACTGTTCTTGAACAGAATTTTTTGACTTAACCATTGTTTACCTATTCATTCCCTTATTTAGGGACAATTAGGTAGTTTCCAGTTGGGAAATTGTGTTGCAGTGAATGCTCTTGTTCCTGTTGTCTTTGTACACGTGCCTCCATTTCTCCGGGAGCTACTCCTGGAACCTGAAGTGCTGATCTTAGGCTGTGCCTGTTTGCAGCTTTACTAGGTATTGTCAGATTGCTCTCCAAAGTGGTTGCATGAATTGGAGCTTTTTTGATATGCAGCTTCTAGGGCCCCAGTCTCAGAGTTTCTGACTGTGCGGCGGGGTGGGTATAGGTAGGTCTGGAGTGGGTTTGGTGCACCTGCAATTTTTTTTTTTTTAATTCCTGCAGCTGATTCCGATGAGCATCCAAGGTTGAGAAACCACCGTGTTAGACTGGCAACTCGGTGAGGGCAGGTGCTATAGTTACCTCATCCTCTGTTGATTTCCCAGCATTCAGCACAGTGCCTGGCACACATTTGCTGGATGCTCAGTAGATGATTATGAGATAAATGAATGAAGAGATGTAGCTCGGTAGAATGGAAGAATTGCCTTGCAGGAAAGCAGTGCCCCTCACATTTTCATGTCCACAGGAATTATCTGGGGATCTGGCAGATTCTGATTCCCATAGGTCTGGAGTGGGGCTGAGATTTTGCATTTTTAGCAACCTCTTAGGTGACCAGATGCTCCTGGTTTGGGGAGCACACTTAGAGGAGCAAGGCCCTAGGGGAAAAAGGAAAACAATTTCTTTCTTCCATACAGCTCGAAAGCAGTGGGGTTTGGGATTTGGAATCCTGCTTGGTAAATCTCAGCCTGGTTCCTCATCTCTTTGCAACACAGGAAGGCAGACGACGAAATACCTTCCTCACAGCTTTTTTTGGGAGAATCAAAGGACATCCTGCCTACGGGAAGCATTTTGTGAGCTGTGATGCTCTCACGCATGTTACTTTTCATAGTTATTCTCACACTTTTAGTGAATTAATATTTTCCTTCAGTTTGCTCAAAGCACAGAGCTGTTGGTATTACAAGATGCAGTGGAATTCTGCTTTCATTTTGACCTGCTCTCTGCATTTCGTGGGCGTCTTGGGAGGAGTGGGATTGGGGAAGGAGGTTGGGCAAGAGTGAGGCAGAATTCCCTTCATGCTGTGGTTCTGACTGCAGGTGCTGGGGAAGTGGGGGGTCCCTTCTCACTGTTTCTGTCGTGTGGGGAGGAACAGGGCTAGAGAGAGGCCCACAACTCACTCCCAATCAGCTTTGCATTAGAGCTGGTGGCAGGTTAGTGGGGAGCCTCCAATTTATTTCCCAAGTCAGACACTTCTTAAAGTGAGAGGGGGATTCTCAAAATAATTATTCAGCATTAATTGATCCACTATAGGTGCAGTTGGAGCTTTTCAGTGTAAACTGGGCTTGTAGTCAACTGAAGGTTAAGCCAGCACAGGAGGCTGCCATTTAAATGCAAGGTTTCAGGATGCTTTAGTAACTGGGGTCCTGCCTCATTCTCTGAGAGAGGCAGTGTGGTGTGAAGAGGGGAGGGCAGATAAAAATAAAATAAGTAAAAATAAAGTGACATTCAAAACGAGTGTGTATTGTATGCTGGGGGGTGGGGGGGGGTGGATATCTGTTTTTCCCAAGCTTTTCTTCCTCTAGAGAAAAACCATGGAATGGATCCAGTTCCTTAGACCAGTGATCTCAAATATCAGTTTGTTGTCCTTTATGATTTTCATTATATCTGTGAACCACCTGAACTTATTTATTTAGTAGCTTTTTTAAGATCTGTTCACCTTCTTTTAACTTGGCCTCATTCCGTGCTAAGATGTCTGTGAAGTAATGGGTTTGATGAGCTAGTTATATGCTTTTCTTTGTTGTGAGTGCTGTTGAGTGAGTTCCGACTCCTGGTGACCCTGTGTACAGCAGAGCGGAACCCTGCCCCGTCTTTCTGCGCCATCCTCTCCCCTTCTGGGCTGTATCAGACAATGCTCTGCTGCTATTCGGGCGATTTTCATGCCATTTTTTTCTGGAGGTGGGTGGCCAGGTCCCTCTCCCTTCCTAGTCAGTCTAGTCTGCAGGCTGCACTGAAACCTGTCTCCCATGGGTGACCCTTCTGGTATTGGAAATACTGGAGCAGAGCTTTCAGCATCACGGCAACATGCAACCCACCACAGTATGACAGCTGACAGATGGGTGGTGTGGTTCCCTGACTGGGAAGCAAACCCAGGCCATGGAGGTGAGAGCACCAAATCTTAACCACTAGACCACCAGGGCTGGCTCTGTGCTTTTCTAATATATTTCAAAAACATAGTAGCTAACGTTAAAAATGTTCATCCTTGTGCTGCCTAAGATTATTGCGCCTCCTTCCAGGATTCACAGCACATAGTTTGGGAGACGTGGTCTCAGATGAGATTCCTTATGGTGGTTCAAATAACTGGCTACTGGTTTGCAGATTACGGGTTGGTGAGCTTCCCTGGGAGGTGGGTAGCCTGTGGATGTGATCTGGTTGGAGTGTCCACTCTGCTGTTGGTTGGGTGTGAGAGCTTGCCATTATCGACCTTCTCAGAGACTCTGCTTCTCATCCATAACGTGGGTGACAAGAGAACTTACCTTCCCGAGGCCGTGTGTGGCTTCCCTGGGATCATTTTATTTGTAATGCTTAGCCCAGTGCCTGGCCATTACTGTTTTCTTCTAGTGTGCCTGTTTTTCCCAGTAGCAAAGGAGTCCAAATGATGTAGTGGAAAGAGCCCTGAGCTAGGGATCCGAGGTCCCGGGTTCCAGTCCTGACCCTGCCACTTTGTAGCTCTCGTGACATTGGGCAGGTGACTTCGGCCTCTCTGGGTGTCTAATTGTTAAGAACCATTCCTGTGGTGAGTGCTCAGGAGATGAGCAAGCACGTTGTAATCTAGCTGTGGCTTCCAATTAGAGCCAGGACCAGGGAGGTGACATGCATGGAGCGGACAAAAGGAGAAAGAAGCTGTGATTTCCCACCGAGATGACATTGAAAGACGCAGTGCTGATGATGCTAGGCTGTGCTTTCAAAATCATCAGTCGCAATACAGCGATTTTCCTTTTCCTGATAATGAGGGCGCCTCATGTGGTAAAAGAATTTTAGTCATCTAATAAGCATGCAACATACCCTTTTGTTTTATTGGTTTACACAGTTAGGTATTCCTAACTGAGAAATACACCAAGTAGCTAAGTTCAGTTTCCTTTCTTTTTTTTAAAAAAATTTTTAAGTAAAGTTTTTGAAAAGGTAATGTGAGTTCACATGGTAGAAATTTCAAATAGTACAAAAGGATGTATGTTGAAAATATACCCACCATCCAATTCTTGTCAATATTTGCAGTTTCTTTTGCTCCCATTCAGAGGTATCTTTGCATATACGAGCGAACATGTTTATATTTCTCCCCTAGTTTTTAAAAACACAAATAGTACATATACTAATCTGTCCTGATCTGCCCCTTGCTTTTTGTCTCTTGGAGGTTGGTCTGTGCTAGTATCTGAAGAGCATCCTCCTTATTTTTTTATGGCTGCAGAGTATTCAGTTGCTTGAATGTATTGAATTCGCTTAACCAGGCCCCCACTGTTGGGTGTGAAGGTAGTTTTTCAGTCCTTGGTTTTTACAAACAAGGCTGCAGGAAACAATTTTGTCCATACGTCATTTTGCATGTGTGGGAGTATATCTGTCCACTGACTTCCTAGAAATGGATTTGCATTTGTAACTTTAATGGGTTTTGCCTAATTGCCCTCCACCCGCAATATATGCAACTCTTGTTGCCCACAGCCTTGCCAAAGCAGTATGCTATCCAAAAACCTTTTGATCTTTGCCAGTCAGGGGAAAAATGGTGTCTTAGTATATTTTTAGTTTGCATTTCTCTTATTAGGAGTGAGCTGGAGCAGCTATTCACACATTTAAGAAAACAAGCTCAATTTCATTTAACTGTTTTGCTGTTGGCACTTATGTTCAAAGTCTGTAGGGAAGAACCAGTTTTATTTTTATTTTCAATCTGTTGCAGACAGATATTTTTGTAAAATCAATAAAAAAGAATTATTAGCAAAATGGAATAAAAACCCCAAAGATACATAAAATGCAAACTCCAATTTTTTATTACCAAATGACAGAAAATTACTCTATCCATTCGTTATGCACGTTTACGGTTTCTGAACCAAGCTCGTGGCAGTGTTAACACTTTGAGTAATATTGTTCTAAAGACCTCCTTGCTCCATCTCTCTTCTCCCATTGCCATCCAGTTTGGGGATGGGAGAAGACAGCACAGACTTTTATACTTTATACATTACAATCAGTATATTACAGGATGTTTTCGTTACATTAGAATAAAATATCTCTGGTGGTGTGATACAGTCACATGCTGCATGATGTTTCGGTCAACGACGGGCCGTGTGTACCATGGGGGTCCCATAAGATTAGTACCATAGAGCCTAGGCGTGTAGTAGGCTATACCGTTCAGGTTTGTGTAAGTACACTCTTAAGATGTTTGCACAGTGATGAAATTACCTATGGACACATTTCTCAAAACGGACCTCTGTTGTTAAGCGGCGCACAACTGTACTGATTCTGAAAGGCTTGGTTCCCAAGGGCAGGGATGCCACACAAACCCACGCAGGCAGTTCTCCCACGCTGTGAGGAGGGGATACTGGTGTCCTGGATTTCTACTGAGGAAGACGACCTCGAGCTTGAACTAGAGAGAGGGGATGAGGGGAATGCTTGAAATCGCCCTATTAGTCAAATTTGCAGAGTTGGTCTTTTTGACCTGAGGCTTTGCCAGGATCCCGTGCTCCCCGTGCTGCTTTTCAGAGAAGTGATGGGAGGGGTACTTTTGGGCAAAGTAGGAGCTTAAGAGATCTCATAATGGAGGAGGCATTTGGTGGCTTTGCAAAACATTGGATTGGGAATGATGTTCCTCTAGCTCACTGAGTTTACTGACTATGGGTGAATATTTCCTCCTTCTCCACTGTCAGCCAGAAGACAGACACAGGCCCAGTATTCTTTGTTCTGCTTTTGAGTTGAAATTTTATCTTCGTGTGAGGACTTTGTTAAACTGTCTCTAGACGTGGGGAGAGTTGTTTTACGAGCCACAGTCTCTCACTGTTCTTTACGCCCATTAGGTATCCCAGGGTCGTCTTTCTTCAGTAGCAGACATTGTTACTTCTATGTTATGATCATTAAATGAAGTCCTGTTGAGGTTTTTTCCAGTTATTTCTTCCTACCCAATATCATACCAGGCATGGAAATGACATGCTCTCATGGTGCAGAATGCAAGTGCCCTTCAACTGCCTTCCTTGGGTGGCTGGCACTGTGGAAGCCTGGAGAGGCCTGGGAGGTGGGTGAGCACTCTTGGACCGGCAGTTGGGGTTGTAGTGTAATAGTATTAAAATCGTGAGTTCACGGCTGACCTCTGCCTCATAGAACCCTTGACCTTGGCAAGTTTCCTAATCTCCGTTCACCTCATTTCTCTCACCTATAAAATGGGGGTAGAAAGTCCCCGTTAGTGATTTACCCTGGAGGGAGAGTTTTGCTCATCGTTGCTCTCTGGGCCTGGGTGACCTGTCTGCTGTCTAAGCAGCGCTGGCATCCACAACCACTCTGAGTATTGTGTGCCCAGTGGTTGGGTAACTTGTGACAGCCAGCAGCCAACGAAGGCATGCTCAGAAACAGTCCTGGCTCCCTGCCCAGTCCCTATGTCTACAGCGAAGGAATTTCTAAAAGTATGAATGAAAAGCTCATCTCCTCTGACTTGTGGTCAGGAGCTCAGACTCTGGAACAGAACGGCCTGGGTTTGAGTTGTGGCTCTGCCTTTACTGGCTGAGTGAGTTTGGGCAGCTTCCCTCCATGTCTTCATAAGGAGAATGGGGATAATGAGTATAATCTGCCTTGGATTAGTGGACAAGATTAAATGAGTATATAGACGTAAAGTTCTCTGAACAACAAGTGGCACACACCGCGTACCCTGCCCGTGCTTCCCAAGTTAGTCAGTCAGCAAATTTAAGTGCCTTTTATATGCCAGATGCTCTGCTAGGTCCTGGCAAACCAATCAGATGTAATCCCTGTCTTTATAGAGTTCATGGTCTAGGGGAGGCATTGGCAAACTTTTTAAGTAAAGGGCTAGATTGTAAATATTTTAGGCTTTGTGGACTGTGACAAGTACTCCATGCTGGTATTGTCTTGTGAAAGTAGCTACAATAAGTGAATGATTGTGGCTGTATTGCAATAAAACTTTATTTACGAAAATAGTTGGTGGGCCGGATTTGGCCCATAGACTGTCATTCGCCAACCTGTAGTTCAGTGTTCAGAAAACATGTTTAATAATCACAAATAAGTGTGTTATTGCAAATTGTGATAGATTTTATAAAGCTGCATACAGGATTCTGTGGGAGGGAAGGGTCAGGAAAGGTAGCTTTGAAGAAGTGACGTTGAAGCCAGACGGTGAGGAGGCGGGAACCAGAGGAGCCGAGGGGGAAGAGGAACAGAGAACTGGCTACACTAGTTCTGAGTCAGGAGGCTCAGAATTGCAATCTGCATTTCTGTCTTTTGGAGGTGTAAGAGAGATTTTGCAGCTGTCTTTGGATGAAAAGTATTGGTAATTTTTTTCCTGATGTATAATTTATGACCATTCGCCTGTGTCCCTTCCCCTGCCGTAATCGCAGCACTGAGAGATGAGCTGTGTTAATATATTAACACATATCGTTTTGCATACTTCTGGTGGGCTCTTTCTCTGTTCCCTTGTTTTTGTTATATTATTGTCAGTATCCAAAACTTTAGAAGTCAAGGGAGTAAGATTATACGTTATTCCCTTATTAGGGGTAAAATGGTTTACTCCTTAAAACTCATTTTTGCTTTTCAATGCTGTTTTTCTGCCTTTGTAAACAATATTATTTTCTTTTCCTGTTTGGCTAAGTAAAGATTCACAACCCTTGAAACCATTTTGGAGAAAATCTCTTTTCCTCATGACTACATCTCAAGTTTCTCCTGACTTCCAACTTCAATTTTACATTTTCTTTAAGTAGGTTGCAGCATTCTGTGGAGATTTTACAGAAAAGGGTATGTGTGTTCCTCATTCTAGAATATTTGAGGGGTCCCTCACAGGTATTTGTTCACCTGTACAACTCTGTGACTCCTTCAGTCTCTTCAGTTCTTGAATTCCTGGAATTCTGAGATTCTGAGGGGACTCTGCATCCTTGAGAGTCACTATTGTGTAGTGGCTGGGAGCACACACTCTAGAGCCAGATCATGTGAGTTCAAACCCAGTTCCACTACTTAGTAGCTGTGTCAACTTGGATAAAGTTATTTACCTTCTCTGTGTCTCAGTTGTCTCATCTTTAAAATGGGGACAATAATGGTATCCACCTCGTGGGGTTATTATGAGGGTGAAAATGAGTAAAATACACATCAAGTATTAGAGCAGGGACTGGACACAGTAAGTGCTATTTATGTGTTATCTATTATTATGATTACTACCAATGATGTCTGGGGAACCACTGGCCTTAATTCCTCCTTAACCATCCTTGAGTTCTGGCAAGCAGCTCCTGACTCATCCTGAGATCTTGGGCTGCATCTCTTCATTTTGCTTCACTCTCTCTGTAAGGCTGTAGGGATGACCGTTTGTCATCAGAAGTCTAGCAATACTAGTCTTTTTGAAAACTAGCCCTTTATGTCCTTTTGTACTTTGAAAACACTTGATAAGTAAGACAGCCTTTTGAACACAGACCTAAAAATGTGGTTTTAGTAACAACATTCACCTCTGCTGTCATATATTTTAATTCCTGGTTTATAATTAATGACTGATTGTCTGGGTACTTAGAAATCCTTACATGTTATTTTTGGCCTTTCCTGTGTCCCTTCTCTACTTTGTATAAACTTGAAAGAGAGGCTGCCTGTCCTAGGATGCAGAAAAATGGGCCGCCTTGGGGTGATCTTGGGCAGGTAAGTGTACTTCTCCGCGCCTTGGTGTTTTCATCTGTGAAATGGTCCAGCTGATCTCCAAGGACCCTTCCTGGTCTCTGGGTTTTTTGTTTAGGCTCCCCCATATTATTGTAATGTTCTCATTGGTTTTTATAGACGTTGCAATGCCATCGTTCTGATTATATCATCCCCCTGAGCCAAGATCTGTCTCCTTCTCACTCTTCAAAGGAAGAAATTCTAACATGTTTTCCTTATAAATTGCTTTTAAAATTGCTTTAAAGAGAAATGCCTTTCTATTCCCATCTTATGCATTTATGATGCATCCTTGCCGACTTGTTGTTGTTTGTTTTGTGTTTTTGTAGCACCCCTCGGCAGTCACAGAATTGCTCTCGAAAGTGCTTTGGAGAGCTAACATTACAGTCTTCTTGTTGGAACTTGTCCCAGCCCAGATTCTACTTTTAATAAAGTGGTGCATTGTTTTTCAAAGGTTACCAAATTTTTTACTGATGGCAGTAAGAACTCTATGTTTCCTATACCTCCAGACCCTGTGATTTGCCGCCATAGGTAACTTTTGTTCAGCATCTGGTCATGGAACGATTATTTTCAGTCCCTCCCTTTTGCCCTTTGTGTCACTGTGCTGGGCCTAGCAGTCGAAGCGCAGGCTCTCGGGATTGTAATGCACCTTGCAGTTGACAGTGTGCAGGTCCTGTTCCCTGTTTTGCTTGATTCTTTGCCACCCTGAGCGATAGGCAGGCTGGATGTCGGCAACCCCACCTCTCAGCCAGGAAACTAAGGCCAGGAGAGAGGAAGGGACCAGAATCAAAGGGAGGTCATACTGGGGGGAAAAAAAATGGCCGATACAGCGCTGAGGTGTGTACTGTGGGCCTTTGATAACTGGTCTACAGGATGTTAGTTTGCTAACTTTTTATTAAACTTTTAATGACAAAAATAATATATACTCATAGTAAAAAATTCTAACAGTTGAGAAGAGAAAATGAAAAGCCCCTCAGTGACCTCCTTATCTTCCAGCCCTACTCCTGGACATTGGTGACTAGTGTCAATAATTTCTCATTCTTAAAGGGGTCTCTGTTAAAATGTAGGCATTGAATGCAGGCCTGGTCTGCTCTGTTCACCTTGTGTCCCTCAGATGCAAGTAGTGCTGGGCACAAAGCAGGGCTCAGTGGCTGTTGGTTGAATGAATGACGGTTCCAGTATTGTCCTGCACATTGGTACTCTCTAACATGTGTTTCCTTCTCACTGTATCTTGGACAAGTGTTCATAGCAGTAGCTATAGAGCAACTTTACTTTTTTAAATAGCTACATGGTATTCCATCATATGGATTCCTGTAATTATTTAACCAGTTCAAGTTATTTCTGCTTTTTTCTGTTACAAACTTTGTTGTGAGGACCATCTGAGACATTGACTGCTGGATGTTCCCTCATATCCTTCCATTTCTAGTTTTAGCTGATGCTGGCTGCTCAGGTAAATACCACATTTACCAAGCTTCTTTGCAGCTAGGTATAGAGGCCATAGAGATGCCGTGAGTGGGGAGTAGAGGTTATGTGTTCTGTGGGTGTATCAATTTCCTGTTGCTGCTGTAAAAAATTGCCACAAGCTTAGTGGCTTAAAATGATGCACATTTATTCTTTTTGAGCCCTGGAGTGTCAGTAGTCCTAAAATCCAGGTGTCAGCAGGGCTGCGCAGCTTTCCAGGGGCTCGGGGAGAGAATGTGTTTCCTTGCCTTTTCCAGTTTCTAGCAGCTGCCTGTATTCCTTGGCTCACGGCCCCTTCTTTCATTCAAAGCCAGCAGTGTAGCATCTTCAGATCTCTCTGAACTCTGCTTCTGTCGTCCCATCTCCTCACTGACTCTGATACTCTTGCCTCCCTCTCATAAGGACCCGTGTGATGACACTGGGCCCACCCAGATATTACAGGATAATCTTTCCAAGTCAAGATCCTTAAGTTAATCATACCTGTAAAGTCCCTTTCACCACGTAAGGTGACATACTCATAAGTTTCAGGAATTAGGGTGTGGACATCTTTGAGGGGCCCCGTCTGTCACAAGGACTACCTGAGTGTAGGGGTGGTCAGTGATGAGTTCCTGGAGAAGGCCTCTAGGGTACAGCCAGGGGAAGCAGTGGGGGAGGAGCGTTCAGGTGATGGGTGGGAGGGAACTTGAGGTATTTGGGGACTAGAACAGAGGCCGTTGTGAAGGTCAAGTGTAGGAGGGAGTGAGTGGCCAGGGGTGATGTTGGAGACAGTACTGGAAACCACTGGAGGATTTAAAGCAAATTCATATTTAGAAAGAACACTTTTGCTGCTGTGTTGACAGTGAGGTTAGAGGTGGGGTAGGTGGATGTTGGAGGCCACTTAGGAGGCTGTTGTATTTCAGATGTGAGATGCTGGTGGTAGGAGATGAAAGAGAAGCAAATGGACTTGAGAGATTTATGGAGACTGGATCCATAGGATGCTGTGATGGATGGGTGTGGAGCGCAGAGGGGGATGTTGGGCGTGAGACGAGAGGAGGGAAACATTAGGAAAAGATTGGATTTGAGGGGAAGGGAAAGTCTAGTTTTGAGCAGATTGATTTTGAGGGCCTATGAGACAAGCAGGTGGGAATGTGGGCCCTCATCCAGGCTGAGTGAGCTCAGAAGTGAGGTTTCTGGGATGAAGGTAAAGAGTTGGCAATGGTTGGCACATAGCTGCTGATTGAAGCCATGTGAATGGTTATTGCCTGGAGCCAACAGAGAGGGAGGAGTGCCCAGAGAAAGCCAACAGCTAGAAGCACCCCCTGGAGTTGGCGGTGTTGGGGCTCATCAGGAATGAAGTGGAGTAGAATCCAGAAGGGTCTGTTTTGGGGAGAGATTGGAGGTGAGGAAGTCGAGACAAATCTTAAAGGATATTGTGGAAAACTTCAAACATATCGTATTAGTTTCCTATTGCTGCTGTAATAAATGACCATTAATTTAGTGGCTTAAACAATACAAATTTATTATCTTACAGTTCTGGAGGTCAGAAATCAGAAATGGGTCTCCCTGGGCTGAAATGAAGGCGGCGCAGGGCTGCGTTCTCCCTGGAGGCTCTAGCGGAGAGTCTGTTTTCTTGCCTTTTAAGTTTCTACAGG
Source organism: Equus asinus (assembly GCF_041296235.1). NCBI lineage: Eukaryota > Metazoa > Chordata > Mammalia > Perissodactyla > Equidae > Equus > Equus asinus. Next base: position 121,820,569 of record NC_091792.1, read on the forward strand.
CTGCCCGTGTTCGTTGGCTCCTGGCCCCTTCCTCCATCTTCAAAGTTAGCAAAGGCGAGTTGAGTCCTTCCCGCATTGCATCACTCTGATCTGTGGTTCTGCTTCTGTCTCCCGCTCTTAAGGATGCTGGTGATTACATTGGGCCCAACTGGATAATCCAAGGCAACCCCCCTATTTTACGGTCAGCTGATTAGCAAATTCAGTCTATATACAACCTGAGTTTTCCTTTGCCATGTAAGGTGATACAGTCACAAGTTCTGGGATTAAGGACCTGGACATCTTTGGGAGACTGTTATTCTTCCTATACATTACACATATAGTCATGTACCATGTAACAACGTTTCGGTCAATGATGGACCGCATATACAATGGTGGTCTCATAAGATTGGTACCATAGAGTCTAGGTGTGTAGTAGGCTGCATCCTCTAGGTTTGTATAAGTACACTCTGTGATCACACAGCAATGAAATTGCCTAACAGTGCATTTCTCAGACCATATCCCCATCATTAAGCGACACATAAACAGAATAGTATAATGAGCCCCACATACCCCTCATTCAGCTTCAACTACACAATTTTGTCCCCAGCCCCCACTTCTCCCCTCTAGATTATTTGAAACAAATCTTAGAAATTATCAGATTCATTTGTAAGTATTTCAGAATAGGCAGTTGTTTAAAGAAGCTTAGCTGTGAAGAGAAGATGATAAACAGGCTGATAACTGGGGAGACGTGTGGCAGAGTGTGTATGTATGTGTTTTTTTTTTTAAGATTTTTTATTTTTTAATTTTTTCTCCACAAAGCCCCCAGGTACATAGTTGTGTATTCTTCATTGTGGGTTCTTCTAGTTGTGGCATGTGGGGACGCTGCCTCAGCGTGGTTTGATGAGCAGTGCCATGTCCGCGCCCAGGATTGGAACTAACGAAACACTGGGCTGCCTGCAGCGGAGCGCGCGAACTTAACCACTCGGCCACGGGGCCAGCCCCTATGTATGTATTTTTAATATGAGAGACACTTAAGCACGTTAAATTCTAATGGGAAGGATATAGCAGTGGAGGGGACACTGGCCTTGGACCAGAGAGAGATCTCCATCTTTAGCAGAGGGAGGCACATAGGTTTGAAGGTTTGGGAGTGCAAAATTAAGGGAGTCCCTCTCTGCTAGTTTAATTTTTCTTTCCTCTGTTGAGTGGGAAAAGCAAGAGGGGCAAAGATGTTGAAATTTTGAGGAGCTTGGGGAAAGTTGGAAATTGTCACTGTGGCATGGAGAATGAATGCAGTACAGAATTATTGTTGGAATGTGGAACGTGTTGAAGGCCACTTGAAGTTGGTGAATTCTAGTGAATCCAGTCAGCTTGGTTGTGACTTTTTTCCCACCAGCATTTCACATCTGTCTGGATGTATGTTCAGAGAAGGTGAATAATTTGGTTCCTACTGGGTTAGTTTTTTGCCATGCGGCATGACCAAAGGACAGGGTAAAGGGTGTTTATAAGAGCAATTGGAGTCATGATCCATAGACTCTAAACTGAATAAGAAGGTAGAGGAGTGAGAGGTTCCGGCGAGGTTTAAGTGTAGCTGTGATGCTTAAGAAGCAGCAGGCAGAGCCGAGCCTGGGTGGATTGTAGGGTGGTGACCAGATCCAGCATATATCTTTGGGAGTGAATAGCTGAAGTGGGGTGGAATATAACAAAGTGGAGTGGAATAAAAAACAGTTGGAAAAGAGGACATCGAGTTGCTGAGAGGGCAGGGTGGGAGAAGGCTCCTCCACATGGGTATTGAAACCACCCAGGATGATGGCAGGAGATGGAGTATAAAGGTAGCCCTTCTGTGAATGAGGGGGTCAGCCAAGACGAGGAGAAAGGAAGGGGTATGTTCAGCGCTAGGAGGCACGGGCTCAGAACGGCAGGTGTTTTGACAAGAGGGTGAAGGGGTGGTGGTCTGGAAGCAGCACTGAGGACCAGGGCCCGGCTGACCTCCTCTCCTGACCCTGACAGACCTTGTGTATGCAGGTGTTATGCAAGAGAATGAAGGCTGGCGAGGAAGCGTTGATCTCAAGGAAGCCAGAACTCACAGAAGATACTGCTAGCTCACTTTCTTCTTTCTCCATGCTGCATTATCGGTGCTCCCCTCATACTGCCTCCAGGGTCCCTGTGTCCAGGGTGATTCTCTTAATCACTGCTGCCTGGGTCGCTGTCCTTAGTATGAATCCCCCCGCCCTATCCCCGCCAACTCCCCCTCCAATGGGAAAATATTAAGACGGGTAGAAAAAAGCAGACTCAATGCAAGAATACCCAAATAGCAAAAATCATGGATTAACTTGCATATATGGCTACCTCATAAAGAAAGATTTAATGAGATCTGTCTCCATGTGCTATACTTTTATATCTGACATTCCTCCTGGGCACTAAGCCATATATTCTAATGTTGCTTCAGAAATGGCTATGAGTATATTTAATACACATTATTTATGTTGATTTATGATTAAGATGTAGCTTTATTGAAAAATTTTAGTGATTTTTGTCTATATCTTAAAATACTGCTATAATATAAGTATTATTTTAAAAATTCAGCCTTGTACACAAGGGTCGCATTATTGTGAAGGCAATGAACCCCTCCCCGACCCCCCCCCCCAAAGATAATGAAACTGTTGTGCACACAGACGACCAATGAACTCAGTCCCAGGTGATGGGTAAAGGAATTTCGATTGGTGGAACAGTGTAATGGATTATATTATATTGTGATAAGGGGATGGAACGTGTTGTTTCTCCTGTGGTTCTGTTTGCTTAGAATTGGGTTATTTTGCATTTAATGTTTGCTCGTTGACACAAGACCATTTTGACTGGTTCTCAGCCCACTTTTTGGCCATTTCTTCCTGAGACAAATGCTAATTATAGGAGTCCAGAATAAGTAGCAGCAGCAGATTTATTTTTTATAAAACGTAACGGGTTCTTTTTCTTTTTAAAATACCTGTCTCCCAAATCTTTGAGATTCCGTGAGCTGTGAGTCTTCCACGATGGCCTGAGAACACGAGATGGTTGTAGAATGATGGTGGAGCCGCGGGTACACGTGGGGCTGGATCCTACCCACCCCAAAACTGCTTACCTTGTCGGACTAAACTTTGGGCACTTTTCCTAATCCTAGCAGACTCGGCCAGGCCTTGGGGAGGAATGGTAATCAGTGTGCTGTTGCCTGTGAGCACTTGGCCCCCTTAGCGGGGCTCAGTAAATGGTTTTGTTTGACTGACTGCTCCGCAGAGCATTTGGTTAAGACCTTGGGCTCCTGAGTCTGACTCCTGGGTCCGAGTCCCAGCTCTGCCACTTACTGACTGTGGTCCTTGGGCAGATTCTTAACCCTTCTGAGCCTTCAACTCCTGTCTGTTAAATGGGGATTATAACAGTACTTACCTTATAGGACAGCTGTGAGAATAAATAGCATGGTCCCTGGCACATAGTAGGAGTACCCAGTAACTGTTACTATTATTACCACATTGGAGTGTTAAACTTGGGTTCGTGTGGCTTACTCATTTGATGCATTTGAGAATTGTTAGGTTTTAGATTGTATTTCTTTGTTATTCACAGTATCCCTTGGACATTGCATTTTCTCAGTAAAGCTGTGACTGTCTACCCTCTGCCCCTCCCCCATGCCTCTCCTCCAGCCCCTACTCGCTAGAGTCCTCACTCTCATTTCCTACTCTGTTTTTCTCCACCACACTTGTCACCTTCTGTCCTTGCTGTTTCTTTCAGGCTGTCTTCGTCCACTGACGTGTGAACTCTGCAAGAGCAGGGATTCACGTCTGTTTTGTCTACTGTTCTATTGTCAGAGCCTAGAACAGTGCCTGGCACATAGTGGGCACACAATAAATCTTTATCAGAATTAAGAAAGTGACTTGGAAAGTGGTGATCTGATTCTGTACGCCACCAAGTGTGCTAAACGCCGCCACGACTGTCTGAGCTTAAAATGTTTTATTCAGGAGTTCTTGGTGTTGGTTTGCTCGTTTGCCTATCTCAAACCTCCTTTCCTGAGGGGAGGTGATTGAACCCAGGTAGAACAGGTTTGAGGGGATGAGTAAGTTGGCTGAGGAGAGGAATAAGGCTGACACTGTTCACTCATCTGCTGGTTTGGTTCTGACGCCTGCTCGTCCAGCACAACCATCACCAAACACCTTGGCGACCAGGGGAGTTGCTTGTCTCTATAGTGGACTTTGTCAAGTTATCATTCCACTTTCTTGTCTCTGTTACACGCAACAAAATTTGTGTGTGTTTTTTTTTTCTCTTTTAGGGCACCAATGCCTCTGCTCTGGAAAAAGACATTGGTCCAGAGCAGTTTCCGATCAATGAACACTACTTCGGATTGGTCAACGTAAGTATTTCAAAATGTATTACTTTTATCCAATGTGTTAGAATGCTTGAAGCACCTCCGCTGCCATTTTCATCATTTCCAATTTTTAAAGAATTGTTCACGCTCCTGAGTTAATGGAAGTGGCAGATGTTGGGGAGGGGCAAGTGTAGGCCAGTTTCTGAAAGTCTGGGTTGTCCCAGATAAAAGGATACAATGACTGCATTATTGGGTCAGACTCCCATTTTTTACCCCCTGTGCTTTAAGGGATTTCCTTTGCACACAGAACTTTCAGTGATTGTATTAGCCTTTGCGGCCAGATCTGCTTTTGTAAGTTCTCCCTTGGTCATCTCGCTGAGCTCCTCAGGCAGTCTTTGTTTCAGTATGCATCAGTGCACCCGGAGTTCTGAAAGTGTTACCAACTCATCACCAGGACCTGTTTAACGGTATAACTCGGTGCTGGGACCTGAAGCAGGAGCAGGGTGTCGGGGAAATACTGAGACCAGTTTATCTCAGAGTTCCTTGGCCTCATTTCACTTGTGCTTAGCAATGGCTCGCTTGTATACGGCCAGACTTAGGGCTCTGCATCCTGGATAAGTTGATATGAGCAAGGAGTAAGGCAGTGTTCCTCACCGGCCTCCTGAGCTTTCCTTCCTTACCTGATCCTCTCTCTCTGGGCTGGAGGTTGTTTTTGTCTTTTGTTTTTTTGGTCAGGAAGATTGGTCCTAAACTAACATCTGTTGTCACTCTTCCTCTTTTTGCTTGAAGAAGATTGTCCCTGACCTAACACCTGTGCTGGTCTTCCTTGAGTTTATATTGGGATGCTGCCACAGTGTGGCTTGATGAGCGATGTGTAGGTCCACACCTGGGATCCCAACCCATGAATCCTGGACTGCTGAAGCGGAGCATGCAAACCTAACCACTGTGCCACCCGGTGGCCTCTGGAGTGGAGGTTTTAAGTGACATCAAATGTTAACTCACAAGCACCTGGTTTTCTGGAACAACTACCCTGAGTATAGTCCGTCAGTGCCGAGGTATGATAGGTGGTAATTTCCACTGGAGAAGCTGGAAAAATTCTCTGTGAGTGAATGCCATCTGTGATATTGGAAAGAACACTGGATTCCAAGTAATCAGACCTAAGTCTGAGTTCTGCCTGTGCTGTTCACTAGCTGTGTGACCTCCTGACCTCTCTGAGCCTCCATTTCCTCCTCTGTAAAATGGAGATCATAAGGGTTTCTTTCTCTTGGGTTATAGTGAAGAATCAGTGAGAGCTCCTATTTGAAGACCCTGGTACGAGGCTGAGGTACATGGTGGACACTCAGTGAATGTCAGTTACTTTTCTTTCCCAGGAATTGCCCACTGGATCAGGGCCAAGTGTTAATGAAGGGTGTCTGGGTAAAGTGAGACGTTGAGTAAAAGAGAAAAGAATGGAAGAAGGAAGGCCAGAGTACTGGAATATGGAGCATTGTGTTGATGACATTCTGACTTCTAATTTTAATACAGTTTTTTTAGCCATTGTGCACAGGCCTCTGCTTAAGCTTGATGAAGACAGTTATTCAAGTCATGGAAATTCTGCCCTGGCTAGGAAAAATACAAATGCAGACCATGGAGGAAAAGAATTAGGCCATTTCCTAGTTTGTAGAAGGATTATGAGATGTAAATTTATTAATAGCTTCATTTATGTTTACTTTGAATGATAATTCATGAAAGTTCCAGCTTCTCTGTAAAAGGTTTGTCTCCTATTACATAATTGTGTCAAAGTAGATGAAAATATGTAAAAATAGGAAATGTTCTATCTTAGCATACGTGGAAATGTCATGTTAAGGATGGCAGAGCATCTGTCTCGCTCTTGGATGCAGGACACACCAGCCAACAGCCAATCCTGAGAGGATGTACATGTTCTATTTTAATCCTACATGGCGTTTTGTAATCTTTGCTGTTAATCTTGTTATTTCCTTAGATTCTTTTCCTTTTCCTTTTACTGTGTAAGAAAAATTCTAAAGTGATAGTCTCAGCTGTGTTTTTCCACGGAGTAGGTTTTATAGTCAGTTGAAAACCAGCGAGACAATGATGTTTGCCCTCTTTACTCAACTCTGAGTACCCATGGTTTCTGAGAGGTACGAAATATTACTGTTGGGCCCTGATCTGATTGTAGGAGACCAGGAACTGCGTGGTCTTGTGTTGGGACAATTGCCACGCTGGCAGAAACAAGATTGAGGGTAATTTAGGAGTTAGGAGGCTGGTGGGATGACCTTAGGCGGTGCCTCTTGCCTCCATTGCTCTGGAGTAAGCGAGGAGATGTGGTCTGAAGCCAGTGGGCAGGGGCACTAGAATCCTGAAAGAGAAAAATGAGAAGAAGGCCCCATTCAGTTATGGCTGTTTCTGCTGAGCATGGGGTTCCTAGTTCCTGGATTTCTTTCTGATTTGGATTTTTATTTTTCCTGTCCTAGGAGTTCTGATGTGTTGCAATGTGGTGTCTTTTATTTCGCCAGCTGATTTTCTGGGCCTCCATATTATGTCAATTTCTTTCTTCTCTCTCTTTTTTAAGCACCGGAAGGCCTCAATAGGTTTTTTTTTGTCAAGGCAGAGTGCGTATTATCATTTTAGAGACTTTATGGGCTAGAGGGGCCCCCAGCTCAGGTAAACTTGTCTTCATTTCCCTGTTGATCGATAGTCACTGGTGTTTAGAGTGGTGTGCTAGTTTTCTGACGTGTGCTAGTTTCTGATTGATAGAGTGGAATTGGGGCCGGTTCCTGGAGAATGGCCTTCTCCCTCTCCCCACCTGTTCCAGAGGTGGCGTGTCCCCGGACCGTGATTTGAACCATCCCTGTTGTCCTTTGGCAGTTCGGAAACACTTGCTACTGTAACTCCGTGCTTCAGGCCTTGTACTTCTGCCGGCCGTTCCGGGAGAATGTGTTGGCATATAAAGCCCAGCAAAAAAAGAAGGAAAACTTGTTGACGTGCCTGGCAGACCTTTTCCACAGCATTGCCACGCAGAAGAAGAAGGTTGGCGTGATCCCACCAAAGAAGTTCATTTCGAGGCTGAGGAAAGAGAATGGTGAGTAGGGTGGAGAGAATGTGTATAAGGGTCTGAAATAAGGAGAATTGAGAGTTCTGTGTATCCTCAAAATGAATCTTTTTTTTTTTGAAAGGAAAATAGTATGGCCAACTACTGAAATAACATTTTTTTTTAAAGAAAAGATATTTCTCTTTTTCCACCCAGTGTGCATAAAACAAAACTGGATTACAAATATGCTTAAAAATTCAGATTTATCATACCATTTTGGAATGATCTTTTTGTTTGCTCCACATTAGGAGGAGTATTTTTCTGGGTGGGATCATTGTAAGAGGAAAATTGCCCAAGACAGCCTTCTGAGCAGGACACTGATAGGAATAACTAGGTTGATGCAATAATTGAATAAAATAGTGCTATCTTATAAACAGGTCATAAGTGATTAAAGTAAATGCATGTTATCTAATCAGAGCATCTGCTGTTTTAAAAATAATACCTCTGATTTTTATTTGCCTAAGACAATTGAAGGATATTAAATTGATATCTTCATATGTTAAAAATGTCCTGCTGTCACCTGATTTTTTTCTGGTGTTTTGATCTTTTTGGGGGAAGTGATGGTAGAGACTAGGTTATTCCAGAAGTTCTGCATTGGTAATTTTTATGACTACAGAAATATTTGATATGGCACCTTGTGTTCCCCTGGATTGCAGACTTGCAGTTAATCAGATGTTTGTTTTATAAAGTCTCGTTTAATTTGATTGCTGTCTTTTAACGTGGTTGTAGTTTATACATACCAGAATAAAAACCCTCTGAGAAGAACGCAGAGCACTCCCAAGTCTCGTTGTGAACGTGATTAATAATGAAGTTTCACTGTTGCATTCGTGTCTTGACTGTCTGTCCTCATGGCAGGGAACAGCAACAGGCTCTGGAATCACGTGTATTTGGTTTCAGAACACTATCAGATAGATACGTTCTCACGTAGATCTCCCATCTCCTTTATGTGTTCCGTTCCAGCTGTTTTGAGGCTGGTCCAGGGTTTCATATGATCTTTGGGAAGAGACCCAGTTACTCTGGATAAATTACAAAATGAATAATTGATCATCGGTGGTCACTATTAAATATTGATATTTTATCAGGGAACTTATCAAGTAATTTCTGTTATTTTTCTCTTTTTTTTTGTGGAACAAATAAAAAATTTTGGTAGCTTTTTATTAGCCATGATGACTTTAGGGAGATATGGCAAATTTAGTCCTTGGTGGGTGGTAGGAAATAGAAATGAACAAAAATTCTTTTAAAACTTACCTACTGAAGATGAATATTTTCCATACCTGCCCACTCTTTCAATATAAAAATTGAAGTGTGGCATGTAAAATTAAGCATTTTCATTTGCTTTTCAGGAATCAGAGATTGAAATAATGACCTTCTCCTTTCCAGATCTCTTTGATAACTACATGCAGCAGGATGCTCACGAATTTTTAAATTATTTGCTAAACACTATTGCGGACATCCTGCAGGAAGAGAAGAAACAGGAAAAACAAAACGGAAAATTAAAAAATGGCAACATGAACGAAACTGCGGAGAATAATAAGCCAGAACTCACCTGGGTCCATGAGATATTTCAGGGAACGCTCACCAATGAAACTCGGTGCTTGAACTGTGAAACTGTAAGCATTCGGAGGGCGTTCATGGAATGTGCTTGTGCATGTTTGTACAGGCTGTGTTGTGAGGGAGTGCGCTGTGGTGTTACAGCACCTAGCAGTTGTCCATATCTGCAGACAATTCTATTTGTGTATACGAACCTTTCATTTAAACTTTCAGAAGCATGTTTACATCCAAGATGTCTCAGCTGGCTAAAGTAGAGTGATGAGGGCAAATCTCAAAAGCTGGAGTGCTTTGCACCATGGGCACAAGTAGAGTCCACAAGTAGACCGTTGAGCTGGACCTCCACCAGTCATCTTGAAAAGATTTTGGTCACAAGGAGATCACGTGCAACTTAGAACAGACCATCACCCCAACTTCAAGGGAATCAGCTGTGGTAGGGTGAACTTGAAGTCAGGAGACAGGTTTGATGTCTGATGCTACAGCAGTTAGCTGGGTGTTTGGGCGAGTCCCTTACAGCGCTGTTGTGAGGCTTGGGCAAGCCTGTGTGTTTGGATGAGTTCAGCAAGTGAAGGTAGACATGTTGGTTTACTTTGAAGGCATGTTCTCCAGAGCACGATTCAGGACATCACATGTGCTTGGTATGTTTGATTTAACTCTATGAGGGGCCTCATAAAATGGTGCTTAAAAGCCCTGTTCTTTACCCAGGCTGCTGGGTTTGTGTGCTGACTCACTCAGTCAGGAGCTGTGGGACCTTGTGCAGATTATCCAGCCTCTCTGTCCTCATGCTCCTCATCTGTAAATTGGTGATGATCAGAGCGCCTCTCTCATAGCGTCCTAGGAGGATTAAATGAGTTAACACCTGGAAAGCACTTGGAACCATACTTGGCACACAGCGAGTAAGCAATAACTGTCACCTCTTATTATTTATTATAACTGCTAACAACATAGAAGGTCTATGGGTTCATCAGGGGTCTCTGAGTTTCTTGACAGTGTGTGAAAAATTTTGTTGGGGTTGTGCATTTTTCTGGGGAGAGAGACGGTAGCTTTCATCAGGTTCTGCAAAGGGAGGGGGACCCAGAAATGGTTAAGAAATGTGGATTTAAGTGGGAGGTTTTTGTTTTTTTGGCAGTCTTTGTCCTTTTAAACAATTTTTGGATCAAAATTCTCGTTTCTTTCGTTGTAGAAACAATTAGAGAACATAACTAAGCTAAAAGAGACTAAAAGTTACCAATAATCTCCCTACCCAGAGATGATAAATTTGTAACATTTTCTAAAACTTGTGATTATGTTGGCTCAGCGATAACCACTTGAACATTTTGAAACATATCCTGCCCAAACGTTTTCTACGCATACTTATCTATCTAGAGATCTCTCCTCCCTCCCTTTCTCCTTCTGTCCCTTTATATATATATATATATATATATATATATATATATATATTTTTTTTTTTTAGAAGATTGGCACCTGAGCTAACATCTTTTACCAATCTTCTTTTTTTTTCGTCCTCCTTCTTCTTCTCCCCAAAGCCCCCCAGTACATAGTTATATATTCTAGTTGTGATCCTTCTGGTTGTGCTGTGTGGGATGCTGCCTCAGCATGGCTTGATGAGCGATGCTAGGTCCACGTCCAGGATCTGAACCAGAGAAACCCTGGGTCGCTGAAGTGGAGCCTATGAACTTAACCACTTGACCACAGGGCTGGCCCCTCCCTTTATATTTTACATTCCAGGAAAATTCAAGTGAATGCAGAAGTAGAGAGAATAGTATAATAAATCCCATATGTGTATTACTTGGGATCAATGACTGTTAACACATTGGCCCATCTTGATCATTTCTGATTCCATGCCCTCTCCTCACCTCACCAAACTGGTCTATTTTTAAGCAAACCCCAGATAACATCATTTCATTTGTTGTTTTTTCAGTACCTTGTTATATATCTGTAAGTGGTAAGACATGTTTTTTTTGAAAACATAAGTACAATACCATTGGTAAATAAAAACATAAATACAATACCATTATCACACCTAAAAATAATTCCTTTGAATCATTATTCACTTTGTGTTCAGGTTTCTCTGATTATGTCATATATTTTTTAGCAGTTAGTTAATTCAAACTGGGATCCAAACATGGTCCGTACATTGCATTTGGTCAGTCTGTGCCTTCATCTACAGGCTACCATCTGTCTCGTTTTTTCCTTGCAATTTAGTTGTTGAAGAAATTAGGTTGTTTGTCTTGTAGAATTTCCCACATTTCTGGAAACATCCTCTCGTGGTTACCGCGTATAGTAAACGGCAGTGTGTTTCTACCATCCTACATCCTACTCTTTGTTTTTCTCTAACCCACCTATTTTATATTCCTTTTTCACTCTTGCCTTCTTTTGTATCAACAAAATCTTTCTTTTCTTTTTTTTTTGTACCTTTATACTGTTACTTTCTAATCCTTTCAGAGGTTGCTCTAGAGACTACAATGGGCATCCTTGACTTAATTCATTTTTTACCACTTTCCTGACAATGCCAGAACCTGTAGGACACTCTCTCTTCGGTTCCTTCTTTTGTGTTAGTGTTTTCTGATGAACTCATGTGAGTTTTAAAATTTTACGTGTTTTAACCCATTGCAGTTTTTTAATTCTTTTTGATACTGCATTTATTTTTAGAATAACTGTGTACTTTCAAACATCAAAATTAGGACTATATTGTAAATATTATAATTTGCAGATTTGCGGTCTTTCTTTTTCTCTCTCTTTTTTAATTAATTAATTTCTTCCTTTTTTTTTCTTTTGTGAGGAAGATTGTCGCTGAGCTAACATCTGTTGCCAATCTTCCTCTTTTGGCTTGAGGAAGATTGTTGCTGAGCTAACATCTGTGCCAATCTTTCTCTTTTTTGTATGTGGGATGCTGCCACAGCATGACTTGGTGATCGGTGTGTAGGTCTGCACTGGTGATCCAAACCTGTGACTCCTGGGGCACTGAAGCGGAGCGTGTAAACTTAACCACTATGCCACCAGACCGGACCCCCCTTTCTCTCTTTTAATAAGAGAATATTCTGTGATACCCTCCTCACCTTTTCTCTTGCATCTGTTCCATCACCAAGTCCTGTCTGTTGTCTCTCTCTTTAATCCATTTACCTGTCTAGGTCCCCGCTGCTCCCACCCCAGCTCAGGTCGCCTGTCAGCTCTTGATTGACAGTCTCACCTACGCTATTGCAAGAAGTTCCTTCTGGATTGTCTTCTTTTCCTCTTGCCCTCCTCCATGTTACTCTCTTGCTAAAAAGTATGGTAGTAGCCTCCAATTTCTTTCTTTTCTTTGGAAGAGATTGTATAAGTTTTGATCTATCTATTCTTTGAATGTTTGGTACAACTTGCCACCTATCTTTGTATCCCTAAAATATATGGTTCATTTTGGCATGTTTTTGGTCTTTGTATAATGGAATCATACAGTAGGTATTCTTTTATGTTCTCTTTTGCTAAAGATCCCTTGTGAGAGTCACTTGTGTAACAAGTGCTTGATGCTTTACTTTGTTCGTTTTCATTGCCGTATAGTATTCCATTGCATGAATATACCACAAATCACTAATCCGTTGTACTGTTGGTGGATATTTGATTGTTTCCAGTTTTGGGCAACTATGAACAATGCTGCTGTGAACATTTTAATACGTATAATCTAGTGTACATAAATCTGGTTTCTGTAGGATATATACGTACAAGTAGGTTTGTTAGGCCATATGGTATGCTATCATTAACTTCATTGGAAAATATCAAATTCCCAAAGTGATTGTACCATTTTACACACCCACTGTATGAACATTCTCATGTCTCCACGTTCTTGTCTATACCCACTGTTCTCAGATGTCTTCACTTCAGGTAATACAGTGGCTGTATGGATGAGTATTTTATTCAATAAATATGGGTTTTTTTCCCCCACATTCACTACGTAAAGATATACACAGTGAGAGCCTTGCCTTTCTACATGGAAGACAGATATTAGTAACAAAATGAATAGTTTTGTAATTATGACAGCAAAATCCTGGGAAGGAGAAGTACAGAGTACTCTGTGAGCTTATGATACCCGAACCAGAACAGTGGGGCATCCCATTTTGACATTTAGCCGAGAAATTTGCACTAGACGGTACAGCTGGTCTAATCCTTTTGGTTATCCTTGAAATTAACACGCTTACCCAGTCTATCTTGCGGTACTCTGTGTGGGTTTTCAGGAGGGCTCAGAGGATAGGCTCAGTCACATTTGTAGTTCCTTTTTTGTCTGTGAAGAAGTAAGTGGATCCTAACAAATGCCGGTATTGCATCCTCAGGTATTTGTATTGCAGAAGCTGTTCGCTAGTCTGTTATTTCCTGGAGGGTTACCATGGGTGGGAAGCCTGTGCCTAAAGATTCCTGCAAAGCTGCTGGATGATACAATAGAGTTTGTTATAGTGGGATTCCAACTGTTTATACTTGGTGTGTGGAAGTGAATGAGAGCGTGTGGATGTGTCTTTATGGAGAATGGTGCAGTCTGAAAAACCTACTTTTTTTAATCCTCTGAGGCAGGAATGTTTTTCTCTGGAGTTACTTGGATAATCACCTCCATTTCCTTAGATCCTTTAGCTGGACAGGGTCCTAGGAGTCATCTAATCCTTTCCCTACAGTGCCCAAGTCCCTTCTGTGATGTCCTAGCCAGCTGGTCACCAGCATCTGCTGGACCCCGTCCAGAGATGGGGAACTCAATCTCCCGAGGCGATGCATTCCATTTTTAGAAAGCTCTAATTGTTAGAAAGCCCTCTACTTTCTAAGAAAATAAATAGCCTGCAGCCTTTTTTTTGTTACAGTAAAATATTGGGGGCTTAGTGTAAACAAAGACCTCATGTTAAAGGTTTTTTTTACAGGATGAGAAATATGGGGCCCCCTTTGAGTAACGTCCTCTGCCCAGGGCAAGAAGCCTTTAGATAGTGCTTCCCTCGGAATTGCCAAGACTTACCTTTATGAGATCTCACAGTGGGGTTAAACTGCACTAGATCCTGAGCGGCAAATTAGCCCCTGGGGGAGCCTTGCCATTGTAGACACCTCAGCTGCCACTTCCTCCAATTGTGCAAAACTCTTTGTGGCAGCCTTCATGCTTTCAGAAAACAATGATTTTTTTTCTGGTTCTCAGCCTTTGTAAGTATTGTTTGTGATCGCAGCGCAAATGTCAACTGAGGGATTTATGGAGACAAACAGTTTCATTCTGCAACAGACGTGGAGAGACTATTTTAAGGGTAATTCAGGGCTGACTTTCCCAGATAACCTTCATCAAGGCACTTTAGAATTGAGGCGTGAAGATTTTCCAGTCTAGCCTCAGCGCTCCTTGCTTGTTCTTTGCTTAGTTCATAAGATTTGCTAGGCCATTTGGAGCTTAATTTTGTTGTTGTTGTTGGTTTTCCCCCTTTCCGTCTAAACTGAGTTTTTACTCTGCAAACCTGTGGTTTTCAGTGCTTCTCAAGGGCTCTAAGACACCTTTGTCTCTGTTTGATTGTCTACAGAATTGATTTGTTAAGTGTCAGTTGTATGGCTCCTTGCTTTGTCTGCAGAGGTTAAAATTGGTTCAGCAGAGCTTCTGAGCCCTTCACAGGAGAGGAGTTGGGATGGGGGGGTGTGACCAGTTGGGATCACCCGCTCAGCAGGGGGAGGCTCTGAGTCCCGGGCATTCAGGTGGGCTGCAGTTGCCACTCTGCTCAGCCCCGCATTTTGGCACTGCTCTAAGTCAGCGCATTTTCAGTTCCTGGCTGAGCAGTGTGGAGCTACCACCTGGTCACTGTTTCTACTAAGCCTGGGAAAGAAGTGTGGGGATTTAGAAGCATGTTTGAATAGGATTTTAATTACTGAAGACTTAGCAAAGCTCATGATTTATCTGTATGCCCCATATATCAATGTTCTATTAATAGATTTTTAATTAATTGCTTTAAAAAGAAGAGCAAGTAGAATCTCTTCTACCTTTTTAAACTGGGGTTTTCGGGAGACTCCATGGCCAGAACTGGGGGAGAAGAGAGGAGAAGATGTAGCCTGTTCTTGCTGAGAGTATTGGGAGTCTTAGTGATATATACGTTTCCTTGGAGACAAGCTGTATTTTCACTTAGAACAGAATGAGGTCCTGTGTGGGGGAAGAAAATGGTTTTATTTTCTGGCAGCTTTCTGGGAAGAGAGAAAGAAAAGAAGAAAAAAAAATTGCTTGATCATTCATTGCTTTTGACTGTGTCAGTCTGAGGCAGGGGGAGAGAAAAATCCACATGGAAGGGTCTGATGTGTGTTTTGATATCCCCGGCAGGGTGGATGCACCCCAGCAGTGCTTTCTCACACTCTTAATTCTGGAAGCAATGTGTGTTGGGAATTGAGAAAGCTACAGTAGCTTTCTTCAGTTAGTTAATTAGATCAACTAATTGTTTCTCTGAAACAATTAAGTAGAAAAGAAGATTTGCATCCAACAGGACACAATGTTTCTTTGTTTTTGCCCCTTCAAGTATAAGAGCTTGGGTAGAACCCAATCCTAGCTATCTAAATTATGCATCTTTTCAGTTGACTATAATCCTTTTGTTTTCTCCCAGAGAAGGGGTGTTTAAGTATATAAAAAAAGTTTTGCTGGGGCCAGCCCAGTGGTTAGTAGGAAATTCACCTGCTTCGCTTTAGTGGCCCGGGGTTCACAGGTTTGGATCCTAGAGTGGACCTACACAGTACTCATCAAGCTGTGCTGTGGCAGCATCCCACATACAAAATAGAGGAAGATTGGCACGGATGTTAGCTCAGGGCCAATCTTCCTCACCAAAAAAAAAAAAAAAAAAAAAAAAACCACACATTTTACTAATTAAAAAATATAATACCTGTGGATTGTTTTTTAAAAAATCAGACACAGGAATGTATAAAAAGAAAATCATTCATAAATTCTGACACCCAGATGCCACTATTGGCATTTAGCCGTCTTTCCATTTGTTTAGTCTTCTCTTCAGTTATTTATTCATTCATTTAGTAAATATTTATTGGATACCTACTCAATGCTGGACATTATTTTAGGTACTAGGAACATAGCAGTTAAAACAGAAAAGATAGGGACTCCCCCATGGCTGAGTGGTTAAGTTTGCGTGCTCCACTTTGGCAGCCCAGGGTTTTGCACGTTCAGATCCTGGGCCGGACCTAGCACTGCTCATCAAACCATGCTGAGGCAGCATCCCATATAGCACAACCAGATGGGCCTACAGCTAGAATATACAACTATGTACTGGGGGGCTTTGGGGAGGAGAAGAAGAAGAAGAAAAAAAAAGGTTTGGCAAGAGTTGTTAACTCAGGTGCCAATCTTTAAAAAAAACCCAACAAAACAGAAAAGATAGTCCCTGCCCTTTTATTTACTAATATATACATTTAAAGCTATAAATTTCCCTTTAAGCACTGTTTTAGCTGCATTCCACAAATTATGATATGTTTTCTTTTTCATTAGTTCAAAGTATTTTCTAATTTTTCTTGTAATTTTTTTCCTTTGTTCCATATGTTACTTAGAAGTATGCTGTTTAATTTTCAAATATTTGGGATTTTCCAAGTAGATATCTTAATATTACTGACTTTGAATTTTGTTGTGATTAGGGGATGTATTCTGTATGATTTCCATCTTTTTGAATTTATTGTGACATGTTTTGTGTCCTAACACATACATGGTCTAACCTGGTAAATGTATTTGAAAACAGGGTCTCTCAACCTTGGAACTGTTAACATTTAGGATCAGATAATTCTTTGTTGCTGGGTGCTACTCTCTGCAGTATAGGATGTTTAGTGGCATCCTTGACTTCTACCTGTTAGATGCCAGTAGCATACCCCAAGATGTGAGAAAGAAAAATGTCACCAGACATTGCCAGATGTCCTTGGAAGGCAAAATTTCCCTTGCTGAGAACCTCTGAGTTGAAAAGAAGGTATATTTTGCAGTTGTTGGTGCAGTATTCTGTAATTGTCAGAAGGTCATGGTGGTTGATATAGTTAGTCAGATCTTCTGTGTCTTTGATTTTTTTCCATTGTTTTTTAATCAGTTGCCAAGAAAGGGATGTTAAAATATCCAACTGTGTAGAATTGTCTTATTTCCCTCTAATTCTGTCAGTTTTTGCTCTGTGAGTTTTTCACTTTTAAAAACTAGCTTTGGAGAGGTATAATTTATATACCATGAAATTCATCCATTCAGTGATTTTTTTTTTTTGTAATTTGCTGAGTTGTGCAACTATCATCATAACCTAGTTTTAAGACATTTCTATCACACTAGTAGGATACCTTGGATCCAGCAGTTAATCCCTGGTAGAAGCCCTGGGCCACTCTTAATCTACTTTCTGTCTTTAGATATTTGCCTTTTCTGGACATTTCATATAAATCGGATCATGGAACATGTGGTCTTTTGTGTCTGATTTCTTTCACTTACATACTGTTTTTGGTGTTCGTTTGTGTTGTAGTATGTATCAGTAGTTCATTCTTTTTTATTGGTGAATAGTGTTCTAGCTTCATCTATTTTGGGGGCTCTGTTATGATGGCCTTCCATATTTTTTATTGTTATGTTTTTCTGGTACATTGACCCAATTATTAGGAAATACACTTTTTATGTCTCATAATTCCATCTTAAAATCTATTTTATCTGATATTAATATAGCTCACTACATACTTACGTTAACTCCTTGCATGGTATATCTTTTTCCATCCATTTGCTTTCAACATATCTGTGTCTTTATATTTAAAGTTTAGCTATTGTGGACAGCATATAGCTGGTCTTGCTTTTTTAAAAATTCATTCTGCAATTTGTCTTATTTGAAGTATTTATTCCATTAATGTTTAATGTACTTATTGATATGGTTAGGTTTGGGGCTCTCATTTTGTTTTCTGTTTATTCCCTTTTCAGTTTTTTGTTCCTCTGTTCCTGCTTTTCTGCTTTTTGTTTGGATTGTGTGTGTGTATGTATATATATATATTTATTAATTTACAATTCCATTTCAATTTTCCTCTTAGTGTATCTTTGTGTGTCTGTTGTTTTTTCATGGTTGCTCTAGAGATTACAATATGCATTCTTTACTTTCACAGTCTACTTACAGTTAATGATGGCACTATTTCACATTACATAGAGGAAGCTTATACCTGCTTAGGTGACTGTTCCTCCCCCCCCCCACCTTACTTTGTCCTTTAAGCTATAGTTGTTATATGTATTACATTTATGTATATTATACACCCCACAGGACAGTGTCATGATTACCATTCTTGATGCTCTTCATTCTTTCTTGAAGATCTCCATTTCCATCAGGTATCATCTCCCTTTGGCTTGAAGAACTTCCTTTAACCTTTCTTGCAGTGCCAGTCCGTTAATAATGAATTGTCTTTATTTTGCCTTCCTTCCCGAAAGATAAATTTATGGCATATAAGAATTCCATGTTGATACTTTTTTTCTTTTAGCACATTAAAGGTGTTCCACTGTCTTCTGGCCTTCCTAGTTTTTGAAGACAGGTCAGCTTCCAACTGAATCATTCTGTTGTATTGAATGTGTCATTTTTCTCTATAAATTAGGATCTGATTTTTACCTATGGCTTTTAAAAAAAATTATTTTATTGAGGTCATAATGGTTTATAACATTTTGTAATTTCGGGTTTACATTATTGTATATCAGTTTCTGTATAGACTACATCATGCTCATCACCAGTAGTCTAGGTTTCATCCATTGCCATACGTATGCGCCCCTTTACCCCTTTTGCCCACCCCACCACCCTCTTCCCTCTGGTAACCACTAATCTGTCCTCTCTATCCATGTGTTTATCTGTCTTCCACATATGAGTGAAATCATATGGTAGTTTTCTCTGTTGGGCTTATTTCACTTAACATCATACCCTCAGAGTCCATCCATGTTGTTGCAAATGGGACGATTTTGTCTTTTTCTATAGCTGAGTAGTATTCCATTGTATGTATATACCACATCATCTTTATCCAATCATCAGTTGATGGGCACTTGGGTTGCTTCTACATCTTGGCTATTGTGAATAATGCTGCAGTGAACATAGGGCTGCATAAATCTCTTTGTATTTTTGATTTCATGTTCTTCAGATAAATACCCACTAGTGGGATAGCAAGATCATATGGTATTTCTATTTTTAATTTTTTGAGAAATCTCTGTACTCTTTTTCATAGTGGCTGCACCAGTTTGCATTCCTGCCAGCAGTGTATTTCTCCACATCCTCTCCCACATTTGTTATTTTTTTGTCTTGTTCTTTATAGCCATTCTGACAGGTGTAAGATGATATCTCATTGTAGTTTTGATTTGCATTTCCCTAATAATTAGTGATGTTGAACATTTTTCATGTGTCTGTTGGCTATCTGTATATCTTCTTTGGAAAAATGTCCATATCCTTTGCCCATTTTTTGATTGGCTTTTTTGTTTTTTTGTTGTTGAGTTATATGTATTCTTTATATATTTTGGAAATTAACCCCTTGTCAGATATGTGATTTGCAAATGTTTACTCTCAGTTGGTGGGTTGTCTTTTCATATTGTTCGTGGTTTCCTTTGCCTTGCAGAACCATTTTAGTCTGATACAGTCCCATTTGTTAATTTTTTCCTTTCTTTCCCTTCCTTGAGTAGACATGGTATTTGGAAAGATGCTGCTAAGACCAGTGTCAAAGAATGTACTGCCTATAGTTTCTTCTAGGAGTTTTATGGTTTCAGGTCTTACATTCGAGTCATTAATTCATTTTGAGTTAATTTTTGTGTATGGTGTAAGATAACAGTCTACGTTCATTCTTTTGCATGTGGCTGTCCAGTTTTCCCAACACCATTTATTGAAGAGACTTTCTTTTCTCCATTGTATGTTCTTGGCTCCTTTGTTGAAGATTAGTTGTCTGTAGATGTGTGGTTTTATTTCTGGGCTTTCAATTCTGTTCCGTGGATGTGTGTGTCCACAGAACACGGTTTTTGTGCCAGTACCATGCTGTTGTGATTACTGTAGCTTTGTAGTATATTTTGAAGTCAGGGATTGTGATGCCTCCAGTTTCACTGTTTTTTCTCAGGATTGCTTTAGCTATTTAGGGTCTTTTGTTGATAAATTTTAGGATTCTTCTGTTTCTGTGAAGAATGTCATTGGGATTCTGATTGGGATTGCATTGAATCTGTAGATTGCTTTAGGTAATATGGACGTTTTAATTATGTTTATTCTTGCAATCCATGAGCATAGAATATCTTTCCATTTTTTTATGTCTTCTTCGATTTCTTTCAAAAATGTTGTATAGTTTTTGTTGTGTAGGTCTTTCACCTCCTTGGTTAAATTTATTCCTGGATATTTTATTTTTTTGTTGTAATTGTAAATGGGATTTTTTTGTTTTTTGAAGATTGGCCCTGAGCTAACATCTGTTTTCAGTCTTTTTTTTTTTTTTTTTTTATTTCTTCTCCCCAAAGCCCCCCGGTACAGAGTTGTATATTCTAGTTGTAGGTCCTTCTGGGTCTGCCATGTGCGATGCCACCTCAGCATGGCTTGATGACTGGTGCTAGGTCCGCACCCAGGATCCGAACTGGTGAAACCCTGGGCTGCTGAAGTGGAGCATGTGAACTTAACCACTCAGCCACAGGGCCTGCCCAGGATTGTATTCTTGACTTCTCTTTCTGCTAGTTCATTATTAGTGTATAGAAAAGCAACTCATTTTTTTTTTGGTGAGGAAGATTTGCCCTGAGCTAACATCCATTGCCAAGTTTCCTCTTTTTGCTTGAGGAAGATTTGCCCTGAGCTAACATCTGTGCCAATCTTCCTCTAATTTGTTTGTGGGCTGCTGCCACAGCATGGCTTGATGAGCGGTGTGTAGGTGTGTGCCCAGGATCCGAACCTCTGAACTCTGGGCTGCTGAAGCAGAGCATGCAGACTCAACCACTGTGCCACTGGGCCGGCCCCAAGCAATTGACTTTTGTAGGTTGATTTTGTACCCTGAAACTTTGCTATAGGTATCGATTATTTCTAATAATTTTCTGGTGGATTTAGGGTTTTCTGTATATAGAATCATGTCATTTTCAAACAGCGAGAGTTTTACTTCTTCCTTTTCAGTTTGGATGCCTTCTATTTCTTTTTCTTGCCTAATTGCTCTGACCAAAACCTCCAGTACTATGTTGGATAGGAAAGGTCAGATTGGGCACCACTGTGTTGTTCCTGTTCTCAGAGGGATGGCTTTCTGTTAAGTATGATGTTGGCTGTGAGTTTGTCATATATGGTCTGTATTATGTTGAGGTACTTTCCTTCTATTCCCATTTTATTGAGGGTTTTTATCATAAATACATGTTGGATCTTGTCAAATGCTTTCTGTGCCTCTATTGAGAGGATCATGTGATTTTTATTCCTCATTTTGTTAATGTGGTGTATCACATTGATTGATTTGCAAATGTTGAACCACCCCTGCATCCCTCGTATAAATCCCACTTGATCATAATGTATGATCCTTTTAATGTATTGCTGTATTCGATTTGGCAATATTTTGTTGAGGATTTTTGTATCTATGTTCATTAGCAATATTGGCCTGTAATTTTCCTTCTTTGGTTTATCCTTGTCTGGCTTTGGGATCAGAGCGATGTTGGCCTCATAGAATGAATTAGGAAGCATTCTATCTTATTGAGTTTTTTGGAATAGTTTGAGAAGGATAAGTTATTAACTCTTCTTTGAATGTTTGGTAGAATTCTCCAGAGAAGCCATCTGGTCCTGGACTTTCTGTCTCTTTGCTTGTGATTGGTCTGTTCAGATTCCCTGTTTCTTCTTGATTCAGTTTTTGGAGGTTGTATGAACCTAAGAAGGTATCCATTTCTTCTAGGTTATCCAATTTGTTGGCATATAGTTTTTCATAGTTTTCTCTTATAATCCTTTGTATTTCTGTGATATCCGTTGTAATTGCTCCTCTATCATTTTTAATTTTATTTATTTGCACCTTCTCTCTTCTTTTCTTAGTGAGTCAGTCTAAGGGTTTGTCATTTTTGTTTAACTTCTCAAAGAACCAGCTCTTAGTTTCATTGATCCTGTTTTTTTTAAAATCTCTTATTTATTTTTGCTCTGATTTTAATTATTTACCTCCTTCTGCTGACTTTCGGCTTTGTTTGTTCTTCTTTTTATAATTCTGTTAGGTGTAGTTTAAGATTGTTTATTTGAGACTTTTCTTGTTTGTTGGGGTAGTCCTGTATTGCTGTAAGTTTCCCTCTTAGTACCGCTTTTGCTACATCTCATGTGAGTTGGTATGTTGTGTTTTCTTTTTCATTGTCTCCAGGTATTTTTTGATTTCTCCTTTGATTTCTTCATTGATCCAATGATTGTTCAGTAGCATGTTGTTTAATCTCCACATATTTGTGCCTTTCCCCGCTTTTTTCTTTTAGGTGATTTCTAGTTTCATAGCATTGTGGTTGGAAAAGACACTTGATATGATTTCAGTCTTCTTAAATTTATTGAGGCTTGCCTTGTTTCCCAACATATGGTCTATCTTTGAGAATGTTCTATGTGCACTTGAGAAGAACGTGTATTCTGTTTTTGGATAGAATACTCTCTCTATATAATCTGTTAAGGTCATCTGGTCTAATGTTTCGTTTAAGGCCACTGTTTCCTTGTTGACTTTCTGTCTGGATGATTGACCCATTGAAGGAAGTGAGGTGTTGAGGTCTCCTAATATTATTGTGTTGTTGTCGGTTTCCCTTTAGGTCTGTTAATAGTTGATGTATATACTTTGGCACTCCATGGTAGGTGCATATACATGCAGAAGTGTTATGTCCTCTTGGTGGAATGTCCCTTTTATCATTGTATACTACCCCTCCTTGTTGCTCATTGTCTTTTTTTATCTTTTTTGTCTTGTTTTATCTCATTGTCTTTTTTATCTTGAAGTCTTCTTTGTCTTATGGCAACACCTGCTTTCTTTTGTTTGCTCTTTGCTTGGAGTATTGTCTTCCATCCCTTCACTCTGAGCCTGTTTGTCTTTAGACCTGAGGTATGTTTTCTGGAGGTAGCATATTGTTGGGTCTTGTTTTTTAATCCATCTACCTGCTCTGTGTCTTTTGATTGGATAATTCAATACATTTGTATTTAGAGTGATTATTGATATATGAGGACTTAATACTGCCATTTTATCTCTTGTTTTCCCGTTGTTCTATCTGTCCATTGTTTCTTTTCCCTTGTATTTCTGACTGCCATTTCAGTTTGGTGGTTTTCTGTGATGGTTTTCTCTTTATTTATAGTTTGTGGCTCAGCCTGATTTTTTGTTTATTGGTTACCACAAGGTTTGTATAAAGGGTCGCATAGATAAGGGGCCAGCCCTGTGGCCTAGTGGTTAAGTTGAGTGTGCTGTGCTTCAGCGGCCTGGGTTCAGTTCCCAGGTGCAGATGTACACCACTCAGCAGTGGCTGTGCTGTGGTGGTGACCCACATACAGAATAGAGCAAGACTGGCACAGATGTTAGCTTGGGGCAAATCTTCCTCAGCAAAAGATAAAAATTGAAAAAAGATCTCATAGATGAGATAATCCATTTTCTGATAGCCTCATTTTTACATTAGCCTAAGCAAGTTCCATCCCTTTCCTCATCCCCTTCTGGGTTATTGCTGTGACAAAATTATTCTTTTTTTTGTTATGAGTTTGTGAGTAAATTAAAGTTTTTACAATTATTTTTAATGCTTTCCTTCCCTTTATCTTTTATGTTATAATTGTTTGCTAACCTGTTCTGATAGAGAGCTGCAATTTTCTGATTTTGTCTATCTACTTATCTCTTTGCTCAAAGCTTTGTAGTCCTTTGCCTTTTTGTTTCAGGCCCAAGGGCTTCCTTCATCATTTCTTGTAAGGGAGGTCTAGTGGCAGTGAACTCTGTCAGCTTTGTTTATCTGGGAAAGCTTTTATTTCTCCATCATATCTGAAGGGTCGTTTTGCTGGATAGAGTATTCTTGGCTGAGAGTTTTTCTCTTACAATGTTTTGGATGTATCGTTCTATTCTCTCTTATCCTGTAAGGTTTCTCCTGAGAAATTTGCTGAAAGCCTGATAGGAGTTCCTTTGTAGGTTATTTTCTTCTTCCTTGCTGCCCTTAATATTTTTTCTTTGTCATTGAATTTTGCCAATTTTACTATTATATGCCTTGAAGAAGGTCTTTTTGCATTGATGTAATTAGGGGTTTTATTGGCTTCATGTATTTCTAAGTCCACTTCTTTCCCCAGGTTTGGGAAGTTCTCAGCTATTATTTCTTTGAGCAAGCTCTCTACTCCTTTCTCCCTCTGGAAAACCTATAATCCTTAGGTTGCTTTTCCTAATTGAGTTGGATATTTCTTGAAGTTACCTGAATTTATAGTTTTCTGGAGGAGTGTTGAAATGCCAGTGTCTTAGTCATTACTGAAGCCAGTCTTTTGAACTTTCATTTTAGTAAGGAAGAGGTAGACAATAAACAAATAAAAATAAAACATTATAATGTTAAATAATTGTATCAATTATCTATTGCTTTGTAACCAACCACCCCAAAACTCTGAGACTAAATCAGCTATTACTTATTATTATAATTCATGCAACTTTGGGTTGGCTGAAGGCTGTCTGATCTAGGCTGGACTTGGCTGAACTTGTGTATTTGTATTTCCACTGACTCACTTGTGTGTCTGCAGGTCACAGGGGCATTGCGTTCTTGAGTGGGCTTGGCTGGGCACCTTAGTGAGAACAGCTCTCCTCTATGGGTCTCCTGTCTTCTTCCTGGGAACAGTGGGCTAGCCTGGGCTTCTCCTTCTCATGGTGATGACAGAAGTACAAGAGAGCAATTTCACCAGGGCTTGTTCAAGCCTCTGCTTATAACATGTCTTCAAACTTCCCATTGGCTAAAGCAAGTTACATGGCTTAACTCAGAATCAGGGGTTGGGATGTATGCCTCTTGATGAGAGGATCTGTAAAAGTCATACAGCAAAGAAGCCAGTATAGGCAATGATGAAGATTTGGGGCCATTCATGCATTCTACACAGCAGTAATAAGTGCCATAAAAAACTTACAGCAAGGTGATAGAAGTAGGGCATGTGTGTGTTTAAATGTATACATGCCTTTTTCATGCAAAGTTGGAATTAACTTATATATAATTGTATAGCCTACCTTTTCATTTACTGTGGTACCCACAGTGCAGTAAAACATTCTCAACTTTTTGACCATTTTAGGCCATTTAAAAATGTTTACCCCTCTTCGATTTGTTGAGTGGTTACTTCTCTTTTTAAATTGAGGTAACATTGGTTTATAACATTATATATAAATTTCAGATGTACATCATTATATTTCGATTTCTCTATAGACTGCATCATGTTCACCACTGAAAGACCAATTACCGTCTGTCACCATACTTCTTAAAGCACCTTATGTGTATCATCTCATTTCATCCTTACAGCAACCTTCTGAAATAGATACTCTTACTGTCCCCACTCTGCAGATGCAGACACTGAGGTACAGAGAGGCTAAGTAACTGACCTAAAGTCATCCACTTTGTAAGTGACAGAGAGAGGATGTGGAGCTGGGCAGCCTGTCTCAACACACATTCTTATGTGTACTTATAACAGATCGTGTCTACATCTCTGAGTATTTCTTTAGATAATTTCCTAGCAGTGGAGTATTGAATCATGGGGTAGTTCTAACACTTAAAGAAGCATTATTTTCATTTTTCTGCTAATTGAGCACCTCAGAGAAGTTGCTGGGCTAGTTTGTCCCTCCCACTCCAAGACAGTGAAATGCCAGGCTTGCCAGTGCACTGCTGGAATGTAAGCACTTCCTCTGTGTGGCTTCAGTAAGTACAAGACCCAAAACTGGTGTGGTGTGAACTGTGGAGGGCTGAGAAACTGCTGGGGCCAGTGACCCAGGCCTGCTGAGAGCCGTCCCCAGTATGGCGGGCCCGTGTGAGCCCAGGCTCCAGGCCAGCTACAGGTCCAATTGTTATTGCAGACAGCACAGGCCTCTGCAAATGATGACCACCTCCTGGGCTGGAGGACAGCTCTATGTGTGGTCAGCGGGACTCTCCAGTTCATCACCCATTAGGCTTCTTGGCTCCACAGACAGTTTGGATGATGAGGCACCAGAGAAAGGGAGTGATTTCAAGGACCTGGTAGAAGGTACAAACAACTTAATGAAGGAGTGGTCATCTGATGAGTAGGTTTTCTAAGTCTCTTGCCCATTTGCCATTTCTGTCATTCTGCCGCTCTGGGCTATATGATGTTTGTCTGATACTTTCTACTTTGAAACGATGGAGGAAGTGAATGGAGAAGGGAGAGAAATGTGGTTGAGTTTGAATTATCAAAAGCTCTTTGTCAAAGCTGACACAGGGAGAAGGTTCAATAGAGAATTTGGGATTTTCTCTAGATTGGGTTGTTTTTGAGGTAACTCTGGTTGCCAGTGAGTACAGTCAGTCCTCCTTATCTGCTGGTTCCCCTTAAGCAGGGTCAACCAACCGCAGATAGAAAAGTCTGTACTGAACATATACAGACTTTTTTTTCTTGTCATTATTCCCTAAATGATACAGTATAACAACTATTTACATAGCAATTACATTGTATTAGATATTGTAAGTAACCTAGAGATGATTTAAAGTATAGGGGAGGATGTGCATAGGTTATATGCAAATACGACATCATTCTATACAATACACTTCAGCATCTGTGGATTTGGGTATCCATGGGGGTCCCGGAACCAGTCCCCTGTGGATACTGAGGAATGACTGTTTACAAAGCCACATACGACTCTGGCGTTATGGTTTTTTGGTTACCCTGGTGTTCAAAGTTCTGTCTACTCTGTCTATTGTGTGTTTTGTGCCTAATATGTTTTTTTCTTTTCTTGCTTCAGGTTAGTAGCAAAGATGAAGATTTTCTTGACCTTTCTGTGGATGTGGAGCAGAATACATCTATTACCCACTGTCTAAGGTAACCTCATGAATTCTGATTGTGCCTGAGCTTTTGACCAGGCTAGTAAATAAGTGGGGGGGGAAATCCTGTATTTCTTCAGTAGATAATCTTCATTTCTGGTAAACCAATGTAATCCTATTATTTTGTATTTCTTCTTCCCCAAGAGAGATTAAAAATAAGTATATGTGATCTAGAGACGAGTCCTGCTGAGAAGAGAGAGGATCAAGTGGAAGTCATTAGTCATTACGTTTAAAAAGAAGTTTTTAATCTTTAATACAGATGTGCGCATTTGGCTTTCATAACTCTCTCTCTTTCTCCATCACGTGTGTACGCACAATCACACGGTTAAGTTAATAAATGCTGCAGATGCCTACCATTACTTTCCTTTTCTAAGCTAATCTATTATTTTCAAAACTATGCACTTTTGAGCTGAGACCCAACGAGGGAGTTGCCTCTTCCTCCATCTTTCGGCATTCTATGGAGATTATTTATGGAAAGAAATTCCCCCTCATTAGGGCTGAGAGAAGGCAAGGAGCCCAGAGTGTAAGAGCAACACCTGCCCAGGATTACTTGATATTTGTGTATTGACTTGCACATTGATGATGTGCCTGAAGTTGATATAGAGACATGATTCCCTTTCCCCTCCTCGCACCCTTCCCCGTCCTCCTTTCAACAAGAGGTTGTGAGTGCTTGTAATTATCCCAGCCCTGTCTGGACACTGGGGATAGAGGAGTGAGTATCAGACAGGGTCCCTGCTCTCGCACCATTTATGTCCTAGTGGGCATCCACAGACAGTGATCAGTGCTTTGAAGGGAGTTAAACAGGCCTAGAGAGTGCCTGGTAGTGTGGATGCCAGTGTAGACCAAGTGTTCAGGGCAGGCCTCCCCATTCTTAGGATGCCATAGCTCAGGGACGTTTTATAGTGCTAGGACAAGGCGCTGTTGATTTTTATCAGTTTTAGAAGACTAGATTGAAGGGACTTCCTGTGATGGATGGCTGTCATCTTTCAGGGCAAAGGCACCAAACTTCATCGTGGAAGAGCTTCGGGGTTCGTCGGGGTGTGACAGATTGTGTGTGTGCGTGTAGGGGGCGCTGGTTGCTTTCCCAGTTCCCAGGAGTCCGAGGTCCCCTCCGCCTTCTGCCCTGATAGTAACCTGGTTACCTCAGCACGTCCTGTTGGTTTGGCATTTCAGTCTTGTCTCCAAATGCCTTAGGTCCAGGTGTCTAAGACAAGCTTGTTATCTCTTTGTTTGCAAAGTGTTTTCTAGGCCAGGATGGCCTCTTTTTCTTCGGAATGGTTGTTTATGGCATGGGTTCCTCATATTCCTGTGAAAAGAAGCCGTTTTTGATTTCCCCAAGGTTTTGTGATCACAGAGAATGAATGAGAGGAAGGATATTACTTGCTCATCCCTCTTTTTTGAGAAGGGGAGTTGGGGAGAATTTGGAGGTAGGGAAGTTGTCTGCTTCCCCTGCCTTCTGAGAAATTCCTGGGCTGTTCAAAAGGTCAGATCGCAGTGGCCGGAGCTTTGAGACCAACCAGATAAAGGGCGAACTGGCTAGTTATAATTTCCACCTTTGGGAAACTTCATTATAAAGAAATGTAACCCAGAGTTGGGTTTCCATTTGTTTTTCTGGAGAAATGTGTTTATTGGTCATGCATACCTGATGAAGGCAGGCTAGATGCATTTGGAGGTGTTAAAGCTGGGATGGGCGAGTGATGAAGTAACCCTGGAATGCCTTTTAAGTAACATTGGATTTTCATCTGATTGGACTGTCCAGGCTGATAATCCTGAAGTGCCCGCCCCACCCCCTTTTTACATCATCCTTAAACTAGACTTTAACTGACTTACCGATACCTGGCCTCATGTATGCCTAAGCTCTCACCTCCCCAGCATGAATAAAGAGAAGCCTGGCAAGGGTTGCCATTCAGGTGTCTGTGATGGGAGTGGCAGCTTTCCAATACATTGCAAAAGAAACATGTGCAGGAGAAAGGCCCAGGGAATAAATGAGCCAGCTGATCCATTAGCTTTTTCTGTCTGAGACAAAAGAGAAGGAATGATCAAAGGAATGATCTTTATTGGCCCATTTCATGGTTTAATTTGATTTGTAGTCTTGAAGTTTTATTTTTAAAATTAGAATTGAGTTTTCTTCTTCAGCATCACTGTCTGCCTGTCTCTTCTGATGTGATATTTTTATCCTTCTTTTATTTTGATAATGAAAAACGTTAAAAATCAAGCGAAGACCGTGGGATTTAAATGCCAGATCTCTGCCGCCTCCTTCCAGAAGGGCTTATGTGATCGATTACAGTGTGTTTTCACTGACCTTTTGTCCCCGAGAAATGATAATACGAATAGTGGTTAAATCCAGGATGTGAGTCTAGAGAAGCCATGAAGTCCATGTTGTCGCTGAGCTATAATTCTAATATTTCAAATCTCAGTGCTGTGTCTGAGGCAAGATGAGCCAGCTGTATCACAGGAGGATACTTAGAGAATTGTTTTTCTTTTGTAAAGTTCAGGGATGGCCTCAGGCAAAACCTTAAAATACCTGTAGTTTATCTTAATTATCCTTCCATGGCCTTTTTGGTATGTTTTGTCTTCCATTTCAGTGCCTTAGTCTCTTGTTGTGGCTCCTTCACAGAAACTTACCTTTCTTCTCAAGTGCTCCATGTTCTGAACCCACTTTCCTCTTCCTCTGCCTTCCTCTCATTAAAAATTCCCATCCTCCTAGTGCTGGGGAGGTTAGCTAGACAACAGGAGGAAAGTGCCTTTTAATTCTTCCAAAGCTCTATTTTTAAAATTACTTTTTTTTTCTGCTGAGGAAGATTTGCCCTGAGCTAACATCTGTTGCAAGTCTTCCTCTTTTTTTGCTTGGGGAAGGTTAGCCCTGAGCTGACATCTCTGCCAGTCTTCCTCTATTTTGTATGTGAGTTGCCACCACAGCATGGCTGATGAGTGGTGTAGGTCCACACCTGGGATCTGCACCTGTGAACCAGGGCCGCTGAAGCAGAGCGCACCAAATTTAACCACTACACCATGGCACACCAAATTTAACCACTATACCATAGGGCCAGCCCCAAAATTACTCTTCTTTTTAAAAACTTTCATTTTCTACTTATTTTGAGAAACTTCTTTTATGTACTAAGTTCATATCCATCCCTGTCTGTTGCCACATGCTTATCTCTCTTCTGCTTCTCTGACCTGTGTTTCGGATTTGGTTATTGATAATAGGTATTTTCTAATGTCTGACACATAAGTTTTTCTTGTAGATTTCTTTTTTCAGTCTTCTTTAATACTCTAGTCAGCGGTTCTTAAACTTTGGTGTGTATCAGAATCACCTGGGGAAGTTGGTAAAAATCGAGGTTCAGGTCACTTTCAACTTCTGTGAGCCTGGGCCTCAGGTTTTAATTTTCCAGGTGGTTTTGATACCACCAGAATTTGAGAACAGCTGCTCTAAGCCTTTGCTACTCAAACAGGGTTCCATGGAGTAGCACCGTTGACGTCACCTGTGGTCTCATTAGTACAGCAGCATCTCAGGTCTCCCCCAAGAATGAATGAATGAATCAGAATCTGAATGTTGGTGGGATCTCGTGATTCACATGCATGCTAATATTTGCAAAGCATTGGGTGCACAGCCCTGGCAGCACATTGGAACCACCTGAGAAGCTGTAAGAACAGTAATGCCTGTGTTCTACCTGGAGAGATTCTCATGTAATTTATAGGGCTGGGGGCCATTGAGAATGTTTTTAAGGCTCCCCAGGTGATTCTAACGAGCAGCCAGGTGAACCACTGCTGTGGATTCTGCAAAAAAGCCTCCCAATTGGTGTGCCCTGGAAAATGGGGTACAGGTGTCTATTGATCCCTCGGCTCCTGGGAGGCTGGGCAGAGCCTGGAGCTGCCAGAGCCCCATGGCCAGCCATAGGAGCAGCCTCATTGGTTTACCCCAGCTCCCTTCTCTATGGGATCATTTTGTCTGTGGGTCATGACATGAAAATTATCAAGAAGCATTGCTTGAGAATTTTTTTTTAAATCAATTTTTGAACTCTTGTGTTGAGTGGAAAAGTTAAGATTTTAATTAAAAATGTATCAAATATAGAGATTAACTTGGACATGATAGCTGTCTTTACAATACATCCAGGAACATAGTTTTTCTCCATTTTTTTCAAGTTTTCTCATATACATTTCCATGAGGTTTTATAGTTTTCTTTCCTTAAAGAGGCGTTTATTTCATATTAGATTTGTTCCCAAAGTGTATTTGTGTGTGTGTGTGTGTGTGTGTGGGGAAGATTGGCCCTGAGCTAACATCTGTGCCAGTCTTCCTCTATTTTGTACGTGGGACACTGCCACAGCATGGCTTGATGAGCAGTGTGTAGGTCCATGCCCAGGATCCAAACCCATAAACCCTGGGCTGCTGAAGTGGAGTGTGCAAACTTAACCAGTACACCACTGGGCCGGCCCTCAAAGTGTATTTCTAAACAGTGTTTTATTGTCACTATGACTCTCTTTAAAGAAATACAAAGCGTTTGTGCTTCCCACCAGCCTCCCCCGTGCTTTGGTAATTTATCCCGAGTGTCGGAAAGATCTCTCTACTGTCTCTCTCCTCTTTGACTTTCTCCTTGGAAGGTTTCCACCTTTGTTGTCTGCTTTTGTTCCAACAACTGTGCAGCATCAGCTGACAGACCTGCTCTGCCTCAGAGTTTCCTGCCAGGGTTGTCCCCTTTTCCTAGCCTCATTTTCCAATTCTCAACTCACAGGTGCCCTAAATGCATTAGCCTATCTCTCACGGCGCGAGCTCGAGCCAGCTGGTGCTGAGCAGGATGGTGGCTGTTTGTAAATCAAGTCTAAATTAGGTACTAAGTTCTGCTGTGTTTCTACCTACCTGGGTCTGCAAATACTTCAAAAAACTTTTTTTGAAAAATGAGAGTGAGTAGAAAGTGTTTAATTCCTTATTCGTTGCTGTGTCTGCCTTAGTTATTCTGCTTCTTTAGTTGATAAAGAGGTTTGTCTGTGGTAGACATTCCAAGGATGTAAATCTCTACCATGGCCCATACGCACCTCCCCTTCTCCGTGATTCCTCCATTCCACCCCAATAAATCCTGTGCAGGCCAAGAAAAGATTTCACATCAGTTATCCATTGAAGAGTTGGCCAGTATTCATTCAGCGAAGTTTGAGTCTATATAATGCACCAAGCACTTGAAATCTGAGGCATGAGGATTATTGCCTTCTAAATTGTTTCCTTGCCTTTCGACCCCCTCCTGTCCTTCCTCTCCAATGCTACCAGAAGTGGCGTTTCTTAAAAGCACTGTCTGATTATGTCTCTTCCTTGTTGCGTCTGGTTAGTGAGACTGCTCAGCCACATGGTGCACGCCAGCTTCTGAGAAGCGTGCTCCGTCCCTTGCCTCCATGCGTCTGTGCTGTGGCATTCCCTCCACCTGCTACACTTTCCCTCTTGAGAACCTGACTTGGACATCATCCCTTGGGGAAATGTCCTGAATTACCCCAGTTCAACTTCATTTCTTCTTCCTCTGTGCTTTCCCCTGGCCTTTGTACACCTGCTTCTGTCTTCGTTTGGTCACCCAACACACACTGTGAAATGCCATGATGTGTTGGGCCTGTTCTCAGTGCTGAGCTTTAGCAGTGAGAGAGACAGGGTCACTGCCCACAGAGAGGGGAGGCAAGTTGTCGAATGACTAGGAGGATGGTTTTAGATAGTGCTAAGTGCTCAGAAGAAAACAAGACAGCAACGGGATGGGGCAGAGTAGGTTGGAGAGTGGCCAGGGAAGTCCTCTCCAAAGAGGGAACATTTAGGCTGAGCTCTGAACAATCAGCGGAATCAGCCATGGAAGCATCTGGAAAGGAGCTATCAGGGCAGAGAAAACAGTACCTGCAAATGCCCTGGGGCAGGGAGAGCCTAGCTCTCTGGGGCTACAGGAGAAACCTGGCTGGTGTGGCTAGAGCAGAGTGAAGGAGATGGGGTCAGAAGAGAATTCAGGGGTATGGGGGTGGACGGCCTATCGGCCATGGCAGTGAATTTGGATTTTATTCCAAAGTGCACTGAGGAACCGTTGGTGGCTTTTAGGCAGGGGACTCAATTGTGTGAAATGATTTACGTTTAACCTGCACTGAACACTAAACGTTGTCAGTGGCTCATTTGCATGTGTCTGTTAGACTGTGAGCTGTGTGAGGGCAGGTACTCTGCGAATCCACAGCACGGAGCCCAGAGTACTCTCAGTAATTGTTTGAGATTTAATGAAAGGACAATTTATATTTTATTTTGATAAGCTCTGTTTAAGTGGTAGAGTCATTAACACTGTCAAAATAACATTTTCTATTTAATAAAATCTGATCATTCCGATGCTGGGACATTCCCTATGAATAAGGAAATGTCACAGACCTTTTCGAGACTCCAGGGTATTCTTATATTCTGGATGTTCCTTTCAGCCTTTGAAGCAGTATGACAGGAATGCTAAGTGGAATCTCAGTGACTGGAAAAGAAGGAAAGCCATGACATTTAAAAAATGAAAACCCTAAGTAGTACAGTAACACCTCACCCAAGGCGAATGCAGATAGAACATCACAGTGGCATTTGTTCTCAAAAGGAGCAGGCTCAAGTTCTTACCTTCCAGGGTGCGGGGAGGTGGGGAGCGGGGCAGCGCCGGTGGTTGGTAGGAAGTGGTCGTCTCCTGATAATTTGGGACTTCCTTAGTTCAAGATAAGGGCAGTTGTGTGTGGTTTAAATTTCACTTTCTTAACATTTATGCTCTTTGAAAATGGAGACCACCTGATTCACGCTATTTTTCATTAACTGACAATAATGTCACGTCGCGTTTTTTTTGATTTTTTTGGACTCAACTTATAGTGTAATGATGGGCTTTTACTATAGTTACTATTTTTCTATGATAATTTTTAATCTCCAGTGTACAGCTGTTCTCTGTTAAACTCTGACTTTTTCCTGGCTCGGTTGCAAACCCTAGTTCAGATCTAGCTGTGTCCATTAAGTAAAGCTGTGCTTGAAAATCTCTCATGGTGGGCTCGTCACCCGGTCCTGTGGATGTGCGCTGATGGCATCGGAGCACCGGCTCGTAAGAAAGCTCTTTTGCCGTTACTTCTTTCTGCACATTTGCTTAAAAATTACCCTACAGGTGGGGCTGGCCCCGTGGCCGAGTGGTTAGGTTCGCGCGCTCTGCTGCAGGCGGCCCAGTGTTTCGTCGGTTCGAATCCTGGGCGCGGACATGGCGCTGCTCGTTGAACCACGCTGAGGCGGTGTCCCACATGCCACAACTAGAGGGACCCACAACGAAGAATATACAACTATGTTCCAGGGGGCTTTGGGGAGAAAAAGGAAAAAAATAAAATCTTTAAAAAAAAACAAATTACCCTACAGGTAATCGAGGACTTAGAACGTGGTATACCAAGTGCCTTTTGGACTTGTTTTTAAGTTGAAAATATTTTCCTCTGCAGAGACTTCAGCAACACGGAGACACTGTGTAGTGAACAGAAGTATTATTGTGAAACGTGCTGCAGCAAACAGGAGGCCCAGAAGAGGTATGTGAAGGGTCGTGCGGGAGGGCGGCCGTGGGCCTTGAGAAGGAACCAGACTGTGGCGTCTGACAGATCTGATTTTCAATCCCAGTTCCACGGGCTCCTAGCCGGGTAGCCTTGGGGAGTCAGTCACCTTCCTCACTGGAAAAACTGGGATAGGGACGCCATCCTCAGAGGCTGTGCACTCATCTGATCGTTTGCTCATTTGTTTATCTGTTCGTTCATTCATTCATTCAACGAATATTTATCAAGTGCTACTATGTATGTGCCAGGTACTCTGCTGGGTAAACAAGTGGTGATCAGTATAATCTCTGTCCTCTTGGGAATAAGGGCAAGTTATAAAAAGAACTTAGCATAGTATGTAATGCATAGTGGTCACTCAATAAGATTGATAGTATTGCTTAAGCATTGGAACTTATTATTTAGAAGACATAGAGGTTAAAAAAATTAATCATTTAGTAAGGAATCATAAGGAAATCAATTAAATATCAGTTATGTGGAGAGGCAATAAGGAAATTATCACACTCTGAATTGAACTAGGACCCAAGGTTACCCATCTTTTTACCAGCACGAGCCACTTTCAACTCTTGGACAGTCTGAGAGAAGCAGTGATTCCCTGTTATCTATCCCCAGAAGCCAAGAAAGTTGACATTTTGATTATCCTGTGCAGCCTTCCTGTGGGTTGGCTTTGCCCGGCGCACGGCTGTGGCATGGTCAGGGTAACTCACGGTTCTCATTACTGCTGTCTAAAACCCTCGGGTCTAGAGCCGAGGCTGAAATCATTTCTCTGCCCAGCGTCCCAGCCCTTTGCCCCCAGACATGCATGTTTTTCCTTGCTGCATCCAAACTTATGAAAGGTTAGTCGTGTGGCAGACGGGATGGAGCTGGGACGCAGTTACCTTTCGTTAGTGGTCAGGGGAGCTCACTCGCCTCTGCTCCCATCGCATACTCTGAATCTGCCTAAGGTGGGGCCCAGGTCTTCCTGTGTGACATGAGGTGTTTTCTGTTCTAGGCTGGAGGTTTTGTTTTTTGGGATTTTTTTTCCCCCTGGAGGTTTTAGACCTTAAAATGGCGCATGTTCCTGTAAAATACACGGTTCCCTATAAATCTTATCTTCCTGCTGATGTGGTTATTTTGCTTATTTTTACGAACAGGGTTTTACCTCAATAGATTCCTGCAAAATATTGTCTTAAAATTTGTCCCTTTCAAATAACATGCATTTAAAATAGGTGCACACTGAACAGCATTTACACTAATTCAGGGCATTCACAGAACGGGGGTCCTGGAGGGCAACCGGAAGATCCTCTGTTCTGGCAGAATTATCTACATAAACTGTTGTCTTTGTGACTTTTGACTGAGGAGTATTAATGGTCATCTAGTGAAAAAAGCTTTCTGTGTCTATGTAAGTTTGGGAAGTGCTGCATCAAACAAAAGAGAACAGTTCTTTTACTCTGGGATTTCTCAGAACCTTCCACATGTGAAAGAGCAGGGAGGAGCTTGAGAATAGAAAGTAGCCATGTCCAAACTTGGCCATGGAAACGCCCCACCTATTAACATCTCCAGTGCTGTAATAGCCCAGCTTGGGAAGTGTAGCCCTAAGCCAGCCCCTGTGTTTTGTAAATGAGGAAACTGAGAGCTGGAAAAGGGAAGTGACTTGCTCAAGAGCACAAGAGCAAGGAGTGAGAGGGGCCCAGCATGCTTGGCTTCCTGGTGGCCGGTGGTGTGCAGCGTCTGCCCATCCGTACCAGTCCTCAGAACCTGCAAGTCCAGCCCATGCCCTTCTGCTTGTCCTCTCCCCAACCTCCTTTTCTCAAAAGCTATTACCCCTCGTCTCCATTATCTCTGGGTGAGGGGTGGGCGGGGTGATTGTTCAAATATTGTTCCTTCCTGGGAGGCAGAGGGCAGTGACAGAGAGCAATCACACATTATATTTTTATTGGTACAAAATTCTGGAATGTCTCCTTTGACCAAACAGAAACTAGCTGTCATGCTCTTCTCTCGCTACCTATGCCCCAGTTAGCCAAGAATGTAGGATGAAAGTCAGTGCTACGTAAGCAAGCATGCTTTTATTCTTGCAAGTAGTTTGGTTATTTGCTGATTTGAAGCTTGTTAGCCCCCTCCTGCTCTTTATTTGTGTAGGCAGCAGTGTATTCCATTTCCCTAACACGTGCTGGGTACAACTGATTTCTATTTCGTGGTTTCTTAGGATGAGAGTCAAAAAGCTGCCCATGATTTTGGCCCTGCACCTAAAGCGGTTCAAGTACATGGAGCAGCTGCACAGGTACACCAAGCTGTCCTACCGAGTGGTCTTCCCCCTGGAACTCCGGCTCTTCAACACCTCCAGCGATGCGGTGAACCTGGACCGCATGTACGACCTGGTCGCGGTGGTGGTTCACTGCGGCAGGTAAGGGCAGGCGGCGAAGCGGGTGCCCATGACAAGTGTGAGGTTTTCCCTGTGCTGAATAGGCCGAGTGGCTCCCTTCCTGGGCTGTGAGACTCCGTAATAATGGTACTTTGGGGAATCTTCCAAGCTCTTGTTTATTTATCATCTCAAAATTATTCCAAACACCCCTACGTACACATAGAAAATAAAATAAAATCATTTATTTTAATTATTTATTAAAATAATAAATCTGTGTTGGATATAAGTGGTGCTTAGGAAGAGTTTGAAATAAGATGGAGAAATAAATATTTATGTATGATTGTAATTTTCACAAAGCCAGGTGACATGTATAGTATGATCTCAAAAGTATTTTAAGATGTAGGAATAAAGGCTGGAAGCAGTAGGTCAAATTTAATAATTTTTTGGCATCTTCACTGATTAAATATGTACTCTTAAAAAATATTCTTTATGCAGTTTTCAGTCTTTCCCCAACATTCTGTAATAAGTACGTAATCAGAAGACAGAGGGTAAGAGAAAGAAGTCCCTCAGACGTGGAGAAGCAAAGCATTTTGCTGACAGTCCTTTGAGCAAATATTTTCTATTCCATTATTTGGTCTCTGCATGGAAAAGTCTATTGGAAATTCCTGTTCGTTATCCTCTGCTCGAGTGGGATGGGGTATGTCCTGTCCCTGAGACAGCACAGCTTCCCCTGCCCTCGTGGGTACTGGGTTGGGGCCTGTCGCAGAGCAGGCGTCTTCCTCTCCCTCTGCCTGGACCCGCTTGTGGTGAACAGACCATTACCAGGAGGACGCGTGGTTCCACGTGGAGGAAAGGACTCATTCATTTTTTGCCCTGTCCTGGGGTGGATGGTGTCAGAAACTGTAACTTCACCTCGGAAGCCACCTGTGTTTTGTCCTGTGCATATTAACTTTGTCACCAGCTGTTTTCTTACATTCTCAGGAAGTTATATTTATCGGCCAGTATAAGCCAGCTTTGTGTTTTTTCCCTGAAGGATAGTCTATCAGTTATTCTTTTAAAGGACACAGGGGTCCAGCAATCTGGAAACTAGCCGTGAACACTGGGTGGGAGCCCACGGCAGGGGTCAGGAGGAGGTGTGGGGGCAGGCAGAGCCTGGCACCTGGAGGGCATCGTGGCCGAGGTGGGTGGGAGGGGTTGTAGACAGGTGATGGGGAAGCAGAAGTGCTCAGATGTGTAGGGTGTGCTCAGGTTTCAGTATGGATCTCTAATCCCTGGGAGCACTGTGAGGCAAGGCGGAGACCCGTTTAGGGGAGCTGGGGGACGAGTAGGGGGTTGGGTTCTGGATTCGTCAGTTTCTGTAATAGGGGCACGGGGTCAGAGCAGCCCAGTCAGTGAGGGCGAGTTGGTGCTGGGTCACGCGTGTTACTAACTAGCATTCCTTAAATTCCTCCCACTAGAGACTGGATTGTTCTCATACACAGAGTGGGGCTGGGCTGGCCTACGGGCTGGGATAAGGTATCTTCGGCTGTGGGCACTGGGAAGCTCTGAGGTCGGGAAGCCGAGCCCATCCCCTCCATGGCCTGGCCCACATTTGCTGAGGATGCACAGCCTCCTTCGTTGATTTCTCCTGCAAGTATTTTTTGAACCCTTGTTTCCTGGGTTCTGTGGCAGGATCTGAAAGTACGGCAGTGAACGAGACACAGGAGCCCTGCCCCCCGTGAACCTAGGATCTAGTGGGAAAGATAATTAACAAGTAAACACACCAGCCTGCCACCGCCAGCAACAAACCAACCACTGCAAAATAATTTATGGTTTTGATTAGTGCTATGAGGAAGGAATGGGCGATGAGAGAGCAATGGGAGGTACGTCTTCAGGGAAGGTGATGGGCAAAGACTTATCTGCCCAGGTGATACTTGAGCTGAGGCCTAAGGGGTAAAATGGGCCACACATGTGAAGAGTAGGGGAGGATTGTTTCAGGCGGAGTCATGGCAAGTGTGGAGGCCCCAGACGCGAAGGGGTGGAGTGTGTGAAAAAAGGAGACCTATGGGCTGGAGCTCAGAGGGAGGGGAAAGAGGGGTTGGCTGGGGTTGGAGAAAGGCAAGGACACATCATGTGGGTCATCTCGCGTTTAAAGCAAACAAAAAAGGGGAAATTTGGCTTTTCAGCTTTAATGGTGCATTGAAAAAAAACCAAAACAAAACTCGAGATCTAGGATTAAAATCTCCTCACTTGTGCAAATATAACTACATGGTAACAGCGGTTCAGTTGCTCTTTCTCCTTTTTTCCATACTGTGTAATATATACCTTTTTATTTTTCTACTTGTTATTATACGTTATGGTTTAACATCTTTCTGAAACGAAATCAGATCATGTCACTCCTCACAATCCCTCAGGGTCTGGCTGGCTCATGCATAGCAAAGTCCAAAATCTTAACCATGATAATATGCCATTCCCCGCCAGTCTGGCACCCCCCTCCCCCTGCCCCCTGGCTGACTGGGCTCTGGCTTCCTTGCTGTTCCATGGACATACCAAGAGCTACCCCCCTCCCCTAAGACCTTTGTGCTTGCTACTACCTATTCCTGAAACTCCCATCATAGTCACATGGCTTATCAGGCCCCCCTCCCACCCTCCCTTCTTTCAGGGAAATTTCCTTCTGCTCAAATCTCATGTTATCAGAGAGGTCGTCTTTCACCCCTTCGTGTCAAATAGTACCTTCCCTGTGTCACTCACTATCCCCTTACTCTGCTTTATTCTTCTTCATGGCCCTTACCACCACTTGGATTATACTTATATTTTAGTTTGTTTATTGCCTATCAAACCCTCACCCCAAGGAAGTGGGGCCTTTGTTTGGTTCACTGCTTTTTTGCCTGACCAGTCAGAATAGGGTCTGACACATCACAGGTATACAGTAATTACTTGTTAATGTTAGTTGAATTTGAACGTCTGTTTTCCCTCCTAGGTTGTGAGTCCTTAGAAGACAGATGTTTTATTCATCGTTGCATTCCGTTGTGCCCAGCACAGCTGGCACCTGGCTGTCCTCCATAAATTGTGGGCAAACAATTGTGGACGCAGACATGACCTATAGCAAGTTCTCTGTCCTGATCATAGAGTTTTTTCTGGGAAATCACTGCTTAGAAAGAGTTACCTAGAGTTTTGTAAAGAAATAAGTGTGGAGCCAGCCCTGATGGCCTAGTGGGTAAAGTTCCACACTCTCACCGCTTCGGCCACCTGGGTTCGTTTCCCCATCTCGGGACCATACCACCTGCCTGTTGGTTGCCACGCTGTGGCGGCAGCTCACAAAAAAGCACTGGAAGAGCTTACCGCTAGGATACACAACCATGCACTGGGGTTTTGAGGGGCAAAAAAAGAAGTAAGTGTTCACGTGGTAACTTGCTTTTGTCTGCTCTTTTCCAGTGGTCCAAATCGTGGGCATTATATTACTATTGTGAAAAGTCATGGCTTCTGGCTTCTGTTTGATGATGACATTGTAGAGGTGGGTATGCAGATGATCCTATACTAGTGGTAGGGCAGAGACAGAATTTGGGGGGATGTGTATGTGTGGACATTTTCTAAACTAGGCCTGTTTTCCCATAATCTGACTTGGAAACAACTTAGATTTCTTTCAGAACTAAACCCTGCCGCTCCCCATTCTCAATAGGAAAGGAAAAGGGATGTGAGCATGGACTTACTAATGCTGTGTTCTCGTTAACTGACCAGCCACACACGTGGGATCTCTATGCCACCATAAATTATATGTAACTCCTGTTTCCTACTGTGACGAAAGCCCTCTCTGATACAGACCAAATAATAAACTTTGAAGTTCTATCAAAATTATTTCATTATACCAAATTCTTCTTGTATTGATTATTATTTAAAAATGTTTTTTTCCAGTCTCTTGGACCTGGAAATCTTTATATTACATTAAAGTCTTCCATATGTTGATTTTGTTGTAAAGGAACGCTAGCTGGAGAGAATTGCACACACAAAGACACGGTCTATTTTAGCCCACTAGGGTAACACTGAAGGGAGTGAACTCTGATGGCCTGAGAGAATTAAGGTTATTCCCAAGACCGTTTACCGTTTGGAAGACAGAAGTCCTGGCTTCTTCAAAGAGTGCCCACGTATGGTTGCTGATAAATTAGAGGGTGGCTTTCTTCCCCAGCGATGTGGAATTCATGTAGTCATCTCCCTCTTTCAAGTCTGTGGAATTATCTGTTTGCTGTTGAAATTCCCAGTTGTGATTTTATAACAGTGTGTCTTACATTTTCTCGTGCATTACATTAGTTTTTCTTTCCTTCTCCCAGTAATCATGTTGAACAATTGTATTGTTTTATTTCTCTTTTATTGCAGAAAATAGATGCCCAAGCTATTGAAGAATTCTATGGCCTGACATCAGATATATCAAAAAATTCAGAATCTGGATATATTTTATTCTATCAGTCAAGAGAATAACTTAAAGAACCGTGGGACTAACTCAAGTGGGGGAAAATATTCAAAGCACTATTCTCTGGTTTCTCTGCAGACTTTCTTCTTCCCCAGCAGCCCGCCAGTGGTATTACCCTGAGTCTCAGTGGTCTGGCTGTGTTAGACACTCTCCCCTTGTTTTTTTACATACAGCACTACTTGTGGTCTTATTTTAGTCTGAGTAGAGTTAACTGCAATCAGATTGTAGTAAGATTTATATTAACAACAGTTGCTAATTTTAGGATTGGGTAAATGCTGTGCCACTGGCTGAATTAGAATGACATTTCCTCCGAATGTCTACGGTCTATTTGGGGTCTTTGCTAAACTTCCTAAATGGCTCCCGGGGTCTCCTTTCAATGCATTCCTTTAAGTTGCCCCTGGAAACGTTGCGACCCATTTTTAGCTTCTCTGCCTCTCTTCTGACCGAAGGACAGAAAAATTGGATAGATCTTCCCCATTTAGGGCTGCAATTATAGCTTTAAGTTTGTGCAAGTGAAAATGTTTAAACGTGAGCAACCTCGATGCTAAAATCATCCTCCCAGTGGAACAGGGTGAAGAAAAGCTGTTCGTGGTGGCCAGCATCTGCCCGGGGGCTGTGCTCGCGTCACTGTTAGAATTCCAGGGGCTCAGAAGGTGTGGAGCTCAGGGCAGGCAAAGCCAAGAGGAGGAGGCTTTTGTGGACAGTGAAAAGTTACCTTTCTTACCTTTCTACCAAAACCAAGTTTCAGGAAAATAACTCTATGCTGTTTGTTTTTAGTGATACTTTTTTTCTGTCAGGTTGTGTGAGTTGTATCTATCCTTTATCTGGCACTGCTAAGCTTTCCAGGGTATCTTTGCAATCCTGCTGGTGTTTCGCAGTCTGTGGTCCCAGGACTGAAACACCACGGTGACGCCTGCAGCACAGCTCTCCTTAGCCAGTCAGTACCAGCAGCATTGTTTTTCAGGAAGAACAAAGGCACTGTACCTTTACTACCATCAGCCACGTTGTACAACTGTTCACTTTTTAACATTTCAGCCTGTTTACTGAGGCACTGGCAAGTCCCAGGACGAATATGGAACCTTTCCTGGAAGGAATACTGGAGTTAGCTGGGTGTGAAGGTGGGTCAAAGGAAGTGTCAGTGGGCAGGTGGAGGAATGAACAAAATGGCGGCGTTTCTTTGGCTCAGACTCCTAGGATGCTTGACAAGATGGAGTTTTTTGGAAGAACCT
Organism: Equus asinus; assembly: GCF_041296235.1. Classification (NCBI taxonomy): domain Eukaryota; kingdom Metazoa; phylum Chordata; class Mammalia; order Perissodactyla; family Equidae; genus Equus; species Equus asinus. The sequence goes on from NC_091792.1 coordinate 121,862,945, forward strand.
CATCTCACCATAGTTACTTTTACTTTTTTCACTTTTGTTATATATGTATTTATTAGATCATTGAATATTGGTACCTTTTATTAAAAGGGTCAATTTGGTGTTTTGCCATTGAGCTGGTTTTTGGTTTCCTACAAATACTATGAGTCTAGCTCTTGGCTTCCTTTGGGAGGTCAGTTGATTTCCATACACTATAATATACTGTGAACATGTTATTTTGTTACCTAGTAAATCAGCGAATGAACATGCAAACATTTGGCATAATGTGAACTAAAACTGAAATTGAAAACGTTAGTGGCCATTTTGCAACAATTAAGAGCATAGCACTTTATCTAGATGAAAACTGGATTTCTTATCTTTGAAATATCTTGAACTGTTTATTGCTCAGAACTTAAATAAGCATGCCAACGCTCATTCGTTCATGCTTGAAGTGAAATGTTTTACTTTTCACTGGAGAAGACAAAAACAGGGTGATCTTCACGTTATTGTTTTATACAAGTGACGAAAATATACCTTGCCTTGTTTAGAGGCGAATTCATATTTATAAATACTTTGTCTTTTTTTCCTCCATGAAACATATGCAGTAATCACTTACCTGGAAAGTGAGTTTTTATTCTGTTTAAGGAGAGACACTTTCCAACTGAGGGTGATTGATATAGGGAACTGTTTGTACTATATATAACCCATATATTTAACTGCAGGTTGCAAAGTTTAAAAAAATGATGGTTGATCTCTAATATATTTGGAAATTAAAAAAACTATTAAAATTATCTTTGAAGTGACTCTTGAAGCTAATTTATTAGGAAAAAAAGTTTCAATTGGAAGCCTGTAGAATTAATATCTAAATGCTAAATCATAAATTCAGGACATTTTCTTTTTCCTTTGGATGCACAAAGAAAGAGTTTTTCCCACTGACTTAACTGAAATAATTCTTTTTAATAGAAAGGGTCAGTTAAAATTCAGTATTCATGGATAGATTTTTGGAATAAAAAAATAAGTATGAAAGATAATGCAAAGACATTAAAGTGTCATGCAGGAAAAAAAGATGGGGAAAAGACCAAAACATACTCACCCACCAACCCTCCATCAGTTTTTTAAACTTCAGAGTTATCTGGTCGTTTCTTCCCTCTTCCTCTTCAATAAATGAAACAAACACTAGGCAGCTACATTTCCCCCCCCCCCCCCGCCAATCATTTCACTTTATGTAAAGACAGTAGCAAACACTTTTTAATTTTTCATCCCTCCTTCATCGTGTAAAGCAGAGAATGGCTGGGATGTGTGAGACCCTTCTGAGGTCAGTGATAGCACAAGAGCGCAGCAATATTCCCTCAAACGGCCAGGGTTTTTGCGTGTCGTTTTCTGGCAGGAGTGAGTAGGCCTGCTGTATTTCTTTTAACTGCTGGGTGTTTTAAAATAAGTTAAGTGTTTTACACTTAAAAAAGAGAAGAAATGTTTGCTTTATTGGTTACTTACTAGTTTAGCATCTTGATTATGGTACAGTATGCTAAAAAGTCATTTGTTTAAAAGTAAATTTCGGTAAAATGCTGATATCAGTCCTGTTGTGTTGATGCCTTTTCCTTTCTGAGGCACCACAAAGTGGACTGGTTTGAAGAGAGCCAAGGAACAAACGAAAAGGTGTTGGCTTGAATAGGAAGCCAGTCATGTTTGGTTTTATGGCTTCATATATTTTGGATTTCAGATGAAATGGGGGAAAAAAATGACAGAAATGGTCCCTATGTGTTTATTTTCATGGGTACCCTTAATTTCATGGGCATGCCTAACAATGAACTGTGTTCTAACTGGAGCTTAGGGCTTATTTTAGATATTGGAGTGTAGCTTTATTACAGATGGGTTTTATCTTTAAACATTGCATTCTGATCAACTTTGTATATTCATATGTATTGAAATGTTGTGCACTAAATGTTTTGCCCTCGTTTGCTATTATATGGTCAAGGCATTTATCAGCACTATTGTGATTAACTCATGTAAATGGCATGGGTCGGGGAAAATTATTTCCTACTTTTCTGCCTATTAAATTTCTGTTTTCCAGTATTACATTAATTTATTTTTGGCTTCCATTTTTGTATAAGCAAAATAGTTACTGTATTTGTGTGGCATTCATTTGACTGTGTTGCTAAAAAGAAAATTTAGTTTTTATTTGAAATAATTTGTACCTTAATTTTTTTAATGTAACCAATTCAAGCACTTTAAGCAATAATGTCAATCTTGTGAAATTTCAATCAGTTTAACACCCTGCCTCTAAAATTGTTTGCAAAAAAGTAAATAAATAAAATAGGAATTCTCTTCCTAGGGAATTATATCCGAGTAATGTTACACACATGGACTTAAAATCCTTTTTATAAAATGGGAGTCATTGGCAAGTCTCATGTCCAGGTAATCGTTCCATACTTAGTTTTGAAGCGGTGGAATGTAAGGAACATTCTGGTCATTGTTAACATGCAAAGACAGTACTACTGTCAAGGTTGACAAAGTCAGTGTTCTGGAGGTAACTTGCCACTTTTTGAGTGAAAAAGATCAACAGGATTAATCCAGAAACCTGTATCTGGGGAATAGCAAATTGAGAGTATCAGTGAAAAAAAAAAATTAGGGGTGGGTAACTTAGGCATCACAATGAGTTGCTTAGCTGGGCCTTGGCATATAAAATCTCTTCTACCAGTTATGAAATAGAAGATCCATTTCCAAAATGAGGAAGTGGCTTCCAGTGCTGCGATCCCGTCGGCGTCTGGTTTCTAAGTAGGAGTAGGAGTACGGTCCTGGCCCTGGGGTACGGACAGCCATCCCCAGGCTGCTGAGTGGTTTCTGAGCTGTGAGGACTCCCAACAGGGGGCCAGGTGCAGGTGCATGTCCTGTGGTCTCAGATTGTGGCCTCCCAGGGCTGACACTCAACTTGCTGTTAACATGCCTAAGGGTTTTTTTTTCCCCACCCAGTCACTTCGGGGGGGTCCGTGTGTGGGCACAAGATTGTCATCTGAATACTTTTGTCTGGGCCCAATTATGGGAATAAAATCCCACAGCCCAAGAGTCAGGCAGTGTGCCTTTAGGTCTCCCCGTTTCCCTCCATCTTCTCTGGGGGCACTTCTGTTGACCCTGACTTAGCTGGAACAGAGGCTCCTTGGGAAAGTCGCTTATATCCCCCCTGAAGGCTGTAGGAGGGGAAGACCTCAGGAAACGGTTTCTTTTCTAGACCTCATTTTGTCCATCTGTCAAGTGGAGTTTATAGGAGAGGTCTGTCACCACCAGCAGCACACAATTTCTGGAATGAGAAATGTTCTCCATTTCTCCAAATGTCCGTCCCTCTCTGTTCATTGATACTTAACACCTTCAACAGAGAAGGAAGCCTTCCATTTCCATTACCTCGTATTTATAGGAAGATAAAAATATTTGCTAAGTCATTTTTTTTTTCCTGAGGGAGGATTTTGATTGTGGGGATGGTGCTAAAGACAGACCACTGAGACTTGTCCTAGAGATGCCGCAGGTGGAGAGATTTGGCACCTGTTATATGCTAGGGATTGTGGTAGTGGTTAGGGATAAACAGGTGAAGCAGAGAGGGTCCCTCTGCTAGTTTCTTGCCTCAGAAGAATAGTCTGTGGAAAAGAAATTTGTTGGATTGTGGGAAGAACGTGTGTGGAGGGAATTCATCACCATCACAGAGTTTGATGTTCGGCCTGGGTCTTACCGAGCAGATGGCTCTGCTTCCAGTGGGCACTGTGAGATAAAGCAGGCCGCTTCCTTTTTGTCTTGGATCCACTTCTTGAAGCCCTCTTTCCTGCCCGCCCGCTCTTCCGTGTTGCCGTAGCCTGCCTTTTAGCTCCTTGTAGGGAGGACAGAAATTTTTTAAATGAAGTGTAAATCCATTACGTTGCAGCAATGGACTCGAGCATTTGCCTCTTAATTCTCATGTCAAAAGAGCCAGAATATTGAAAGTCTTAACTGTGGATTTTATGAATCAAATATCTAAACAATCTCTTTACATTATTATCCAATAATCAGAGACTATCCAAACTTACCAAAATCAATCAGGGCATGAGAGCTCTTAAGCTATGTGACTGATAATTTTATTGGCTTAGCAACCTGTGTTCCCTTTTTTGTGTTCCCTTATGTTTTAATAGTGCTTTGAACAAAGCACGTTAGTAGCTTACAAACAAATGAATAATTACTTCGTTTTGGTTATGAGACACCAGAGTCAGAAACAACATTAGATTTTGTAAAAACGATTCCTAATTTTGTGCTCGTTTCCCACATGATGATTCATAATAAAGTATTTATTAACAATCTTGGAGGCGTCATCTTCCTGTTGTAAGTTACGTGGATGCGTTTTTATACGGGTGGTCTTAGGTGTGTGGGATTCCACAGAAACTCCTCTTGGGAAGGTTGGACACTTGAGCTGTGGGTTGAAATGCTACTTTGTTCTTACCTCCTCTTAGTCATAGGGGGTTTTCAGAAGAAAACTGAGACTTCGAGTTGACTTGGCTGGAAACAAAATAATTTGGTAGTTGGAGCCACCATTTCTATATATTTAAGTCCTCCTCCTGTGGTCCCACTCAACTGTATTTGTATTTTGGAGTCTCTCCTAGTTGACCTTGCCTGAGAGAACATTCTGTGCTGAGACAACTGAAAATAAACACCAGAAAAATTTTAAGAGTGAGCCCTCATACCTCGTGCAGCAGCTGAGTCTCTTTACTCAAGAGCTTTTCTCCAGGTTGAGAATTGCCTGTTTCCCATGCTGTAGGATAGATTTTTTTTTTTGATGAGGAAGATTGGCACTGAGCTAACATCTGTGCCAATCCTCCCCCTTCTTTCTCCTCCCCCAAGCCCGGGGCACAGCTGTATGTCCTAGTTGTGAGTCATTCTAGTTCTATGTGGGATGCCACCACAGCATGGCTTAATGAGTGGTGCGTAGGTCTGCGCCCAGGATCTGAACCAGCAAACTCCAGGCTGCCAAAGCAGAGTGCACAAGCTTAACCACTACGCCACTGAGCTGGCCCCAGAAAATATTTTTTAATGGATTATGAAACCTGTGTGAAGAAGAGACTCATTCTATTGGCCTCCCCCACATTCCCACTCCCAGAATGAGTGTTTGAAACCTCTTTGAAAAGAAGTTGCTTCTGCATATTTTCCTATCTCTGCACCCCAAAGCCCAGAGAACAAAACCTAAGTATAAATTGCCTAGGTGTGTTGTAGTTGCCAACTTGGGTGTTTGAGGCTTCAGCAGAAGTAGAGGTGAAAGCTGTAGAATGGAGAGGAGCCCTGTTGCTAGATGTTCATTGATTGACCTGGTGTTTTAAACTATGTCGTCTGAGCCTGTGAAGGTTTATGAAGAACAAGCTCACTGCAGAATCTGCCCTCAGATGGGAATTTTTACAGAATGTAGAAGGATAAGGGGTATAACTTGGAGCTGGAAGAAGTTAAGACCCTTCTGACATCACTGCTTAGCCTCCAGCCTTGGGTCTTGTTGCAGCATCTGCCCCATCCGTGCATGTGCCCTGCAGGGTTAGATGGGACCCCAGTGAACCCCACAATCCCCCCAGCCTTTCGCTGATTGATGTACAACCTACAGATTCGATGCCCTTTCTGTTGTTGCCCTGGCCTTGATCTCTGATAGGAGAATTTTAGACTCAATAGTAGTGTGAAAAAGCCCTGCTGGACTTGGGCTCAAGTCCAGGTTCTAGTGCAGGCCAGTCTAGCTGGTGTCATCATCATAGCACGTGGGGAAAGCAAAGGACCAGGAGGCCTAAGATCTGAGTTCAAGTCCCGACTGTGACTGTGGTTCTAGGATGTTAGAGGTCTGTCACCTGAATCGGATGGTGGACATAATGTTGAGGTTAGGATGCTGACTGGTATTTGGCAAAGGGGCCCTTCTGTACAGGTCCTCAAGGGAGATAAAGACACAATTGCCAAAACAATGGAAAGCACAGACTAGCTAGTTACTTAAATAATTAAGAAGTTCTGGGGTACTATGTTATGCTGTTTTGTTTTATCTAATCCCCACAACATCTTCTAGGCATAAGAGACAAGACTAAGAGAGATGAGAAAAAGAAAAGTGGTCCCTCACAGCCAGGAACTAGCCTGAGACAGCTAGGACAGCTGTCCTGGCGCTCACAGCTGGGCCATGGTATTTTTGGGTTGGACATAAACCATCTCACAGAACACCAACCTCAGACGAGGTCATGCTGTGACCATGTTCAAGTGAGACAATAAACAAGACAACTTCATAATTTTATCTAAGCACAGACAAGAACAAGGTCGTTGCAAACCACAAAACACCAAACATCCCTCTCTCCCACCAAATCTCACTGCTGCTGCTTGACCAGTGACAGTGTTAGCTTTGCTCTCATCTGTCCTAGATGAGATTAATTAAGGTACACAGTTAAAGAAGTATCCCCACTTACTGACAGCACCCCATCCAGAAGGAAACCCTGTTCCTTAAACCTCCCTCCAAATTACCAAAGCAAAGCTCCAATCCTGTAAGTTCTTTCTGACACCTTCTTCCTGAGAAGCCCACGCTTCCCCAAGGCGTGTGGTCTCTCGCTGCTGTGAGCATTAATCACAGTTTGTTCAACCACACTTGTGTTCCTGGTGGTCTGGCTGGAGAGCATGGGCAGCAGAGTGTGCTAGACTGCGAGATAAGCCACTTCCTGGGCTCAACCTTTATCTGCTGTTCTCATGGCTAGAAGGAAAAAGAGCCACACACATTCAAGGTTGTCGGTAGTGTCCCGATGTCTAATTGATCTGCAGGAACTCCTGCCCAGAGGGGATGGTGGTGTTGGGCTGGATGCCAAGGGAGGCTTCTCACAAGTAACTTTGCATAAATCTAGACCTCGGGTTTTCCTAACCTATAAAATGATGTCAGAGCACAATTATGTGTAGAAACTTCTGGAAAACATGATAGGCATATAAGGTGATTATGAGCAGGATTTGTTCATTATTTATAGACTCCTGGCACCTCCACACCTACCCTTAGAGTCTCTCAGCCTCAGGTGCATCTGTCTCTAGAGCCCTGAGTTAAGTGTCAGAACCCCGATTTGAGGCAGTCTCAAACCAGCAAGATGGGGCCTGAGCTCCATCTGCAGGGAGGGTACAAAATCTATCTCAGGAATCCCAATTTTATCCAACAGAGAAGGTCCCAGTTCTGCCTGGGTCTTGTTATGTATGCCAGAGAGCTTTTTCGAATGGTAGGGTTGGGTTGGGGTCAGGGGCAGTGAGGCAGGAAGGCGGGTGTCCACGGAGATGTTAGAGGACATAGTGCAGAGTCTAGCGCCCTCTACTGGGAGTGGCCTGAAAATACCCCGATTTTTCTCAAAGAAACTGTTGTATCCGTCTTGCCTTTATTTTATATACATTTTTTTTTTTGTCCACGGGTTTTTGTTAAACAAACCCCAAACCTGACAACAGTTATCTTGAATCCAAACCAAGGCTTAATTTAAACGGGTCCTCACCTTTCTGCAAGATGGGGCAATGGAACGAGGGATTGTCAGGGTCAAAGGAAAGGAAAATGACCTTGAAGACAGAGAGAATCCTGTTCACCTCTGAAGCTTTGTGTCTAGAAGAGGTGGTTGAGTGAAAACCAATGCGTATTCTCAGGCAAGGGGTGGAGTGGAGGAGCCTAAGACAGGAGAGCCGAGGACTGTTGACTGCTGTTCCTGTTTAGCTTGTTAATATTACAAAGGAGGAAGAAAAGAAAGAATAAGAAGGGAGGAAAGAAAAATGGTATCTTTGAGAAACTGATGTAAGGGTTTAAATCAAAGATCTAAGAGCCACCTTCTTATTTTGGGAGTGAGAGGGAGAGCACCCCCCAGCAAGCCAGCTAAGGAGATAAAGCATCATTTTAATCCTTACACTCTTCCCCGAGGGCAAATAAACTGTTTGATTTCAGCTATTTATCTTTTGGCTAAAATTCTTTGCAAGCTATAGACTTCTGTGCACAGACTGTAAGACCTCCCCAAGAGTGGTATGGGGTAAGCACTCATTTATTGTTTTAGAATTTCTAATCTAGAATTTCATCTATTGTTTTAGAAAATTCTTTTGCATTTTGGAGCAGTCCTACATTATTTTTGCTCAAGGCATTTATTTGTAATCATGTCTGCTGACCCCAAACTATAGGATATATAATAGAACTTTAGGCTCAGGATTTTTCTCTTCTCCACTTTGATATATGGATATTAGACATGAAGTCTTGGACAGAAAGTCTATAGTGACATCTGAGAACAGGAACTCTGAATAAGTGAATGATAGGAATGTGAGAATTCAATAAAGACAATTTGCAAAGTGGAGCTGAAGGGAACAGAGAGAAAGAACGCGTTATTCTTCAGCCTGGCTGGTTAGCGTGTGACTTCTGCTGCACTAAGACTTAGATGAAGTGGACTGATAGAATCTATTTTGAAATAGATTTCAGGGAAGGCAGATAGATTTTATTTTTAAAAACTTTATCATGGGAAATTTTAAACATGTACAAAGGTAGAATAGAGGATAGAATACTGAACTTCCATGAACCCACGACTCAGCTTCAACAGTTAACTCTGGCCAATCTTGTTTCCAACTGGTAGGATTTGTAGATGGACCTGGAAAGTTACCAAACTAACAAGTCTCTAACTCTTCGGAATCTCTAAACGCATAAAGGATAAATATATGAGTTGTTAGTATGAATCAAATCTAGGGGATTATCCACTTATTCTGTCACTCCTCTAACTTGAAATTTCTGCATAAATGTGGAGACATTTTTGTGATATAGATTTTGTGGTTGAAGTAGGCTTAACTTGTTTAATGGTGAAATAATGTGAAATACAAGGAAACTGAAGCTCCAGTGTTTGAGGGTGATCACATTTGGAAAATTATATGAAAATAATTGCATATTTTAACTAATATAGAATATGGTCTTATGTATATTTATGCAAATGTCAAACATTCTATGGCTCACAGCTGTCTCACATGCTTTCTCTTCTAGGTTTTCACCTTTCCATCTACTCCTTACTTCGGGAATTTTCCCAAAGAAGTGGGGCCAGACTCAATGTTTCCATTTGTTTCTACTCTTTCCTGTTGGTATTTTTCCTTATAGCATGTCATTAGCAGATTTCACTAATGGATGATTAAATCAAAGAATGACAGAGACAGGTGGAAGTTCCTGGACAAAAGGGCAAGCTTTCCAAAGTTGAGATAAGGAACTGGAAGCCCTGATCTTAGCAAGACTCGCCTGCATTGCTTTCCAAGTTGGTATTAGCTAGAGTTAGGAGGGAGGGACTGGCGGAGGTGGCCCCGGTGGTGAAGCAGGGTCTCTATTCTATGTGGTGGACCCTTGCAGCAGGAGAGCCATGCAAGCTCCATTTTGGCTCCCTGAATCTCCCTCTTCACCTGGTGCCTGCAGTCAGGAGTCCACAGCTTAGGGGTCTGGGCAGAGAAAGAGAAAGAGGCGGTCTTAGCAATCAGGGGTGCCACAGAACCCGGAGGCTCTTATGAATAGAACCTCGCTCTCCGTACCTCATTGTCCAAATGATCTAGGGCTGAGGTTTTCAAACTTTTCATTTAGTAGAACAGCCTCTTTGAAAAATAAAATCTTATGTAGAACTACTCCATGTTTGCATATAGTATTTTATATGACACTTTATTGGTATCCATTCCTTTTATTAGTTACTTTTATAAGTTAATGGGAACAATGAGTCTACTTGATCAACATGAAATTTTGAAAGTTTCAGTCTTTTATTGGTCCCAGGAGCCAGTTTATATCTGAATTTTGTTTTGCTCCCTTAGGACTAAGAAAATCCAAATTCACACAGACATATGGTTGCAAATACTGTTTTATTTGTTTTGTGTCTATGGTTGTTTTTAAACAGCTGTCTTGCAATATCCAGTATTCTTTTCAATAAAGAAAGATAGTGGGGAACTTTTATTTTTGAAATCTTCAAAAAAATAAGTTAACCTCTCAAGTTATCTTAGTTGGGGGTCTCCAATGAGTTTAAATTTGATTTATAACACACTTGAGAATGTGTGTTGATTATTCAACCAAGTTATATTTAAAAAGTGAAATCCTAATGAAAACATCTGTGGAACCCCTGAAGCAGGGTTCTGTGGAACACAGTTTGAAAACCACCAGTCGGGTGTTAAAAAGGTAAGGCTTCCTTTATTTCCTCACCCAAACATCTTTCAGCCTTTAATGCTGCCCATTCATGGCTTTTTCCTCCTTTAGAGATGGCATTGAGCTGATTTTTCTCCAGCTCTAGTGAGATATAATAGACATATGACATTGGGCATGTTTAGGATATAGAACATAATAATTTGATATATGCATATATGGTGAAATGATTATCACAATAAGGTTAGTTAACACATCCGTCACCTCACATAGTTACAATGTTTTGGGTTTTTTGTGGTGAGAATTTTTAAGATTTACTCTCTAAGCAACTTTCAAATAGCGTTGAGCTAGTTTTAACTCAGAGGGAAGGGAAAGGAGGGTAAGGTAGACAGCCTGGTCTGCCTGGGCCCCTAGGTCCCATCTCCCTTCCTTCCTCTCTGCTCCCTCCCCTGACGTAAGGAGGGTGAGTTCACTCCCAAGTAAAATCATCAAGTAGGTGGACTTAATTCTCATGTCTTCTTCAGTCCTTCCATCAAGACTTCCCCATTGAGTATCCCATGACTTTGACCCTGCTTTCTGCGAGGTGTTTGCTGTCTATACTGGTAAACGAATCCAGCTGATATGTTTTCTGGTCCTCTTTTGCGAGTATTACCTATTTTTATCACATTTTGTCACATTGAGCAGTTCGTATGTGCGAGAGACTGAGCTGAGCATTTTACACGAGTTACCTCCTTGGGTTCTCACAACGACTCGGTGAGCTAAGTCTTGTATTATCATTCTTAACTAGAGATGAGAAAACTGGGTCTGGGGCTCCTGAAGCTTGTTGAGAGTCTTTGGAGCTCTTTGTTCTGGTACCTGGTTCGGATTCCAGGTACAAAACATGAGGTGGTTTAGAACCAAGCTTTTGTTCATCTGAAGAATAGATCTTGCACCAAATAGCACAGCAGTTAAGAGCACACAGGCTTTGAAACCAAATTAACATAAATTAGAATATAGGCTCTGCCATGTTCTTGGTCAGTCTCAGTTTCCTTACCTGTGAAATGGGCATGGTAATAACAGTACCCACATCTAAGAGCTGTTGGGAGGGTTCAATAAGATGAAGTATGTCAGGCACATAACACAGCACTTGCCACTGTGTTCAGTGCGTTCAATACATTCGATGCCGGAACGTAAGTGTTTAGAAAGTATTAGCTATAATTTTGTAACAGTCAAATCTTCCCCTGAAGCACATATTTAAAACGGGAATAAGAGAAATTGCCTGGATTAATGTAAGAAAAGAAGTGAGAGTATGCCGACACCATTCAGCTTAATTCTTTTATTCTTTGAATGTTAGGATCATCTCTCTGAGAGACACTGGCTCATGTTCAGGCTCTACTGTGGCCTGGTTCTAAAGTTGGCTGTTTAATATCTTGTTTACTTTAGGGCAACACAGTCCATAGATGAAGTCTCGGGCACGGGTGGGTGCTGTTTTGGCCAGCCAGTGACAGAGAGCAGGAAGAGCTGAGATCATCAAGTCATCCTTCTTGCACTTTGAACAAACTTCTCCTGTAAGTGGCTTTGGGAGAATTTTGCCCCCTGGGAGCCATTCAGGCTGCTGGTGTCTAATCAAGTCAGCGTTTTCTCCACAAGTGCTGTTTCTGCACTTGCTAAAGGACAGAGGGCTTGCTGGTTGCAGGCCTTCCTGGAGCGCATAAACCCTGGGGCTCAGTGAGGGGCAGTCTTGTGCTTGCAGTGGCCCAGACTCTCAGACACTGCAGTCTCTCTTGGGCCTAAACGGACGGTCAGTAGGGCCCTCGGTGAAGGCTTCTCACTTCCTGTCCATCCGCTGAAGATTATCCCAGCAAACCAACTGGTCCCCATTGGTAGCAATGTGGCAATTCCTGAGCCATTTAGGGATCTCCTACTGGCTCTTTTATTCAGAAACACCCTTGCTTTCCCTAGCTCGAGTCAGACAACATGTTCATTTTTTCTTTTTAAAAACACTTTGTAGGGAGGCAGCTGGTGCTGTAGTGGTTAAGTTCATGTACCCCACTTAGGCAGCCCAGAGTTTGCCGGTTTGGATCCTGAACGTAGACCTACACACCGCTCATCAAGCCATGCTGTGGTGGCATCCCACATACAAGAACTAGAAGGACTTACAACTAGGATATATGGCTGTATACTGGGGCTTTGGGGAGGGAAAAAAAAGAGAGAGAGAGGAAGATTGGCGACAGATGTTAGCTCAGGGCCAATCTTCCTCACCAAAAAGCATTAAAAAAAAAAAAAGGTGACTCTAGACTGGGTAAAACCTTAAAGAATCACAATGTTTAAGCCCTGGAATGTTGCAGTTAATTAAAAAAAGCAAAAGAGCTCACTTTGTATATTTTTGAATAAAATTATTAAATGCTCATTGTTCACAATTTGGAAAACATAGTAGAAAAAGAAAAATCTTCACAGTGTTTTTGCCACTTATTTTTTGTATGTTTGACATACATACATATTTTTTGAAAATTAGTGACACGCTAATTGTGACTATAATTAAAAACTCAAAAATATTTGGTTAAATAGAGTGAAAACTGAGAGCTCTCCTTTGCTTTTCTCCAACTCCATTTCCTTCCCCAGAGGTAACTACTAATGGAAGTTTCTAGAGGACTTCCAGACATTTTCTTGCATTAACACACATAGACATACACATAGATATATGAACATGTACTTGTGTATTTAGTTTTTTGTTTTTTTTTGAGGAAGATTAGCCCTGAGCTAACTGCTGCCAATCCTCCTTTTTTTGCTGAGGAAGACTGGCCCTGAGCTAACATCTGTGCCCATCTTCTTCTACTTTATATATGGTACGCCTACCACAGCATGGCTTGCCAAGCGGTGCCATATCTGTACCCGGGATCCAAACTGGCGAACCCCAGGCCGCCAAAGTGGAATGTGCATACTTAACCGCTGTGCCACCGGGCTGGCCCCTGATTTTTTTAAACATAAATGTTATTAAATGTTATTCTGCAACTTGCTTTCTTTTTCCAACTTAATAGTCTTGAAGATTTTTCTACAGCAGAGCTACTTCATTTTTAAAAAAATCATTGCAAATATTTCCATAATATGGATGTACTCTAACTTATTTAAAGAACTTTTAGGTTCTTTTTTTGCTATTAAAAGCAGTCTTGCAGCGACTATCTTTGTCAACATACCTTTGTGCAAGCAGCATTTTAAACTGAAAACTTTTCCCCTAGGGCAGGAAGGATTCACACTAGGAGCCTCAGAAGGGTTAGCTGTGGCCACGTGCAAATGTTGCATTAGTCCAAGGAAACTACTTGGGGAAATTAGAGGGACTCATTAAGTCCTTTGGACAAGAGCTGACACTGAACTTGAGAACTGCTTGCTTCTAGGAATGCCAAAAGAGATTTTTCCGTTTCATGTTTGTTTAACATATGCAGACACTGGAACCATCATCCAATGACAATAATTGGAGACATAATTTTATGATTGCTGGAAGATGGTGTAATGGCCTTGATGTCTCTCCTCATCTGGTGCTGGGAACGCTTTCAAGTATCCTAGAGCCAAAAGAGGCTTGAACATTGATAATGTGTGTTTTTCCCTTGTTATGCTTTCACCAAGGTCTAGAATTTCTAACTGGTCCAATTCGGAAACTTATCTTCTGGCTGAAATGTTTTTCCTTGATTTGGGGCTGTTTTGTAACTGTTGCCAAAGGCACATGATTTTAATTGTGAATGCCGCAAAATGTATTCTTATTCTGCTATTCTTGAGATAAAATTTAGAAATCTGGAAGTTGAAGGGTAAGACTTAGAATCCATTCATGGCACAGCAGCCTGACGGATTTCTTTTACCTTTTTATTTTGAAAAATTGAAACTACAGAAAACTTGCAAGAATAGAATAATAAGCCCCTGTATCCCCTTTACCTGGATTTACTGACTGTACTATTTTGCCATATCTGCTTTATCTCTTTACATATGTATATCTTGTTATTACTGTTACTGTTTTTATTGTTGTTTTTGCTGATCCACTTGAGAGTATGCTGGCGACATCAGGGCCCTTCAGTCTGTATCCTCTAAGAACAAGGGCATTCTCTTTCATAATAGCTACAGGACAATGTCAAATTCAGGAAATCTGACAATGACGCAATCTATTATTTAATATATGGTCCATATTTAAATGTCGCCAATTGTCACCAGAATGTCCTTTATAAAATTTTTGTTTTCCAGGATCCAATTCCCAACAGACATTTGGGAGTGTCACGTCTTTAGCTCTTCTTTGCATCTCAGACTTTCTTTGCCTTTCATAACATTAGGATTTTTGCAGTGCAGGCTAGTCATTGATAGAACACTCCTGCATTTGGGTTTATGTGAGCTCTTCTTACATGTAAAGGCAGGTGATTCATTTTTAGTAGGTTCCTTTTCAGAGCATCACATCAGGGGCTGGAGGTCACCCATGTAAGTCAGATCTCATGGAATTAACCTTCCCACGCCCTGGCAGCAAGGCCGGGCACACCCTGCTCCCACTTCTCTCGAGCGTGTCTCCTACCGTTCTCCTTCCTCTCACTGCGCTCTGGCCACACTGGGCTTCTTCCACTTCCTAGAACCGGTCACCCCTGTCCCTGGAAAGCTCTTGCCCACTCTGGTCTACTTGCGATGGGCCGGTCAGCACGTTGCAGGAGTTCAGCTATGCAGACAGAGTAAGGAATTGCCACTGCCTCGAAATGGAAGTCACTGCAAGGTGATTTTGGTTAAAAAGATGTTTACCTCCCTAAGGCCACCTGTCTTTTCATTTTCTTTGCCTCATTCTTTTAATGCTGGATTACTCAAAAGGCAGGATACACCATACCTGGTACTTGGTACCCTCTAAAGCACAACCCCTCTCCCATGTGATAAGTTTAGGTTTTATTTTTTAAAGAGTTTTGCAATAAGAGGCAGCATTTAAAAAAATGAACTTTAATTTTAGAATAATTTAGATTTACAGAAAAGTTGCAAGGGTATTTCAGAGAGTTCCTGTATAACCTCCTATCCCTTTTGCCCTAATGTGAACATTTTACGTTACTTTGGTACGTGGGTCAGAACGAAGAAACCAAGATTGGTACATTATTATTAACTAAACTCCAGACTCTATTCAGATTTCCCCAGTTTTTCCATTACTGTTGTCTTCCTGTCCCAGGATCCAATCCTGGACACTCCATCACATTTGGTTGTGATGTCTCCTTAGTCTACTCTGGTCTGGGACAGTTTTACATTTTTTCCTTGTTTTTCATTCAACAAACTTTTATTTTTATTTTTTTAAGATGTGCATGTGATGATGTAATATACGTCACATCGTGAATTGATTACTGCATCATTACTACCATGTTTTTCATGATCTTGACGGTTTTGAGGGGGACTGATCAGATATTTTACAGAACGGCTTTCAGCTGCAGTTTGCCTGATGCTTTCCTCGTGATTAGATTGGGGTTGTGAATCTTGGGAAAGAGGTGAGGTGCCTTCCTAGTCGCCCAGTCGGCGGGTGAGTGCTATCAATACGACTTATCCGTGTCGCCACTAACCTCGGTCCCTTGGTTAAGGGGTGTCTGCAGCCTCCGCCACTGTAAACTTACTATTTTTCCCATTCCAAATTCCACTCTTTGCAAACAAGTCTCCGATTCCAGCCACACTTGGGGGTGGGGGAGGGGGAGGCAGCTTTGAAACTTTTAGTACACTTAGTGGTTTTGTGATTTAGAGTTTAATATTGTTTTTCTATTCACTCACTTCTGGGGGCAGAGGGGCTATATTCTGAATCAGATCCTGCTTCAATACCTCTGTAATACTAATTGCAGATGCCTTAATACGACATGGCATTTCCTTGCTGGTTCATAGCTAGAACTAGCAAGGATTTGCTAGGAGGTGTATGTTGAAAATATTTTGATTTTTATAAATAAACCCCTATATTCACTTACACATTTAATAAGTAGCTATTTATTGAGGACATATTATGTGCCAGGCAGTGCTAGGGATTCATGGACACATTTCTCCATCCCACGGTTTGGCGTGGAAGAATAAATGTAATCGTTGCAACCACTTACTGAGTACCTACTATGAGCTGGACACAGGGCTGGATGCTCTATATTTGTCATTAAATCCTTTTGACAGTCCTGCAAATAAGTGATTACTATGCCAAGTTAATTATATCTTAAAAATTAATTTATTTTTAATCAAGAAACTCAAATATCACCAAAAGATTTACAGTGAAATATAGGAGTTCATTACCCATAATCCAGTAACCCCAGAAGTAACCACCCTCAACTGTTCTAGCCGTTTCTCCTGGTGTTTACCTCTGTGTTTGTAAATAATATGCTTAAATTACTCAAATTAAAAAAAATGTGTTTAAGGTAAAATAAAACACAGATACAGCACCACACAAAGCCAATGACTAGGTTAATAGGGTATTATAAGCCGAACCATCCAAGATGAGAAATAGGACTTTTCGAGACCGACCCCCCCGAAGCCCCTCCATGTGCCCCGGCCTAATCACCACCCCTCCCTCCCAGAGGTAACTACTCTGCTGATTTTTATTGCCATCACTTTCTTGTGTTTTTAAAAATAGTTTATTACCCGGGGTGCATCCTTGGACACTATGCTTTGTTCAGTCTTGATCATTAAAAGAAGTGTTATGTCAGCGCTGGCCAGGTTGCGTAGTGGTTAAGTTCCTGTGCTCCTGCGTCAGCAGCCTGGGGTTCGCAGGGTCAGATTCTGGGCACAGACCTAGCACTGCTTCTCAAGCCATGCTGAGGTGGGTCCCACGTAAAATAGAGGAAGATGGGCACAGATGTTAGTTCAGGGCTAACCTTCCTCACACACACACACACACACACACACACACACACACAAAACCCCACAGGGGCCAGCCCAGTGGTGCAGTGGTTAAGTTTGCGTGCTCCGCTTCAGTGGCCCAGGTATGTCGGTTCTCAGGCACGGGACCCACACTGCTTATTGAGCCATGCTGTGGCAGGTGTCCCACATATAAAGTAGAGGAAGATGGGCATGGATGTTAGCTCAGGGCCAGTCTTCCTCAGCAAAAAAGAGGAAAATTGGCAGCAGATGTTAGCTTAGGGCTAATCTTCCTCCAAAAAAAAAAAAAAAAGACAAAAATTGGTATGTCTTTTAAGTCTCTTTTAATCTACACATTTATTCTCCTACTCTTAATTTTTCCAACAAAATCCACAATCTGGGTTTTCTCGGTTTTAATTTTGGAGGGTGTCCTTTATGTGACCTTGCCCCAATGCCTGGAGTCCCTTATATTCTGGCTAGATATGCAAATAGGGACTGCCAGCCCTAAGAAACATTTTTACACCTATCATTTTCTAAAGAAAGACATTAAATACAGTCAAATGATCATTTTGAAAGGCAGGAAGATGAAGGCCGAATACAAGTATGGGTGCTTGGGAGAGACTGGCAGGCTTTTACCCAACATTTTTGTCTTTAGCGGAAAAAATAACCACTATTACATATATAGTTGTAAAATAAAGAAGACTTTAAAAATTGCATGCCGATTAGGAGTAGTGCTCTGATGTCTGCCTGAGTTCAAATCCTGGTCTCTCTACTTCTTACTGACTGTGACCTTGAGCAGATAGTTAGCTGCTTGTTGCCTCAATATTCCCTTCTGCAACATGGGTGTGATAATTGTCATAGGGTTGTTGTGAGGATCACGTGAGATAATACATGTAGCGTGCTTTGAAGAGTGGTTGGCAGCACAAAGTAAACGCTCAATATTTTAGGCTGTTATTATTATTCTTTGCCATGGGGAATGGATCAGTTGAAAATGATCAACTTAAGTGTGATGCACATGGCCAGAATTTTCCACTCATCTATTTGCTTTTCCTGCTGGTACATTTCCAGCTCTCATTCACGTGATCAGGAATAAAATTAATTCATCCACAGCTGTTTGTTAATCTCTGGCTATTTTCTGACTCTTTGGCAAATAGATTATCAACCTTTAAACTAAAGAATTAATCCTAGCTTGAAGGAATTTGTGTATATCTCCAAGACCACGCACAATGAAACAAATCCTTGTTTCCTCTGTTTAGACATAAACTGTGGGATGTGTCTACTGAAACCTCTGCTCTCTTCCACGGCATTTTGGGAAGAACAAAAAGACTATAGTAATTAATGTTTAGCAACAAAGAGAAAACTAGTGTATTTCTATGCACATCCTTAACACCCAGAAATCTGTCTACATCTATTTCCTGCCATCGTATTTTCTAATCTAGGTGGTCACTCCCTTGTAGTGTGTTGAACTGTATCTCCCAAAAGACTTGTCCACGTCCTAAACCTCTGGTATCTGTGAATGGGAACTTATTTAGAAACAGGGTCTTAGCAGGTTAAGCATCTTAAGATGAGATCATCCTGGATGTAAGGTGAGCCTTAAATCCAATGACGAGTCCCTATAAGAAACAGAAAAGGAGAGACAGACACAGGGGAAAGCCAGTGAAGTCTGAGGTAGAGACTGGAGTGATGTGTCTGCAAGGCAGGGAGCACCAAGGATTGCCAGCAACCTCCAGAAACCAGGAGAAGGGCCCGTGGGATGGATTCTCTCTCAGAGCCTCAAGAAAGAGCCAACCCTGCCAACGTCTTGACTCTGGCCTCTGGAACTGTGAGAGAACACAGTTCTGTGGTTTGAACCTGCTGCGTTTGTGGTAATTTGTCATGGCAGCCCTGGGAAACTAATGTAACCCTCATGATCAGAAAGGACATTCTGAAGGTTTTTTATCAGAAACTGAAGAAATTAGAAGTAGACCTAGACATTCTACTTCGGCCAGTACAAAGAACACCTCCTCCTCACACACACAACTTTTATTTATTCTAAATGAAACGTACGTGGGGAAAGGGCAAGTTCTGGTTGACTACTGTGTCCCACACCAGTGTCCACGGTTTTAAGGAACCCAGACATTCAAACTACATTGCACATAAACTACTCATTCTTAGATGACTCTGAAGGCATCCTCAGAGACCCGGACGTTACCCGTGATGTTCCCGTCACCCTCACCCTTATGTCCAGTTAGTCACCCAGTGCTATAAATGTTGCCTCTTAAATATCTCTTGAGTTTATCCTCTTCTTTCTATCCCCTCTGTCACTCTCCGGTCCAGGCCACCATTCGCTGTCACCTTGACTGCTGGGGCAGCCCAGTCTTGTAACCACGTCAGTCTGATTATGTTGTCTCCTGCCCAGAAGGCTTCCATGGGGCCTCCAGGGCTCTTTGGACAGAGATCAAATTCCTTGAAAGAAGAGACTTTGTTTTCTTCTCTCCTTATTTCAATGCCTAAAATGGTGCATGGCACACAGTAGGTGCTCAATGCACATCCATGGAATGAATGACATGAACCTACACTCCCTGCATCATCTAGCTGAGGATCCAGTCTAGTCCCCAAATGTCCTGGCTGTGTGACTTCGGGAAAAACCATTGAAATTCTCAGGCTTCATCCAAGGTCCTGCCCCTCCTCGTTCACTGTGCCTCAGCCACACTGGGCCCTCCGGTCTTTGCTGCATGTGATGAGTTTCTTCCTTCCTCAAGGGTTTTTCCAGGCAGTTCCTTTCTCCTTCTCGTCCCTCTTCTCTTTGTTAGCATCTACACACCAAATGCCGCTTCCTCAGTGAGACTTCCCAGTGAGGCGACATCTCCCTAGTCTAGGCTCTCATAGGACTTTATACATTTCCTTGACCTCGCATGTGACTCTGTAACTATGTGTTTATTAGGTGATTACTTGTTCACCATCTGCCTCCCCCACTAGGCTTCAAGTTCCGTGAGAAGAGGGACTGACTGGACCTTGTTCACCACTCTATCCCCTGAGCCAGGCACAGGGCCTGGTACATAACAGTTGCTCAGTAAAGGTTGTGGAATGAATGAATTGCCCTGTGGTGTCTCAGCACGGTTGTTATGACCGTCAACGTGCACAGCATATTTCTGGCTTTCGGGTTCATGATATATGAGCATTCACAGTAATGTTCACTGGGATCCAACATGGGTAGAAGATTCTATCGGATTCGAGCTCTCCCGTGGGCACATTGCTGGGGTGTGGTGGGAGGTGGGAGAGGAGGGGGAGGCAGAGATGGTGCATAGCAGGCAGGATGTAAGGGGAGAGGTGCAGAAAGCAGCAAGCAAAGTACAGCTTTTGCTCCATCCCTGCCCTTCGCACCTGGCGGTCCTGGGCAGACAAACTGCCAGTCGCAGTAGGAGGAGGAACGACAGGATGGAGCCCGTGGGAGGAGGGCAGGCGAGTCCACGCCATGCTTGACAGACCACAGGCTAGAGAGTCATGGAGCCTCTTTTTGGGGAAACGCTTCTCTAACTCTATCCTTCCTGGTTCCCCTGAGAAACGAAACAAAACTTAGCAGTGCTTAAAGGTTTCATTTTCTCCCTGATTCAGCTATTATGATGTTGTAGGATATCACCGGGCCAGGAAACCGGAAGGCAGGGTAAGAACTAACACTTTTGGGAGCCTTCAGTGGACCAGGTACTGTGCTAGGCAGTTTCACATTTTCATTTGTTTGTCAGTCTGTCCTTTCTTTCCTTCCTTCCTCCCTCTCTCTCTTTCTCTCTCTCTCTCTTTCATTCTCTCTCTCTCCTTCCTTCTGTCCACTTATTCATTCATTCATTCCCAATCATTGTCTTAAATGCTGGGAATATATTGGTGATTAAGACATGCATGGTCCCTGCTGTCATGGGGCTTGCGCTTTAGTTTCTACATTTTTAACCCTGCAACAGTCCACTGCAATGTATATTGTCCCTATTTTATGGGTGTGGAAATCGGCTCTAGTAGGTTAGGGGGATTTACCCAAGGAAACGGCAGAGCGGGATTCAATCTTTAGTCCACATCCCTCTCATAGGCTATTTCTAATCCCTTCCCTCTCAGGAAGCATGTGCAGCCCTTGGGAGAGTCATAATCTCCACTCAGGGCCCTGCTGCAGAGGAGGCAGTGGGAATAGGTTGGCAGCAGGAGGGGACACTGGTAGGAGGCCTCTGGTCCCATATGGCAGATGCTGTTGGTGACCCATCTTTATCCCCTTCATCTTCACCATCCAGGCGCGTGTCAGAAGTGTCCTACTGCAGGCCCCGGGCATTATCCACACGAAGGCTTGCTCTCAGCCTGGGTATGAGGTGAACTGAATAGGCCAGGGACTTAATGCCCCAGAGAGGGTCCCTCAGCCAGTGACAGATGGGGGTAGAGGGTAACTATCCCTCAGGTGGCGTGTTTCACACTATCTCCCAGAGCTCCTCAGCAGGGTGAGCCTAGGATGCCCACAGGGATAACAATTTGTGGGCTTCCTTCCCTTTCTTCTCTCATTTCTCTATGTTCCGCCACAAGCCCAGCTGGGCTAGGATGGCGGGATATCGTGCCAAGAGACCAACCAACCCCCAAGAGAAGCGTGCTTAAGTAGGCAGAGGAACAAAGGCTGCGTGCTTGCCAAAGGGCTGTCCTTGGTATGACCAACGTTCCCAGGAAGAGTAGCTCACATGAAGGATCTATGTGTCCCTGTAAGACGCAATGTTCTTCATGTGGGATAAGGGAGGTCCGGGCTGGCCAGGCCCAGATCGTTAGAAATCCTGGTAGCTGGGCTGCCTTCCCACAAAGGAGCCAGCAGGACACGTGGTTGCAGTGGGCCTGGGGGTTTCCGCTGCGCAAGCAAAGCCCAGGCCCTACACTCCACTTCCTGGGATTGCCTCTAAAATTGACTACTTGTCTTCAAATCCATGTCTCAGGGTCTGCTCCTGAGGGACTCTGTAAGAAAGGCAGTGACATTTTATACCCTGGCAGGGTTCTAGTACTGACCTTCCTTTTTAATAACCATAGAACATTGGGAAAGTCATTAAAGTGAGGTTCAGTTTTCTAGCCTAGAAATGGAGAATAATGATATCTTTCATGTCTCCCTCGTGGGGGAAATGTAGGGCAAGGATCAAATGAGAAATGTCTTGGTAAATTACAGAGTCTGAAGAAACTTGGCGTGGTATCGGTATAATTAGAAATTACCCATGGTGTTGAAATGAAACAGTCAAAGTGTGTGTGGGTCCCAAGCTCAAAGGCCGCCTTGGGCTGGGGCCCTGGGAATGTGTCCACGTCATCGGACCCTCAGAAGCAGTTTCAGTTTTGTAGCTTCCCTCTCTGGGTTGAGCACATCCTGGCAATTGATGAAGGTCTCGGAGAGAGGATCCTGACCCCATGGGTCCTGCACTAAGTGACAGGACGAGAGGGCAGCCCTCTGTGGTGGTGAAAAATGAGAATGCAGCCAGAAACGCTTTTTCTCTACATTAAAATGAAATTCGTGAAAATATTCTCCAATGGAGAACCCTGGAGTTCTCAGCAGGGGCCCCTCAAGAGTCTGGATGCTTTGCTTAGCCTTCTTCCCATGGCTGCCATTAGAGAATCACTGAGGATGTTTTGCTGGTGGTGGGTGGACGGTGCTTTGCTGGCACCTTGGACCACACCACCCAACTTTCCCGTGACAGTCCTATGTGGGAGGTATTTTACAACTTCCGCATGTTGTAGACTGGCTCTGGGAGAGGCCAACAACGTGCCCAGGATGGTGTGGTCAACTAGTGGCTGAGGGCAGATTTCAGCCAGGCGGTCTGGTGCCAGAGCCAGGTCCCATAGACTATCTCACCACACTGCCTCCCTGGGGAAGAAGAGCCACTGAAGCCACAAGACCAGCGTTCAAGACCCAGCTCTGCTGTTCATATACTCTCGCCTCAATTTTCTCATCTTTAAAGTGGAGCTTAATGAATGCTCTCTCTAAGAGTAGTTGGGAGGATTAAATGAAATAATGCACAGGCAAGGGCTTTAGAAACTGCAAAATATTATACAAAGGCTGTAGTTTTGATAAGTATTACATAGAAGGCAGAGAGAAGAGAACCAGTGTGCTGACTTAGAGTGATGGGCATAACAGATGTGGCAGAGACCCGCTGGAGGCTCACCACACCTGTGCCCTCCTCTTCCTGGGGACAGAGTGGGACTGCATTTCTCAGACTCCTTTGCAGCTGGTAGGGACTGAGTCTGGCCAGAGGAGTGTGAGTGCTGTTCACCGCTTCCAGCCTACCCCTAAAGCCTCCTGTGTGCTCCTCTTGGTTCCGCCTCCTTCCCTCGTCTGCTGGCCAGATGCAGAGCGTCTAGTGGCAACCCCAAGGCTCAGCCAGAAGACAGTGGCCCCCCAGACTGTCTGCTCAACAGCCAATTGAGCTTTGCATAAGCAAGAAATAAAATTGTCTCACGTTAAGTCACTAAGATTAGTGTTATTTGTTACAATAGCAAGTGTATCGTAATGGAGAAGATGACGAGAGCTGCCTCACTGTCTTCCCTTTTATTTTATTTTACTTTTTTGCTCAGACCACATAGAAATCACACCCTGGAATTTAAGGGTATGTGAGTTGGGTAAAGAATACTTTGTTCAAGTTAACCAAAGATGGAATTTTTGTTCCATATTGTTTTCATTAACAAACAAGCCAACAAATAATTTGCTGTCCCTTTAACTTCATTTTCTAACAAAATGAAAAACAGGATTTAAAGAATTGCAGTTCTTTGAAACTTTGGGGATACATATGCTGGTATTAATCCTATTCCCAAATCTCATTATCCCATGGAGAATCCCTGACAAAATTTACAAGAGCTTGAGCTCTACTTGAAAGACAAAAAATGCAATCATCTCCTCAGAATGGAGGTTTCTCCTGGGGGGGTGTGATTTGTGGAATATGGTTTAAGTCAAGCTTTCACAGCAGGGGTCTTTCATATGAAAGAGGATTACTCTCTTGGCTGAGCCCCCTTGAAAGGTCACTGTGATCAGCAGCCAAGGACGGCATATCCATTTAATTTAATTTATTTATTTATGTCGAGGAAGATTAGCCCTGAGCTAACATCTGTTGCCAATCCTCCTCTTTTTGCTGAGGAAGACTGGCCCTGAACTAACATCCATGCCCATCTTCCTCTACTTTATATGTGGGATGCCTGCCACAGCATGGCTTGCCAAGCGGTGCCATGTCCACACCCGGGATCTGAACCAGCAAACCCCAGGCCGCCGAAGCGTAACGTGCGAACTTAACTGCTGCGCCACCGGGCCAGCCCCCGAATATCCATTTTAGAAAATGGGCCCAAGCTTGGAGTTAAAGGAGAGTACAAGAGGAAAGCTGCTCACTCCAGGAGAATAGGGGTGTATGTATTGGTTTTGGGCACAAAAGGCCAAAACAGAGCATCAGGAGCTCCAGCTGTCAAAATCGCTGCAGCAGCCTCTGCAAAACCAGAAGGGGTTTGTAGCAGCATGAAATTTCAGTAGCTGCCATGTGTCAGGAGTCCTCTGAAGATCTGCAGCATTTTGGTGATTGTAATGGCTGAATGTTTGCGTCCCCCCCAAATTCATATATGGAAGCCCTAACCCCCAGCATGATGGTGTCAGGAGATGGGGCCTTTGGGAGGTGATTAGGTTCAGATGAGGTCATGAGGGTGAGCCCCCATCATGGGATTAGTGTCCTATAAGAAGAGGTTAGGGGCCAGAGCCTCCTCTCTCTCCATCAAGTGAGGACACAGCAAGAAGGCAGCCGTCTGCAAGCCAGCAAGAGGGCCCTCACCACAACGCAGCCATGCACCCACCCTGATCTGGGACTTCCCAGCCTCCAGAACTGTGAGACGTAGATGTCTGATGTTTAAGCCCCGCAGTCTGTGGTGTTTTGCTGTAGCAGCCTGACTCATTAAGACTGTGGTTTACTTCGTATTTCACTTTAAAAAGAGTTTCTTGGTTTAGAATGCAGGAGCGGGGTTCTTTCCCTTGACCTGGTGATCCTTTGACGGATCCATATGTTAGAACCCTATGGGAATCATTCCTTTTCTGGAATCTGAGAACCTAGGAAATCTACCCTATTAGGCAGTTTGTTATTCTCCTAATTGCGATCACTCAAATCGGAAGTCCTCTCCAAATTTATAAACATATGGCACAGAGGTACTTGACACAAACAGCTCTATAGTCTTTCCAAGCTCTCAGCAGCCCCAGTGCCCAGAAGAAGACCAGGAAGTTCTGTTGCTTGCGTGTCTCTCCCATCAAGTCTGCTCGTGCTGGGCCTGTTTTCCTCCAAGTCACGTCGGCCAGGTGCCCCTTCTCCCCTACTCTGTGCTGATAGCTGCACCAGCTTATCAACTAGGCTTCTTTCTTTGCAAGTGTGATAAATGTAATGCCAATTGGCTTAAGTAGAAAAGACAGAACATTGCTGCACATCATTGAAAAGCCTATGGAGATAGAGCTCTGGATAGAGCCCTAGCACAGCTGGATCTAGGGTTCAAAGAATGTCACCGGCATCCAACCTCTCTCCCCTCTTTCCTTATATCTTGGTCTCTCCTTTTCTCTCTTACCCTTTCAGCTCTATTCCCTCAACTTCAGCTCTCTTCTCAGTGCCCACCTGGTTCAAAGATGGCTGTAGTTCTGGATCTTCCAGTGTCTGAAGTTCAAGCTCATTGGGAAAGAGCACTTGCTTCTATCCTATTGTTTCCATAACAGGTCTCACTGTGTTTCCCAGCTCTGATTAAAACATGTGTTGATACCTCGGACCAATCACTGTGGGAGAGGAGCTTGAAAGGCTGCTTGGCTGAGGTGGGGTGTTCCCTCCCTGGTGCTTTGGGCAGTGATGGAGTCGGGGAAGGTTAGGAGTGGTGTGCATCTGAACTAAGTGGTACAAGAATAGGGGAGGATGGATTCCCAAAAGAAAATGAGAACAGGGCCTGTTAATGGAAGTAGATTGCATCGATACTGGATGACCCCAAACCCGCAAATGTATATCACCGGTCCTGCCTGAACCCGTGCTCTACATTCAGATAACAAAAGAAGTCTTCAATACCCTAAATAGTAAAAGGAGACCTCAATTTTCCCAACATTTTTGCTGAGGGTTACATAAGAAATGTTATCTAGAGCGTAAATCCGAGTGTTTTGGGGGGGGCACAAAGTTTTAGAAAGGGGTGTTTCTGGGAATGTATGGGTACACTGTCAGCCTTGAACAACAAAGGGTAGAAAGGAGGACTGCTCATTATAGAAGCTATAATGTCAGTATTTATCCTCTGAGCATTGTCCTCAGCACTTTACAGGTGATTCTGTGTCTAATAGAGAAAATGCAGACATTAAAAATTAGAATGTTAGATCACCAGCTCTGCCCTGGATGTGGCAGGGACCTCACTGTGGCTCGGAGAACATGGCTGACTCCTTGCTGACCCAGTAACCTGCCATTCTGCTCCCGTGTGGCCATTGCCTTCACTCTTTTTGAGCTTATAAAGACATTGTGTTTTCTTAAGATTTGGAAGCCTAAGTACATCACTTGTGTTTCTTTTTCTTACCAAGTTAGATTGAGTGGGTAAGCTTTTCCTAAAATTGGTCTTTCAGCCTTTAAATTTAAGCTCTATTTCATTCCCACTAGAATGTAAGCTCCATGAAGGCAGGAATTTTTTTCTATTTTCTTCTTTGCTGTATCTCTGGTATGTAGAACAGTGCCCACCACAAAACTGGAAACCTCCACAAATCCTCTAAGCCTCCCAAACCTTTCTGGGTTTGAATCTACTTGGAGGTCACCTGGAAGGCTGTCACTCTCTGAGGACACTGGAAAGACTCTCTAGAGATGATAATCACAGAGAAGGAGAGTAGACACCACTAGCAGGACCCCAGCCTATAATCTTATCTGGAGCGGCCATTTTGAGGAAATGGACCAGGACTGTCCCGGCGTGTACCCATACCTCTCTAACAGTGATTCCAAAGACTGTGGACTCCCAAGCAATTGGGAGTGCTTAGAACCTAAATGGTAGATGCAGCGTACGGTCCTGTTCTGGAACTCTGAATGACAGATCCTTTAAGTCCCCTAGAAAATACTAGGTTAATAGGGTCCAAGGAACTGTAGGTAAGCTTCAGAATAGCAGCTTTGTTTCCAATAGAGAAAGTTCAGCTGAGTATTCTCCAGGTCATACGGCCACTTGACGTTCCCGCTCATGCAATCAGTTACAGGGGGCCCACCCCTCACTGACATCACTGGGAGGACTTGCGATTAATCAAGTACGTTGAAAAGACGTGTTTACCTCAGTCCACCACCCCACCCCCATCACCGACATCTAGTAAAGGGACAACTAAGGGCAAAAGCACTGGAGGACACCAACCGAGCAGTGAATGTGCTCCTTCCTGGTTCCCTTTACCCAGTGGGTTCTGAGAACACATTCACACAGGGAAAAGAGGCTTTAGATCCCTCTCTATCCTAAGCAGGAAATCAGAGGATTTCTCTCTGGTAAAACCAATTGGCCCAAGAGCAAAGAATTAGTGGTATCTAGTCCAATCACATAAAGAATTAGTGATATCCCACCAGAGAAGCCCACCAGTCCACAAGCCCAGGCACACAGGGTTTCCATTATTTCTCACTCTGTTCTCAAACTAATTTATGAGGACTCATAAAGATAAGGTGGAGACGTAAAATCGCGTCAGCAAAGAGGCTGTGCACAAAATGTAAACTCGCACTTGCTAAGAGTGGGCCACTAATTTGCCTCATTCTTTCAATGGCCAACTCCAAAAGGGAAAAGCTATATGCTTTGCAATATCCACAAGATAAAGCCAACCAGTTGCTCCCAACTCTCTTCTCTCTTACTATACTCCTAGTGACGATTGCCATGGAATCTTCATCTGTACTCCAGTTTTGTAGATTTAGTGTCTGTCTTTGGGAGCATCTCAACAAAATTCCAGTAACTTCTGGTTCTGTTTGAACTGAAGTCGCCCTGATGTGTCTGTCGCTCCCATGCCCAGCACACACATTTCCGACTTCATAAGAGCTAATGAAGATACCTCTTGGGATAATTCTGTCAAGGGTATTGGCTTCTAACCCACCAATCCATTAGGTTCCTAAAGAAGATTAACATGACGATGGAGATTAATTTAAAAACAAGAAAGAAAAATATTTCATCGTAAGGGTTGACTCTAAGGCTTTGACACCCGGTGGGGGAGTACTGGCTTAGATGTCTGTTTCTCCACGGTGGTTGCCGTGAAGGAGCAAGGGTTATTTTCACCCTCTAGGCATCATGTTTTGGAACTTCAGAGTGCCCTCAATGAAGCAATCATGCGATCAAAGTCAAGTCAGGGCATATCATGTGCTCTGCAAATTTACTATGTGGAAGCATAAAGCATACCTTTTCTTCTGAAAGCCTGCAAGGATACCCTTCAGATATTCCCAAAACTTCTGAACAGTACAATATGGGTACAGTCATCTTTTCTTGCCCCAAAATGTCCCAGCAAAACAGAAACTTATCCCTTTATTAAATATGGATAAGATAAGGAATCCTGTGTACAAATAATGTATTTTTAGTTTAGCTATTATATTGCACTTGCTTGCAACATATATTAGATATCTATTACGTGCCTGGGGCTGAACTACGTGTTGTGATACAAGAAGACCCTGCCCTCCTCAAGGGGTCATTGTCTAGTGGGGAAATAGACACATACAGAAACTTCGCTCGATACATTGTGATCAGTATTTTAAATAGGTTTGTACAAAGCTGTGGAAGTACCTGAAGGATCAATGAGTTCTTTCCCACAGGTCTGGGATGGGGATGAGGCAGGAGGATGTTAGGGAGGACTTTGTGAAGCCATGCTTATCTTTTCACTTCTATGTAATAAAAGCAACAGAATAGCCAAAACAGTTTAATTCAAATGTCTATTGAGTGCTGGGCAGTGGATATAAAGAAAAATAATGTGCAATTCTGGCCTCGAGAAAAGTCTTACTTCTTTCACGTCTGAAATCTATTTGGTTTCCTATAAACGGCATTCACCAGGAAAATACATACTTCATGTGTGTTGATAAGTATCCAGACGCTTGATCTAAAGATCAAAGAGGAAATGATTTGCCCAGTCTGGGAAGGGAGGATGTGACTCCAAACACTCAAGGAGTCATTGATGAAGAGTCATTGGGCTTATTCTGTGAAGCTTAGGAAGGCAGGGCTGGG
Organism: Equus asinus; assembly: GCF_041296235.1. Classification (NCBI taxonomy): domain Eukaryota; kingdom Metazoa; phylum Chordata; class Mammalia; order Perissodactyla; family Equidae; genus Equus; species Equus asinus. The sequence goes on from NC_091792.1 coordinate 121,891,980, forward strand.
GCCAACAGGCGGAAATTACACGAAGGCAGATGTGAGCCATTTCAAGGAAGGCTTATTTTTCTCACATCTAAAACTCTCTAAACCTTGAATAAGCTGTCTTTGGGAGCTGTGAGTGCCTTGTTCCCACCAAGTAAAGCAAACATGATAAAATGATATTCGGGCATTATAAATGACTGGGCCAGACTCATTCATCCAACAATGATCTACCGTGTGCTCAGCATTCTGTCGGGATCGAGGCATTGAACAATGAGGAGGCCATAGATCTTGCCCTCAAGGAAAGAGACGGGTGTACAGACAAGTACATACAATATGATTCACGGCAGTAAAATTAACATGCTGGAGGGGATTATGGAAGGCTTCACAGAGGAAGTTACTTCTCAGCCGAGATCCAAAGGACAAGAATATGGCCAGGCCAAGGTAGTGGCAGCGAAAAAGGGGGAGTGTGGGAGATTTCTTCTAAGTCTAATAGTCCATGTAAATGTATTGGCCAAAAAAAGAAAAAAAAAAAATCTATGCTTCCCTTTTTACCAAAGCAAGTAATAAATAAGACCATGTTTATTAGGCATCCTTTAAAAATTGTGAGTAGCCTGATCATGTGGCCCAGTAACCACAATGGGAATTAGAAACTCACAGAGGGTTAGATGTGCCCTTTCACTCTCCCTGCCACCCAGTTACACTGCTATTGCCAACACTGTCTGCTCCCACAAACCTCTCCTCTTCCCTGAACCCTTGGGTGGGAGTGGCAGGGCTGGTGGCATGGGTGACCGGAGGGGAGCTGTGAGAGGTGTCCAGTGCTGACTTACACCTTCTCTGCAGTGTCCAGTTTTAAGGCGGTGAAATTTTGTCTTCTCCAATAGAGAGTTGATAGTGACTGCTTGGCCTTTATTCTGCTGTAATTAAGGATCTACTTATGCTCAATAGGCTCAGACACTGTAGGGACCAAATGACAGAGAGTGCCCAGGCCTGGCGATTATAGACATGACAACCCACCAATCAAACAACCAATGAAGCACTGACTGAGGACCAGTTGAGTGTAGCCCACTCAGTGTCCACATCAAGGCACCTGGTGTATGGGTGAGTGCCAAGTTGAAAGGCATAGATGGAAAGTGCCAGAAGGAATTCAGCAAAGGGGGAGATTAATGTGTTCTCTATTAGACAAGACTTCAGTGAGAAAGGGAGATTTAAATATTGAAGGATGAGAGGTCCAGAGGAGAAGGCCATTCCAAGTGAGAGGATGACACAGACCAACACTCAGAGGTGAGACTGAGCCAAGCCTGGGGAGAGTCATGGTGAAAAGCTCGGGCTTAGGAATCTCACCTGGCTCTGAGTCTTGGTGTGCTATTTGCCGGCTGCATAACTTTAGCTCTTTAATCATTCTGGGCCACAGTTTTAAAATTTAAAATGTGGAGGTAAAATAATAACTAACTCATTATGTTGTTTTGAAGAAAAGGATGACACGATAAACAAATATTTTAGCCCCATACCTGGCACATAGTAAAAAATCAATGGTGACTATTACTAATGAGAAAGATGATGATGATGATGATGATAGCGAAGTAAAGAGGAGCGATCAATATTAGGAGACCACTCAAGTACACTGGGGTTGATTTTTGACCAACCTCTGTGGATTAGCATGCAATTACCAACAAAAAGTGAAAATAAAGCTTTCATGCTTGGAATGGAGCAAATGCAGAGCCTATTTAGAGTCTAAATGCAACGCTGCAGGTATTCAGACTCGCACACACCCAGGGACAGTGGTCGGACCTCCTTGTTCCGAGACCCTCAGCTCGAGGCTTATGTACTGTGCCACCATGTCAACAATAATCCTTTTCTGGTTCCAGTTCACAACACTTGATGTTTTTTAATCAAACAGATCCTCTTTCAGAAATTCTTGGCTATTCCTTCCCCTAGACTTCAAATCTCAGTGTAAGCTGATGTCAGATATTGTAAAGTGCATTTAAAAGGTGCCAAGAGAGCAAGAATTGAGTTTATAACCAATATCCTGGAGCAGATTTACTGTGAAGGCAGTAGGATAGTGTGTGTTTTTCTTGGAAGCATTTGAGGAAGATACATAAATACTAAAGCCAGATAAGGACACTATAAGAATAGAAAACTACAGGTCAATATCCTTGATGTATGTAGATGTGAAAATTCTCAGCAAAATATTAGCAAACCAAATTTAACAGCACATTAAAAGGATCATATATGATCAAGTGGGATTTACCCCTGGGATGCAAGGATGGTTCAACATATTCAAATGAATAAATGATATATACAATGTTAATAGAATTAAAGATAAAAAGCATATGATCATCTCAATAGAAGCAGAAAAATATTTGGTAAAATACAACATACTTTTATGGTAAAAACTCTCAACAAATTGGGCATAGAAGAATGTTCCTCAACGTAATAAAGACCATATATGACAAGCCCACAGCTAATATACTCAATGATGACAGGTTGAAAACCTTTCCTCCAAGATCAGGAGCAAGACAAGGGTGCCCGCTCTCACCACTCCTATTCAACATACTATGGAAGTCCTAGCAAGAGAAATTAAGCAAGAAAAGGAAATAAAAGGCATCCAAATCAGAAAGGAAGAAGTAAAACTGTCTCCATCTACAGATGACATGGTATTATAACTAGAAAATCCTAAAGACTCCACCAAAAAACCGTTGGAACTAATCAATGAATTCAGTCAAGCTGCTGGATACGAAATCAACATACAGAAATCAGTTGCATTTCTGTAGACTAACAACAAAACATCTGAAAAATAAATAAAGGAAATAATCCCATTCACAATAGCATCAAAAACAAAAAAATACTTTAGAATAAATTTAAGCAGAGGGGCAAAAGATCTGTAACCTAAAAACAATAAGACTTTGATGAAAGAAAGTGAAGACAGCACAAACAAATGGAAAGGTATTCTGTGTTCATCAATTAGAAAAATTAATATTGTTAGAATGTCCCTACTGTTCAAAGCCATCTATAGATTCAATGCCATTCCTATAAAGATTCCTATGGCATTTTTCACAGATATAGAAAAAACAATCCTAAAATTCATATGGAATGACAAAATACCCTGAATAGCCCAAACAATCCTGAGAAAGAACAAAGCTGGGGGCATCATGCTTCCTGATTTCAAACTAAATTACAAAGCTATCATAATCAAAACACTTTGGTACTAGGGTAAAAATACACATAGACCAATGGAACAGAATAGAGAGTCTAGAAATAAACCCTCACATATATGGTCAACTAATATTTGACAAGGGATCCAAGAATACTCAATGAGGAAAGGATATTCTTTTCAATAAATGGTGCTGGGGAAACTGGATATTCACAGGTATAAGAATGAAATTGGACTCCTATCTCACACTATTCACAAAAATTAACTCAAAGTAGATTGAAGACAAACAGAAGGCATGAAATGGTAAAACTCCTAGAAGAAAACAGGGGAAAAAGGCCCTTGACGTTGGTCTTGGCAATGATTTTTTTTGTATATGACACCAAAAGCACAAGCAACAAAAGCAAAAATAAATAAGTGGGACTACATCAAGCTAAAAAGCTTCTGCACAGTAAAAGAACCAAGAAAATGAAAAGGTAACCTACCAAATGGGAGAAAACATTTGCAAACAATCTGATATGGCGTTACTATCCAAAATATATAAGGAACTCATACAACTCAATTACAAAAAAACTGACCGGTCCAATTTAAAAATGAGTGGAGGAACTGAATAGACATTTTTCCAAAGAAGACATACAAATGACCAACAGGTACGTGAAAAGATGCTCAACATCACTAATCATCAGAGAAGTGCAAATCAAAACTACAATGAGATATCACCTCACACCTGTTAGGATGGCTATTATCAAAAAGACAAGAGGTAAGTGCTGGAGAGGATGTGGAGAAAAGGGAACCCTTGTGCACTGTTGGTGGGAATGTAAATTGGTGCGGCCACTGTGGAAAGAGTATGGAGGTACCTCAGAAAATTAAAAACAGAACTACCATATGATTCAGCAATCCCATTTCTGGATATATATCCAAAGGAAATGAAATCAGGATTGTGAATATCTGTATTCCCATGTTTGTTGCAGCCTTAGTCACAATAGCCAAGATATGGAAACAACGTAAGTGTCTGTCAATGGATAAATGGATAAAGAAGATGTGATTTATATACATATATATATATATATGTATATGAATTTTATTCATCCATAAGAAAGAAGGAAATCTTGCCATTTGCAATGATGTGGATGAATCTTGAGGGCATTATGCCAAGTGAAATAAGTCAAACAGAGAAAGACAAATACTGTATGATATCCTTTATATGTGGAATCTAAAAAATCTGGACTCATAGAAGCACAGAGTAAAACGGTGGTTGCCAAGGCCTGGGAGGTGGGGGAAATGGGGACATGTTGGGCAAAGGGTACAAACTTTCAGTTATAAGGTGAATAAGTTCTGGGGATCTAATGTCCAGCATGGTGACTACAGTTAACAATACTGTATTATATACTTGAAAGGTGCTAAGAGAGTAGACCTTAAAGTTCTCACTACAAAAAAGAAACGGTAATAATGTGAAGTAATGGAGGTGTTAACCAACCCTACTGTGTTCATCATTCTGCACAATATGTGCATCAGATCATCGCGTTGTACACCTTAACTTACACAATGTTATATGTCAATTATATCTCAACAAAGCTGGGGAAGAAAGAAATAAAGCACCACATATACAGATGGAGGTTCCCCTGAGACCCTTTCCTAATCCCATTCTCCCTCTTCTCTCCCCAGAGGTGGCTGTTTGCCTGGACTTGGTATGTATCTTTAAAGCACATATATTAAGATTGTTGCTGTTATGTATGTATCCATAAACAAAAATAGTTTTGCGTCATACATTTGAAACGTTTTTTAATGGGACAAGAGGGCTTGCGATTTTTTATTCACCATAATATTTTTCAGATTTATCTATGCTGATACACATATATTTCGTTCCTTTAAACCTCAGTATATAGTTCCATTTGGTAAACATGCCACAGTTTATTCTTCCAGTCTCTGGTTGCAGTGAACATTGTAGTAGTATATGTCTTTTTGTTCACAAAAGCACAAAACTTTCCTTTGTGCTAGGGACTGAATGTTTGTGCCAGTTCCGCACTCCCCAACCCCCCCCCCCCCCCCCCCCCCCCCCCGCCACCCCGGCGTTCACATGTTGAAGTCTTAACCCCCAGGGGGATGTTATTTGGAAGTGGGGCCTTTGGAAGGTGATTAGGTTTAGATGAGGTCATGAGGTGTCCCCATGATGGATTAGTGCCCTTATAAGAAGCGCAAGATACCATTTCTCTCTCTTCCGTTCTCTCCGCCATGTGAGAATACAACAAGAAGGCGGCCCTCTCTAAACCGGGAAGCAGGCTCTCACCAGACGCTGCATCTGTTGGGAGCTTGATCTTGGACTTCCCAGCCTCCAGGGCTGTGAGAAATTAATGTTTGTCATTTAAACCCCCAGTCTATGATACTTTGTTATAGAAACTCAAATAGACTGAGACTCTCAGAGAAGACTCTGATCACCAGCCAGTGAGGAACTGAGGCCTCCAACTTAACAGTGCCTTGGACTTCCTTCAGGTTCTTAGTAGCAAAAAATAGACTCTGCTCTGGCTGGTGCAGGCATGCGTGAAAGGGATCTGTTAGAGGGTTCTGAATCAAACGGAATCTCCAGAAGGAGCAGAGAAGATTTGGAAACTCATAGCGGGGAAAATGCCCATGGACACTGTCAGATTGCCCCGCTGGAGACCTGCCGCCGATGCCTCCAGCAGAGACAGCGCAGTTCTCACCATGATGCCGGGTGTGATGTTAGTGCTGGGAACTCTGTCTCCTGCCTGGGAAAGGCCGAGGGCACGTAGTCCCCCTTGCCAGAATCAGTTCCACGCTACTCTCTTTCGAATCATAGGTTCATATGGGTGCAAATAAATATGAAGTCTGGGTCATATCCCTGTGCTTAGCGGCAAAGGGAGGCTGGGAAAGAGGAGGCTGGCTTTTGCCAGGGGAGGTGGAGCTAGAGGTGGGAAATTCCTCAAATGGAGGACAGTTTTCAAAGGGTATTTGGTGGCTAAAAAGTATAATAAATGTTCACTGCAATACCCCAAATTAGAATTTCTGTTTGAAGGTATACTTATCTTCAGTCCTATTAGCTGTTACCTTTGCTCTCCGCATGGTTGTGTTTTCATCAACCATGTATTAGTTATCTACTGCTGTATAACAAATCGCCCCAAAACTTTGCAGCTTAAAAAAACAAATATCCTTTGTTTCATAGTTTCTATGGGTCAGGAACTTGGGTGTTACTCAGCTGAGGGCCTCTCACCCAGGATCTCTCACGATGGTGCAGTCAAGCTGTCAGCTGGGGCTGATGAAGGCTTCACTGGCATCGGGTCTCCTTCTAGGCTTATGCAGGTCACTGATGGCAGGCTGCAGAATGCTCATTTCTAAGCTAATCCACATGGCTCAGACTTTGTCAGGTCTCAGACCTTTGCTGGATGTTAATTAGAGATATCAGTTCTTTGCCTCATGGGCCTCTCCACAGGACTGCTCACAGCATAGCTGCTTGCTTCCCCCAGCATGCCAGGTGAGAGAGAGAAAGATTTTAAGGAATTGGTTCATATAACAGTGGAGGCTGGCAAGTCCAAAATCTGCAAGGTGGCTGGCAGGCTGGAGACCCAGGAAAGAGTTGCAGCTTGAATCCACAGACAGTCTGCTGGCAGCTTCCCTCTTCCTCAAGGGAGATCAATCTGTGTTCTACTAAGGCCTTCAACTGATTGAATGAGGCCCACCCACATTATGGTGGGTGATCCCTTTTACTCAAAGCCTACTGATTTAAATGTTAATCTCATCTGAAAAATACCTTCACAGAAAGGTCTGGAACAATGTTTGACTAAATATTTGGGCAGTGTGGTCTAGCCAAGTTGGCACATAAAATTCATCATCCTAGTGTGTATGTGTGAGAGAGGGCAAGGAGGAATAGACTGTGGCGGAGGAAGGGGAGGTGCAGTTTCACTGTCACTCCCCTCTCCCCCTGTCTTATTTCCCAACCAGGCTTGTCACTCTCTCACATGTACCTACCAGGACTGGGCAGTGGCTCCGAGGGGCGTGGCTTGAACCCAGGGAACGGCTGCGGAGTTCGGAGGACCGGCAGAGTGTGGCTCAGTCAGGGCACCAAGAGGGCAGCTGGGTAAATGTGTATTTTCTCGTCTTGCTCAGGCCCCACTGTCGCTGCACCTAGAGGATTTCTCACTTCATCCGGGGTCGCACGTGGCTGGGGCCGCTCAGTGACGCAGAGAAGACCAAAGGGAGAATTCAGTGTCTTAGAATCCTCTACCTCCCTTTCCACCTCAAAAAATGAGCTATAGCCAAAAGCCTCCCAAAGTCCATACACAGATCACTTACATATTTTCCTTTCATCCCTGTAGATGCTTCAAATCTCATTGAACATTCATTTGGGAGAAAAGCAAGACCTAATAGTTGGATTCATTTTTGCACAAAAAGACAACTTTTCCTAGTAGAATAGCCCAGTTCAGTTTTATGTTTCGTCTCCCCTTCTAGTTGAGTCACACTCTCAGTGCGCCTGTTGAATATTGACGCTCAGAAGCCTTCGGGTAATCATGTCTATTTCTTATCCACCGAAAAATGCTGAGAGAGCCTTTCAGCTAGAGCAATTTTGTATGCGGCTTAATTATTATTTTAGAATGTCCTAGAGCCATTTCTTGTTTGAACACCTCCTATCTATCAAGCTCAGGACTACATTGGAGAACACAAAATGCGGTTTGACAGTTCAGTGAAAAATTAGTCGCGTTTTCCTCCCCAGAACTGGGGAAAGTTGTGCTGTTGGTGCGGGAGGGGGGGCGGCATTCTCTGTGCGACGATCCTTTGTGTTACAAAGTTCCTTTGTTCTTTTTTTAACGCACTGGAAAGTTCTTTGAATCGCAAGAGATTTATTTCTGCCGCTCTGCCTTTACTCTATTTCTCTGATTATATAAAACATTTAAATTTAAAGGAATTCTGGAGAAAGTAATTTTTATCTTTCTGTAGATCCTATAATAAGGAAGTAGGGTCTTCAAACTTAGCTTTCAATGTCTGTTTTGAAACTAAGGTGGATTTTTTTGGAAAAGTCTAGCCTTCATGACTCCGCCCTAGTCCCATCGAAACCATCTCCCACCCTGCACTCCTGGTCAATTTCCTCTTTAATAAAAGGAGGGCACACACAAGAGGAGACCCCTGGTGTTCTTCTGCCCCACGCCTTTGGGTGTGGTATGAAAGGACTACCTGTGGGTGTGATGCTCGCGGCTGTTACAGCCATCTTGTGACCACGAGGCATCAAGATAAAAAGTCAGCATTTGAATTGGTGAAATAGAAAGGTGGCAAGAGATTGGCTGGAGACAGCAAACCGTTACTGAGACTGTCCACCTCTGAATTTCTCAGTAAGTAAACAATAGGCCCTTAATGATTAAGCCACTCTTTTTGGAGGAGGGGATTTGCAGCCAAAAGCAATCCTAAGTCATACACAAGCCATGTTCCAGGCACATTAGGGCTCAATATATATTTATTGGATGAATGAATAAGAGAATGAATGAATGAAACTCTTACCTCTGCCACACCTACCTGTGCTCCAGCTGTACCTGACTGCTGGCAGTTCCCAGGTTGGGCCTTGCTCTCGGGCTTCTGCATTTTGCACATTCTATTCTGTGTCTGGAAGAATTTGTTCGTCTGGAGAACTCCAATGCATCATCCTTTGGGACTGAGCTCAAATATCTGCAGCTCTTGACAATCTTATTTGACTTCCCTAAGTAGAGTGAAGAATTTATGCTCCCAGAGAGGCTGTTTTAGTTACTGTGTCCGTGTAACAATCTACCCCAAACTCAGTGGTGAAAATAGCCATTTATTATGTTCTCGAATTCTGTGGGTCTGGAAATTGAACACAGCGCAGCAGGGGCGGCTGGGCTCTGCCTCAGCTGGAAGACCTGAAGGCTGGGCCGGGATCACCTGATAGCTCGTCACGCACTTGGCTGGTGGTTGACGGGCAGGGCCAAACTTCTGGGGGCAGGAACAGCAGGGGCTCCTTGGGCATCTCCAGCATTGTAACTTCAAGGTAGCTGGGCTTTATACAAGATGGCTCAGGGCTCCAAAGAGAGAGAGAAAACTAGGAGGAAGCTGTATTCTCTAGACTATCTAGCTGAGAAGTCACATAGCATGACTTCTGCCATACTGTATTAGTCAGAGCAGTCATGAGCCCACCCAGGTTGAAGAGGAAATAGACTCCAACTCTTGATGGGGGTTCTGGAAAAGCATGTGGAACTGAAAATATCGCCATGGTCATTTCTGGAAAATCCAATTTGCTGCAGCGCCTTATATACACCTCTGTTATAATATTTACCATCTTGATACAGTTAGTATCTTTCGCATCTGTTCCTCTGACTAAAATGTGAGTGCTTCGTCCTGTCTAAGCTGTATCATGTACACGAACGTAATCATTTACGTCGGAAGGTTGTTGATATTACTTAAGCCGGTTACCGCTCGCATGCACTTTAATTAAACCTGTGTTTAAACATTCTTGCTGTTGACGATGTTCACTAAGAATCTTTAATCTGGCCTGTCCATCCCTCTTGTTTAATTCCAGTTGTCATTCTCTGCATGTTTCCTTTGGGTATGTCCTGTTTTTTATTAAACTGTCATTGCCATGTTCTTTCTTTTAATGTGGCTTTTGGAGAGTGACGAGCACTGTCTTTTTCATAGTTTGGAAAAGGGCGGGTGGTAATCTTAACCTTATTGACAAAAGTGTGTAACTCTGTGACCCTGTTTTGACCAATTTGAGAGTAAGAACAAATAGGTTTTCTTCCATAAGCCTAGAGCTACTGTCAGGTGGAAAGTTCAGGAACCATGACTGGGGCTCTGGGACGCTGACATTTGGAGGGCAAACTTTATTTTCATAAACACTAGTGTGAGTTTGGAATCTGGAGCTGCCTGGGGATCTAGGTTTTGCAGCGAAGGCACTTAGGCTGCTCGGGAAAGGAGAGAGCACACATGGCCTGGGGCATGTGCAGGAAACATGGGAAGGTCAGGACGGTGTGCAGCCTCGTAGTGGGATTTAGCCCAGTGAGTAGCAACCTTATGCATGGATGGCGAGGAGGGGAGAGAGAGAGAGACAGACAGAGAGTGAGAGAGAGAGAGAGAGATTTGCAGAAGACAGAGAATTTTGTCTGTTTTATTCACTCTTGTACCCCAAGCACTCATTCAGTGAATTCACCAACTATTCAAAACCTATTATGAGCCAGGCGCTGTATCAGTGAACAAACAGACTAAGATTCTTGCCATGGTGGAGCTGAAATTCTGACATGGAGTCAGAGTGATAGAGAAAAACACAAATAAAAGGCAATAAAGATGTAGATTATAGTATGTTAGTAAATAACATGTGTCATGAAGCAAGAAAGTGTAGAGCAAGTAAGGGATATGGGAAGGCTGCAATTTAAATTGCGATTTTAAATCTAGTGGTCAGGCTAGGCTCCGTTGAAATGATGTTTGAGCAAAGACCGGAAGTGAGGGTAGATTGGCACCTAGAACAATGCCTGGCTCAGAAAATATTTGTTAAATGAATAAATAAGCAAACTCTGTCTATCCTTTCACTCAGTTAATGTGTTCTGCAGGTGAGCTTGAGATGGTGTGCGGGAATTTCCTGCCCTTTGTTGAGATCTAGAATGCGATTATCTTTCCACAACAAACGTTCCCGTTGGTAAGGATTTTCATACACCTCAACTCCTAATTGTAAATGAACAACAGATAGTCAACTGAGATTTAGTGATGTGTTTCACAGTCAAGGAAAAGCGGCCTTATTGAATTTACTGAAATGTGCATTTATACAGTATTACTATTTCCAACTGATGCTTTCTCAAGGTATGTAACAGCAACTTGCAGAATTTATGTTTGTTTATTGAACTGAATATTGCATATGTTCAGCAACAGTGGTGGGGGGAGGGTGGTGAAGATTTGCAGAATTGGGGTAGAAAAGCCAAGTTTCTCTAGCTTCACAATTTTGCCTGGGACTGGCCCTGTGGGAGAGTTTTAATAATGAACATTCTTCATGGCTCTAAAGTTACTTAATTTCATGGTGATTTTACGACTCCCATTTTAAGACTTGAGGCACAATGAAAGCAGATCGTTTGTTTGAGCTCCTCCAGAGTGAAAACAGGAAAGCCAATAAAAAGTTTGATGCTGCCAGAAGCCTAAGCTCTCATGCCAAATGCTAGATCTGAATGGACTGTGTTTAGAGGATTTGGAGTTAAGTAATTCATTCATTTATTTGAAAAATACATTTGAACACTGTGTTTGAGCCTCCTAGATGGCTGCCAAAGATCCTTGTCCATGTTATTTATGTTCTTGTATTGTAATTCCCTTCTGCCATCGCTGGGGCCAATCTGGGTAACCAACAGGACGTTGTGGAAATAACGGGGTGTGACTTATGAGGCTGGGACATAAAACACATTAGAGCTTTCATCTTGCTTTCTTGGGGCACTTGCTGTGGAGGGAACCATCATGTCCCGAGCAGTCCCCTGGAGAGGCTCAAGTGGTGAGGAACAGAGATCTCTACAGAGATCTCTTGCCAAGAACCAGCAACAATTTGGCAGCCATGTGAATGAGCCATTTTGGAAGCGAATCTTCCAGGCCCAGTCAAGTCTTCAGACGATGGCAGTCTGGACTGGCATCTTGATTGTGACCGCACAGAAAGACTCCAGTCCAGAACCATCCAGGTAAGGTGTTCCCAATTTCTTTACTCACAGAAACTATGAGTTAATATGTTTATCGTTGACCTGTTTTTACTCATGACACTTCTGACACCAAATGTATGGGGGTTTTCCACAGCAACAACCAATTTTCTGATTCTCTGGATACTAATTGGGTGATCAACAATTCAATTCAATTCTGACACTAACTACCTGGAGTTAGCAAAGACCCCACAGGTTAAGAACTCAGTCCCAGAAGACTACCCCCATTTCAGATGCCAGTCACAAGTTCTGGGCCCCCTGTGCTTCTGACCAGTTGGCTATAAGTCAGAGATTCCTACGACACCCTCTCAGGTTTGATAACTTGCTAGAGTGGCTCACAGAACTCAGGAAACGCTTTACTTATGTTTGCCAGTTTATTTTAAAGACTACGACTCAGGAACAGCCAAATGAAAGAGGGGCACAGGGCAAGGTATGGGGCTGACGGTGGTGTGTGAAGCTTCTGTCTCGTTTTTGGGAGCACCCCGCTCCTAGCACCTTGATGTGTTCACCAGCCCAGAAGCTTTCTGAACTCATTATTTAGGGCTTTTAGTGAAGGTTCCATTACACAGGTATGATCGATTGAATCATTTGCCATTAGCGATTGAACTCAACCTCCAGCCCCTCTCCCCTCCCCAGAGGCCAGGGTAGAGGTTGGGGAGTGAATAGGGGAGTGGGAATGGGGGAATCTGAAATTCCCAACCTTCTAAACATGGCTTGGGCTTTCCAGTGACCAGTCCCCATCCTGAAGCTACCTAGGGATGCCCAGCCTCCAGTCATCTCATTAGCATGTAAAAGACACTCTTAACACTCTGGAGATTCCAAGGGTTTTAGGAGCTACATGCCAGGAACTGGAGACAAAGACCAAATATATATTTCCCAATATACCACAATTGTTTTAAGCCAAACTAAACTCTGAGGTCAAATTTTACTTGGTAATTAAGAACTAATCCAGATGTTGGTACCTGGAAGAGGGGTGCTGCATAATAAAATCCTGAAAATATGGATGTGATTTTGAAATGGGGTAGTGGACAGAAGGACTTTGAGAACAGTGTTATTGAAGGCCTAAAGAATATTGGAAACACCTGAAGTCCAGCTCCACTGACACTTGGTTGTAACTTTATATATATATATATATATATATATATATTTTTTTTTTTTTTTTGCTGAGGAAAATTAGCCCCAAGCTAACATCTGTGCCAAGCTTTCTCTACTTTATATGTGAGCTGCTGCCACAGCATGCCTGAGAAGTGATGTAGGTCCGTGCCTGGGACTCAAACCCATGAACCTAGGCTGCTGAATTGGAGCATGCCAAACTTAACCACTAGGCCACAGAGCTGGCCCCTGTAACTTTACAGTTTAAGAGTAACTTTTCACTGAGCCCCAGATGGCTGCTCCTTTCTCAGTGACCCCTTGTTTGTATGGAAAAAGCATTCTTAGATAATTTCCAGAAACATTTCTAAAACGAATGACTCCTAAACACGAGGACACCTTCATCTTTCTCTTTTTTTATTCATGTATTTAACAAATAACTATTGAGCATCTGCCACATGCCAGGAACTATTTTAGGCAGTGGAGGTACCGCTGTGAACAAGACAGATACAGGCCCTGCTCTCGTGGAGCATACATTCCTGCAGGAGGAGATGGAGAATCAATGAACAAAGTAATGGACACGATAATTTCAGGAGGTGGAGTAAGTGCTCTGAAGAAATTAAAGTCTACTTTATAAGAGTAACCCTGATAAGAGGCTGGACCCCTTTGATCTGCGATGACCCATTCATCTCACAGTGTTACAACTTCTAGATTCCAAGACTTCTGTCTATATCCCACTTTTATCCTACAAAGCCATAATTGCCAAAACTTGGAAGTAACCAAGATGGCCTTGGCCATAAGTGAGACTTTTGACACTGCAGTCTGGGAATGGAACTCTTGAATTACCTGATTCTTATAGAAGTGATACACACCCAAATGCAGATAGAAAAGTTTGGCCATAGGTCATGAGGTAGATAAATGGGTAGACACTAGGGACAAGTCACCTAAATGATTTTACAAGTAGCCTATTGCGTCAAACCTCAAGGCTATTCCAAAGGCTACCTCATTTAAAAAATTAAAATGTATTGAATTTTTTGAAAGGACCTTATTTTTTTTACGGCAGCTTTAGGTTCACAGAAAAAGTGAATGGAAAGTACAGAGATTTCCCATATACCCTCCGCCCCCACACATGCATAGCCTCCCCCATTATCAACATCCCCCACCAGAGTGGTTCATTTGTTATAATTGATGAACCTACATGGACACATCATAGTCACCCAAAGTTCATAGTTATAAATTCTGTAGGTTTGGACACATTTATAATGACACATATTCACCATTATAGTATCCTACAGAGGAGTTTACTGCCCTAAAAATCCTCTGTGTTCTGCCTATTCATCCTCCCACCCACCCCTCTCCCCACAACCCCCCGGCAACCACTGATCTTTCTACGGTCTCCAAAGTGTTGCCTTTTCCAGACTGTCATACGTGTGGAATCATACATTATGTAGCCTTTTTAGATCGGCTTCTTTCATTTAGTCATATGCATTTAAGTTTCCTCCATGTGTTTTCATGGCATGATAGCTCATTTCTTTTTAGTGATGAATAATATCCCATTGTCTGGAGGTACCACAGTTTGCTTATCCACTCACCTACTGAAGGACATCTAGCTTGCTTCCAAGTTTTAGCAATTATGAATAAAGCTGCTGTAAACATCCGTGTGCAGATTTTTGTGTGGACATTAGTTTTCAGCTCCTTTGGGTAAACACTAAGGAGCATGATTACTGGATTATATTGTAAGAGTATGTTTAGTTTTCTAAGAAACTGCCAAGATCTCTCCCACAGTGCCTGTACCATTTGCATTCCTATCAGCAAATAATGAGATTTCCCGTTGCTCCACATCCTCACCAGCATTTGGCCTTGTCAGTGTTCTGGATTTCAGCCATTCTAATATGCGTGTAGTAGTATCTCATTGTTGTTTAATCACATTCACTTTAAAAAAATTTATTTATTTTTTAGCACACCTTAACTTTTTGTTCACTCCTATATGTTTGAGTGCCTATAATGTGTAAGTCACTTGTGTTTAGCTTGATAGGAAGATAAAAACATTCCACAGGGTAAAACAGACATTTAAAAATTTAGCTGGGGGCTGGCCCCATGGCTGAGTGGTTAAATTCACGTGCACTGTTTCGGCGGCCAGGGTTTTGCCAGTTCGGATCCTGGGCATGGACCTATGTACTGCTCATCAAGCCATGCTGTGGAGGCATCCCACTTAGAAGAACTAGAATGACCTACAACTAGGATATGCAACCATGTGCTGGGGCTTTGGGGAGGAAAAAAAAAGAGGAAGATTGGCAATAGGTATTAGTGCGGGGCCAATCTTCCTCACCACAAAAAAAGCATTAAAAAAAATAAAAATTTAGGGGCTGGCCCTGTGGCGCAGTGGTTAAGTTCACACGGTCTGCTTCTCGGCAGCCCGGGGTTCGCCGGTTTGGATCCTGGGTGCAGATATGGCACTGCTTGGCAAAAAGCTGTGCTGTGGTAGGCGTCCCACATATAAGGTAGAGGAAGATGGGCATGGATGTTATCTCAGGGCTAATCTTCCTCAAATAAAATAAAATAAAATAAAATAAAAATTTAGCTGGATCTTGAATGTTGTGCACTAGGAAACGGTGGCTATTGTGTGGGTCATCTCACTTAAAAACAGAACACACAGAGGGCTCTGTCACATACCAGGCATGCCCTGCACAGCAGGTGTCATTCATGCTGGGTGACGGCTGCTTGCTGGGATTAGTACGTGAAGGCATGGATGGACAGTTGCTTTCTCTGCTTGAAACTCTTCCAGTAAACAAGAGTCCTGTCTCCTGCCCCTGTAACTGTTGACAATCTCCAATATATAAGTTTAAAAAAATACATGCGGAACAGTATGTATAGCAAGTTACCACCTGTATAAAATGGGAGAAAATATTTGTTCATTATTACTACTACAATGTAATAGGCATTTTGCTAGATGCTCAGGACACAGAAGTAAACAAAACAGATGAAATCGATACCCTCAGGAAGCTTTTACACTATTGCTGTAAATAACATTGATTTCTTTTAGGCACAGCTATTTGGAGTATGGTGCTTAGTTTGTAAGAACGAAATAAAGGAAACTTCTTTAAATTGGGCAAACAGGGGGAGATCTTTTAGAATCAATGAAATAAAAGGTAGTGATACTACTTGTATGAGTATACAGGGCTCAAACTAAGTGTATTGATTAAAAACCTTAAGCTCTCTTAATCAACAATAACAACAAGTAACAGGGTTGGGAGAAGGCAATTCAATCGATTTCTCTCAGATTCAAGGAGGAGTTGAACAGCCAGTCCTGAGGACCGAGTGGACCCCAGCTGTGACATTAATGAGACTCAGCTCTCGACTCCCAGTTTCTGTGTCTCTTCATTTACGTTTTTCAGAGAGAAAAATCATTACACTATGGCTCAAAGCAAGACTGGCCTGATGGCTCATGAGCCGGGTTCCCCCTTTTCCTCATGAAAGAGTAAGGTGCGACCCCCTTTCTTCCAGTCATGAAGAAGGCATAAGGTGGGATCTGTTGGACTCCTTCTTTTAACAGCCTGAATCCTTTCACTCCCCACCCTGCTCTTATTTTAACCAAAACAGCCCAGAATGGCCCTTCTACCTGTCCATCCTCCTCCTGCTTCCATGCAGAGCCTGAGGTGGTTAAGGGCAGCGCTGGGCCAGGGGGCTCAAGCACTTGCAAACCTCTTTGGTCCTTTTGCCACTTCCTGATACTCACCTGGTTCGACTGGTATAAATTACCAGCACCGCTCTCTCCCAAGGGCTAATATGATATATAACCAACACCACCAAAACATTGTGCAGGGCTTGGAGAGGGCAGAATGGCAAACTAGGCTTTCCTGAATTCTGGGAAGACTATTTTATTTTAGAGAAGTCATATAGCTTAGTGGTTAACAGCTCAGTGGTTAACAGCTCAGATACTGGAGCCAAATAGCAATGGGTTCGAATTCCAGCCCTGCCAATGACTAGCTGTGTAATCCTGGGTGGGTTTCGTGACCCCTGTGTACTTTTGCTTCCTCAAGCATAAGTCTGAGATGGTAATAACCATACGGGTCTCACTGGGTCGTACGGCTGACCTGCTCTTCAGATGCTGCAGCTGGACAGGTCTGGGGCGGCTCCACCACTTGCCAACCACGTGCCCTTGGCAAGTCATTTCCTCTCTCTGTGCTTCAGGTGCCCTCCTCTGCAAACTGGGGATAAGTTATCAAACCCTCAGAGGGTTTTGGGGAAGACTAAATGAGTTAATGTATATGTTATGAGTTGGATTATATACGCCAAATAAGATATGTTGAAGTCCTAACCCCCAGTACCTCAGAAGGTGACCTTATTGGAAAAGGGTCATTGCAGATGTAACTAGTTGAGAGGAAGTCATTAGGGTGGGCCCTAATCTAGTCTGACTGGTGTCCTTATAAAAGGGGGAGTTTGGACACAGACACACACAGTGAAAGGCCGTGTGAAGACGAAGGCAGAGATCGAGGTGATGCATCTACAAGCTACAGCAAGCCAAAGACTGCCAGCAAACCGCCAGAAGCTGGGGGAGAGGCATGGAACCCAGTCTCTCTCAAAACCCTCAGGAGGAACCAAGCCTGCCAACCCCTTGATCTTGGACTTCCATACTCCAGAACCGTGAGAAAATAAACTTCTGTTGTTTAATCTGCTCAGTCTGTGGTGCCTTGTCAAAGCAGCCCTCGCACACTCATACAGCAGGTGAAGCACTTAGAGCAGGGTTGGGATTACTATCATTAGAAAGCACAGCAGATGAGTTACTACAGGGAACCAGTGGGGAATACAGTAAGTGGTCAGTGAATGTCAATCATTATTATTAGCACGATAGCCTCAGAGGCTCAGAATGACAAAAACGCTCATCGTAGATTCTTCCACAGAAGGAGGAGTCCACCATAAAGGGAAGACTTGGTCTCCTTTTAGGGTGGTTGCTGACTTTATTAATGCAGTTAGGATGAAGCCAAGTCAAGGTCTGCTTGCAGCTCTGCTCACTGTTTAGTGAGAAACCCTCAACCTCAGAGGTCCCTGCCAAGCCTGTGGGGCTACAAGGAAGACAGAAGAGCAGCAGCCCCGGGCTCGAACGCTGGCCCTGTAACTACTTGCCAGGCAACAACAGAACAAATCTCAAAGGCTGCTGCGGAGAGCAGAGTGCAAAACACCCACTCCCTAAAATGGACACTGGCCCGCGCCTGCGTCTTTCCTGGGAAGGAGGGCTTGGGGGTGCTCTTCACCCCTCCTTGCTGCTGTCTAGGTTGCCCTTGACTGTCCTCCATTTTGGTGCTGAGTTTGAAACTGCTGTCTTTTCCTGAGTGCTTAAAAGTGACTTGAAATCCCGGAAGCTGTTTCGCTTTTTTGGCTGTTGTCAAGAAGGAACAGTCTGCCCGGTGTGCTCCATGTGTCCTCAGTTAACCGCTGTGATGACAGCCTGCCTCTCCCACCGTCCCCTACAGAAAAGAAGGGCGGATACGTGAAAATTGTCTCTTGGTGTTTGCAGCACTGGGGAAAAAAATATCCGTTTGCTCTCAGCAGGCTTGCTGATATCTTATGAAACCCTCCTGGGTCCTGGCATGCGAGGTCTCCCTGGGAGAGAGCTGGACAGCCTCTTCCATCACACTCCCTTTGGCATTGACCTGACGGCGCGTGCCCTTCCACTCATTGTGTAAGAAGAATAATGATGCGATTATCATGCTTCCTTCTGGAGTTTATCTGAGGAGGGGAGGTGGCATTAAAAGTAAGTTCTTTTGAAACAGGAAGCTCTTTTTGATCAAATTTTATCAGCCCATTATATTCTATTTGGATAAAACATTTCCCCAGAGGGCTCTAGGTGAGCACTGATGTCCGGGCAGCACGTCCTGAAGATTTTGCAAGGTCTGGAATGAACCGGTTGTTCACTTCTGCACATTCTGATACAGTAACCGCTAGCTGGGCGTGGCTACCGAGCGCTGGACGCGTGGCCAGTAGGAACTGGGATATGCTCTAAGCTAGAATACACCTCAGATTTCAAAGACTTCATACAGAAAAAGAATGAAAGATCTCATTCATAACTTTTTATTGATTACACCGTGAATTGACAATATCTTTGATAGAGGAGCTAAACATTAAAGCATTATTAAAATTAATTTCACCTGTTTCTTTCTACCTTTCAAAAATTTTCTAGTGCCCACTTTAAAATTACATCTATGACTTAACGCTTGTGGCTTACATTATATTCCTATTGCGCAGTGCTTGTCCAAATCATTTGAACACGAGTTTCTTTTTAAAGATTACTTGGGTATTTTTTATAAATTGTTTTCCTATTAAAAGTTTCGTCTTGCCTTCCAGAAATTAATAACCAATACCTCATCCAGATATTTTCTCTCTCCTTGTTTGCTTTTTATGTATGGTTTAGATGATTTCGTCATTTGTTACCCAATATTGAAATATATATTTGAGTCTCTTTGCCTCTGTGGGTCTCTTTCTTCTACTGTAAACCACAGTGCTGGCTGTGGTGTAATCCCAAAGCCTCCTCTGGCTTTAGGATTTTATGATTCTGTTTTAAAATTTGAGGCCTTATAAGGAGGAGGGAAATCTAGGGTAATCCTAGAGATTCTTGGCATGTGAGGCATGATAGAGTTTTCTGAAGATAAAATCTTTTTTCTGACTCTGTTCCTGCTGAGTCGGAAGCCTGGAATCGGAGCCTGTGGAGAGGCCTAGCGGGCAAGGGGGGGCGATGCTGCCTCCTAGTGGGCAGAGGGGGGAGCGAGTCTACAGTGGGGTGGCCCTGTGCAGTGGCAGCTGCTGCGCTGGTCATAGGTGTGAGGGAGGCCAGTGGCTCAGGTGGCAGACCCAGGGGGTGTGGGGGGATCCCAACAACTCCTGTAGTGGGCCTGCCCGGTCTGCCCCGCTCCCTTGCCAAGGGTCTACCATTCGATGCAGACAGGAGCTGAGGGAACCCTTCTGGTCACAGCACTGGCTTTGAGGGTCTCTGTCGTCTGGGTGGGTGAAGCTGCAAGGATGTGAATGTAGAAGCTGCTCCTTCAAGACTCCAACCTTAAAGAGTCAGCAGGCCTTCGAGAAGGGGCCTGAGAAGCCAGGAGAAGCAGACTTTAGAGGTTAGCCCAAATTGGCCTTCTGCCCCTGTCGACCAGGAGTCCTGACCAATACAGTCCATAAAGCATTTCTTGAGAAGAAGATGAGCCAACTTTCTGAGTAAATACATCAATGGATCAGCAATGTAAACAAAGGGGATACGTACCCTATTCCCTCTGTGTGTGGTATATTTAAGAGAAAGGGAATCAGAGAGACACAGGAAGCCACAGCCCTGGTGCCAGACAAAAGTGTGAGGAAGCCCAAGTGAGTTTGTCCATTTCTGTTTCTCCCGTGACAGGACTCTTCTACTCTGTCACCTCCCTGTCCTCCCAAACTCTCACTGCTGCACTGCCTTCTATATCTTTTGACTTCTCACCTCATCTTCCCAACACACAACACACTATACAAACACACACACACACGCTCCATTCCTTGGTAGCAAAGAATACAGAGGAACACACTTACCTGTGTTACTTCAAGTAAGGTGGATATGGCTAGTGTATACACGGAAACAAGGAAAACAGGAATCTCAAGCTTGCTGCCAGGCCTCTTCAGAATCGAGGGAAAGTCACACAACCTCCAGAGAAGAATAAGAACCGCAAGGCAGCAGAGCATCCCAGAGTCCGGAATGAACTATGGCATGCAGAATGTCAGTTAGTTTCCACGCTGTCCTGGAGACCAGTTATCTTGTTGCTTGCCCATATCCTGTCTTCTCCAACTCCCAGAGGCTGGGTTGTGTTGATCTTCAAGTGGTCAACCATTATGGGGCACATCTCCTTTCTGTCTTTGTCTCTAACATGCTCTAAACAACTACTTCATTCTCTACTAGGTATATATATATATATATATTTTTTTTTAAGATTTTATTTTTTCCTTTTTCTCCCCAAAGCTCCCCAGTACATAGTTGTATCTTCTTCGTTGTGGGTCCTTCCAGTTGTGGCATGTGGGACGCCGCCTCAGCGTGGTCTGATGAGCAGTGCCATGTCTGCGCCCAGGATTCGAACCAATGAAACACTGGGCCGCCTGCAGCGGAGAGCGCGAACTTAACCACTCGGCCACGGGGCCAGCCCCCTACTAGGTATATATTTTGACTTCTGCCTCCTCTTGGCTCCTGCTTACTCCATTTTCATAATTTCTGCTTTATCTTGACCCTTCAATGTTTTTTCTAATCCTGCCTGTCTTTTCTCTGTGTTTTTTCTATCTTCCTCTCTTGCTCCCAAGGACTGACTCTCTCCCTATCTCCATTTCATGTTTTTGAGGAAAAGAATATGATGCCTTCATCATCATCATCTCTGTAGGGCAGAGATTTCTCACCAGGCTATCTCATAGGCTGCTGATCCACCCTAAATTGGCTGCCCTTAGGTTGGATATCCATCCCCAATTCAGTTGGCTGTGGCTCTGGGGGTGGGGTCACCTGGCACAGAACGTAGTCATTTATGCTCATGGACCAGAAGCTTAGTGAAGTGGATAACCCTGAGTATGACCATTTATGAGGGGTTGATGGGAGTGGTGAGTTCCTCCTATCCCGTACACGTCTGCATACTTCCTCCAACTCCCACCTCCAGCAACGTTTTCCTGCCTATTGTTCATCCTCTTGGCCCCAGATCACATTTGGTAGGTTACCCCCTGCCCTACTTGGACAGAGGACCAGTCTTACTTTTCTTTTTAGTTGAGAGTTAAAGATGGGGTAGGGGAGAGCTGGTATAATTTTGCTTCTTTAATCACAAAAGACCTTGAGAAAGAAAGAAGTATGTCACGGCGATATATAACAACACACACATCTTGTGCACCATCAGTGGCAAATGCCGCGTGCTGGGCCTCTGCCCTTAAGAAGAACTTTTTCGGGAATGAGGAGAGGTGGGGTGGGGTGGGAGGCATTTGGAAAGTAACCTCAGGCAACTGTCCTTTTCCCATTACTGCTTCTGGTCCCCCAACTGTCTGCTGGGACAGTGCCAACTCTGGGGCCACACGACTCAGTCAGCCTTTTTATTTAGTCCTTTAGCACCAACCTAAGGCTTTGACCCCTACCTACGCAGTCTCAATGTTCATTCTCTTTAAATAGCTGTCGCTGATTGTGTAAAGAGGAATCTTCTCGGTGTGTCTAAGTGCCCCGGTATCTATTGCCTCTGAATGAAATAACTTCAGGTAATTCTGGATCTGGATGATCTGATTTGTGAAATCTGAGGAGAACTGGAATTGGGAAAAAATACCTTACATTTTCTTTCTCCTCGTAGTGTTCTCGTGTTTCAGAAATGTGACAACTACACCCCGCAGCAAGGTGCCAGAGTCTGTCTCCTGCATGTTAATCATGACCCTTACTCTGCTGTTTAAATGCAAGGCTCTGTTTTCTGGTAAAATGAAGGGTTCTGAGGGCGTAAATTCCTGCTACTCACCAGGCCCTGCTATAGGAACCATAGGTTCATGATGATCAAGATGGACATATTTGTTAAGGCGATTCTAGAACATGTAACAAACAAACTCAAGACTGTGTAATGGTTCAAACATGAAAGAAGTTATTACTCCCTCACATAAGGTTCACAGTGGGCATTCCTGGTGAGTGGATGTCTCATTCAAGCAGAAATTTGAGATTTTTCATCTTGTGGCTCTGACATCTTCAACATGCGGCTTTCAAGGTCTCCCTGGAGCCTGGAGGACAGAGCAACTATAATTGAGCAACTCATTCTATCTGGAGTGGTGATTTAACCTTGTTAAATAATAAAAAGCAGAACCATGTTAAATAATATTCTTAGGTATCTTTTTTACGTCTGGAATTTAATATTTATACCTCCAATATTTTACTGTTAAATATTTGTTAAGATGTTCCCTTTCTCGCACATTCTGAGAGTGTCTTTGTAATCCTGGTTCATTTTTGAGGAAGATAAATTGAATGAGGACTAGAGGATGACTGGATATGGGAGTCAGTGTGTGAGGGCAAACAGGCATCGACTGGAAGGCTGTTTCCTTCATCTAGGTGCGGTAGGAGGACCAGAACCAACAGGCTGGGGCTGGGAGACATTTTTGAATCCCAGAGCTTGGTGAGGGAGTAGGAGGGGGTGTGGATGTCTTCATGGCTTCTACCTTGGGAGATTGACCTCATTAAGCATGCTTGAGAAGACTGGAGGTGAAATGGATTAGAGGAGGATGATGGCGGGTTCTGGTTGGAACATCTAAGGTGACATGGTAAATAGTTGGAAATATAAATCAAGAAATTGGACAAGTGATCAGGGTTGGACAGAGAGCTCTGAGCAGCATCAACATCTGTGTCATGCAAGGTAGGTGGCAGTGAAAGTCATGGAACTGGGTGAGATTCCACAGAGAAGTGGGCAAAATGCGGGGAGAAAATGAACCCCAAAATTTAGGGTGCAGGCAGAGAAGGGGGAACCAAGCAATGAAACCTACAGGGTGGTTTCAGAGTCTGATAAAACTGAGAGGAGTGTAAGAATACTTAACATTTTACTGAATGCTTGCCATATGTCTGATACTATGCTAAATAATTTCTATGCGTTATATGATTTGATTCTCATAACAACAAAACTGTTACGAAATTGATATTATGCCCATTTTACACATGTGGAAATAGAGGCTTAGATAGAGTCAGGAACTTGCCAAAAGTCATACTGTTAGCCTGAGGCAGACCTAGGATTTGGACCGAGATTTCTCTTTCTTCAGAGCCTTTGTTCTCACCCAACTCTAGCTTGCTGTCCTGGCATCTTGGAAACCAAGTGAAGACAGAGTTTAAGGAATAGGGGGATGTGTGTTAAGGGCCCTGGAGAGGGAACAGATCTGCTTGTCCAATTCTGTCTTATCAACAATATCAACAAGCCTATGCAGGCCCCTGGCTCAGGCCAGTTAGGTAAAAGGATAAAGACCCCAGTGTGAGAAGATCCTATGAGACTCCTCAGTTTGGGAGGGAACATGAGAGTAGTTCAATCCCTGAAAATTCAGGTGCAAAAGAGACTGGAGGCGGGTGGAAGTCGAGTTAAACTAGAGCCTCTGACAGGTGAAAACTCGAGACCTCATGGTTTCCAGATCCTACTCCTTGAATGTGTCATAACCGCAGCCAAGTCTTTCAATGACTGCGGATGCAGATTTCTCTGTGCACTAATTTCATAATTCAGAAAGACCATAGAACATATCCCACTCTCAGCACAAAAGTCCTCAAAGGTGTAAAACATCTACTCTGTTAATGCCCTGAAAGTTGAGTTTTCTGATTTTTCATCTCTAGGCCAGTAATAATTGTTGTTAGCTATTGAGTCTTTGCTTTGTAACAGAAACTAGTTCAAGTGCTGTATATGTACTACCATTAAGAAATACCAATCCTAAACGATGTGTGATTTTTAGGCCCATTTTACAAGCGAAGCCAGTCTCTAGAGCCTGCACGCTTAACGCTGCCTCCCCAGGACGGAGGCTATTTGCAGCTGGTGTTCTGCAAGGCCCAGGAACCCGCTCCTGTTTCCCACTGCATGCGCTAATGTTGATCTGGGCATACCTAGGGGAGAATTTGCCGTAACAGTTGTAATCTAAATACATCAGAACATTGAGTTTTGTTCTTAGTTCTTTCATGAACTGTGGACTTGAGCTAATTCACAGACTTCTTTGAATATTAAAGTTCTTAAGATTTAATTTTTAAAGTTATTGTGGAACATACTGTACATGCAAGAGTGCATAAAACATATCTGTACAATGTTAAGGATAACACAACACAAGGATATACACCCCAGGCCGGGAAATAGTTCATTCCCAAAGCCCAGAGCTTCCTGAGTGGTCCTCCCGATTGCATCCCCTCCATTCCCCCTGAAGTGACCACTCTCCTGAATTCTGTGTTAATTAAGCCTTTGCTTTTCTTTATAGCCTTATCACCTATGATTTTATCCCTAAATAGTGGATATTTTAGTTTTCCGTGTTTTTAGACTTAGGCTCCATGTTTTTAAACTTAGGTCTATTCTCACTTGCTTTTCTCACCATTGTGTTCTTGAGATTTATTCACGTCTTTTCGTGTACTGTGGCTCCTTCCCTTTTGCTACTGTATAATGCCACTGTTGGGCGAGACCATTGTTTCTCTATCCATTCCCCTATCAGTGGACATCTGGGCTGCTTCCAGGTCTTGCTCTCACTCACAGTGGTGCTTTCAACCTTCTGGTACCTAGCTCCTGGTGCACAGTGCATGAGTTTCTCTAAGGATGAAATAGCTGGGTGCAACTCTGCTTTTCAGTCTATAATCTTTGTGTTTTTCTTTCTTCAGGGATGTTAGGAAAACTGATAGACTGAGGCAGTCCAATGGGGTGGTTTAAGCATGTCTGCTCCGGCATCAGATTGCCTGGGTTCAATTCCTAATGCTACCACTCATTGGCTGTGTGATCTTGGGCAAGTTACTTAACCTCTCTGAGCTACAGTTTCCACATTCATAAAATGTGGCTTACTTTACAAGGTTACTTTAGGGATTATATGAGCTAATGCTTGCTAAAGAAACGGTTAGCGCAGGTTCCAAGCTGAGAAAGGTTGGGGGAACCTGTATTCTCCACTCTTTGTGTTTCCAGGTGGAGGGACTTTATTTAGGGCAACACTTCTCTCCCCAGTTCTCACTCCCTCCTCCCCAGGAGGAGAAGTGAGTTCTTTGAGGTGGAATCTGGGAGAAGAAAGGAGCTCAACACCTCAGTGACTCTCATTTGAAACAAGCCAGGCCACAGAGGGGTGTGTTCTGGTCTGTCTCTGCATGTGGTAAGCTAAGGGGGACAAGCTCTGGGCTCAGGGTCTGTGGTTGGGGAGCACTGTCAGTAATTGGTGACCCAGCCCAACTCAGGGATCAGACGTGACACACTCACTTGTGCACAGTCTAAAGCCTCGTTCTCCAGGCACTTCGTCAGTGCTGGGGCTGCATTCTGGTCTCCAGCTCTCGTCTCGTGTCCCACAGCTCCAAACTCCGGAGCAGGAGGGAAGAGGGTATGACCCCCAAGACGCCAGCGTAAGTGCTCCATACGTATTTAGGAGAATGCACATTTCTCTGGGGGCCTCCAAGTTTAAGGCAAAAAGCAAGCTCCCTTGGGTGGCGGGAGTGCAGCTGATCTGTCCAGGCAGGTTCTGAGACCATCTGGAAATAATCACAAATATCCAAATAATCTTCATAGTTCATTTCATGATATGAATAAAATGGTGTTGCCCACAGACAGGCAGCTGACATAAGGATTGAAGCTTCGCCAGCTATCAGTACATCCCCTTTCAGAAGGCTGATGCCTTCCTGACCTGGCAGACAGCTGCAGAGCTCCAGTCCCAAAGGCACAGAGGCGATGTGGCCCTGAGCATCACAGAGGGGTCAAGGTGATATACGTGTGCATATATGTGTGTGTATTGTATGGATGAATGGAAACAGAAATTAAAGATGGATGCTGGACATTTTGAATGTCTGTTCCTATTGAAAAAGCATTATCGTTCTGAATATTTTACAAATAGCAGGGCTCTCTAGATTTGCATGACTCAAAGCAAGTATGAGAAAGAGAGAATGAGTGAGAAGCAGAAAGAGAAAGACAGGCAGATAGAGACACAGAGAGACATACAGACAGAGAGACAGACTGACAGAGATGGTTAACCAGTAAGACGGACAGACAGACAAAGACGGTGAAAGAAACAATGAGACAGCAACAGAGAGCAGGGGGAAGGACACACACACACAGACACAGACACACACACACACACAGATGCAGAGAGAGAGCACAGAGCAAGAAGAAAGACAGAGATGGCGAGAGCAGGGTGGTAAGTCTTCAAGCTGCTGGATACCTCTAGTCCTGCGTTTATCTCACATTAAATACAATTTCCCCGATGACATTTATCAGACTAATGAATTATTTTCAAAGAGTCCAAAAACGGTTTTTTGGGGGAAACACAGGTGGGGATCTGAGTTCTTAAATGCTGCATAGGCTAAAAGCACTCCTGCTCCCACAGCATTCCCTGGACACCTTCTCCAGCATGTCGTCTCCAGGGTCTGAAGGCAGAAGGATCGTCTCCATTCTAGCCAGGAAGTGCAGCTGCAGACAGATAGCTGCAGACAGACAGATAGCCAGCGCGTGGGCAGATGCTGTCCGTGCTGGTTCTTCGTCCTTGTTTCTGGGCCAGGGACCATGGATCTCTTGCTTGTGGTTCTTGATCACTGTTGTTTCTAAGAGCAATCAGGCATCCTAGAGGAGCAGGACCACACCGTGTGAGAAGCTGTGGGTTTCAGATCTGCTACCAACTGGTTGGTGATGCTGAAGTTCTTTCAGTGATTGTGGCCTCTCTGGCTCCCCTGTCTCCTATTCTGGCCCCACTAAATTGTCTCTTGCCATTTCCTCCTCTCAGACACTGGAGTCTGACTCTGGACCCATGGCTGGGCTGTAATTTGCTGCCAGGCCTTGGTGTGCTGCCAGTTTGAGTGTCATTGTGCTGGACACCCTAACTGCCTTGTCCCTATAGCCCACCTGCTGGGCCTGCATCTCTGGGAGAGACTAAGGACAAAACCTCAGGAGGAGTGTGGCCAGGCTGCATCAGCAGCAGGTTGCATAAGTGAGGCTGTCAAAGATGCTAAAACATTGAAATATTTCCATAGTCACTACCCCGGCCCCCTCAGTGTCCTTCTGCTGCCTCCTGCTGCCCCCAGCTGCCCAGACCCCTCCTGCAGGACCCCCAGGATCCAGCAACAAAAAGGGAAGGACCCCTACAGTCTGGAGCCTCCAAGACCTTGCTCCAGTTCCTACATGAATGGTTCTGATTGCTTGTGCCCTGAGCAGGGCAGGAAAGGCTGGGGTGCTGAGACTTGCCCCAGGTAGGGGAGGCGCCCAGATAGCTGCAGAAGATTGGCACTGCGCAGCTCTGTGGGAGACAGTTGTGAGCAGGCAGGGGTGGCCAACACCACTCCTCCAGGCTGCATCCCTCCCTCTGCTCCCCACTGAGTCTCTTAGCCCTGCTCACTCACTGTCCCTCAGGGGAGAGACAGCCTGCTTCTTGGGAACCATCACCTCTGCAAACCAGAGTGATAATTCCTTGTTTCCTATAGCCGCCGTAACAAATAACCATGGACTTAGTGGCTTAAAACAACAGAAATTTATTCTCTTACAGATACAGAGGTAAGAAGTCTAAAATTGAGGTGCTGGCAGGGTTGTGTTCCTTCCGGAGGCTTCGGGGAAGAATCTGTTTCCTTGCCTTCATCAACTTGTAGAAGCCGCCTGCATCTCCTCCTCCTCACTCTGACCCACTGCCTCCCTCTTATAAGGATGCCTGTGGTTACACTGGGCTCACCTGGCTGATCCAGGATACTCTCCCTACCTCAGGATCCTTCATTTAATCCCACTTGCAAGGGCCCTTTACCATATTCACAGGTCCCAGGGATCAGGATGTGGACACCTTTGAGGGGCCGTTATTCTGCCCACCACTCATCAAGCTGCTCAGTTCCCCAGGCCTGCGGATAACAGGGCGATCCCCATGGGTGGCTGCTATGCATGAGCCCCACGTGCACTAGAGGGAAGGAGACCAGAGTATGAATGGAAATTCACACAGCAGTCTGACAAAAGCTTCTCCCTCCAGATTCATAAAGTGGTTCATAGGAAAAGTTACTCATGTGAAAATATGAAAATGACACATTTTAGCTGTTCATTAAGTATTTTTATTGTCTATAATCAAAGTTATATGGACTTGGGGCACTCCTAGGAAATGGCAGCATGTTTGTGGAGTGTGGTTTGTGCGTGAAAGAAGCTCCTTTTACCCCAAGGTTTCCTCCCCCACCCCTCATCAGTTTGTGAGGGCTGCTGTAACAAAATACTACAGATGTGGGGGCTTAAATAACACAATTTATTTTCTCACAGTTCCGGAGGCTGGAAGTCCAAGATCAAGGTGTCAGCAGGATTGGTTTCTCCTGAGGCCTCTCTCCTTGGCTTGCAGATGGCTGCCTTCTTGCTGTGTCTTCACACATCTTTCCTCTGTGCATACACCTCTGGTGTCTCTTCCTCTTCTTATAAGGACACCGATCATATTGGATTAGGGCCCCACCCTAATGGCCTCATTTTAACTTAATCACCTCCTTTAAAGACCTCATCTCCAAATATATTACATTCTCGGGTACTGAGGGTTGGGACTTCAACACATGAATTTTGAGGGAACACAATTCAGCCCATAATACCCCTCGCTACCCAAATACCCACCATTGATCCCTCTTAATGGTCCTTTTCAGGAAATTCATCTTTTAACTGGGTTTAGTTGTTAGGTAAACCCAGGGAAGGTTGTCACATTAGGAGCAAGGATTTATGGATCTGATTAATGAGTGTAGCCCATATTTCTATAAAAAATCGGAGTGCAATAAAATACTTGTAGCAGTGAAACAAGAAGTAATGTACACTATCTTAACTAACATTTAACAAATATCAATTTTGTGACTTGCGTTGCACATTCTCTGATTTAATTCTCTTAACGACTCCTAGAGACAGGTCTATTGCACAAATGAGGAAACTGAAGCCCAGAGAGATGGTGGGATGCATCCAAAGTCCCACAGCTGGAAAGCGATGTCTCTGTCGAACTTCAGAGCCTGCGTTCTCGATCACCCGTGTCGATACTGTCCTCAGCAGTTCAGAGTGTTTTCACTTTTTGTCTCCTCACCTGATTCTCCCAACAACTCAGAGGGTTAGGCATTAGTAGTGTACCCACTTCATAGATGAAGAAACTGAGGCACAGGTTATTAAATATTCTTCCTAATGCCATACACAGGAAATAGGTAGTGAAAGTGGGACACGAAGCCAAAACTTATAGCTCCCAAACTCTAATCACTGTTTCTAGAATACTACCAGCACCTGAAGGGTTGTTCCCAAATGAATTACCGTAATGTTTCAGATGCAGGCGTGTCAGTAAGAGGATATCCTGGTTAACAGGATGCTAGAGACCAGATCCCTTATTTATGAGACAGATGCAGAACGCCAGAGTGGCTCTCAAAGCTCTACACTTTTCCTGCTCAAACTGTGGGCTATGGATCAGCAGCACCAGCTTATCAGAACTGCAGAAGATTGGGACTCACCCTAGACCCACTGAATCAGGATCTGCATTTTAACAAGATCCCCAGGAGAGTCTTGTACACTTGAAAAGCACTTAAAAAAATTATGCTCTGGATTATAGGATCAAAGCTATGGTCATTTAAATTTCTTTTCTAAAGGCTCTTTTCTGTGGTTTTTTTTTTTTTTTTTTTAGCTGCTATTAAAATTGAACAGTGAAACCTCAATTTCGTTCAGGCCAGTGAAGCTTTATAAGTGGTTCTCAAATTCACTGTATTTTAGAATCACTCAGGACATTTTTTAAAAGCGTGATTGTCAGGACTCATTTCCACAGATTTTGACTTACTCCCTCTGGGGTTGGGCCCAGGAATCTGCGTTTTAACCAAGACCGCATGTCCTACCCCCATCCCTATTCCCTCCAGTGTATTTTGATGCTTGTTGTCCATGGGTCATGTTTTGGGAATCACATTTTTTAAAATGCTATTTTTGTGTCTGTGGTTGGTGATTTTAGATACAAATTCCAGAAGCAAGAAAAGGTTAAAAAGGTGAGAGCGGGGTATCTCATGCACAAAAGTCAGGAAAGAAGAGGGTGTGGTGTCTGATGCTGCCATGCTTTCTTTGTATTGACGAGCTGTGCTCAAGATTATGATCATTCGCCTCTGAGACCAAACCACCATCTTCGAGGTTAACTGTGTTCAAAGCATTTTACCTTATGCTTCCTGCTGGCTCCCAAATAAAAGAAAAAGTTTTACAATGAAGAGAGGATTTTTAACTCACTCAGCCTAGCGGACTTGTGTCAAATGTCTTCCTGGCCACCTGAATGAGAAAGTACAGCTGGTGATACCATCTTCAGCCACGCTTTTTAGCAGAAAAGGCAATTCCATTTTCAAAAAAATGCACCTCGTGTCAGAAATTTGTTGGTCCAGAGTTAAACACATTCTGTATCGAATTTATGAACTGTAAGTTGTTTCTGTTTCAGAGACATTTTACAGATTTGATCTAAACTTTAGGGTAGCAAAGACTCAGGATCCAGCATACTGTAAATGAAGAAGAAAAAAATCCACCGCCTCCTTTGTGTGTGGTGTGATGTTTATATCTGTCTTCAGATTTTGCAGGGTCTGCTTTGGAGGCCCAGGGGAGAAATTCTGGTAGGGATGCTGATCTTAGAGCCCTCCCACCCGCCATGTTGCTGGTATATTTTCATGTTCCAGGACCCAAAAGGAGGTAGCTGGGGCTGTCATTATGGCCCCTTCTCAGTCTACGTGAACAGATAAAAACAATTATTCTTCCAGTGGCATTCTATCTGGGGCTCCTGAGACCATGCAGGAAAAAGAAATAAAACATTTGATTGGTACTCTGAGTTGAGGCTGATGATAATCGAGGAAGTGGCATTTAGAAGAACCTTATGCAGAGAAAAAAAGTACCAAAATGAAACCAGCTCAGAGGAGATGCTCAGATGAGTAAAATGTCATACCCTGGAAGCTCACCCCTTTAAAGACAAAATTTTCTTTTTTTTTTCCTGAGGAAGATTAGCCCTAAGCTAATATCTGTTGCCAATCTTCCTCTTTTTTTGCTTGAGGAAAATTAGCCCTGAGCTAACGTCTGTGCCAATCCTCCTCTACTTTATATGTGAGTTCCTGCCACAGCATGGCTGACAAGTCATTGAGGTCCACGCCTGGAATCTGAACCCACAAACCTGGGCCACTGAAGTGGAGTATGCCAAACTTAACCAGTATGCCTCAGGGTCGGCCCCCAAATTTTCTTTTTAAACCACATTTGATGAAAATCTTTCTAAAACTTTATCACACATTTTCCAAGTTGTTTAAATAGAGAATACGGAACACAATTTAATGTTAGGGCGGGGAAGGCTCATAGAAATGGTCCAGCTCAATCCCTCCATTTTGCAAACGAGGAACCTGAGGCTCAGAAAA
The DNA here is from genome assembly GCF_041296235.1 of Equus asinus. Taxonomy (NCBI): domain Eukaryota; kingdom Metazoa; phylum Chordata; class Mammalia; order Perissodactyla; family Equidae; genus Equus; species Equus asinus. The sequence goes on from NC_091792.1 coordinate 121,923,886, forward strand.
GTTGGGGGACTCCCACACGGCCATATAACCCATTCGTGGCAGAACCAGGTCTTCAAGAAATATTTGGAAAGTTCTTCCTATCCCATCATGCTGCTACTTTTATTATTTTCTTGTCTAATAGTATTTTTTAAAATAAAAAATTATGGCTAGGGAAACGTATACAGACTTTTCCCTCAGGTGCATGTCTAATTTTCTGGGAGGTCAGCACGAGGGCACTAAGGATGAGGGCAAGCTGTCATTCAGACCCAAGTGTTTCCATCTGCTCAAGTTTATTTCTACTTTTCCGCACATTGCTTCTGATAAGACCTCGTGCTTCCTGGAGTGCATCTCAATGTCTACACACTGCCTTTGCTCCCCTTCCGTCTAGAAGGGGTGGCTGCTTCTCTTGCCTCTTTTGTCTGGAGCAGAGGACTGCTTGAGATTTATCTTCCCAGTGGAACATCTTGTTTCTAACAAACAAGAGGCCCAGGGTGAGAAGTACTTGTGTGACAGCTGCATTGCCCACCAGAGAAGCCATTGCCTACACGGCAAATAGTGTCAACAATTCCATTCTATTCCTTATTTATAGAAATCCATTCAGTCTTCCTCTTTCTCATTGGAGAAGATAAGAACTGTTTCCTTGCTTTGCTTTTCCTAACTTCACTGATTTCCAGAATGATGGAAGGGTAGAGAGTGTGCTGTGTGTTGAATTGTCAGAGCTAAACCTTAGATTGTGAGAAAACTCAGGACCCTCAGAACCTTGAAAATGGTACAGCGTTGTCCATTTCCATTTGAGAGGATATAGGGATTTCTTGAAAAATGATTCAAAAATCTCAAATATTGTGATGCTATGGTTATTTTAGAGACTATTCAGGATTCATTGCTGTATCAATGCTATTAATTTCTAATCCCTTATTTCATATGACTTCAAACATAGTCTAGAAAAGATGAAAAAATGCAGAGAATCGTTGCTTCCACCATTTAGCATTTTACATAGGATTTATATATTTACTTTTCTACTGAGGTGCAAAATGGAAGTGCATATTTAAAAACCCGAAATGCACAATTACAAGTGTAGTGCTCAGTACGTTTTTACACATGTATACTCTCATGTAACTACCACTCAGATCAGGAAGTAAAAGTCTACAGCACCTCAGAAAGTTCCCTCATGCCCCTTTCTGTCCATGCCTGGCCCCCCACTAGAGTTTACCACCACTGTATGTTGATTTTTATCACAATCCATTCATTTTGCCTCCTCATGGACTTCATGTCAATGGACTCACACAGTGTTTCTCCTTTGTGTCAGTTTCTTTTGCTCCGTATGTCTGTGAGATTCATTCATGTTGTTGCTTGCATCGGTAGATTTTTCTTTTTTAAATTGGGGGTAGCGTTCCATTATATGACTACATCAGAATTGATCCATTCTCCAGTTGATGGACATCTGGGTTGTTTTCAATATTGGGTCATTATAAATAAAGCTGCTGGAAACACACAGGCGTATGTCTTTTAGTGGGCACAAGCGCTCATTTTTCTTTGGTATATACCCAGGAGTGGAATTGCTGGCTCATAGAGTGGGTGTATGTTTAACTTTAGTGGTTATTGCCAAACACTGTTCTGATGGCTGAGCTCTTGTCAACAATATATAAGAGTTCTAGTCATTCAATACCCTCACCAGTGTTTGGTATCCCAGTCTTTTTAATTTTAGCTATTCTGGTGGGTGTGTGGTGGTAACTCGTGGTTTTAATTTGCATTTCCCTGGTGAGTAATAGTGTTGACCAACTTCTCATATGCTTATAGGCCACTTTTTTTTTTAAATGTGAAATGAGTTTCTTTTGCCTATTTTTATTTTGAGCCAATTGTCTTTTTCTTATTGATTTGTAGGAATTCGTTATATATTCTTGATATGAGTCCTTTGTTGCAGTATTATTACGAATATTTTCCTCCGTTCTATGGCTTGTCTGTTTTCTTTCTTGATAGTGAAAAACGGAAGTTCTTAATTTTATTGAGACCAGATTTATAAAAAAAATTTTTTATTCTTATAGTTGGTGCTTTTTTGTGTGCCATTGAAGAAATCTTTGCCTATGCAAAGGCAAGAAAATATTCTCCTATTTATCTTCTAGAATATTTATCATCTTACCCGTCACATTTTAACTATGATACACCTCAAATGAATTTTTGAGAGTGATATGAGGTGGGGGTCAAGGTTTATTTACACCCCTCACTCCCTATGATTATCCAATGGCTTCAGCACATTTATTGAAAAGGCTATCCTTGTTTACTGTAGTACAGTGGCACTTTTGTGGTTAATCGAGTGACAGCATATATATGGGTCTATTTCTGGATGGAGAAACTCTGTTTTTAGCATAGTCACTGTAAATATTCAAGGGCGTGTGGCATCAGAATTGGCACTGGCACCAGAAGCCCTGGCTGCCACGGCTGGTTTTTCACGGAAAGCTACGACACTTGGGAGTAGAGGACACATGGATCTGTCTGCGCCCCGTCCAACCCCTCCTGGCTTCTTGTGCCTCATCCTATACAGCTAGCAAGTGGCCACCTTCCATCTTTAGTCACTGCTGATTACACGGCGGGTGGACGCCTGGCCCAGACCTACGAAGCTGCTGGATGGCCTGCGACTGGTCAGGGTCTCCTTCTTGGTATTTTGACCTGAGATTTACAGAGCCTGCTAATTTGCACTGAAAGATCATATAGGATAAGTATTGTGGCTAAATAAAGGACTGCAAAGCCACGTACCAAGTTAAGCTTGAGAAAGCAGGTGTAGGTTGAGAAAGGTAGCTGACCGAGAGACCGTGCGAGGGAAAAGAATGCAGGAGAGGCGCAAAGAGGAATGGGGATGAGACTCCAGATGAGAGGGAGAAGGTCTGCTTGAAAGAGCTCTGCAAGAGACTCTACGTAACCAAGCTTCCAACCGTCCTTTGAGAAAGAGCAGGGAAGATGAACAGAGGGCATCTGTGCTATCAAAAACTCTCTCACCCAGAGGCAACACAGAGTGCTTTTTATAGTTTAAAAGTAGTCCCATGAAGATATATTTTAACAATTTTCTTTTCTCCTTAGATGTCCAAGTAACTCTGAAGTTCATTTTATACAAGATCTCACAGAGGCTGTGTTCAATCAGCCGCAGTATTAGGAAAGTTCCTGTTCTTCTTACAACCCTCCCTTCCTCCCGCCCTGCACGCTGCAGCAAATTGGAGCTGCTTTGCCTGGGTGAGGTTTGGGCCTAATCCCTTCAGTTTCCCATAGGTTGTGTATCTTTGTAAGAAGTTCTATTTTTTTTTTTTGTCCTGAGGAAGATCAGCCCTGAGCTAACGTCTGCCACCAATCCTCCTCTTTTTGCTGAGGAAGACTGGCCCTGAGCTAACATCTCTGCCCATCTTCCTCTACTTTATATGTGGGACACATGCCACAGCATGGCTTGCCAAGCGGTGCATATGTGCACACCCGAGATCTGAACCAATGAACCCTGGGTCACGAAGCAAAACATGTGAACTTAGCCGCTGCACCACCGGGCCGGCCCCAGAAGTTCTATTTCTATTCAAGCGACTTTGGGTATTTCTTGCAACCAAACAAATTCTGATGAGCTCACTTGGAGTTTCTGTTACTTCTATTGCTCTATGTACTGAAGAGGGATGTTAGGTGCCATAACAGGAACTTGCCACAAAAGCTGAACACAAACAGGAGAGGGCATGAAACAGTTGAAGAGCAGCCACGGGCAGCTTCTGCTAGGACTGCTGCTGCCACAGGAATTGCCGAAGGGTGATAAAATAAACAAGAGTGCCGAGAATATATTTTTTTCCTACTGAAAATCAGGTATTATTGTCCATTCAGGAGATCACAGTAATGTGCTCCCTAAAACCTGGAGAAATGGCTGCCCTCAGTGTTTATCTAATAAAATCCACATACGATAGTAATGATTGCTGTCTCCAAGAATGAAGCAAGAAGCTGTGTAAATGAGGGCTCAGAGAATTTGGAACAGCTAACACTCCAACCCGAACGTGATTTGTCATTAGAAAAAGTTTGATCAATTGAATTGCGTCCTTTTTGGATAAAGACTAGGTGGACAGAAAAGGGCAGAGCCAGTTTGGACCCCGCAAAGTTGGCGGTGTGTTCCTGACCCTGCCCAGGGGAGAGAGATGCTAATCTGGAGGGTACCAGTTTTCTCGTGCCTTGGGAGGAGCCTCCGGTGGCTCAGGGACCACGACCTGGAAGAACATCTCTCTAAGCATCCACCACCTTCCTTTGATCTGATTCCACAATCCCAAGTCGCCAATATGTCTTCCATAGTACAGCCATGCCCTTAATGGTGGGCTTACATTCCGAGAAATGTCTCGTTAGGCAATTTCTTCGTTGTGTGAACATCACAGAGTGTACTCACACAAACCTAGATGGTGCAGCGTGCTACTCACCTAGGCTCTATGGTACTAATCTTATGGGATTACCATCATATATGTGGTCTGTAGTGGTTGAAACGTCATTACGTGGCACATGACTCTATTTTGTGAGTGGGAAGGCAGTGCCTCGGAGAGGAATAGCAGTACTTTAGCCACCAGAAAAAGATAACTCACTGTAAAGTAATTACATTTGGGATTTGGTTTATATATTTCAATGAGCTTGAATGGCAAAAGTCAGTATTCTTGTTTTTGACCCACTCTGGCATACTCACAAGATTAAGAGCAAGATTCTGGTCTGCTTTTTCCTGCAAGTCAACTTTGTGGTTGTCTCTAAGTTATACCATGGAAGCTTATTTTAAAAACCGTCTCACCGTTGCCATAGGAATTGCCTTGTGGGCTGTAATTTATAAAGGCATTTACAAGAACTTTGCAGCAGGCAGTTCAGAACTGCATTTGCATTGGAAGGCACACACGTCTTCAGAATTTCCAGCATTTCATGGTTTGTTGATAGGGCAGAGGGGAACAGAGATAGAGTGTGAGAAGTAATTTTGTGTATTCGTTCGCTAGGGCTCTCATAATAAAATACCACAGACTAGGGGTCTTATACATCAAAAATTTATTTTCTCACAGTTCTAAAGGCTGGAAGTCCAAGATCGAGGTGCCAGCAGGCTTCCTCCGAGACCTCCCTCCTTGGTTTGCAGACGGCTGCCTGCTCGCTCTGTCCTCACATGGTCATTCCTCCGTGCCCTAACCCTTCCTCTTCTTGTAGGGACGTCAGTCATGTTGGATTACTGCCTCACCCTAATTGCCTCCTTTTAACTCAGTCACCTCTTTAAAGACCCTATCTCCAAATACAGTTACGTTCTGAGTTACTGGGTTTGGGACTTCAACATATGAATTTTGAGGGGTTACAATTCAGCTCATAACAGGTGGTGAAATCTATCTTGTTTCTATCTGGACGATTCTTTCTGTTGCTTTGGTGAGTAAGAGTAAAGTAGAGTGGCTGGGCATTGGATTGGCTCACCTGGACGGGGCAGGCAAGGTCACCTCACCCATGGTAGAACGTCCCCCTACAGAGACCATTCTCACAGAAAGCAGCATGAAAAGACGACTTATAATTATTGTGTTTCACGGACAGAGGCACAGCCAGTGTAAGATATCATGGTTTTAATCTCAAAACCAAGAGACGATGAACATCAATATCCCAAGCAATGCAGGGGCATTGGTCTGGTCTTGGCGTAGTGGTTGTTGCTGTTCATGGAGAACTTTTCTGTGGGGAAAGGCCAGTGAGCAGCCCCAGAAGAGGAGAATTATTGCTTCCTGTGCTGAGGCCTGGCTTCCCAGAATTCTGGGGATTTTGCCAGAGTCCAGCTGGTTCTCGGACAGGGTCATTGGACTTCTCGGGGGGCCTATTAAAGGTCCCCTTTTAACCGCTGCGCAGCCTGAGCCAACTTGTTCTCTGCCAGTCTCTGCTCCAGATTTATGAATGATAAGAGGAAACAGTTGAGTCCAAACTAGCTAAAACAGAATCTCTGTTGCCCCAGCAATGCCTCTAGGGCTTCTGACGATGGACTGTGTTTTTCCAGGCGTGATGTACTTCACCTGTCACTGTCAGCTGCCAGGATCGAGTTGGTGTTAAGAGAGTTGTAAATAAATTGACGTTTGCAAGTAGCCATGGCCTCAGATCAGAGTTAGAATGACCAATGTATTTACTCATCTATTTATTGAGTACCTACTACAGGGTCAGGAACTGTTTAGTGGGGCTTGGGATACATTTCTGATAAAATAGACAAAAATCCCCGCCCCCATGAAGCTTTCACTCTATTGGGCAGAGAGAGACAACAAATGAAACCATTAAGTGAAATACCTTTTATGCCAGATGGTGATTTACAGTTGGAAACAAATAAGGCAGGGGAGGGGAAGAGGAAGTGTTCCGGGAGGGGGCAGCTTCGCAGTTGTAAAGGGTGGCCAGAGAAGGCTGACTGAGAGAGTGATATTTGAACAGAGCCTTGAAGAAAGCGAGGGAGCAAGCCACACAGCTATTTGGGGGGAGAATGTTCCAGGCAGAGGGAATGGCTGGTGCAATGCCCTGAGGTGCATACAAGAAAAGCAAGGAAGCTAGGGTGGCTGGAGAGGAGGGCAGTGGGACGACAGTAGGAGATACGGTGATCAGGCGGGGGCAGGCAGGCAGATCATGTAGGGTTTTGCAGTCCATTGTAAGGACTGTAACTTTTACTTTGAGAGAAATAAGAAGTGTGTGAGGTTTTTTCCTCTAGCTTTATTGAGGTATAATTGACAGACAAAATTATAAGACATTTAAAGCTCACAATGTGATGATTTGGTATACGTATACATTGTGAAAGGATTTCCCCCATCGAGTTAGTTAACACATCTATCAATGTCAACTGGTGCAGCCACTGTGGAAAACAGTATGGAGATTCCTCAAGAAATTAAAAATAGAACTGCCATATGATCCAGCAATCCCACTTCCAGATATATATTCAAAGGAAACAAAATCACTATCTGGAAGAGATACCTGCACTCCCATGTTCATTGCAGCATTATTCACAACAGCCAAGGTGTAAACCACTGGTGAGGGTTTTGGGCAGGAGGGGCACAACCTAACAACTTTTAAAAGGGTTGAGATCAATTCCAAGAGAGGCAAATGTGGAAGGTGGGAGACCAGTGAAGAGGCAACTGCCGTAATCCAGCAGGAGACAATGGTGGCTTGGACCGAGTGCAGGCAGTGGATTGGTGAGAAGAGGTTGGGTCCAAGATACATTTTGAAGATAGACTCATTGGGATTTACTAACAGCTTGGTTGTGGAGTATGAGAGGAAGAGAGGAGACAAGGTTGACCTCAACGTTTTAGGCTCGTGCTAACTAGAAATCTAGTGCTCAAGTGAATGAAAGTATTATCAGGAAGTATTTCTAGTCAAATGGATAGACTTTGGAGTATCAGATATCACACATCACTCTCTAGACTACTCTATGAGTACTGATGTATATAGAATGCTGAAATCCTCCACTCTAGTTTTTCAGTAACTGACAACTTCAACTCTCTCATTCATTCCCACATTCATTCAACCTTATCTCAGATGTCAACCAGGAACTCCCTATTCCTTGAGATCTAGAAGAGATTTCTTTAAACACCCCCATTCTGTGGTATGTGAAAGTCCAAAGGTCTCTTAGGGATTTCCATCAAATACCAGGGAAACTCAGGTTCTTCCGGCCTCTCCTGTATCCTGGACACCAGATGCCGCCCATCCTGCCTTGGTCGTGCCCTCACACCAAACATCCGTGGGTGTTGGGCACTCTACTGATAATTTGCGATTGGACACCTGCTTCTTCACTCTTCTCCTTGATCTTTTCTAAGAGTAAAAATAATTTCCCTCACAGTCTTCTGCATAGCAGTTTAGTGGATATGTTTGTGACTTAAGCTTGTTCTCCATCCCAAGATCTTATGTCCTTGGAGCAATCCGAAAGGTTTTAGGCAGAACTTGTTGCTTTGATTGTTTTCTAAAGATTCCTCCGGCTGCTGGTTGGAGATCGGACTGAAGGAAGGTGAGAGTGCGTGGAGACGCATGTCCCTCCACTGTCTCTCACTGTGTGGGTGTCTGTACTTCCATGGTGCCACACACTGTTAAAGCTGCCCTGGACTAGTCCTGCTTGTCCTCCAATTACACACTTTAGCCAAGTAGCTATTACAGTTTTCACTTTCCTCTCTTTAACCCTGTTTACCCAGCTATGGGGCTGGATCGGAGAGGGAGCCAAGTACAATCAGCATGGTCTAACCAGCCACTCTCCTCCCTAGTCACTATAGATGTTTTATTGAGCACAGTTGGTTTTATCCAGCATCTTCTTCTCCCAGGATGAGTTCTCCTGAGACGCCTTTAGTCTTCCCGCCAGTCAACATTTGGCAGACCCACCCCACCAATCTGCCAAATGTGCCCACACATATCTGGCTCTCATTTAGACTCCAGCTGGAACCTATGGGTCTTATGAATGTTTCCTCATTACACTTCGACCTCAGTCAATGACATTTATATTGGTCTTGAGTAAAACTACTTTTGCATAGAAAAGATATGCATACTCTGAGATGAATTTGGTCATAGTTAAATAAACTATGTGTGATAACTGGTTTGTTTCTTTTAGTCTCCATACTCAAATCAATATCTGTATTTTTAAAAAATTTATCCGTATTTTAAAAACCTGAAGTTAGAGTCCTGATCCAGTGACTGCCCTGTGGTTTGTGGACGATGTGGAGAGTCTGAAGTGCACTTCTGATTAGAGACCCAGAGAAAGCTTTGTCAGGCTTTCTTGTCGGATATGTGCCCTTTGTTTAAAAAAGTGGGGGGAAAGTGCTGTGGAAGTGACTAAAATAGAAAGCTTTTTCCATGGAAAACATTTTATTACTTATAAGATGTAATAGGGGTAAGAATAGTACATGAGTAACAACAAAAACTTGCAAATTGAAAAAAATTTTGTCGTATTTTTACACAATATGAAACATAATACTTTATTAATGTGATATCTTGATCATCAAATTTTTCTGGCTCACTTCTCTGCAAATTCATTTATTGGTTCATTAAAACATAATTTTAGCAATTTTATTTTTAATTGATATAATTGAGAGATTCAGTTCCTCTCGGCAAATACAAGATTGCACATAATTTTTGATCATTTTTAATTTTGAGAAGGCTCTTTCTGCTGACACAACTGTTTCTGGAGTTATGAAGATTATTTTACAGTTTGTAACAGCACTGGGATACATTTTGATAAATTATTTCAAAATATAAATCTTAGTACATTTAGAGCTGCTGATTCTCACAGAACAGTTTTTCTAAAAAGACTTAACTCTTCATACAAATCTGCTTCTTGTCAGTCTGAATTTAATTTTAAGTATGAATTATGCAATAACATTTGTATGTTTCCTCTGACAGTTCTTGTAACCTGTAGAGGGAGTACAGGAAACTGCAGGTGCCTGTTTATGCTCTTCATTGCTGTACCTTTAATACAGGGAAAAATTAATTTTAAAAACTGCCTTCCTCATTAATAATTGCTTCATATGAAAATAGTGCTCTTTCCATCAAATGCGACAATCTTTAAATTTTCATTTTAAGCTTGTGGATATTTGCTTTGCAAGGTTGCATCAGTTTTCAGAATGGGTCCTTCTTCTTTGGAGAATTATAATAACTCCCTGATTCTTTACTGCAATGTCCACGTGTATGCTTCTATTTTGTAAGAATTTACTGCACAGTTAACTCTTTCATTTCTTTTATGTTTTAACTCAAATATCTTATCAATGTGGCTTTCCCCTATTCCCAAAGCCCTATTGAAAAAAGCCCCTACACTGGCACCCCCTATCTCCTAACGGGGTTTGCCTGTCTCCCTAACACTTGTCGTCATCATCAGGCATCCTAAATATTTACTTTTTGTTTGTTTGTTGTCTGTCTCCCCCTTCTAGGACATAAGATCTAAGGGAGCGAGGGTTGTGTTTCATTCACTCCATTCTCAGCTAGATTTGGACGTGGCCCAGAGTAAGCACTCAGTAAATACTTGTGCGATGGATGAGGTGGAACTCTCCAAGCTGGGCTCATCTTGCTAAGGGCACGCTGATTTCTAGGCAGTGTGATATGGGTCAAGCACAGAGTTGTACTTTCAGGCTAGGGCAGCAGTTCTTAAAGTGTGCTTTCTGGACCCGTGGGGGTCTGAGAGACCCTTTTTCACTGCGTTAACGTTTGGAGTGATAGTTCAAAAACAATGGTGTGTAAAGCTGCTGCTGATGTAGCACAAATTAAAGCAGTGGCACCAAACTGCACAGTAGTAGCATTGCACCCAATGCCTCATTCACCGCTGCGCACTCATAGAAAAAGAATTATTATTTATAATTGGCAACAGACGCTGTTTCACTTAAGAATGTTCTTGATGTAAAAACTAACTATATTAAATCTCAACCATTGAGTAAATGACTTTTTAATATTTGGCGTGATGAAATGAGAAGTACGCATAAAACACTTTTGCTGCATAGCAACATATAATGGTTAGTTCAAGGAAAAGCCCTTATGAGACTGAGCTACAAGCTGAACTAGCTATTTTTCTTAGAGAAAACCATTTTTTAAAAAATGACTGACATAGAAATTACAATTGTTTAAAGTTGAATATTTGGCAGACGTTTCCTAGAAAACAAATGAAATGAGGCTGTCGTTTCAAGTAAAACAGCCAATAGCATCTGTTGCCAATTATAAACTTTGAGTTTTGAGGAGAAAATTAGGATTTTGGAAAACTTGTATCCACCACAGTGAATTTGACCATACTTTCCAATACTTAAAGGCTTTTGATAAGATTAGTGGTATAATATTGAAATATATATATATGTATAATGAAATGCGTCAACATTTGAAAGTTCTGCATGACTCAGTGAACGAATATTTTCCAAATGACCAATGCATGCTGTTATAAAGCTATGCTCGGAAAAGCATCTATTCAAAGTATTAAAATGGACCAAAGGATTTTAATATTACAGTACAAAAAATTTATTAATCTGGTTTCAGATTCCACACTGCAACTAACCTTTAAGAAACTACCACATGTCAAATTTTGATCTATCAAGGAAGAGTATCCACAATTATCTGAAAAGGCTATTAAAATATTTCTCCCTTTTCCAACAATATATATTTGTGTGGAGATGGATTTTCTTTATATACTTGAACTAAGACAACATAGTGCGACATACTGAATGCAGCAAGCAAATATGAGAATCCAGCTGTCTTTTATTAAGTGTGACATAAAACAGATGTGCAAAAATGTCAAGCAATGACACTTTTCTCACTAATTTGTTTTGGAATATGTAGTTATTTCTTTAAATGGCTTTATTAAGCTATAATTGAAATACAATAAACTCTCATGTTTAAAGTGTACAATTTGATAAATTTTGACATATGAATGCATCTATGAAACCATCATCCCAATCAAGTTAATGAATATGTCCATTGCTCCCAAAAGTTCGCCTGTGCTCCTTTTTAATCCCTTCCTCCCTCCCTTTCCTGCTTCCTTCATTTCTAGGCAACCACTGATCTCTATTTTAGTTTGTATTCTCTATAAATGGAATCATAGAGTATGTACACTTTTTTGTCTGGCTTTTTTCACAGCACTATTATTTTAAGATTCACCTGTGATTTTGCACCTATCAAAAGCTCATTCATTTTCATTGTTGAGTATCCTTCCATTGAATGAATATAGCATAATTTGTTTCTCCACTCATCTATTGCTATGGTCTGAATGTTTGTGTCCTCTGCAGATTCATAAGTTGAAAACCTAAGGCCCAAGTTGACGGTATTGGGAGGTGAGGTCTTCGGGAAATAATTAGGTCATGAGGTTAGAGCCCACATGAATGAGATTAGTGCCATTATAAAAGAGGCCTCAGGGAGCTTGCTTGCCCTCCAACGTGTAAGAATACAATGAGAAGTCTGCAACCCATAAGACGGTCCTCACCTAGGCATGCTGGCACCCTGATCTTGGACTTCAGCTTCCAGAGCTGTGAGAAATCAATTTTGATAGTTTATAAGCTACTTAGCCTGTGGTATTTTGTTACAGCAGCAAGAATGGACTAAGACACTTGTTGATGCGCATTTGGATTGTTTTCAGGTTTTGGCTGTTACAAATAAAGCTGTCATGAACATTTGTATATATGTCTTTGTATGGGCACATTCTTTCATTTCTCTTTGATAAATACCTGGGAGAGAAATGTCTGGGTCATATGCAGGATGTATAACATTTTAAGAAACTGCCAAAGAGGTTTACAAAGTTGTACCATTTTACAGTCCCACCAGCAGTGTATGAGAGTTCAAGTTCCTCCACATCCTCAGCTTTGAATGGCTGTTCAATTTTGACCATTCTAACAGGTATGTGTTATCTCATTGTCGTTTAATTGAATGACTAATAATGTTGAACATATTTTTATTTTCCATTTATATATCTTCTTTGCTGAAGTGTCTGTTCAAATATTTTGCCCATTTTTAATTGGGATGTTTTTCTCATTTTGAGTTTTGAGAGTTTAAAAAAAAATTCTGGATAAAACTCCTTAATCAGGTATGTCATTTGCAAATATTTTCTCCCAGTCTGTGGCTTGTCTTTTATTTTCTTAACAGTATACCTTTCAGAGAAAAGAAGTCTTAATTTTGAAGAAGACCAATTTATCCAATTTTTTTCCTTAGTATCATGCTTTAGAGTAATATATAAGAAATATCTGAGTAACTCAAAGTTACAAAAATTTTCTCATATTTTATTCTAGAAGTTTTTCAGTTCAAGATTTTATATTTAGGTCTATGATCCATTTTGAGTTAATTTTTAAGTAAGGTATGCTATGAAATTCATTGTTTTGTGTATGGACATACAATCATTGCAGCACCATTTGTTGAAAAGTCTATCTTTTCTCCACTGACTTGCCCTTAGAACTTTGTTGACAATAAATTGACCACATATGAGTAGGTCTATTTCTGGACTCTTTATTCTGTTCTATTGATCTATTCTCCTGTCTTCATGCCAATATCACACTGTCTCAGTCATTTAGCTTTATGACAAGGCTTAAGATCAGGTAGTCTAAGTCCTTAACTTTCTTCTCCTGTTTCAAAGCTGTTTTGGCTATTCCAAGTCTTTTGCATTTCCACATGAATTTTTCAATTAGCTTGTCAATTTCTACAGAAAACTTCCTGAGATTTTGATTGGAGTTGTGTTGAATCTATAGCTTGATTTGCAGAGAATTGATATCTTAACAACATTGAGTCTTCTGATCCAAGAACATAGTATATTCCTCTGTTTGTCTGGGTATTTAATTTTTCTTAGCACTGTTTGGAGTTTTCAGTCTATATGCCTTGCAAATATTTTCTCAGGTTTATCCCAAAATGTTTCACTTTTTTTACATTATTTTAAATAGTATTTTTTTGTAAATTGAGGTAACATTGGTTTATAACACTATATAAATTTCCTGTGTACATCATTATGTTTCCACTGTACACATTTGTATGGTGACAGATGGCAACTAGACTTTTAGTGGTGAACATAATGTGGTCTATACAGAAGTTGAAATAGCATTGTTTTTTTAAATATCAATTTTGATTATTTCTAGTGTGAAGAAATATGCTTGGTTTTCGTATGTTGGTCTCACAACCTACAGTCTTCATACGGTCACTTATTCGTATCACTTTAGTAGTTTTTTGTTGATTCCATAGGATTTTCTAGGTAGATCATCAGGTCGTCTGTGAATAAAGATAGGTTTACTTCTTCCTTTCTCCATTTTAAGCCTTCAGTTAATGTTTCTTGCCTGATTGAACTGGCTAAAACCCCAATACAATGTTGAATAGAAGCATCAAGAATGCAATCCTTACTTTGTTCCCTATCTCGGGGCAAAGCATTCAGTCTTTCACCGTTAAGTATATTGTTCGCTGTAGAGCTTTTACAGATGCTCCTTTTTAGGTTGAGGAAATTTTCTTCTACTCTAAGTTACTGTGAGGCATTACCAGGAATAAATGTTTGATACCATCAGATGTTTTTTCTGTATTTATTGAGATGATCTCTCTCTCTCTCTCACACACACACATACACACACAAATCTCTTAATATAGCGAATTACGTTGATTAATTTTCAAATGTTAAAACAACCTTACATAACTAGGAAAAGCTCTATTTGGTTATAGATTACTCTTTTATATATTGTTAGCTTTGACTTGCTAAAATTTTTTGAAGAATTTTTGCATCTAAGTTTAGGAGTGAAATTATTCTGTAGTTTTCTTTCTTGTAAGGTCTTTGTCTGGTTTCGGTATCTGAGCAATACTAGCCTCAAAGAATGAATTTTCTGAAAGTGTTTGTTTAATTTGTATTATTTCTTACTTAACTGTTTGATAAAATTACCCAAGAAGGCTATCTGGGCTGGAGTTTTCCCTGTGGGAAAGTTCAACTATGAAATCAATTTATTTAATAGAAACAGGGCTATTTAGGTTGCCTATTTCTTCTTAAGTGAGCTTTAGTAGTTTGTGTCTCTTAAGGAATTAGTCCATTTCATCTTACTTGTTGAACTTACTGGCATAAAGTTGTTCACAATATTCTCTCACACAGAATACTAATAATGATGTCATCCTTCTCATTCTTGATCCTGATAATTTGTGTCTTCTCTCTTTTTTCCTTAAGTCTGGCTTAAAGGTTTGTTGATTTTTTTGATCCTCTCAAAAATCAGTTTTTTGTTTTCATTTTATTTGTTGTTTTGCTGTTTTCTAGTTCACTGATTTTTATTACAGCTTGATAGTATTTTATTTAAGCATGAAACATGCCAATAATCACCTTTATCCCCCAACATTTTAAAGTATACAATTCGGGGCCAGCCTGGTGGTGCAGCAGTTAAGTTCACATGTTCTGCTTCAGCAGCCCAGGGTTCACTGGTTTGGATCCCAGGTGGAGACCTACACATGGCTTGTCAAGTCATGCTGTGGCAGGCGTCCCACATATAAAGTAGAGGAAGGTGGGCATGGATGTTAGCTAAGGGCCAGTCTTCCTCAAAAGAAGAATTAATTAATTAAAAAATAATAAAGTATACAATTCAGTTGTTTTTGGGATATTCACAATGTTGTACAACCATTACGACTGTCTATTTTCTTGAATATTTCCATCACCCCCAAAAGAAACCTTTTACCAATAAACAGTCAATCCCCATTTCTCCCTTCCTCCAGTCTCTGGCAACTATTAATCTACTTTCTGTCATTATAAGTTTGCCTATTCTTGACATTTCATATAAATGGAACCACACAATATTTGACCTTTTGTGTACGATTTCTTTTACTTATCATAATGTTTTCAAGGCTCATCTATGTTGTAGCATGTATTACAAATTCATTTCTTTTTGTGACCAAATAATACAACATTGCATAAATATACGACATTTCCTTTATCCATTCATTAACTGGTGAAAATTTGAGTTGTTTCCACCTTTTGGCTATTGTGAATAACGCTGCTATGGACATTAGTGTACGAGTCTTCCCTAGACATAAGTTTTAAATTCACTTTGGTATACACCCAGGAGTGGAACTACTGTGTCATACAAACTCTATGTTTAACCCTTCGAGGAACCGCCAAACTATTTTCCATGGTTGGCTGTTTATCTTTTGTTTTTGAGTTGCAAGTGTTCTTTATATATTCTGAATCCTAGACCCTCACCAGATATACGATTTGCAAGTATTTTCTACCATTCTGTAGATTATCTTTCCACTTTATTGATGGTATCCCTTGATGCATGAAAGTTTAAAATTTTGATGAAGTCCAATTTATCCATATTTCCTTTTTGTTCCTCATGCTTTTAGTGTTGTTTCTAGGAATCCATTGCCAAATCCAAGGTCATGAATATTTACCCCTATGTTTTTCCATTGATTTAGATTTTCTTTAATTTCTTTCAACAGTGTTTTGGAGTTTATAGTGTACAAGGATTTCACCTCCTTTGTTAAATTTAGTCCTAAGTATTTTTTTTTTAATTTTTATTTTTATTGCAGTGACATTGGATTATAACATTGTATAACTTTCAGATGTACATCATAATATATTGCAAATTCTGTGTAGATTACATCATATTCACCACCCAAAAACTAATTATAATCGATCACCACACATGTGAGCCTAATCACCTCTTTCACCCTCCTCCCTCCGTCCTTCCCCTCTGGTAACCACCAATCCAATCTCTGTTGCCATGTGTTTGTTTGTCTTTATTTTTATCTTCTACTTATGAGTGAGATCATATGGTATTTGACTTTCTCCCTCTGACTTATTTCGCTTCGCATAATACCCTCAAGGTCCATCCATGTTGGCACAAAATGGTCGGATTTCATCATTTCTTATAGCTGAGTAGTACTCCATTGTGTATAAATACCACATCTTCTTTATCCATTCATCCCTTGATGGGTACCTAGGTTGCTTCCAGGTCTTGGCTATTGTGAATAATGCTGCAATGAACATAGGGATGCTTGTATCTTTATGCATTTGTATTTCCAAGTTCTTTGTTTAAACACCCAGCAGTGGAATAGCTGGAGCATATGGTAGATCTATTGTTAATTTTATGAGGATACTCCATACTGTTTTCCATAGTGGCTGCACCAGTTTGCACTCCCACCAGCAGTATATGGGGGTTCCCTTCTCTCCATATCCTCTCCAACACTTGTTGTTTCCTGTCTTGTTAATTATAGTAATTCTGATTGGAGTGAGGTGATATCTCATTGTAGTTTTGATTTGCGTTTCCCTGATAGTTAATGATGTTGAACCTGTTTTCACTTGCCTGTTGGCCATCTGCGTATCTTCTTTGGAGAAATCTCTGTTCAGATCTTTTGCCCATTTTTTATTGGGTGTTTTTTTGGTGAGACTTATGAGTTCTTTGTATATTTTGGATACTAACCTCTTATCTGGTATATGGTTTGCAAATATCTTCTCTCAATTGTTAGGTTGTCTTTTCATTTTGTTGATGGTTTCCTTTGCTGTGCAGAAGCTTTTTAGTTTGATGTAGTCCCATTTGTTCATTTTTTCTTTTGTTTTCCTTGCCTGGTCAGACATGGTATTTGAAAATATGCTGCTAAGACTGGTGTCAAACAGCATACTGCCTATGTTTTCTTTTAGAAGTTTCATGGTTTCAGGTCTTACATTCAAGTTCTAAGTATTTTATTCTTTTTGATGCTATTATAAATGGAAATGTTTTCTTCATTTCATTTTCAGATTGTTCTTTGCTATTGCAGGGGAGGAAGACACTTCCTCTACCCACTCTGGGTTCTTCTGGCTGGAGGATGAATTAAATTCACATGAGACAGAATAACAGGAGAAAATTAAACAAAGCTTTATAACATGTATACATGGGAGAGGCTCAGGCAAACTAAGCAACTCACCAAAATGGCTGAAGCCACCACCTTAAATATCATCTTCAGCTAAAGGCAAAGGAGGATGTTGGGTGTGGAGGGGGTGTCAATCATGGGAGTTTACCAGACAAGTACAGTAAACAAGGGTCATGTTCTTATGCAGACTTGAGTCCTTGCCTTCTGCATTGATAAGAGTTTCTAGAGATAAGGTCATCCGTCCTTCCTGGTACAGAGAGGGAGACACCTTTACAGACAGAGATTTCCTTTACAGTGTAAATGTCTCTTAACCAGGGGTAAGTAAACTCTACTTTTCAGAATTTCTTTCCTGTCTGCAGTTTTTTAAACGTAACCAGCCCCAAATAATCCTCATGCCAAAGAGACATATCTTGGGGTGGCCAATTCCAGTTCCCCACACTATTATGTAGAAATACAGCTTATTTTTGTATGCTAATCTTGTGTTCTGCAACTTTGATGAATTCATTTATTAGCTCTAATAGTTTTTTTGTTGATTTTGTTTTTAGGATTTTCTATATACAAGGTCAAGTCATCTGCAGAGAGAGAGAATTTTACTTCTCCCTTTGAGTTTACATGCTTATTACTTCTTTATCTTCTCTAATTTCTCTGACTAGAATTCCAGTAGAATGTTGAATAGAGAAGGCAAAAATGGGTATCCTTGTCTTGTTCCTGATCTTATTGGGGAAACTTTCAGTCTTTCACCTTTGAGTATGATGCTAGCTATGGGTCTTCATAGATCCCCTAAATCATATTGGTGAATTCCCTCTGTACTTATTTTGTTGAGTGTTTTTTATCATGATAGGAGATTGGACTGTGTCAAATGCCTTTTCTACATCACTTGAGATGATCGTGTGGTTATTTTCCTTCATTTTACTAATGTTGTGTTACATTAATTTATTTTCATATGTTAAATCACCTATACATTCTTGTGATAAATCTTACTTGGTCATGGTGTGTTATTCTTTTTATATGCTGCTCCTTGATTTGGTTTGCTAATATTTTGGTGAGGATTTTTTCTTTTTCTTTTTCTTTTCTTTTCTTTTTTTTTTTTGCTGAGGAAGATTTGCCCTGAGCTAACATCTGTGCCAATTTGCCTCTATTTTATTTAGGAGTGCTGCCACAGCATGGCTTGATGAGTGGTGTGTAAGACCTTGCCTGGGATCTGAACCTGCAAACCTCAGGCTGCCAAAGCAGAGTGCATGAACTTATCCACTATGCCACCAGGCCAGCTCCATCATTGGTGTTTTTTAAAGACATTGGTCCGTAGGTTTTTTTCCTTGTGACATATTTGTCTAGTTTGGTATCAAGGTAATACTGGCCTCATAAAATGAGTTAGGAAGTATTTCCTCCTCCTCCTCTATTTTTCTGAGGATTTTAAGAAGGATTTGTGTTAATTCTTCTTTAAATCTTTGATAAAATTCACCAGCGAAGACATCTGGTCCTGAATTTTCCTTTATGGAAGTTTTTTACTGACTGATTCAATCTTCTTACTAGTTATTGGTCCATTCAGATTTCTATTTCTATTTGAGTCCGTTTGGGTAGCTTGTGTGTTTCTAAGAATTTGTCTATTTCACATAGGTCATCTAATTTTTTGGTGTATAATTGTTTAGAGTATTCTCTTATAATCCTTTTTATTTCTGTAAGGTCATTAGTAATATCCCCACTTTTATTCCTGATTTTGGTAATTTGAATGTTCTCTTGGGATTTTCTTAATCAATCTAGCTAAAAGTTTATAAATTTTGTTGATATTTTCAAAAAAGCAGCTGTGGATTTCATGAATCTTCCCTATTGTTTTTCTATTTCGCTTATCTCAGTTTTAATCTCTATTGCTGGCTTCCTTCTTCTTGCTCTGGGTTTAGTTTGCGCCTCTTTTTCTAGTTCTTTAAGGTAGAAAGTTATGTTAGAGATTTGAGATATTTCTCTTCTTTTTAACATACATGTTTACAGTTATCAATTTCACTCTAAACACTGTTTTTACCACATCCCATACGTTCTGGTATATTGTGTTTTGCTTTTCATTCATCTTGAAGTATTTTCTAATTTCCCTTGTGTTTTCTCCTTTGTTTAAGGATGTGTTGTTTAATTTCCACGTATTAGGGGGTAGTCCATATGTCCTTCCATTATTGATTTCGAATTTCATTCCATTGTGATTGGAGAAGATCCTTTGTATGAGATCAGTCTTTCCAGGTTTATTGAGACTTGTTTTGTGACCTAACATCTAGTCTCTCCTAGAGAATAGGAAAGAGAGGTATATAGTGACGTGGGAACCTGTGAAGGAGGTTTGACTCGGCTGGGAGGTCAGGAAAAGGTTCCCTGTGAAAGGAACGATTACACTGGGAGCTGAGAGATGGTGAAGGGTGAACTTGTGAAGCCCGGAAGAAACAGGAATTAACAGCAGGTTATTTTCACTAGTCTGCCTGGCCTCTCAGACCTGACTTGCTCGTCTTTTGCTCTTCTTCCTCCTTCCCCTCCCATTTCTCCTCATTTTCTTCCTTTCCTCTTTCTTCTCCCTCTCTCTTTTCCTCCTCCTTCTCTTTTGGTCTTTATTTATTAGGAATAAATATTGAAGATTTTCTCAGTTAGATGAACAAACATCAGAGCATTTGTGTATGGGATGTTTATAAGAAATTGTAAAATTATAAAGAGAAAGCCTGTGCTTGTTTGTGTGAGCTGATCAATTTTAGGGAGAGGGTAAGTTTTCAGGGTTTTGATGACTTGATTTATTGTTGGAGGTGGAGGAGTGGCAGCAGGGTGAGAGAAAAGGAAGGAGTTGGGATCAATGAGATCATAAACTAAGCCACTTCTGGAAAGAAAATTTAATTTCATTGACTGAATCACTGACCCACCAAAATAACCCAATTTACTACATAGTTGTGTTTTGACCACACTTGGACTATTTACCTTAATGGAGAATATGAAGATGCATGGTGTTAATGTCCCAACAAGAGAAAATATATTTCTATGTAGACTTTCTTCTTTTCCACGGAGGACCTCTCAGAATTCTGCAGCACAAAGGAATCTATCTCCACCGGAACCATGTTTCTAGAGTTAGACTCGCCTTGGCACAGCATGAATGTTAGCTGGAAACTACAGAGGTGCAACCTAGAATGGTAAGCCCTTTGGCTTCTTAGTTCTGCAATTAAACATCAGGCTCTTGGTTTGACTGGGATATGTGACTTTTCTAAATGAAGCAGAGCTCTGGCTTAACTGTAAACCTAATTTATCTTTCTTATCAATGAAGAAACAGGCAGAAACAAGAAGGTCAAAGCAAGAGACCGCCTCGACTGGGATTGTTAAAAGCTATTGTTTCGTAATTACTGTGACTAAGACAACAAACTCTATTGAAGTCGACAGCCACATTAGATCAGTGCTGCTGAATTTCTGTAGGTTTTCCTGCATGTCCCCAATGAAAGTACAGCATGGTTGCACAGAGCAAGCAAAAGAGGATAACAGACTATTATAACTCCAGAAGAGCTATTGCAATATATTCTGCCAATGTGAAAAAGGATGCACTTCATTTAGGCTTGTTTTGAAACGTAGCAAAACCTCACCAAATTGCAGAAAGACTCTATTCCCCATCTAAGATAATGAGAAGTGAAGGACAATTGAAAAGAAATGTACTTTGTATTTTAGCCAGGCTAGCCTAGACTAGTCTAGACTACTGCATTGCTAACCTAGTTGGGGACCAAGACACAGATATTCTTCTTTGTCCCCTCCTCTTTCACGGCACATATTATATAGTGGCTTCTCAGGAAGTGTTTCTTAAGTTGCATTGAGTTGAGGTAGTTTCAATTATCCGAAAATTCTCTTTTTTCACTACAGAAGAGAATGTCTCACTCAATGATATATTTATTCTTGAAATCCATTTTATTGTGGCTGTCCATCTGCATTAGAATAGTCACAAGCTGGCCAGCCTCTAGACATGGATACAGGTGCTCCTGAAAGACTTTATGTCTTCCATTTGATTGGCTACAGATTCACAGACTCATGAGTGTATTAGTGGAGGCAGGTATGAATATATTGTCTACAAAAATGTTCTGAGACAATTTTCCTAGCTCTCCTATCATAGGCAAATTTTCTTTTACAAGATCACAGAAGTTTTAAAAAGCACAGTCAAAGAAGCCATCGTTATTTACAAAGATGTTTCCATCTTTCTCCATGAAGGGCCTCTCAGAATTCTGTGGCACAAAGGAGTTATTTCTGCAGGAACTTAATTTAGGAGATTGGCACTTGGGCAAGTGGCTGGCCTAACTCTTACTCTGCATCCACCCTTGGGATCATCACAGGATGAAGGGGAGTGACCCTGCAACAAACCTTCCAACAGGTACAGCATCTCCTTCACTTATTTAACATAGTTGACTCCTGCATCAGATACTATTTGAAGAAATGTTTACCTAGTTGTGACAATTAATTTTATGTATCAACTTGGCTGAACTACAGGGTGCCCAGATATTTGGTCAAACATTATTCTGAATGTGTCTGTGGAGGTGTTTTTGGATGAAATAAACATTTTAATTGGTTGACTGAATAAAGCAAATTGCCCTCTCTAATGTGGGTGGGCCTCATCCAAGCAGTTGAAGGTCCGAATAAAGCAAAAAGGCTGATCTACCGACAAATAAGACAGAACTCTTCTTGATTGACTGCTTTGAGCTGGGACATTGGTCTTCTTCTGCTTTCAAACTCAAATGAAACATTGGCTTTTCTTGGGTCTGGAGTCTCCCAGCTTTCAGACTGGACCATACGCCATTGGCTCTCCTGTGTCTCCACCCACTGGCTGAAGATCTTGGGACTTCTCAGCCTCCATAATCAGATGAGTCCAATTCCTTTTAATAAAGCTCTCTTGATAGATAGATAGATGGATAGGTAGATCGATAGATAGATAGGTAGATAAAAATATATATACACACACATATATATATCCTTTTGGTTCTGTTTCTCTGGAGAATCCTAATACACCAGTTTAAAAAAAGAACTGAAAGCCACTGATTTAGTCCCTAAATGTAACAGATGGGAGATGTTCCAGAACCATTGTGGCCCCCACAAATTAGGTAGCCACAAATGGGGGACTAGATCTAGTCTTCTAACAGTCGATCTCATGTTCTCTCCACAGAGTGTTTCGTTGTCTTTCAGATCACGTTACAGATGAAAATACATTGTATTTTACTAAGGGGCATAGTCATGTACTGCTTCTCAAGTACAGTTGACCTTAGGCCTCCTATTATTTGAGCAATCTCCATAGAAACTGTAAAATAAAAATTCACTTTTTATATGAAATTTTTTCCTAGGTTGAAATGATGGGAAGATGTGGAAAACAAACTTATTTTGCTATTTTAATGGTCAGCCCTGGAACAGAACATCCTTTAAAATCTGTCTGGGAGCTGGATTGGTGATTGAATTCCACAAGCAAATGCCAACATCACCAAGTAAAAACACAAGTGTTAGAACAGAGAAATGCTGTAAGCACTCTGCAGTAAGCAGAATAGAATCCGGATTTGATTTGTCAAAGCTAAAAAATAAATTAACCTCTTGCTGCGCCAGAGTTTATGTAAGTAACACCATGCCCCATTCTCCCTTGTGTGTGGGTGGAAGGAGCAAACTATTAGCCTCTGTGGAACAGACCCTGAGAAGAATCACCATTTCTGTGCATACAATGACAGTATTTTCTGTACCCAAAATTATGTCAATCAATGGTTTTTAGGAAAGAGTTAATGGAAACTGTAGTTTGATAATGACTGAGGTGTTCGGGGGATTTGTGCCAATAATTATATTTCTATGCTATTGAAAACCCCAGCTTTTTTTGAGATATAATTCACACAACATAAAGATCATTTTGAGTGTACAATTCTGTGGGTGTTAGTATATTCACAATGTTGTGTAACCATCACCACTATAATTTGAGACCAACATCTTCATCACCCTAAAAGGAAGTCTCTTACCTATTAGCAGTGACTCCCAATTTCCCCTGATCCCTGACCCCTGGCAACCACCAATCCGCTTTCTGTCTATATGGATTTGCTTATTCTGGACATTTCATAGAAATGGAAATCTTACAATATGTGGTCTTTTTGTGACTGGTTTCTTTCACTTAGCATAATACTTTCAAGGTTCATCACATTGTAGCATGTATCAGAATTTCATTGTATGGATATATCACATTTGACTTATCCATTCATCAGTTGACAGACATTTGAGTTGTTTCCATTATTTGGCTATTATGAATAATGCTGCTATGAATGTTCGTACAAGTTTTTGTGTAGACATATGTTTTTAGTTCTCTTTGGTATATACCTAGTAGTATAATTACTGGGTCAGAGAGTTACTCTATGTTTAACATTTTGGGAAACTACTGAATTGTTTTCCACAGTGGCTATGCCATTTTACATTCCCACTATCAATGAGGGTTCCAAGTTTTCCACATCCTCATTCACACTTGTTTTAGCTGTCTTTTTAATTATAGCCATCTTAGTGCATGTGAACTTGTATCTCATGATTGCATTTTCCAAATGATTGAATCATGTTGAGAATTTTTTCTTTTGCTGCCTGGCCATTTTCCATCTCCTTTTGAAGTACCTGTTCAAATATTTTACCCTTTAAGAAATTTCAGTCTGCCTTTTTTAGTACTGAGTTCTTTAAATAAGTTTTTTGTCAGGAATATATCTTGCAATTATTTTCTCCCAGTGTGCATCTTGCTTTTTTATTTCCTTAATGTTGTCTTTCAAAGAGAAGAAAGTTTTAATTTTGATGCAAGTCTAATTTATCAATTTTTTTCTGTTATGGTTTGTGTTTTTGGTGTCCTGTATATGAAATTTTTTCCTATTCCAAGGTTGTGAAAATTTCCTTAACATGTTTTCTTTCAGAAGTTTTAGGATTTTAGCTTCTATGCCTAGGTCTATAATGCACTTAACATTAATTTTCTATATGGTATGAGTTAAATATTGAGATTTTTTCCCCTTCATGTGCTATAGCTAGTTATTCCAACACCACCTGTTATCATTTCTCCACTGAATGTCCTTGACAACTTAGTCAAAATCAGTTGGCCGTATATGACTATTTCTGGACTCTATACTGATTGACTGCGTTGCTCTATCTGTCTAGCCTTTCACGAACACCATATTGTCTTGGTTTCTATAGCTTTATGCTAAGTCATGGAATCAAGTAGAGTAAGCCCCCAAACTTTGATCTTCTTTGCAAGATTGTTCTGGCTATTCTAGGTCTTAGCATTTCTAAATAAATTTTATAATCAGCTTATTAATTATTACAAAAAAGCTTTTTGGAATTCTGATTGGGATTCCTTTCAGTCCATATGTAGATCAATTTGGGAAAATATGAGATCTTCATAAAATCAAATCTCCCAATCTATGAACATAGAATTACTCTCTAGTTATCTCAGTCTTTAATTTCTCAGTTTTCAATACAGAGAAATGTGTTTTTTCATTACATTTATCCTTAAATATTTTGGTATTTTTTCTTATTATAAATGGCATTATTTTAAAATGTATTTTCCAGTTTTTTTGTTGCTGGTATGAATAAATACATTTGATTTTAGTATATTGACCTTGTATCTTACAACCTTATTAAATTCACTAGTTTTAACATTTTCTATACATTTATTAGGATTTTATACATAATCATGTGGTCTGTGAATAAAGATTGCTGTAACTCTTTCTTTCCAGACATTCTGCCTGTTATTTCTTTTTGTTACCTTATTGCACTGGCTAGACTTTCCAGTATGATGTTGAATAGAGGTGATGAGATTAGTCATCCTTGCTTTATTCCTGATCTTAGGAGGAAAGAATTTATTCCTTCACTATTAAATAGTATCTTATCTGTAGATTTTTTTCATAGATGCTCTTTATCAGATTAAAGACATTCCTTTCTATTTTGCTTAGAGTTTTTAATCATGAAGGCATGCCGAAATTTGTCAAAAGGTTTTTCTGCATCTATTGAGATGATCATACGACTTAACTCTTTTATTTTGTTAATATGGTAATTTACATATATTGATTTTCACATGTTAATTGTATCTTGCATTTCTCGTATAAACTCCGTTTATCATGACATAGTCTCCTTTTTATAAATTGTTGGGTTTGTTTTATATTTTTTAAAAGAATTTTACATCTATGTTTTTGAGGATATTGATGTTCTAACATCCCGGTCAGACTTCGGTATCAGGGTCTGCTGGCCACCTTATATGGATTAGGAGTGTTCTCTCCTCCTCCATTTTTTGAGTTTGTACAAGATTGCTATTATTTCCTCCTTAAACGTTAGAATTCAGCAGTGTGGCTGGTTGGGGTCTCCGTAAGCAAATGCTGAGATGGAGTCTGAGGATGAAAGACGTCCGTCAGTGATCAACACTTCCATCAGGAGAGGAAGGAGTACTGGGTAAAAGTAGAAGCTGACCTGCGGTGAAGGCTGGACCAGCCCTGGCTAACCTGGCAGGCAGGGCGCTGGGGAGCCAGTTTTGCTCATTAGAGTTTCAGGTCTAGCCTTTACACCTTGCCTTGCAAGCTGCTTCTAGAAGGCCATGACTGGACCGGGCAGTACTCTGCACCTCAGGTGGGCCCCATCAGCCAGCTCAGCCTCTGAAGTCTGGTCCCCATCCCTCAGCTCTCTGGGTGGCCAGTCTCCATCAGTGTCCCACCTCCTGTGCCACAGTCCAGAAAGCGCTGGGCCAGTTGTGGGCTCCGCTCGTTTGCTTCCCTTCACCCAGGGATTACGGTTCTGCACTTCCTACAGTCAAAGAAATGAGTTGTTTCCTGTGTCGTTTTCAATTTTGTAGTTGTTTTCAACAGGAGGATTGGTTCAAGAAGAATTACTCTATCGTGTAGGGAAGAAAAAAAATCTCTTAGTTTGGCTTTCGACAGTCAGTTACATAGACATTTATTTTCATTATCTTTATTGGGAATTTATTTATGATACAGCATTATCATTTTAAGATATATTTTTCCTTAGCTGACTACAAAAGCTTAAAAGTCTTAGAAATACAAAAGCCAGCAATAAACTCAGATGGTGGCTCAGAACACTTTGCTAATGTAGGTCTTCAAATGCCCACTCCTCAGCCTACTATCATGATAATAGCCTTAAAAAAAAGTAATTAATCATATAAGCAAGTTCTATAGCAGATTTCCAGACTCCTCAGCCAAAACAGAAGCGCTCCATCATATCTTCCTTCGCCATCCAGTCCTGCTCCTGGGCTGTTTCAGCAAGGACCCTCACAAACCAGAGTGGTGTTACATTTGCCGTGGTGGGGCTCTGGCAGTCCTCTCCCTTGGACCATCAGGATTCTTTGTACCTACATATTCTGGTGGGCTGGAGAGTCAAACCTGGGGAGCTTTTAAGGTTCATGTTTTTCAAAAAAGAATATTTGGGATAAAAATTGGTTGCTTAGAATGAAAGGAAGCAGGAGATGATATAGAGAAGGGAGGAGCTTTTGACATATTTCATTTTCATTTTTGTACATTGCTAGGTATACAGTAGGCACTCATATAGGCCATAGACACTTGAGATGTGGCATTCTAATATTCCGTACAGCTGGTATTTTTCCTTTATTAGCTGTCAGCTCATTTTCAGCCCTCCATTTCCCTGTGGAAGGAATCACTGCTTTATTTTGGCACTTTTCAAATAATGGCAGACATTGTGAATGCAGGAGCAATAGCAACGAATGGAAAAGAATTATCAGCAAGTGAGATTTCTGGTGTGGGTGTTGAAAACTAATGAAATGCTGCATTATTCTGTGTTCTGCTTGAGAGAACTTTTGATATTCTTCTTCTTTAGTTAAATTTGACTCTATTAGTTATTATCGTTGCAGAAATGTGAAGAATAAAAAGTTCAGAAGCCATTTGTGTTCAAATAGAATGCAATTAAAAAGTCCCAGGCAAGCTTTATAAGCTCCTAAACAAGACAGCTAGCAAGGAGCAAAAATCAAGAAGCAAAGGCTGAAGCAAGTTATAACCTGCCAGATGAGAGAAAGGCAATAGCAAATGAGAAAAAAAGAACAGTTAGGACCATTGATTAGTAAATGGAAAAAGATAATTAGAGGCTCTGAAGAAGCCTGAATTATTAAAAATGCTCCTTCAGTTTCAACAAAGAAATTCTAAGCAGTGACAAGCTTTTAAACTTACAATGAGGATTGATGAATAGAAAAGAATTGGTATCAGGATTTTTCAGAGGACAAAGAAATAAATGAGTCCAAGATACAATCAAAAAAGAGGAACTGGACTCAAAAAATTTCTGCCAAAGCTAGAATATGTCACTGTCCTCTTATACCCTCCTTTGTGCTTCCACAACTATTTTATTTCTCTCATTCTGGATTGTCAGCCCTCTGGTAGATGTTTTTTGCTGGTCTTTGGGTCACTGCCTTCTGCCATAATCATATCCTCAAAAATACACAAGCAAACAGATTCCTTATGGATCTTCATTTTCAAGACGCTTCTGACTGCTTTCATTCACAGTTTGTAATTATCTTGACTGAAGTCTGATGATTACTGTTACAGTGAGCACTGAAACCAGACCACAAAGCAAAGGAGAGTATCTTTTGACCAGAATTGGTTAAAGAACCATCAACAATGCAAACTGTCCCTAACAATAAAAATAGTTACCGTTTCTCGAGTTCCTAGTACTGGCAGGCCCTACACACGTAATGTCTGATTTAATCCTCACAACAATCATATGAGGTTTATATAAGGATCCTTATTTTACAGATGAAGAAGCTGCAGTTCAGAGAGGTTCAGTAACTTGCCCAAGACCTCACAGTTGGTAAAGGGCAGAACTGGACTTGATCCAAGTTCTTCTGATACCAAACAACGTGATCTCCCAATGACACAGGTTCTTATTATTTGTGAGTCCCTTTGCAGCTTTAAGTGCTTTCACATAAAAAATGACAAGCAGCAAATCTGAAAAAAGCTGCCATGATGAGAGAGTTAGAAAACAGAAAGGAGTGGGATTGTATCTTAATCAGGGTTGAGATTCTCAAGTCAGGGTGCTGGCCCCTTGGCGGAGTGATTAAGTTCGCACGCTCCAATTCTGCAGCTCGGTTTCACCAGTTTGGATCCTGGGCACAGACATGGGACCGCTCATCAAGCCATGCTGAGGCGGCATCCCACATAGCAGAGCCAGAAGGACCTACAACTAGAATACACAACTATGTACTGGGGGGCTTTGGGAAGAAGAAAACAAACAAACAAAAGATTGGCAACAGATGTTAGCTCAGGTGACAATCTTTAAAAAACAAACAAGATTCTCAAGTCAGTGAGTAAAATGAAGATGGCATATAGAGAAAATCAAGTTTGAGTGGCTGTGATGGATTAAGCACACTCTACCCTACACAGGAGTCAAAACATAATGACATGCACCTAAAATTTCTATGATGTTATAAACCTATAGAACTTCAATTAAAAATTAAATAAAAAAATAAGACTTCCACTGTTGGATGAAGACATACACAAAGTAAGATGACTTGAGAACGTTTTCAACTCTGAAAAGCTGTTTCCTTGTAAAGGGATAAATTTTGCAACGGCAAACAGCACTGCCCTGAAAGGCAATGGCTGCAGGAATTGCTCTGCCCCAGCAGCTGAACTCTTTGAAATTTCTCACAAACAGAATGTCTCTGACCAGCAGGAACACCATTTCAGCCGCTGTAGAGATAAGCAACAGCTTCCTGCTGCAGCCCAGTCCTGCAGCAGCATCCACTTTATTGGAGATGTGATGCTAAATGTTGTGGCGAAGATTCTGCACATTTAAGGATAAATGTGGTGTGCCTCCTCGAGGCTTCAGAGAAGTTACTGGGGTGGTTTTAGCCTCACCTGATCCTGAATGGCCACATGCACAGTGCCTGAACCCATGAGGTCAACAGTCCTTGGCCTTTTACTTGGAGAAACAAAAACTACCCTGGTCTCATCTTGGGCAGCATAACACTCACAGATCATTCGCTCTCCAAGTGCTCCTTCCGTTTGAAGATGTGCTTCTAATCACGTACAGAAGAGCAGCTGTGTTCCTGGTGGTCCTCATGTTAGCTCACTTCGTGCTTTTAGCTTCATCTATTCTTTTCCGGTAAAATTTCCTTGGAATGCATAAGGCAATGTAAAAAGCAAGAGAGATCTGCATTGAGTAGTGAATGTCAGACAGAGGAACTGAACTTCATGCCGAGTATATGTTAGAACCAATTAAACGATGAGAACAAATGCAGGCCATTTTTATGGATCTCATACAAATTCTAAATCACTGATAAGAATTACTGCAAAATAAACAATTGATGGAACTGCTTTCATGCTGTAAAAATGGAACGAGCGGTATACAATGTCTCTTTTCTTGCTATATCATTTTTTTGTGTAATCAAAGATTTTATCTGCACAGTATACAAATGTTATTAGTGTCATAACTTGAGTGCACCATACTCCTCCCTTTCTCAAGATGCACGTGGGAACCCCAGGATACACATGTGATTGTGTATGTACATATATGTTGGATTTGCTTCCACCCTCATATGAAGTAGTTCTTAAACTCCTGAATACTATACAGCTGCTCACTTAATGAAGATCTAGCTACTGTGAACATAAGCATATTGTTTTAGTTGATCTTAAGTAAATCTTCTTGGCTAACTTAATTAGATATTTAATTAGGTGTAATTTCCTCTCCAACAGACAAAATCCCCAAATATAAATCTAATGTCTTTCAACCAATAAAAGAAACATAAAAAATGAAGGCAGAAATGGCTTTTGCTATTTTAGAAATACATCAATTGTACCTTGATAATCTCAAGCCAAAGAAAATATATTCTTTTATATTTGTTCAGAGTCTGCTTTTTTTCTTTAACTGAACTTTTAAATAGGAAGTTAAATTAGTGTGAGGCTGTCTTAAGGGGAAAATTATTGAGTAACTATACATTTAACAAAATAGAAATTCATTTTGGGGAGCATGGTATCTTTAGTTTTTCTGTGTCTATGTTGTACTTGAAAAGTGTGTAGAGAATTGAAAATGGTTCTCTTTTATATTCTCAGTTAAACTGAGATTTTTATGAACAGTTAAGGTTGAGAGGTGATAAAATAATGCTAATAGGATAAAAAATATATAGTGGTTAGATTGATTGTCTATAAAATTTTCATCTTTCATTTCATGGACATGTAATGCTTAAATTTCAATAAAGGAAATTGTAAAGGATTACAAATCATAATTTTTAGGTAAGCTTTAAAAGATTAAAAGCAGTCCAGATATTGGAAAAAGAAATTAATGAAATAATGTAGGCTATAACTTCTCTGCATTCATAATACTGAAACTATCATCTTGGAAATCTATACAGGTTATCTAATACAAAACAACTATCTATAGAATATGAACCCTTACTGCTACAGTAATTCTTTTAAGATATTATGTGATACTATAATTTTGAGGATACCATTCAAGGCTATCAAGGCCATACAGTTTGACTTTATAAAATAAAAATGTTCTAATGTCTCTATTAAAAAACTAATCAAAATGTCATTTCTTTATCCTCTTAAACTAGACACAAGTATGCACATTCTTTAGGAGTTTTTCTTGTCATTTGCACAATGGAGACTGAGGATGATAGCAGCCCAAATGTTTTGACTGAGGGAATGGTTGGACTACTCACAGTCAGGGAGTTTATGGAAGTCTTTTTTATTTTTTTGTTTTACTTAACATTTTGTTATGAAAGTTTAAAAAAATATAGAAAATGTGAAAGAATTTTACAGGAAGTTTCCACATATTCACCACTTAGATTCTGTAATTAACATGTTACTATACCAAATGTATCACTTTCTATGCATCTAGGCAATCCCCTTTTCATCCAGCAATCCTTCTTATTCTTTGAGGCATTTCAAAGGAAGTTGCAGACATCAGTATCCTTCTCCTCAAGTACTTCAGCATGCATAACATTAACTAGAGCTGTGGAACTCTTTTAATAGCAAAAGAATTAAAAATCACATTGTCTGGAGAGGAAAATAAAGTTTTTTGATTTTTTTTTTAAATGAGAGGATTTATTTATTTATTTTGCAGGGAAAGATTGTGTGAGCTAATATATGTTGCCAATCTTCCTCTTCTTTTCTTCTTATTTTCCCCAAAGCCCCAGTGCTTGATTGTATATCAGAGTTGTAAGTCTTTCTAGTTCTCCTATGTGAGCCACTGCCACAGCATGGCTACTGACAGACAAATGGTGTGGTTCCACGACTGGGAATGAAACCTGGGCTGCCGACGGGGTGAGAGCACTGAACTTTAACCACCAGGCCAACAGGGCTGGCTCTAAAGTTCTTGGATTCTTGGGAAAAAAATGATAAAGTAAGAATTCAGACATTTGGCTTAATTTCAGTGTTTTATAGCTAAAGCTCAGCAAAATAAAGACACATTGATGACACAGCTTATCATGATGGTAAAAAATAAATCTCTAAACTCTTAAGCTTTCACCAGCAGGAAGAGGACTTCTAAAATCGTTCATCCTCCAAGACAGTGATTTTCTGCAAAGCCCAGCTCCTGTATGGCTGTAGAGGCTTTCTTTATCTCCCTTTCTCTCTTTCCCTGTTAAATGCAGCCAAATCCTGACAAAGGCAGAGAAACAGAAGAGAAGTTTCTACCTGCAAAGACAGAAGGTCATAGATGACCTGGCTATTGTTTCAGCATTCCAGGTAATCCACGACTTAGCCAATTAACTCTCAAGTAAGTGAGAGACTGCTACAGGCTAGTTTTAGAAATTTCTATAAAACTAAGTGCCAGAAAAAGTAAAGTTCTTAACCTTTGCACTCCCAAAATGTAACAGAGAAGTGGCCACGTGCCAAGGAATTTCTTGATTTGGCCTCTGCATTCTAAACACATCAGGACCAGCCTGCGTTTAGGAGAAAATATTTAACAAACCTTGAGAATGCTAAGAGGCAACTCATCTTGGTGTCGGTTTTGTTAATTTGGTCTCTGACCTAACTGCATGCATAAAATTTTCTCTGCGGATTTAACATTCAATACATTTCACACAAACCCAATTTTCATTCCTAGACTTCCGTTCAGCAGCGAGCCGTGACCGCCTCCGTTTATTGTTGAAGATGGTCTCATAGAATTTTTCCTCTGTGATTGGTGTTCGATTTATAAAAATAAGGTCTTGCTGTTTTGGCTTGTGTCCAGGCAAGACAGCAGGACTCTGTCAGGCCCTGAGCTACCCCAGGAGCTCTCTTTGGAGCTGAGGAGTCAGAGCAGTGGTTCCTGCCTCCGGGTGTTCACTGGAGTAGTGTCTCCCCTCCTCCCACTTTTGAATCTAGCCCCCTGCCATAGGGAGGGTTTTAGCTACTGATGAAGACCTGGTTCAGGGAGGATGGAGACTGGCCGCTGCAATCCGGCTCTGAGGGACCTGAGAAAGCGGACTCTTTGCCTCCAAGGTAGCTATCAACAAAGGGAGGCCTTGGGGGCCATTGCCAACTGATGTCTGAGCAGGCATGGCGCCTAAGGAGGAAGATCCGAATTAACGCGGAGGGATGGGAGGGGTATCCAGAAAGTTTCCACCCCCTGCGAGACAGGCTTGCCCCAGATCTTTGCAGCGCCCTGGGCAAGGCACAAAGGGAGGTATTGTATCCCTGACATCTAAACATTTAGAAGTTATAAATCAACTGAAACTGTTAAATAAAATGTTATATCCTCTGACCTTGACAAACATACCTTTATGAAGACCTAGAAGGCCAGGTTTGAATTCAGAATTCCTGGGCTCCTCAGAGATCTGAGCTTGAACATGGCAGCATAGGAAGATCAATCCCCAGCCGCTGCCTGCAGCCTGCTGCTCTTCTCCTCCCACCGTTAGTCCCATCCCACACCCCCTAGGCTTTCTCTCCAAGCTCCAGCCACATACCCACAAACAGCCACTCCACGGTTGCTTCTCCAGTCTAGGGGTGCAAACAGACTGGGCGTAGTGCATTCGTGGGAGCACAGACTCCTGGGGCATGTCCTCTCGGCCCAGAGAGTCCTCACTTAGTGGGCAGGGATGCAGCCAGACACTGGCCAGAGCAGGATGCTTTAAAGCGTGGGGCCCTCTTGCCCAGTCCAAGGCAGTTTTATGGGAGGTCCCATGTGTTTTCAGGTGAAGCTTACTTCTTAAAGCGGTGGTGGCGGGTAGGGACAGGGCGCTACTTGGAGCTCATTCATGCATTTAATTGATCCTTCTCTGAGTGCATTCTGTATGCTCTGGATACAACTGTAAACAAGACGGATATAACTTTACTCAGAGAGCTTTTAGTCTGGAGGTAAAGACAGGCATTAATCAACTCATCATGCCGATAGTTTGATCACAAGAGTATTAAGAACTATAAAGGAGAAATACGTGGTGTCAAGAGAGGATTCAACAGGAGGACATGGCTAGTCTAGGAGGCAATCAGAGGAGGCTTCTTGAGGAAGTGATGTTTAGGCCGAGACGTGGAGGATGAGTAAGAGTTATCTGAGAGAAAGAGACTTGGGAGTGGGTGGGGGAAGCTTTCATGCAGAAGGAGCAGCATGTGTGTAGGCTCTCAAGAAGTATGGCAGTATGAAAATTGGTGTTCCCAAACTGTGCTGTAAATCAGGGGGAGGATGGAGGGGTAGACCTGAAGGGGAAGAAATTCCTGATGGTTGACTTATTAGCAGCCAGCCCTGATGGTCTGGCAGTTAAGATTCAGCACTCTCCGCTGTGGCCCAGGTTTGTTTCCTGGTCGGGGAACCACACCACCCATCTGTGAACAAGTTTCAGCAGAGCTTCCAGACTAAGACAGACTAGGAAGAAGGACCTGGCACCCATTTCCAAAAAACTTGGTTATGAAAATCCTATGAATAATACAGAGCACTGTCTGATACAGTGCTGTAAGTGAGAAGATGGCGCAAAAAGACCGGACAGGCTTATGCTCTGTGGTACACAGGGTAGCTAGGAGTCAGAATTGACTCCATGGCACTAAAAACAAAAAAACTTATTAGCAAGCAGAAGAGTGGAGAGAACTAAAGTGAATTGAGTTTCTACATGGGCACAGACTGTGCTACATGCTCAATACACATTGGCTCCATTATCGTTCAACATGACCTTGCCCAGAGGGGTAGCCATCGTTGTCCTTGTGTTCAGATAGGAAAGATGAGGCTCAGAGACCTTAGTAATTTGCCAGAAGGTGGACTTATACTAAGAAACGAGGTTGTATCCTGTTTAAGTACTTAAAAGAAGCAAGTAAACTCAGTGAATTGGTGAATTGGTCTTTTTTTTTAAACATAGAGGAATTGAAGTTCCTTTTAAAATAGGTAAATAATATCAGGGACATTAGAACTTTAAATTACTATGATTTGTGGCAGAATATGTTTTTTGGGTTTTCCTTTTACTTAAACTCTTTTTAACACATCATGACCAAACTTTTCGTAACTGGAGAAATGGTGGCAGTTTCTTGGGTGGCCCCGGAGATATTTCCACAGATTTCTGGGTGGGGATTCAAAACAACAGAAGTGATATCCTCATAAAGTCTCTGTTTATTCACTTAGGTGTTTAAAGAGGATGAAAGAGTAAGTCAAGAGAGATGCAGGGAGAGAGGAAAAAAGAAAGAGAAAAGAAAGGAAAAACTCTCCTATTTGCTTTTGTGTTTACACACATACCTCTCATGAAAACTTACAAGTTCTTCAATAGGACCTTGAAAGTATGACCTGTTAGTGGGAACTAATGGGGCGGGGTGCTAGCGGTAGCCCAGTTCAGTACAAACAATGTGGTGTGTATGTGGGGGGAAACCAGTGTCGCCAGAATGGATGACAATAGAATGACTCTTAAGAAACATGAGGTCTGAAGTCAAACCACATATTTGAAATATTACCCCACCATTTGCCCCACCTTTGGCAAGGCATTTAATTTTACCAAAATTCCTTATTTGTAAAATGAAGTTAATAATGAAACCTCCCTCACAGAATTGTAGTGAAATTTAGATGAAATTACAGCATCCACGCATAGCGGATACCGTTGGATGCCTACTCATAGTAGTCCTCCATTTCTTCCTTGCTTATGAATCACAATTTTGTTTGAGGATCTGCAGAACCTCTCTAGGCTCAAGCTCAAGGTAGATGAGCTCCATCTCCAGTCCAGGAAGACCAATTAAAGTGATTTCTTTCCTTTTGCCAGAGGTATACAAGAAGTGATTCCTTCTGCTATTGCCTCTATGTTGTGATGTTGGGAGTGGTGGCAGCCATTCTGGAGCCTTGAAGGGAATTAGCTAAGGACAAGCCAATCCACTAAGAATGGCAGAGTAGAAAGGAAAGAAGAACCTGAATGCCCAATGACATTGTTTGGCCACAGAATTATCCAAACCTGAAGACAGTTTACCTCTGGATTTTTTTTGTAATCTGAAATAATAAATGCCTTAACTGTTTAAGCCTTTTTAAATTGAGTTCTCTATAATTGCAGCTCAAACCATCCTGAGGGGACACCATTATATAAAGTGTTTAGTGCGTAATAGAGATGCAGTTATAAAGGACAACCAGTGAAAAGTGCATCAGACTTAGAGGCACGAGGTGCAGTTTTAGCGCAGCTTCTGGGCCAGAAATTGGTTTCATTGGCTGCTGCTACTAGTGTGGGTTCTCCCACCCTCCGGATTCTTGAATCTTGCTTGCCTTGGCCTGTGGTGCTGACCAGGTTCATCCTATCTGAGCTGACTTTACCTAACCCATCTTCCCTTCCCAGGTACTTCCCTGCAGCATCATCCACTGGCCCTTCCCTCTTCCCCCAACCCAGCCCACTCTGCCACAGAATTCCATCCTTACCTGCTATACCTATAGTTCCTTCCAGAACAGCCCTTCCCTCCTCCTGAGTCCATGCCTTCTGCACTAGCTTTGCCTACTCTATTTATGTCTGGTAAAATTACAGGACAGTTTTACATTCTTGAACCATGCTTTGAACTTCTCTCTACAGTAAGCGTGAGCTGGGGGGCTAAGCCCTGACCCCCAGTACTCATAGGCTCTGGGACGATGATTCCTAATCAGCGGGAGACAGCTATTTTGTCCCCAGGAAGACATTTGACAATGTCTGGAGACATTTTTGGTCATTGCAACTGGGGGTGCCACTGGCATCTGGTGGGTAGCGGCCAGGGAGGCTATTAAACATCCTACAATGCACAAGACAGCCTCCCATGACAAAGAATTCTCTGGCTCAAAATATCAGTAGTGCTGAGGCTGAGAAACCTTTCTCTAAAAAAAGTAAAATATTAAAAATGCATCACATCCCATGGCTTACCTAGCATTGGAGCATCCCCACCAGCAGCGATCCTACATCCTCCTGCTGAATTACTCTTTTGTATTTCTGTGTTGCTCAGACACAAGAGAAGGCCTCCTGTGCTCGGATATCACTTATCCACCGTGCTTCCTCTGGACCCTTCTGGTTTTTCAAAAAGGACTGTGTGAATAATAAAAGCTTACTTTGAGGACAAGAGCCTTTGATCTTCCAGTTGTCCTGTTTCCTGGAGGATTTTGTACTTTCTTTCCTCCTCTTTGGCATAATTCTAAAACCATAAAACCACGTCCTTAATCAAACTTTCTTTGTAATGTTAGTAGATTGTAGCCTGAGGCAACTAGACCATATCTTAGATTGATGCGGACCCCGTTAAGGTTCAAATTTACAATCTGCTCTGCTTTTGCGGAAACCTAACATCTTAACAGTGAGGGTAGCCTTCATCCATCACTTCAGTGAGACTTTATTTTTGCAGAATTTCCTTTCAAGAAGGTAGATTATTATACATTCCAGGGCAGAAGGTGAAAGTCTATAACTGATAGAAAAAGGAAATAGCAGGTCCAGTCTCTATGGGCTAAAATGAGAGGCTGCAGCAGCTCATTGAAATTTTTCATTCACTGGACTAACTCAGAATTGTTTACTAAGTGGCCTCCAAGTCTTGGGTCTTCTTAGCTATGAAAAATGAGAGGTCACTGCTCCAAAGACAAGAAAAAAACACGAACCTGTGCCATGAAGGATTATGGAGCTCTGTGGCCAGAAGGTCAAAATTGGGAGCTTAACTTTTACGTCCCGTGATATGGGAGGCTACTTCTGTAACTATGACCTCAGATCTTACAGTGATTTAGAATTTCCCACAGGGGTTTCACCCACATCATGATTTCATTTGTTCCTCATACAGCGACCCTGTGTGGTGGACAGATCAAATATTATTACCCGCATTGGGCCAAGAGGAATGAGAAGCCATCAAGGTCAAGTGACTTAAGACAAACAAAACTAAGAGCTGTATTAACTCACTGAGAGAGGCATGACTTGTGAACAGCGCCAAATGTTTCAGATCTTCTCCACGACGGTTAAGATTGAAAACAATATGCTCTTTATCCTTGATATGTTCCTTTATCAGATGACGTCTCAATTTTTTATTCAGAATATACAGTCACTGGCCTGGAGTGGCCGAGCAGGAATTCCTTCATTTATTAATTTAGTCACTGTTGATTATTTTCATATGTTATGTGTAAAGTTTTGTATTAGGGGCTGGAGAGGGAGAGGGGAGACAATGATAAATAAGATGTAAAATATGGTCTTTGCCTTCAAGTTGCTCAAAGTCTTCTGGAGGATGCCAACCTGCCGACCACCAGTCGTCCCAGGGGCGGGAGGGCTTGAAAGGGGGCAGAAGCCACAGTTTTGGAACTAGAGCGGAAGAAGCAATTCATTCTGTCTGTGAGAGAACAAGGAAGGTTTGGAGGAGGAGGGGTTAGCATGTAAGCTGGGCCTTAAGAGCAGGACTCTGAAAATGAGAGACGATAAAGCATATCACAGAGAAGGAAGAAATATTTAGTTCAAACTCTTAAAACTCCTGGTGAAACCTGAAGTTTTAAGTGTAACATCAACTCAGGTGCTCTCAATCCATTATTTAGCAGCATCTTAGACTGAAAATCTGCTGGCTCATTAACACAAGGGAAGTATTTTGTCTCGTTTCCTTCTCAGAAATGAGTGTGCCCTCGAGTTAAGGGCACAGACTAAATGGAACTCTTATAAGGGAAAGGGACCTCATTTCTCATTTCCATTTTCAAGGTCAATGCAACCTTGATCATTTACCTTTTCTGTATCTTCTTCCTTGCATAACCTGGTAAAAGCACATAGCCATGATATAGATGTTCATACAGAGTTTTTCTGTGTACCAGACACTACAGACATATAATCACTTAATCTTTGTAGACCTGTGCGTTAGGTGGTGTTATTATTCCTGTTTTATAGTTAAGAAGACTGCGATTCATTGAAGTAGAGTAATATGTTCAAGATCATACACATCTTAAGTGAGAGACACAGGATTGAGAGGTGACCGTTTCATTCAAGAGCCCATGATCTTTCTACTACACTCTACTGCCTCTGGCTAAGTCTTTAAAA
This sequence comes from Equus asinus, assembly GCF_041296235.1. Classification (NCBI taxonomy): domain Eukaryota; kingdom Metazoa; phylum Chordata; class Mammalia; order Perissodactyla; family Equidae; genus Equus; species Equus asinus. Next base: position 121,962,485 of record NC_091792.1, read on the forward strand.
GAGACTCCACACTGTGGCAGAGACAGATCATTGTTCCCCAGAATCCATCCTCCTTTTCTTCCTTCTAGTAATAGAACTGACTCCCTCCCACTCCCCAGTAGTTTAGCAGAGGACATGGCCGCCCAGCTATGGATTACACCTGTAAGCTTGCCTTGTAGCTAGGCATGACCTTGTGATTTAGTTTTCCCCAATAGAGTGTGAGTGGAGGTAACTGTGAGCTACCTAGGCATCACATCCTTAAAGGGAGATTCCCCGCCCCCCACTTTCTTTCTTTTGCCTTCTGTAGGCTGGAGCATGGACATGGTGCTGGTGGTCTTCCCTGATATAATGGAGCAACAAGTTAGAAAGAACTTGGGTCCCTGGACCATTTTGGTAGAGTGGAGCTTGGATAACCACCTACCTCTGGGGGGCTAGTAAAAGAGAAATTTCTATCTTATTTGACCCACAATAGTTTTTTTGTCTCCTACATTACTCCCTAACTATTATAATTTCCATAATGCAAGAGCACTAGTCAAAATTTCCTAGGGTGTCAGAGCTGTCCCATTCCAGATATATGAAAAGCGCAAATTGCGATGGGTTGCTACTTACAGGCCCCTTGACAAAGGCCTATTTGCCTTCTAGTATTACTAGACTTAACCTCTAAACGGTGTGATCCTGGACGTCCTTTTGCTTTAAAAGTCTACTTCAGCCTTCAGATGTCAGACCACGCGCTGCACACACTTAACATCCAATGGTAGGAGACTGTAATCACTCTTGCAACCAAACTGCTAATCTCAAGAGAATAAGTCTGCTTCCCCATCACTGAGCAGAATGGCTCAGATCACCATTACATTGCCCCATAACCTTCTAATCAAATGAAGGAAATCTGCCAAACAAAAGTGTTTCATCACCCAATTTCCTCACCCTATTCCTGAACACACTGACTGTACTACTTGTTATCAGATCTCATCGACCTTGGCTATTGAAGGATACCCAAGAAGATGTGCTCTACTACCTGTTGGAATTTGGGCTTATGAATTTTTGTTTAATTGCCCTAATCCATTGTAGCTTTCACCAGGATAAGCAGAAGTCACGCTTATGATATGAGACTGCTGCGGGAGGCCTGTGTGGAAGAAGCTTGGGATTTATACGGAAAATGAGGTCCCTGGAGTGGCACCAACTGCTGATCTAGGAGACTGCCAGCCATCCTAAATGAAAGTCAGACACGTTGTTTAGGAGAGACTTGTTCTAAGAAAAGGTGTTGCTTGGAAGAGCTGCTCTATAATTAAGACTGAGCGCGTGAGTTCTAACACCCTAGCGCCTGCTGCTTTGATCTGCTTCTTGTTGACACCACAGCTCTGGCCCTGACTGGCTGGCTAGTGAATTCCTCCTCACCATTACTCTCTAGGACACTGGGAAGTTAGTGTGAATGGATCACAGCATATCTATCATCCTGGAGAATTAGAAATTAGACCATGAATGAAAAGGTTCATCATCAGCTTTGATCAGCTGATGAAATCTACAGAAAAATGCATGTTCACACATAATTTTCCACATTTCAGGGCTGTCCGTAGGACTCCATGGAGCCCATCCACGAATACCCAGGTTAATAACCCATGCATCTGTGGCTGAATAGTAGTCATACATTTGCATAAAAGCATGTCATAATATTCAATATTGTCATACACTAAGTTGGAAATTTCTTGAGGACAAGAGTTACAATATGATGGCCTGGTACAGTCTCATGTATTAGGTGTTTTATGAGATGTATAGAGAACCAAGTATCATAGGCTTGAGTTTTCCATTTGGTCTAAAGATTTCCAGTAAAAATACTTTATTTTTAGAAATATTTAGAAAATGAGGTGAGAAGGAGAGTGAGAAAAGTGGTAGGGACTCAATGTCCAGGAAATCTCAATTCCATCCACATGTAAATCATTTAATAGCTTGTAAATGATTTAGCAGCTGGTCCTTTTCCCAGAATAAATCTTTTTATAGGCAAGAAGCCTACCTCTTTTTCATTGTTTAGAAGATCCAGCCTAAAATTGATGTAACGCTTCGAACTGTTTAACTTTGCTTATTAGTATAAAATTTCTTAACTTGATCTCAGTTAAAAAAAAAAACAACTTACTATTTTCTTGCCTTCTGGGGCAGAAATCATTAGTTGTTTCCCAATATCCATTTTCTCCTGTGCCAGTAGAGAACTCCAGGATGCTGGCTGGACACATGACTGCCCAGAACAAATGACATTTCCCAGGCCCCTTTGCAGCTGAGGGTGGCCATCTGACTAAATCCTGGCAAATGAGATGTCATTGCCTTTATAACAGGAATTGTAATTAAGTAGTGGTGGAGAAAGAGCGCTGTTGTTCTTTGCTCCTTTCCTCCTTCCTGCTGGTTAGATGGAGACCTTGAGGCCCAGATGGTTGTTGAAGACAGCAAACCAAATGTAGCAGGAGCCCCTATCGTTGTGGAGCTGCCCCACCAGCCCTGAACTGTTCGGGGCTCCTCAAGACCAACGCTACATTTGGAGATTTGCTAGAAGGACTCACAGGACTCAGTGTATAGTTATGACTTATGACTAAGATTGACTGCAGCCAAGGAATAAGGATACTGGTGGTCTAGTGATTAAGATTTGGTGCTCTCACCACTGTGGCCTGGGTTCGTTTCCCAGTCAGGGAACCACACCACCTGTCTCTTGGTTGTCATACCGCAGCTTCATGTTGCTATAATGCTAAAAGCTATGCCACCAGCATTTCAAATACTAGCAGGGTCACCCATGGTGGACAAGTTTCAGCAGAGCTTCCAGACTAAGACATACTAGGAAGAAGGACCTGGCCACCCACTTCCAGAAAAATTGGCTATGAAAACCCTATGAATAGCAGTGGAGCATTGTCTGATACAGCGCTGGAAGGTGAGAGGATGGAGAAAAAAGACCAGGCAGGGTTCTGCTCTGTGTAAACAGGGTCGCTGAGAGTCAGAATTGACTCAACGGCACTAACAACCAAGTAAGGATACACAGCCAGACCCTAAAGGAAAAAAGAAGCATCCGTGTACTGACTTTCTTGTGCTCTCTGTCTCCCATGAGAGGTCACACAGAATTCACTCTTTCCCCAGCGATGAAAATGTGGCAAAATGTGTACGATGTTTTTGCTCAGGGTAGCCCACTAGAGACTCAGTGCCCAGTTGGGAGCAGATCATGTTAGGCACCGTCTGCCTACCTAGCATGTACCAAAATTCCAAACCCTCAGGAGGAAGGCAGAAGGATAGTCTAGGCCCGGGGCTCAGCAGTATAGGATCCTTGATCTCAACTAAAAAATAGTCCTGCACCATTTTGTTGCATTCTGTGGTAGAGATTGCTATCATTCCCCAGTATCAGCTAATGTTGACTCGGGACACCCCGAGAGCCAAGTCCCAGATGCCAGCTGAGGGCTCACCTTGCAAGCAAGCCTCTCTAAGGAGAACAGTTGCAGGCCTTCTGCGTTCATTCTTCTGCACATGGGAGATCTACATTTATCTTTAAGAGAAGTCAACTTTCAAGTTTTTTAAGCAACGTTTCTCTGGGTTTTCTGTCTCTTTTAGACAAATCGAATCCTAGCAAATACCCTTCCTTCTTCATATACTTGAAACCTGGGTAGCGCTAAATCTTAGTGTCCAGTGTAACAGTGGAGATAGACTCTGAAGACTGATTGGGATATGATGACTCAAGAACATAAGTTTTCATGTCTCCAAACTCTGCTTGGACAGCAGGCAGCTTAGATCTACAAAAGAGCCTGTGTCCCCCGGGTTCCTTTGTAAACTGACTGCACAGGTCGGCTCATGACATAAAGCCAAGGTGAGTCTACGGTGGAGTTGGAGGCACCGGGTTCCAGGGAGGAACCTGCAACTTGCTTCTTCCTACTTCTATGAACCCTACAGTGGAACAGGCAGTGACCAAGTGCAGAGAATGGCTTGGGAATGACACACCTCCAGCTTATAGTAGATCTGATGGATCACAAAGCCTCTTTCTCATTTCGACTTCGCTATGGTGGTTCACACTGAGAAACACTGCACTTGAGAGATTTTCTACATCAACGTTCAAGCTCCAGAGGTTTGGGTTTTTTAAAATTTTAATATTTATTTATTTTGAACTAGAGGGAGTCTAACTCATTTCCTCATTTTACAGAGGTAAAATGTGACACATCTCCCAAGACCTAGCAAGTTAGCAAAAGTAGAAATAGAAATCTGTCGCCTTGATCCCCATCCACATACCACCGTGAATAATCTCCCATGATCACCTACTTATTTGGTAAAACTGGGAAATCTGGACCCTCTGTGAAAACAGATCTGGGCACATAGATAGTCCCTAAACACTGACTCACTGACTGACTGTCATGTCACTGACTCACGCTCAAGCTGTGTGGTACTTTCAGAGGCAGGAATAAAATTCCCCTAGTAGAGGTGTGTGGATCAACAGAAGGCATTCCACTCTGTGACATGACATTTGCTTCTGGAGTATTTTTTTTTTCTTCTGGAGTATTTTAAAGGGTGCCCGTGGGAGAGTAAAAATTATCCCTGAGCACAGGAAGCAGCTCAGTACCTCCTATAACCACAGGACTTCCCCTCGAGTCAGCTTCAGATGCTTATTTGGCAACTCCTTTGAGGTCCTCCCACATACTTGTTATTAACATTGAAGCCACTAATTAATTTGCATGCACACCAAATACTGCGGTTCTCACATGCTTGTGTAGGCACTTGATAAATGTTACTTGAGGATGCTAATATCTATTCATCAAACCAGAAGACATTTCCCGGTTCCTGAGTAGCAACCACTTTAGAGAAAAGTATATACTGAGTGTGAAAACCCTAGTGCCAAGAATCCAGTGGGTTTTCTGGATGTTATTCCGGCCTAGCACTAGGCATTTGCTTGCTGCCCTCCTACTTGAGATGTGTGTGTGCTGACCAGCGTCTAAGGCAGCTTAATAATTGGATGCAGAATAACAACCAAATTGTTGAGGGCTGTTCTTTGTCACCTAAAGGTAACACTAAGCAAAGAATAGAAGACCTTATGAGCACAATCAAAGAGGACAAGCCACACACGCACAAATCACCAAAGATCCTTCACACTACCCGGGAGCAGTGGGGATGGAGGCCAAGGTGTGGACTTGGGATGACTCTCAGAGTACAGGCTCACTAGCCTCTAGGAACCTGAGGTCTCTACGAGAGGGCAGCTATGATTACCTATCTGTTACGACTGTTGTGAGGATAAAAATGATAATATTCATGTCAACATCTGTGGAATGTTGAGGAAGCCATAAGATGGCCTATCTTAGGCTTTCCACCAACTTCCCAGAGAAAAAAAAGTTTCTTACTATTAAAGACATGATTAAATTCTTAAAAGTGTAAAAAATCAGCTACATAAAGTGGGAGGCATATGTCAAGGTTCTGGGGTTTTTTCAGATAGAAAAGAGATATACTGGGGCTGGCCCTGTGGCCGAGTGGTTAAATTCGTGCGCTCCGCTGCAGGCAGCCCAGTGTTTCATTGGTTCGAGTCCTGGGCGCGGACATGGCACTGCTCATCAAACCACGCTGAGGCAGCGTCCCACATACCACAACTAGAAGGACCCACAATGAAGAATATACAACTATGTACCAGAGGGGCTTTGGGGAGAAAAAGGAAAAAATAAAATCTTTAAAAACAAAAAAAGAAAAGAGATATACTTTTATGTTTCCACAGATGACAACACCTCATTCACACCATCACTTCCAGACGGCATTCCGGGAGCCTGCCTGTGACAATTTGTTTGTTCATGTGGGCACTTTATGAGGCTTGTGGTATCCAAGTTCTTTTTCTCTCTCAGTTCCTTGACCTCTTGACCACAATTAGCTCCAAAACTAGTAAGTACCTCAGCATCTACAGAGAGAAAATATTCTTAATTTAAAATATTATGGTCTCAGAGAAGAGTTAATTGAAAGGGTCAATATTTTTAAATTTATTAGTTATGCTATCAATTATCTATTGCTACAACAATGCTGGGTAACTCACAACCACACAAAATCTCAACTGCATTTAACAATAAGTGTTTACTGTTCACACCTCTTCAGTGATCAGCAAGGGGCTCCGCAGATTCTGCCTGGGCTCGCTTCATTGCTGGGGTGTTGACTGGCCGTTCACTGCCCTGGGCTGGTCTCAGCGTGGACCACTTCCGCTCTCCTGCCCTGTCCCTTCATCTCCAGCAGGTAGCCTGAGTGTGCTCTCATGGGGATGGCTGTTCAAGACCCTGCTTGTATCACATTTGTTATCATCCCATTGGTCTAAGGAAGTCATGTGGCTGGGCCTAGAGTCAGGGTGGGAGGACATGGCAGAGTTACCTGGCAAAGGGCATGGATATGGGGAGGGAAGATGAACTGGGGCCATTTTGCTCTCTACCCCAATCTTAAAATGCATTTTTGAAGAAGATTTCAGACAATTTTTTGACAAATTTAAATCCATATTGGAGTAAATACATTCTTTAAAATTACCAGCAAAATGGTATTACTCAGATATGCTAAGACTGAATGAAGTACTACATTAATACGTACCAAAGCATGTGAACAGATGCCAAAACAATCATTCTTTATGGCATATTTTAACACTCAAATAATCAACATAAAGAAATTCCTTACATCGCTTTAACATACAGAAATAGGTATTATTTTTAGTTTTTCTTTTTTTGAGGAAGATTAGCCCTGAGGTAACATCTGCCACCCATCCTCCTCTTTTTGCTGAGGAAGACTGGCCCTGAGCTAACATCCATGCCCATCTTCCTCTATTTTGTATGTGGGACACTGCCACAGCTTGGCTTGCTAAGTGGTGTGTACGTCCACACCCGGAATCGGAACCAATGAACCCCGGGCCACTGAAGTGGAACATGCAAACTTAACCACTACACAGCTGGGCTAGCCCCCATATTCTTTCATTATTATACCTAATTGTATTTCTTAAACAAAACTGGGGATGACCTGTTTTTCTTTACACATTGATATGTTTTACTATGAACATTTTTCTATGCCATTAAGTGTTTCTTTAAAAGCACAATTTTTAATAGTTCCAAAATCTGTAGTTATGGATGTTCCATGATCTATTTAACCAACCCCTTATTGTTAGACATTTTTTCTGTTTCCACTTTTTCATTAAAATGAACACTGCTGGGGCCGGCCCAGTGGCATAGTGGTTCAGTTCATGCACTCCACTTCAGTGGCCTGGGGTTTGCAGGTTTGGATCCCAGGGACGGACCTGCATACCGCTCATCAATCCATGCTGTGACAACATCCCACATACAAGATAGAGGAAGATTGGCACAGATGTTAGCTCAGGGCCAATCTTCCTCACCAAAAAAAAAGAACACAGCTGCAATGAAAATTCTTGTGTATGAACCTGGATCACATCTTTTGTCTCCTTCTTACTTCCTCGCCTTGGAGGAAGGTAAACAAATAGTCACTGCCCAAGTGAAGCCTCAGGGAAAACAAAGGCATTCCAAAATGTCACCTTACACAGCCACCTTGAATTGTTGAAAGTAAGAAAATACTTTTGGATCTGATGACCTCGTTTCCTTTCCTAAGCAGAGAGCAAAGAGAAATAGAACAGCAGCAAGATGACATGACTTTGCCCTTTCAGAAACCAAGAGAGATATTTATTTCCAAAGTCTCGTAAATGCCAAGAGCAGGACTGGAAGGCTCTCAGCTTCCCGCTTAACCCCGGGAGCCTCAGGCTGCAGGTCGATCGCCTGATGCAGTGACAGCCTCCAGCCCCAATTCTCTGTGCACCAGTGGAGATTGCAAACGTGACCCGGGACTGCCTGGGAGAAGTCACTTATTTTTGTTTGGTGGGAAGCCAGGGCAAGGGTGGTGAGAAGACATTGCCCTAAGTGTGATATAATCCAGCTGTCCAAACACGTTCAATTCAGCTCAGCCAGTCATCCATTCCTTCCAATCCAGATGTTCGCCATCACACGATCTCAGATTATCTTTCCTTCTATCGAACGTCACTTGTACTAATCATGTTTGTCAAGAGTTGCATTGGCTTCTAATTGGAAGACCTCTATTTCAATTCAGCTGAACCCTCTTCACCGCACCAGAGGGACGCAGCCTCCGTTATTAATAACCTTTAAGTCATAACTGCCTTTGCCTTGGGACGAATCACTGAGGCTTTCATTCCATCTCAGAGTTCAAATATAAGAAACGTCAAGACTACACTAACACTAAATATTTGCTGATTACTAGTATTTGTTAGAATATGGATAATTCTCTTCCATCTTCACATTCTCCAACCACTGAGTTCTCACGGTGGCAGTGGGCATGTCTTTGTCTTCAGACATCTCCAACAATGCTGTTTCATACTTAGGTCTGCTTCAGAGTCTGGTCAGATGTGTGATCTTCCTCATGTCATTAAGAATGCTTCTGAGCTTCATTTCCTTATCTGAAAATTAGATAAAAATTAGATAAATAAAATGCTATTGTAAGGATTAAATACCATGAAGTCTTTCAAACACCCAGCAGAATGCTTAATCTGCAGTATGTATGCAAATCCATGTTCATTCCTTCCACTTCCTTAAAAGTCTCTGGCTAGGAGTCTGACTTTTCTAAATGCCTATCTGGCCCTACCTCTAGGAGACTGAAGCTGACTTTCAATGAGATTAGTTTTCTAAGCTTTAGTTCTTTGAGAGACAGTGAGCAGGAAAATAAAGGAAAAACCCAATATGAACCTTCTGGATATGCTGGAAGCCAGTAAGGACTAAACTTTTATAATGGGTCCCTTGTGAATTACGCTTCTAGACCATTCTTTGAGCTGATGCTTTGCTTATCAAGAGGAATCCTCTGATGGCTGATTTTATTTCTCAAGTACTTCAATACTAGGTACCAAGGGAGTGGTGTCCGGCATTCATGACTTTGGGATGATATGTCTATTATTAAAAATAAATATATGGATTATATGATTAATTATTTTTATTTTCACAGACTGGTTTACTAGGAGTTGCTTTCCAAAGGTGGCCATTCTTGAAGCAAAGACAAAATCAAGATTCTGAGTCTATAAAGCTGCACCAAGCCCAGGAATGATGGAAAAACACTGAGAGAGGTGCTCTTACGGCCCTGCTGGGTCAACAGATAGCCTGTCCTCCTCTCTGTCTGTCTGTCAGTCTCTCTCACTGTCTACCCCCTTCTCTGCCATCTCTTTCTTTTCCGCCATCTCTCATCTCTCTTCAAATTCTCTGCATTGCTCTGATCAGCTACCTCGTCGTGGCTCCTGGCTTTCTCTCACCATTAACATCTTGCCCAATTTATACTCGCCTCCTAACTCTAACTTCTACTGTTTTTGTCCAGATTATGAGTCAAATTTAAGCCAGCAACACAATTAGGCATAAAATAAAGATTTGCAGGATGGAAGCTGAGAGGTCCAGCGGATTCTTCTCGTAAACAGAAAGTGGCTTACAAAAACAGTAAACAGCACTGCCCTTGTACACAGGTATTCTGCTAAGGGCCTTACGTGCACTGTTAGGAACTGAATGTTTGTGTCTTCCTGGAATTCAGATGTTGCAGCCCTAACCCCTAGTGTGGCTACATTTGGATTTGGGGCCGCTAAGGAAGTAATTAAGGTTAAATGAGGTCACTGGAGTGGGACCTGGATCCTATAGGATTAGTGTCCTTGTGAGAAGAAACACCAGAGAGTCTGAGCACACTCTCTCTCCCTCCAAGCACACGCAGTGAGGGAAGCCACGTGAGCACACAGTGAGAAGGCGGCCATCTGCAAGCCAAGGGGAGAGTTCTCATCAGACACCAACCCTGCCAGCACCTTGATCTTGCGCTTCCAGTCTCCAGAACTGTGAGAAAATAGATTTCTGTTCTTTTTTTTTTTTAAGATTTTATTTTTTCTTTTTCTCCCAAAGCCTCCTGGTACATAGTGTGTATTTTTAGTTGTGGGTCCTTCTAGTTGTGGCATGTGGGATGCCTTCTCAGCATGGCTTGATGAGAGGTGCCATGTTCATGCCCAGGATTCAAACTGGCAAAACCCTGGGCCGCTGAAGCGGAGCGTGCAAGCTAAACGACTCGGCCCTGGGGCCGGCCCCAGATTTCTGTTCTTTAAGCTACCCATTCGGTGGTATTTTGTATGGCAGCCACAGCAGACTAATGTATACACTATTTCATTTAATCTGTTCATTAATTATATTAGGTCTTATTATTGTTATTCCCATTTAAAAGATGAGGAAACTGAGGCACACAGAGGTCAAGTAATTGGCCCTCAAACACTCAGTTATTATGTGGCAAAGATAAGAATTTGAATTAGGGGGGCTGGCCCCGTGGCCGAGTGGTTAAGTTTGCGCACTCCGCTTCACTGGCACAGGGTTTCACTGGTTCCGATCCTGGGAGCAGACATGGCGCCACTCATTAGGCCATGCTGAAGCAGCGTCCCACATGCTACAACTAGAAGGACCCACAACTGAAATATATAACTATGTACTGGAGGGATTTGGAGAGAAAAAGCAGGGAAAAAAAAAACCAGAATTTGAATTAGAAGAATTTGAACAGCTAATCTAACTCTAGATCTCAAGTTCTTAGCGACTCCGCATTTCTTTTCTTGGGCCTATACCATCAAACAAACAATACACCCTGCTTAAATTATGGAGAAAATAAAATTCTTCCAGCGTGTAAAAATGGTGGAGGTACTTTTGAAAAGACTGTTTCGAGTTCAAAAGTATTAAGGTTGACTTAAGACACAGCGACTTAGCCAAACTGTGTGATTTAATGGTAGATTAAAACATTAACATTTATGGAATTTCTGTTGAATTTAAAAACTCTTTGATTTACATAACCGTATTTAATATTCACTACTTTTCAATTTAATAAATGCATTCAAAATTTCATTTATTGCTATTAATCCTTAAATCACTCTGCTATCGAGTCACGGCAAAAAAGACATGGTCTCTGCTTGGAAGGAGATCAGTCGGAGTGAGGAAGCAGACACCCACACCCGGGGCGCGCCCAGACACATTTACTCAATAAAGGCTCTTTTGAGGCTCTACCATGGGCCAGGTGCCATAAGAATGGTTGAATGATGACGAGGAGTTGGCCAGGTGGGTAAAAGGTGTGTGCAAGTGTGTGTGTGTGATAACGGAGGTGGTGGCTGAAGAAGCTATTCAGGGGAGGGGAGACTATGCGAAACGTCTCAGAGGGATGAACAGATTGAGCAAGAATTTGTGTGCATGTGTGTGTAGGGTTGTGTGAGAGTGTGCATGTCCGTGAATTATGTGGTTGTGTGTGTGAGTTTGTATAAGTGTGTTTGCGTGTGTGTGATAGTGGAGGTGATGGAGTTAGGTATAGGGGGACTTTCAGGAGAGGAAAGAACTAGTGATGCATGATGAACAGATTGAACCAAGATCATTTTTTCCTATTTTATTTTTTGGGGCTTTTTCCCTCAGTAGGAACCAAGGTTTTGCAGGCTATACGGGCTGAATTCGTAACTGTGAATGACCCTGATTGCTAAAAAATTATTTTGTGCTGTACTTTTAAACTTAACCAAAGCTTGCTTAGTATGAGAGAAAATAACTAATATCTCAGCTCCTGGCCTTATGGCTGGTTGCAAAGCGAAGATGCTGAAGCAGGTGCCTGGTGCCAGCCTAGAGGGAGGAGCATACAAGTATTTACCAAAGCAATGTGAACACATGGTTTTATAAAAGTGATACGCAAGGACTTAGAACCTAAAGCAACAGTCCCCTGGCCAACATCTTCCCAAGATCAGCTCTCCAGAGACAAATATTTGTAATTTGTTTAATAGTTTCTATTCTTAATTCTTCTGATGGTTCCTCCATGTCACTAAGTGTATGACTATACTACGTACCAATTTTAGAAATTATTACCCACATTTATTCTTTGTAGTTTTTCCTTTACATCACCATGGTTGAAACATTTAGATTCCTCTCTGTGAGCATAATTAAGTCATGTCTATAGGTTGATTCTCACTGTACAATTGGCAAGTTGTGCTTACGTTGTCATGACTATGTAAAGATAGTTCATGGCGGGGTCAAATGGTTTGCTTGATTATGTTTTTCAGCTGTAGTAGACTTAGTTTTTCCTGTTGTTTCTAATTATCCTTTATTTTTTTCTTTATTGCATTTTTAAGCCTCGTGCATTGTATCCCATATCTGGAAGCATCCCTGCATCTTTGGTTTTCCAGTTTCCTATATCCATGTCTTCCTGATTGTTTTTAACACCTTCATTTGGCCAGACCACATCCTCAGGTAGCTTCTGGCAGAGGGTGTGAGGAAGGTAAGCTTTGAGAATCCTTGCCTACCCGATAATCACTTTATCAGGCATCCACATTTTACTGATATTTTGGTGGTGTATAGAGTTATAGTTTGAAAACAATTCTATTTCAGTTCTTTGGAGGCGTTGCTCATTTGTCTTCTGGTCTCAAGTGTTGTCAATAAGAAGTCTTTTGCCTAATTCTTGTTTCTTTGAAAGTAGACTCTGTCTTTCTCAAAGCATTAAAATTTTCTCTTCATCCTTAGTGTTCCAAAATTTCACAGTGGTGTGTCTGGATATTGTCACGTGGAAAATTGTCTAGATGCCACATAGCTTCCAAATATACTTCCTGGCAGATGTGGCATCAGCACCTCACTCCACAGTCACAGGAAAGACTCGCGGAGCAGATTAAAACGTTCGAGCACATGGTTTGTTAAATCAGTTGAAAGCATTCAGCAAGCAGGTAAGGGAGTGCGATTGGGTAAGTGAACCCTTAGGATAATGTGCAAGCAGAGTAGAAGAACGCTACTGATCCTGGGGTACATGATGCATATGGGTCATCTCTCTCTCTCTCCGCCACACCAGCCTTTCCCACTGGTGGGTTAGTAGGACCACAGCTGGATGGTGTTTAAGCAAGGGGGCCCACAGATGGAAGCTGGCCAGGGTCGACGGCACAGACTTGTTCTGTTGGAGAGATGTAGGACAAGAGTCCTGGGCACAGCCATAGCTAGCCAATTAGCCTGCTCAGTAGCCATGGGTTTTTTATTGTTTCTTAAGCAGAGGACACATGGGCATCCTGGCATGATGGCAGAATGGGCGTCACTAATGCTTGGCTGAATTAGGTCTCTGAATACTGAGTGCTTCATGTCTCATGTATATTCAATGAATTTTGAGTATTTGGTGCCTGGTGTGTATTCAATAGATCATGAATATTTAGTATCCAGGTGCCTTATATACATTTAGTGCCTCATGAATTTTAGTTACCTTTTGGCTCTTCTATTTCTTCTATCTACGTTTAACATGTGTATGCTCTACTTACTACTTATCCGTACTTAAGACAGATTATGAGTCTCATCCATCTCATTCGTTTTCTTTTCTCTTATAGCAGAATTGGGTATTTTCAAACAATACAACATCTGAGCTTTACAGTTAATAATCATTTGTTCGTTAATCCTGCTTGGCATTTGTTCGATACTATTATTTTGAAGACTCATGTCTTATTTCATAAATGTTCTCTTTCTTTGATAATTTCCTCCCTTCCATTTTTCCTTATTTTCTCTTTCTAGAACCCAAGTTAATCATTTATATCTCTTACCTTTTTACTACTATCTCCCATTTTCTTGTTTTCTTGTTTCACAGTTTAGAAAAACCCTTCAGCTTTCTCTTTCAACTTGTCTTTTGACTTTTCAAATTCAGTAACCACATTTTTTGTGTGTGTGTGTGAGGAAGATTGGCCCTGAGTTAACATCTGTTGCCACTCTTCCTTTTTTTTTTGCTTGAGGAAGATTGTCACTGAGCCAACATCTGTGCCAATCTTCCTCTATTTTATGTGGGATGCCGCCACAGCATGGCTTGACGAGTGGTGCTAAGTCTGCGCCCCAGATCAGAACCTGCAAACCCTGGGCTGCTGAACCACGCAAACTCAACTGCTATGCCACCAGGTCAGCTCCAGTAACCACATTTTCTAATAGACTTTTTTTCCACAGTTTTAGATTTGCAGAAAAATTGGAAAGACAGTACAGAGAATTTTCATATACCCTGCACCTAGTTTCCCCTATTATTAACATCTTACATTAGTATGATACACTGTTTACAATTAAGGAACCGATATTGATACACTATTATTCACTAAAGTTCATAGTTTATTTAGATTTCCTTAGCTTTACCTAATGTCCTTTTAATTCTCCAGGATCCCATTCAGAATACCACATTACATTTTTTTCTTTAAGATTTTATTTTTCCTTTTTCTCCCAAAACCCCCCGGTACATAGCTGTGTATTTTTAGTTGTGGGTCCTTCCAGTGGTGGCATGTGGGATGCCGCCTCAGCATGACCCAGTGAGCGGCGCCATGTCCGCACCTGGGATTGGAACCAGCAAAACCCTGGGCTGCCAAAGCAGAGTGTGTGAAGTTAACCACTAGGCCATGGGGCCGGTCCCTTTTTTTTTTTTTTCACCACATTACATTTATTTATTGCATCTCTTTAGATTCCTGCCCCCCTATTGGACTTCATTTGATTTTGATGTTTTTCTCATGACAAAACTCAGGACTATCGGGAGGAAGACTGCAGAGGCAGAGCGCCATTTTCATCCTGTCATCATCTAGGGTACATTCCACCAACAGGATTGTGACGGTTGGTGTTGGCCTTCGCGCTGACTGAGGTGGTGTTTGCCACGTGCCTCCACTGCAGAGTGGCCCTGCTCTCTCCCCTTTGCATGCTCTGTTCTTTGGAAGGAAGTCACTACGTGCCGTCCACACCTAAGAAGTGGCGAGTTATGTTCCCCCTCCTTGAGAGTGGAGTGTCTACATAAATTATTTGGAATTCTTCTGCATGAGAGATTTGTCTCTTCTCCCCAGTTTTTAAAATTTAACTTGTCTCTTCTCCCCACATTTTTAATTTCCAAAATCCCATTCTTGTTCTCTGATTGTCCCTTTCTCAGAGCATCCTATTCATGGATGCTATATCTTTAAGTTTTTTGGTGCCATCATTAGAGACTTTGTTGGGAAGTTTCTCTGTTTCCTCAGGAGTTTGCCTACCTTAGTCTTTCTCTGATATTTCCTGCCATTTTCAGTTTGTTTTCAAATTTCTGGGGATCCTTCATTACTTATTTACATTCAGATATAAATCAGTAAACAGGATGGCTTGGAGCTCTGTGTGTGGGAGTGGAGCTTGTGGGCTGACAGGTTTCCCTTTAGGGTAAGAAGGGAGCTGTCCCTATGCCGGGCGCCCCCCACACAGAATGCACAGTTTTATCTAAGATACCATACTTGTACCAGCTGTCCTGGTTATTCCTAGGCAGCTTATGTGGTCTCTTTAGAGAAGAACATTCTATATATTTGTGGGGGTTGGGGAGCCAAATGCCTGGCTGCTGGTTGTCTTGAGCACAGAATTAGGGAGGGAGTCTCTGGTGGGCATTGTGTTTCACAGACTGACCATTAAATAATCCTTGTATTTTCTGCCTTGCTTCTCACTCCTGCCCTCCGTTGTGCCACACGCAGTTTCCAAGGCTGGTGTGTCCTCTGGACTCTAGTAAGCAGAACCCTGAAGACACTCCAGCCTTCCTCCTGATGGGGCCTGCCTGGACTAGACACTGCATTATCCACTCTGCTTCATTAGTCAATATTCTTCCATCTGCTTCCTCTCCCCTGGGAACTTGCTAAGATCTCCCATCCTCTGATGGGCCCCCTCCTGTCCTGTCTGTTTTTCCTTAGTAGCATTTTAATGGGATCATGAGAGGAAAAAGAGAGAAACATTATGTTCAGTTTGTTACCTTGAAAGCTGCTCCATTTGTTTTAATTATAAAAACACGGTGTATTGATTAAGGTAGGATAAACTATGGTAACAAATTGATCCTAAAACATATAAGGTATAATAGCTCATTTCACACTAGCATAATAGTCCAAGGTTTCTGGCTGTGGCCATCCTTAATACAGTGACCCAAGGAGCCAGGCTCTACCTATCTTGTGGTTTTGCCATCCCAGAGGGCCTCCCTGGTATCTGCACCTAGCCAGCAGAAGAGGAAAGAGAGTGTGGAGGAGGCATACCTTCTTCTTAAAAGCTTTGGGCCAACAGCGCACACATCGCATCTGCTCTCATTCTACTGGTGAGAACTAGTGCGCTGCCCACAGTTCGATTCAAGGAGGATGGAGAATGCAGTCCTTAACGAGGCAGCCTCTTCTCAGCTGCACCTCTGTGTGATGAAGAGAAAGATAGATCTGGTCGTTCATCTGGCCTCCTTTGCCCAGAATGGAGGCAAGAGGCAATGATAAGAACTGGGCAGAATTATACTTTGCTCAAGACAATCATCAGCCTTCATGATAGCAGTGTGATGCGAGACCTTCACACCCGCATATTCTCCAAAGCTCTACCATGCACCTCACTGAGCTACCCTGGCTGCTTTGAAGGGAAACTGAAGGAAAACAATGCTCATTTAACAAAATCTATGCATCAGGCATTGTGCTAGGTGATTTCCAGACAACCCAGACAGCACATGTTCTCCCTGAGCCACAACAAAAGCTGTTTCTCTCTCTTTATGAAATTGGGGTTCCCTGTGGGAAAGGCATGGTACTTGGGGATCTTTTTAAAGGGGTAATTTGCCTTAAAATTATTGCTCACCCACTAAGTTCTAGACATGATGCCAGGTCTTAGGAACACAGAGATGGAAAAGGCTCCACGTCTAATTTTTAGGAGCTCAGTCTGCCCTAAAATGCAATAAAATAATCACAATGTAAGTGATGAGTGCCATAGTAGGAAGCCGAGGAGGGGCAGAATTTTCTCTGCTTGGAGGGGTAGGGTGGGCTGGGAGGAGGGGCCTGGGGAAGGTGTCACAAAGCAGGTGTCTAGCATTTGAATAGAGTCTTGAAGGATAGATCAGAAATTGCCAGAGAGAAAGGAAGATATGGACATGCAGGCAGAGCAATTAACATACAAAGGCCACGAGTCATGGGCTGCCCAGGGAGTGATGAATTGATACATGGGGCACTCCAGGAAGATGAGCCCAGGCGGAGGATGGGAGAAATCGCTAGAGGATGGGAGAAATCGCTAGCCCGTCACCAATTCCTGCTACAACTTGGAGTCTCAGGCTGCCTCCCCCTTTGAGACAATACATCCCAGAGCCACCTCCCTCACCAGCAATTTCAGCTTCTCAGAGAATGGAGCCTACAGCTCCCTCGAGACCAGGGATTCTCCACTTCAGCACTACTGACATTTTGGGCCAAGAGCATTCTCTGGGCTCGGGGCTGTCCTGTGCATTATATGAAGTTTAGCAGCATCCCTGGCCTCCACCCAATAGATGTCAGCAGCACCTCCCAAGTTGTGACAGCTGGAAATGTCTCCCTAGACATTGCTAGCAGTCCCTTGGGAAGCAGAACAGCCCAGTTGAGAACCACTGCTTTAGACAGATGTCACCTTTCTTGGATCACCTACCATAGAATTAAGTATAGTGTTTTGCATATAGTAGGTCTATGTGTAATTTGAGGACAGATCTCCTTTGAGCCACAGAGTCTTATTCCATCAGCCAACAGCCCTGCCCTGGCTCAGAGTAGTGTTAATGAGGAGGAGCCAATACCTAACAGTTACCCTCTATTTTATATCATGGTTACCTTTAAAATGTTTGTCTCCCACAGCAAATTGAAAGCTAGCCTAGTAGGCATTCAGTTTCTATTTATTTTCTTAAATGGAAGGGTAAGTCACCTTTTGAAAACAAACTGACTGAGATCCAAGTAGATTAAAAGTGATTTTTGAATGCCCTTTTTATTTTTTCAAGCCAGAATGATCTCTTTCATGCTTTATGACCTAACCCATAAAAAAATAAGACTTCACTCGCTTGCAGACGCCCCTGCAGGCCATCTGGGAAAAATATCAGTCAGGTTCCTACATTTTCTCAACTCACTGTTGACTTTGCTTCCTGCACATCTGGCATCTGAGACATATGGATCACTCCTTAATCAACAGCCCAGAATATCATCACTTTGAGCACCTGTCAGAGAATTCATCCAACGATGGAGTGCAGTTCAGCATTAGCCAAGAGCACAATGGAGACATCTGATTTTCAGAGAGACAGTCTAAGTGGTATGTTAACTCCCCCTTCTTCTTACTTTTCGAAGTTTGATGCCTGCACAAAGTCAGCTTATTAGAAAAACAACAGGTCTGAGCTGTATTCTTCAAGCTTTTCACAGGAGTGATTTTGGTGGGAAAAAGTTATGATTTCCTTTTTTTTTTTTTGGTAGAGGGAAATGTAAGAAATACCCATTTTTGAGAAAAATTTGTCTTTTGCAAAATTGTAATCAAAGTTGCTGCCAATTATAACCCAGTGTTTACTTCCTAAGAGTGAACTGAGTTTTGGCTCCAGCAGAGAAGCAGGAAAAGCCAAAATGTGCCTTCAGACAGAACACAGGCAGGTTCCAAGCCCAGGACCAGGAATGACCAGAGGAAAGATCCATGCTTCCCGGACCACCAGGAGGTTGGTGACAATTGTGTGCAAAGGAATGAAGCTGTTCCAGGGCAACAGAGCATGCTTGGGGGCTGGAATGAGGTGGGGTGTCTTCCATGCCTTCAGAATTAGTCCTTTGGACACGAGCGAGCCCTCATGTGAATCCTAGGGAAGAAAGAAAGACATTTTCTCTCTAAGTGGGATGGGGGACCTTGGACATTTAATTTCAGTTGAGAGACTGAATATACGAATGGACAATGGCCAGACCATATGTAAGAGCAGAACTTGACCTACAACCTGCAGCCACATGCCCAGGAAACCAACCCGTTATTTAGAATAACCAGCCCATGAAGCCAGCCTACTGTAAACCAGACTTGTAGGAAGTCACACGGCTATCTCTAGTGACAATCCACAAAGCCAAACAGTGACTCCTGTAACAATCAGCCCCAAATGGTGGGATTTGATTAGTAACTGATAGCTTCTCTAATTTTCTTTGTTTTTTTTTTTAGGAAGGTTAGCCCTGAGCCAGCATACACCACCAATCCTCCTCTCTTTTGCTGAGCAAGATTGGCCCTGAGCCAACATC
This sequence comes from Equus asinus, assembly GCF_041296235.1. NCBI lineage: Eukaryota > Metazoa > Chordata > Mammalia > Perissodactyla > Equidae > Equus > Equus asinus. The sequence goes on from NC_091792.1 coordinate 121,981,449, forward strand.
TGAGCCCATCTTCCTCTATTTTATATATGAGATGCCTCCCACAGTGTGGCTTGATAAGCCATGCATAGGTCCACACCCGGCACATGAGACCAGAGAAAGCCAATTATGCCCTCCTAACCAATCACACAGGATGCCCCACTTCTAGTTAGCCTGCCTGCAGCCTCCCCATGCCAGCAGCCTCCAATCTGGACAGGCCTGAAGCCTTCCCTTTTTCCCACTCTTTATAAAGCTTTCCCACTCCTCTGCCTGCCTTTGAGTCTTGGCCAAAATGTAAATGATGGTGGCTGACTCCCTTGCTACAGCAAGCTCTGAATAAATAGAGTTTGCTTGTTCTCATTTGATTGGTCTTCGTTTATTTCCACAGAATGTTGAAAGTAATGTAACCTAAATTTGAACCCTCAGCTAGTCAAGTGCGATAGAGCAATATTCATCGAGGGGCATGCATGCAGCATGGTCCCACCCTCTCTGTGCCTGTGCACCCAGTTCCTTCTGTCTGGAATGGTCCTGTCCCTTCTCTTCCCCTTGGAGAAACCCCACCCGTCTTCCCATGCCCAGCAGGAGTGTCCCAGCTTCTGAGGAGCCTTCCCTGCCTATCATCAGCAAAGCGCCATGAATTCCCTTCTTCCTCCATGTTAGAATGACCGCAGCAGTCCCATGCACAATGTCAATAAGAAAGAAACAAATATTTTCTGAGTATTATCTATTTCCTGGGTGCTTCTTACACTCGTCATCTCGCTAAATCCTCTCTTAACTTTGTGAGGCAGGAATTCCTCCCTTCTCTTCACAGACAACGCAAGCAAGACTTTAGCTCACCATATAAAATTGAAGATGTGTCTGTCTTTTCCAATTAGATTTTCAGCTCTTTGATAAGATTATTTCTTACGCATTTTAATTCTTCATGCCGAGCAAATGTTGGACACATGAAAGATGTTTCATAAAGGCTTGGTGAATGAATGAATGAATGAATGAATTGCTACAGGGCAGGGAAAATGAATTTGTTTACAAGCCTAGCCTGGCTTCAAGGACTGATTATTCAAGAGCATGAACCATATGGTTCCTGAAAGCATATAAGTCAAACTTTTTCTTTTACTTAGACCCAGTTTCTCTGGACAGGAAATCAATCATTGGAAAATTCCAGTTGGAGGCTGCAAGTGTTTCTAGCTCTGGCGATGCAGGTTTGGGACCTTTGATGTCTGTGAGTCATGTATTGAAGATTTACCAGGCGGCAGTAGCTTCCTGCCTCAAGTGAGAAGACAAATGTCAGCAGGCGATCTATAACCCGTGCCTAAGCAACGGATGAGGAATTTTCCCTCGTAAGCAGCGTATGTGAGTGTGTCGTTTCGCCCAGCCTTAGGGAGTCCACATCTTTGGTGCCTTTGGTCTACTTAATTATTTTAAGCATTTTTTTGTTCCAAAGTTGTCATAGCAACAGCATCAACAAATATTTTGAAGGGACAGATTTGATTTCTAGCACCCTCAAGTAATGTTTCATTTTTGCCCATTATCTATCATGTTCCTCCACACGTAAGCATTTTATACACTTCAACCACAAAGCAATGTCTACTTTGTATTCTGCCATTTCACGCAACATTAACATTACATCAAAAACATTTTCTTTGTTTCCAAAGGCTTCATATTTAAAAATTTCAATGTCTGCACAACAGTCCATCTTACTAAGCTATTCCCACATTGTTGTACAATTAGTTTACTTCTTATGTTTTAACTACCTTTCAGGTAATGTTGCAGGAAGCATCTTCTTGCATATAGTTTTCGTTTTCCGATGAACATTTCCTTAGAATAAATTCTTAGGAATAGAATTTCTGACATCTTTGCAGCTCCTGTTACATAATACTCTGTTGCTTTGCAGAAATGCTTCTGCTAATTTGAAGAACAGGATGGGAGCTCGAGGAACAGACCTTGCAAGGAACTCTGTGCAGACTTCTCCTTAGGGTGAGAAGCTGGACAATCGATGGAGGCAGCATCTCCTTAAGAGGAATTAAAGGGCCTTTGGTGAGGTAGCCATGTGGGCCGCACATGTAGGAAAAATTAACAACAAGGCTGCCTGGATTAAAATTTTCTGAAGCAAAACTATTTTGCTCTGGCGCTGTGAACTCTCATAATGATGACAGAGGGTTTTCCTTTTCTGCATCCTGAGCTTTGCATCTCATATATCTAGACGTGACTATAAAATCAGAGACTGATTCTTAACAAACACCCTGGAATTCTTTCAGGAAGCAAGGGCCATCTTTCAAAGGTCTTTCCAGAGAAACCTCTTATGTGATTGCTAAAAGCATGAACCCCTTATGGAATTGCATTCATATCCAGTTTTTAAGCTACAAAAGGAAATTAAGACTCACTTGATCTTTTTCTGTATGACGAGAGTGACGAGTGAATCACTTGGTGACCAAGCAGAGAAAAATAGGCTGGGCAGGAATCCTAAGTATAGGTGCCATCCCAGGAGCGCTCTCTATGTGACAGGTTCAGTGCTCAGTCTCATGGAATCCTCACAACTAATGCTGAGAAGGAGGTGCTACTAGGATGCCCATTTAATAAAGCAGGAAACTGAGGCTTGCAAGTGTGAGAGAGGTACTCTGTTCTATAGCAGGGCAGTCACCGGTGTTGCAATCCAGGCCTATTAGACTCCAGAGCTGGAGAGGTTGACCACTCATCATGGGGTGAGGTGGATAAACCTTGCTAACCACAGGGCTGGGCAGTGGAAGAGTTTCCTGAAACAAAGGCAGAGGCTCAGGCCCAGGGGCTGCGTGTGGGCACGAGGGGCAGGGATCCAGGGCACAGCACTCAGGTGGGGACGTCTGGGGCATGGTCTGGAGGATAACTTTGTTATTCTCACCTACTCCCCACGAGAGCCCAAGCTCTGCTGAGGAGCCGCAGCCATAGGAGAACCTTCCGGAGGGTGCCTGGTCTCCATGACTGTGCTCCAGGCTCTGCTGCAACCCCACCATTTCCTCCTGGAGGCCCTTGCAGGCCACTGCCTGCATCTTAATACTTCTCGCCTGGTCCTTGGACACCAGGCATTACTTGCTCAGCCACCAATCCCCTGCCTTCTCCTCCCAGCCCTGCCTCATGTCAGCTCCTGGCTTCCTCCTCTGCATTTGCCCTTCTTACAGCTTCAAGGCATCATGCTTTATTTCCCAAAAATAGCAGGGTGCTAAGTCCTGCTGTCACTCACCTACCTGGTCAGGTCTCTTCCATCAGTCCTACCTGCACCCAACCCCCTGTGCGTTCTTGTGGACGAGATCCTCGTACTGGCTCCTGGCTCCTGCCGCCCTCACCTGCCCCATATTGTCTCCCTCCCTGCCAAGAGCCTCATCCTCACACCCCAGGCCTGATATGGCACCGGAAACTGGAAACATTGTGGAGACAGAAACCTGGGATATAGCCAGAGAGCCAGCACTCACTGTTTACTTGCCAGGTTCACCTATACTATCCCTTTTAATTTTCATGAGAGGAAGGCAATTATTATTTTTTTTCTATTTGACAAATAAGGGAACTGAAGTTCAGAGAACGTAAGTAATTTTCCCAAGGTCACACAGCTAGGAAATGGCAGACCTGGATTTGAATGCAGAATTCTGGCTCTAGAGTCCAGACTTGGAACCACTATGCTACATTGCCGTCTCTGGGTGGGAGGTAAATGAAGGGAAGGGAGTGGAACAGACCTAGAAACTAGAATGTACAGGCCCTGGTTTTACAGTGAGGGTAATTCCAGGGAGGAGGATGAAGTTTGGGAACATTAAGGCACACCAAACATATGTTGACTTGAACTTTTACTATCACATCTGAAAACCTGATTTCCCCAGTCTTTCCCGTCTCCATCAATGGCAATTCTATTCTTTCAGTCATTCAGGTCAAAAAGCTTAGAGCTTTCCTTGACTCTTCTGTTCTTCCTATTTTCCAGCCATCAGAAAATCCTATTGGCTCCATCTCCAAAGGGCAGACTCTGACCACTACTTAGACCTCCACCACGGCTCCCTGGGCTCAGCCACCATCATGTCTCACCTGGATCATCCAACAGCCTCCTCACTGATGGCCCTGCTTCCACGCTTGCTCTGCTGCAGTCTAGTCCGCACATGTCAACCAGAGTGACCCTCTCAAAACACAAATCAGATCCGATCACCTCTCTGCTTAAAACCCACTAATGGCTCCTGTCTCACTCAGAGTACAAACCCAGCTCTTTTCTGAGGCCCGCTCTCATCCCCTCCCAGCTGTCTGATCTTATCTCCCACTACATCCTCTCACTCACCCCTCTCCAGCCTCACTGAAACCCTCACTGTCCCTCAAACATGCCACGCATGCTCCGACCTCAAGGCCAACGGGATATGAGCTGTACATTGCACAGGCTTAAACATCTAGCATTCCCCATCCCTAAATGATGGAACCAAATATCCTGAGAGCTAACTGCAGACCCTCCTTGGCTGTCTGCATTTTGTGAGTTTTAATGCAGTTAGAAGACATTCCCCCCCAAAATCAGGGACTTTGCTTGACACTGATATGTGATCTGGGGATTTGGGGGCACAAATATTTACATTTTGTCTATAGTTAAATATTTTCCCCCCATAGTCTTGACTGTAAGTGTTGGCTACAGGATGGAATCATGACCGTGCCTGTTTGACACTGCAGGACTTTCCAAATAAGGGGAGGGGATATCAGACACTCCTCAATTCATGATTTAGGGCAGGGGTTGGCAACATTTTTCTGTAAAGGTTCAGATAGTAAATATTTTAGGCTTCTGCAGGTCATTGTAGTGTGAAAAGAGCTATAAACAATACATAAATGAATGAGTGTGCTTATATTCCAACAAAATTTTATTTACAAAAAATGGCAGTGGCCATATTTGGCCCACCAGCCATAATTTGCCAACCCCTGGTATAGGGACACATGTGGGAGCCCTAGCCAACATGTGGGAGCACACGTCAGACATGGCATTTCCTTGGGAGCTCCTGGGCAGAAAGGAAATCACATTGTATTTTTTTTCTTGTACTTAGAGTATCTAGCACCTCACCTGAGACATAGTAGACAATTTGTAAAACCTTTCTGGAATAAACGAATGAATGAGATGTTGACTTTGGAGGGGGTAGATCTTTTCCAACACCTACGGAGAGCTCTTGCTCATTTAAACATTTATAAGACAAACATTTATTTGGTGCCCCCATGTGTCAGCACATGCCCCACGTGCTGAGTAAAAACGATGGGATTTTCATCAGACCTCACAGAGCACAGAGCTATCCGAGGAAACAGAAAGAAGGGGCATCAGCACAGTGTGAAAAGCATTAATGGGGTAGTTCAGGGGCGTTGGAGGTACTTTGGGGGTTGGGGGGCACGCTCAGGTTTGTCCCAGGAACAAATGATGATGTTCTAATGTCACTGGACTCTGCACCTGTCAATCAAGCAGGATTTAGTTTGGCTGGGCAGCCAAGGCGTGAGCCCACAAATGAGGGGAGCAGAGCTGACAGAAGTGACGGACTTGGCTGTCTCTATAAACACTAATAAACAGTTTAGCTGCAAGCACCTGCCTTCAATAAGGGAGGCTCAATCTGCTTCCGTAGCAGGGCTTTCCAGCTGTCAATCAAGCGGCCGTCACTTGTGAAGGCTGCGTTAGGAATTTTGATACCATTTTATTTCTCTTCAAGCCTCTTTGAGGGAGTATTATGTTCAGAGCCAGCCTTTTAACAAAGCATTATATTTAATCTTTTTACCACTTTGATCTTTTTCTCTAAAAATTATTTCCGTTATCCCAAGCTTCATTTTGCCTTTTCCGTATCTCCTTTATAAAATTTTCTTTCAGCGATAAAGAGCCTATTAAATTCTGTGAAGCCTCAACCTGTCTTTAATAAAGAAAGAATTACAGGAGCCCTAACAGAAGGTTACTGCCTTCTGAGAGAAATGGATTCACAGTGGGCATGGATTTCTTTTAGAGCGTACATGCTGGAGGCAGTGCCTGTAAGAAAAACGGTAAACGCCATTCCTGCAATTTATCAGAATGACATTTCTTATACTAAAGATAGTCAGACTATAACAAAAGATCTAACGTTCAAGTCATCAGAATCCCAAAAAGAGAGGAAAAAGAGGGTAAAGCTTAAAAAGCACTTGAATAACAGCTGAAAACTTCCTAAATTTGGCAAAAGATTTAAATCCACAGATGCAAGAAGCTGGGTGAATCCCAAAAAGGAATTCAAACCAAGACACATCACAATCAACCTTCTGAAAAATAAAGACAAAGAAAAATATCTTGAAAGTAGAGAGAAACAAAACATTACATAAAGTGGGGGAACAAATTGAATGACATTGGATTTCTCATCAGAAACCATGGAGGCCAGTGGTACATTTTCCAAATGCTAAAAGAAAAGAATTGTCAACCCAGAATCTTATTTTCAATGAAAATATCCTTGGGGCCAGCCCAGTGGTGTAGTGGTTAAGTTCACACGCTCCGCTTTGGTGGCCTGGGGTTTGCAGGTTTGGATCCCAGGTATGGACCTAGCACCACTTGTCAAGCCATGCTGTGGTGGCATCCCACATAAAATAGAGGAAGCTTGGCACAAACATTAGCTCAGCAATAGTCTTCATCAATCAAAAAGAGGAAGATTGGAAACAGATATTAGCTCAGGGCCAATCTTCCTCACCAAAAAAAAAAAAAAGAAAGAAAGAAAGAAAAAAGAAAAAGAAAGAAAGGAAAGAAAGAAAGAAAGAAAGAAAGAAAACATCCTTCAGGAATGAAGGAGAAATAAAAACATTTTCAGATGAAGGAATTAAGAATATGTCACTAGCAAACCTACCCTAAAAGAATGGCTAACTAAAGTTCTCTATACAGAAAGAAAACAATAAAGAAACAAACCTTGGATCATCAAGAAGGAAGAAAGAACACAACAAAAATATCAATAAATACAATAGACTTTCCTTCTCCTCTTGAGTTTTCTAAATTATAGTTGATGGTGGAACCAAAAGAGATAACATTGCCTGCTATGGTTCTAAATGTATGCAGAGAAAATATTTATAATTATTACATTATCAATGGGGAAGATAAAGTGACATAAAGGAAGGTAAGCTTTCTACATTTCATTCAAACTGGTAAAATGGCAGCACCAGCAGAGTGTGTTGTTCTGTATGCATAAAGTTATACTTACAGCAACCACTAAAAAATCTGTATGGAGTTATGCTCAAAAATACTATAGATAAATCAAAATGGATTTATTTCAATTTCAAAAGATGTTCAAGTAATGCACACAAAGGAAAGAAAAAGAAAACAGAAGGATGAAAAGCAGAAATACCAAATAAAACAAAAATTAAAATGGCACACATGCATTAACATCAATAATTACATTAAATGGAAATCGTCCAAATATGCCAATTAAAAGACAGAGATTGGCAGAGTGGATTGTAAAACAGTACTCAACTCCATGCCGTCTATAAGACATTCACTTCAAATATAACCACATAGGCCAGTTGAAAGCAAAAGGATGGAAAAAGTTACATCATATGATCATTAGTCAAAGGAAAGCAGGAGTGTCTACTTTAATATCAGATAAAGTAGACTTCAGAGCAAAGAAAATTACCAGAGACAGAAAGGAACAGTATATAAAGATAAAAAGGCCAATCCAAGAAGAAAATATAGCAATCCTAAATGTGTATTCAACAGAAGTACAAAATATGTGAAGCAAAGTGATAGAACTGAAAGGAGAAATAGACAAATTCACGATTATAGTTGGTGACTTTGATGCCCTCTCTTACAATTGCTAGAACAAATAGAATAAAATTAGCAAAGGTTTAGAAGAACTCAACAACACCAGCAATCAATAAGATCTAATTAACATCTATAGGACACTCTATCCAACAACAGCAGAGTATCCATTCTTTTCAAGTGCCCACAGAATATATACCAAGATAGACCACATCCCAGCCTATAGAACACAGTTCAACAAATTGAAAAGAAATGAAACCATACAGAGTGTGCAGACCATGTTCTCAGACCACAAAGGAATCACACTAGAAATCAACAAAAGAAAGATACATTTAAATTAGCTTGATTTAAATTTAAATTAGCTCCATTGTGGTGATTATTTCACAATATATGTGTATATCAAAACATTACGTTGTAGACCTTAAATAAATAAACAAGTTGATAAATAAACAATTTTTATTTGTTGATTTCACCTCGATAAATCTGGAAAAAAAATTTGTGGGACACAGTTAAGCAGTGTTGAAATTTATAGCGCTACATACACACACTAAAAAAGAAAAAAGTCTCAAATAAATAATGTAAGCTACCATTTCAAGAACCTAGGAAAAGAAGAGCAAACTAAACCTGAAGCAAGTTGAAGGAAGGAAATAATAAAGATAAGAGCTGACACCAATGAAATTGAAACCAAAAAAAATAGAGAAAATCAATGAAAGAAAGAGTCGAGTCTTAGAATAGATCAATAAAATTGACAAACCTTTAGCAAGACTGACAAAGAAAAAGAGAGAGAAGACACAAATTACCAACATCAGGAATAAAGCAGAGAATATCAGGCAGACCCTGCAGACACCAAAAGGATAAAAAGGGAATAGTCTGACTATCTCTACACACGTAAATCTGACGTTTGTTGATAAATTTGACATTGTGTTGACATTAAGTTGATAAACTAAGGTGAAAAGGACCAATCCCTCAAAAAACATAAACTACCATAACTCACCCAATATGAAATCGATAATTTGAATAGCTCTAAAACTATTAAAGAAATTGAATTTACAATTTCAAAATTCCTCCAAAAGAAATCTCCAGGCACAAATGGTTGCACTGAGAATTCTACCAAACACAGTTAAATGTAAAACTATAAAACTTTTAGAAAAAATAAACAAAAGATAAAACCCTCAGGATCTAGGGCTATGCAAAGAGTTCTTAGACGTAACACAAAAAACATGATCCATCAAAGGAAAATTGATAAATTTGACATAATTGAATTTAAAAACTTTTACTTTGTGAGAGACTCTGTTAAGAGGAAGAAAAGACAAACTGCAAACTGGGAGAAAACATTTGCGAGCCATCTATCCAACAAGAGGCTAGCATTTAGAATATATAAAGAACTCTGAGAACTCAATGGTAAAAAAAATATCCAATTAAGAAACGAACAAGGGGCCGGCTCCGTGGCCGAGTGGTTAAGTTCGCGCGCTCCGCTGCGGCAGCCCAGGGTTCGGATCCTGGGCGCCGACATGGCAACGCTCATCAGGCCACATTGAGGCGGTGTCCTACATCCCACGACTAGAAGGACCTGCAACTAAAATATACAACTATGTACGGGGGGGTTTGGGGAGATAAAGCAGAAAAAAAAAAGATTGGCAACAGTTGTTAGCCCAGGTGCCAATCTTTAAAAAAAAAAGAAATGAACAAAAGACCTAAACAGACATTTCACCAAGTGGATATACAGATGGAAAATAAACACGTAAAAAGATGCTCAATGTCATTAGCTTTTAGGGAAATGCAAGTGAAACCACAGCGAGATACCACTACACACCTATCAGAAGGACTCAAGTCAGAAAGAGTGAAAATGTAAAATGCTAGTAAGGATGAGGAGAAACTGAGTCATTCATACATAGTTGGTATGAATGTAAGATGGTACGGCCACTCTGGAAAACAGTCTGACAGTTACTTAAAAAACTAAATACACAACTACCATCCAGCCCAGCAACTGCACTCTTGGACATTGATTTCCAGAGAAATGAAGACTTATGTTTATAGGGAATATTTGCAGCAACTTCATTTGTAATTGCCCAAAACTAGAAACAACCTAGATTGCCTTCAGTGGTTGAGTGGTTAAACAAACTGGAAGGAACTCTTGATATATTTAACAGCCTGGATCAATTTCCAGAGAATTATGCTAAGTGAAAAAAATCAAATCCCAAAAGGTTACATACTATACGATTCCATTTATATAACATTCTTGAAATGTCAAAATATGGAAATTAACAGATTAGAGGTTGTCAGGGGTTAAGGAGGGAGTGGGGGCAAGAGGGAAGTGGATGTCGGTGGGAAAGGGCCACACGAGGGATCCTTGTGGTGTTGGAAATGTTCTGTGCCCTAATTGTATCAATGTCAATATTGTGGTTGTGATATTGCACTATGGTTTTGGAAGATGTTATCACTGAGAGAAACCAGGTAACAGGTACACTGGATCCCTTCTGTATTATTTCCTACAGCTACATGTAAATCTAAAATTACCTTAAAATAATAAGTTTAATTTAAAAAATTCAGTAATGAGAGGCTGCAAAAAATCTGAATCAGGAAGTTTTTATTGAGCCTTTACTATGCCCAGGGACCATTTCAGGAGCTAAGGATACACAAAATCAAAGAGGTTAATTCCGTGCGCTCATGGGGTTTATAGACTAGTGTGGGAGAGAGAGAATTAACAAAGAAATAGACTCATAATGTTCAGTGTTGGCAAGTGCTATTACTGAAAATAAAAGAATTTAAAGAGATAGTGATTGGAGGAAAGGGTAGGAGCCTTTTAGGTAAGGTGATCTAGGAAACCCTCTCAGGAGAAGATGGCATCTGTGTGGAGACTTAAGCCAGTTGGATTGAGACATGTTGCATTGAGATTACATTTGGGTATAGATTTCCAGATAGAGATGTCCAGAAGGTAGCAATAAAGGCATAGATTTTGGAATCATTTTCGTGGGGATGAATATGTAATAGTCATGGAAATAAATGAGATAACTAAGGGTGAGAACATCGAGAGAGGAGAGATAGAACCAAAGACACAATCTTCATGAGTCAATATGAACATTCTCCCTCTCCCAGTGAGCCTCCTTTGGACTGGGCTAAGCTTGATCTTCTCGGTTTTCTTTGTGAGTTCCTCATTTTCTTCTAATCCTCCTAGCATTGGAGTTAACCAGCCATCAGTCCTTGGATCTCTTTTCTTCTCTATCTCTACCACTCCCTTGGAGATCTCATCCAGTCTAGACCCTTCTCCCGAGCTCCAGAGCTCAGAGTCTCTTATATTCATCTTCTATCTTCACTCCATTTGGGTATTAAGCTAATTTTCTGGAATTAAGTTTGGGAACATAGGTATGGATAGAGCAGAAATGCAGGAAATTTCTAACAGATCCTACAGTTCACTATCTCGAGTTAGAGCATCACGGCCCAAAATTTTATCAAGAGGCTTTCCTTTAGGTTTCCTTCAAATTCTTTCTATTCTTATTGGCATAAATATTGTTTGTATACTTTATTTATAGTCTATGTATTGCAAATACTCTAGAGCAAAAAATACAATAGTGATTAAAAATGAAGTAAGAAAAATGGAATGGATGGGATGATCTTATTACCTCCTTTTCTAATTTTGTTTAAATCAGTCCCATTAATAAAGATGAGTTTCACAGAGGCAGATATCATCAAATAATTTCTATTTCAAGCTCCAGACACATTTCCCTGTGAAATGTGTGCATATTTTCCAGTCCATAGTGAGCCATTTCCAAGTGGTCAGAAATATCTCACATAATTAAAAGTCCTTCCAAGTCACTTTAATGTTTGGTCAGTTTCATGAATCCTATATATTTAGGCTAAAAAGCCAAACCACACTTTCATTACATTACCACTGCATTTTGAACAGAGATGCAATGAGGGTAGTTACCACTTCCTATGGAAGTTGTTTGCCTATCTTGAGAAAAAGATCAGTATTTCTTTTTCAATTTATATCTTCAGTGCCAGTAAAGTATGTGTTAGTTGTCTATTTCTGTGTAGCAAATTACCCTAAAACTTGGTGGTTTAAAACAACAACACTTCTTGTCTCACAGTTTCTGTGGGTCAGAAATCTGGGCATGGCTTAGTGGGGGCCTCTGAATTGAGGTCTCTCACAAGCTGCAATGATGTCAACCTGGGCTGCAGTTAACGCAAGGCCAGACGGCAGTACGACACACATCCGGGCTCACTCACATAGTTCACAGAATTCAGTTTCTTGCCTCATGACCCTCTCTATAAGGCCGCTTACAACCTGGCCACTTATTTCATGAGAGAAAGCAAAGAAGAAGAGGCCTGAGAAAGATAGAGACAAAGAGACAGAGACAGAGAACAAGAACAAAACTTACAGTCTTTTGTAATCCAATCTTGTAGGATATTCCATCACTTTTACTGCGTTCTTTTTGTTAGCAGCAAGTCCTTAGGCCCAGCCCACACTCGAGTGTAGGGGAATATTTAAGTGCACAGTACCAGGAGGTGGAGACGGTAGGGAGACATTTTAGAAGCTGTCTACCACATGATGCCTGGGTATTTGTTGAGTGAATGAATAACCAGATAAATGAGGTTATATGGTCTGATGCCAATCCTTCTGAAGAAAGAAACTGTAGGACACCCTTGACAAAGTCAATCCATCTGATCGAACACTTCTAGATCAAAGCACATTGCAATGAAGTTCCGTTCTTGGAAGGCTCTAAGGATCAGAGAGTTAGATGTTCTTGCAACTGTATTGAAGCAGTGGGACATGGAGAGGAACTTCCCTAAAATGTTTATTTCCATCTGGTTGGGATCTGCCAACCTGGCTGCGGAAGGTAGGCATTTCCACTGAGCTGTCACTGACTCACTCAAGAAAACTCAGGCTTATAAAAATCTTGGGCATGTAAAAAAATCTTTCCTTGATTAAACAAAAAACATGGTTATCAGCCCAAGAAAAATCCCCTTTTGAATCAACAAATCCATCCAACAGAGAACAAGAAAGACTTTAGGCTAGTAAATGAGTGAATACAAATATCAAATGACCTTTGCAGTTAGCTATCTCAGTGAGTCTGGTGTGCATGCTGGATGCAGAAACCATGCCTCTGGGCTATGCCAAACACCAGGCCTGGACCAGCCCCAAAGTAAGAACCATATTCCTATAAAACAAGCAATACTCCTATAAAAATCCTGAAGCACAACTCTGCTGTCTTTTTTCCCCAGAATTTGTGGCTGTCAGTTGTTCCAGATTCCCAAAACAAAGCCCTGCTACAGCCAGAGCTGTTCCCGCCAGTAGCAAGGTTAGGTGGTCACCACTGCATGCCAGAGGAGGATGTCCCCTTTTCTCTCATTGGTCTGTAACAGCCTCAGAGATGCCTGAAGCTGAAGCAGGATCTAAGTAGGAGATATTCCCTTTAAATGTTTCTCGCCTGATTGGAGACACACACCAGCTCATAAATAAAGATGAATACATCAGATTACAAGCTGAAATTGGGTAAGCCAAGCTCCTGAGAGTTAAGTCTAGGGCAAAGCAGTTGGGGGCACGCCTGGAACTCTCTGGAAGGTCTGGCTAAGTGCCTTGGGGCTGCCTGTAAATGGGAGAGAGGAGATCCACAGCAGCTCTGCCACCTCCCAGACTATTGTGCACCAACTATATTGAACACATTATCTCTGACCCATCTCATGATCCCATTGGAGACCATTGACACCATTTTTCCAATGAGAAAGCCAAGGTTTAGGAGACTAAGGGACAGGAGGAGGCCGAGCTAGGATTTGAGAACAGCATGTCCAGCTTTCTTGCCACAACATGACTACTATTTGGGGTCTGTGATGGGTTGAATCATATCGCCCCAAAGCTCCTGTCCACCCAGAACCTCAGAATGTGACCTTATTTGGAAATAGGGTCTTTGCAGATGTAATCAGTTAATCAAAATGAGGTTGTGCTGAATTAGGGTGGGCCCTAAATCCAAAGACTGGTGTCTATTTTATGGGTGAAAGGAGACGGAGATTCAGACACACAGACACATACACAGGGAAGAAGGCCGTTTGAAGATGGAGGCAGAGACTGGAGTGATGCAACTGGCAACCAAGGAACTCCAAGGATTGCTGGGAGCCACCAGAAGCTCAGAAGAGACAAGCAAGGATTCTTCCCCAGAGACTTCAGAGGGAACATGACCCTGCCAACACTTTATTTAGGACCTGTAGCCTCCAGAACTGTGAGAGAATAAATTTCTGTTGTTATAAGCCACTCCATTGGTGGTACTTTGTTATGGCAGCTCTAGGAAACTAATACAAATTCCCTGAAATGGACTCAAACCTATGTGTTCTTTACTATTGCTCCCAGAACTTTTAATTATACCATTTAAAGCCTAGGCCTCCAAATAAACATTTCCCAAGCAGAACCACCACAGTGATTTCCTTTTCTGTTTCCCCTTACACTCTTCCTTCAGGTCCAGCATTTTTTGTATCATGGTTCACATTTTTACACACTTCAAGGGCCAGTGAGAGATTCAATCCTGGATCACAACACCTACTGGCCCCCAACCTCTTTCCCGCATCTCACATTTCTTCTCACCTGATCAGGCGAGTCCTACCTAAGAGGCCCAGTGCTGGGTACCACACACGCCAGCCACCCAGGTACTCCCAGCCTGTGAGACCCATGTTTCCAAATCATAATGGTGTGAATATAGGTTGTAGGATTTTATTCAAAAGGAACCACACTCTTTAGTCTTTTCTATGGGATAGCTCCTACATTCACATTAACCAAGTTTGTGGATGTCACCACAGAGAGCCAGATTCTCTTTAAAAATTCTTTGACTGAACCACCTTCTTTCATAGAGCTCCGAAAAAATGGCAGTCTAGCTATTGTCCTCGGTCATGTTCCAGCAAGGTCTGCATTCACTTAACTTTATGAATTTGGGTTCTGTGGTTTGGATTCCATCCCTGCTCCCCCACTGCCCTCTTCCCAATTGAAAGCCTTCTAATCCAGGATTTCTGACGAAGTCTGGGGCTGGGGAAGCTAAATGGAGTATCCCATTCTTTGTTTCTTGCTGCCCCCTGCTGGGCAAATCATTGCTGCTTCTTTTTTAAATAAGGAAATGAACAGCCAGGTTCCTAGGTGTGGATGGGTGAGGGAGGAGCAAAGTGCCTTAGAAGGAGAGACAGAGTCAGACAACTTCTATTATTTGAGGTTCTCAGTTTGTTAAAAAAAAAAAATAAAGAAATGGAAACTGTGATATTTAAAACATGTTTATATTTAGCAGATTGCTATTTTTAAACACACACAAATACAGTATGTCGTAACTATGCTCCCACAAGATAATTAGATTTGTAAAAGTATCAACTGAAAGTACACCACTGGTGGTTTGGCCTAGTAATAGGATGTAGGGGTCTTCTTTCAATCTCTTAGTACATCTTGCTCTGTGACTGCATCCCACACTGCATTTGGGATAACGGGAGGCCCGTTTCCACAGTGAGGTAAGGCCTGTGGCCTTCCCAACCTCCCAGTGACAGCGCTGAGGAGACTGGCTCTCCTAGATTCTGTAGTGAGGGGGTAGGAGGAAGGGGAGGGGGAGGCAGGGAGTGCAGAGTCCCTGATCAGTCTTCCCAGCACCCCCACAAGCCAAGGTGGAAGGTTGTGTTCCCTCTTCCACTGGTCGCCATCTTTGTTAGAAAAGTTCTCTTGAGGGTAGAAAGGCCTCTGAAGTGCCTGTTTAGAGCTTCTCTAGGACGGCCAGTTACCCCCAGGCACTGCCCCAGAGCTGGAGGCCATCAGAAGAGCCTGGAGCCAAGCCCCGATGCCAGAACTTGGCTGCAAGAGCAGAAGAAAGGCCACTAAGACAGCTTCCCCACTGCTGGCTGCCCGACGTGAGAAAGCCATGGCCTACCTCTGCTTCCTGCTGCAGACAAACCAGGATTCTGCTCAGATTTCAGACCACAACCTTATCCCAGAGAGTCAAGCCCTCTGGGGAAAATGCAGTCTCCTCCCAGCAGGGCCCAGTTCACCATGCTGTGTATACTAAGAATCATGCTGCTTCTAGGTCTGTTCCACCCCATTTCCCTTCCCCATCATGTTCTTACTCAGTGGGTGCCAAAATAATTCAGTTAGCAATATTATTTGTTTCTTTTTCACTGTAAGTCAGTTGAAATGAGCTTTGTCATCTAAATTAGTTGATCGAAGATGCTGGGACAGTGAATCAGAATCAAATTTAAGTTGATGTGAAGGAACTAATGGAAATGACAACACGTACTGTTCTTCCTGCCTGAGTCTGTGGGTTAAAATTCATACTCATTTGTCCAGACATCTCTTGTATTCCACCAGCTACCCCTAAAATCAATATCTCTAATGTGGAACCTTCTTCCAGAGCTGCTTCTATCTCCCAATGTCCCCCTAGTTGTGAGTAATTGAGAGTAAGGCTTTAAAAACTTGGTGGCAATTTGGCGTTGCTGTAACATCTACATGCAAAACCATTGGACTCGTCTCCTGGAATGGAGCAGAGGCTGGTTTGGGTGTTGTCACACTCAAGTGGTGGGTCGCATGTGGGTGAGGGTGCACTAATCCTGCCCGTTAGGATCACATATTGGTCTGAGATGAACTGGAAAAAAAGTCCAATCTTTCCCTACAGAGAATTTAAGAAGCGCAGAGGAGAAGACATCATCTGCCTCTTGCCTGAAGGGAGGTGACCATGGCCTCTCTGTGTATAGGGACTTCCACTTTCTCCTTCTCCCACTAGAATGTGAGTCCCAGGAGAGCAGGGTTGTGCTGTCTTGCTTACCACAGAACCCTGTGCTCGAATGGTGATGGACACATCAGAAGCACTCGATAAATATGTGTTGACAGCCCCTCTGCCTCTGGTCAGCAACGACCCCAAAACCAATACGTTTTCTATGCTGCGGTCAGAACAATTTTTCTACAGCTCAAATCCGATCAAGACCCTTTCATGCTTAAGATCCATCATGATTCTTCAGGTGTCAGGGTGAAGTCAAAGGCCCTTAAGACAGCTGATGTGGGCCTTGACCTGCATTCCAGCCACACTGAACTCTTACCTCTTGCTAAAGGGCCATGTCTTCTGGCCTCCAGACATTCATCTAGGCTCTTCTATCTGCTTGGCATTCTCTTTGCACTTCTTGGCCAGTGGTAACTCCAGGTCTCAGCTCAGCTGAGTGTGTCACTCCCCAGGGTGACATGGATCATGTCCTATGGCAATTTTTTTTCTGTATGCCCACTTGATGATGGGTCTGTGCCAACCTGATCCACCATTGTAGTCACCCCAAACTAAGCCGATAGTTGTCGCATGATGGGTAGGCGATACACATAATGGTGTCTTTGTACCAGAGGTGAGCAGGGCTCCAGAGGTATTAATCATGACAGAGTGGGCAGTCACCTCTCACTCTGGCTGGTGAAGAGTGGCAAACTCAGGTTCAAATCTAGACATTTACCAGCTGGGAGACAGACCATCTTTATATAACCTCTCCGTGCCTCAGTTTCCATCTGTAACATGGGGCTTGTGATTGTACCTGGATCAAAGGAGGTAGAGCTCTCATCCCAGGGCCTCAAAATAAATGCTTAATTTGCATTAATTAAGTGCTTAGTTAATGTTGGTTGTGATTATTAACCATTACCCCTGAGACCCCTGGCATTCTGCTCTTTTCCTTTCAAGCTACTACGACCTCCTGTAAGGGCTTCCACTGAACAAGAAGTGGTATAAGCCCCTCCCTTCTGTTCCTCTAGTCCCTTGATAGGACCTTCCTGGAAAGGTATTGGCTGCTAATCACCACGTTATCTTAAAAATAGCAAATAGGAGCATATCATAGAGAACAGACATGAGATTCTTAAACCAACTCAATTTCTTATATGATTTCCTGAAATCCACATGCTTGACTTTATTTTGGAGGTTGGGGAGGGGGCACTGGGGTGACAATTTATCCAACTTCTCTCTTTCAGGCTTTCTTGAAGGCTCCCTTTTCAAGATTAGACAGAAAAACAAGTTTGATGAGGAAATTCTTCTCCGTGCTTGCAAGTTGCAAGAGGGGGATAGGATTTAAAAGTCCTCCAGGTGGCCACTGCCATGATGATGATAATGGAAATAATAAAATGAACAACAATAAAACTGTTTATGGATGGCACTTGTTACTACGGGATCAAAATTGCTGTTCTCATTTCACTGCTGCTAAGTGGCAGAAGCTGGCAATGAGAGCAAGTCTAGTCTTCTGTTATGCAGAAAAGGTCACAGGATAACCTTTCCTCACCCAGGACTGTATGATTTTGTGCCAAGCAATGTGGTATCTCATACAAGGTCGCTCCTGGTCGACCACCAATTTCTTTCCGTCCCTTAGACGCAGGAGTGCCGATAGGGCCAAACTATGTTCACCTTGTAGAATTGTGTCTGTGCACATGAGAGTCTGTGCATGTGTGTGGATGTGTGCGTGCATGCACACATTAGGTAGTTGCTATAGTTCAAGTCTCTGTTTAAGTGTTCTATTTGCTAATCATCCCTCCCTTATTTTATTTTTAGTTCAACCTTTCAAAATGAAATAAACACAGTTTGATTGAATAAACATAATGAAATAGATATTTTAGACTTTTTCTTTTTTTTAATGGATTCATTCTAAACTTGATAGGAGGGATAAAGTTGTTTGGAATCCATACTCACCCTGGGACACAAGAAATTTTTCTCTATGCAGTAATTTCTATCACCACATATTTTTAAAAATTATTTTACTAAGGTTATATTGGTTTATAACATTGTATAATTTCAGGGGTACATTTATCAGTTTCTGTATAGACTGCATCGTACTCACCACAATAGTCTAGTTTTTACTCGTCACCTTACATATGTGCCCCTTTACCCTTTTCGCCTTCTCCTCAACCCCTTCCCTTCTGGTAACCACTAATCTTTTCTCTTTATCCATGTGTTTGTTTATCTTCCACAAATGAGTGAGGTCATACAGTGTTTGTCTTTCTCTGTCTGGCTTATTTTGCTTAACATCATACCTTCAAGGTCCATCCATGTTGTTGCAAATGGCAGGATTTTGTCCTTTTTACGGCTGAGTAGTATTCCATTGTATATATAAACCACATCTTCTTTATCCATTCATCAGTAAGTGGGTACTTGGGTTGCTTCCACATCTTGTCTATTATGAGTAATGCTGCAATGAACATAAGGGTGCATAAATCTTTTTAAATTGTTGATTTCAAGTTCTTTGGACAAATACACAGTAGTGGGATAGCTGGGTTGTATGGTATTACTAGTTTTAATATTGTGAGAAATCGCCACACTGTTTTCCATAGTGGCTGCACCAGTTTGCATTCCCACCAGCAGTGTGTGAGGGTTCTCTTTTCTCCACCTCCTCTCCCACATTTGTTGTTTTTTGTCTTCTTAATTATAACCATTCTGACTTGTGTAAGGTGATATCTCATTGTAGTTTTGATTTGCATTTCCCTGATGATTAGTGATGTTGGACATCTTTTCATGTGCCTGTTGGCCATCTGTATATCTTCTTTGGAAAACGTCTGTTCATATCCTCTGCCCATTGTTTGTTTTTTGTTGGTGAGTTGTATGTGTTCTTTATATATTTTGGAGATTAACCCCTTGCTGGATATATGATTTGCAAATATTTTTCTTTTCCAGTTGGTGGTTTGTCTTTTTGTTTTGATCCTGGTTTCCTTTGCCTTGCAGAAGTACTTTAGTCTGATGAAGTCCCACTTGTTTGTTTTATCTTTTGTTTCTTTTGCCCAAGGAGACATGGTACTCGGAAAGATCCTTCTAAGACAGATGTCAAAGAGTGTATTGCTTGTATTTTCTTCTAGGAGTTTTATGGTTTCACGTCTTACCTTAAAGTATTCATTTTTTTTGAGGAAGATTAGCCCTGAGCTAACTGCTGCCAATCCTCCTCTTTTCACTGAGGAAGACTGGCCCTGAGTTAACATCCATGCCCATCTTCCTCTACTTTATATGTGGGATGCCTACCACAGCATGGCATGCCAAGCAGTGCCATGTCTGCATCCAGGATCCAAACTGGTGAACCCCAGGCTGCCGAAGCAGAATGTGCAAACAATCGCTGTGCCACTGGGCCAGCCCCACCTTCAAGTCTTTTATCCATTTTGAGTCAATTTTTGTATATGTCGAAAGATAATGGTCTACTTTCATTCTTTTGCATGTGGCTGTCCAGTTTTCCCAACACCATTTACTGAAGAGACTTGCCTTTCTCCACTGTATGTCCTCAGCTTTTTTGTCAAAGATTAGCTGTCTGTAGATGTGTGGTTTTATTCCAGTACCATGCTGTTTTGATTACTATAGCTTTGTGGTATATTTTGAAGTCAGGGATTGTGATGCCTGCAGCTTTGTTCTTTTTTCTCAGGATTGCTTTGACTCTTCAGGCTCTTTTGTTGTTCCATATAAATTTTAGAATTCTTTGTTCTATTTCCGTGAAGAATGTCATTTGGAATCTGATTGGGTTGCATTGAATCTGTGGGTTGCTTTTAGTAGTATGAACATTTTAACTATGTTTATTCTTCCAGTCTATGAGCACGCAATATCTTTCTGTTAATTTATGCTTCTTCGATCTCTTTCAATAATATCTTATAATTTTCAGTTTATAAGTCTATCACCTCCTCAGTTAAGTTTATTCTTAGATATTTTATTCTTTTTGTTGCAATTATAAATGGGATTGTATTCTTGAGTTCTCTTCCTGCTGTTCATTATTAGCATATAGAAATGCAACTGATTTTTCTAAGTTGATTTTGTACGCAGCAACTTTGCTGTAGTTGTTGATTATTTCTACTCCTTTCCTGTGGATTCTTTAGGGTTTTCTACATATATAATCATGTCATCTGCAAGCAGCAAGAGTTTCACTTCTTCTTTTACAATTTGGATTCCTTTTATTTCTTTTTCTTGCCTAATTGCTCTGGCCAAAACCTCCAGTACTACATTGAATAGGACTGGTGAGAGTGGGCACCCTTACCTTGTTCCTGTTCTCAAAGGGATGGCGTTCAGTTTTTCACATTGATTACAATGTTGGCTGTGGCTTTGTCATAGATGGTCTTTATTATGTTGGGGTACTTTCCTTCTATTCCCATTTTATTGAGAGCTTTTACCATAAATGGATGTTGGATTTTGTCAGATGTTTTCTCTGCACCTATTCAGATGATCACGTGATTTTTATTCCTCATTTTGTTAATGTGTTGCATCACATTTATTGATTTGCAGTTGTTGAACCACCTCTGCATCCCTGGTATAAATCCTGTTGCTCATGGTGCGTGATCCTTTTAATGTATTGCTGTATTTGATTTGCCAATATTTTGTTGAGGATTTTTGCATCTATGTTCATCAGAGATATTGTTTTTGAGTTTTCCTTCTTTATGTTGCTCTTGTCTGGTTTTGGTTTTAGGGTAATGTTGGCCTCATCGAATGAGTTAGGAAGCATTTCATCTTCTTCAATTTTTTGAAATACTTTGAGAAGGATTGGTATTAACTCTTCTTTGAACGTTTGGTAGAATTCCCCAGAGAAGACATCTGGTCCTGGACTTTTGTTTTTTGGAGGTTTTTGGTTACTGTTTCAATTTCCTTACTTGTGACTGTTCTTTCAGATTCTCTATTTCTTCTTGATTCAGTTTGGAGAGGTCGTATGAGTCTAAGAATTTATCCATTTCCTCTAGGTTATCCAGTTTGTTGGCGTATAGTTTTTCATGGTATTCTCTTATAATCCTTTGTATTTCTGTGGTATCTGTTGTAATTTCTCCTCTTTAATTTTTAAGTTTATTTATTTGAGGCTTCTCTCTTCTCTTCTTAGTGAGTCTATCAAAGAGTTTGTCGATTTTATTTATCTTCTCAAAGAACCAGCTTTTGTTTCATTCATCCTTTCTATTTTGTTTTTTAGTCTCTATTTCATTTATTTTGGCTCTAATTTTATTTTTTTCCCTCCTTCTGCTTACTTTGGCCTTTGTTTGTTGTTCATTTTCTAGCTCTGTTAGGTGTAGCTTAAGATTACTTATTTGAGATTTTTCTTGTTTGTTGAGATAAGCCTGTAATGCTATAAATTTCTCTCTTGGTACCACTTTTGCTGCATCCCTTATGAATTGATATGTTGTTCTTTCATTTTCATTTGTCTCCAGGTATTTTCTGTCTCTTCTTTTGATTTCTTCATTGATCCAATGGTTGTTCAGTGGCATGTTGTTTAGTCTCCACATATTTGTGACTTTCCCGGCCTTTTTTTTTGTAGTTGGTTTCTAGTTTCATAGCATTGTGGTTGGAAAAGATGCTGGATATGATTTCAATCTTCTTAAATTTATTGAGGTTTGCCTTGTTTCCCAACATATGGTCTGTCTTTGAGAATGCTCCATGTGCACTTGAGAAGAATGTGTATTCTGCTGTTTTTGGATGGAATGTTCTATATATGTCTATTAAGTCCAACTGTTCTAGTATTTCATTTAAGGTCGCTGTTTCCTTGTTGACTTTTTGTCTGGCTTCTCTGTCCATTCATGTGAGTGGGGTGTTGAGGTCCCTCCCCTACAGTTATTGTGTTGTTGTCAATTTCTCCCTTTAGGTCTGTTAATAGTTGCTTTACATACTTTGGTGCTCCGGTGGTAGGTGCATATAAATTCATAAGTGTTATATCCTCTTGGTGAAATGCCCCTTTTATCATTATATATTGTCTCACTTTGTCACTCATTGTCTTTTTTATCTTGAAGTCTGCTTTGTCTGATATAAGTATGGCAACACCAGCTTTCTTTGGCTTGCCATTTGCTTAGAGTATTGTCTTCCATCCCTTCACTCTGAGCCTGTGTTTACCTTTAGAGCTGAGATGTATTTCCGGGAGGCAACATATTGTTGGGTCTTGAGTTTGAGGGTTTTTTTTTTTTTTTTGGTAAGGAAGATTGGCCCTGAGCTAAAATCCATTGCCAATCCTCTTCTTTTTGCTTGAGGAAGATTGTTGCTGAGCTAACATCTGTGCCAATCTTCCTCTATTTTTAGTATGTGGGATCCCGCCACAGTATAGCCCAATGAGAAGTGTGTAAGTCTGTGCCCAGGATCTGAACCCACAAACTCTGGGCCACCAAGGTGGAGCTCGCATACTCAACCACTGTGCCACCAGGCTAGCCCCATGGAGTCTCGTTTCTTAATTCATCCAGCCACTCCTTTGTCTTTTGATTGGAAAATTCAATCCACTTACATTTAGAGTGATTGTTGATGTATGAGGGCTTAATACTGCTATTTTGTCTCTTGTTTTCCAGTTGTTCTACATTTCCATAGTTTCCTTTCCCTTTTATTTCTACTGCCATTTCAGTTTGGTGGTTTTCTGTGATGGTTTTCTCAGGTTTCTCTTTATTTATGATTTGTGGATCTGCTCTGAGGTTTTGTTTAGTGGTTACCATGAGGTTTGTAGAAAAGATCTTATTGATGAAATAGTCCATTTTCTGATAGCATATTATCTCCATTACCAAAAGCAGCTTTCATCCCTTTCCTCTTACCCTTCTGAGATATTGTTGTCACAAATTATTCTTTTTGTGTTTTGAGTTTGTGACTAAATTGAAGTATTTATGATTATTTTTCATGCTTTCCTTTCCTTTATCTTTTATGTTATTGTTTAGTAACATATTCTGATATAGAGCTGCAATTTTCTGATCCTATCTGCTATTTATCTTCTTGCTCTACATTTTGTAAACCTTTTCTTTTTAGTTTTTAGGTGGAAGGGCTCTTTTCAACATTTCTGGTAAGGTAGGCCTAGCGGTGATGAACTCCCTCAGTTTTTGTTTATCTGGGAAACCTTTTATTTCTCCATTGCATCTGAAGGATAGTTTCACTGGATAGACTATTCTTGGCTGAAAGTTTTTGTCTTTCAGTATTTTGAATATATCATTCCATTCTCTCCCAGCCTGTAAGGTTTCTGATGAGAAATACGCTGAAAGCCTGTTAGCGGTTCCTTTGTAGGTTATTTTCTTCTTCCTCGCTACCCTTAATAGTTTTTTTTTTGCCATTGACTTTTGCCAGTTTTAATATTATATGCCCTGGAGGTCTTTTTGCATTGATGTAATTAAGAGTTCTATTGGCTTCATATACTTGTAAGTTCAGTTCTTTCCCAGGTTTGGGAAGTTGTCAGCTATTATTTCTTTGAACAAGCTCTCTGCTCCTTTCTCCCTCCCTTCTCTCTCTGGAATACTTATAACCCTTACATTGCTTTTCCTAATTGAGTCTGATATTTACCGAAGAATTTCTTCATTGTTTAAAAATCTTCGTTCTCTTTCCTCCTCCACCTGAAGCATTTCTAGATTTCTGTCTTTTAGGTCACTTATTCTCTCTTCCATAAGGTCAGTGTTATTTTTTATTGTTTCTAGATTACTTTTAATCTCATTAATTGCATTATTCACATCCAGAATTTTTGTTTCATTTTTTTCAGAGCTTCAGTCTCTTTGGTGATGTATTCCTCCTGCTCATTAATTTTATTAACGATTTCATTGAACTGTCTTTCTGAGTTTTCTTGTAACTCATTGAGTTTCTTTATAACAACTATTTTGAATTCTCTGTCATTTAGATTGTAAATTTCTCTGACTTCAAGGTTGGATTCTGGAGACTTGTCATTTTCCTTCTGCTCTGAAGTGCTACCGTAGTTCTTTATGGTGTTTGATGAATTGATCCTTTGCCAGAACATTTATGGTAGTATCAGGTCGCAGATTCCACCTGCCACTGCTGGTGGGGAGAAGGAGCTGTATTCTATGATCTCTCCCCATCTCCTGGAAGTTGTGTGGGTAGGGCTGCTCTGTGCTTCTGCAGGCTGGCTGCAGACACTTGGGGGAGTCACACATGCATGCACAAGTGGGGCCTCTGTCACTCTAGTGACAGCGGGACAGCTGAGGTCAGCCAGGGACTGGCTGAGCTGCTGTGCTAGGCAGGAGGGGAGGGGCACTTTCTTTTGGGTGCAGGCTGGCTCTGCACTCACAGGCAGTTTGGCTGAGCTGCTATGCTTGGTAGGCAGGGCTCCTTCATGAGGGCTAAGCTGCCATCACTTGGTGGGTAGCATTCCCGCAGGTGGGGCTGCCGCAGCATGGTGGGTACTCTCATGGGCCAGACTATCACTCTGAAAGTATTCACATGTCCCAGGCTGCCCCTGCCTCCTCTTACAGTTGCGCCAGGCTTTGTGTGAGGACCTGCAACCTAGATCACTGCTGCCAGGGATGGGGAGTGGTCTGCTCACCTCGTTCCACTGCTTCCCAGGAATTCAGTCAACCCACCTTCAGATGTTGGTTCTGTGGATCTCTCAGGTGTCCTGTTGTGCTGTGTGGGGCATCCTCTGTTGGTTAATGAATATCCATTGAGTTGTAACTTAGAGGGGAGAGACAAAGGGAACAATCACTCCACTATGATGCTGACATCACTCATATCATGACATATTAATTACAAGAATAAAAGTTTTGTTAAGCAGTGACCTAAAAGAGTAGGTTTTAAAAATACCTAAAAGACACCCTGAGAGTGATTTAGTCCAGTGGTTCTCAAACTTGAGCATACATCAGAACCACCTAGAGGGCTCATTCAAACACTGATGCTGCTTGTGGGGTGGTGAACACTCCATAGAGTTTCTGGTTCAGAAAGTCTGAACCGGGGCTCAAGAACTGGCATTTCTAACAAGTTCCAGGTCTGGAGAGCACACTTTGAGAACCACTGATTAGCCCACTGGTTCTGAGACTTGACTACATAAAACTTAATGATACCTGGACCCCACCTCCAGTGACTGTGATTTAATGTCTATGGAGTATGACCTGAGCATTTGAGATTTGTAAAGCTCCACAGATGATTGTAATGTAGCAAAGTTTGAGAACCACTGATATTGGGAAAAAAATAATGTGAAGAACAATGAGGGTATTGGACCCCCAGAGTGTGTGAAAGGGTAGCCCATCTCTTTCAGATGATGGTTGTCCTGGACAGTGATAAACGGGTGGGTGAGGAGATGGCTTGTGTGCAAAGTCTCAAAGTACATGACTTGTTAGCAGCAAATTTGCCTGGCAGTGGTTCTCAGGCAACTGCCACTGCTGCCCCATCACACACTGGAAAAACTACTGGGGCCACTGCCCCATCAGGAACTTCACGTTGTAACCCTCTGGCACCCCTGGAAGCCAGACATCTCCAGTGCTGCCCTCACCAGTAAAACAGGTCCCCCCCAAAGTAGAAGTCTCACCTGAATGAGCCTGACTAGAGAAGCCCAATCACATGCCCTGCCCTGCCTGTTCCAGAAGCCTCGGGAGGCAGGGTCTTACTGAACCTGGCCATGGAAGTCCGAGAATGCCTCCAAATATCGCAAAGTTCCTCTGCGGCCAGGGAAGGTGACAAGGTGAGATTATTATTCCTCAGGCCCTTGGCTCCTGCGTTTCTTTTCTGAGCTGCCATGACCTTCTCATGAGTGTCCTCTGCCCCACAAGCAGGACTGAAACCAGTCTTCCTGGTTCTCTCTATCCTCAGTTTCTTTCATGGATGGGTTTTACTGCCAGTCACTGCTCTTTTCAAATGCATCATGACAGCATTAAAGAAAAGAACTACTGTGCCTGTCTTATGTGAAATGCTGCCTCTTTGGCCAGAAAAAAGGAGATGAATGGATTAACCACGCCAGAACACTGTTCACACACTGATTCTCACGTAAGGAACACCAAGGGTGAAGCCATTTGGAATGCTGCTGCCTAGGGCTGTTCTGAATTCCTGATATAAAACAGAAAAGGAGTTTTGACAATCCCAATGGAGTTGGAACACATCTAATTGCTCAAGTTGTGGCCATGCGGTGGCCTGGCCTTCCCTGGAAATGAGAGTCAATGGCAAGTCTTAGGGGTGCAAATTTCATTTGTTTCTCCAGAAACCATCTGCATGGCTCCATGAATGCAGGGTGCATCTTCCTTGTCATTCTTCTCCAGTCCTGGTGAGAGTACCAAGTCACAGCCCATGCATAGGACTCTGCACTATAGTCTGCCCTGTCATCTCACTCCCTCCACTCCCATAGCAGGTGTTTTCATTAGCCTGCATTTGCGGGTAAGGAAGCCCAAGGTAGGGAGGAGAAGAAACTTGCCCAAGCTCAGGTGCAAAGTGATTTAAACCCAAGCCGACTCCAGAGCCATCACTCTTTATTTCACAGTAAAAGGAATGTAGTATATTTTCTCTGATTATATAAAGCGTATATTATGTATTGTAAAAATTCAAACAACACAGGAAAATGTAAAGGAAAAGGTCAAATTCATCTGAAATCCCATCGCCCAGAGATAATGAATATTCATATTTTGGTAACAATTCTTTTCTGCATCAGTTTATGCACACATACAAACACACAGGCACGTGCAATGTTGCACAACTGAAATCCTTACACTAATGTTGGTTCATGAAGCTTTTGCTTGTTTGCTGGTCAATATAGCTCAAACAAACCCTCTGCTTCCTTTCTGAAGTTATTATGATTGTGGGAAAAGAAGGAAGTTTACTCTAAGCAGATGGAGCTCTTTGCCGTGGGCCAGCCTCTTCCCTGTAGGTGGACTGGTCCATGGTGCTGTAGAGAGGGGAGGGAGTGTGGCATTAAGGGCACAGGTGCTGGGGTCAGAGTGAAAAGACTCCCTTGCTTACTAGCTGTGCAGTTCTAGGGAAGTTGCTTAACTTCTCTGTATCTCAGTTTCCCCAGCTATGAAGGAGGCATAACATTGCCTACCTCATAGGATTGTTCAGAGAATTAAAAAGGAAAATACATGTAAACCTAGAACATTCCTTCATCCAGAGTGAAGGCTTAGCATTAACTGATATTATTAGAATACCCATAGTGTATGGAAATCCAGAGGGTGCTCATGTGAATCTTTAGTTACCACGAAACTACATGTGCTGTATATTAAAATTTTTTTCCTTGATACTAATGACATTAAGTGCTGTTTTTTATCTCCCAAGTGTAAGGTCTGTGGACTGTAAGAGGTTTTAAAAAATTGTTATGTTTTTTTAGGGCTTAAAAAATAAGAGCATATAATGTTGGAGAGTATGGCAAGGTCATGGAGCTGATGGTTTATTTCATTCATTTGCTCATTTCTTTCTTAATTCATTTATCAATTGACTGATAGTGCTAGGAACATAGGAAATATTTACTGATTAAAAGAATGAATTAAAATGATCGAATTAAACATTTTGTGAGTGCCTACTGTGTACTAGGTACTAAATTAGGGACATGAGAGATAGAAAGTTTAATAAAATGAGATCTGCCCTCAAGGAGCTTACAATCTAATGACTCCTTATGTTTCTTTACTGGAATCACAAACACACATCCTTTAAGAGAGCAATTTTCTGACAGTAAGAGTCTTCTGGTCTAACTGGTTGTTTTAAGCTGCAAGGTACAGATGGATGGAAATAAAGCCCAGATACACCCAAATTAACTATACTTATTTTATCCTGTTTGGTTTACAAGGACAGCAGAGGAAAAAGAATTTAAAAATTAAGTCCAAATGTCGACCACCCAATTAGATGGAGTGTGAGCTTCTCTCCAGAGTTAGAAATCATACAAGTCCTCTGGGAAAGAGCAGCCCTAATGAAAGTACAGAGGCAGGAAGAGCCACCATGCCCAGGCAGAGATCATTCCATCTTGCACGTGTGCCTTTGGAATACCAGTTGAGTGCTCCCTCATGACCAAGAAAAAATTGCTTCACGGAGTAGAGAATGCTTCATTCTTGGCCAAACCAAATGCCTTTTTTGGCTTGTTTACCTCTGCGGACAAGGAAGAGGTTAGCCATTGTATCTGCACGGGTTCCTAGTGGACAGTAAGACAGATGCTGAGGGTGAAGGTTCTCCAGTGTAATTCACTTGAACATGCAAACTCCTTTAAGTAAACCAAGAGTATTTGAATGTTTTTTTCCCTCCGCCTAATCCCACAGTGTCGTTATTTGCCTTATATTAGTTACTTCTCACAGCAGATTCAGCAACAATTTTTCATTGCTGGCGGGCATATTGTTGAATTTTATTGCTAGCTTTGTGCATTTGTTAATCACCCACCTTGGGGAAAAACAGCAATGCTGGACTAAATATTAGAGGTGTTTTCTTCGAGATTTTATTACTTACAGACAGAAAGCTTTATGTCAATTGGAAGAAATGTTTCTTCACTTTATTAAACTTGGGATTCCTTCAAGAAAATGTCGCTGAGCAGAATGAAATCCATTATTGGCACGATTGCCTCTGCTATTGTACGGGAAAAGATCAAAATAGCAATGTCAGCTATTAAAAAGAGCAAAGCTCGTTCAATTGACTTTTCCATTGTTAACCGAGTTCAGTTATAACCAAAAGAGATGATGGAAAAATGATATGTTTTCCCTTTTTTCCCCCAAAACCTGGTGCTTGGGCCTTATTTTGGCTTTAAACAGACATAGAGGAAGATGTTCAAAGAGACTGGTCAGAGCTGCAGGCCCCTTCACATAAGTGATTGCACATCCTACATCTTGCCATGTTCCACCTGGCTGTGGACCCAATTGAATGCCTTATAAAATATATCTTTCTCTGAAACACATGTTTCCTTTTTACATTAAATACACAAGAAGGAGTTTCAATTAAAGGAAGACATCTTACCAAAGCCAGTTGTCTTTGAAGATGCTACATTTCAGAGGGGTTGTGTTGGCTAATGAAATCAAATAAGTTATCTTTGGCAGATTTTATAAGTTCCTCAAGATACCATTGAGTCACTTTTTTGAAATATGAAATAGTTTATGGATGTGAATCTGCTTTCACAAACTCCAGTGTAAAAGAAATGTAACTTCGTAGGTTTTCCATAACTCAAATTCATTTATGACCCTGAACTCCTTGTTTTGCTAGATCAGAGGTGGGAGAGAGTCCTAAACAGAGCCAAGATACATGTGTGTGTGGACTGGTTACTGATGAAACTTTTGAAACTATAGCCCTACTTGCTTAATTTTTGATAAAATTTAAAAATAAATATCTTGAGCTTGCCGAACTTGCTTTAACATCTCTTTTTCCATGCCTATCAACACACCTTTGTGAGATTACTTTCTCTACTACAAATATTAGGAAAACAAAATATATAAACTATCAAGATATGTATTACCCTCTGTGAGGATCCTTTGCCATCATCCTACCCAGATAGTATAAATTATTCAGCAAGAAGCAAACTCGTTTGGTCACATTAAAACTTTAAAAATTGATATACATGGGGTTCGTTCTAAAGGTGCATATAGATGTATAATATGGGTTACTTCAAGCGTGAATTCTTTACTATGATTGCAGAAAACAGAAATTTATAAGTGTAATTGCGATTTTGTTTTAATCGCCTTACCCCCTCTTCCTGTGAACAACATTTACAGTTTTTGTGATTTTTTCCTTTTTCCTTTTTCCTATTATATTTGTTCTGACTACACTTCTTGAACTATAATTTTATGTCTGTTAAATCTACTACTAATAAAAAACTTCGCCATATATTTTGTGTTTTTTCATTTAATTTTGCTAGTAATTAGTTTTTATTGTATTATATAAAAGTCTTCATCTGTGATGATAAAAAGTGAAAAAACCCCAAAAATCTGGTCCATTACAAATAGCTTGAGAATTTACAAAGGACTGCGCTCAAATCGGGAGGAGAGCAACATCCCCTAAGTTCTGTCTGGCGGCCATTTTCTTCCTTCCTGAGAGACCCGCTGCTTCAGACGCACCCTTCTGAGAAATGCCCCGGGAAGCCCTGGTTCTTCCTAGTTCCGAATGAAAGGAAGCGGGCGTGGTGCCCTTGGTACTCAGCAGATATTTCTGATGACCATCAGAGCTGGTGAAGGCTCAGGGTAGGCATCTGACTTCTATAAAGGTCTGTCTAATCCCAGAGACCCTGCTCTTCTACTCTTGCTAAGACACCACGCTGTCTTCTGAGGGAGGTAGAATATATTTGTTCAGTAAACATTTATTAAGCAACTATTACGTGCCAGGCATGTTCTGAGCATCGAGAAGGCAGAAGTAATTAAAATAGCCAAAAATCCCTGCCTTCAGAGAGTTTGCATTCTAGTGGAATGCGTAGGGTTTGGTGATATCTGGGTCGTTGTATCTGAAATTAGGCTTCTATGAGGTGCCTGTGTTTTTAGATCAGGGTTTTCTCATTAGAAACAAAGGTCTAAGAGAGGTTTTGCCCCAGTTAATGGATAAAGTGAGTTAATAGGGTGCACTTTCTCAATGTTAAAGATTTTACCCAAATTTTTCTTAAAGCCTCTGTGCTAGACTCTAAGGAAAGAGGGCAACTGATCAAGCACAAGCTTATTTGGTTATTTTAAGATGAATAGATCAATGTTTTAGGTTTTTCCGCACAGATCACACTACCTCAGGTGTTTCATGTCCGGGGACAAGCTTGAGAAGTCCTAACATATTCTCAGGGCAGTACACAGACAAAGAGGAAGCTGCCATCCTTCCCTTACGTCAGACTTAAAGATGCGCAAGCTTATTTCTGAAAAGCTGGTGAGTCAATTCCTTGCACATTTATAGAAATGTCTGGAGTTGCATTTGACTGCCATCAAACAAGGAGACTATCAAAACCAATCCTAAAAAGACAGGGAAAACCACTAAGAGAACATTAAAAAAAAAGGCTAATAAACAGATTTTAAGATGTTGACCTCACTGAAAATCAGAAAAATGCAAATTAAGGCAATAACAAAAATCCATTTTTCAACCATCCAATGGCAAAGCTTTAAAATAACAATGGATGTCGGGTAACGCTGGAGAGAAGGCTGAGGTGATTGCTCTTTTCCGTTGGTGTTGAGAGCATAAACTGAATACAACTTTTCACAAAAGCATTTTCACAGTGTACATTAAGAGTTTTAAATAGGTGCATAACATTTGTTCTAATAAATGTTTCTGGGAATCTATCAGAAATCAAAAGATGTAAGAAAAGGGTCATGTACAAAAATGTTCACTGCAGTATAATTTATATCAGCCAAAAAAAGTGTAAACAATCTATGTTTTTCACAAAAAGGAAATAAGTATGTTGTAACTCACGTGATTTAATGGTACAGTCGTTCACTGTTCATAAAGTTAAGGAGCAAAAATAAAACTATAGTATGATGTCAAGCAGAGGAAAATATATATGCATCAAAGGAACACGAAGCCTACAGCATGGTGACTGTAGTTATCAGTACTGTATTGTACACTTGAAAGTTGCTAAGACAGTAAATCCTAAATGTTCTTACCCCACACACAAAAAATGTGACTATGTGGCCATGGGTGTGTCACCTAACTTTATTGTAATCATTTCACAATACATATCTATTTCAACATCATGTTGTATACTTAAACTTATACGATGTTATTTCTCAATTGTATCTCAATAAAACTGGTAACAAAACAAAAGAATATAAAAGGGAACTGCATTAAAATTATAACTGTCATGTTCTCTGGGGTGGGGTGGCGTTATGGGCAGTTTTTTGGTTTGTTTTCTTTCTACTTTACTATTTTATCCAAGTTTTCCATAATTATGATGTATTACTTTGATAACTAAAACTTTCTTGGGAAAAGTCCAAGTATAAACCATTTTACAGTTGTTAATTCATTAAAGATTTCCGTCGTTAAGGGCTTATGATTTAAGAAATTTTCACTCCATAGATGAAGAAAGAACTGTAAGAGCAAGCACACCCGTGCACACAAATGGAAAAATCTGAGAGTGTAAACAGCTCCCTCTACCAGTCACTCACTCCATGAGCCAATGCCTCAGAGAGCAGAGGTGGAAACATTGAGGTTGACCAGTCCAGGTCATTGCTTGTGTATCTCACTGTGTGTTTAAAGAGAGAGTTTTCAGTTATACATTATTATGAACATGGTACATTTATGCAAACACATCACTGCACACAAAGCCATATACGTATACAAGGAGGGCTCAACTACAGCCACAGGTGATACTGTGGACCCGGTAATTCTTTGTTGATGGGGGCTCTCCATGCACTGTAGGGGGTTTAGCATATCAATGGCTTCTACCCACTAGACGCTGGTAGCAACCCCACCCCCAGTCATAACAATAAAGTAATGTCTCCAGATATTGCCCAATGTCCCCTGGGGGAGGGAGGATCCTTCCCGACTGTACCACTGATGTGTCCTGTGACCCTGTGCATTGCATGGGTATGACTGCACCCTCTAGGTGTTTACCACCAGGGTGTGCAAGCTATGGGTCACTGCCTGTGCTGTACTTGTTAAAAATTTTGAGTGTCACATTTCCATGACATACTTTATGGGCTATTTAAGGAGAATCCAGGGAGAACATGGCTCTATGTGATTTCCTTTATGTACTGATTTTGAAACCTAGCCCAATATAATTACATTGTATGTAATCTTTTCTGCAATTTTCCCATTTTAAGGAATATTCAAATATAAACGTGGTAAACTCTATATTGCTAAGGGATACACATTAACTGTTAAGTTATTAGCTCTGGATGTTAGCAGAAAAGTTGATATTACATTTTTTTAAAATGGGCTTTGGAGTCAAACAAACAAACAAAATTTTCCAAGGGCAGTTTATGACTCACCATACTCTGGTTCATGGAGTGAGCTGACATATGCCATAGAAAATGGGATGTCTCACTCTCCAGCCAGGGTAGAAGGCCAGCCCACCATAACAGGTTGGAACCTTCCCACAGCTTTCTGTCAACTTTTGAAGGTAAGGGACCCACTTCAACAGCACACTATTTCTTGGAAAAAATTTGTATTATTGAAGGATGATTTGGCAATAAGGAAAAGAATTACCCTAAGAAATGTAACTCAAACCTTTGAATCAATAAAAGGTAGATTTTATAGTTCTGGAAGTTGGATTTGTTTGTTTATGGACCCCAGATTCACATCTGGCTATTTTATTAGTCACAGCACCGGCCTTGCAGATAAAGGCTACAAATGGACCCACAGTGATCTCATGGAAACAGGTTTGAATCTGCAAGGATTTTAGCACAAGATGGCCCCACAATAAACAACAAGCCTTTTCCAACAGTAGGGGAGGGAGACATTTCCTCTGCCTGCTCTGGGTTCTTCTGGCCGGAGAATGAATTAAATTCACATGAGACAGAATAACAGGAGAAAACTAAACAAAGCTTCATAACACGTATACATGGGAGAGGCTCAGGCAACCTGAGTAACTCGCCAAAATGGCTGAAGCCACCACCTTAAGTATCATCTTCAGCTAAAGGCAAAGGAGGCTGTTGGGTGTGTCAATCATGGGAGATTACCAGACAAGTACAGTAAACAAGAGTCAGGTTATTAGGCAGCGTTGAGTCCTTGCCTTCCACATTGATAAGAGTTTCTAGAGATAAGGTCATCCCTCCTTCCTTGTACAGAGAGGGAGACACCTTTACAGATGGAGGTTTCCTTTGCAATGTAAATGTCTCTTAACAAAGGGTAAGTAAATTCTACTTTTCAGAGTTTCTTTCCTGTCTGCAGTTTGTTAAAAGTAACTAGCCCCAAAATAATCCTTATGCCAAAGAGACATATCTTGGGGTGGCCAATTCCAGTCCCCCCCACAACCTTGACCAATAGTATTCTCCTACTGAATTGGAGATTTTCAAACCACCTTTGCACAAACACCACTAACGTGAAAACAGCAACACACACATACACACAACCCAGACAGGCCGAGTTTCAGAGTGAAGGCAGGCTGCAGTAAAACCATGATTTCATCCACTCTGGAGTAACAACCATCTCTGAATGGCTTTGGCTTGTCCACTTGTCTCCATAACCACATTGCTGTGTGAAGAGACACGAGGTGACAATTGGTAAGAACTGAGAAAGTGAGAAAGACAAGCTTTAAGAAAGAAACATCTGCTTTGATGACATTTATGTAATCTTTAAATATACAGATGGTAAACTCTGTTGCTAATGGATACACATACATTTATGTAAAACTATAAAATATAACTATAAGAATACACAGCGAACTCACAATAATGATGGGAATGACATTTGGGGCATTTGTTAAAGGAGATTTCACTATTATATTTTTTTCATTAAAAAATAAAGATAGATCAACAAAGAAATATTATTATTTCGAGGTGATAGGAAAACAGTGAATATATAAGTGGATATATACATATATAAGCATATACATAGGCTTAGTAGTCAAACAGATCCAAGTTTTTGTCTTGTCACTTACTAGCTGAGAAGTCTTAAGCAAGTTTCTTGAATACACCAAGTTTCAGTTTCCTGAACTATAAAATGAAGATAAGGGGCCGGCTCCGTGGCCGAGTGGTTAAGTTCACGCACTCTGCTCCAGTGGCCCAGAGTTCGGATCCTGGGTGCAGATATGGCACCGCTAATCAGGCCACGTTGAGGTGGTATCCCACATCCCACAACTAGAAGGACCTGCAACTAAGATATACAACTATGTACAGGGGTGGGGGGAGGGGCAGGTTGGGGAGATAAAGCAGAAAAAAATAACAATATCTACCTCACTGGATTGTTATGAGGATTAAATGAAAAAAACTCGGGGGTAGGCACACAATACATACTCAATTCAAAGTAGCTGTTATTAAGACAGCGAGTTCCAAGGGAACGAGCATTGTATTCTAAGTTGCATAACAGAACGTGCATTATCTTGATTTGTACCTGGAGAGCTAACTGAGAGCTTAACTCAGAGCAGAAGTTCCTGGAGCTCCCAAGTCAGCTGTAGACCCATTTGCACTGAGTTGCTGTGGCAAGGTGGGAGAAGGTGCACCTCACAGTGCCACACAATGTGAGTTACAGAACATGTTTGATCAGCAGGGGATTGAAAGTTAAGGGTGAGCAAGATAAGACGTGGGCCCCTGATCTCTCTTCATTCTGCAGAGAGGTGTCTGGGCAGCCTGCTGAACACATGGGGCTACACTCCAGGGAAGGTGTCCTGCCCTTCTTTTGTTCTCCCTTTTCAGAGTTGAGCTTGAGGGTAAGCCTTACCAGCTTGAGTGGGAGTGGATATTGTCAGTCTGAATTGGATGCTAGACATTTAGGGGAGGCTGGAGAATGCAAGATGCTCAGCACCTGGTTTCCCTGGGGACCTATGGTGTGTGTGGGGGTTGTGTGTGCAGAGCATGCCTCCTTCCTGGGGAGATGACACTCCTAGCCCTATGGAAAGTCTAGTTTGGGCACAGCTTGGGTTAAAACAAGCGCTGCCTCCAGATAGTTCATTGGCAAATAACCCAGATGGAGCCCTATGGTCCTTTCTTGGATAATCCTGCTTGTCCCTCTACATGAGAGTAGATAGAGAATGACTGACACCGTGGCAGATGTTCAACAACAATAAACTTTCTGGAGCATCTCTGAAGGCCGGAAGACTGAGGTAGATCAGGTAAAAAATTGATATGGTATCTGGTCATGTCTTCCATAAAAATGCTGTGGGAGTTACAGGTTTTGATTCTTTGGTGGGCTGGGGGAGGACATACTAGATATGGGGCACTTGAGCTGATCCCAAGGGATGGGGGTATTTGGAGGATGAAGAGAAGAAAAAGCTGGGAGAACTGAATGAGCAAAAGCATGGAGGGGCACAAGAGAAATGATCTGCAGAACAATAAATACAAGCATGTTGCTTGACCTGAGAGTATATTTGGAGGTAGGTGGGAAAAGAGGTTGAGATCAGACTGCAGTGGGAACCAACTGCCCAGCTAACAATTACAGACTTCACTCCAAATGCAGCCAAGGAACGGCAGCGCCTGGGTGATAACTCCGGTCTCTCGGCTCCCAGCTCCTCTCCACCGCCCTTCTCCTCTCCTCTGCTGCCTCTCCTCGTCTCTGTCTTCAGGAAGTATATTGTTTGACTTGGAAATGAGATGATCTGGCCTCCAGTCCATGAAGCAATTGTGTGTCTTGGCCAAATCACCTTTCTGGGTTTTGGTTTCTCAAATCCAAAATGAGTTAGTTGGAGTAAATATTTTCTGGCACTCTAAGATGGAAGTAAACTTTTGAAAGATTAAGGTAATGACAGTGTGCAAAAGGGTTGGAGAGGAGGAAGAATCTGCAGAGAGACTAAAACCCTTCCGGTTACATGGTTTTGCTAAATATGATGTCTTTCCTATAACAAACACTTCCAACACCTTTCTCATTTTTCTAAATCATAGTAAGACAGAACTGTGCTTTGATTTAATTTAATCTTCAGATGTTGTTTCCTCCTTACTATGGGGGGCAGATTCATATGTAAAATATTTTCTTTTTTATTGAGGGATATGCCTGCTATCGAAACTAATAGCTCATCTTTTTAACATTTTATCCATCTTAACTTTCACTTAGTTCCTGGAATCCATCCTAATGTCAAATTTCCGCTTGTGTTTGTCTACAGCACAAAGCAGGTCTCAGGAAGGAGAGCAGAGCAGAGATCAGGACGGGCAGTCAACCAAATGCTGGACCACATACACTTTCTCTTGATGTGCCCCGAAGTCTGCCAAGCCAAAGTCCTGGAGGATCATGAAGAATTTGAAACCATACATAAAATAAATAAATACAAATGGCGTATTTCCTAGCTACATAGGGTCTCCCTGGACTTTTCCGGTCCAAGTTCTTCCCTTCATTGGTGTCAGGGGAAATGAGGCCAGAGTTTGACCCTTTACTGAAAGGTTATATTCAAGGAGGGAAGAATCAAAGAATAACAGAATCAGATCCTATGGGGAAGTAAAAGTAAAAGTAAACATCTCCCTGGAAAATAAACCTCTGCTCTTTCAAACCCCAGGATGCCACCTTTTCAAGAATGAGCTGTGTCAAGGTCTGGAGTCATCCTTGAGTAGGCCTCTTTGAAGAGAATTGCCTAAACTAAATGAACCATCCTAAGTTGTGCAAATCGTTTTCATGTTTTCATCAGTTACATATCTTTATTTCTCATCTTGCTCACTCTGTTTTAAGTCCCTAAAAGGCAAATTTTAATATGGACCTCAAAGGTCTATAATACAATGCTCTGTATATGTAAAAGAAAAACCTCTGGTTCTCTTACTCTCAACATTTCTGACACAAGATGTGTGGGGTTTTCCCACACCAGCCAATTCCCCAACTCTCTGGACACCAACTGGGTGTTCTACAACTCAATTATGACACTAACCATCAGGAGTTAGTGCAGGCCCCATAGGTCAAGAGCCCAGGCCCACAAGACTGCCTCCCACTTTAGACATCAACTGCAAGTCCCAGGTTTTCACCCGGACTTATGACCAACTGGCTGCAAATTGGGGGGGTTCCCACAACCCCCTCTTCGGGTTCCATAAATTGTTAGAATGGCTCACAAAACTCAGAAAAGTGCTTTATTTAGTATTACCTGTTTGTTATAAAGGATACAACTCAGGAACAACCAAATGGAAGAGATGCAAACGCCAAGGTATGTGGGAAGGGGCACATGGCCTCTCTGGGAGCACCAACCTCCCAACACTTCAATGTGTTCATCAGCCTGGAAGCTCTCCAAACCCCTTCTGTTAGGTTTTTCTTTTTTAATAGGGGCTTTGTTACATAGGCACGCATTACACAGGTATGATTAAATTGTCGGCCATTAGTGAGTAATTCGACCTTTAGCTCCTCTTCCTCCCTGGGGGTGGTCGGGGGGTGGGGCTGAAAGTTCTAACTCTCTAATCACATGGTTGGTTTCTCTGGCAACTAGCCCCCATCTTCCAAGAGTCACCTCATTAGCAAAAATTCAGATATGATTGAAAGGGGTTTATTATGAATAACAAAATATGCTCCTCTCATCCTTATCACTCAGGAAATTACAAGGGTTTAAAAAGCTCTGTACTAGGAACTAAGGATAAAAACTAAATGTATATTTCTTATTATATCACAATATTACAATATGTACATGTAC
The DNA here is from genome assembly GCF_041296235.1 of Equus asinus. Classification (NCBI taxonomy): domain Eukaryota; kingdom Metazoa; phylum Chordata; class Mammalia; order Perissodactyla; family Equidae; genus Equus; species Equus asinus. The sequence continues at coordinate 122,019,886 of NC_091792.1, forward strand.
ATACCTATCTATCTACTTATCTACCTCAATAAATAGTTGATGATCGTTCCAATTTCTTATTGCTGCACAAGAAACCACTCCAACTTAGTGGTATAAAACAAGAGCAATTTTGTTTGTTCATAGGTTTTTTGATCAGGCATTTGGGCAAGACATGATGGGAGACAGCTTGTCTCTGCTCTGTGATATCTGGAGTCTCAGCTTGGAAGACTTGAGCATCCTGGTTTGACATGAACAACTGGGAGCTGTTCCTATAACTCAAAGGCTGTCTCAGCTGAGACTGTTGACTGGAGCATCTACATGTGGCATGACCACATGGCTGGGTTTCCTCACTCCAAGCCACTTCTGGGTCATTGGATTGCTTACATAGTCTAAGAACAAGTGTTCTAGAGAACAATCTTGTTGACTAGAAACGTCCATGACCTTTTGTGACCTAGCCTTGAAAATCACGTAGCATTACTTCCACCACATTTTATTGGTCAGAGCAGACACAATCCCACCCAGATAAAAGAAGAGTGGATATAGACCCCACCTCTTGCAGGAAGGAGTATCAAAGAATTTGTAGCCATATTTGAAAACCAACTGACCTTGTCTTTGAATTTGCATACATTTTTTAAGATTTTGAAACTCCTCGAACACTAATCAATTTATTCTCAGGAGATAGGAGGTATATTGGTAATATAACCCACAGGACAGTCCCCTTCCTTTCCAGGAGCTCAGGATATATGTCTCTAATTGCCCTTGAAGAGAGAAACATGAAGGGAATAGACCTTAAAAGTACCACCTCATCTGCTACCTAAGAATAGAATACCTACTGGACTCTGCCATGAATATCTGCATGTTGCTGGATTCAGGTAGTTGCTTCAAAGTCATGTGGAACTGGAGGTGGGTGAGAGGGAATCAGAGATGATGCCCTGATCTGCCCGTTCCCTTGAATGTGCAAAGGGCAAGACTCACCACATCAGGGTACTGCCTGGGCCTTAATTCGGCGGGCGCCAGGGGGTCGGGGGGCGGGGATAGTGTTCCTCTTCCAGCCCATGTTACAAAATTCCCTTGCATTATCTGACAACAAATGGGTCTGTTTTCTGAATTGCTTCTCTCCAATTTCCAACATTCTCCCCAGGTTACAGGAGGGAGGAAAGAAGTCTCTGTTTACCTGGGCACAGCACTACTGCTTTCATTTTACAGAGGATGAAAGGAGGCAGTTAAGATGGATGAGAGAAAGGCAGTCATAACGACGGTAAAGAGAATCAGGTCCGCTGATGGTGGAGCTGAGGCTGGCGAGGTGACCAGTGGACAGGAAGTCACAAAGAGGGCTTTCTGCGTCATGATTTTTCCCAGACACGGCCATGCTCCTGGTCCAGTTTTTCCCCCAGAAGTCATACTATTTCACCACTACTAAAACTTAAAACTTTAATGAAGCTGCCTGTTATACAAAGAGATGTTTCCAGCCCAGCACTGTCACTAACTCCTGCATAGACCCTGGTCAAGTCATTTGTCATCTTACGTCCCTTGTAGCTCTGAACTACTATGATTCAGAAGAGAAAAAGAACAGCTTGGTTTCTGAAAAATCTTGACCATATTCATAGGTAGATCTGAGAGGCAGGTCATCTTAATGTACAGGTGCCAAACAGCGCCCAGGATACACTTATACTGAGAAATTATTCATTGTTTATCTAAAATTCAAATTTAACTGAACCACATCCATATTTTTATTTGCTAAATCTGGCAATCTCACTTTACTAGTTATGAGTGTAGCTGGACTCTAGATTGGGGTCTGCAAATGCTTACTGTAAAAGGGTCATATAATAAATATTTTCACATTTGCCATTGTAGTGTGAAAGCTGCCATAGATGATATGTAAATGAATGAGTGTGGCCTTGGCCCAATAAAGCTTTATTTGCAAAAACAGGTGGCAGGCCCTGATTTGTAGACCACTTTTCTAGAGCTAAACTACCTGCATTTAAAGACCGCTACTGTCATTTCTTAGATGTGTGAAATTAAGCAAGTTGCTTAATCTCTTTATGCCTTAGTTTTCTCATCTATCTTATAGGAGATAATAATAGCACACCTGCCTCCTAAGGTTGGTATGAGATGAAATGACTTCTATTTGAAGTGTTCAGAACAGTGATTACAAGTAGCAAATGCTAGAAAGGACCAATGCATGCCACTTTGTGGTGGAGGGTTTAAACGCCTGAATCAGGAGTGGGCTAGGACAATAATAGTTAACATTCATATAGCCAGGTGCTATACACATGTTAACTCATTTAATCCTCATGACAGCCCAGGTTATCGGTAAACTATTATTTTCATCATCATCATCCCCATTTTACAAATGAGGATACTGTGACCCAGAGAGTTAACTGGCTTGTCCAAGGTCACCCAGCTTGCAAGTAGCCCAGCTGGGGTATGAGCCCATGTAGTCTAGGGCCAGAAACCATTCACCTCACCCCTACCCTACAAGGTGGAGATACCAGAGCAACAGGGAGATTAGGAAATGCCACATTAAATGTGTGCACTGATGCTTGACTAACTTCAGGGCAATAACTTAAATGATCATTTATTTTCAAGAAACATGACAACAGTCCTTACTCAGCTTTTGCTTTGAGGCTTTCTTCCCCCTTGTTCTTTGCCTCACTGAATTTAGATTCATCCATATGGCAGAACCTCCAACTCTGGAAACATCTTAAGTTTCAGGGCATGAACTCTTTCTCTTTCTTTCCTACTCTCCAGGGTTTTTCTCCTATTTCTTTCTGCCTCCTCCTCACCTTCTTCCCCCTAAAGTTCTTTTCTCTCCTCCTTCTCCACAACTTATTTAGGCCTGAAAAGAAGCCAGCGAAAAGATATTTGCTTTGGGAGGAGAAGAGAAAAATCAAAGATGACCTAGCCAAGTAAAAGAATAGCTCCAATTTTCCACAAAGGGCTACTTCATGGAAAGATTGTGACTTGCAGCGCTTTATGGTGGATCTCTCCCTCCCTCTCTTTACTTTAGGAAAAACAAAGTTGCTGTAAACAGCTGGAGACTGTAACTTGAAAAACCAAGAAAGCAAGATGAATCAAACTTCCTGTTTTCCTCTCCTACCCGGGTCTACAGGGGGTTGGCCCACAAGGCCGCCTTCCAAACCAGATGTTTGATTCCCAAAGCTTGCTTCAGAGTTTCTGCATATCAATTATTCTTTGCACAGCACGACCAGGCTTTAGATTCAATTACAATGAGCATGCTTCAGCCAAGCACCTGCTGGGACACAGGCCCTCTTGGGAAAAGCAGGGTAAATGTGGCCAGCATATGACGTGGGACCAACGAGTTAAATTCCCTACTGTCACAATCTAAATTACATGCAGCATTAACAGTGCTCCTCCTGTATGCCAGGTGCCATGCTAAGACTCTAGATTTAATCTCATCTAATCCGCACGACAAGAACATGAGAGATGTTATTACTATCCCTGTTTTGTAGATCAAGCAATCAAGCCGTAGGGAGGATAGTGACCTGACCCTAGTTTCCACACTTAGCAAGGGTCCCCCTGCACCCCTTCCCCATTCTGCCTTGTTTAGAAAAGACTAATATGTGGGAAAGAAACATAGGGATGGAGAAGCCCTCCTCTCTGGAAAGAAGCTCTGACTGCCTGCATCACTTTCAGCTCCTGCCTGGGTGGCTGGGCGTGTTGCTTTTCTCCTTGGCTGCTCATTCTCTTTGGAAACATGTTGTCATCGATTTCAAAGGTCTGTCTGCATCCTCTTAGGTCACACCCAGCTGACAGACCCCAGGACCCACTACCAGGAATAACGCAGGCTCCTTTCAGCCTGCTCAGCCTCTCCGGCCCATCTCTTCTCCTCAAATGTGTAACCCAGAGCAGGGAGGGTGTATCTCCTTCACGGTAAAACTCTTAAGTGCTCCAACTCAAATGAGCTCCAAGCATGACACCCATCTATATTTGGCCTTTTCATGCCGAGTGACGATCTGCCAGTAGGATTAGTGGTGGGGCCATTATTAACAGTCTCCCTGCAAAACAGGGCACAAAACACGTGCTTTCAGTTGAAGCTGATTCTTGCCTGTTGGGTAATGGTTAGCAGGGTAGAAATATATAGTCGTCAAAAATGTAGGGGTTTTGTTTTTTGTTTCTTTGTTTTGTGGGATATTCGAATTTTCCCGTAATTCCTCAACCGTAAAGGATGCCAGGATTAGCTTTTCAACCAGTTAATGGGTACCCACCTGTAGACTTCAAAGCTTTTCTAGGTGGCCTCCATGTCAGGTGCAGCTTTGTGTCACCGCCCCTCCCACAGTTTGCTACATGTCACGTGGTGAGAAGAGCATGCTCCCTATTAGCACCCCACCCTCCGCAGCCTGCTCTTCAAGGAAAGAAGACGAGTTGTTTCTTACAAAGTTTGGGAACTCCCAGTCTAGCCTCACTTGTCCTTTTCAGGCAAGGATACCACAGGCCAGTGCTCCATGCTCAAAACCTGGAAAATATTGATTTAAGTGAAAAAAAGAAGAGAAACCAAACAGATTCTTTACTGTAGAATTTCTTGGTGCTGTTAATCTACTAATGTCGCTCCGAGTCCCTAAGAAGGGATTGTGATGTGTAGAGATTCCCAAACTTTTTTGACCTTAGAATCCTTTACTTGGGGACTTCTTACGGTATTAGTGTCCCATAGACACACTTTGGGAAATCACAAGGTACCTATATGACTGCCACATATTAAGGACTGACCAACACTGGAACTCTGCATGTATTTTCTCACTTAATATCCACCCCATCCTAGACGACAGGCCTTATCGCCATTTTATGGGCTCAGAAAATGAGACACGGAGAATTTCAGTTACTGGCTCAAGGAAACAGGAAAGGGTAGTGCAAGGGTAGGGACTAAAGGTTTTGAACTCTAAATCTCATGCTCTTCTTTTTCGTGAAGAACTTTTTTTTAGAAATTTTTTTAATGCAGCAGGGAACATAACAAACACCCACTTTTCTATCATGCAAAATTAGTGATTTTTAAATTGGTTTTTAATTTGGTTTTTTAATTGATTTTTAAATTTGGTTGTATTTATTTCCAGTGTTTCTTTTTTTAAGCAATGAAATATTACAGATAAATCCTGTTTGTTTCTTATCAGGCTGCTTCACTGTTATCAATGAACCCCAACCCCAGGGGTAAAGTCGTGAAGGACACAATCCAGGCTCCTTTTGGGGGCCTCTTGCCAATCCATAAAATCGTTCCTCTTACTTATTTTTCATTTCCCCAGTGCCCTCTTGTCTTCTATTCTAAATCTGAGTTACAAAAAGAAATGTTTTAAAATAATGTGATAATCAAAACCTGAGGCCAGTCACCAATATCTTAGTCTACAGTTGAGAAGTGAGACCCCATTCAGGTTTTCAAAGTGGTGAGTAGACTCTAGGGGATGTTCTCAGGTGGGACAGACGCTGAACGTGCTAGAGGAGCCGACAATGGTAAGTGCTGAGGAATGCTAACTAGTGACATCACACAGTGTAGCCAAGGACACCTGGTCTACACATGTGGACCCAGATGGCCCTGTGTCCGAGTGTGTTATACTTGCTGTCACTCCAGACAACCCAATCTAAGGTAAAACTCCCTGCCATTCTTGTTCCCTTTGCTTGATTCGTTTTCTGTGTAACACTTATCCCTACCTGACATCATGTTATGTTTTCACCTGTTTCTTGTCTGTCTTTGCCACTAATTGCAAGTTCTCTGAGAGTAGGGCTTGTCTGCTTGTCACTATGCTGTATCCCCTCCCCAGCCCTTCTCTGCTCCAGCTCATTAGAGAACGTTAAGTGTTTCTGGAGAACATGAAAGGAGCCATCCAAGAAGGAAGCAGAAAAAAATTAAGAATTTAAAGAATCAAAGGAAAACCAAATCTGATATCAAGGACTGAGTATTAGTTTATGACACTGCAGGAAAGAGAAGAAGAAACTACTGCTGGCTTTATTTCTACTAGGAGGCTCTTCTCAGAGGAGGCAAATATGGATATTCAGAAAAAGAATTCAACTCCCATGCTCCATGGAACATTTTCCCAATGAAGAGTTCTGCCGATGGTCACAGGAGGGAGGAACAAGAAGTAGGGTTTTGTATCTCCCATCTTTGGGGTGTAGCAGTAACTGTGTGATGACAGGAAGTGGTTAAACAAGAAGTGTATTGATCATCTTTACTGTGGTAAGAGATGACTCCCAATTCTCTGTAGTTTGCAACAACAAAGGTTTACTTCTATTGGCTGTGAGTCCGCTGGGCTCTGCTCCTTGAGTTTTCTTTATTTGGGATACAGGCTGAAGGAACAGGCCTTATTTGCAACATGCTATTCTCATGGCAAAGGGCTTCTGTTTAAATGTAACATAAATCATATCCACTTCCATTCTGTTAGCCAAAGTAAGTTACACAGCCAAGCCCTACATCAAGGGGACAGGACTATACATTCCTCCTCTCAGAGGAGTCACTGAAAGTTTATGGCAACAGGCAGGAAGTGTAAATCTTTCCTAGGAAGGGGGCTTGAAGCATTGAGAGCAAATCTATTCCCCAAATTTTTCTATATTCCTGGAGCCTGAGAAACATCAAACCACTTCCCATGCATCCTTAGTCACAGGAGAAGGAAGGATTAAGAAAGAAAAAACATAGAACCCTGTTTTAGTCCCTTAAAAATAAGGGTGGGGACATCAAGGACATCAGAGCATGGGTGGATTTAACATCTGCCCCTCCATTTTCACCTTGGAAGATACGAAGTCGTGGTGTTGAGCCTGCAAGATCACAGCTGTCAAAGAACGGGGCCGTATCCACCACAGCTTTGACACTAGATGAATAAGGTGGCAGATTGCGTTATTAGTCCTGATTATTTGCTGCCCCCGCCTGTGAGAGGATTGTGTTTCTCTGCTCCCTTGATATCAGGATTGGCTGTGTGATTGACCTTGTCCAGTGAACTGTGAGCAGAAGCTTTGTGCCATTCCAAAGCTACTGGGTTGTTCTGCCGATGCTCTTTCATCTCCGCCATGAGGACAGCAATGTCCCACACAGCCTGCATTGTGGGAAGAAGGAGGCATTTGAAGGAGAGCCACAGAAAACATGGAAGATGAGCAAGAAAATAATCTTTGTTGTCGTAAGCTGCTGAGTTTGGGGGCTCTTTGTTACTGCAGCATAATCTAGTGAAAGCTAACTGAAAAAAGTAATAACTGACATTCGTTGAGAACCTACTTTTCTGCCAGATACTCTTCTTGGTACTCTACATGCATTACCTCATTTAATTTCCCAATAATCCAAAGAGGAAGAAAGTATTTTTATCTCCATTTTACAGATGGGAAGAATAAGGCACAGTAACATCCTCAAAGTTGTATAGGTAGTAAAAGGAGGAGCTGAGGTCCAAACCCAGGCAGTCTGGCTCCCGAACACCTGGAAAAAGAGTGAATTTTATGCCTTACTAGAGAGCATGTGTTTGACTGGAAATCTGTTCATCTTATTCAGGTTTCCAACTAGAATCAGTGATACATGGAGTTGGGAGAGGGGAGTAGAACTGATTCCCAGGCAACTCTGTACTGTGCATTCGTGTTGGTTAGAATATAGGCCATTTTGATGAAACAACAAGACTCCAAAATGCGGTGTTTCAAACAGGAGAGAAGTTGATTTTTCCCTCAATAACAATTGAGATATGAGCACTCCCGTGCTGGGAGTGCCTCTGTGAGGCTCACTTAGGGACCTGGTTCCTTTGATCTGGTTGCTCTGCCACACCTTTGGATATTGTCTATGTCCACACAAGGTCAGAGCTTGCTGGCCAGCACCACATCTGCATCCCAGCCTAAGGGAAAGAGAAAGGGGTCACAAGCAGACTCGTCCCTGCATTTAGGGGACCAGGGCAGAGGTGCAATAGGCTCAATGCCATTTGTCTGAATATTCCAAAACTATTAATCAAGCAAGTAAACTGTCAAGTGAAAGATATTCTGACCTACTGCTTTAACAAATATACCTTCTTAACTGCCTGAAAGTCTAGGTACAAATTTAGACTTCTCAGACTCCTTGGAATTCTGTTCTGGACATGGCAGCATAGGGAAAATGAGTACCCGGCCCCGAGCCTGTGGCCGACCACCTTTACTCCCGCAGTCCAGCTCCATCCTGCACTGCAAGTATCACTGTATACAAAGGTCTAGACACTTCTACGTCTATACATCTGTCCCTGTACAGCTGTTCCTCAGTGATCCCTCAGTCCTAGGGGTCCATGAACTGCTGGCGTGGTCCATCCTCAGGAGGATGGATCCATGGGAGAAGCTCATGCAGTCTCTGGAAGCAGGCCCAGAGACATTTGGGCAAGGAATTGAGGTCTCAGGTACCCAGAGCATGACCTAGAAGAGCACGGAGGAGGGCAGGTCCCCTTGGTCGTTTGGAATGCTCACCCTGTGGGGAGGGGTACAGCCAGGGTGGGACCTTGATAAGTATAGGCCTCAGGGCAGGCATCCTTCTTGCCTGGGTCTAAGGGTGGTACCAAATACAAATAATTTTTATTTTTGAAATTTGGTGTAGAAGTTGGCCACAGAACTTGTGCTAACATTTGATTAATGAGTACTTGGTCATGTGGCCACACCTAGCTGCATGGGGGGCTGGGCTATATATTTAGTCCCCAGCTGAGCAGCCGTGTACCCAGCTGGGACGTAGGAGGGGCATTATATTCCTAAAATGGAAAAGAGGGGAATGGGGGGTGGGGGTGTGCTAATTTGTGACATATAAGAACAGTGTATAAAAAGAGAGATGGTCTCACCATTCCCAGATGAAAATAATAGGGAAGTGGATCAGGAATAACTTGGTTTTGAATACCAAGGCATAGAGCAGCTATTCAGTGATACATCAGTGTCTCAATTCATTGTGAGATATGCCATGGTTTGTTACTAACAATAAAATACACTATTTGGGGGGTGATTTTTCTCTTTTTTGCTCTAAGATTAGCTTAAAATTATCCATATAATGCTGATTTAGTTAATTCTCATCTGCTTTTGTGATGGATATAAGAATGGCATTCTAGCTATAATATATAACCCATGGCTGATATTATCTATACCATAACGAGTGTGAGCTTCCATGTCTGATGTACTGCCAATAGTTATGACAATTATTAATTACTATAGGTTTCTATTTCTCTGCAATTGAGGAGTTGAGTCAGAATCTGGATATGTTCATGGGAGTATGTCTCAGAAATGAATATCTTATGTTATGTGTGTCATTATGGAAAAGACTGGAAATAAATGGAATAGAGTGTGTTCAAGTAACAATGAAATTTTAACACAAGGAAGTAAGTATCATTAAGGATATTATTATTAAGGATAGAATTAACAACTTGACTATAACAATGGCATATGACAATGATTGGGTATATTCATCCAAAGAAACACATATAGTAGAAGAATAGAGGATAGCCCTGTAGGCTATTAAGATACATAACTAGATGTAAATCCATGGACACAAAGTTGGAAGTTCAATGGTCACTATTTGAATGAGGATATAATAAGAAAGCAAACCCAATGGTTTAATTGTGGAAGTTTTCCACAGATACCCAGCTGGGTAGCGGGATGAGCTACCATAATACAAATTACACACACACACCCCTAGTACAGCAACAAAGGAATGGCAATGGGGGCCCTCCATCAGCTATGCAGCTATGCAGACTTGTGCAGGAAGTTTCAGATTGTTCAAAGAAGAGTGTTAGGCAAATCCTTGATTACCATAAAGACAATGCGAACTCTCTCAGAAGTCTGAAGAAATAATTAGGGAAGTAGTAACTCTGGACCTGATGTCAACCAAAAATGAAAAATTGATTGGTGAAGTAAAAGTGAACCTGGGGAGCAAGTAATCATGTATCTTAGGCTAATAATAGTAATGAGGAGAATTCATAGAATGAAGGTTACTGTTGCCATATAGAAAAATCATTGGTTTGTGTATTTCTTATTTTATCATGACGCTTTCCGCTATTTTCTAGTAGTTGCTCCAGTTTATGTGTTTGTTTTTCCTTAATCAGGAATGGCTGCTGAATTTTAGCAAATGCTTGTTAGCATCTATTGAGGTGCTCATGTGACTTTTATCCTTGAATCTGTTAGCACAATGAGTAACATTAAAAGATTTTTTGAAATTTGAACTGTATTTGCATTTTTAGGTTAAATCCTACTTAGCTATGGTGTAATGTTCTTTCAGCCCACTACTGGACTTGATTTGCCAAAATTTCATTTAAGATTTGATTTGCTAACATATTATTTGGGATTTTTGCATCAGTGTTTGAAAGTGAAATTAGCTTGCTATTTTCTTTCTTTTTACCAACCATGTCTGGTTTTGGAAACAGTGTTGGGCTAGCTTTAAAGTTGAGTTGAGATGTTCTCTTTCTTTTTTCCTTTTCTAAGACAATTTTTGTAACATTGGAATTACACATTCTTGGAACATTTTTTTTAGTGTCACCTGCAAACCCCTCTGGGTCTGGTTCCTTTTAAAGAGGTAGTGTATTATTTTTACAATGAGAAATCTTTTCCAAAGTGAGACAGAAAAAAGTGCGTTTTCTTTTTATTCCATTTACTATGTTTCTAAATGTATTTTTCTCTCAAAAACTTTCTAACAGGTTTATTGTTTTTATTTGGATTGACTTAGTTGCTTGGAAACTTTATGGTTTTCTTATTACAGACTCTCCTTCAAAGTTATTGGTTTTCTACAATCCTGTATAATATTTCATATTTAGCCAGAATCCTTTCACCACTGAAGAAAGACTACTTAAGGTTGAAGTCCATGGCTTTAGTTCTCTATATTAACATAATAACGAATTCTGGAAAGTCTGCACAGACGTTTCAGGATGAAAATCCTACGTAGAAGTAGAGAAGTTGTTTCTCTAACTCAAACAGCTATGTTCTTGTTTCACGTGATGATATAGCCTGGGAAAAATCTCAGACCAAAATGAAGCATGTATGGACACACACACACACACTATATTCACTAAGATTTAAAACTATTGGAAACAGAAAGTAGCCATTATTTTTAATTACAAAATACAAGACACATATCCAAAATAGCAAGTTTTCCCCTTTCTAGGAGACTTGAGAAAGTTGATTTGGCCCCACCAATCTGTAATAAGGGACATAGGTGGATTGCCTTCAGCACCTGGATTCTCCCAGAGCTATAATGATTTTGCCCTTTGCCCTGATAAAATTTACGCACTTTGAGACAGTAATGGTAATGGAGCCTCATGGGAATAAAAATAGATGAGGCAGCAGCCCTGAGATGAGGGAAAATGCAAAGGAAAACTTCCATCAGATATTAACACAGGAAAGTCACTTCCATCTACTTTTTTTCCAGAATAAATACTGGATCAATGTATAAATGAAACCATTTATTTTTTATTTTTTTTAAATTAATGGCATTTACGGCAACAAAATCTCACAGAGTGTGTTAGAGTGGCTTGGAGGCTTTGCTGAATTTTCTCTTTGTCTGTTGATCTAATCTGTGCCTCCAGCTCCTAACTTCCTCAGCCTCGCTCACATAGTTCTCTTAAACATCTTTTTTTTTGGTGGTGGTGGGGCAGATTGTCACTGAGCTAACGTCTGTGCCAGTCTTCCTCTATTTTATGTGGGATGCTGCCACAGCGTGGCTTGACTAGCGGTGCTAGGTCTGCACCCGTGATCCGAACCTGTGAACCCTGGGGCTGCCGAAGCAGACTGCATGAACTTAACTACTACGCCACAAGGCTGGCCTCTCTCCTGAGCATCTTTGAACCACAATCTCTACCTCTTCCAGAGTCTGACAGTCTCAACTAAAATCAACATCAAGAACTATTAATTCGCGTTGAAATGAATCTCACTGCCTTTAGCCCTGTGTATTTTCTAGATTTTATTGATCTGAACAATATTAGTCTGATCTTATTGGTCTTACCACATCTTGCTTATGATCTGGCTTCTGCCTCGGTGTGCTGAGAGTGCACCGGGTTCCCTCCCTGGAGCTAGAACCCTTCCCTGGAGACTAATCTTAATGTAGTCCATTTGGCTATGATTCTGACCTCTTGCCTAGCTCTCCTCCCAGACCTCTTCCCTGCCTCACATCCTCATTACCAGAGATGGGGCCCAATTCTCTCATCATTTCTCTACTTGGCAACAAATTACTGTTACCCATGTGACCAGATAATCCTGCTTGCATTGCCCATCCATCCACTAAAATTGCTCAGAAATAATTGCCAGGTCTGAACCAATGCAATGTGGTCATGCCCCATTAGACACTGTGAACAGACAGTGGACCACCTCCTGGAGGCTGGAAGCTTTGTTTGTGCTCCCACCTTGTTCTTAGCCTATGTCTCCTTTCTTGGCTGAAAAGGAGGTCCCACAGCCTCATGGCCAGGTCTATATAGGTTAGGACAGAGTGCCAGAGCAAGAGTGCTAAGGCAAATATGTGAATTCTCCCAATTTTCTTTTTTAAATAGGACTCCCATGATGATATAATACTTATGGCTATAACTCCATAAAACTGCCATATTGTCTTTATTCTCACCAAAGTGATAACTGCCTCAAATTCTGTGCACAACAAAATTACTCACTATTTTGGAGGGACGACCACTGTGTCCACCCTGAGTCAGCTGGCGGGCACGGAGGGTGGGGCAACTAATCATAGGTATGAGCAACAGAGAGCTACCACAGAGAGCTTGAGAACAGCACAAGCTCAGCATACTTTCAAACGCTTCAATTTGAGAAATAGAAACAGGGCTCTTAAAACCTCCTCTAGCCTCCTTTATTTGCACATGCATCCATTAGCAACTTTTTTTATTTTATAACTTTTTCTTATGAAATACTTTAAAACTCAGAAGAAGTTGAAGAATAGTAGAGAGAGTTTCTGTGTACATTTGTCCAGCTTCCCTCAATGTTAATAATCGTAGTACATTGTCAAAACCAGGAAATTGACACTGGTACAAGACTATTAACTCACTAAGACTTAACTCAGATTTCACTTCTTTTAATATTTAAGCATCTATTATATGTTAAGTTTGTGGAGCAGATAAAGGTGCATCTCAAAAAGCAGTATCGTGATTACTAATACTATGCTTGACTCAACCTTGAATGTGGTCCCCTCTCATCTCAAGTTAAAATGAAACCTGCCTCCTTTCAGTTTGCACAAGTAGGTCTAACCAGCAAGAACAATTTTCCTTCTCTTCCCCTGTCTGCTCCTTCCTCCTTCTCATCGCTGTCTTCTCAGCTTGGTTTTGCCCATGCCTAGAATTACCCACTCACTCTCTTTTGCTCTTTTTGTTTCTTCTTCCTTCAGGAAGACACCAGACTGATCTCGAGTAGCCAATCTGGACTTGCCCACATGGGAGTGTATCAGTTATCCCAAAAGATATACCAATCTGAAACCTGCAAATATGACCTTATTTGAAAAAAAGGGTCTTTGCAGATGTTACTAAGAATCTTGAGATGAGATCATCGTGGATTATCTGGGTAGGCCCTAAATCCTATGACAAGTGTCCTTATAAGAAGAGGAGAAGGTGATGTGAAGACAGAGGCAGAGATCAGAGTGATTCAGCTACAAGTCCAGAAACACCAAGGATTTCCAGCAGCCACCAGGAGCTAGGAGAAAGACGTGGAATGGATTCTCCTCAGAGCCTCCAGAAGGAAACAGCCCTGCTAACACCTTGATTTCAGAGTTCTAGCCTCCAGAACTGTGAGAGAACAAATTCCTGTTGTTATAAGCCACCAAGTTTGTGGCAATTTATTATGGTGACCTCAGGAAACCAATACACATGGATGGGAAGTTCACACTCTCTGACTGTCTAAAATGCCTCCAATCGCACTCAGATCTTCCAGCCACAATTTCCTCTGCTACTTCCCTGCCCCATTAAAACAGCCTCTGAATTACCACTGACTGAATTAAAGTGGTTTGCCGTAGGTGTAAACAAAGCTTAAACATCTCTTGGTAGTTTTGCATTTCTAAGGAGTTTGTGAAAAGTTGGCAAACACTAGGTTGGGGAGCTGGAGGGCCCTTCTTCCTTTAGCTGAGGTTACCCTCCATGGTCCCTTTCTCACTGGTGCAACTTTCCCAGGAAAGAGTTTTAAATAAAGAAAAATGTCGTGAGAGAAAGACAATAGGCATTGAGATAAAATTTGGAGCCAGAAGAAACTAATCATCTCCTGGACTTAGCGCAGAGAAATCACCTCCTTCAGAGTAGTTGCAATAATTCAGATTTCAATACATTCCTACAAGTTTCACATTGAATCCTAAATTTTACTCTGATGGTTCCACTAGCTTCAATATCCCAAAGGATGTGGTCCATGAAGTCCCTCTGTGGAAGAGACAGCCTCTCCACCAGTCGCTTTGGAGTGGCGTGTCTGGATCAAATGTCCAACTTTGATGCAGCTTTCTCTGGGAAGTGGTAAGACTTAACAGTTCACTGCAAGCGCGAGTGTACAACTAGCGAAGTTCAAGTCACCCTGGTTTGAACTGGGTGGGGCTTCAGGGGAAATAGCTGTAAACAGAATGTAATGAAGTTATTTTCCAGGATAGCCAGAATTCATCTGTTAAAGTTGGGAGGAGAGTGTCAAGAAGGTAGCCTTGCTACCCATATTATTTCCTTCATTAGCTGAACTGAATTTGTACCTTTTATGAAAAAGTCTGAGAAACAAAATGCCTGATACTGTGTGAGAGATGTTTGTAAAAGTCAATTTACAAGTGGCCAAAATGGTGCGGTTCAGACCCTTTTCATGGTCTGGCTTCCTCCAAGTAAAGTAATTCAAAGCCACTGAAAAAATGATTCCTAAGACAGTGCTTTATGAATATGATTGCTGGTAACCCAGTGTTATTGGTTGAGTTGTGTGTGTCCTTTTAAAAAAGAAGCCCCAACCCCCAGTACTTCTGAATATGACCTTAATTAGAGATAGATCTTTACAGATGTAACCACATTAAAACGAGGTCATTAGGGTGAACCCTAATCCAATATGAGTGGTATTCTTATAAAAACGGGGAAATTTGGACACTGAGACAGACATACATTGAGGGAAGACAATGTGAAGAGACACAGGGAGGAGATGGCCATCTACACGTCAGGGAGCGAGACCTGGCACAGACCCTTCTCTCAGTCCCCTTAGAAGAAACCAACCCTGACAACACCTTAATCTTGGATTTCTAGCCTCCAGAATTGTGATACAATAAATTTCTGCTATTTAAGCCACCCAGTTTGTGACACTTTGTCACAGCAGCCCTATCAAATTAGTACATCCAGCATTTAGGCTTCACCTCAAGAACATCTCTTCCAAATTTAGGAAGAAGAATTTTGGAGTGTACAAACACACTCACACACACACACACAATGTCTGTGGTTGGCTAAAGGACTAAATGGTTCTGGTGTGACCTTTTTTTTTTTTTTTTTTTTTTTTTAAAGATTTTATTTTTTCCTTTTTCTCCCCAAAGCCCTCCAAGTACATAGTTGTATATTCTTTGTTGTGGGTCCTTCTAGTTGTGGCATGTGGGACGCTGCCTCAGCGTGGTTTGATGAGCGGTGCCATGTCCGCGCCCAGGATTCGAACCAACGAAACACTGGGCCGCCTGCAGCGGAGCGCGCGAACTTAACCGCTCGGCCACGGGGCCAGCCCCTCTGGTGTGACCTTTTAAGCAAGAGGCAATCATCCAAAGGATAAGCAGCCTCCTTGAAAGCTTTGGCACAGTGCTCTCTGTTTAGAAGGAATGAAGTTGCAATTAATGAAGGAGTGAAGGAGGCGTGTGGATTACAAGTATATTTTACTACTTTCAACATTATTTAAACAGGAATTTGAACCAATCAAGTGCAGACTGGGTTCCATTTCACCTTCTATGCAATCTCTTCAGTCCCTTCACTAATTTGTGGAGAGAGAGTTGTCAAGGGATAGAGTTTATTGAAGCATTCTGTATTGGAATGGTAGATGAGAGACCACAATAGTACTTGAAAAGGACTATTTTACTTAAGCTGATAAATAAATATGATTCTAGATCTGTACCTTCCACCATCTATCTTGTCCTTGTTTGTTAATTTTATTGCTTTTGTTTCTTCATAGTCTTTACAGTAGATATTTCATTTGTTGACATAGATTTAATTCCCGCCACTCTCTAGACTCTAATAACCTCATTGTCAGCCCTGATCCGGCTCCTGAATGCTGGTCCCTCACATCTAACAGTAGGTAGGTAAGCTCATCTGGATGTTTTTCCCAGTAGCTTAAACTCAATAGTACTAAAAGTGAACTCATTTTCTTCTGTCTTTTCCTTCTCTGCTCAGCTTCTTCCTTCATTTCATTGTTCAAACTCTATAGGCTCAAAATAGAGTCAGATATACATATTGAGATGTTTGTCGCAAGGATATTTTTAATAGTCTAAAATGTGGAAATAGCCTAAATGCTCAACAGTAGAAGAATGATTAAATCAATCATTATAATACATATGAGGAGTTATGATATTATTTATTTAAAGTAAGTTTCCAAGGAAGGAATTTAATAATTTGAGAGGGGTTCATGATATAAAATTAAATCAATGCTGAACAGAGGAAAAAAAAAAGGTAATTTCTTAAAGTCATGAAAACAAAGCCACCTCATGTAATCCAGGTAAGGAGGGTTTGAATGCAAGGAATAAGAGGATTCCAGAACTGTTGGAAGGGCCGGGGAAGCAATGGTCAAAGGGAGTCACCGTAATCATGTCAGTCTGCATTCCTGAAGCAGTGGATCCCAGGAGCTCTTCTAGAAACCTCTGCAGTTCTCAGAAAGCCCCAGGGAGCTCTGGCCAGCTGTCTTCGTCTGCAGCAGTGAAGTGGCTGGTTTTCAAAGGCTCGTTTCCCAGAAACCATTGCAAAGTGCACAGCTCCTCCTCATCTGGCTGCAGCTGCCTCCAGGCATGATGGTGTCCCTTCCAGTCTGGCTTTCCAACCAGCATGAGTGTCTCTTACCAGCACATCCGAACCTGGAGCCATTTGGCAAGAGCATTCTGGGAAAGGCAGTCTGTAGAAGGGGCTAGTGGTGATGTTGTGCTGCTAACAATCAGCGAATTATCATAAATTATCATGCATCCATATTATGGAATGCTATACAGGAATTAAAAAGAATCAGGAAGCTTTACATTTATGCTAAAATTAAAAGATTCCCAAGACATATGAAGTGAGAAAGGAATATTGCCATACAATAAGTAGTGTATAACCCTATTATTAAAAAAACGAAAACTAAGTGTTGGTATACAGAAATATATTTTTGTAAATGCAGAGAAAACTATCCAGAAGGTCATGTACCAAATTCATAGCTGCAATTACTTCTGGGGAAGAGAATGGAATTGGGGGGTTAGTGAAGAAGAGCTTTCAGTTTTTGCTTTATGTACTTCTTGATTTACTTTTTTACAAGAATTGATTCATGTATTATTCATATAATTAAAAATTTTGAATTATGTTTATATATGTGTGTGTATATATATATCATTTATCTATCTATTTTCATTCATTCATTGTAATGTGCCAGATATTAGGGAAACACCAATGACCAAAATAGACACAGTTTGGGTCTTCATAGAACTTTTCCTCTTCTCAGAAACCTTTAACAAATCCCCTCTACTGACTTGCTAAATCCTTGCTCCTTAGCATGTCCCTCCCTTACCTACTCATCTCACCACCTATCCATTTGAGGCTGTTTATTCCGACTATTTCATCTCCCAGAGCCATTCCTCTCTCTCTTCCTGTTTAAATTCTATCTAAATTCTACAGGCTTCAAGGTTTAGTTTAACTTAGTTTCTCTATAAAGTATTGTGAACTGGGGAATGACTCCAAAACTCTAAGTCCCATCATGATTTGAAGGTGGATGTCAGGTTTCTCCCTGGGAACCAATCTTCTTGCTTTGTCAACAACGTCAAGCACCTGGCTATTTACAATCCATTTAATAGACAGGAAACTGAAGCTCTCTGAAAGCCAGACTGTTTCCCAGCAGGTTAAGGTAAGTGGAATGAAACCACCTGCCTCCGCTTCCCTTCAACCCGATGTTAAATGCTGCCTGATGCCTCCTTTGACTGTGGGGTCTTGAGAGGAAGTCTTGATGCAGCTGAGCTCCAGCACACTTGAGGAGACATATGATACTTTCTACATAAGCACAGATTAGCCCTCTGTTCTCTTGCTGAGGATTTTTAAAGTGCTCATTTTCTGTCCATGGAAGTAATTCGAGATCAAAGCTACAGGTGCTTTGGAACAGAGGACTTGCTTTTCAACAAGAAAAGGAGAGGAAGCCCTCATGTTTTCTCTGAAAACTTCCCAAATAACTCCCCTTTATATCCTGTCCCCAGAGGGTTCAGTTCCTCATGCAAATATGCTCTAATCACACGAGGTTATGGGTAATTATAGAAGTAAAGGTCTGGCTCCCTGAGACATTGTGCTAGTCACTGGAAAGATAATACGATGATTACGAGATGTCTCTAGCCTCCATGGGCTCTCAAGCCCAAGTTTCTCAACAAATGTCACAAGAACTACAAGACCCTTTGAGAATGAGTCTTCCTGCTGGTCAGGCCTGTGCTTCCACTCCAGCTTGGACAGATGGCACCAGCATGTTATTCCACCTCGCCCTCAGGACCAGCATGAACTGTGTCCTTGAAGGTCCAATGTAACTAACAGACATCAGTCAACAACTATTTATTGAGCACCTACCAAGAGCAAGGGGAGGGATCCAACATTGAGTGAGATAAGCTTTTTGAGTTCCAGACAATTGCAGACTAGAGGTAAATTTGCCTATTTTCATTATAACTAAAGTCTCTTTCTGCTTCTACTGCCCTCTCTATTCCTATGATTCTATGGTCTTGCTATTTTGAGCCTTTGCCATTGCTGCAGAAACAAACATGCTCGGCCTAGCTCACTAGTACCAGGGGAAGGCTAAAGAAACGGTGGAGCAAAGCTGAACTGTCCCAGCCAAGCCCAGGCAAGATGGACATGCAATTGACCCTCAGCCCCATGAGAATAAATGATGGCTATTTTAAGCCACTGAGTTTTTGGGGTTGTTTGTTATGCAGAGAATCTAAGTAGATAACTGTATGACAGTACACTCCACCCCCCATTCACCTCTAGGTCTTTGATAGTTGTCTTACAGGTAGGCAAGTTTGACTGTTTGGACAAACCATGATCTTTCTTTGGTTGGTCACATTATGACTCCAGTGGTTCCTAAAACTTAAAGGGCATAAGAATTATTGGACAAATGTGTATGTACAACTCATGTATGCAAAATGTTTTGGACAAGTTAAAGAATTTTTCAAGAGCAATTTTGATTAAACGGGATTTTCTATTTACTCATTGGCTTTAGAACCTAACCCCCGCAAAGTGGAACTCCATTATATTTACAGTACTTAGGTGCAAGCTTCTGGAGCATAGGGACCATATTATATTTATCTATATTTATCTCTGTGTCCACCTACCCCCACTCCACTCCCAGGCTAGCTCAGTGTTTGCTTAATTGAATTGTTTTGTAGTTATTAGCATCTTCTTGCATAGGGCAGTATTTCTAGACAACTCTAGGGACACAGTTTGTTGCTGCCAAAGACTTGCAAGCTAAGGTGTGTACACACTCATTCCAAAATAATAATAATATATATGAATGTATCTTTTTAACTGAAAAATTAAAACCAGGAAACCCCCATCTCTTGGGTGCACATTTCCCTTGCCAATTATAGCAGCACAATTTTCTTCATCTCTGGCTGCCAATCAGGTGCAAATAGAAAACAGGATATTTTAGAAAAATCTGCACTCCCTTAGATTTCATCACACAGCTGCTCTCAGCTCACACACCCTGACAATTACAAAGCGCCCCACAAACTGTTGCCCTGGAAGGAGGTTTGAGCGAAGTTCTGGCCTGTCCCGGGGATCCTCCCTGGGAGACATGACCCAAGTTCCCAGTCGGCTGCAGGAGGCTACGGCCCATTGCTCTTCCTCAATCTGCCCACGGTGTGATCCAGGTCAACGCAGCCAACCTTCTCTGTTTGTCCAGCTGGACGTTAGGGATAATGACACCCAACTACCTCACCAGGGCATTGAGGAGTTCAACAATTAATCACTTTGAGGCCCGTGGTTGAAAAGTGCCGTGAAACACGGAGAGAAACCCCACTTGGCAGAAAAGATAGAGCAGTCAAAAGCCCTTCAGCAAAACAGCCATGCCCCTCCCATCCTTCGGAGTCCTCGGGCATTAGCCAGAAACCACTCCGCCTTGTCTACCAACTACAGAGACCCGATTAACTTGTCCCAGAGCCCCTGTCTTTTGGCTTTTGTTAAAGAGGAAGCACCCCCTTCCGGGAAGTGAAGGTGGGACTCACCGCACATCGGCAATGCTCTCCGACAATTTTTCTCAGAGACTAAAGATTGGTGGTCAGTGAAGGAAAAGTCCGTTTTCCACAACCTCCTGCTGCAAGCCCTGCCTGGTGGTCTCACAGCTCACTTTGGAATGGAGCATCTATATCTTGAGACCTCAGGTAAACTGAGACCCAAAGAATCCAATTTTAACATCCTGTTATGTTTCTAGTAAATTGCCAGGCTCATAGGCTCTTGATAAATTTTGTCAAACGAATGAATATTGCTATCTTTCTTCTATCTCTATTTCTTCACAGTGTGTTTTGTTTTGTTACTGTGTTGTGACTCTCCAACTAAATTTTAAGCTCCTCTAGGATGGACATCATGCCTTGCACATGAGATGCGGGATCTCACCGAGTCCAAGTTACTCTAAGAGTGGTCCTGGGATCTCCAGCGTCAAAGGTACGTGAATGCTTGTTTAAAATGCAGAATTTGGCATTCCTGCCATATTAACTGACTGAAAGCAAAGATCTGCTTTGTGAATAAATCCTTCTAGGCATGTGTATTTACACTAGGCTCTGTCCTGGGCAAAAGAAACTAAAATGTTTGGGATTTGGGGAAGGAGGCAAAGAGGACTAGGGCAAACAGACTTGTTGAAAATTGTAGTGCTGGTTATCTGACTAACATCTCAATAGAAGTTTCATTGTCAGTTGCCCTAGCAAAGTGCAACTTAGTTTTCCTTGCTTTCTTTTTCTACCTCCAAGAGCAATTTGTACTTTTATGCTGTTGGAGAAACAAATAAGACCAGCCCTTATTTATCACAGCACATATAGGAGATTTAGTGTACTTTTCACCGTTCTATCATGCTTCTAAGTGTCACACATTTTTTTCCTTTCTGTATTGAGAAAGGTACGTTCCAACCCATCCTCCAGTAGACCATTTCCGAAAAACACTACATTTATTGTCGAAGAGCTTGACTTCTTCAAGATTTCCTCCTATTGTGCCTAACCCAATGCCATGCATATGTAAAGCAGACACTCAATAAATGTTCCAGTCTCCTGTCCAATTTCAGGGTTTTGATGTGCAATTCAGCCATTAGGAGAGAGCGGCAAACCCAAAGCTTTAGGTGTGGGTGTTATAACATATTGTCTTAAAGATCTTTGTTGAGAAGAAGACAGACAATTATGTGGAGAGCCAGAGTCTGCAAAAGGGTGAGGTAATTAGAAACACCTGGTGTGCAAAGAGGAAGGACCATGCTAATATTTTTGTAAGGATAATCACAATTTCGGTTATTTTCCCAACACTACAGATTTTTATACTGGCTGCTACTATTAGACTATGCACCTGGCAGTCTTAAGGAAAACTTTTGTCTCTTGTTGAATTCATCTTAACTGTTGGATGGAACTTCATTTTTATTAGGGGAAATTTTGTAAGCCGTTGTCTGGAGTGGTGAGTACACGCCTTGAAGTGAACAAGGATTCCCCAGTGGAAATGTTTCACTGTTACAAACTGTGAGCATTCAAGATGCAGGGAATGAAGTGGGCGCAAGAGCTGGGCAGTCGTTTCTCCCCATTGACCTTCTTGATCCTCTTTGACCTCTGCAGCAGATCACATCAAATTCTTTGGATTTGACCTCATATGCAAGCTGGGCAAAGGAACCCATAAAAGATTGACTGCTATCTCTATAGTGCCACATACAATGTAATGTCATATACTTGGACCTCTCCTGGAGGGCAAAGTTTAGAGTCTCTGAGCCTCTCCCAGTAGATGAGAATATAAAAACAATCGAGAAAATCAACAAAACCCAAAGCTGGTTCTTAGAAATTTCAACAAAATCGACAAAACTTTAGCTAGACTAACAAGAACCAAAGAATGAAGACTTAAATTACTAAAATCAATGAAATGAAACGGGGGATGAATGAAAGAGGAGATATTGGTACTGACCCTACAGAAATAAGAAGGACTGTAAAGAAATACTATGAATAACCAGATTATCTGGCTGACATGGAGAAATTCCTAAAACACACAAAATACCAAAATTGGGTCAAGAAGAAATAGAAAATGTAAATGGACCTAAAATAAAAAAAGAGATTGACTTAGTAATTTAAAAACTTTCCACAAAGAAAAGCCCAGGCCCAGATGACTTACCACTGAATTCTACTAACCATGTAGAAAAGAATTAACATCAATTATCCACAAGCTCTTCCAAAAAATAGAAGAAGAGGAAATAGTCCCCAACCCATTCCAGGAGGCGAGTATAATCCTGTTACCAAAACCAGACAAAGACATTGCAGAAAAGAAAACTATGGACCAACACCTCTGTGAACATAGATGTGACAATCCTCAACAAAATACTAATAAAGTGAATCCAGCAACGTATATTTTAAAAAAAAAAAAAAGGAGTATACAACATGACCAAATGGGATTTAACACAAAAATGCAAGTTTGGTATAATGTCTGAAAATCAATTAATGTAGTATACCATACTAATAGAATAAGGACAAAACCCAGACTATCATGATAGATGAATAAAAAGTATTTGACAAAATCATACACCTTTTCATGATAAAAACATGCATCAAACTAGGAACAGAAGAGAACTTCCTCTTCACCAAATAATAAGATTAAGAAATGGTTTTGAGGCAAACATCAAATATATTACAGAAATCCATAATTTATTACACAACAATAGATAACACATAGTTTCCATTACATTGAGAATAAAATCTCAATAAAATTCTTCTTCTTTTTTTTTTGGTGAGGAAGATTGGCCCTGAGCTAACATCCATGCCAATCTTCTATTTTTTATGTGGGACACTGCCACAGCATAGCTTGACAAGCGGTGTGTAGTTCCATGCCCAGAATCCAAACCCTCAAACGCAGGGCCATCGAAGTGAGCACACAAACTTAACCATTATGCCACTGGGCCGGCCCCTAAAATCTCTAATTCTTTACCATGGCTTTTAAAATTCCCCCTTATCTACCTGTCCAGCTGATCATCTCCTGTACCACTCTCCTCCCGCCTCACTGGGTTCCAGTGAGCATGATTTTCTCTCTCATTCTTGAACATATTGGGCTGTCTTCCATGTAAGTGGCTCCATGTTTTCCATTCCCTCGATTTCAAATGCTCTTCCCCCAGTATGTTCACAGCTGGCTCTTTCTTGCATTCAATCCTTCCATTTAGATGAAATGCAAAGGGAAGGATTGAATGGAGAGGCAAAATTTCTCTAGAGAGGTGACATTTCAGGTGTGGTCAGAGTGACAAAAAGAGCTAATAGTATCATTCAATAGCTGGTATTCTTTTTAATTTATTGATTTGTTTATATTTTAATGGTCTCTATATCCCATCATAAATGTCACCTCCATAGGGAACCCCATCGTTCTTGTTTACCAGTATATCTTCAGTACTTAGAACAGTGCCCAGCACATAGTAGGAACCCAATAAATGTTTGTTCAATGAATGAATGAATGAATGAATGGATGCCTCGTTTAGGTAACTGGGGCTAGAGCCTACAGCTAAAAAGCTGTGAAACTGGTAACCCAACACCCTTAACCTTTTGCCTCAATTATTTGAACACTTCCATTGAAATTGATATTGTTAATTAT
Organism: Equus asinus; assembly: GCF_041296235.1. Taxonomy (NCBI): domain Eukaryota; kingdom Metazoa; phylum Chordata; class Mammalia; order Perissodactyla; family Equidae; genus Equus; species Equus asinus. Next base: position 122,043,735 of record NC_091792.1, read on the forward strand.
TTCAGATCTCTATAAATATTGACACAAGGTTTTTCAACAGTATTAACAGAAACACACAATACACCCAGAATAAAATATTAGTTCAGGAGGCTCTTATTTTATCAAAGATAGGGTCAAAGTCTGGAAAGGTGTTACAATTTCATTTGGTCTTTTCTTCCTATATATTTTTCATAGAATTTTCCTTTCTTCGGCCAGGCTCAGGTAAGTGACGGCTTGGTATTTCATCATTTCTCCCTTTCTTCCTCTTAATAAATTTCACAGAAATAAATATGACCAAAGAAAAGCCCACCACAGAGAATATGAACATTGAGAGACCATATGGAGCTGAGTGAAGCCATTAGAGTCACTTCATCTTGTTTGGATGGTAAAATCACTCTGGCAAGTGCAGTCATGACACAAATTCGTTGCCACATGGCAGTGAGTGTTCTGTCTGGGTGATTATTTTTGTAACTCCATCTGCCTGGCATCACCAGAGCCTCCAACAGCGTGCTGGAACGTCGAGACAATCCTACCTCACCTCGTGGGGAGAATCCAAGCTCTTTCATTATGGGGTTACTCTAGGGCTCACGGGGATCCTTTCCAGCTGAGAATTCTGTTTTGATCTCACTAGAAGTGAAGCCCACTAGTTTCTCTGGGAGGCACTGCTTGTTCATTGAGCAACCCTCAACCATTTTTGCTTCATTTTGAAAGCTTTTCTTGAGCCAAAGAGGCAAGAGACATAAATAGCAACTGGCTTTGAAAACTGTGGACAAATGTGTTTCATTCCTCAGTCTTCTCACTAGGAAAGTTTCACTCCACCCACAAAATAATCCTTCAACATACACACATACACATACAGACATACACACACAACATACACATACGCACAACACACATACAAACACACCACCCCTTTAATAGTGACTCTTTCAAATTAGCGTAAAAACACAACCACTCTGGTTGGTTTCCATGCTTGCATCTTACTAGGCTAGCTTCTTAATTTCCTGGGTTTGTTCTTACGTGAAGTTTCTTTGCATGTGATGTGCTCAAATTTAATGGATGTTGTTCTCTTTCCGGGATAGGAAACAAGTTAGATAGGCAGGAAGGCTAAAAGGAGGAAATAGTAAAAATACTTCCTATAGATACATGTAGCCTCCAAGGGTTGGTCTTTGCCTAAATGCTCACCCCAACAAACCAGATTGGCAAACTACCCCCCAAGTTGGTAGTTATGGTGGGAGGTGGCAATGCACTCTCTGTACATGGAAACACCTGAATCCTCAATGTCTGCTACCTACTAGGCTCTGTCTGGAGCGATGCTTTCCTGTGAGCTTTGGCATTAAGTCCTGTGTAGCATAAACTCAGAGAGAGAGAGAGATTGAGAATTTGTTCCATAGATGGGACTAGCCCTTGATGGTATCCATTGAAAGGATGATTTGGCATACTGGAAAGGGTGGGGTAATTTGGAGAAATCTGAGGCAAGGTGGTCCTTCTGCACTTATGGGTACAGGGCCCTGATCAGTCATCAGAAGGGCCTCATCAGCTTGAGCAGGCGCATTCTGTAGGAACCTTTCGGTCTCCCTGATCCCATAGATACAGAAGCCTCCCCAGCTGTCAATTTGTCCTCAGGATACATAGATTTCATCAGCCCCAATTGGGATTTTCAAAGCCCGCAGACCCATCATCTGTTCAAACAAGCATCTCCATGTTTTTTCTGGCCTCTCCACCACCAAAATTACAAAAATGCCACTATGTGGTGTTGTTTATGGAATGTTTGTAAACTGAACATAGGTTCCATCACGTGATGGACAATTCACTGGCCTAGGAAATAGAGGATGTGTATTCCAGTCCTCTGCTGAGATTTATTACTTGTGTAAACTCGGGTAAATCTTAAGCCTCTCAGAAACTCAGTCTCCCCATCTTTAAGATGGAGACAATGGTAATATCCACTCAAGGATAGTATCCAACCACACAGGTCGAGGATCGAAGAAACTTGAGTAGTGAAACAGCCCTAAAAATGTGTGTTCTCAAGGAAAGGCCTAATGATGGTTCACGTCAGCTTAGTGTGCTTGGGGGCGCTGCGTGGGGCCCAGCTGGAAACATCTTAAACACCCTCCTCCACCCCATGCCTGCTGCTGGGAGCACGTTTTAAGTATGTATACTAGGAATTCTCAACTGGACAGGATTTTGCTATCCAAGTGACATCTGGCCATGTCTGGAGGCAGTTTTGATTGTCATGAGTGTTAGAGGGGGTGGGGAGATATTACTGGTGTCTAGAGGGCAGAGGCCAGGGGTGCTTCTAAACATCCAACAATGCATAGTCACAGCAAAGAATTATCCCATCCGAAACGCCAATAGTGAGTAGACTGAGAAGCGCTGGCACGTGCACATGCCTATAGTCTGTACAGTTGTTGGATGACTTCATATGCTGCTGATCCTCCCATACGGACCTTGAAATCTTCTCCTCAATAGCTGAGCCAGGTAGGGGGCATGAAATCCCTTGCAGTCATCATGTGGAGGGAAAAAATAGCCCCTGGAGTATCTAAACCAGTGGTTGTCAACATGCGGTCCTCAGACCAGCAGCATCAGCATCCCCCGGGAGCTTGTTAGAAATGCAGAGGCTGGGGCCCCACTTCAGACATGCTGAACTGGTGGCGCCCCGCAATCTGTGTTTAAACAAGCCCTCCGAGCGATTCACATCAACGCTGAAGTTTGAGAACTACGGACTGAACAATAGTCACGGCTCAGATTTTGCCACTCTGCACTTGGAAAAACCATCTGCTTGGGCCCAGCGCTGGGGACTCCTGGCAATATTTTCATCCCGGGAATCCCCCAGCTAGCTCCTCTTTGCTTCAAGGAGCTTAGGCAACCTCTAGCTGCAGAAAGCAAATGTCATTATGATTTGGACCTCCTATTACAAGACGCCTTGCTGAGAAGCACCGGGGGGAGCAGTGCTGCCAGATGGCAAACACTTAGCTTTGATTAGGGGTTTGTGATGACGGGTTTCTCACAGCAGAGTGGAGTGTGGGCTTAACTCTCCCCTGGCGAGGGGCTGGCTCCAGGTTCCACGTCCCCGCCACGCGGTGTGAGCGTGGAGCCGTATTCTCTCTAGCTGGAAGGTCCTCAGGGGATGCAGTTGAGGCAGAAATGAGGGTAGATAGGTATGGAAGTTTCCAGAGCCTGTGACTTTCCCTTCAGGAGAGGCTCCTCGGTTTCCAGACATTTACTAATGGGCCCAGATGCAAACCTCAGTGGGAAGAGCACACAGTGAGTTCCTTCTGTATACCAGATCTGTTATCTGGACCTATCACTGACACGTTCCCTGGTCGTGTGGCCCTGGGAGAGGTAGTTAACTTTCTCTAGACCACAACTGCTTCAGATGTAACATTGATGTAATATCTTTCCACTACTTCATCACAATATTCATGCACTTAAGAAACACATTTTACATAGCTACTATGTACTGTGTGGTATGGAAATTTGTAAGTGGGAATTGAAGACACACGACACAAAATCAATTGGAAACACACACACACAATTGTTTCTAACACACTGTGGTAAACGCTACACAAAGTCTGACGGGAGTCCAGATGGGGAACTGTGGAGGACATTTGCCCAGCTCCATAACCCCCTTATTCTGAGAGCAGCACTGATTCAGCACTGGGTAACCAGGCCTCTCCCGCTGGACCCAGTCTTGGTGGAAGTGTCAATCAAGCACCACAGCTCTCTCCTGGCCGAGGGGTGGGTCTGGGAGCCGTGCTAGTCCAACCAGTCATTACGTCTCTCGAATTACATTTTTGAGCAAATGAAGCAAAGGCTGAAAAACATTTGAATCCCATTTATCCTCACAGGGAAGCTATGAAAAGACTATTTATCTGTTTCTGTTTCCTGGATCCGAGAACTGCTTTCTGAGAAACATTGTTCAGCTTTTCCTTCAGTTCTGGGAGGACCCAATATGTTGCCAATAAATGCCTTCTTGCTGACCCAGAGTTGTTTCTGTTGCTCACAACCAGGCAGCTCTACCTAATACAGGGATTGTGAGGATCGAATGAGCAAAGACAGGTTCACCATGAAGCTTTTTGAGCTGATTGCATAGGTCCCTTCCAAGGCCCTGGCATGAGCCCTAGCAATGTGTTCACATGGTCATATGTTTTCATTACATTGCAAAAGGAAGATTTTAATAGCAATTGACTAAGACCACTGCCTCTTTCCACTCTGGCTCCCCCTTTTGCATGTTTCCCCTTTGTCTTAGGCGGTAATAGAGTAGCTAACGGCATGGAGAACCCAACTAAGGGGAAGCCGAGTTAGGGTATAGGGGCACTAGCCTGCCTGTCCTTTAACAGCAGCCACGTGTCCTTGGGGCTCTTTGGGGTACGCACCAGCACTCATGACGATAACAGTCCTGGGCTCAGCCAACCCAGCTGTTTCTCATAGGATGGTTAGCACAAAGATAGTCAAGGTCTGAGGAAACACGGAGGCCCTCCAGGGGAGCTCTGGTCCTGGGAATGCGGGTCACACAGGGACAGTCCCCCTTGGCAAGCATGCAGCCTTTGTTTCTCTGCCTACTTAAGCAAGCTTCTCTCAGGGGGCAGTAAAGCTTACACACTTCAGTCCAGCCAGGCGCCACCGGACATTCCCTGTAAGTAACTCCCTATAAACCTATATGTCTCGTTCACTGTCTCCAGGTCTTTTCTTTGGTCTCTCTGCAACCTATCCCTAACTGCTTGCCCAGCTGAGTGTGCAGCAAAACATAGGGATACATTTAGTTTGGGTTTAATGGAATAATTATTAGATTTTCAAATGTACTAAATAGTTGCTAGTCATTCCAGTTTAGGAAACCCACAGGTTTTATTCATCCTAAGCCATCCATAATAAAAAAAAATCCAAACAAGCATGTTGGAGGAGTAACTAAGTTATATTGCTATTTCTCGATTGAAAATTATATTATAAACAATATTATAAAACTTTTGTTTTTATGAAGAGGTGATAAAAGAGTATATAGCCAAAAAAATAATGTTGGGAAAAAATAATATGGAGGCATATCAGGAAATTAATTAATAAAAGTACTAATTGAATTTTGTAATGTTGCTATATTGATCAGCTTTTTAGAACTTGAATTTGTTGTGAATTTGTCATTCTAAATAAATATTCATGTTCACATCTAATTTTGTATTCCTTTTTTCTTTTTTATGCTGAGGAAGATTTGCCCTGAGCCGACATCTGCTGCCAATCTTCTTCCTTTTTTTTTTAATATGCGAGCCACCACCACAGCATGGCTACTGACAGATGAGTGGTGTAGGTTCATGCCCAGGAAGCAAACCCAGACCACCAAAACAGAGCTCACTGAACTTCACCACTAGGCAACTGGGGCTGGCCCTGTATTTCTTTCACAAGGAAGACCCCCAAATTGAATAAGGATCAGGCCCTGCAAAACCCAATCCACTTCTGCAGATAAGATTATATAGGGTGTGGTTCTTTGGAAACTGATTTGTGTCAATGTAAAGGGTGATCTATTCATCTAGCAAACATTGTATTGGAGTTGACTACATGCCAGGCACAGGGTAGCTACCGCTGATACAAAATGGAAAAATCCATTGGTTCTCAAATCTAGCTAGGCAGCTGAATCTCTGAAAAGTTTTTTAAAAATAGAGATTTCTGAGTCCAAATGAGACCCACCAGAGTTGAGTGTCAAGATGGAGCCTGTGAATCTCTATAATTTTTGTGTGAGGAAGATTGACCCTGAGCTAACAACCATTGCCAATCTTCCTCTTTTTGCTTGAGGAAGATGGTCCCTGAGCTAACATCCATACCAGTCTTCCTCTACTTTGTATATGGGATGCCACCACAGCATGGCTTGATGAGCGGTATGTAGGTCCGAGCCTGGGATCCAAACCCACAAACCCCGGGCCACCGAAGCAGAGCATGCAAACTTAACCACCAAGCCACTGAGTTGGCCCCTGAATCTATATTTTGAATAAATTTTCTGAGTGATTCTTATGAGGCCAAACCAGCACTGGTCTTCCAGCAATCAGAAAGCACTGGAGTGAGATGCTGTCCTTGCTGCCTTCAAATTACTTAAATTCTAGTGGGGGAGACTGAGAACTGAACCCATAATTGTGGCATGATGTGATAAAGGCTATGCTAGAGATACAGGCCTTTGGGAAACAGGGAATTCATCTACATCAGACTAGAAGATTAGGGAAGTCTCTCTTGAGGAGGTGATGTCTAAGTATTAAATAGGATCCATTTCTGATTAAATCAAGGAAATTTAATTCACTTCTTTTCTCAATATAAGCTTGTACTTTCACCTCCTAAACTGAAAATGGCTGGCCTCTGTTGACTATTCTCTAGTGTGCCAGCACCACCCAATGTGGTAGCCCTGTCATGACCCCCGTTCTTATAGATGGCGAGACTGAGGTCTGGAGAGGTAAGCAGCCTGCCACAGCGGTGGACTAGAGTGCCAGGCCCCTGTGGTCTGACTCCAGCTTCACCTTCCTCCTGCCTTGATATACAATGCCTCTATTTAATCACAGATGTGACTCTGGGGGGCATCGGCACCCAGAACCTCGCCATTCAAAGTGGGATTTGCTGAAGACAGGCAGCAGGGAGGTCACCAGAGAGGCTGTTGGAAATACAAGATGGGGGAGGGAGACTCTAGAGCTATTGAATCAGAATCTGCGTTCTAAGAAGGACCTGAGGGGTCTGTGTGCACAGTGGAGTGAGAGGAGCTCAGCTCTGGAGGAGAGGGGGCAGGTGAAGGAGGAGGTTTCCTTGGTACAGAGACCGGCCAGCCTCATCCCAAGGGTTTTAGGATTTAAAGAAAACGTTCTTCTCCAGCAGCCATGCCCCTCATTCATCCAGACAAGGGAATTCCCAAAGAAGTACAAGAGGATGCTATTTCCACTGAAATTTCTCGCTCAGAGGGTCTGTTTCTCCCACCCACTTTGTTTTGAACTTCTAAACCTGTGTTCTATGGTAGCAACCAGCCACATGTGGCAATTGAGCCCTTGAAACATGACTAGTCCAAATTTAGATACACTGCATATGAAAAATACACATCAGATTTTGAAAACTTAGTATAAAAGAGAATAATTTTTCATTGATAATTGTTTATATTGATTAAATGTTGATAGTATTTGGAATATATTGTGTTAGATAAAATATATTGTTATAATTAATTTGACTTATTTCTGTTTATTTTTTTAAATGTGGCTTCTAGAGCATTGTAAATTACATTTGTCCAAGGACATCATGCTTTTGTGGCTTGTATTATATTTCTGCTGGACAGCATGGACCTAACTTTTGTACAGGAAGACTGAAATTTCTCTCCTTTTCTACCACGTGTTGAAAAGTGACAGTAGATTCTTACTCTAAGGAAATTCACAGGATTAGCATTTCCCTTGGGATCAGCCTAGAGTAGGAGTGGGGTGCCTTCCACATGGGCTGAGCAGGAGAGAGTCGGGTTTGTCTCTATGGGTTTGACAAAGTCGCAGAGCTGGTCTCTATGTGCACAAGGGTTTTGGATTTGGGGGTGAGAGAGGCGCCTGTCTGCAGGTTCTGCGGAGCGTGGTGGGGGAGCTGGAGACTAAAGTCGGACTTGGTGTTTCAAAGTCCTCCTCAGTGCAGGGGAAGGCGGACATATTTCCCACACCTCTGCCCCTTAAGGATAATAACACCATTTGCCTCCTTGAGTCCTTCTTGGTTCAGAATGTGCTTAGTCATCTCACAACCTAAACTGACAGAGAATACATAGATGGAATAAATATTAAATTGCATCTCATTGAATTATTCACATAGAGCTTAACAGAAAAAAAAGAAAAAACACAGAGCAAGCCATCCTTTTGATACAACTGCCTTTCAGACACACATGCTGGGATTATATACAAAGCAAAGCAAGTGGGGAGAGGGAGCTGGGTGCTTCCTGGAGACCAGAGCTGCAGACCATATGGAGCTCTCGAGGCCTGCCAAGGTCGGCTTCATGGTGAAATAACTTTCAGCTGCTCCTCCGAAATGCTGCTTTCAGCCGGGTTCAGCAGCTTAGTTTCTGAGCTCGAGAAGGGGGGAGATCCCTGAAGGCTGCATTTTAAAAAACAAAACAAAACCTTGCTAAATGTATTCCAGCTTTTCCTGTCCTCATACAGACAGCTGCTTTGTGCAGCTTTTGGAGGCCAGTGCTATAGAACATTTCAAAAGGGAAGGGAATTTCTATGACTTAGTGAATGAGAAGGGGGCTCATCTTTTTGGGGGTTGGTGAATTACGAAGCATTGATTATATAGAAGAAATATATGATGTTTGTCATTAAGTGATGGTAGTTGGGAGTAGAGGACAAAATGATGGTGTCAATGGAGAACCCCAAGCATGGTCTTTATTTTGTGGGTTGGATATTAATTATACCCAAGCAATGTGAGAGGATCCCCCTTAAAATATTAAGGACTGAGGGAAACCCTGTACTCTCAGAAAAGAAACAGAAATAAAGTCATGACAAGGCCCATTAGGTGACATAACTTGGCAACATAATTTAGTACTGGTGCATAGGAAAGCAAGTCCTTTAAGAGGAATTGAAGGAGGCTTCTAAGGTTTTGTTTGTGTTGTTTGTTAGAATGCAGTAATATCAGTAATATCTTGTAGGGAGTAGAAGAGTAACATTAATAGCTACCTTTGTGGGAACACGCTCTACGCCAGACCCTGCCCCACATAGCCTCACACATTCCTTCTGATTTTCTTCTCAAGCCTGCCAGATAGGAGTTATCTAGGTCTGTTTCGTGTCAATTCTCTTTTCTAAGACAGACTCCGTGGTTGAGCTATGATAAAAGGAAGAGGTGAAGCCAAATGAGAGAAAAGAAATCATGTTTGTAATTTGTTTGCGTGATTATTAGAATCTTGTAGGAAATTACATTGATGCCATAGATAACCTTGTAATGCATTATGAGGCAAGATATCGCAGAGGTCATGGAACAGAGGGTCTCACAGACAAATTAAGATGCTTGAATTGATTTAGAACACACAGCAAGTAGCAAGGGAAAAGGATGGGTAGGACAACACACAGAATAGGAGGTGCAAGTAGGATGGAAGGACCATGCTGCTGGATTCCTGGTTGAGGCAACGTTTAAGTGCTGTGTGTGGCTCTCTGCCACATCAGCGTTTCTCACTGATGGTGTGGCTGTGAAGACCAGAGTTGAGGTTTGAGCAAGGATGCCCCAAAGGTGGAAGCTATTTGGGGACAAAACACACACTTGCTCTACGGGACAGATGCAGGAACAAGTACCCTGGCCACAGCAGTGGCTTGCCAATCACCCTGATGGGCATCTTTGGATTTGTGCTTCGTGGGCACAGGACACACGGGAACAGAGTGGGTATCACCAAGGGGCAGCCAAATTAAAACTCTTTGAATATTAAAATCCTCATGTGCCTCATGTCTATTTACTGTTTTACGTATATTTGGGGCTTCATGAATACTGGGTTTCTCTTGGTCCTTTCATCATTTTCTATGTTCAACACTAACACACTCTGCTTACTAACTTACATTTGCTTAATGTATCTTATGAACTCTGACAGTCTCACAAGCTACCTGCTTACTAGTGAGCTATATTTAACATATCTCATGAGTTTCACATCTTCTACAGCAGAACAGAATATTCTCAAATAATACCGGAAATAGACATCATAGTTGGTTAATGCAGACCAATCCCACGGGGATAGAAGCTCTCTCAAGTTAGACCCTGTCTGTCTTGTTTATTGCTGTATCTTTAATGTTTAGTATATTGTGGGTGCTCTTTAAATTGCTGAATGAGTGAATGAACACCTTAGAAATGGGGAAACCGAGAGAAAATAATTAGGGTAAAGAAAGGAAGCATCTCATGAATCAAATCTTCGTCTGATAAAAGCTACAGGTCCCAGGGCCAGAGGTGTTCTTCTCTCCTTTGTTTTAACCAGGCCTATGATTCTGCAAGAGCAGTGGCTCTCCAAGTGTGGCCCCCAGACCAGCAGCATCAGCACCATCCGGGAACTTAGCAGCAATGCAAATTCTCAGCTCCCCAGAACTCTCCACCATCTACTGAATCAGGAACTTTGAGGGTGGGCCCGGCGAGCTGTATTTTCACAAGCCCTCCAGATGACAGTCGGGCGTGCTCCAGTTTGAGAACGACCGTGCTAGAATATTGTGGTGTCAGAGTGTTTTATTTCTAGACATTTTCCTTCCAGGATACTGTTTTTCTCCCTCTGGAAACAAGAGTCCAGTTTCATTTGTTTGTCAATGAAACCCCTTGTGTGTCTGCAGCCTCCCAGGAGGATGATGTTTCCTCACCAACCAATGCTACGTGAGCAAGACCTGCCTGAACCCCCACAGAAGTGGAATTACAGCATGTGGGCACAGCTACAAGCTGGCTCTTTCTAGAGTGGAAATCCAACCAGGCAAGCAGGGAAGAAAGAAAAGTAGAAAAGGGAGGCATCGGGGCAAAGCCAGCCACAGGAGGGGATTTCTCCCCAAGGTTCATCCGGGAAGGTCAGGCATGCACTGTCTTTGTGGAGAGCACCCAGCTTCCCGGTCTTTCCCAGCAGGCTCAGAGCTTTGGGTGAGAAAAAATGCAGCTGGGGCCTAATTTGTGGTAGACTAGAGAGAGAAGGGCCTGGAAAAGAATTCAGCATCACATGGCTAAAATAGCGAAGCTATTTTATCTTTCTATGATTTGTTTTTGGAATTACAAATATATTTTAAAATAGTGCTCTGCTTAATTATAACTATAAAAGTAATTTGTTTATTGCAGAAAATTTGGAAAACAAAGAAAAGTATAAAGATGAAAATTTAAATCATTACCCACCACCCAAAGATGGCCACTCTTAATATTTTAGGGTATTGCATTTGAGATAGATAGAAAAATAAACAATAGATAGGTATTTTATATAATATTTTTATAGAGTGGGAAATCCAAATTTTTTTCTTATTTAATGCTGTGTAATTCCTTACCTCGTATCATTTTTAATAGCTATAAAATATTCTATCATATGGATTTTATTTAGCCGTTTTTCCCATTATTAAAGATTTAGTTTGTTTGTAGTTTAATGCTAATACAAATAAACATCTTGGGTCTTTCGTTGCAGCTCTAATTATTTCTTTAGGATTAATTCTTAGAAGTGGAATTACTGGATCAAATGGCGTTTCATGTGTAGTGTCAGGAAAGAGCATGGAACTAGCCATCAGGAGACCTGGATTCTAACCCCAGGTTTGCCAAAGATTTGCTGTGTGGTCTCGAACAAGTCACTTTGTCTCTCTGGGTGTGAGTTTCCTCATGGTTCTATGAGACAGTAGGAACAGGCCCTTGCATCAAATGGAAGTACTGTACCACTCAGCTGACAGATGTAAAGCATTGCTTTTGCGTTAAAACAAACTCAGGTATATTGTGAAGTAACTGTGGAACTGACAGTTTTCTTTTAAGATAAAATACAAAATTCTAAAAAACTTCCTGCTTGAATTTGGCGGGTTAGACTTCTCCCACAGCCCTCCCTCAAAGTCTGTGTCCACTCTCCTTGGCCACTAGGGGTATGTCAATGCCACAGCTGGAGAAGAACTGCGCTAGGTGAGCTGGTACGTTGCTTGTGGTCTGGATATTCTGTGCATACCTGGTTCCTGGCCTGTAAACTACAACATCCTTAGCAAATCTTGCCCATCTATAATTTAGTCTTCATCCTGGGTTTGAGATATTTTCATACATATTTCTATTGGCCAGCTTCATGTGGACTCAGGTTAAAAAAAAATTCCTGAATGTATTTTTAAAACCCGATCAAGCTGCCCTTAGCCTGCGGCCACTTAACCACACATCACACGGGCACCGAGATGCGCCCCTGCAGGTTCTTCTTCACTCACACAAAAATATGTATTTTGTCCAAAACCATCATGTGTCAGACAACATTATGATATGCCGAGTACAAAGATGAATAAGATACAATCGCTGTCCCTGTCTTCTAGGAGCTAATAAATTGATTTGCCATAGAGTATCCCAGAAAACACCCAATGTCGACAGGTATCATTTAAAAAAAAGAACTGTGTTCCATATCAAAATGTTTGGGAAATACTGAGTTAAAGTAAGTTAAACAGGTTTATTCACTGCAGGACTTTTCAGATCCTTTAACATGCTAATGTGCACTGTGAGTTCTCAACAGGGACATAAAGCATGCAGTGTTCCTAAAGCTGTTTAGGAAGCTCTTCATTTGTAGAGTATCCCCAGGAACTAGAGACTCCTGGCACACAATTTGAGAAATGCTGACCTAGTCAAATCTCATCAGAGCATTCGCTCAACAAATAGGTAGTAGTTTTACGGGTAGACAATGAAATACAGGGGAAATTGAAGACAGATTCTTCCTCTTGAAGGGCTTTCAATCTAATAGGGAAGACAGTCTGAAACAGACACAGGGACTATCCACGAACAAGTGAAAATCAGTGCGAAAGTGCAGAGACAGGTGCGGAATGAGCAGAAAACTTTGAAGGGAGATGGGTGAAATTAAGGACAGTTTCATAGAAGAAATAGGGTTTGGAGAAAGAATGTCTTTTATGAACTAATATCGCTAAATTATTTTTTATGAAAATAATGCATGTTCGTTAAGGAAATTTTGAAAAAAATACAGAAAAGTAGAATAAAGAAATCTATACGCACACATACACACATATACATATATACATATATACATGTGTGTATGTGTGTATATGTATACATTTTTTTCTTTTAATGATGGAAAATTTTATACCAGTATTTTTAATAACCTAAGCTTAGGAGAACTTATTTCTAATAAGGGTAAATAAATATGGTTTTCTTTTGCCCTAGTGTAGGGACAAATTTGTACTTCAAACCCATACATTATTTAGATCATACTCTTCCAAGCTATTCTCTTCTAACCTTTCATCACTGTTGAGCTATTTCACAATTCTGTCAATTGTAGGTAACTGATTGCAATGCAGAAATAGTTCTTGTACACAGACAAGCATATCTGGTAGACATCCACTTGACTTCCCTCCCCCATTGTGGGAGAAACCAGTTTTGCCTCCATTTGCATATTTATCTCATCAACAGAAGCCACAAAGAGAGTTGTCCCCAGAAACCAGCCTTGCTGGACCTTGATCCGGACTTCCAGTCTCCAGAACTGTGAGAAAATACATTTTTGTTGTTTAAGCCATCCAGTCTATAGTATTTTGTTATGGCAGCCTGAGCAGACTAAGATATCATAATACCTAGTGATTTCATGAAATTCCTTTAGGGGAATGCTTGTCCTATTCTAACTTGGCCATTCTTCTACTGATGAACATATGATTTCATGAAACTCCTCTAACAGAATACTCCAGAGCTTTCTTGGCCATTCTTCTACTGATGAACATTTGGAGTGTTTCTTAAATTCACAGTTTGATGCATAAATCCCTCTCATACTTAGCATTATTTTTCTAGGGGGAGTTTTCCCAAAGTAGGACTGCTGAGTCAAAGATTATGGAACTTTCCAAGGCTCTGGATCCATTTTGCTTTCCAAAACTGTGAATGAGATTTCTCTTTTCCTGCCAAGCAGCCACGCAGTTCAAACTGGGGTTTATGTTCACTTTAGTCAGTTCTGGGTTCAAAGCCGGCTTATACTACTTTTAAAAATATTTTCTATTATGTTAGACAGGAAATTGTATTACCTCAATTTTGGGTTGGCTTTTAATTTAAAACATATTAAAAATATAAAAGAATACATATAACGTTAATAAATATAGCAAGGTATAGACAGCTTAATTCATCAGAATTCTTTCTTAGAGAATACTGTGTGTTAGAAGAAATGTTTCGATGAGATGACTGAGGTGGGGAAGAGAAACTAAAAACCACGCTCAAATAGAAAAAAGATGGTCACTGACCACTGTACCCTCACCTCCTAGGACAATCCTTGGTGAATGGTAGGCGCTCAGTAGATATTTGTTGAATGTACGAATTATGGAATTTGCTTTCTAAGAAGCATGGCTTCTGTTAACTGGAGAATCCTTTATTTTGCTGAGTCTTTGCAATGAGTTTCCCAGTTTAGGGGCAAGAACAGAGGCAGCGAAGTTGATCTGCCAAATAGACGAGAGAAGAATTTGAACCTCCTGGGCTAATCTTAGAGGGAGAGAGTAAAAAGAAAAGCTAGGCAGGCAGGCACTTCAAGGAGAAGCAGCAGAGAGGGGAAAAGATCACTCAGGGAGGGGAGTGATGTGGACAAGACTTTGGAGGATGTAAAAGTCTTAAAGGAATTTTTTCAAGTCGCTTGCTGTAGGATGGTAATGTCAACCCTCTCCTCTGTCTCCCCTTCAAAGTGTTTAGCAAAGGCTACCTTACTTACGAATGCTTTTGTGTAAGTGGATTCTTTTGGGGGAACTCGAAGAGGTGTTGAGTTCCTCCTCCACGCCAGCAAACGAGAAACAGAGAGACAGCAGGGGAGCACGCAGGAGTGGAAGAGTAGAGTGACATGTATATAAAGGAAAGAAAATGAGAGAGATATCCCACTCCTAATAGACACACCCGTCTGTCTGGTGAGCGGTGTTCCCAGGGCTGTTTTAAAGTGCAGGTGGCTTGAAGCATGGGTGTAGATAAGTGGCTGGGGTGTTAGGTGCCTACAGGCAAGCACTTGTGCGTTCTTGAGTTTTATTGCACATTTCCTGTTGTGCCTTATTGAAAGAAGATGTCTGTGACTTTTCACACACTACTTCTAAAATGTATAAAAATTGCAGGGCGCACAAACTCTGAGTTTCAAGAACAGGTTTCTCTTAAACTTCGTATCTAAAAATGAATCCTGTCAGTTTTATAGCTCTTCCATCCCTTATTCCAATTTTGAATTCTGTTCTGCAGCCAATCCCGGGTGGCTTTAGGCTCTCGTGGGGCTTTTAGAGTTTCATTATCTTTTGATACGTGCACCTGCAGTGTACATTAGAATGAAGGGAACAGCCCTATGTCCACTGCTTTATGCCTACACTTACGGCAAATGAAAACTGTGAGTCTGATTGAATTACTTTCATATTCCAAGCTGACCCCACACTCCTATCTTCTATCTCCTTGTAGTAGCAAAGGGCACTGTACTTTTCACAGAACTTTGTATAATTCTCTTTTAAAAAACTTCAGTGAAGCTAAAAGTGATTAACGGGCAAACTATTTTCAAATGTAGAAGCCAGGGCATAGTGAGGTAGCCAGGACAGAAAAGTTGCTGGTTGTCAACCTACTGAATAGTGTATTATACTCTAATGATGGATACATGTCACTATACATGTGTCCAAACCTATAGAATATGCAACATCAAGAATAAATCTTAATGTAAATTGTGTATTATGTGTCAATGTAGGTCCCATTGTAATAAATGCATCCTTCTAGTGGGAGATGTTGATAGCGGGGAAGCTGTATATGTGAGGGGCGGGCAGTATATGAGAAATCTCTATACCTTCCTGTCATTTTTGCTGTGAATCTAAAACTTCTCTAAAAAAATGGAGTCTTTCAAAAAACAAAAAATGGTGAGAAAAAAATTCGAGCACTGTCTATTAGATAGTATGAAGAAATTATTGTTAATTTGGTTGAGTGTGTATTTAAAAAAAATTTAATAAGATTCTTAAATTTTAGAGATACTTACTGAAGAATTTCATGCAAAAAGTTATGACTGCTTTGAAATAATCCAGTTTTTTCAGAGGAGTGAAGTGGGAAATGCATCTGTGTACAGAGATACGACATTGGCTCTGCGTTGGTAATTGTTAAGCCAGGTGATTGGTTCATGGGATTTATAGGTTTATTACACTAATCTCTCTACTTCTGAAATTTTGAAAATTTCCGTAATAAAAAGCCAAAAACAAAAACAGCTGAAGTCAGTATCTTTTGAATAAAGATTTATCAAATGGCATCAAGAGAGAGCTTGCGGGACACCGGGGACCTAGGCTGAGAAAGATGCTGCCCAGGAAGAGTTGGCTGAGGTGCCAGGGACAGCAGAGATGAGGATCGTGCCCAGACTATTCTCAGGCAAAAGCTGGTGTTTCCTTGGCTCAAATCTGGGCCACCTGGGAGAGAGCAGGCCTGAGACCGTCTTAGACCGGACCTTGCCACAAGCAGGGAAAGTACAACAGAAAGGAGCCTGGAGGGGAACCGTCTGCTGCAAAGCTGATGGGGCATGGTCAGCACCAGCTGAAGCTGCACTCAGAGCGGTCTGGGGCAGCCCAAACAGCTCATAAATGCACTTCAGAAAAGAAGGAAAAGATGTGAACACCGAGGCTCAAAGGCACTCAGCTTTAAACTTCTGCCAGGGCCAGAGAGAACCAACGGCAGATGACAGGGGCGCCAGGCGAACACCGCTCTCCCATCCCTGACTCCCCCGCCTCCTCCACTTCAATCCTGGAGGACCCGGGGGCACATAGCGGGGCGTAGGGAGGAGGTGAAGCCCTGGCAGGTGAACCTCATCAAGCAGACCTGTGTGGATGGGGGTGGGCGGGGGCCTTCACTTCGAAGGAAATTCAGAGTTTTCACAGTTACATATGACTAGACACCTCAATCACAGAAGTACAACTACTCTTACAATAAAAATGAACAGATACATCATGAGATCTGAGAAAAACTTAATTCCACTAAGGAGGTTTAAATAGTGAGCGGGGGGAGAGAGAGAATAATTGAATATTTTCTGCTCCTGAGTTTACCAGTTCTCCTTGCACAACCGATGCTAGTCAGCCATGTGGGACACGCAGTATATTCTAGCTTAGCAAAGATAAACCGTTCTGCTTTGGTCGTTGCCAATATATCAAGGTAGAGAAAATGTTATTCACCAGCATCACTATAGGAGAGTTTGCATTTATTTGAAAGAAACACTTGGATAACTCACTGGAGGTGGAGGGCGAGACTCCCGAGGGCATATTCAATCCAGGATGACTCTAAGCTCCTGGACAAGGAAAGGAGGTGGGGACAAAGGAGACAAAACAAAAGAGGGAGAGACCGTGCCAGTGCAAAGTGACCTCCTGTCCAGACCCCTCAAATCTTCAGTTTACTAGAAACTCATTTATGTCTCCTGTTTGTGGATGTTCCCTCCCAGGAATCTACACAGGACCCTCAGCTGGTCTATGTGATACTTCTGTACAAAAGGCTACGCCTCAGATAAGGCAAATTACAAGGGCTGGCCTGGTTGCCTAGTAGATAAGTTCGAATGTTCTTCTTCAGTGGCCCCAGGTTCACTGGTTCGGGTCCTGGGTGTGGACCTACACACTGATCATCAAGCTGTGCTGTGGTGGCGTCCCACATAGAAGAACTAGAAGGACTTACAACTAGGATGTACAACTATGGACTGGGGCTTTGGGGAGAAAAGGAAAAAAAAAGAGGGAGATTGGCAATAGATGTTAGCTTAGGGCCAATTTTCCTCACCAAAAAGAAAAAAGCATACCAAAAAAATTACTAAACGGTGTACCTTCTGGGTGGAGGAATTACCTAAAACACCCCTGCCTCTGGGTTTTCCTCGAAGAGCTGAGCTGAAGCTAAATTTAGCTGCCACCCTGCCCCTGGACAGGCACCTGTGTGCAGGGTCCAACATGGTTCTATGTTCAGGTGAACAGCTGCCCTGGTTCTCAGCCCAGGTTGATGGAAGAAGGACCAGTACAAATGGACAAGGAGCCAAAAGGCAAAGAAAGCTATCGAAGCACCAGCTCCCGAGAATTTGCAGGAAAAACAAGGAGGGGTTGTGGAACCGGGATGTCAAGCAATCTTATATAATCTGACAAGTCAACCTGGTTATATACATGTCAACTTCTGTATACTCTCTCCGTGGTTTATCTACTCTTGTCAAATTGTATATAATTCAGGGGATAAAAATCTCAGGATGGCCTCATCCATCATTGTTCACCATTCCTAACAAGTGGATAAAAGAAAGTAATCAAAATGAACTAATGAGGTGTGTGGCCTGCCTTGGACTTTTTCTGGAATCCTCCTCTCCTCTCCACAGCTGGGTCTTAGCCCATCTCTGCCAGGCAGTGGCTTGAGCTCCAAGGGGCCCATATGTAGATGAGCATGTCCAGGGACCCTACCAGCTGCCTCTGCACACTCCACACTTTGTTTAAAGGAGAACCATATGGAAGGTCTGGGTAAGGGTCCCTGGGAAGAAAAACAAGGTGTGCAGGCAAAGAAAATAAATACAGAGGAGAAAGAGACAAAAGCAATAAGTAAGAAAAGGAACGGGGATCTGCAGCTGCTGGTGGGAAAAATGTGGGCAGCTGGCTGATCAGCGGCCAGACATGCAGATGGAAAGAAACCCCCTAACCAGCTCTGCATCTGAGGTCAAATCAAGGGTGTCTCCTTGGGTGTGAGCCTGTGCCATCTCTGTGGCAGATATTGGGCTACAACAGCTTCCCTCTCTTTACACTCAAGCGCCTGAGTGCACAGGGAGCAGCCAGGGAGAGCGGCCCTGAGTGGAGGCGTGTGGTGGAGGGCGGCTGGAACCCTGGGAAGAGAGGTTTAACTCAAGAGGTGGACGAATCAAGGCTGTGAGGCTGAAATCAGAGAGGGCAGAAGGAAAGAGGACTGAAGCCACAGGTCCCAAGAGAGAACGCTCTGGGCTGTACTTTGGTGAGTGAGCCCGGGAGAGACCTGAGGCCATGCTGAGCCCTCTCTGATGGTTCTTCAGATGTACATTTGGAGCAGTCTCGGGGAATACTTCAGTTAATAGCAGGAACTAAAAACATAAATGTTGCAGTGGCTAGAAAACGAGAAGAATGTCAAAGGGATGGGGTTTAAGGGAGGGAGTGAAGAGCCATCAATCAAGTCGTATATTGAGGGTGTAGTCTAACAACGTGAGAGGAAATATAAAACGAGATTCTAGACTCCAAACATGAGGAACCATGGGAGCTCCCAATCATGGTCTATTCACAGATGAGCCTGCTTTCAGCTACAATTTCATAGGAAACTCCAACTCCACTGCTGAACCAGCAGACATATTTATAATGCACAGAACAAGAAGACTGTAGCTAGGGCCTTCCAGGGTGGTGAATTCAGTAGCTCAAAGACTTTATTAAGGATCCAGACTCTTTCCATTTTCAGCTGGGCCAGTACTAACATGACAGCTTTGTCCTCAGCCTGCTCCCCAGCTGGTTACAAGATGGCCTTGGGATTTCTGACAGCCATATCCATGCTAGACACTGTCCAGAAACTGAAAGGAGATCTTGTCTTCCATACCTTTTTTTTTTTTTCTTGCTGAGGAAGATTTGCCCTGAGCTAACATCCATTGTCAATTTTCCTCTTTTTGCATGTGAGCCACCACCACAGCACGGTCATTGACAGACAAGTGGTGTAGGTCCGTGCCTGGGAACTGAACCCGGGCCACTAAAGCAGAATGTGCCAAACTTAACCACTAGGTAACCAGGGCAGGCCCCATACTCCTTTTTAAGTGTGAGGCAATCTCTCCCAGCAGATTTCACCTCATATTGTATTGGCCCAAGTTGTATCACATGTTCTGGTCTAAACCAGCCTTTGGCAAAGGGAATGATTAGCTTAGACCAGAGGTCAGAATGGTTTTTACATTTTTAAATGGTTGGGAAAAAAATCAAAAGAAGAATAATATTTTGACATGAGAATATATGACATGCGAAAAGTATATGAAATTCAAATTTCAGTGTCTGTAAATAGAGTACAGCCATGCTTTCATTCATTTACATGTTGTCTATGGCCTCTTTCACACAACAATGGCAGAGTTGAGGAGTTGTAACAGAGATATAGGCTGCAAAGCTTGAAATGTTTACTATTTGGCTCTTTATGGAAGGTTCACTAACCTCTGGCTTAGACCTCTCAGGACACACCATCGAGGTTGGAGCTGGGGCTCGTCCCTGTGAAGCACCTAGCCACTCAGTGAGTGGGGGATGACAAAACAAAATTGGACTTCATTGGAAAAGATGAAGCCAGCGTGAAATGGACTTCCCACCCCCACAGTCACAATTAATTAATTGGTTCAAGGGTAGGAATATCCCTAAGCCAGGTCAATCTGATTTTTTTAACTTGAAAACAAGGAAGAGAGCCAGCCCCTCTCTGCAGCCTTGACTGACAATTACAAGACTGACAGCTGCCAATGGCCAAGTCCCCACAGCTAATGAGGGTGCCAGTTTGAGAAAATGGACCAAGTATCAGAAAGAAAAGATGGAGAGGAGGAGGGGGCTGGCCCCGTGGCCAGTGGTTAAGTTCGCAGAGTGTTTTGCCAGTTCAGATCCTGGGCGCAGACATGGCACCACTCATCAGGCCATGCTGAGGCGGTGTCCCACGTGCCACAACTAGAGGCACTCACAACTGGAATATACAACTAGGCACTGGAGAGCTTTGGGGAGAAGAAGGGGGGGAAAAAAAAGAAGATTGGCAACAGATGTTGGCTCAGTTGCCAATCTTTTAAAAAAAAGATGGAGAGGAGGAGAGAGCATCCTGGCAGCGTTTGTGGCCCTGGTCCCAGGTGTACCTGAGACCCAACTGCAGGCCTCATCTCCCAGAGATTTAGGAATTGAGCCAAGGCGTGCGCCACGTCACCCATGCAAGTTTAACATGAGTGTAATGGTTCACTTTCAGACAAATGAGACCTAACTACTACAGGTTTCAAAGAATTTACTATTGATCTGGAGAGATAGGACTTTTCTCCTGAAAAGGGAACTAATACCAGAGAGCCAATTCTAAGGACCAAAGGATATGCTCAACCAGTAAGTTCTGTAAGATTTCAGAGGGAAGAGGGATGGCGATGGGTTGGTGTGTTCAAAAAAAAGTTATGAATGCAGGTGAATTTGAGAGAGATCTTAAGGCAGAGAGGCAAGGTTCAGGAATCTCATAGCTGGAGAACTGTCTAGACAAAGCGAGATGTAACAATGCACAGCGCAGACTCAGAATGAGCCACTCTGACCAATTTTGTGGCCTATAGGTGAGTCAAGGGACGTCTAAAGTCATGAGAATCCACTACAGTTGACAAGCAGGGGTCTCATATGGTGCCATTTGTAGGTATTATTATTATTAGTGCAGATTCTGATGTCGCTTTACTTATGTGTCTGGCATGTGTAGTAGAATTCTGAATTCCCTTTGACTCTACGTGTGTTAGTAACCCTAGGCCTATCCTCCTCAGGAAAGTACGTAGTAGAGTTTAGATATTTTTTAACGTCCTTTCAAAATTACACATCAGACACTAAGTCAGAATGACCAGGCTCTGCCAAATATTACTGAACTGAATGAATGAGGAAGCTTCCTGCACTCCATAATTTTCTAAGTCAGTCTTTCTGACACTTTGAAAGATGAGGCAGGGAAACTGCTGGTCTCCTGGTAATTATCACCACCTGTTCTCGAAGCAGCACTCCCCCTAAGAGCATCTCCCCACAGGAAGGAGAGGGAGGGAGCCAGCCCTATGTATTTTGCAAGTCTGCCTGGTGAGTGTCACTTCTGAGGACTCCTCGGCAGGTCGCAGTCTCTTGTTCTGGGAATCCAACTAGCCCTTGGCAAACTTGGGAAATGGCCAACATTTGCCTTTGAGCCCAATCCCTCCTCCCGCCCCCCATCTCCTTTTGGGGCTTTCTTCTAGACCATGTCTCTCAACTTTCTACCTTTCTCAGGCTCCTGGAGGCTGCTCAGTGCAATTTTGCTGCCAGGATCTCATTCTGTAAGATTCTGTGAAACACCTCTGAGTGAAATTATCTGGACCATGCCAACAGCCTCTTCAGCCCTCCTGCTCCCAGACGCAGTCCCCTCAAGGCAACCCTCCACCTTATGGCAGCCCCAGCTTTGGAAAGCGTAAACCTGATCCCGTAACCCCTCCCACCTAGATTCAAATCCTTCAAGGATTCTACATTGCCTGACGAATAAAGTTCAATTTCCTTGGTATGATGCAGACGAGTGGTTCTCAAAGTGTGGTCCTCAGGCCAGGAGCAGCATCACCTGGGCCTTCACCCCAGAACCAGAAACTCTGGAAGTGGGGGGTCCAGCAACCTGTGGTTTAACTGTGCAGGTGATTCTGCTTAAGGTCAAGTTTGAAAAACATTGATGCAGGCAATCCCCGCCCACTGACCCAGACCCATTGCTCACTACTGCCCAGTAGGCATCCTATGGTTTGACCCAAACATGGCGAAGAGATTTCAACAAATCTGTCAATTCTTTCCAAGCTTTAGTGTCTCCCTGGCATGCTGTGTTGGAGATCGTGAAGCCTCAGTCTTAGTTCATCAGGCAGGAGAACCGCTCCGTGATTGATTAGTGATGTCTCCATGCGTAAGGGAAAGGATAGTGGCAGTACAATGTCAGGCACTTTCCATTTTCATTCTAGCCACAGATTTTCAATCCCCCAAGTCACTAAAGCTTTGTACTGAATTGATTTGATGGAGATACTAGCCACGTGGGCAGAAAGACATGTAAGTCAAAAGAGGACAGCCTGGAGAGGGTTAATTTAGCCCTAAGGAACCAAGCCCTAAGAAGGAATTGGGGGATTAGGGTACTAGGTTGGGGTTTTGAGGGCAAGGGTTCTCTGCGGTGGAGCTGTGAGGGACCTACCTGTCTTTGTGTGCGCAGCTGTAACTGATTAGGGCCGGGGAGGAGCGCTTAGCCACAGGGCAGAAAGGAGACACCCCATGTGAAGCAAGCCAGCCCTGTCATCTGTTGCTGGAGATGGATGCTGTGGCGAGGCTCCTGCTCAAGATCCCCAAGTCCTAAGGGGGGATTTAAGTGCAATACTTAATTTTTCCTACAAGAGAGGTAGAGGGCAGGGAGGCCAGACAAGGAGGGGCTGGGGGGGGCGGGGTGGGGGGGCTGTAGGAGCCAACACAGCTGGAAGTGATTAGGACCCAGCCTAGCAGGCCCCAGACAGGTAATAGTCTGGGATCGGTGGAACTGCAGAAAGAAACCTTTGCCCTAGAAGTGTTCGGCAGCCCCCTCTGCTTGTACTTTGACTCAGTGTCTGACATGGCTGTGGAGGTTTCCGCAATGAAAAATGAAAACCGCTGAGCGAGTTCCTCTGGAGATGAGGGCTATTTCTGTTCGCTTCACTTATGCACAGGGCAAGATGCTCTCTCCAGACCCACCTGAAGCAAAAATATAGAGTTTTAGAATTTCCTGCAAAACTTTTTCTTTTCCTGAAGGCTGAGATTTGAGTTTCCCGCTTGGGACATTTCAGCTGTACTTTCCTTCCGAGGACTCTGCGAGGCTTGCTGGGTCCCCCTCCTTTGTCTCCTCGCTTCCTTCCTCACCTGTCTCTGTCCCAGGCCAGGCCAGGCCGGGCCACCGTGATGTCAAGGAAGCCCCTCTCATCCCTCTAGTTGCAGAGTTTGTTTCACACTTTCCTGGAAACTCTGAATTTTATTTTTCCTCCTGGACATTATAAATATAACTCTTGTGTTTTATTTTTTTCAAGGAAATTTACTTAACAAAGACGAGAGCTCTATGTCCCTCTTTGTTACGGGGAAAAGTGCCCCAGGATTTGTTTACAATGATCCATACATGAAATATTCCAGCAAAGCCTGCAATAATTCCCTTGTCATAATGCACGGAGGAGGAATGCCAACACAAACGGGTTTGTGTTTCGTCTTGGATATTTCACCCATGCATCTCTCCAGGAAAAAGAAGTAACTTGTTAGGCATTTTTTGAAACCCTGCTTGATGCGCTGTTTCCCCTGAATTGAGCAGGCTTTGCAAGAATACAATCTGTAGGCTATTATCCCTAATTTTCTAAGTCCTTGCTAAGTTATATCAGGCCTGCCACCCTGGCTGTTAAATGTCAGTTAAGACCTAATTAATTTAACTGCTCTGACAAGTTTAAATGAGTTCCCACGGAGACCGTTATTTGGCTTTTCCCAACTGATGGTGCGCCAGGCATATTTTTAAAATAACTTTTATTGATTTTTTAAAAAATTTAGCCAAGTATGTTCATCGTAGAAAAGCCAGAAAATAAAGAAAATCAAAATAAGAGGATAAAAAAATCACATAATTCTGTCATACAGTTATAAATACTGTAAATATCTTGATGTAAATCTTTTCCCCTTTTTTGTATATGTCATGAGAGGCAATATTTCAAAAACTGTTAATGAGCATTTCTCTTTTGCCTTTCCACATTCATGAGTCAAAATAGGATTTTGCAGACAGTGTGAAAGCCAGGTTTCATTCAGAGAGGGAGGAATTTATTTTTTATTGAGACACAATTGACGTATAACATTATATTAGTTTCAGGTGTACAATATAATGACTTGATATTTGTATATTTTGCAAAATGATCATTGCAATGAGCCTAGTTAATGTCCATCATCATACATAGTTACAAATTTTTTTTCTTGTGGTGAGAGTTTTTTTAATCTACTCTCTTAGCAACTTTCAAATATACAATACAGTATTATTAACCATAGTCACCATGCTGTATATTATATTCCCATGACTTATTTATTTTTATAACTGGAAGGGGGAAAGAAACTCCAAAGCCCACATGCATGTGCATATAAATTATGGACAGAGGCAGGGAGAAAGAGGTCAGATAAGGACTTGTGGACCTCGGTCTCCGGCTCCAAGACAGAGGGATATGTCAGGATGAGAGGAACCCCAAGGAGAGAGGACTTCTGCCAAGGGATACATTGTAGATACTTGGTGTAAGGCTGGGTGTGGCTTTCCCTAACTGCCATCAGTTCCTTGTAGCTGCTGTTGGAAAACTGCTGCTGAAGCCAAGGGGCCCAACTCTACAGTCCTTTGAGGAAAAAATTCTCTCCTAGAATGATCTGAGGTGAGTTCCCAGGCTGGGGCCAGCTCTTCATTGAGCGACTCAGATTCTTTTTCTAGTAAGTACTCTGCCACAGAGCCTAGAGCTTTGTCATCAACAGTATGTGACTGCCATGTCTAGGTTCCATTTGGTAGGAAGGGAAAAGAGAGGGTAGAAGAGGTATAACCAATGTCATAAGACTCTGGCCCAAAAGTGTGCTCATATTTCATTGGCCAGAGTTTGGTCACCTGACCAAACTTAACCACAAGGAATGATGGGAAATGTAGTGTAACTTGGCAGCCATATTTGCCCAGCTACAATTCTATTATTATGGAACAAAGGGAGAACAGATTTGGTTGCTCACCAGCAGTCTTCTCCATACCTTGCGTCATGGATAAGGCCCAGAAGTTCCTGCATGCATTTAAAGGGGTCTTTGACCACAGCCGTTTGAGATCCGTGGTTTGCCATCAGGCACCATAAGAAGGGATGAAGTGACTTTCACAGCAGAGGATAAAGGTGGATCACCAACACCCAGAGAGGTCTATAGAGTCAGTGAGAGCTGAGATGAGGCCAGCCCAGCCAAAGAACACCATTGTTCCTGACCAAGCTGAGAGAGACTAGACCACAGGTTAAACCAGCTGCCAATGTCAACTGCAGAGGCCAGCCAGGTGGGCAGCAACAGGAGCACCACAAAAAACAGAGGACACGACATAGCTCTGAGGACCCACCATTCCACTGCCTTAAGCCCACAGTAAGTGTCTCTCATACTCTGATTGCTATCTTAGGGATGAGGAGAGATGAGGAAGAGATCTGAAAACTGGGTAATAGATCCACGAGGAGCTGCGCTACTTAAGCAGACTGCCCACAATACGAAAGCGTTGATCGAATTGCACTAAATTTATCCAACCCACATTTCTACCCAGCAGGGTGGGGAACTTGTGAGGAAAGTCAGATCAAGTCATCAGTTAATCAAGAAACTGCTATTTTTCCCTCACGTCTGACTATAGTCTGAATAAATTTACCACCCCAAAAGTTACTAGATGGGCAATGGGGGTGGTAGGAGGGTGAACCGGTTAAAGAGGGAAATTTGTATGGTGACAGATCGAAACTACACCTTTGATGGTGAACACGATATAGTGCATACAGAAGTCAAAATGTGTATAAATATAAAAGTCTTGGAAACGCTGGAGCTGGGATTAGAAAATGTGGGCCCCAGAGGTTTGCTGTGCAGACCAAAAGTCACTTAGCTGTCCCAGAATACTTACCTGGACGATGGGAATCCCGAGGCGGGGCACTGGAGCTGTGTAGAAGTGACATTCAGACAGAAGAGGTAGACGGGGTGGGGATAGGGTCCCAGGTTTGGTTTAAGGGAGTGACACCAGGATATCATGAATAAAGAAGGCTTCGGTGCTTGGGCTGAGGGCAGAGGGAGCAGAGGGTCTGGGTGGAGGGAGAGGCTGGGTCTGACCCCGCTACAACTCAGTCCCTCTGCAACCACTGTGGGCCCCACAAAGGAGGGGATGGGTTAAGAAGTACACAAAATCCAGGGGAAACGCATTAGCACCCCAATCTCTGAAAAACAATTCAAAAATCCCCAAAGTCTGAGCAAGGAAAGTTTTTCCAAGCTGGACACAAACTCATTAAGTAGGAAAACCTCACCTAAGCTAAGCTGAAGCTCTTTATGGGTTTCTTTATCCCACTTAGGATGAATATTCTTATATTTTACTGCAGAAATAGTAATAACCCCAGACCAGGGGTGTCATGTAATACATGGCATATGCACTATGTTACCTTTCTAAAACCTGAAAAATTCTGAATTTTAAACACATCTGGCCAGGAGTTTTAGATAAGGGATTCATGACCTGTATTTCAGAATCATCCTTGCCACCCAGGCAATGCACAGTCTTAACTGCGTAAAATGCTCTTTGCGGTCCCAGCACGAGATTTTCTCTAACACTTTCAAGGAGCTTAGAGTTTCATCTAACAGAGATGCAACTGACATTTATTTTCTTTATCTGATTTTTAATGATGGTTTTGTGGATAAATAAAAATTGAGCCAACTTTTTATTTCCGGTTTATGAGGAAGCAGGAAATGCCATTTCCTTTTCCAGTTACTACTGACTTTCCTTTGTACGCTTTATTCAGATTGTCTGGAGTAGCAACGTCATCAGCCAGCGGATCGTTGGCTATTTATTTTGCGACACTAAATATTTGGGAATGCTCTTTGGAACTGTGATCTCAGGATGGGGATTATGAAGGAAAGGAGATTAAGACTGAGCATCTGCTATGAGCTGCACTCTCTCCTGTACCGTTTATGTAATCCTCATTGCATTTACCATTTAATCCATTTAATGTAGTCCTCATGAAATGATAAAATGGTAATTTTACCGCTACCATTTAATGTAATCCTCATGAAAAGTTTGTCAAGTAAGTATTCCCATTTGTACAGTTGAGCAAACTAAGGCTCAGAGAGGTTAAGTGATTTGCCCAAGGTCACACAGCCAGTAAGTAGCAGAGCCAGGTTTCCCTATCTCAGTCCATCTTAAGGCCAGTGGTCTCCTAGATGGTCTCAGCATCACCAGTCTTGCCTACCTTCAGTGCCCCCTCTGCTTGCCTTGAAGCCACCCTCCAACACATCTTTCTAATGCTCAATTCTGTTCACGGAACTTTGCTGCTAACAACTCTCCAGTGGTTTCCTATTGCCCTCAGGATAATATATAACCTCCTTATTCTGGCATACAGTACTATTTATGATTTGACCTTTTCCTACCTTTCTACCTTTATGTTCAAGCTACAGAAAACTACTTGTCATTTCCTAAAATGTCTATTCACTCTTCTCATTTGCACAGATGGCTTCCTCTGCCCAGAAGGCTTCCCACTGCCCTTCCCCAGTCTTCCTTCCTGACTCACTCTCACCTCCATGCCACCAGAGTCTAACAAAGATTATTGCAGAAGCCACCTCACAGATCTTTCTGCTGGAATTCTCACCTCCTCCCCACACCCCTCACCCCAATCCCTTCTCCTGAGAGTAGCATAGGGATGGTTTTAAAGCATACACCAGATCTGTCACTCTTTTGCCCCTCAGTGGCCTACCCTTACCATGGCTCACAAGGCCCAGCCTGACCTGGTCCACCTCACTTGTTCACCCTTCCCCTCCAGCACCAATGCTCCTTCCACACTGGCCTTCTTCCTGTCTCTTGTCACCACCACAGGGCCTTTGCACTAGCTGTTCCCTTAGCCTGGAGTGCTCTTTCCCTAGTTCTTTGCATGGCTGGGTGCTTCACAACCTTCAGTCTCAGATAAATAAAGCCTCCTCAGAGAGCCCTTGGCTGACTCTCTTCCACTCATTCTAAATTCAAGTGTGCTGTTCTCCTTGGGTGCCCCGATGTTATCCTCCATCACAGCATCCTGTTTGTATCCTTCACTGTGCTCTTTATAGCTATAATCATTTGATGTATTTATTTGTTTATTGTTTTACAGATTTATTATTTCTCTCTCTCACCAGACCATAAGTTCTGTGAGGTTGAGGACCACTTCTGTGTTATTCATCAGTTTATCCTCAGCACCCAGTACAATGCCCTGCCCAAAGTAAAGCTCCATTCCTATTTGTTGAACAGAAGAGTAAATGAATGTTTGACTCCTACACAGCCCAATACAAGCATCACCTCGCTGCAGAAGCTTTTCCTGACCCCTCCCAGCTAAATTGGGCTGCCTTTGGTCAAGCTTTTGGTGATTCCTGGTTTTAGTTCAGATGAAAACAGATGTTGGTTTCTGCTGCCAGATCCTCTCTTATAGGAGGCTGAGCTCCTGAAGGGTCCCCAGGCACCTTTGGAAGAACACAGGTAGAACATAGGATACACCTTGAAGACGTGGCTGAGTCCGTGAGGCCAGTGCCAGAGACTTCCTCAAGAAACAGTTCCACCCAGGGCCTGAACGTCCCCAACCAAACCCTTCCAGCCTCCCCACCACAGATGAGCGGCCCTTCTGTTTGACAACAAATCCGTTAAGCCTATCCTTGTCTGTGTTCTTTTTTAATGGAAAAAGATCGTCACAAATGCTCACCTCTTTGTACCCTACTAATCATTTAGAGGACGAGATGGAATGATCATACAAGCTCTCAA
Organism: Equus asinus; assembly: GCF_041296235.1. Taxonomy (NCBI): domain Eukaryota; kingdom Metazoa; phylum Chordata; class Mammalia; order Perissodactyla; family Equidae; genus Equus; species Equus asinus. The sequence goes on from NC_091792.1 coordinate 122,072,505, forward strand.
ATAAGTCTCAGTTGGTTCCTGCTTCCATTGTCCCTGCACCCCAGACTCAAGAGAAGCAGGGAGCGAGCCTTACCTGTCAGTTCATTGCATCACTTAGAGTATTCCAACCAGTGATGATGGACTCGCTGCTTCCCAGTCTCTTTCCTCCTTCCCACCTCTCCCTAGGAGGGTTGTTGATGAAGGAGATTTGCCCCAGACAACTAGACCAGGGAAAAGTGTGAGGGAGGGAGCACAACGACTTAAGAAAAACACCTAAGGATTCCTTTAAATATACAGTCCTTTTAATATACAAGGCAATAGGAAAAGCATTTAAGTAAACATTTTTTAAAATCAATATTCTGTTAGTATATTTTAAAATTCCATTTCTATGTTTTAATTTTAATTACATTAGTGTATTATAATCAATTAAATGTTGGTAGCTATATGCTGATACATGCCAATTAATAGATGCCTGATCCTGATGGCTGCTTAAGGAAATAGCTGTCCCTCAAACATTTTATAACATTTTATGTAATAGTATAAAGATGACTTTGGTCATCCCCTTCCATTATCCTCATCCCACCATTCTTCTCATCCCTTTCTTTTGCTAAGTAAACTCTTTTTCCCATTCTTGCTAAGTGGAAGACAATTTTGTTCAGTGCTTTAAAGAAATTAATTGACTAATTTCAAAGACAGAGGAAAATAAGCTTCTTTATTGTCTTCCAACAGCGGGGACAGAATAGACCAGCAGAAAGCAAAAGCTCAAAACCTGTGTGGACGCTCATCTGAATACGTTACCCGCTGGGAACCTGGCCCCACGAGGTTCCAACTGACAGGAAATAATAGCACACGGATGGAAAAAGCTCTAACCTTGTCATGACAACCATGTAGGGCAGGGCCTTAAGGAAAGCTCTGGAGTGGCAGTGGACCACCTGACTGACCTGGATGCCTGGAGACTAAATTTTACAAAGATGACGGTCCCCTCTGCAAAAGAAGGCGACTCCCTGGCGCCTTAGAAACTGACGAGTGTAGCTCGAAGCTCTGCAGGCACGTTTTCTTGCTCCAGAAGGCAGTGAGAGTCTCTCAGGCTGTTGTGCAGCTGCAAGAACTCATAAAGCCAGTACTGTGACTTCATCTCTGGGAGCAGAATATGACACAGAGCAGGAGCCATCAGCTAGTGCTAAATTGAGGTGAACAGGAAAGACTGGGAAAGACTGGAAAAGTCTGGAGTCTATTTATGTGCATTCAAAACTGCACCCTGCTACGATGGAAGAATTTTGCTATAAGTTAACAGTATCTTGAATACACATTGAGGGGACTGGTATGTGTGCAGGTATCTGACTCAGGTTTCATTTAAGAGATGCCCGATATCCTTCATCTGGCTCTGAAATGGCTTGCTGGGTCTCCACCACACAGGGAATTCATTCTAGCTTTGAGTTGGTTTTGGTCATTCCCTAATGCTGAGGGGGGTGTGTGTGTTTAGTGGTATACATTTGAGTAGGGAGTTTGAGAGATGTTGCCCTTCGGAACTGTGAAAATTCTCTTGCTTTGGTCAGAGAAATTTGGGATGTCTAAGGACATGCGCTAATCTGTGGTGAGGGTTGGTTTGGAAAACGCCATTGGTGGTGGTGGGTTTATATATATATATTTTTATTGAAGTAACACTGGTTTATAACATAAATTTCAGGAATACATCATTGTGTTTCAAATTCTGTATAGACCACATCGTGTTCACCACCAAAAGCCTAGTTTCCACCCACCACCATACAAATGTGGTGGTGGTGTTTTTGACATTGAATAGCTAGGCATATACGGTCAAGTTCTCTCATGTGGTCGCATGGTTTTCCACAGATCATGTAAATGGCTTTCCCATGTTATTATTTAGGACATCACATTGAATTATTCATTCATTTTTAGACTTTGTGATAGGTACATATGGATTTAAATTCTAATTTCTGTATATTGAATCATACTTTATAAACTCTGGGGCAATATGTTATTAAAAGATACTTTCTGAATCCTTTTGTTTGGTGGGCCTGGGAGAATAAGCATTTACATTCCCCAGATGAAAGAAATATTCTATTATAATAGTGGACCGCCTTATTATTCATAAAAATCAGAATTCATAAATATTATTTATAAATTCCTTCAGTGTTTTTTTTCAAAATAACAATACATTTTTTCTTACCATTTGTTGAGTACACTTCATTTTATATTATTTTTCAAGGGATATTTTAAAAATGAAGATATCAAAAGAGCTTTCAAAGCATCAACGTAATAAAAAAAAGGCAATATTTTTTCATTTATTCCTCAAAGTCTCTTCATGAAGCTGTGAGGTCGCTGGTATGTCCTGGGCGCTACAAATTGCCCATACCAGCTCTTCTCTAGGTATTTACACTTAGAAAGTCGTTTAAACAAGGGTTACAAACTTAGGTTGCCCATCCCAGGTCAGCTCTTCGTTACTTACATGTGGTTCATCCATTGTCGCATGGCTGACCTTCAGCACTGGTGAGATGTCACCAGGATTATCTCCTTCCCAATTCTAGCATTAAAAGCGGCTCCTTTAGAGCACATGTCAGAATTCTCTAATGAGTTAGACTGCAAAATCCTGAGAGAGCAGCTGTGAGGAGAAGCGTGTTCATCCAAGAAACATCCACAACAAAGATGAGAATCAATGTTGGCGGTAATTGGCAACCTCTGCTGCACACACTCTACTTTCACAGAAAAGAAAACTGAGGCCCAGAGAAGTTACGTGCTTAGTTTTGATATTCACAACTGTTTAAACACCAATTGGAGCCAAAAGACACACTTTCTTTCTACTGTTCACCACGCATTTGTTCCGCAAACACTAAATGAGCAACTTCCATGAGCCAAGCACTTGTCAGATGCCACTGAGAAGTGAACAGAGGCCGTGCCTTGGAGAGGTGTGCAGCCCAGTGGGGCAGATGGCCAGGAGCCAGGTGATAAGCATTGTTGTGTGCTGCTGCTGCTGCTTCTCCTACCTCAGCTTTCCTCCTTCTTTGGTTCAAGATCAGATTGTTACCTGGCCTCAGAACAACTCCATTTTTCCATCCCATTCTGGTTACCAGAACACTGTGTGTTACACCAAAATGAGGCACCCTTGATTTTTGTGGGAGACAGTAGTGACCTGTCTGAAGGGCATAAGCTTTGGGCTGTCTTTCTAGTGGTGGTGATGAGTTTGCATGCAGACGTTGACACTAATTCTGTCCATCTTATAACTAAGGATGCCTTTCAAAAGCACAAACTCAAAAATATTGAAAAATTGACCCAGTTTGGAGCATAATCTGGACTTTGAAATGGAAAAGACCCAAGATAACAGTGGAGTAAAGAGAATAAGAGCTGGATAAAGGATTGACTAGTCCTTTGCAGCTGTTTAGTTCATTTTGTTTGATCCAATTCCCTAATTTGGGTGAGGCCAAAGCTGTACGCATATTTAACTGCATTCCTGGTTTCATTTTAGAACACCACCCTTGTTTTTCTTTCTCCTTTCATCCCTCTTTTAATTTACGTTTTCCTGCTGTACATTTGAATCCCTATAAGCTTTCCTAAATCCTTTCTGGAAGGAGGCAAAATATAAATTAATCAATTGACCGAAGATTAGTCTACAATTGTAGTCATTTCTCCATCTTCTCCTCTCTCTTGGCTTACTTCACTGGCTTTTGCCTTCTCTGTTCTCTTGTCTTGGATCTGTCATAAGCCACCAGATTCTTCCTAATGGCTTTTCTCATTCTTTTTTTTTTGGTGAGGAAGATTGGCCCTGAGCTAACATCTGCTGCCAATCTTCCTCTTTTTGCCTGAGGAAGACTGTCCCATCTTCCTCTGTTTTGTATGTGGGACGCCACCACAGCATGGCTTGATGAGCATTGTGCATGTCCACTCCTAGGATCTGAACCCCCAAATCCTGGGCCGCCAAAGTGGAGCATGTGAACTTAACCACGGCTTTTCTCATTCTTTATCCTCCTTTCCAGCTCAACCCAAGGCTCTGGTAGCCATCTCCTCTTCTTCAAGTTCTCTCCTCCATTTCCATGGTGACATCTGGTTCTCCTCTTATTTCTTCAGATGTTTGTTTGGGGAACCTTTCTAGTTCCTCTTCCTAACCGCATTCACTAATCATGGCGTGATACCAAGATTCCGTTCCTGGCATTTCATGTTTTTCAGTCTTCAGGCCAGCTCATTGACTGTCAGAGACTAACAGCCCCTTGAGGACAAGGACGATATATATATGTGTGTGTGTGCGGGGGGGGGGGGGGGGGGTTTGAGGAAGATTAGCCCTGACCTAACATCTGTGCCCATCCTCCTCTACTTTATATGTGGGATGCCTACCACAGCATGGCGTGCCAAGCGGTGCCACATCCACACCCGGGATCTGAACCGGCAAACCCCAGGCTGCCAAATTGGAACGTGTGCATTTAACTGCAGTGCCATCGGGCTGGCCCCAGGACGATATCTTTTTTAATATCACAGAAGGCCCTGCACACAATTGGAGCAACATGCGTCACTGATTTAACTTGATAACACAGAACTTCTAGGAGTGGGGACCTCTAGTGTCCCCCTCAAGAGTTTAAAGAAGAACTTTCAGGAAAAAAAAAAATCAACTAGTTGTGGAATATATAAATTATATTGTCCAATGAGGTCTACAGTCTGATAAATCTATGAAATTAAAATGGACAAGAATCGAATTGAAATCTTTTATTATGCCCGGCGCCAACTTGAGTGCGTCTTACAGATAGGGATGTAGATTCCGTTTTGGAGGGTTGTTTTGTTTTTGCATATATTTTCTAAAACATCTAAGATATCTTGACTCCTTGCCTTCTCTCTATCCTCACTTCTGTACGGGGCTTGCAGCCTTATCGTCTGTCACCTGGATGACTGCAGTGTCCTCTTACATGTTCTCCTATCTTGTCACCATGCTGCCTTCTGTTCCCTCTGTGTGTTCTCCACACAGCAGCCAGAGATTTTTAAAAGCTACAATCTGGATGTGTTACTCCTCTGCTCCATAACCTTCTGTGGTTTCCTATTGCTCTGTGGATAAATTCCTATCCATTTGTATGACCTGCAAGACCCTGCGTGATTTCACCAGTCTTCCTCAGCTCCTAGAATGTTCCTGGCCCCAGTGCCTTCACATGTGCTGTTTTCTTCCTGGGATACTCTGAACTCACCCTTAAGGGCTTGGTTTCCTCCGAAAGGCCTGCCCTGACTCCTCAGATTGGTTCAGAAAGGCTGATTCTTCCTTGTCATTCTTCATTGTGCTCTTCCTTCATAGAATTTATGACAACTAGAAGGAAACGACTATTTGGGTACTTGTTTGCATAATGTCTACTTTCCCTTGCTGGACCCAAAGCTCTCTAAAGGCAGGCATGGTAGCACTCTTGTTCGCCACTTTTTCCACAGCATTTAGGCTGGCACACAGTGGGTGCTCCACACATGTTTATTGAATGTATGAATAAATATAAGTTCTAAAGATATCACACCTTGCTGTCTGGTATCCTAATAAAACCCCAGCGTTTAAAAAGCCGTTTAAGGCATTGCTGGAGCTGGGAGTAAGAGAAGTGGGCTGAGTTGGGAGTGATGTAGTGAGGGAAAAGTAGAACGAGATTCCACAGGCCCGAAGGAGCTGATCAGAATGTGAGTTGAATGAGGAGCCGTGTGAAGGTTGAGTAGAGTGGCCCAAAATCCGAGCCAGGGGTCTTTTCCTCAGTCGGGGAAAACAAAGACCTTCTCCCATCTTCCGTACCTGCTAAGCCTGCACAGAAATGCCGTGGCCTGTCTCTGCATCCGATTTTGCACGTGGTGGATAGATCTGTGACTGTCTTCTAGGGACTCTGCTAGGCTGAAGCCATACGCTAAAGAAGTCACAGGTCATAATTCCTTTTAAAAATAGTTACGCATTGAATTTCACCTCACCTTTTCTTGGCTTATCTCTGGAATTTTGACATATTTCTTAGCATTTCAGGATAAACTAAGAGCTTTGGGAAATGAAAAGCAGCATCTATGATTTGAGAAACCCATAAATAAACCATAAGAAACTGAGCATGCCTATAATTCTCAACCTGACTGTGTTTTGGAGTCCCAGAGCTAACTTCATTCCATCTTCTGTGCGGTGACATTGATTTTGTTATTTTTGCATATATTAGCTGTGGCAAAATAACTGTGTGAGGTTTTTATTTTTATTCGTTTATTTATGTATTTATTTTGAGGAAGATTAGCCCTGAGCTAACATGTGCTGCCAATCCTCCTCTTTTTGCTAAGGAAGACTGGCCCTGAGCGAACATCCATGTCCATCTTCCTCTACTTTACATGTGGGATGCCTACCACAGCATGGCTTGCCAAGCGGTGCCAAACCAGTGAACCCCAGGCCGCCGAAGCAGAAAGTGCGCACTTAACCGCTGCACCACCAGGCTGGCCCCTGTGTGAGGTTTTTAAATCTCAAAGTTATTTATTTCATTAAAAAGACATAAGGTTTTTAATTTTCAGACAGTAAATTTTGATGCAACCTTTCAGAAACACAGAGTGTGCCCAAAGATATTTTCAACCAGTTGTTCAAAAAGGGTTTACTGGCTACTTACAACAGGCATGGGTGTGGAGCTGGGCATTAGGTGATGTGAGAGACAGAAAAGCCTCAGACACAGGCTCTGCCCCCAAAGTACTTGCAATCTACTATGGGAGACAAGATGGCGACACTTTTGAAAACTACAGTTCAGGGAGGAAAGTTGTAAGTGTTGTCATAGAGGCACAGGTGCAATTCTGTGTATCCTACATCTGTTTTGTGTGTCTTTTATATATATTTCGGTAAGGGAAAGATTCCTTCCAGATGGCGCTTCTGGAAGGAGGTAAGATTTGAACCTGGCCGTCAAGGATGGTAGGTTTTCTTATCGCTTGTTTATTAACTTATTGTATTTATTATAAAAAAATAAATATATCAGGTAGTATCAAGTGCAAAGGATGAAATAAAAACCTAATAATATCACTACATGGAGGTAATCACTATTAACAGCTTTTTCTCTGCATGTATTTATGTTTTTGTTTTACAAAATTGGAATCATACACTGTGTAACGTTTGCAACCTGCTTTCCTCGTTTAACAATTTATCATGAACGTCCTTCCGTGGCCGCTTGTCAGTCAATGCATGGGTAGGTTTTTTACTGGGTATCAGCTGGGAGGGAAATACCTAAATCTGAGCCATAGAGTCTGTGCAAACAAAGGTCCAGGAGAAAGCGTCGGCTGCGCGGGGGAGCCATGTTCAGTGGGGGCCAGGGGTTTCCTGCTGGGTGCACCATTCCAACCTAGCCATTTCTCTTCTTGGCATCAGACAATGCTGCCTACACTTCAGAAACACAGCAAAGCATGAGCTCGTTCTGTTCTGATTAATAACCTGGTCTATATGATCAGCCCGAGGGCTGCTGAGATGCTTGGGGAAATTAAGAAAAACATGTCTCTATCTGATGGAGTGGGGCCGTGGTCACTGTTGGGAGCGTCTCTGCCTTTTGATTTGTTGCCAGCTGGAGCAAACATGGCATGTGGGTGGATGTACTTTTATTTGGAAAAGCGCTACCAATTAGATGGTAAAGGCCTCCAATTTTCTGACTGCAATCTAAGCGGGTGTGCTCAGGGTGTGTCCCGGTGAGAAGCTTAACATTCCACTTGAAAATCGGCTAACCAAGGGCAAAGGCGCATAGGCTGGTTGTTTTGGTCTGAACCAGAATAATTTTTCAAGCGCCTAATGTGACTGTGAGAATGATTCAGAACGTCTGACCTTCAATGCGGGAAGTGAGTGTTTGCCACCGTGGCAGCATTCCAGGGAAGAACCGTTGGTGGGCTAATTCGTGATGATGTGACCAGGAGTTTTTGGACTCATGCCCCACAAATGGAGACTATTTGCATCTTGAAAATAAATGTTCTGTGGCCAGGTTGCAGATGTGCAATGAGCTACCCATGATTCTGTTATTCATCTGCTTACACACACACACACACACACACACACACACAACAATTTATCAGGAGGCTAATACCACTTGCCAAGGACAAAGCAAAATTCCACTGAGGACAAAGGGAGGGCCTTTCAAATCTGCCTTATTCTTGGGAGCAGGCAGGAAGCACATGGCACCAGGCCAAACTTGGTCTGACTCCAGGAAGGACATTGCACAAAGAATCAAGAGAGCAGGATCGAACCAGAGCAGGTGGTGAGTCCATAGAAGAGATGGGGTGAACCCGGCCTGAGAGTTTATAATGCCGGAATTGGATGTTCCCACAATGCAGTAGCCCTTGGTGGGATCCCTTTGATTGTCAGGTACAGATTCCATAGAAAAAGGTAATGGAAGCAATGGTCTCACGCTCCATCCTTTAATTATTACTCAGACAGAGGAGGGTTTACCAACAGCCCTCATAAGGAGTCTACCCAACAGCTGCTCCTATGCATGTCGCCCGATGCTCTCAGATGGTGCCAGAATGTGCCCATTCTGCCTCCCTGCAGTGGAGTCAGTGTTGCTCATTGTTTCTTCAGAGAAGTGTCGGTTCCTTTTCTTTGTTCCCTCCATCCTGCCTCCCACCTAACTTACTTCCAATTGTGCTCTTCAGGCCCACTGGCTGAGTCAATCCTGACCAAACCCCTCCTCCCCAGCCTTTGCGAGAAGAGAGTGGGTCCTGTCTTTCCAGGTCACACATTTCACAGTGGTCAAGTAGGGCAGGGTCTGAGGGGTGAACTGTGCAAGTCCATATGGGTGCAAATTGTGGCTTTGATAATTATTAGCTGCGTGAACTTGGATAAATTATTTAACCTCTCTGTGCCTTAGTGTCCTCATCTAAAAAGGAAAGTGAATAATATTATCTGCCTCCTAGGGTTATTGTGAGGATTAAAAGACATAATACTCATAAAATGCTCAGAGCTGTTCCTGGCATTTAGTTAGCACTTAACCAATATTAACCTTTATTATCATTTTTAAGTTATTATTAATACTACAGAATTGGGAGGGCTCTTGAGCAAATTTTGGAATGAATATCAAAATCTTTTAGCCATATATAGTCTTGGTTGCTCTCAAAACTTAGCAATTGTATAGCAACTCTTCTATCCTCTTTTTCTAGCCATTTTTCCCCTACCGTTCATCAGATGATAAGTGACAGGAAATCAGAAATGAAGTATTTGCTCTGGATCTAAACTAAAATTAATTTCCACTTTAGTTTCCTTGCCAAATCCTGTGGCTGGAGGGACAAGCAGACGTTGCAGGATTTGAGACCTGTAATTAGGAGAGGGAGCGTGGTGGGGAGCCGCACCAGGGAAGAATGGGAGAGAGAAAGATGGAGGCGGGAGTTGTTCATGTGCCTCCCAGAGCACTTTGTGTCTCCTTTGTACCAGAGGGGCATTCAGAAGAACACCTGAGAGCGGCGGTGTGAGAGGAGCTGTAGTTGCCCTTTCCGGTTGTTAGGACTCGAGGTATTATTTCAACACTGGCTGGCACATCAATCCTACGGTTTTGCCAGACGGCATAAACCGCCAAACCTTCCACCTTCATTTTTATGGGGAGTTTTGCTAAATGTTTTTCCTGTGCCCTCATGTCTGGACACACCTCATTTTGAGTCAAGAAAATGAACTTTCTGCTGTGACTAAGAGGCCCCAAAACATTATATTAAAATTTGATCAGGGTATCACATATTATTCCACAAACTGGAACGGACCCAGCGGCCAGAATGGCCTTTTTTGGTCTGTTTCATCCCAGACAACCCAAAGAGAAGTTGAGTAAATAGGGTTGCAGGCCCAAACAGGTTTCTCATGCTCACTAGAACGTGCAAATCACTAAGTAGTTCATGAAAGTCTTACTAAAGGTTTTCAGTCTAATCCAAAATGCAAAACATTTAAAAATGTGGACGGTGGGTTTTTAGTAGAGTCTGGCACAGTAATTACAAGTATTTCCTCTGAAGGAGACTTCCTGGGTTCAGATCCTGGCTCCACCACTTATTATCTGTGTGACCTTGAACCAATTTCCCGACCTATCTGTGCTGGTTTCCTCATCTATCAAATAGTAGCTACCTCCTAGGGTCCTGGAAGGAGTAAAGGAAGCAGTTATTGTAAAGCCCTTAGAATAGCGCTTGGCTCATAGGAACCCCTCAGTTAATGAGCTATGAATATAATTTTAATTTTCAACTGCCTATTTAAAATCAAGAGTATATTTATATTTAAATGCTCAGGAAAAAGTATATTTTTAAAACACTTTTTCAATTGCAAAATTAATATCTGATCAATGAAAAAATTTACAACAGTGGTTTTCTGTTTTGAATATACATAGATATACATAAAGAAATAATGTTTTAAAGTATAAGTTTGGTAAAAATACTTTATCAAGGCAAAAATACCGTAGATTTTCTCTTCTGTCTGTTGATAAGGAGGACAAGGAAGTTGATTCTCAGCTATGCTTGATCTAGAAAAGTCTAGAAGGTTGCTCTCTACAGCCCACTGAACACTACCAAGTGAGCACCAAATATCACTTCATGCTCTTCAGCTGCGGGCGTGGATGACCCAGGGCTACCAGCTTATATCAGGGCTTCGTCTGCATTCCCATCCTTTACTAAATCAGAGATCTTCGCATGAAACGGCAAGTCTCTCCTCTTCTCACTCTAGTATCTAGCCCACAATTTTAATTATCTTCTCTGGAACACTCACATATTTACAGTTCCAGCCCAGACTTTCCCAGTGCTAGACCATCTCCAACTTAAAACGGCCTCTTGGACGCCCGAAGAAACCTCAAAATCAACTTATCTAAAACTGAACTTATCATCTTTCCTCTCAAACCTGACCCACTTCCAGGAGTCCCTGTTTCATTGAATGGCACCGCCATCCCGCTATCCAAGCCATAAACTTCAGCTCAACCTTGACACTTCCTTCTCCTTCATCTTTTATCCAACTCTTCACCAAGTCTTATTGGTTTACCTCTTAAATTGCTATTGAAGCATCTACTTCTGCATGCGTCTACTTCAAGCCTCACTACCAGCACTCAAGTTCAAACTATCCACACTGCTCATCTGAAACTACCCACATCACTCATCTGGACCACTGTCTTTTAGCTGAGTTTCCTGAATCCACTCTAGGCACTCCTCCAATCCATTCCCCACACTGAAGCCAGAGTAATCTTTTCAGATCTGATTAAGTCACCTCCCTGCTTACAACGCTCAAATGACTTTTCATTATTCTTAGAATAAAGATGACTTCTTGACTTCTTAATTCATCCTACAAGACCCTGCATGGTCTGGCCTCTCTCTGTCTTTCCTGTTTTGTCTTGTAATCCCTATTTCACTTGGTCTCTCCTCTTTTGTCCCTAAGGCCTTCTTTCTGTTCTTTGTCTTTTTCATGCTCCCTCTCACCACAGGGTCTTTGCACATATTGCCTTGAATGATCTTCCTTTCCTTCTCAGCTTAGTCAGTGCCTACTTTTCTTCTCAACTCAAGCATTACTTCTGCAAGGAAGTCTTTCTTGATCTCCCTAATGAAGTCAACTTCTTCAGGGAGTTAAAGTACTTCTCCTGATAGTACTTTATTAATGCAGTCATTCAACAAATATTTATTGAGCACCTGCTATGTGTCAGATTCTGTTCCAGGTACTAGACATATGGCACTGAACAGCACAGACTAAGTCTTTCTTATGGAGCTGCTATTCTAGGACGAGAAACAGACAACAAACAAGTAAATATAAATGTCACAGGGTGGTAAGTGCTCTAAAAACAAACAAAGCATGGAAGTGGTCAGATTTGCAGTTTTCCATTTTTTGCATATGGTTCTTTGATTAATATTTGTATTCCCCACTAGATTGTACGCTCCAAGAGGGCAGCGTTTGCTCACCCTTTATCTTCAGCATCTAGCACATCTATATGACATAATGTCTATCTCATAGTAGACACGCAGTAAAAATAATTGAATAACTCTCATTCCAACTAAGAGCAATTTCTGCTGAGTGGAATACAACACTGTTGGATTGCCTTATATAAGTAGATGTTAATGATTTTTCTAAGTGGTATTTGAAAGTGAATAGCACATCTCACTTCAACGCACTTTAACTTTTTTAATCGCTATATTTGAATGTAACACAGAGATCTTCTTGGGAAATTTCAGGCCCTGAATACTTTGAGTTCCCTTCTTTCTTTTTTTAAGATTTTATTTTTCCTTTTTCTCCCGAAAGCCCCCCAATACAAAGTTGTGTATTTTTAGTTGTAGGTCCTTCTAGTTGTGGCATGTGGGACCCCACCTCAGCATGGCCTGATGAGCAGTGCCATGTCCGCACCCAGGATTCGAACCTGTGAAACCCTGGGCCTCGGACGCGGAGTGCGCGAACTTAACCGCTCGGCCACAGGGCCGGCCCACTCTTCAGTCTTAGATGAAAGACAAATCCTGAAAACATCCCACACTTTCTTAATTTTTATGCCAGTAAATGATTTTCAAGTTGAATCTCAAAAAAGCAATTCAATTAGTGAATTCTGCTGTGACCAAATAAACCAGTTAGAACACAAACCTGCTTCACAATCAGGGCTGTACTTTTGGAAAGAACATGACTCTCCCCAAAGGATGGACATGACCCCGAGGCCTGTAAGCTTTAGCTGGAGCTTTGTAGCTATTTCCAGGAAGCCTGACCAGCTACAGTTCCAAGGCATTTATTTTTCTTCTCTGTACAGACAGTCAGCATTTTTTAAAACCAGAGTGTTCGCCTGCTGAGCATTTCTGGGCAAGGCAAAGCCCCATTCTGGTATTGGTGCTTTATTTCTCAATTAGAATGAAAGCTGAAAAACTAAAATGAGACAATGATAATAGGATGGTGAGAAGAAAAAAAAAATGAAAGCAAACAGGATTTTTAAAAGCGACATTTAATTTTAAAAGCACTAAATCCATCTGCAATAATTCTTCTAAAGCATTTTGAGAGTTTACTTGATAGCACGTTTTCTCTTGGTTTTCATATTTTCTAAAGAAACTCTTGAAAAAGAATTATTTTGTCGGAATTCCTCCAGAAAGTGAAGGGAATAAAGCTCCAATAAGGCAGAAAATTGTGCTGAAAGGAGAATTCTAGTGGGATGGAAATGAGGGTGGGTGTGAGGCGAGGACACAAATTCATGGCCATTCGGTATGAAATGCAAAATAAGCAAAAGCACAAGGAGTTTATTTTCCAAGCACAGATCATCTCAGTCGGGTAGCCGTACTAGCTGAACCATAGAGCTCTACTGACATCTAGTGCACAAAACATAACGATCTTCTATGAAATGAAATACTCTCCATAGTTATATGTAGTAAAAAGTGAAATATTTATGTATCAACATAGGTCAAGGGAAACCATAGCAATTAAAGTCTTTCAATGAAGTCTTTTCTTCGATAATATCTCATTTCATTCCTTCTGCAATAACCCTGCAAGCAAAGCAGAGAAATTATTATCCATCTCATTTCACACATGGAGAAACTGAGGCTTGGAGAAAGAGATGCTTAGTGATTTTCCCAAGATGACCCGCCTAGTGGAACAGAACCGAGACAAAAATGAAAGACTTCTTTCATCTTAGACCTCTCTCTTCTGCAAATCTCCTTCTCTCTGCATCCACAGTTGTGCCTTCCGCACTTCAGAGGATGCTGAGAGATGTCCTCCAAAGGTAGATAAGAAGGTTACTGCTCACTTGGGATAGGGGAAGAGAAAGGGGCACAGTCTTGTCTCAACCCTATGGAAATTAGCAGAATCTCTGGATTTATGCTATCCTGACTTCTAAAACCACAAATTAGAAAAACCCAACTCCCTAGCAAACATGGTAGTTGGAAGTGAATATGGAAGGGAAAAGCCTCAAACTAGAGAGGAATTGAGAAGTACCAAATGTCCTTTTCCCCCTTTCTCAAATAAAAAGAACATATATACGTGTGTGTGTTTATGTACACATATGTATACACACACATAAATATATACATATGCATATCGTGTGTGATATACACATCACACAAATATATACATTTTAGAGATACATATATATATATATATATCTCCAAAAGAAATCTTAAAGTTTCTTCCCCCTAGTATATTTTACACTGATGGCAGATACCAAGCACCTAAGTTTACGTTTCCCATTTAATAGCAAAAACAAAAAACAAACAAAAAAAACCCCAGGAGGCCAAATAAATAGAAGCACACAGTAAAGAAATTACAAGAAGAATTAACTGCAGGGAGATAGTCATCTTTATATCTAATGAGTAAAAATAACTTTATGGGAAAGAATACTTGCTTTCATTTAGATTTCAAAAAGGATTTATTTGGGGAAAACTGCAGCCCCAATTCAGATTTCTGACCTGACTTCAACCTTTCCAAAGGCTTTTTAAAATTTGAAGGTCTCATAGTTAAAAAAGTATAAAGTTATTCTGAATAAAACAATAATAACTACACACTAAAAAGTGAATTTATATGAACAAGCCAAAATATTCGGGGGAAAATATGGCTTTTCTTACTTATCTAGGGGAATAATGATTTGTTTAATGAACTTTATAAGAGCATTTTTACCATTGAAAATACCATTGCCTATGCCCTCATATATTTTAAAAAACATCGTTTCAACTGCTTTAACTATAACTTAAAGAGCAAGCAAAGAGAGCAGACGTTTGCTCTTCATCTGAACTATATTCAGTATTAAAACTTTCTGAAGAAAAAATATTTTTAAATATCCCATTATGAAATCTAATCATTTTGTGTTTAGTTGGTTAGAAAAAAAGTCCAAAGGAATGCTCCAGAAAATGTGAGATGAGATCAGGGGCATTTAGAACTTCAGAATTTTCCCACACTTTCACTTTTAAGATTTGGCCCATTAAGATATGTTTTCATTGGAATCCTAAAAGCAAGAAGAGGGTTTAATTCAGGGAAAATGATGGTTATTTGCTGAAACAATATAATTATTTGCTCAACCAGAAAATTACTATAATTTACTTAAACTTCCATCCAGCTCAGGATTTCAATTTCATATCTGTTTCCTTTGACATAGAAAATGAATATATTGGAAACTGCTGGGAGATTTATTAGGAGATCTTTATCTGAGCAAGAAACAATTAAAAATTGGTTATCAACAAATTTTGTGTATTCTTAGAATTTATGTACCCATAGAAGTTTTGGCTCAAGAATCAAAGGAATGGTCTGGCAATTACCATGTTAATTTCAACAATGAAGAAGCCAACGCAGGTCATTCTAGCTTAAATAGCCAGCTAGCTCAGTTGTTGTCCACACTGACTGAATTAATCTAATGCTATACTTCCTCTGAAAGAGTGTTTGCTGTTAGTGCCCTTAAATGGATTCTGACTCCTTGAAAACCCATGTACAGCAGAAAGGGACCCTGCTCTGTCTTTTTGCACCATCCTCTGACCTTCCAGCGCTATATCAGACAATGCTATGCTGCTATTCGTAGGGTTTTCATGGCCAATTTTTCAGAAGCACGTGGCCAGGTCCTTCTTCCTAGTCTGTCTTAGTCTGGAAGCTCCACTGAAACCTGTACACCATGGGTGACCCTGCTGGTATTTGACATACCAGTGGCATAGCTTTTAACATCACGGCAACATGCAGCCATCACAGTATGACAACCGATAGATGAGTGGTGTGGTTCCCTGACCAGGAAATGAACCTGGGCCACAGCAGTGAGAGTGCTGAATCCTAACCATTAGACCACCACTGAAAGTGTGTACAATAGTTGAAAAGCTAGAAACAGGAAAGAAGTTATGAAAACCTGGCATAAGTTGCTGGTCTCAAGGAACAAATAGAAGTTATTATGGTCAAGAAATTCTATATAATAGGAATTGCAAATTTAAATATCCTTAGGAGCCAGACAGAAGACATGGAGGAGTGGTGATGGTTGGGGTGGTAACCAGGGTTGGTAAAGAACGTGATGAACTGGACGTGCCCTGTCCCAAGAGGCATCATCCACTACACACTTCCAGCCAATTAGATGAGGTAAGAATGTGGGGAAAGTCAGGAATCTGGAGTTTTCATCGAAATCTCCAAACTTAGAAAGGGCCAAACCAAGAATGTCTGTAGATTGCATTCAGCTCATGAGTTATCAGTTTACGATATCTTACATATAAGCATCTGGGCTGAATCAATTTTGCATTTTCTGTGTGTGTGTATGTGTGTGCTTATGTGTATGTGTGTGTGCAGACATGAATTTACATATCTTAGACCTCTCTGCATATCCATGGATGAGTCAAATTGACAAATTAAAACAACAGCCAAAAACAATCAGTCTGCTTGATTGATCCCCTTCAGCTATGGGATGTACCCTGGCAGGTCCCTGAAGCACTGGTGAGGCCAACAGGGTCACCCTCCATCAGATGCGCCCTCTTTACTTCTTGAGCACCCCCTTCCCGTCTCCTACCTTAACCGTACTTTTAGCATCCAACAGGCAGTATCCACAGCTCTCCTGTGCAGGACTGCCTTAGACCAACTGGAGCCACTTTGCTGACAGGTGAGAGAGCCAGAGGTACATCCCCCTAGGGTAAGCAGCCCTTAACAACTAACTTTCAGGCATGGGAATGTGAAAGCCCAGCTCTCCTGCCTTGGTTTGGGGCCACCTTGAGCTATAATGTACACCCCTGAGCTTTCCTGCAGGATTAGGTAGATGATCCCCTCCGCAGGACTTGGTCTCCATTGGATCCTTGTTTGGTTTCTTCCTCTCCGCCTTTCAGCTCCCCTACTCCCCACTGGTCCCTCCCAGGAGCAAGCACTTCCTTAATAAATTACTTGCACATAAATCCGCATCTCAAATTCTGCTGAATCCAACCTACAACCACCAGCCTCCACTCTGCCTTAATTTCCTCTTCCTCAATATGAGGACAGAAATATTACCTACCTCATAGGGTGGTTGTGGCGATTACAAATGTTACCATGTATAAAGAGCTTAGAACAATCTCTGGCAATCACTATGTAAGTGTTGGCTAAAATCATTCTCTCGTGTTGTTAAGAGGATGCAAATAAAAATGAAACTATCACACTTTCAGCCAAGTTCTGTTTCTGATGGAAGCATATATTGATTTCAACTTTGGAGATATATATACATATATATTAGAGCTCACTAAATCTTTTTTGTTCTCCAAGGTTCACACATGACCATATGACATGCCTCTGGGAGGAAGCAGGATCCCAATAACAAACCAAACTCAAGCACAAGAATGGAGGCTGTGTTTATAGGTGGCAAAACTACCAGACCGTGGCATGGGACATCTCAGACACCTCAGACATCCTAATGAAGCATCACAATTGATTCAGCTGCAGCCCATCTGTCAAATGAACAGGCCATAGTAAGACTAACTCCCATGGTCCATTTGCTTCTTCTATATTGACACAACCTCAGCTTCCTGTCTTTCCTGCAGAAACAGGCATCTCTTTCCGAATTTCTCCGTTGTTGTCAACAGCACCATCATCTTTGTAATCCCTCAAGATTATAAGCTTAGGATAATTTATTTCTAACTTAGTCCCCTCAAACCAATCTATCATCATGTTTTGCTTATTGTTTTTTCAGAATGTCTAGCAGCTCTGTTCCTTTCTGAAGATGCCACTGTAATTAATATAAACCTTAATACGTCATGTTTCTCATACCATCTTATCTCTTCTGTCTTCAAGTCCTTGTCAATATAGCTGGTAGAATACACTTTAAGACTTTGCATGGTTTCTCTCTATAGCCAAAGAGTGTGTGTAACCTGCTCAAATTATTTAACATGCAAGTCTGTAGTGCTATGTGCCAGGGACTGTTCTGAGTGCTTTACAAGTATTAACAACCATCCGAGGTAGGTGTTATTATTGCCCCTGTTTTATAAATGAAGAAACTGAAAGATAAATAACTTGCCTAAGGTTATAAAGCTTGTAAGTGTCAGAGCCAGAACTCAAAGGCACAGCAGTCTGGCTGCAGGGTCTGTGCACTTACTGTGAGGCACTTACTGACAATACCACACCACTACTACCACCTCTCAATAAGTGTTGGTCATCACCACCATCAACCTTTACCACGATCTCCCCCCAAACCCTCGACTCCAATTATCCCCATTTCTGAGTTTCTGTGGGCAGAATAGGACGAGAAAAATTCTGTAAATGGTGAGAAAATGGCTTGTTTGGTAGGTTTAAACAAGGAAATCATAGGAAATAACGCTGAAATGTGTGTAAGCAATCTCTCTGTGAAGGATCAGGCTATAATTATAGGCTGATCTGCTCATGAATGCCAAACCAATGATCATATCTATAACTGGCTCTCAAAATGTTAATAGTCTCAGTTTTTACAGCTTCCACCTTGAGATATGTTCTTAGGGAATTTGGCCAGAGGCTATTTTATGGCCCCACTAAGTCCTTTTCCTGGTGGACCAGGAACCAACCTCAGAGAGAGTCTATGTGTGACTCTCTTATAGTCTTGTGAGTTCCTTAAATCTCTAAGACCCTTCTTCAGTGGTTGGAGTGGTTATTTCTCTTCGTTTGAGAGTATTACTTCCAAACTTCCAGTGCCATCTCTTCAATACTTTTCCAGGATGCCTGTGTCCTCCTGCAAATAGGACCTGATGGCCTGCCTAATGTCCCAAAGACCCCATGAGTGATGTGTACATTAGGATACACTTATGACTCTACTACACTTGAATATATAATTTTTAACTTAATGACTTTGAAGATTATAAGCAACTCTTCCGTTATTACCATATTGATATGTATTTCATATTCAGAAGGCCTGTCCAAATTCTTATTTACCTTCAAACAAACTGAAAATTTGGTGGTGGTCAAGGATCTTTAGAAATTTGCCAATCCTTGCCATAATTCTCTTCCAATTAATTTTCAAAGTAATTCCTTAGGTGATCGTTAACATCTTCTTTAGGAATCCATTAATATTTGCTAAATCTTTTAACCAAAATAGAATTACTAGGGCTGGTTTCAGTAAAAAATTACTGCATGAAGTGCTAAACATTGACAACAATATAAGATGTTCCGAAAGCTTTGCAAGATAATTATTAACTGACGAAAATAAATGAAAGACTTCAAAAATGTGATGTTCAGTCACCATCTGGGATGGCTTACTACAGTAAAATACAAAAACAATACTGCAGAATACATTTTATTGTATTTCTTCAAACTAATTCAATTATAGAACCATATAGTGGGAGCAGATTGTGGTTACTTGGTTGGGGTGAACATAAGCTTTTAAATTATTCTTTTTATTTTGGACCCAAAGCAGGGTGACAGAGAATAGTTGGACATTAATTCCTTTAAAATTTTCCCTTGGGGGAATATAGCAACAATTTTATTCCATTGTAACTAAGACATATCAATATGGCTCCCCCAATTGGATCAAACATGACACACAACAGAACCATTGGCAGCAGATGAGTTGGTGGTATGAGATCAAAGCATGAATGGGGCCGAAGGTACTCAAAGTCAATTCTCTTGGCCAAAACTTTTGCAAGTTTTAAATATTCCTTATGATACTGTCTCAGGATTCAGAGCAAGATGGTAGAGAGTTTGTCATCTTATATAAAGTTCTGCTCCTGCCTTGAATCTTAACTCTAACAGTTAGATATGGCCCACCTCATGCTAGGCATCTATCTTAAATAACCTGGAGGGGATCTTCAACAAAAAATTAGTTAAGAATGCCAAAACCCATTTTAAAGCATCAATACTACATAAAGCTTACATAGATTAATTGGTGCATTAATAATCATTATTTATGCATTAATTTATACCAAATCTCATTTTAAAAGGGCTGTAATTTACATTATTAAAATATAAATAAGTGCAGAAAATTAGTAAGAGAGAATTAAGGCTAGGAAAATATTTCAAGTCAGGGGCAACGTTAGTACATTAAAATATAATGTACGTGGGGCCGGCCCCGTGGCCTAGTGGTCAAGTTCGTACGCTACACTTCAGTGGCCCAGGGTTTCGCCGGTTTGGATCCTGGGCACTGACATGGCACCACTCCTCAAGCCATGCTGAGGTGGCATCCCACATGCCACAACTAGAAGGACCCACTACTAAAAATACACAACTATGTACCAGGGGGCTATGGGGAGAAAAAGGAAAAATTTTAAAAAATTAAAAAATGTTTTAAAAATAATAAATAAATAAATAAAACGTAATGTACAGTTGCCAGAAATAGTGTACAAAATTGGCTCTAGAAGCCAAAGAAAAGAGAAAACTATCTTGATATATAAAATTCACAGAATCCATAAACATGAAAACAGACCAATTTTTTCAGAGGAAAGCCAGTCTTCCTTGACATTAAGACCTGAAAGAATTTCTTCCATAATTTCTGATAAAGAAAATCTGATCAAATTCACTTTTATCCATAGAATCTTCAACAGCCAAGTGCACACGCTCTTTCTTGTTTCTAAACTCTTACCATGTTCTTTTATCTTTTATTCCAAAATATTTATTGAGTACCTGGCATTTGTGTCAGATGCTGGGGAATACAACTGTTGAGCAGAACAGACCTAATCTTGGTATGGGGTTTATAGTTTGGCGAGCCAGAGAGACAGAAATTTTTCAAAAACCACGTAAATAAACATATGTAGTTATAATATATATGTATAATACAATATATAAACATACGTAATTACAAACTGTAATCAGTGCTATAAAGGAAAATGATGAGGTACCATGAAAACAAATGGCCTGATCTACCCTCAGAGGTCAGAGAAGGCATCCCTGAGGAAATGAATGAGTTTGCACTTGGAACTGCAAAAGGAGTAAGTGCTGTCTCATTTAATACTGTACAGTGCTGTATTTTTTCTACTGTTTAAGGGGGAGGGAATCTGGTCTTGTTTTCCAAATTTCCCTAGTGGATGCTGAGCTGCTGTAGGCAGAAATCACACCGGCTCTCTGTATCCCCATCCTACTTCAAGCATGTCAGGGACACTGCAGCACTCAAGAACCCACAGCAGTCGAAGGAGGAGAGAACACATCCTCCTTAGCATCACCACCACCAAAAATGCTCAGCAGGGATATATAGTTTCCTTTAGCCTCAACTCTTAGTGCTTTGAACTAATGACTGTTTTAATTGACAGGAAATTCAAATACATCTTCCAAGCACTCTATTATTATTACAAGTTTTGGGGGAGATTGGAGTTCCCCTGGAGAGAAATTTAAGCCGAAGAGCTGGAAAAACCCATGCTTTGTTACAAACTGGGAATTTCTCTTCACATGCTGTTGTCCTTCTGCTCACTGTACGTGATATTTCAATATTCCCTCCGCAGCAAAGAACCAGGCAGCACCTGCAGACCTGGCCTCTTGTTCCTACCATAACAAATTGTTAATTATTCACCAATACCACCAAATTGTTTTAACATGCCACTGAGGTCACTGAAACCACTCTTAATTTCTCTCTTCCCCATCTCTCCTTTTCCTTCTCCTTCCCGTCTTCATTCCCTCCCTTCTCTTTTCTTTCCTGTAACCCTTGCACTCACCTCTCTCCCCTTCTACCCCCACAGACTCCCCTTCTCAGGATGTAAAAATAATAAAACCTGATGATCAGACGCTGCACAGTGATGCAAACCTCTTGAGTTCACTGATCATGTGCCTGGTGACTTCATCCCTAGACAGGGGCTTTTCCTGCCTGGAGTTGCAGCAGACGAGACTGGCCTCGGAGGATACCTGCCTGTTTGTAGGGGGTGATTAAGATATAGGAGCGGACATCAGAACAAAAGGGAACTGGTGTCCCTGTCCTATATGGGGAGGAGCAGATAGCACAGGAAAATATAAATAATAGAATCAATAGAAGTGGGCAGAGAACAAGGCTAGAAAGAGAGAAGAAGGCCCTCCCTGGGGAATGGGCAAAGTAGAGTTAGGGAGATTGGGTTAGAAAACAGAATTTAGAGAAATTCCCAGAGCCAAGGACACAAGGAAAAGAGCTTAGCCTTGGGCTGAGTCTCGAAGGAGGAATTGCTATTGAGGGTTCTTTGTTTGTCCAGATAACTTTGTTTCCGCCAGCTTTATTGAGATATAATGGACGTATAACATTGTATAAGTTTAAGATGTACCATATGTTGATTTGATACACTATATATTGCAGGATGACTACCACCATTGCATTAGCTAACACCCCTGTCGTGTCACATAAAAGCATAACAAAGTGATGATAAAGTGCGGGGATTAGCTGTAGAGTTCTGTATTCAGATGACCCAAATTTGAATCCTGACCCTGCTTCTTAAGCTACATGACCTTGGGGAAGTGACTCACCTCCTCTAAACTTCATTGCCTAATCTGTAAAATGGAAAGGATAAAGCAAACCTACAATTGTAGTTGTCCCACAGTGGCAGCTCTTACTATTTCTTCATCTGCTATTACTATTACAACATTGTCTAACATGTGGTAGGTACTAAATTTTGTTGTGACTGACTCTGGAAGGGATATATGTGCTATACATGAATAATGAGGACAGTTTTTCTTATAGGACAAAGCGCAACCAAACAGCCAGATTTCGAACAACTTCTTTCACATACTACAAACATTGGCTGGACATTAAAGAGCTTTAGCCTTGACAGTCCCCATGTGGCCACAGAGCACTGTCCTATGCTTATTTTCCTGGATGTCCCCCTATCATACAATCGGGTTTGCTCCATTCTTTGGGAGTTACAACCTTCCAATGGAAACATCAGCATCCTCTCCCTCAGGCCAGCAAGCTATGCTATGGAAAGGAAAACAGCCCTCTTGACCTGCCCGAAGATGCAACCTTGATTTTGGATGGCCAGGAGCTGAGAGCCTGGACCTCTGTGTCGATGGTCTCTGGGCAAAGATCGCATTTCCAATGACGTAGGTTTCTATCCACAGCAGGGCAAGAAAAATGACTGCATGGAATCTGCACTCTTTATGACCCTGACAGTGTGATTGTTAGGGCCACTCATGCCATTTTGTGTAACGAAAGCAAACAAGAAGAAGCCTTATATAAACCAAGCAGAGATGTCAAAATATTAAGATGGTCAGATCCCGTTTGGAACACTATGTTGAATTTTGGAAACCATATTGTAAGCAAATGCCCTAAAGTTGTGTCCCAAGGATAGCAACAAGATGAAAAAGATAGTGATAATTTAGGAAACACAGTACATAGATGTGTCAAGAACTGAATAAAGAGCTAAAAAACACTTTATAAGCATCATCCCATGGAGTGTTCACCACAACCCCGTAAGAGAGCTAATGTGGTTCCCATGTGTCAGGTGAAAACACAAATCATACAGGTCTGTAAGTAGCTTTTCTAAAGTCACAGCTAAAAAGCTGTGATGAGTTATAATCTCAGGTCTGTTTCGCTCCAAAGTCTCTCCTCTTTCCAATTACAGAGATCTGGAGCGTGACTTCTCAGAAGGGGCTGGAAGCACTTGAGAATGGTTGAGATAGAGGAAGACTGATAAAGACAAGACATGGTATTTGTCTTTATTGTAAGAAAAACATCTTTGTTCTATTTAGCTACAAACCATGGTTCTAGGATGGAAGTTTCCTGGAAGCAGGTTTGACTTAATATAAGGGGGAATTCTTTAACAGCCAGAGCTGACTCACAGAGAAATGGGCAGACTTGGGCAAATTCTGAACATCCCAACACATTCAAGCAGTCGCCCAGTGTTCTTTTGAGAAGGATGTGGTAGAGGGAACCCTGCATCAGGTAATGGCCAGACTGTTAATTCTAAGATCCTGTCAATATCAAGATTATGCAATCCCAAATCAGCATTTGCACTGTGTGTTATCAGGTCACTGATACACATACAACAGGCCAGCTCTTGTGTAGAGCAGTGTCTAAATGAGGACTCTTCTGATCTCAAATGATAGAAGGCCCAACCCAAACTGGCCTAAGCAAAAAAGAATAAAAATGGAAACAAACAAAGTAGTGAGAACATATTGGCTCAAGCAACTGGAAAGTCATATGGATGTGGATGCGGCTAGAAATACCACTGGATCTAGGGGCACAAATGATAGCCTCAGGACCTGATTTTCTTCTTTTCATCTCTTGGTTCTCCTGCATCTCTCTTGAGTGACTCTCAAACAGGCTCTCTTATATCTTATCATATCAAGATGGCTGCCAGAATTTCTGGGGACTACATCCTTCCGGGTTCAAAACCAGCAAAAAAAAAAAAAAAAGAAGATGAGCTGAGAGTGTTATTTCCAATGAGGCCTGTGATTCACTTTGATAAACCTGGCTTCAGTTATGTGTGTGCCTGGCACTTATTACCATGTCCAGAGAAATGAGGAGGTCTGATTGGCTTGGGCCAGGCCACATGTGAAATTCCCAAGAATCCCGCCCAGACCACATGGACAGAAGTAGAGGAAGAGTGGATTTTTTTACTCTGATGAACGTTATTGAGGGCCTGCTATGTGAATAGAGCATTGTGCTGAGCACCACCAAGCATACAAAGATGACTAAAAAGAACCAAAGCTATTGCGTATGACAACTAAAGACAAGGCAGATTCATTTGTACTGAATGACATTTAGGGAGTGGCTTATAATCACCATTCTGCCTTTGTGTAGGAAATCTGGGGAAACTTTCACTGGTTCTCAAGAGGAGCAGTTTTGCTTTGCAACCCCTACCCCCCGGGGAACATTTGACAATGTCTGGAGACGCCTTTGGTTGTCACAAGCAGAGGAATGCTCCTAGCATCTGGTGGGTAGAGGCCAGGGTGCCGCTAAACATCCTACAATACACAGGGCAACCCCTCACAACAAAGAATTATCCAGCCCAAAATGTCAATAGTGCTGTGGTTGACAAACCCAGCCGTAATGGAAAGCACATAAACATGCACTTGCAGTGTCCAGAAGCCTCCCGGTTATAGGTTAAACCCTATGGTACTGTGATAACTGTTAGCGCTACAGCACAGCTCCAAGAAGGGAATGGCATGCCACATTCAGGTTGGAACAAAGGGCAGAGGACCAGGCCTGGGTTCTGTTTCATCCAAAGGCACTGCTAATAACTGTTTACACGTGGTTGGTCACCTTCACTCTCATCCTAATTAAAGCATCCCAGGGGGAACTCATGCCACATTGCCTTCCAGCTTCCAGGCTGATCACCCACCAGCAATTCATACCTGCTGGAAACTAGCTGGATGACTAATGAATTGCACAGGGTTTCTGTCAAACACACATCTTTAACTGGTCAAGAGACCTAACTTCATTTCAGAACTATTTGCTTGCATCTCAGATGGGTGTTCCAGATGTCAAGGGCAGAATCCTGTTGATGATCCAGGAACCATGCCAAAACTATTTGCTGGAAGCACTCCAAGGAATTGATTTCACACTCTCTGCAGTGGCCTCGAGTCGGCCAGTGGTGGTGTTAGGATTATTATTGAATTTGTGTTGCACGGCCAGACCTCACAGTCCAGAAACTTCATCAGCCTGCAATGACGCTCTGCCCACATTACTTTAGCAAGTTTGAAGTAGACTGGCAGACTGAAGGATGGAACAGGAAAGAAGGGGACTGAAACTGTATTATTCCAAGCCAATAGACCCTTCTTCTGCCTCTCTGCCTCATTTTGAATTTGTAAAATCCTGCCATGATAAACTAATCCGTTAACAGTCAAAGATCACCACTTTTAGGCCATGTCTATTCAAAACCCCCAATGCAATCATTTCGTTCATTCAATTTTGTCAAGAGGGGAAACAAGTCAAACCAACTGTTGGACTAAATTAGCATTGATTTTACTTAAATCAGTAGTTTTCAATCTTGACTTTACATTTGAACCACTTACGGAGCTTTTATAAGTCCTTGCGCCCAGGCTACCCCCTAGACGGCTTTGTAAAAATCTCTGGAGGTGGAATCCAGGAGTCAGCATTTCTAAAGCTCTCCTGACAGTTCTAAAGTGCTCCTGTCTACATGTCCATCCTTCACGCTTTATGATCTGGCTACCACCAATGACTTAAGGAGATGTAGACTACGAGAATGACCTGAGCCTTACAACCAATGAAGGAGGAAGGAGGGAAATTCCCTTCAGACTATTGCCACAGGTTCATGACCCCTGGCGTTGGGGGTTCATTTATGTATAACTTCCTCTCCATTAATAATTAAAAAATAGCTGTTCAGTTCTCTTGTGCAGCAATAACTCTGCAATGTAAAAGTGGTTTCCTACAGTTTATGCAATTGGAAAAGAAAATCATCAACACTTCAGACCAGAGAGTGTGGCCAATACTGAGATAGATCATTTTCTGGTATTACTGCTTATTGGCCATGTTCATAAAAATAGTCAGTGACAGGCAACTGCATAATAGTAGGGGACAGGGGACAGACTTCAACTTCATGTTAGTCCATTTAGGGAAGCACCAATGACCTCTATACACTTACGTTAGCCTTAAAAAGAGACTGCCGCTGTGTTATGGATCCTTGGCCCCTCTTGGATCATTAGAGCTAAAAGATGCCACCCACCTTCCTAAGCTCAGATTTCCTAAAACAATGGAACATAAAGAGATTGGATGAACTTCCTTCGTCCCTTGTACTGGAGAGCTCTCCAGCAATTAGCCTCTCTGCAGGAACTAAAACTACCCTTAAAAACTTCATAAATTCTGCCTGAGAGTTTTATTTTCCTAAGCCTAAATTCCTAATATGAGCTGTTTCCTGAAATTAATGACCAGCTGGAGAGAATATGTGTTTGGAGTCTGCATACACACAGGCCGTAGATCCATCTCAGGTCTAGATCCCCTTTTCCTGGGAGTGATATGCTTCTCACAGCCCCTGATATTTCATCATACAGGGTCATCACTAGAGCCGGCCTGGTGGCATAGTGGTTAAGTTTGCACACTCTGCTTTGGTGGCCAGGGGTTTGCTGGTTGGGATCCCAGGTGCAGATCTACGCACCACTTATCAAGCCATGCTGTGGCAGGGCTCCTACATATAAAGAAAGTAGAGGAAGATGGGCACAGATGTTAGCTCAGGGCCAATCTTCCTCAGCAAAAAGAGGATGATTGGCAGCAGATGTTAGCTCAGGGCTGATCCTCCTCCTCAAAAAAGAATAAGTTCATCACTAAATTACTCGCTGTCATTCCCAATAGAGACAGGAATGTTTGATACCATTTCAAGCAGTGAGGGGAAGTGGATGGCAGGGCAGATTGGAGAGGGTATCGGGCAGGAGGTCTACTCGGCCGAGGCCTCATATCTCAGGGGGCCTTGTATGTACACTCTTAACTTTATCTCCAAATCATGGAATTCATAGAGTCACAAAGATGAATGGGCAGGTTCAAAGATGTTCATTATATCAGTTTAGTGTATACCCCATTAGTAGTCTATGGTGCCTCTAGTATACTATGAATTAATATTTTTATAAATCCTGAATTTCTTGTGAATAATGTTATTACATTGCATTGTTTCTTCATGGGTTAAAAGTGTTAATATATTAAAGGTAAACATTTAAAATATACTACAACTTTTCAAAATGTGTTTTGATATGTCTAGTTGTTTTTAATGAATCCAAAACTCTGGAATCGGTCAAAGTCTCTCTGAAGTTCTGAGAGGTGATGGCAACAGGGTGTACACAAGGAGATGGTCAGCGGAACCATTATAGAGGGAGAGACGTACTCAGTGTGGCCTCTGTTCTCCGAAGCATCTTGGCTGGGGATGGGGCTGGTAGCTCTTTGATCTCTCCCTTGCTGACAGAGCCACATTTGGCTCTCCCTTGAGCTGGCATAAAAGAGAGACCGGATCGCCTTTGAGTGGTTCCTGCCCAACAAAACGCAGACAGATGGGTCTGCTGGGGGAGGAGGTGTCCCCAGCGGCGAGGACTGCTGAACTAACTCTCTGCCTGTGGGCTGCTGTTTCACACCTTCCGTGGTGAGCAAGCAGAGGATGAGTTCAAAGGTACACATGAGGGGGCCCTGGCCCCACTAATGAGTGCTCCAGTGCCGTAGCCTGAGAAGCTGAACACACCCTAGACCTTGAGTTGAAGACTTTTAAACGTGTGTCTATGGGTTCATTCTCAGATGATAACTGTACAGTGCAAAATTCTTTTCAATGCCCCGGCACCCTGGGGAGAGGTGTTATTGCTGATGGGAAGGGGGGAGTGCAGGTGGTTAGGCTAAAGAATGAAAAATAGCCAGTTCTAAACTAGTGGTAATAATAGAGCCAAGGATGGTGTATTAATTTCCTATTGCAGCTGTAATAGGAATAACTTAGTGGCTTAAAGCAATATGAATTTATTATCTTACAGTTCTGGAGGTTCGAAATCCAAAATGTATCTCACTGGGCTAAAACCAAGGTGTCAGCAGAGCTGCATTCCTTCCGAGGCTGTACAGGAGAATGTTTCCTTGCCTCTCTGTTTCTAGAGCTACCCACATTCCTTGGCTTGTGGTCCCCTTCCTCCATCTTCAAGGCCAACAACAAGGAGATGAGTCCTTTTCACATAGCATCTTTCTGGTTCTGTCTTCTGATTCCCTCTGACTCGTTTAAGTATCCTTGTGATGACATTGGACCCTCTCACATAACCCAACTTAATCTCTCCATTTTACTTTATTTTCTCCCTGAAGCTCCAGTCCATAGTTGTATATCCTAGTTGTAAGTCACTCTAATTCTTCTATGTGGGATGCCGCCACAGCATGGCTTGATGAGCAGTGTGTAGGGCTGTGCCCAGATCTGACCCAGCAAACCCCAGCCGCGAAAGCAGAGCACGCGAACTTAACCACTCAGCCACGGGGCCAGCCTCCAATCTCCCTATTTTAAGGTTAGCTGATTAGCAACCTAATTACAAGATAACCTTCACTGCCCCCATGCCATGTAATCTACCATATTCACAAATCCCAGGGATTAATAGGTAGATATCTTTGGGAGGCCATTATTCTGCCTACTACAGATGGCATGTATAAATTACAACTGGAGATCAAGCAGTCTTTCACTAGCAGACACTTACTGAACACTAATTTGCAGCAGAGATATAAACAATAGACATGAGTAGAGAAGTCAGCATGATAAGCAACATGATGGAGGTCTTTGCAAAGGAGGAAAATGGCTCACTCAGCTTAAAGTGGGACAGGGAAGTCCTCACCCTGAAGATGCTATTTATCCAAGAATCTCGCTTGTTTCCACCACTTTCCTGACAACCATATCAGAGCTGCAAAAAAAAAAAAAAAAGTGGACAAATGGGCTAATGGGATCATCACCATTGATATTAATTGAGCACTTACTGTGTGCCGGGTACTACCTTGGAGTTCCTGATTCAATGGGTCTGGGGTGGGGCCCAGAATTTGTGTTTCTAACAAGTTCCAGGTGATGTCGGTCCTGCTTTGAGACTCACTGGCATGGTGCAATCAGCACAGGCATTGGAGTCAGACCTGGCTTTGAATCTGGCTGTGTCACTTACCAGCTGTGTGACCTTGAGCGGATTCTTAGCTTCTTTAATTTCGCATCTGGAAAATGACAATAATTCATATCCTGTTAGTTGTGAGGATTTTAGGTGAGATAATACATGCAAAATACAAAGCAAAAGGCAGACCCCTGGTAGACTTTGGTTTCCTTTCTTTTCCACCAATCTTCATGCTGAACAGAAGATGAACCTCAGGATAAACACCTTCTGGAGGACTGCCACAGGCTCTGAGCTCTGAGGCTTGAGTTAGAAACTTTCCTAGCTAGTTAGATCTAGAACCCCAAGCTGTGGCAATGATAGGAGGAAATGACAGCCTCCTTGTTCTTTCAGCGCATCAGCTAGGTTGACCTTTGACCTTTGTCCTCAGCAATCATGTGATTAACAAGATGATGTTTCACAAGAACTTTACCACAGAACCGCACTGTGATATGCTCGTGATTCAGGCCTCCCAGAAACCCGGAAAACCGTCTCATCTTAGGAGAGCCATACTAGGGCCAACAATTCTATTATCCTGGAACTTCTGGTAATAGTGATGGGAAGAGATCTTTAAAAGCATCTGTGGCTACAAAAACATGGGTGATTTGTGAGGACCGAGAAAAGAGCTCAGGGGGGGAAAAAAGAGCTTAGAAAAAAACTGATCACTTGAATGACTGGATCATTATTTTCACTATTTTTCTTCTTAGGGTAAGCATCATCTCATTTCAGACTTTCCTTTTTTCAGTCATCTATCTGAAACAAAACCAGTGCCAGCGCTCTTTGGGTTTGGTGGAAAGTCAGCTTCATTTTTCCCAGAATGAGTCTCATCACTCTGCCAACTTCCTATTCCCCAAGGCAGCGTCAGCCGCTGATCGCAACCCTCTTAGCCTAATTTCAGACACATCCGGTAGATTCGTCTTAAGATGCTAAAATCACCAAAAAGAGCCATAGACTCTTTGAGATATTTTTTAATTGTTAAGATAAAACAACAAAATTGGCTTCTTGAATATTTTTAATATTATCTCTTTTGGACACAAAATATATTCCCAGGAGAGTTTGTCTGATAAAATAAAAGTGAGAGGCTGATGTCATGATTCATTAGAAAGATAACGCTTGCAGAAGTAAGCACCCAGGCCCCTGAGTCAGTGCTGATAAACACTTGGCAAACAGGGTTACGAGCATCAGGAAAGCCGGGCATCTATTGTGCAAGTTTGTGAGAAAATTGGAGCTTGAGAAAAGTAAGTCTGAGTCTCTATTTCCTAAACAGTGCAGACTCGTGTGTGCTTGCACTCACCCAAACACACGCACACACACAGTTTTAGAAGGGCACCCGGAATGTGTTTGAATCAGATATGGTAAGACATGCAGACATGGAAATGACTACCAAGAAGGGAGAAGTTTCATATACTCACAGATTCCTAGAAACAGGAGGCATGACACACAATGCAGGGCCACACAGGGAAGCTCCAGAGTTGGTCGGGAGGCAGAGGGAGTGAGGGGGAAACAGGGGCAAGGGCAAGAGCTTTCATTGTCGCTTTTGTGGGAAGAACAAGTGAGGCAGGGTAAGCAGACTTAGGATTGGCTAGTTTGAATAAATTCAAGGAGTTCTGGGGCATCGAGGCTGTCCCTAGTTGTCTGGTACCTGGTCTTGGAGTGACTAGGGTAGGTGGATAGTGGCCCAGAGAGTGAGAATCCAGTAGAGGCAGTGGTTGGGGGTGTGGGCTCTGCATTGGTTGATTGGCATTTGAAAAGCAGGCTCCTCGGCGAGTTGGTGCTATCTCTTGGAATTAGCTAACCCTGGGAGGGGCAGTCCTTCCAGGGTCAGCAGGGCCCCAACATGTCAAAGCATCAGAGTACGGAAAATAAAAAGACATGATTAATACACACACACAGCTGGGAAATTTTGCAGCACAATACCCCACGCCAGGCAGCTGTTTAGTTTGGGGATGATTTTGTGTTTTTTCTGTAGACCCTTTATTGGCAGTTTTGACATTGATGCTTTTTCCCCCTGAAAGGGGCTGTTTCAGTAGTGGATGTTGCTGCCTTGTCTCTGCATCACATATTCTATCACCAGTGTAGTGGTGGGGTGGGAGGGGAGATTGGGGTTTTAGCTTTGCAGGGCCTTCCAGGAGCTGCCTCAGCACTGAAAGAAGTGAGATCTAAATCTAGTGTAAGTCTGATAGGAAAGAAAAAGGCCACAAAGACTGGGATGAGAATGCTGATGATAGCGGTTCCTTATATCACTGGTACAAAAAATTTCAAGGAGTTTAGCAGACGTGTATTTTCTCAATACCCTCAAGAGGCAAATAAGAGGCATATGAGAGCTTCAGTCTTTGCTTTCCAGCACTCACTTCCTTGCCCCATTCTGGTACCACACTCGATTGACTCTGCCTCCCACCAACACCACCACCAAGGTGGCTGTGTGACCCAGGCTGGGCCAATCCCAGTGTCCCATCTTCCTGGCCACAGAGACCTTCACCCAAACTGGAACAACCTAGCCCTTCCTTGGGGTTTCTCTGCTGGTGACTTCAAGGTTCACAGAGCTAGAATAAAACAACAAGAATAATAATAGCTGATATGTGCAGAGTGATTATTAGATGATGAGCATACTGAAAGCACTTTACATATCTTATCACTTTTAGCTTGATCTTTACACCACCCTATAAGGTATTATGATTATCCTTATAATAAGAGGAAACTGAGGCATTAAGACAATTAAGGAATTTGCTCAAGGTCACTACCTTCTGAGTGGCAGAGTCAGGATGCTGCCTGAGGCTGTCTGACTCCTGAACCCCAGCTCTGAACTACTACTGTCTATTTTCTCTGGAATGGCTGGCAGCTGCGTTCTCTGCCATTTGGGGAAAGCTGATATATGGTAGAAGAGAATAAACTGTTTCCCATTAGGAATTGTTTTCAGCTGCATATAATAGAAAACCCAAATAACATAAGCTTAAACAAGATTTAGGGGTTTATTTTTCTCTTACATAATATGAACTGCAGAAGGAGGCAGTCCATGGCTAGGATGCAGTCTTTCAACATCATCAGGGATGCAGGCTCTTTCTATCTTTCTTCTCCTCTATCCTTAGTGCATAGTTGCCATCATCAAGTTGCCTCATCATCCAAGATGGCTGCTGGAGTTCCAACCATCAGGTTATGATTCCAGGCAGGAAATAGGAAGAATGGAGAAAGGAGGAAAATGGTGGTTATATCAAGAGAGTCAACTCTTGAAGCCCCACCCTATACTTTTTTCTTATATCTCTCTGGTCACTCTGGACTGAAGGGAACTGGGAATAGTCTTTAAGGTGATGTTCCTAAGGAAGGAGGGAGGAAGAGGTAGCAGCTCTCAGTCTTTGCCACAAAGTCAGATACGTTCTAAGAGGACATTAATGAGCAAGCTTCCATATGTCCAACTCACTAACTCATAGTTGCAAAATTGAGAAAAGACTCATCTTCTGAACCCCAGCCCGGAGAATTTATCATCATGCCAAGAGCTCACCTTCTAAAGGTGGCAGCCAGTGTTGAATCTGCCATCCTTTTAACCTCAGGAAAAGCTGACAAAATTTAGCAGAATCCACCAGCATTCCATCTTATCTTGAGTCTTGTAGAAAGCCTAATGCAGGAGAACTAGCTTGTTAGAAATGAAATATGCAGCAGGTCGATGTCAACTTTCTCCAGGGCCTGCCAGAGATAGTGCTGACTGACATCCCAGGCAAATGACAGGAGCTGGCTTTGAAGTTTTGTTGCATATCCCAACTCAGCAAGGACTTAGACTGCCAAATCCATTCCATAAGCAGTTATCAAAGGCCCCCAGAGCAAATGAAAATGCTTCACTCACAGAGTCAAATAGCCCTTATAAACAGGCCCTGAAGTTGGACTTCTCTCTAAATTTATGAGAGCAGTGAATTTATATTATTTCATTTATCAAATAAAAATGGACAGTGCTGTGACATTTATAAGACCCTTTCCCTCCTGTGTTATTCTTCCCTCAATGTATATTCATACGTACACAGCATAGACTTGCCCATTCTGTAGGAAACATATCAAGAACGCAAGAGAGAGAGCACGGCTGGTAATTAACCCTAAACATCTCTCTGTCCTTATAAGATGGAAGAAGACCTGATCCTTCGCCGATGTGCACACCCCTACATGCACATTCAGTTGGTCTTTAAGCAGCTCTCGCCGGTCCCTACACACCCCATGAGCTTTTTTTGGTTTCTTTGTTCATTTTTGCTTCCATGACCTTGCAGGTGCTCTCCCCCTGCCTAAAGCACTTCTCTCCACCTTTCACTCTGATGACCTTCAGTTTGTCCCTCAAAACTCCACTTAGATGTCACCTCATCTGAGAATGCTAAATTCTAAATTCCCAAAGACTCCCAGAACAAATTCATTGCTCTTTCTCCTGTCCCATGCAAGTACTTAGCACAATTATCATAAATTGTGACATTTCTTTTCTTGTCTGTCTCCCCGACTAGACCGTGAGCTCACCAGCAGAAACTGTCTTACTTATTTCTATATTCAGTGCTGGGTACATGGTACGTGCTTATGAATGTGGTTGGATTTTAAAATGAATTGAGTTGGACAACAGTTCTCATCTATACTGGTTTTCCCTGAACTTATGACCTCATGCTATTGTTTTCCTCACTCAGATACTTTTGCTCCTCAAGGAATTGTGTGAAATCTTACAGTGCTCAAGTTGCCCCATTCGCCTGACATACTAGGTGCAAAATTCTGAAACCTTCAAACTCTGACGCCAGGAAATCCACTTTCCTCTTTGCGCTCTGGTTATTTTTAGTCAGCTTCTCTAATTCTTCTCAAGTGTGAGAACCTGTGAAAGAGGGAAATATGTCTTCTAATTAAGCAGTTACAGATAAAAATTTTAATTAATACTCCCTATCTGATCCAAGAAAACAAAGAGGCTATTATTGGATCAGAAAAAGTTCTGTAAGATACTCCTTATCTCTAAGTCAGATTGGCAAACTCTGAGCTCTGCTGGACCCTGTGGAGTGTGGCTGGGGGGCTATGAGTGGGTGGAATGGAGGACTGAGTGAGTGTGTTGGCAAAGGACAATTGAGGGAGGGTGGGCAGGATGCCTGGACCAGATATGGTTCATGTACAAGGTTATTGGACTTAATTTTGGGATCAAATTGTATATGGTTATGGATATAAGGAGTCCAGTTTTGGAGTTAGCTAGGTGAAGGTCTGAATGATGGTTTGGTCAATTACTAAGCTTGGCTAATTATTAAGCTTGTGAGCTTGGGCATATTCTTTACTGGACCTCAGTTTTATCTGTAAAATGAAGGTGTAATATTCACAGGGTACCTGCTGGGATGCAGTGAGCTTATCCCTTTAAAATATCCAGCAACGTGTAACTGGAACATAGT
Organism: Equus asinus; assembly: GCF_041296235.1. NCBI lineage: Eukaryota > Metazoa > Chordata > Mammalia > Perissodactyla > Equidae > Equus > Equus asinus. The sequence goes on from NC_091792.1 coordinate 122,107,122, forward strand.
GAGCTGAGTGTTAATCTCCTTCTTTCCCCTTTGAAAGACTTGGGGCAAGAGAGGCAGAGATTGTCATCTCTGATTGCTCTCCAGCCCACCCCTCTCCCAGCAGCTTTGGAAGAAAAAGGAGACTTGCTGTTTGGGGTCATTGTATAGAACCAGTGTGTGCAATTTCCTTCATTCAGCAAATATTATTCACTGAATATTTAATTATGAATTGGACTATAGTCCCTTCTCCCAAAGAACTCACAGTCTAGAGAGAAAGACAGATCAGTAAGAAGTTAAGATTTTATCCTAAGGGTAATAGACAGCCATTGAAAGTACAGTCATACAGACAGTGTACAGAACGGATTGGAGACAGAGAAATGTGTTGGCAATACAGGTGGATGGTATTTGTAGCCTGATGGAAGGACTTGTGGTGAAGGAGTTGTGGAAGAAGAGCAGTTAAATCAGGTGTGCTGATTTAACACATTTTAAAGAGGTAGAGTTGACAAACTTGGTAGATTGGAGGTAAAGGAAGCGAGGAAGGGGAGGAAATTTGGACTCTTTTACCAAGATAGGAATGCAAGGGAAGGAGCCTTTAATGGGAGCTGGGAAGAGGGGTGATGAGTTCAATTTTGGACATTGAGTTTGAGATCCTATGGGACCTCCAAATAGAGATGTCCAGCAGACAAATGGATGTGCAATTCTTAAACACAGTAAAGAGATGTGGGGTACAAGGTGAGACTTATGAGTCAGAATATAGATGGTAGATGATCTGATGAGATTATCCAAGAAGGATATGTAGATTGACTAAGGCTTTGATCAGAAAATCTAATACAATTTTTCTTTATGGCTTTTAATTACAAGGTTGACTGTGTCTTTGTGGCCTAAGGTTATGTGGCTAAAATATGAGCAAAGAGTAAGCCACAAACTCAGGAACAGGACCCCACCACAGTTTCAAGAACTCACACTGGTTATTTATGGTTCAAAGATAGTGGCTCTCCCCTGGTTCTCTGGGTCCCTCTTCCCCAAATATGTTTTTATTTGACTAATATTCAGAGAAAAGCCAGAGATGCAAATGAGCTGATGCATGACAAATATAACTGTCTCCATGACCCAGATTTCCACAAAGTAATTTAAGGTACAAATAAGTAAGGGGAGATGGTATGAGGACAGGACTTTGTCCTAACTTGAAGGTAAGATGGCCCTTCTCCCAAATTTCCTAAAAGAAACAATCTTGTTTACCCTGATATTTCTCAATTAGGTCTCTGGTTTTCACCATTCAGTTCAATGTGATCACAGCATGTATTTCCTAGGTGCATGGCATTAGGTCTGCCTGGGCCATTTGGCCATGAAAATAGCGTATAGTCAAGTCTCCTGGGCACAAGCAGCGTTTCTCATCTTGAATTATGTATAGTCTTGGGATATCCTCTGGGATCAAATTACACAGCAAGATATCCACCCGAGCAGATGGGTCTAACTTCAACTGCTCTCTTCTTGGCCAAAGGAATCTGTATGGGCATTTTTACAATAGCCATATGTCTAATGATTGCAAATCTTGACATATGAGTCACTGAGGTAGCTAAGAAAGGTAACGTTGGTAGGCCTAGTCACTGAAGTATCTCAAGTCCAGTATAAGGAAATATAGTTTACCTTAGATACAGAGTCACAGTCTCGTACAATGACTACATAGTGGTCAGATGTACTGGCTCTGGAGCTAGACTGACTGGCTTCGAACTGTGGCTTCAATGTCTATTAGCTGTTACCTTGGGCCTCTCTTTTCCATTCTTTAAAATGGAAATAATAATCGTGCCCACCTCATTGGGTTATTCTGAGAATCAAATACATGTAGAGTGCTTAAATCAGTGTCTGGCACATAGTAGATGCTCAATAAATGTTAGGTATTATTATTTATATTACTATTTCGAGATCTTTCTAGAAAGAGGATAATGTGCTTATACTTGTCTCAGTCTCACATAGTCATCTAAGGAAAACACAAATATGGAGGTAGTTAAGAAAAGGTGCATGGGAGTATGTCATGAAGTCAACACAGAACAGCTGGAGTCAGAACACTTGCTGCACACGATCTGGTTGGTGACATCTTGCATAAGCTAAAAGCATCAGTGTGTTATGAAAAGGTCCAGAGCACTACTCAGAGTCCAGTTCACTCTGACCAACCACATTCTAATGACCTGGGTGCAAATGAGTCAAAAACACATGGACTAGATTTCCTGTTGAATACACGTGGGTTTAAAAATTGAGGGGGAAGGAGCACTTGCCAAAATGCATTTCGTAATAATCACTGTAGTAATGAACGGTTCGCTGAGCCGGAAACATCAATGGATCATCTGTGATGCTCATTAAACCCACGAGGCAGCAGGTTGAAATACTCAGGAAATACTTAGAAAGAGATCAAAGAGGTTCTGTCCCATTGGCGCTTGAGTTGAAATATGAATAGATTTGGGGAGGAAAAAGAAGATGTTTCCTAACTCTTGTCAGGAGCATGGCACCAAGAAAGAGAAAAAAAGATAGGTTGCAAAGGTGACCACTGGCTTCTCTGGACTGATGGCAGGGTCCCATATTGGGAGACTCGATCCTGCACCACTTCTTCCCCTAGTTAGCTGCTGGACCTCAGACAAGTTCCTTCCCCTCCGCAAGCCTGTCCCCTCGTCTGCAGAGTGGGGATTCTCCATACGATGTCCTCTAAGCTCCCTTGCCATCCTAACATCAGCAGGCATTTTTGGCAGAAAATAGGGACTTGAATCCTCTTGGTGTTCAGCAAGCAAATACCATGTCTAAATCAGAAAAATTGTTCGATATTTGAAGATTTGGAAGAGAAGAATATTCAAGAAGAGAAAACATTCCTATAATAGAAGATTTCTGCTTTTGCCAATTGACTACCTCACCAAGGAAAACTGGAAAATTCACTTCAGACAGGAATGCTTTAGCAAGGCAGTTTTGGCCCAATCTCCTGCTGGTGTGTCAACAGCAGTTTTCGCTGATGAGCTTTGACAGGAGTAGAAATACTAAAATTGAGATGCGCCAAATACACACTTTAATTGAACTGCAGATGTCTGGATGAAAAAAATCAATATCCATCCAAAGCCAAATATCCTAACCAGAGGATACACTTCTGGGATAATCACCATAAATCTAAATGATTAGTATTATAATTATTATTATAACTTCATTGCTTAACCTTTTATTAGCTAAATTTTACAAATTTACCGTTGAGATTTGAAGCAATAACTTCCGAGCTTTATCAGTTGCTAGATTGTTTCTGGGGTTACTTGACTTCACATTTGCTACCCTTAATAGTTGCTCTCTTGAAACTGATGGCAGAAGAGAAGTGAGAAGTTTTCTAGATACTTCCTTTTTCTCTAATACTTTCTCGATTTCATCATAGTTTACATGTTCTCTTATACCTGAATCAGTGATTATTTACCACGGATGCTGCTGTACTTAATCTTGAAGGTTTCCTCCTTGTAAAATTTTAGATGGAAAAGCTGGCATTCTGCTTTTAATTCATTCACAGAAACCCTAAAAAGTTCTCTCTCCATTTTTTTTTTTGTGAAGAGGATTGGCCCTGAGGCAACATCTGTTCCCATTCTTCCTTCTTTGCTGAGGAAGATTGGCCCTGAGCTAACATCTGTGCCAAGCTTCCTCTATTTTATATGTGGGATGCCACCACACTATGGCTTGATGAGCAGCGTGTAGGTCCATGCCCAGGATTCAAACCGGCAAACCAAAGACCACCAAGGCAGAGCACGTGAACTTAACTACTATGCCACCAGGCTGGAGCCATAAAAAGTTCTCTTTTTTGAAAAAGTCATAGCCTAGATAAGATTAAGTCACTCAAAGTTAAGTAATTTCTTTAAGGTTATTTTGTTTAATGTTAAGGATGCTAGTACACCAAATGATTCCACAAAGACTCTAATTATGATAAAAACTGAGGTCTATTATTCAGCCTTGTATTATTATTTTAACTTTTATGAGGATTTGTTGGCTAAAAAAGGATATAAAGTTCTTCCTAAACTTGTCTAGCTAATACATCCTCTTAATGTTTATACTGACAGTGAATCAATTTGCCTATTTAATTGTTTGAAAATTCTTATTTTTGTATATATAGTTAGCTTTTACAACAATCAGTAATTATTGCAATATTATACTCTTGAAATTAGTAAGTGTACGCGTACTTCAAAGAAATAATAGAATTGCAACATACAAAACACATAAAGAGATTTTCACTCCAAGTTACTGCAACAATGCTGACCTATATTTAAAAATTAGTATTCAAATGCTAATAAATTTGACTAACACACAGTGTTCATATGGTTGACTTGGTCGATGATTAAAAATGATAGACGTGATTGAAACTTACCCGATCACACAATCACTGAGGCTACACAAGTTCAGGGAGGCCAGAAACAATACTGAAGGAGCATTTGGCTCCTCAGCCTTCCAACAGTGGGGGCCAAGGCCAAAGTTAAGTGGCAACTTTGGGCCAATGCCAGGCTACAGTGCATTCCTAAGGGTTTCATAAGGCTTCCCCTCCAACCCCTCCTAAAGAGAATTCCTTCCTCGGTCAATTTCAGGAATCAAGGTTAGGGCTGGAAATTAACTTTAAGATTTTATGTTTCCTTTTTCACCCCAAAGTCCCCCCAGTAAATAGTTGTATATTTCTAGTTGTGGGTCCTTCTAGTTGTGGCATGTGGGATGCCGCCTCAGCATGGCTTGATGAGCAGTACCATCTCGCCGGTCAGGATCCGAACCAGCAAAACCCCAGGTCGCTGAAGTGGAGCGTGCAAACCTAACCAGTGGGCCACGGGGCTGGCCCCTGGAAACTAACTTTAAAAAAGCTGAAGAGCTTACATTTATTTACATGAGAGCATTGTGGACCCAGGTTTAGAAGGTGGAAGCACAAGGTGAGTGAGATCAGCTGCGTTTGGGGAGAAAGACAGAGAAAGAGATGTTGCAGGGAAGCAGCTGCTATAAAGATGCAACTCTGGGGAGAAAGAGATGTTTAAAGATGCTTTTTAGGAAATTTTGCTGTGCAACGGGTGGCAGAGTTTTCCATTGGCTGCCTCTTCAAAGAGACTTTCAAAAATTTTCTTTCAAGACTTTGATGTGAAATTTCCTTCTAGATGAATCACATGCCTACTATTTTTGAGAACAAGAAGGCTTAGTCTCATTAAAATGGCAAAGAAGAAAGTCAAAGTCATGCTGTGCTTGCAACAGTATTCACATTTAAATACCTCTTAATTAGAAATGACAAATGGAAATATGTTTCAAGCACATTAGAAATGTTCATTTTGACTCAGAAATTCCACTTCAAGAAATCTAGAATAATTAGAAATGTGGGCAAAGATCTATGTGCACAGGTATTCATTATACCATTATTCGTAGGAGCAAAAACAGTGGAAATCTCCAAAAGGGAAATTGGTTCAGTAAATTACACATAATCACATGATAGAATGTTATGTATCTATTAAAATGATATTTACAGTTAATTTGGAAAAGTCTCATGAACATTTTAAGGGTTTTTTAACAGTATAAAATATAATTTTATGACTGTGATGTATTTTTACCAGTATAAAATTTATATATAACACACGTGTTTCATTTGCATCTTCCTGAAAGTTCTGCAGGCTGAAACAATTTTGGCCAGGCTAATGGAATAGAACGCGAAGCTTCAAGTACCCATTTGTCTATTCTTTGTAGCCCTTTAGAAACAATTTCCCCAGGGAAAAGCCCGGTCCTACTTGCGAACCAGGACTTCTTCAGCTCACTTCTAAATGGAGATAGAATGGCTTCCTGAAAAGGCGGGTTAGCTTAGACCACCCAGTCTTTCCAAGAGGATTTCAACCCTACCCCCGGTATTCCACCCCGACTCCTGCAATCCCCACCAGGATCACCACCCAAACTGTCTCTTAAGACCCATGGGTCTTTCTTTATTTTATTTTATTTTTCTTTTAAAGATTGTCACCTGAGCTAACAACTGTTGCCAATCTTTTCTTTTTTCCCTGCTTTTTCTCCTCAAGTCCCCCTTGTACATAGTTGTATATTTTAGTTGTGGGTCCTTCTAGTTGTGGCATGTAGGATGCCGCCTCAGCATGGCCTGATGAGTGGTGCCATGTCCACGCCCAGCATCCAAACCAGCAAAACCCTGCACCAATGAAGCAGAGCATGTGAATTAAACCACTCGGCCCCATCCGGGCCCCAAGACCCATGGGTCTTTATCAGTGGCTCTCACAGAGTGGTCCCTGAAGCAGCAGCAGTAGCTCCTGGGGACTTAGTAGAAATGCAAATTATTGGGCCCCACCCCAGACCCTCTAAACCAAAAACTCTTGGGGTGGGCTGGTAACCTAGGTTTTAATAAGCCTTCTTGGGAATTCTGATGTAAGTTCAAGTTTAAGAACCACTGTTCCGTATTTAACTCCAGGTGCTCATTAGTGGTAGACCTCACTACTATACTACCCAATACTTACCAATCCTTGGAGGAAAAACATTACTTACAAATTACAAAAAAAAAACCATTATTTACAAACTATATTTACAAATGATTAATTACAGGATATGACGTCCAGCTATTTTCCTTTAGATTGATCTATAGATTAATCAGACTGCTCAAAGATTGTACTGGTCACCCACGTAATTGCCTTTTCTGAATTCTATGTGGTCTTTATTGAGGGATGCTACAAAACAGACCACAAAATTCATCATTTGCCCCATTTGGGATGTTGCTGAAGCAGGCCTTCCCTTCTCTGTTCTGGCACTCTCCCTCTATGTGAAATGATATATTATTAATCTATTTACTTGCATATTGTCTGTCTCTTCCACTATAACGTTAAGATCCCTAACACAAAAACTTATCTTATTAACTAATATGTTGCTAGCACCCAGAACAAAGCCTGGACCAGAGTAGGTACTTAATAATAATGAAATTATAAATAAACAAATAAATAACATCATTAGTTACATCACACAATGGCCAAATATTTATAAGATTACTTTTGCCAGGTCATAATATCAACAATAGCAGTATTTCTGTCGACTATTTGATCTGTTTTTAATCTTATGAACACCAAGTATTTTGTAACTGACCAGGCCCCTTTGGGAATTAGTAGCCTGCACACCTACAGCAAACTTTGTGGAGTGCCAGAGGCAAGGATAAAGGTTTCCATGGTTTGGAATTTTTAATCAATCCCTGCTTCCATTTTATGGTCTTACCCTTGTTTTTCTTTCTGCTTCTCCTATTTTTTTTTTTATCTTTTTTTAAAAATTTTTTTTTCTGCTTTTTCTCCCTAAGTGCCCCCAGTACATAGTTGTATATCTTAGTTGTGGGCCCTTCTAGTTGTGGCATGTGAGACGCCGCCTCAGCGTGGCCTAACGAATGGTGCCATGTCCACGCCCAGGATCTGAACCAGCGAAACCTTGGGCTGCCGAAGCGGAGTGCGCAAACTTAACCACTCGGACATGGGGCTGGCCCCAGCTGCTCCTATTTTTAACTGACGTCATGTCACAGTGTTTTGTTACTTGCAGTGTGAGCCCTTAAGTGCAGTGTTCAAATCCCAGTTCCACCCCTTACTTGCCTTGGGCAAATTGTATAACCTTTGTCTGCCTCAGTTTCCTCATCTGTAAAATGATCATAAGAGTTCCTATGTTATACGGTGAAGTGCTGAGAATAGCGCCAAGCTCTTTTTAAGTGCTGTGGTGGTGGTGGTGGTGGCGGTGATGGTAAAAGAAACCAATAAATAAACAGACACATAAAGAGAATATGCTCAAGTGTTTATAGGGGTTATCACTCTGTATGGAGTTGGGGAATTGTTATATTCTTCTTATACTTTCTATGTTTTCAAAATCTTAAACAAAGAACGTAAAAAAAAAAGAAAGAGAGAGAGAAAGAAAGAAATGAAATGACACATGGTGTCCTGGACTTTTGTAGTTGAGTTTAAAAACATGACAAATCTCTAAAGAGCAACAAGCAGATCTGTCAGAAAAAAGCAGCCTTCTAGTTTATCCTAAGATAAATGGATGAAGCGGATGATTGTGAGAGGTACAAAGAGACGTGATTCACTCGCAAAGATGACTGTGTTGGCTTATTTCCCTCAAGAATTCCTAAAATCTGAATATGGACATGTAGAAAGATGGTGATGGTCTTGTATTTCCCTTATGTATTTTCCCAAACATGATAAAAGTTGTTATCTTAGGGTTTTACTGCCGTTTCTAAACTTTCAACCACTTTTTTTTTATACTCAGTCTAGTTTTAAATTAAAAAATAACATGAGATAAGTAGCAAACAGTAAAAGACACAGTTGTAATAAAAGCCACTTAAAGGACAGGGCTCGTTGCCTAGTGACAATGGGGTGCTGGATAGTCTCCGCTTGCCTCTCCAGATCCACCCTTCAACCTGCTCTGTGTCCTGGGACACTGACCTCTGTGGAGTCTATCAGTTGCTTCTTTGCCCTCTGGTTTCTGTCTTTTTTAGCCAATGGCCATCCTTGGCAAGGGATTGAAGGTCAAGAAGAGAAAGATGTTGGGGTATTTGCCCCAGGCTCCTTCCCTGTGGGGTTTTGGGTTGGCAGGGGTTGTGGTCCTCCACCAACAGCCACAGTTCCTGTCCGTCAGCCCTCTCCTGCGGCTGCAAGCTCCTTCCATGTTCCAGCAACTACTGCCTCTCATTTCTCCTCCAGGCCCAGGTGGGCACGGCTTGCTTCCAGCTGCAGCTAGCTCCAGGACATTCCGCTATAACTGGTTGACTTCCCTTCGCCCTCCCCAGACCTTCATTAAACACTCCACAATGACTATGTTTAAGTGTAAGGAGGGTCAAGACTCTCACTGATACAGAGGAAATGTGCCAGAAGAGATGCAGTGAAGGAAACGAACCAGACTTGTACACAAAACAGTTCCAAGCCTTCTAGCAGCCAGGTCAAAAAGCAGAGCATGATGGATTACATGGCTCCCCCTATCTAACAAAAGGAAGCATATGAGGTAGCAGAAGAAACGCTTTTTTTCTTTATACTGAACTCTGGGTGGAATTTTTCACATGCATCTTTACACAATGGAAGATTTCTTAGTGTTTATGCATCCCACTGTTGTCATGGTGCTCTGAATCCATGTAGGAAGAAAGTGATCAGCATCAAGATCATGTAAGAAGTGGTACCAGAGTGAGGAAGATTCAGCACCATTAGAGAATGTCACTTTGCCTAGCCAAGGTGATAATCACGCCAGTGAAGTAACAAGACCGCCAGGAACTTTGTCTTGTTCACTGTGGTATCTTCTAGAATAGTGCCACAAGGCACATAGAAGATTCTCAATAAGTAATGGTTAAATAAAACAATGAACATCTCAAACTCTTCGTAGTGTGACATTTTGGCCTGTTACACATCATAGTTTCTAAATGCCACTTTTCTCTTAAGGAGGAAACACACTATTGTAGAATATGGTTCTCAAACTTGGCTGTACATTGGTGTTAGCTGAAAAGCTGTGACAAATACTGTGGCGTGGGTCTCATGCCAAGTCATTCTGATTTCACTGGTCTGAGGTTCAGCCAGGGCATGAGTACCTTTCTTTAACAGTATCCAGATTATTCTGATGTACAGACCAAATCGAGAACATGGTTGTGCAAAACTTTGTGAAACCGGAGTCAGGAGACCTGGGTCCCGGCCTGGATCCACTAGTAACAAGCAGAGCATTCAACTCTGCTGAGCCTCAGTTTCCCCACGTGTGAAATGAAGACAAAATGACTGCCCTGAATACCTCACGGGCTTGTTGTGTGATTTGAGCAAAATTACATCTGTAAAAGTTCCTTGTAAATTCTGAAATGCTCTACACAGATATCACCATCATCATTAATGTGTAACATGAAATGTGTTAACATACGAACGTTAGTAACACATGAACCCGCTCATAGTGTTGAATATTCTTCCTCAGGTCACATTTTAAGGTCCCCACAGAAGCTTGTGTTTGACACTGAAGTCTTCATGTGATACTAGTAGAAGTCCGTAAGTAATCGTCCCCCAAGTTAAACAAGACACATCATATTCGACAACAAGACTGACAGCTCAGAGTAGAGGGAAAAAGGCGTTTTCTCGAAACTTGGTGAGCTTGTACAAAAGCCATGCCCAGAATGCGAGTTTCCATGGTCATCTGGCCACACATGAGTTCAATCTCAAGCTCAGTCATGTTGAGAAGTCCAACTGTGGCCCAGGATGAATGGGCTTGACCCCAGCGTTATTCTATTCTCCCGCAGATGTACGACCCACGGTGGTGATCATTATCTGGGTTTCTTTTAGAATCCTCCAGTCTACTGGCTCCCTTCCATTGTTTATTTATTCCCTAAATGTGTGTGATCATAGGAGATGATATTCCTTTTCCTTTCCGAAAACCCCAATAGATATTTATAAGAATTCAGTCCAAAAACATTGGTATTCCATATTCTACAAGCAAAAGGCTGTTTAAATCTACTGGGACATTTTGAAACTTTCTTTGGACTATAACAAATAGTAGACTTGAAATGAATCATTTTTATAAAACTGTAGATTGTCTTCTATTCAGCTTGAAAAACCTGTTTTCCTTATAAAGTGTTGAATGTTTACTAGACTCCATATAATTTGTATAAAATATACCGGGATGGGGAACGGGGAGAGAAAACCCTACAGATTTTTTTCAACCTAAACTTTTCTTTAAGTTCCCTTAATCATGCAAGTCTCATGTTGGCTCATCATCACACAGCCATTTCCCAGAGCAAAAATATCTTCCTTTTAAGTATGGAAACCTTGTCAATCAAGTCTGAGTTCCTTAGGAAAAATCATTTCTTGCTAATGCCATGATTTTAATTCAGGCAAGCACCTTTGGCATCTTTTCAAGCTTACTCTAGGCCCAAATGTCAACTTATAAACTCCTTTGTTCAGATACTGCTGGGAGATGCTGAAGGGAGCCCCAGACACATGCTGGAGATGATGTAGATTTCTACATCAAGGGGCTGTAGGATTGAGAGGATGTGGAAGGGGAGGTGTAGAAAGGTCACTTTGCCTGAAGAATTCACCTGAAAAGACTCAACTAAATATTAATTGTGTAGATACGAAATAGAACAGAATCTTCATAAATTTCAAAAATACAAGCAAATGTGTTTAGAAAGTGAAGAGATCAGATATAAAGCACGATAGGGTGTGGGAAATTCAGAAAAGCATTGATACGTTTTCAAAAACATAAGCTGGAATACTTTGATTCCTTGATGGCACTTATATGCTCCAATGATTTTATATGCTCAGCTTGGCAGCTCAACAATTTGATAGCAAATTATGTGATCTTGGCATGTAAGACCATGCCCAGATAAAATTCGCTGTTTTAAAGGGCACAATTCAGCAGTTTTACTATATTCACAGAGTTCTGTAATCATCATCACTATCTAATTACAGTCATGCATTGTTTAACGATGGGGATAAGTTCTGAGAAATGCATCGTTAGGTGATTTTGTCATTGTGCAAACATCACAGCATGCACTTACACAAACCTAGATGGTATAGCCTACTACACGCCTAGGATGTATGGTACTAATCTTAGGAGACCACTTTCATATAGGCAGTCTATCATTGACCAGATGTCATTATGTGGCGTGTGACTGTGTAAGAACATTTTATCACCCCAAAAAGAAACCCAGACCCATAAGCAGTCACTCCCATTCCCTTCTTACCTCAAACCCTGGCAACCACTCATCTACTTTCCTTCTTTATGGATTTGCCTCTCTTGGACATTTGATATAAATGGAGTCATACAATGCAGTCTTTGCATTTGTGTTTTCCTTTAATTCTTTAGATGTTGTTTCCTTTACTTCTTTGAACAAATACAAATAACTGACTTAAAGTCTTTGTCTAGGTAAGTCCAACATTTGGACTTCCTCAGGGACAGTTTCTACTGATTCCTTTTTCTCCCTTGTATGGGCTGTACTTTCCTGTTTCTTTGCATGTCTCATAATTCTTTTGTTGGACTCTGGATATTTTAAATAATATAATGTTGCAATCCCCAAAATAAGATTCTCCTCCTCTCCAGGGTTTATTGTTGTTGTTGTTCATTGTTGTTGTTAATATTTGTTTGCTGAGTTACTCTCCTGACTTTCTGTAAAATCTATATTCTTTTTTACTTGTAGCTACTGAAGTACCTTCTTGGTTAGTTTAGTGATCAACTCATTGTTGGACAGAGATTTCCTTAGATGTCTTGAACCAATAAATTTCCCACTCTTTTCAGAGTTCTGTACGTATGTTGTGACATGACTCCAATACTGTGGCATCTACAATTCTGCCTTAGCCTTTACTGCTTGCTTATACAGAGCCTCAAGGTCAGCCAGAGGCTAGAGATTAGAGCCTTCTCTTTCCTGGTCATGGACATGTGTGTGGCCTTCTAGACTCCCACTAATATGTTGGAGCTTTTCAAAGTCCCCTATTGACCTCTCATTCTTCAGATTTTCCCTTTGGAAATCCCCAGCTGGTATCAGTGTCTCTGGCAGTTGTGATGCTAAACAATTGCCATTGATTATTTTCAACAAACATCCTGGGGAGAGGGGTTTCCCAGTGTGCAAGGTCTGAGTTAAGTTGAATAAAGACAAGCTCTATAAATGAGGTTTTCAGGGAGCTGCCAGACAGGTCAAATCATGATAAATTTCTGGACATGGAGTTTTGGGGGAGCTCCAAGCCTGTCTGCCCTTTTCAGGGACTGCAAAGCTGTTAGATGCTGTGGTTGCAAGGCTGCTTGTATTCAAGACTACTATGGAGCCAGGGACAGGGAGATGAGAATAGGGATAGTTAAAATGTCACAAAGCATACTGTCCTTATCAAGATTCAGCCATTTTTCTCGAATAAACACTCCATAGATTTGTGAAAACTTTTGATTAATTTCCAAAAAAGTTAATTTTGAAAATTCTTGCCATTGTTTGTTGCTTCTTTTGAGGAGTGGATTTTCATAGGTCCTTATTCCACCATTCTGGAAGTATTTCTTTCTTCCATTTAATGATATCTCAAGTGTCATTGATTGCGATAGTCCTGGTTTGGGATCACAGCTCTAACATTAGGCGGCTGTGTGACCTCAGTACTTAGCCTTCCTAAGCTAAGTGGTTTCTACTTCAGAAGATTCTGTGAAGATTATCTTGGAAAATAAATGTAAAGGGTGAAACAACAACCATATCTGTTACAGTCTGTCATTTGTATCACTCAGATCCACTCATACCCCATGAGTCTACTCTCTTATGCTTCAAGGTGGTAGCTAGCCACAATCTCTAAAAAGAGAAAAATACTAAAATTGGGAAAGCTTACAGAATAAGCTGCAGTTCCTGTTTTCACAGCTGGATCTGATGTCATAATTGAAATCCATCACACCCTTCCCCCTTTCTATCCATTCTAGATTCCTCTCACTCTAAGCCTAGGCAGTTTTCGCAGTAGGATGATCCAGACCTTCATCCCTGAGGTGTTTGAGCCCTGGTTACCTTGTCCTTGTAAGGCTGTGATTGCTACAATTAGCTGCTCATAGTTATCACTGGACAGGGAAGGATCAAGACTTATCCTCCATGCTGCCACCTCCATCATAGTGAATTCACCGACACTGTACACTTTCATGCCTCCACTATGAAGAAACAACCTTAACATCTCACAGGTTGGCTCCCTCCAACAGTAAAGTAACTCCTTCTTTGCCTGCTGGCTTACTATCATCAGGATCACAAAATGACGAGGCAATAGTTGTAAATTTATGTTGAGTGGAATTCTTATATCTCTTTGTGGAAGCATCCCCAACCCCCTCCTAGCGATTATAATCCTGCAGAACCTCAAATTGCCGAGATGGAAGTAAAAATCCCCAAAGCAGGTGACTGGGAGTGCTGGTGACTCTGCCACCTCTTGGTTCCCAGCATATGTCTTCCAGCTCTTGGGGATACAGAATCGTGAAAGGCCATTTGTTCCATTGCATATAGACTGCATTTGGGAAGACAGTGCCCCAATGCCACAGTGCATTGTCCTCTAGCTGTGGCCTTAGCTGAGCCTTTGAGACACCATTTCAAAGTTCTATCAGGACAATCAAGAGATTCTGCATGATGGTGCTATATGGTAGAAGCAGTGAATTCCATGGTAATGTGACCATTATTAAACTTACTTCACCATAAAATAGTCCCTTTGGTCTGAGGGATGTTATGTAGATTCCACGTTGGTAACTCAGACACTCTGTAAGTCCTTGGGAAGAGGCCCTGGAAATAAAGAGGGAAAACCTATATCCGGATAATTGGGTTCTGCACCCAGTTTCCCATGTACTTGCAGTGGGAGGGTCTTCCCCCTAAACCACCAAGCAATTCATGCACACAAGCAGGGTGTCCAAGAATTCAACTCAATTCTGACACCATCCACCTGGAGATAGCATCAGATCCCACAAGTCAAACGCTCAGTCCTACGATACTGCCCCCTCTCCCTACTTCAGATGCCCATCGTAAGTCCACATTATGCCTCTGTGCCTCTAACCAACTGGCCACAGATAGAGGCTCCAATGACCCTCCCTCCTGGGGTTCAGTCAATTTGTTAGAGCATCTCACAGAACCCAGAGGAACATTCTACTTTCTAGACCACTGTTTTATTATAAAACGATGTGACTCAGGACTAGCCAGATGGAAGACATGCCCAGGGCAAGAAATGGAGAAAGAGCGTTGAGCTTCAATGCCCTCTCCAGGTGTGCCACTCCCCAAGCATCTTCACATGTTCATCAATCCAGAAACTCTCCAAACCCAGTCCTTTTGGGTTTTTACGGAGGCTTAATTACATAGGCATGATTGATTAAATCATTGGCCATTGGTGATCAGTTTAACCTCCAGCCCCTCTCGCCGCCCCATAGGTCAGGGGGGACTGAAAGTTCCAACTCTCCAATCACATAGGTGGCTCCCCAGCAACAATCCTTAGGTCTAAAAGTCACCTGATTAATGTAACAAAAGACACCCATGTTGATCTCATCACTTAAGAAATTCCAAGGGTTTACCAGCTCTGTGCCAGAAACAAGGACGAAAACCAAACACATGTTTTTTATTATAAATCACAATAACACACCAGAATCAGTATAAATTCCAATAATTTTTAATCACTGCCCCTTCCAGAGTGGAAAAGGTCTGTTACAATCAACTTGACATCAAATGTTTGGTTGGTTTCCTCAGAGACCTCAGTATCAGCCTTGGTTACTAAGAAGTCAGATACCCATCAGTGGTAGTAACTATATAAGATTTGGTGAAAATGAACTCATGCTATTGAGCACACGCATAGCCCCATCCCTGCCACCATGGCTACCTCACGGTACTGGAGGAAGCCCTCAGACAGAAAGCAGAGAGGGTTTGTGCTTGAGGTAGGTGGCTGTCAATATGCTAGGAACTAGTCCACTGTAGCTGAAGGTGAACTCAGAGGTGGGCCAAGGGTGTATGAGGTTAGCCATCAGGAGCAGCTGCTATACTTGCACCTGAAGATGCATAGCTAAGGGCCACCCTCCCCAGGACCATTCGTCTGTTTAGGGTTCCCCCTTCTTCTTTGCATTGTTCCTTTTCAGGGAATCCCAGTGTATACTTACATTTTAGAGACAGTTTTCTCTCAGAGAAGTCTCTCTCTCTATATATATATGTATGTATATTTTTTAGAAGAAAGGATAAAATATCTATAATTATATACATGTGTGTGTTGAAAATAAAGACATTATAATATTAAAAATGACTATAGATACATGATCAGAGTATAGGTGACTTTTTTCTTGTTTTTATTTTTGGATACTTTTATCATTTTCAACCATAAAATATATTGTTTCTATAATCAAAAGTTACTTTAAAAATCTTGAAGAATTCACCCTTGCATTTCAGATATAAATTTTGGACCCTTTTGTCTACAGTTTCTGCAATCTTTTCAGTTGCTTGAAAAAGAGGGATTGGTTGCCATAAAACAGAGTTTTTCAAGTAGACATGAGAAGTGAGCGAAGAGTCACTGACCATTCAGTCATGCCGGAAGACAAACGCTAGGTCACAATATTCAACACAGTCTGATACCATGTTGTTTCTTCGAGAGTGCCTTTCAGACTGAAGAGAGACATACTGTAATTGTATGAATTGAGTATTTACTGTGAATAAATCTGGGAGGTCCTGTGAGTTAGAAATGTAATTACTCTAAAACTTTTGCAGGAAAAGACTGTCCTTCCAAAGGAACTGAAAGGAGGCCTAGTCTTTTTGTTCCACTTCATTTTTAATCAAATCTAAGCATGCTTTCAGTTCTTGAATGAAAAGAGGTAGACAGCCTGAGGCAGGTTGTCAACTGCCCTTCTCAAGTACCTGTCTCGTTTGCTTATCTTCCTGAGGGCTTTCTCCAGCACCTTGAGAGAATTTGTTCAGCCTGTCTACAGGGCAACTACAAATGCCAGGGATGTTGCACACTCAGGAGTAGCTCTCAACCCGTGAGGGACAGAAGTCAGTGGATAAATACCACAGCTTCCTTGTCTCTGATGGAGGTCCATTCAGGAGCATATTCCACATATTTCTCAAAAGGTCCTTAGGGAGTTTGAACTCAGTTGCCCACAGTGGTCAATCCCTCCTCACTGCACTCTGTATTAGGTTTGACCCCTTCTCTGCTTCACTTTCCCTACTTCCTTACTTGTGTTCCTTGGGACAACCTTCCCAAATAACCTATTTGCACTCCAGTCCTTGCTTCTGGGTCTGCCATTGGGAAAACTAAAATTAAGACAGTATTTTAAAAGTTGAAAACAAAAGCACCAACAGGGAGTGAAAGAGAAAGAGACACTACTCAGGAAGTATAGGTGGGCAGTGCAGAGACCACAGGCACATCCTCACCCAAGGTTCGTGTCAAGGACTGGAAAGAGAGACAACAGGAAAACAGAGGGGCACAAGATTCCAAGTGGACATCCTCTGCATGTGGCTTAGGCAGGACACCCTCACCCTAGTTAAGTTAGAAGAGAATTGATGGAAAGAATTCCAGGAAATCTCATCAAAGGGAAGTACATGAATATGGCAGGCCTCAGGGGACGTGGAGAGTCTTCATTTATTCATCCATTCATTCACTCAATAAGTATTTATTGATGGCCTACTGTGAGCTGGACATCATTCTAGGCAGTGGGGATACAGATAGAACAAAATAGAAAAAACTCTGCCTTCATAAAGCTCAAATTCTAGCAGGGGAAGACAGACAATAAACACAACTAAACAGATAATATGTCAGTTAGCTGATAAGTGCTATAGTGAAAAATAAAGGATGATAAAAAGAATCATGGGATTTGTTTTGCTTTGTTTCTGTTTTGTTTTGTTTTAACATTAAGGGATCTATTGAGGATTTCATTCTGAACCTCTTGGTCTCAAGTTCCTGTGCCTGACGTGCAATCACGGAGACGCCAGTGGCTTGGAGATAGAGAAAGATTTATTCAAACTGGCCAAAACAGAAGGCAGGAGGATAGGTTCTCTCAAATCTGCCTGAATGAAAGAAGAAAGCAGGGGGTCTTTATAGAGCTAAGGGGCTTGGGAGGAGGAGTTTTGGAGAAACAAAGGGGAAATCAGTGTTTCTATCAGCTCAGATAAGCCCTTGGGCAACCAGACTTCCAGCGTCAACAGCAGCTGGAGGCTGGTTATCTGGTAATTGTAACTTCCTTAAAGGCATTCTTTTTTTTCTTCAAAACAATCTCATAAGTCCTTGTGACCCTTGAGCCACCCCTCAGGTTAAACAAGAAAATAGTAAATTAACAAGATTAACTTCTATTCTTCTGTGTCTGTGTTGGGAACATGGCCTAAGGGTAATCATGTCCTTATTGAATATTTACAGTAGCCCTCAGGAACCTGGCTTCAGATTCTCTGATAAGGTGATGTTTGGACAGAGATCTGAGTGAATAAAGAAGCAAACCATGTAGCTTTCTAGGGGAAGATCAGGAAAAGGGATGGTGAGGGCCAAGCCCCACAACCACAATCCTCCAATTAGAGAAGGAGCAAGCTTGATGAGCATTAGTTTTCTATTGCTGACATAACAAATGACCACGAACTTAGTGGCTTTGAAAAATAGAAATTTATTATTTGCCATTCTGGAGGTCAGAAATCTAACATGAGTTTCACTGAGCTAAAATCGGGTTGTCAGCAGAGCTGTGTTCCTTTCTGGGGGTTCTAGGGAAGCATCCATTTCCTTGCCTTTTAAGCTTCTAAAGGCCACCTGCTTTTCTTACCTCATGACCGCCTTCCTCCATCTTCAAAGCCAGCAATGCTGCATCCCTTTGAACTTTCTTTTGTCCTCACATCTCTCTCTGACACAGTCCCAGGAAAGGTTCTCTGATTTTAAGGACTTAGGTGATTAGATTAGGCCCACCCAGGCAGTCTAGGATAATTCCACAAAATTCTGGATCTTAATCACATTTGCAAAGTCTCTTTTGCAAAAGTAATGGGTATTCACAGGTTCTGGAGTTTAGGGCATGGACATCCTTGGGGTCATTTTTCTGCCTATCACAGAGAGTTTAGAAGAAGGATGTGGGTAGGCTCAGGGTCTTTGCTGACATAACTAATGATCTTGAGATGAGATCATCCCGGAGTATCTGGGTGGGCTCTGAATCCAAGTGTTCTTATTAGAGTGAGGCACAGAGAATTCTGACACAAAGAGGAGAAGCTGATGTGAAGACAGAGGCAGAGATTAGAGTGATACAGCCACAAGCCAAGGAAGCTGCAAGAGGCAAGGAAGGAGTCTGTCCCAGAGCCTTCAGAGGGAGTATGGCTCTGCCAACATCTTAATTGTGGGCTTCTGGCCTCTGGAACTGTGAGAGAATAAATTTCTGTTGCTTTAAGCCACCTGGTTTGTGTTAATTTGTTATAGCAGCCGTAGGAAACCAATATAAAAGTACATCTAATGTACTGGATTTTCTCACTTTCTAAAAGAAGGCAGAAATCCAAAATTTTTTTACATGGGCAATCTCCTTATTTTTAAATGTTGAAATTTTTTTAAATGTTAAAACACTGAGCCATCCAAACAAAACACACCTGGAGGTCAATTCTAAGTCACTGGTGCCAGTCTGCCAACTTTCTGCTAAATATTCACAAAGCCTTCCCAGTGCTTAACCACTCATTAGTCAACTTCAACTTCAACGCACATCCAAAAATCAGATTTTTTTTTTTCTTTATGAGGCTTGTTCTGGAAATAGGCTAAACTGCTTTCTGAAATCACAAGGTAGGAAACAAAAATAATCTTGTTCTTGACATCCATCATTATTTAACATTAAAAGTGAGAAGCATTTCAGATCCCTTGTTTGATAGACTTTGGTATATAAAAACATCGATTAGTTTTTTGAACTTGACATTTGTTTTTCAACCCAAATCTTTGTCACAGAGATGGTTGCTAAATTTGGCCCATTCGGACATCCACCCTCATTAGAGTTTCACCAGCAAACACTGGCTTGAAGGCCAATGGCTCTGTCAGAAGAAATCAGCTGTGAGCCCATCTCAGCCACCTCCTCTCGGCATTCCCACAGAGTCTTGAATAATTGCTGTTAGATTCATTTCTGTAAGTAGTTTTAATTTGCTGTCTCCTCATGAGCATTTTTAGATTTCTAAGTCTTTTTGCCTGGATTCCAGGGTATTTTTTAAGAGGAAATAACAACTAAGCTTCCCCATATTTGGGCTAGGACTGGCTAGCAGGAGACCTGGGCTTCATTCCCAGTTTGCCACTAAACAGCTGCACGACCTTGGCCAACTCTCTTCACCTCTCTAGGCCTCAATTTCCTGTAGCTGATCTCTGAATTTCCTTTCAGCTTTAAAAATTATTTTGACAGTGCAATTTAATTATGCAACAAAATCTCAAATCTAGTCCATCTCTCTTCAGACTTACCCAAGGGTAGGAAAGGCAAGATGCATGTTTTCATTCATTCACCAACCATTCGTTGGGCTTCTACCACATGCCAGATACTCTGCTAAGTGCTAGGGCACAAACTTGAAGATAACATGCACCCTGCTTCAGAGATCTTGCAGTCTATTGGGAGCTCGGAATGCAGAAAATAACAAAGCAATCAGCAAATATGATATAGGGTTATGTTAGAGAGATGCACAGAGCTCAAGGGAAGCCTAGGAAAGGCCATGCAACTCATATAGGAAGAGTCAGGAGGGTCCCTGGAGGAGGTGATGCGTAAACTGAATTTGCAGAACCAGCAGAGATTAGAAGAGAAGAGAAACATCGGCTCATGCAAAAACATAAAGGAATAAACTAGCCGAGCAAGTGCGTGGGACTCAGAGAAGAGCCAATAATTTTTATCTGAATGAATAAAATGGGACAACAGCAACAGCAACTAAACTGCATTTTAATCCATTTTTTCATGGAACGTTATTCTCTAGATGTTGCTAAATCGATGGAAGCTAACAGCACTACCACTATATGAAATCTGGGTAACGTTCACTGTCACAGTGGCTCACAATGGAGAATTTTTCTTTTCCAGACACTCATTTATGAAACTTCAAGGTTCTTGGATGTGGATAGATTCCCAACCATATCCAACCTCTTAAACTTTTGCTGCTTCATGACTCTATCACCCCAGTGTGGAAAATATTCACAGCACACAAACAGGAAGTTAGGGATAAGATAAAGCTTTCTGCTTACTACACAAGACTACAAAATACTGCATTTCTATGTGAAGGATATGTTTCTTCTAATTTGATCAGAGTGAGAGTCATGGCAACATGAAGTGATTCCCTGTTCCCGATTCAAACACTGTAAGATCTACAGATGAAGACCTCCCATAATCTAAAGTGTTTTTACAGGTTGTTCCTAAAGCTGATAGCTTCAAGGGTCAAAGGAATCAGGCAGTGAAAGACAACTGTAAAAACAGCCGGCAGTCAACAGCTCTTCCTCAACCAGTTAAAGTGCTACAGAATTGACCTGTGTATAGGAACTCTCGGGAACTTGAAATTAAAGGACCTCATCTGACCTTTTGTTTAGAACTAGTGTCTTTTCAGGAAATTCAACTGTAAGAAGGTGTCAGCATCTTGGGAGAAAGAAGTTTGAAAACATACACCATGTATTTTCTTTAAGAAATAAAACTATAACAAAGTTATTTATGTCCATATTCCCGTCATGTTTATGCAACTGCTACCAGGCTCAGTTCAAGTGTTTATTTAGAACAAAAACCCTCGAGAACACAAGAAGACTTCTTGCAGCAGTCCTTTAAATGTTGGGGGGCATATTGCACAAAGGAGGCACTCACAAACAGGTGAGGGCAAAAAAGAATGGAAGCAACCAACTGGTACAGAAAAATGGGCCTGAACACTTAATGAAGAGCCAAAGGCAGAAAACACCCTAACACGTGCTCTTGCAGCCCCTTTCCCCACTCTGCGCCTGCTCCAATCTCTTTCTGCTTTATCATCGTTGGAGATGGGGATCTAGCATCCTGGCAGTCACACTGCATTCTAGTGTGTCTCAAGAGACTCTCAAATCCTTTTCTTATCAAAACTGCTTAATCTCACTCACTTAGCTCCTTTAGAGGGACAAAAACCACAAATAGGGACTATTCAAAACACATGAAACAGGGGGCCATCCCCGTGGCTTAGTGTTTAAGTTCGGTGCACTCCGCTTCAGCAGCCTGGCTTCATGGGTTTGGATCCTGAGCATGGACCTACACCACTGTGCTGTGGCAGCATCTCACATACAAAATAGAGGAAGATTGGCAGAGGTGTTAGCTCACAGTGAATCTTCCTCAGCAAAAAAAAAAAAAAAAAGTACTTGAAACAACTTGAAGTTCAGGTCTATTTTACTGATGGTGTGATCCGTGATTTAAGCTAGTTCATATACAAACCATTAACACTTGTCAAAGGACGATGTTTTGCAAAACTAAACACTTCTCTCTTAAACATTCCCTTATCTGCACCGGACTTAACTTGACATGCCTTGGCTCACGTTAATTTTGCTTTTATCTATTTCTCCTGAATAGTCATGATTTTATTTACCTTCAAAATTAACCGATGAAATACGGGAACTTGAAAAACCAAACATGAGTGATGCTCTCATTCTTTGTGTTTTACCAGCTGGATCAGGCTGAAGCTAATTTTCTTTTTCCTCAAGGAAAACATTCAAAAATATTACCTCCTCATGCCATCATCTTTAGTTTGAAGGAGCTCTTTCTTCTTTTCCAAGGGAAGTGCAGAGTGTTCTGGATCCAGGAATTCTTAAACCCTCAGGAAGAGGTGACGGAGATGAAAGACTGAGCTTGTCCTTAATGGAGGTCCCATGCCTCCCTTCCCCCCTGCCTGGAAGCCACTGGTTCAGGTCGTGTTTGCTGCCTGTAACTTCCCTCAGGGCACAACGAAACCTCATTTATCTCTGGACCTCCATCAGCAGGTACATACAGTAGCAGCTGTTAATAACCGTTTGTTGAACTAATTAATTTAATGGCAAAAAGCTCCAAATAAATTGAGAACAAAATAATAAGAGTAACAATAGGTAATATTTATTGAGATATACTAGTGCCAGCCAGCATTTTAATTACTTTACATGGATCAATTTGTTAATTTTATACAGTCATCAAAGGAGGCAGATTCCACTTCTATCCCTCAATTTTCAGATGAGGAAATGAGGCACAGATAGGTTAGTAATTTGCCCAAGGTAGCCAAGCTGATGAGTGACAGATCTGGGACCCACGCCCCCAGGCAGTCTGGCTCCAGAGTCCAAGCGGCTAACCACAAAAGCTACTAATTGCCATGTTTCTACGGAGTCCACAGGTTCTATAAACTTCTGCTATAAGCTGTTGCCCAGACTTCGTGGCTCTTTCCCCATCACATTCCATTGTAAGTTCCATTGCCCCACATTTCACCAGAGAAGTTCTGGGGGACGATTGAGGACTCAGGATGGTTTGGTGACCCAAATCCTCATTATAGGCGTTACAGATAGGGAAGTAGGATGGTCAGCCAGGAATAAAGAATGTTCAGAGGCAATGAGGTTTCCACACTCTTGGGCCTTCACCAGCTGGTGAGCGCCTCCTTTGTGCAAGATATCTTCCAACATTTAAAAGGGTGTCACAAGAAAAGGGGATTGAACCAGTTCCATGTTGGACCAGAGAAGACAATAACGACTAATCGTAGAAATTACTGGAAGGCTGACTTTTCCCCCAAAAAGTTGAGAGAGTAGGAAAATGAACACCTCTATACCTACTCCGTAGATTCAAAAATTAACATTTTTGTCATGTTTATTTTATCTACTACATACGCTATGTGCTTTTTTTCCTGAACCATGGTAAAGTTGCAGATATCCTAATACTTCACTCCTATTTTTAAAACGCATCTCCAGTTATAAAGACATTCTCCTATAGAACTACACTACAGTTTTCTGTACCTAAGAAGATCCACGGTAAATGAGAGGATGATTGTGACCAAAAATATGAAGAAATTTGCTCAGAATTAGAGCTCCCCAAAAGTCAAATATGAAGTGAGTCCTTCATTATTAGTAGAATGATCTCTTAACCACCTCTCAAGGAAAACAGAGAAAGACTTTACACACTAGGACATGATTGGAAATCTAGTTCCTTCCTAGGTTTGGCTTACATAACTAAAGTCCCTTCCTACTATCTTAGCTCCTGGAGAGAACAAAACCTAAACTACTTCTCTAGAAATAATTGCCCCTGCTCTCCTTCTGCCATCATTCTAGTGCCCATTCTCTCATAATCCCAGGTATCTGCCCACTTGGGCCGCCCAACCATCCTCCCTGGCTCCACTACATAATTATTGACTCTTGAAGTTGGAAGATTCCATCAAGGCCATCTGTATTAGAGACTGCTTGACATCTTAAAAGCCCCTTCTCTCCATCCTGCATCTACTCCCTCTCTGCCCCAAAGCTGAATCGGCAGTAGCACTTCAAAAGCTCCAGGACCAGCATGATGTCTGGACTCTCTTCCCAGAGAGAGAAGTCTGAGCGCTGGATCCTGCCTGCGGTTGTAGTTTATTGGCCTGAGCATAAGGTGGGATAGGACTGATGTATGAACCTAGAGAATGGGGCTGAGAATGATCTGAGTTCAGGGATAGTGAAACAGCCAGACCATCCAAGTGAAGGGGAAATCCAAAAAGACTATACTGAGAGCCAGGATCCACCATTAGACAATAGGACATAAACTATATTAGTCAGTGTTCTCCAGAGAAGTGGAACAAATAGGATACGGATATATAGAGACAGAGAGACAGAGAAAGATTCGTTATAAAATATTGGCTCACATGATTATCAAGGCTGAGAAGTCCTGATGGTGTGGATTCCAGTCGAAGTCTGAAGTCATGAGAACTAGGATCTCTGAGGGCAGGAGGAGACCAACCTCCCAGCTCAAGCAATCAAGCAAAGACTGAGAATTCAACTTTCCTTGCCTTTTTGTTCTATTCCAGGCCCTCAATGATTGGTTAATGCCCACTCACATTGGGGAGGGCCATCTACTTTACTTGACCCACCAATTCAAATGCTAATCTCTTCCAGAATCACCCTCACTGACACACCCAGAAGTAATGTTTAACCACCTCCCTGGGCATCCCTTGCCACAATCAAGTTGACACATAAAATTAACAATCACAGAAACCTAGGATCCTAGAGATTTAGAGAGGAGAGTTGGAGACAGACCTGAGCAGTTAGGGGGGCGCTCCTGATAAGTGCCCACACCTCTGGCTGAGAGGAAGGAGCTAAAGGAATGGAAAGGGATGGTTGCAATGAAGCCCAAGGAGCAAAAAGAGGTACATGAGCTAGGAGAGCAGGAGTTTAATCTTCTAATCCAAAGGGTCTGATTAACTTCAAGATGTTCTCCCAGAGCCCAGCCCACGCTGACGGCCTCTGCCTTTCCTGTTTCCCCACCTCAAGATCTGAAACCCTCTCCCCAGCAAGAGAGAAGAAACAACTGATAACTTTGGGTAGGGGCTCTATGTCAGTGGAGGAGGAAACAATGGGATACAAAAGACAGAGAAGCTGTAGTGGAGGGAGAGAAAAGAAAGAAAGAGAGAGATTCCAGAAGGGATGCTCTCTGCTGACTGGAAGGACAGTTATACAGCATATAAGAAAAATCTAGGGGCTGACAGAACATGGGAGAGGCTGACAGTCCAGCAAAACCAGACCCAGTCCCCATACTGCTGTGAACAGGATGATGACTCTCAAACCTGAAGTACAGAATTAGTTGAATATTCTCAAGATTACAGGTGTGGGCTTGACCACTAACAAGAAGACTATTGTGTAACAGACAGCACTGCCAGTCTCTTTTGTGACAGGTGGCATAGTAAAGGGCTATTCAGAGCTTTAAAAGTTCTCACAGGAAAAAAGCAACTTCCCCATACTTACCCATTCCTCTAGGAAGAAGCCAAGAATTCACTTTCCTATTTCTACTAAGAGAGTATCACCTGGTCTTTGTGTCTTACCTTCAAAAACGATAACTGGACAGAGACAGAGAGGGAAGAGTGGATGCTTCTGAGCTTTCCTCTTTCCTTCTTCTCTGTCCTAGAAGCAAGGAGAGAAGACGGGAAGAAACCCAGGGCCTAGAGGAGGCAGGGAGTGGAGGCTACCTCTCAAGTTGCATGTCAGTGGAGAACTCAACTCCAAAGATTGTGGCCTGCCTTCCTTCAATGTACTTGTGGTGGCTTTGTAATGTTCAGCTTGACTGAACTACATTTTCCAGAATTCCCTTTCCTGTATCTTTCTGGTTACAGCGGACCACAAGAGACATTTTTGTGAGATTTGGAGAGCGAAAAGGAAGTGGCAGCCATATTGGTTCCTGTGCTTGAGCACAGGAGCTTTTGTACTATGCATGGTGTCCTCTGCTGACCTGCCTCAGTGACTTCAGGGAGCTGCTGGCTCTGCGACTATTCCCCCTTTTTCTACTCCTGGGCCAGGTGTGTGTTTGACTCCTTGATGAAGGGTGCTAGCTTCTCCTGCAAGACGTCATTTCATCAGGGTTAGATTTGAGAACTGACGTGAATTCCAATCTGTCTTCATGGGTTCCAGCCTGTCCTTACTTACTCTTGCCCACGAGACATCCATCTCCACTTCCCAACTACCTGCCCTGTAAACTTCAAGCTCACGATCAGACGCATAAAAACAGCTCAAGCTTCAGACACAAAGATGTATCTCATACATGAATATGACATATATATATGATATACAGTCATACATTGCTTAATGATGGGGATACTTCTGAGAAATGCATCATTAAGCATAGTTAGGCCATTTCTCGTTGTGTGAACATCACAGAGCATACTTACACAAACCTAGATAGTATAGCCTACTACACACCCAGGCTGTATGGTACCAATCTTATGAGACTCTGTCATATATGCGGTCCATTGTTGACCGGAAGGTCATTGTGCAGTGGATGAATGTATATAGAAACATATATATGTATACATGAACATATATGTATGTATATATGAATATATATATGTATCTGCTTCTCTGACTGATTCACTACTCTAAAATAGAGTTCCAGATCCTCCCCAGGACATGCAGCTCAATGTTTTCAGGTCACATTAATTTTCCATCCAGATTGTTATCAGCAAAATATTTTTTGTTTCCCTGCCAGTAGAAATAAAAACATTAGAGCCCAGCCTTTTCTAAGCAATATCTCAAACATCCCCAAGCTGACAACTTGTGTTAAACATTCTCCATCTCCTTCTAAGTGGAGAAAGTTAACTATTCCCATGTGATTGTGTTTTTGTTGTTGTTTTTCTCTCTCCATACAATGAAAAGCTACTTCTTAGCTGTACAGTTTTGAGCAAGTGACTTCACCTCTTTGTGACTCCGTTTCTTCATCTGCAAAATGGGAGCTAGTATACAATGTTGTGATGATTAAAAAAAACAGAAGTAAAGAGATTTGTACATTATCTGGCACAGAATAATTATTTAATTGAAAAAAGAAGAGAAAGCAAGGAGGTCTTGTTTTTTTTTTTTTTTAAAGATTGGCACCTGAGCTAACAACTGTTGCCAATCCTCTTTTTTTTTTTTTCTGCTTTTTTCTCCCAAAATCTCCCCAGCACATAGTTGTGAATTTTTTTTAGTTGTAGGTCCTTCTAGTTGTGGTATGTGGGACGCCACCTCAACATGGCCTGACGAGCAGTGCCATGTCCGTGCCCAGGATCAGAACCAGGGAAACCCTGGGCCACAGGAAGCAGAGCTCGCTAACTTAACCACTTAGCCACAAGGCTGGCCAAAGGAGGTCTTGATTTTTGACTGAAGGAAAGAGAACCTTAGCCATCCACAAGAGAGCTAGAATCAAAAGATCAGGCACAAACAGCAAAGAAAGAGCTCAGGGATTTTTCCAGACTCACTCTAGGATCTTGGCTAAATCAACTTTGAAGAACCTTTTATTTTAAGAAGGGAAAATGGAAGAATAGTGACTCTCAAAGCGGATGAAGACTTCTTCCGCTTCTCCAGTAATTGAGCTTGAGACTGGGGCACCTGCTTCTCGAGGCCACAAGATGAGTGTAAGAACTTCAGAACATTGAAAAAGAAAGCAGCATTTTATCCTTTTAAAAGTTAATTTTATTTATATTTTAAATTGGAACAATTGCCTATGGTACAAAATTTAAAATATACAAAAAAATATATAATGAAAAACCATTCTCCTTTTCCTGTTTTCTCTTTCCTCTATCACACATTGCTTGTGTGTCTATTCAGAAATAGTCTATACATGCACAAATATATATATATACACACACAAGTACAAATATAAACATATATATAGACACACATACATATATATCCATCAATAGAATACAGGTCAAGTAGCTATATATGTTTATACATTATTACATACTATGTATTTTAGATACACAATTTTTATTTTAATATAGCATACTCAGCATATTCTCCTCTGCTTTTCATACTTCACAATGTATCTTGGAACATCTCCATTTCAGTACAAATATGCCTGCCTCACTTTTTTTAATGGCTGCATAATAGTTGTATAGATGTATAAGAATTACAATAATTTTTTACCTGTACAGTTACATTGTTTCCATTTTTTTACTGTTAAAATACTGCTGCAATGAATGCACTCGTACGCATAGTGTTTCACATATGCGTGACCATATCTGAGGATAAATTCCTAGAAAAGGAAGTTGTTGAGTCGAAGGATTTGTATGCTATTTATAGATATTGCTAATCTAATTTTGTTAGAGATTATATCAGTTTACACTCCCACAATCCAATTCCGTTTCCTACACTAACAACAGTGTTATCAAAAATTTTATCTTTACAAATGTGATTGGTGAAAGATATATTTCATTTTAGTTGTAAGTGGCATTTCTCTTGTCATGAGTAAACATTGGATATTTTCATATTTTAAGAGCTATATAAAATTTTCTTTCCTGTAAATTATCTATTAACATACCTGCCCAATTTTCTACTGGGTGGCTGGTCTTCCTTGTACCAATTTGTAGGAACATTTTTTATATTAAGGAAGTAAACCCTCTGTGATACGAGTTATAAATAGTTTGTCTGTGGTCTTCTGACTTTGTTTATGGTGGTTTTGCCACACAGATTTTTTTCAAACAACATGTATCTTTATGTTCTACTTTGCTCCTGAAAAATACTGGTCTAGCAAAGCTTTCTGGGAAATCAAAAGCTTGTTCATGAAAACCTAGACTAAAACTCCCAAATAATATTAATTTAACAAAATATTGCTTGGATTTGATGTAAGCTTGAAATCATAGTTGGACAAATTTCTCCCAAAAAATGTGTATGTCCTAGGAAAATCTTGAGAGATTCCATAAATATCGGTGAAATATTAAGAAATATCTAGTTTCGGACAAATAAAAAATCTTATGAAGCATTAATCTAATTAGATCTTTCTGTTTCAAATCTCAATATTCTTAAGGTATGTGTGCTAAATACTGAATCAGACAGAAGTATTACGTTAGCAATATTAAAATTCTTATTTGTGTAAAAAAAAATTAACTGTAGAGGCTGCATGTCACACTAATAATTCATAGGAAGAAAACCCCAAAACCAAAACCCTCACATCTGCAAACTCCAAGCTAGTCTGGAACATTTCACAAAGCTCCACCCTCCTAGATGCTCTCTTCTCACAGGCCATATGAGAAGCTTCTGCAGAGAAGCAAAGGGCAAACCACCTCCAGAAACCAGAGCATTTGGCCTCATGTGGCGTTTCTGACTTCACAAAGGCGTCTCAGTGAGTTCTGTCTCCTGAGATGGGAGGAAAAGGGAGTAATTCTGTTCTCCAGTTGTAAAAGTCCAGTGCTGTCCCAGAGCCAAACTGAGGGAAGGATTCAGGAAGGAAAATACAGGCAATCCAGGGCAAAACAGGAAGGGCAGGAGGATTCCACAGACTTGAATGGACCCCAGACAAACCCAGCAGGTATTCAGAAAAGAAAAGCAACATCTCTCCCCTCTGACCGAGCAGCCTTGTTATCCTGGGAAGGTAGCCATCACTTAGCACGCACTCTCTCTTCCTAGTCTCTCCTGGAAGAAGGGGCAGACTTTCAGCTAGAGAGCCCCACATCTGTGACCTCGGAAGACCTCGAATGATTGTTACTTTTTGTGCCTGGTGTTGTCACAGATGCTCCTGGTTTCCTTGCTGACTCTGGCTCAAGGGCCCATCCCTCCATGTTGTCTTCCCTTTGGATTCCGTTTCCAGACTCTCTCAATTCCAGTTTCTGAGATGGCCTTTTGTGGGCTTCCATTTCAGTAGCTGAAGCAGACACTGTCAGGAGGAGCAAGGAAATAATATTGTGAAAAGGAGCTGCTTTTCACTCCCCTCGGCCAATGTGAAGCCAGAAAAAGCAGTGTGTTCTTTTTATGGCTTCATTCTGAGTCAATGTGTCTAAAATATTGGCCAGAGGGAAGGCGGTAGAGCAAGCTCTTCTGTGGCCAAGGACAGAGAAAACTTTCTAAAATCAATACTGTTGTCTCATTCCGCCAGTTCTCACTTTCCAAATTTTAACCAGAATTTCTGCCCCTTTCCTTCTCTGCCCACCCATTCAGCTGGAAAACACTGGATTTCACAGAGCAGCGAGCATCTGAGAAATATTGGGACTTAAGGAAGTGGTAAGTTGTACAGATGCTGTTGATAAACTGGGTCTGTAAAGCCAGCTGTCTGTAAATATGCCAAAGCCTTGACTAAAACAAATGGTTATAGCTGTGAGAGCCAGCAAGGACCCCAGAGACCACAAAGTACAGATGCCCTTCTTACAGAAAAGCCAAAGAGCTCAGAGGTGGTTGAGTGTCTTGTCCAGGGTCATTCAGTGGCCAGTGGCAGAGACAGGATCCTGAGCCAGGTTTTTTGACTGGAAGTCCCACTGTTTCTATGGTCTGCATATGAAATGACTGCAGATCCAATGGCACTTGCAGCCATAACCATGGGGTGGGATTCTGTGAAAGGATTGCTAGGTGCTTCCTTGAACCGGACTCACACACACACACACACACACACATACGCACAGAGCTTATGTACAGTGCCTTTTCAATCCTCAAGTCAGAAAGCAAACCCTTCAGCCTTGGGGCTTCTAACAAGCTGTGCACAACCCTCCATAGCCAGTAATTGGAATGCTTCCTATAATGTCAAACCATGTGATATCAACCATTCGTTTGTCTAAGACAGTGAAAACTTTTAACTAATGCAAAGAAGTTACCTTCACAAATATCTCCACTAGAACAGCTCAGGGGCGTTTTCAAGTCTGAAGAATTACAGAGGGCTTAATAAACACTTCGTGCTGTTTGTCTTTGATTTTGGTGACTCCCAGATGAGGCTTGTCCAAAAACAAAACAAAAAAAAGATTTAGAGAAAGGAAAAATTACGGACTTTCAACTAAAAGTCTGGATTTAAAAGTCATTTGGATCCTATCGTATTTGCCCTTGGGAACCAAGAGTTTTCCCTTAATTCTGCTCTAGAATTGAGTGTCTCACAGTTTGTATACGCCAGATATCTTGTCTTTTCTTACAAATGTCACTAAAATGATAACCTTGTTGGACTAAGACACAGGCCTGGCTGGGAGAGGTCAAAGTGCACAGAGCATTCCATTTCTTGAGCAGCAGTCTGACCTCGCACGGCCAGCTTACTCTCCATACATGGGTAGCTGGCATTCAGTGCTGGCTGTTAGCTGAGTCTCCCACCTACAAGGAAGTAGAAATCCATCAGTCTCCTTACTCCTAAGAAAAAAACAGGGCTCTGCTGCCACTGAATAGGGGTGTTCCAGTAGCACCCATGGTTGCCACCTGCAAAATAACAAAATCAGACCTCAGTAATTCACCGTGGCCTTCCCTGCTGGTGACCCTTTCTTAGATAGGAAAGGGTCACCCTCATCCAAAGGAAGTGTGCCCTCATCCACTGCAGAGGAGGCATTTTCTCTCTCCCCTTGTACTAAAAACATAGTTTGGATGTAAAGGTTGGTGGACCAGGGGTTGGCGGATCATGGAGGGAGATAAGTCGGTGGTCCATGCTATTGTCACACCACCCTCACTCTCTCAGCCAGCACTGAATTGTCATGGGGTCTGCACTTGACCTTCAGCTGTAGCTCCCTCCTTTATAAAAGCGGCCTTGGAGGGTCAGAACCTCAAAGCCTCTCTGAGAAGGACCCTGTCTCTGAGCATGTCTGATGACACTTTACTGTCTGTGTGATGGGAACTGGAGAGCCAGGGGGCCCTGTCTTCTTGTCTTCTGGCTTCTGGACACACCAGAGCAATCTACACTTACCTCCCTATTCTCACCTCTCCTCCCGCCTCAATACAATCCTGTTAGAAAATCAAATCTTAAATCAATGAATCTATAACGGGGAAGGAAGGAGGGGTGGGCGTGATCTAACAGCTGTTATAATTTATCTTTTTTCTAAATCTTAAACACTTCATTTCAACTTAAAATATATAAACGTACAGAGCCAGCCCAGTGGCACAGCAGTTAAGTTTGCGTGCTCTGCTTTGGCAGCTGGGGGTTCGCTGCTTCAGATCCCAGGTGCAGACCTACCCACTGCTTATCAAACCATGCTGTGGCAGGCATCGCACATGTAAAGTAGAGTAAGATGGGCACAGATGTTAGCTCAGGGCCAATCTTCCTCAGCAAAAAGAAGAGGGTTGGCGTCAGATGTTAGCTCAGGGCTAATTTTCCTCAAAAAAAAATATGTGTATATATAAGCGTACAGTGTAAATTGTATATATACACTATATATTATATATTTTAAAATATATGTTTAATACATAAATATATAAATGTGCAATTTATCAACATGTATGGCCAAGGCCTTTTCTTTCAGTGTGAGTTTATTGTCTGGTGAGCTATAAAATCTTTCTGACATCAACCATACCCATGCATTGTCTGCTATTCCCAAATTCAATTTTTCAAAGATGAACAGAAATTTAAAGATACTTCCCTGTCAGTTGGAGCATAGAATCTTTGAATTTTTATTACTTTTTTTCACCTCTTTATAGCTGTTTAGCACATGTACTTATAGTTTATCTTTATCTTTAGTTTATAGCAATGACTATTTCATGATGTTTATATCAGTGGTCACAGAATAAACAGAACAATCTAGATAACTGACTTCATGTGTGATCATGTTTCATTTGATGTTTGTATTTTTTTCTCTCTAGCACACTGAGAAGGGAACAATATAAAATGGGGAGGGAAATTCAAATAAAAACTTGTGCACAAATGTTCATAGCTGCACTATTAAAAATAACCAAAAGGTGGAAACTACTCAAATGCCCATCCACTGATGGATGGATAGACAAAATGTGGTATGGCCATCCAATGGAATGTTATTCAGCCATAAAAAAGAATACTGATAAATGCTACAACATGGATGCACCTCGAAAATATTGTGCTAAGCGAAAGAAACTAGACACAAAAGGTCACACACTGTAATTCCATTTATATAAAATATCCAAAACAGGTAAAGCCATAGAGATAGAAAGCATATCTGTGGTTTTCAGGGGCTTGGAGGAAGGGGGATGTGGGAGAGACTGCTTAATGGGTACAAGTTTCCTTTTAGGGTGATAAAATGTTGTGGAATTAGACAGAGGTGGTGGTTGCTTAGCAATGGGAATGTACTGAGTGCCACTGAGTTGTATGCTTTTAAATGGTTAGTTTCATGTTATGTGAATTTTACCCCAATAAAGAAAAAAAATAGGAGAAGGGGAACAGGTCCCAAGCACCCCCACACACACATGCACACCCACGTGCACTCACACAGTACACAAACATGTGCACGCAGGAGTAACAAGGGTAACCCAGGGCTTCCTCAGCAGTCAGAACTGCCTTCCCAGAGGTTACTGCTCTGTTACTCCTTCTGCTGTACCAGAGGCCTGTTGATCTCTCAGATCCTTAGCAATATTGTAACCACCGTAAGGTCTTCTCTTCCTCCCCACCCAGACTAAGTTCCACTCTCTTCTGCTCAAAGTCTGCATTAAAGGGACTGCCAGGATCCAGCCTTGATGGGCCAGTTGGGAGACTGTCTTGAGAAGACCCAAGGAAGTCTCATTGCACCATTCACTGCTCCGTGAAAATGAACAGGACCGTAAGCTGCATTTCCCTCCTCCACTGGCTCTCACTGAGGGGCATTGTTTTCTTTCTTTAGCACAGATGGCCCACGCCTGGAGCTGAACACACCAATTGCTTCTTCCAAAATGTAGACGTTGTAAGCGAAGCCCTGCTGGCATTGCACATGTTAGCCGCACTGCGCTGCTTAAAATTTGTATCTCAGGATGGGACGGGCTCAATGACTTCTGATTGAGGCTTCCAGATGTTGCACAGGAAGAAGAGAAAGAGCCCCGATGGGAGAGCTCAGCTCCCAACAGGAGAGTCTCCCATCCTTATCTCTGGGAGCCCTACATAAAGCAGACCTCGCCCTGGGAGCCCGTCACGAAGTGCGGCAAGCCTAGGAGAGGAGGATTGAAGCTAACAGAAAGCAAATGTCTACCTTGGCAATGTCTACAGCTGACATCAGTTTATTTTCCCTTCCACTGTTAATGAAAAAAGTTATGCCAAGACAGCTCTGTGGAACATGTGAAATGCAAAAATGTTCTGTTTGACTTTGATCGTTTGTGCTTCCTATGATAAGCAGCATATGGCAGCAACCTTAGCTTGTGACTGTTGTAAATTATCCATTTAAATATCTTTTCTGCAGAGGCTTATCTGCTGCGGAAGAAAATGTCAAAGGATTAAGAGGAAAAGAATTGCTCCAGCAAAGCCACAAAAATATTTGAATTTATATATTATAATGAACTTGATTCCATTTGTTACCCTGGTGTCCCTCAATTCCGTAGGTTTCTGGTGTTCCTCTTTAACATCCAAATGAAATGGCTGGACCCCTGACTCCATGGGCTGTGGGCAGCCTCCCTCCAGTCCGCAACAGAGATTGCCAGTAGAGCAGGGAGAGATTCTCCCTCTCTTGACCCATCCAGGCTGCAGCCTTCCTTCTGACTGTCCCATTCAGCTCTACAGATGTCACCCTGTTTTATGGCCTCTTTCATGCCCTGGTGGACACTTCCCCATCCCTCTTCTCCCCCAGAGAGTCACTAACCCAGCGTTATTGTGCATCGCATGTTTTGACCCAAAGTTGGGGAAATGGGGAGCAAGGGACACCTACCAAACAGTGCAGGAAAAGGCAACAATTAAAAATATGGATTAGATGCTGATCATCCTTAGATGGCAGCTTGTCATCAATTCCTTGGCTTCCTCTACCCCTCTAGAGCCTTCTCTTCTCAACTCCAGCTTCCAGCCTCAAACCTCCTAAACACGGTTTACTTTCTTACATAGAGCCATTACTTATCTACTACTCTTAACACACTTAACTATTCTCTGGGTCTAGTATTCAAATGCCCCCATTTAATGAACTCTACTAAACAAAAGATCACATACTCCAAGGCTCCACCTTTTGGTAGCAGAAAACCCTCACAGAAACTTCCTATTTCCAAGATTTCCATTACCATGGTCTTTTTTTGGTGTTTTTTTTTTTTTTTTTGGTTGTAAGATGTACATAGCATAATACTTATCATTTTCACCAGTTTTCATTGTACAGTTCGGTGACATTACGTACATTGACTTTGTTGTGCCATCTTGACTACTGTCCATCTCCAGAACATTTTCGCCATCCCAAACTGAATCTCTGCGTCCTTTAAACAATGAGTCCCCATTTCCTCCCCTGGGAAGCACTATTCTACTTTCTGTCTCTGTGAATTTGACAACTGTAGTTACTTCGTATAAGTGGGATTACACAATATTTGTCCTTTTGTGTCTGGCTTTATTCACTTAGCATAATGTCTTTAAGGTTCATCCATGTTGTAGCGTGTATCAAGATTTCACTTCTTTTCAAGGTTGAATAATGTTCCATTGTATGTTTATGCCGTATTTGTTTACCCATCCTTCCATCAGTGAACATTTGGGTTGTTTCTACCTTTTGGCTATCATGAATAATGCTACTAAGAACATTTGGTATACAAATATCTGTTCAAGTCCCTGTTTTCAATTCTTTGGGGTATATTATACCCAGAAGTGGAATTGCCAGATCGTAGTAATTCCGTTTAACTTTTTGAAGAGCCATCACAGCAGCCGCACCAGTTTACACTTCTGCCCGCAACGCACAAGGCTTCCAGTTCCTCCGCATCCTCTCCAACACCTGTTATTTTCTGTTGTTGGTTTGTTTTTTTTAATAATAGCCATCTTTGTATGTGTGAGGTGATATCTTATCATGGTTTTTACTTGAATTTTTCTGACTATAGTGATGTTGAGCATCTTTTCAAATACTTATTGGCCATTTTCATATCTTCCTTGTAAAAATATCTGTTGAATTCCTTTGCTTATTTTTGAATTGGGTTGTTTGTTTTTTTTGTTGTTAGGTTCTAGGAGTTTTTATATATTCTGGCTATTAACCCCTTATCAGATATATGATTTGCAAACATTTTCCCCCATTCTGTGGATTGTCTTTTCACTCTCTTGGTAGTAGAAAAGTTTTTAATTTTAATAAAGTCAAATTTATCTATTTTTTCTCTTGTCATCTGTGTTTTTGGTATCACGTCCAGGAAGTCATTGCCAAGTCCAATGTCATGAAGATTTTCTCCTATGTTTTCTTCTAATAGTTTTACCATTTTAGCTCTTATGTTTAGGACTTTGATCCGTTTTGAGTTAATTTTTATATACGATGTTAGGTAAGGGTCCATCTTCATTCTTTTGCATGTGGTTATCCAATTTTCTCAGTATCATTTGTGAAAAGACTGCATTTTCTCCATTGAATGGTCTTGACCCTTGTTGAAAATTGTTTGACCGTATATGCAACAGTTTGTGTCTGGGCTCTCTGTTTTATTCCATTGGTCTGTATGTCTGTCTTTATGCTAGTACCACCCTGCTTTGATTACTGTAGCTTTGTAGGAAGTTTTGAAATCAGGAAGTGTGAGGCTTCCAACTTTGTTCTTGTTTTTCAAGATTTGTTTTGACTTTTTGAGATCGCTTGAGGTGCCATATGAGTTTTGGGATGGGTTTTTCTATTTCTTCAGATAAACATTGTTGGGATTTTGATAAGGACTGCATTGAGCCTGTAGATCTCTTTGGGTAGTCACATCCTTTTATAAGTTAAAGTGCTATGCACTGCAAGTGCGGAAGCCCCATTTC
Source organism: Equus asinus (assembly GCF_041296235.1). Lineage (NCBI taxonomy): Eukaryota > Metazoa > Chordata > Mammalia > Perissodactyla > Equidae > Equus > Equus asinus. The sequence continues at coordinate 122,143,674 of NC_091792.1, forward strand.
CTCCTCCAGGGGTAGAGTAGTCCCAGGTATGGGATAGTCAGACTTCCTTTCCTCCAGAATTTCCCTAGCTCTTCCCTTGTGTCCATTGGTGCCTAGGTTAGCTTCCCTCATAGTCACAAGCCAGTGGCCAACAGCAATGGGACAACATGATTTATGTCCAGCAAGTTGGAGAGAAAATATTTTCTCCAACTACGGGAGACAATTCCTTCCTTACAATCTAATTGCACCAATATAGGTTAATCGCACACCCAGTTACTAATAATGGTAAAGACAGATATTGATTGCCTCAGTTCCTGAACCAATCACAGGCAAGAAAAGGAATTACTATCACTGGCTTAAAATAATCAGGTTATACCATGGGAGGGAGGGATAGGATTAGCTGTCTGAACTGTGCAAGGTAAGGGGAGACATCTAATGAAAATTAAAGTTCTGTTGGAGAGAAAGGGATGCGATGGATACTAGGTAAGCAACTAGTAATGTCCCCTAGATTTCTACCCCAGAGATCTCTGTAAGTGGGGCAGGAGTGTGTGAATAATAAAATATTTATTCCCCTTGGCAGGACCAAGTCCTGAAATATTGTGGGAGCATACAGCTATGGAATCAAAGTAGATTTTATTTAGCAATAGCAATGGATTATGTAAAAATATTAAGGAATCTCTAAGCAAATCAAAAGAGCTCCAAAATTCTAAATTCAAGCCAGTAAGCAGAACAACATTTATGCCTCAAACTTGAGAAATAGTGTTTTGTCTAATTCAACATGGAAGGTGTATGATGATGGTTACAATAATGAATTTGTGTGAATTGTGCAAACAATAGTGATTTTTTAGTTTTTCAAAACTACATTCTAATCTATTTCTCATTTGATCATGCTTGAGTGTGCTACAACTAAGGGAATTATTCTACCCATTTGATTTTTAAAATATTTCATTTTCATTGGTTATGCAGCAACCATTTTAGGGAAACATTCAGCCTCTTCAAGTACATTCCTACTTCAACAAACTGGTGGAGACCGCCCTGAGAGTAATGAAGGAAGAAGCAGTGACTGTTCATTTCAATGTGAAAGTGGAAGAAAATCAACCATTTTGTTAAATCTTCCCAGAGGAATCGAATGAAACTAAATAATCTTATGTGAGTACTGACGATTTTTTCTCCTCATGAAATAATTGCTGCTTCTAAAATTTGAAGGAAAGTCATAAAATATTATTTAATTAACTTTATTTTTAAATATGATTCAATCAATCTAAAATATTTTTTAAATTGTTGAGTCCAAATATAGCCAAGGCCAATGTTTTACTGTTAGCAGTGAAATCAGATTAAAATACATCAGATGCATTCAACTGAACAGAAACTGGTTATGAAAATGATGCCACTGAAAATAGAGTCCTTGTACAGAAAGAACCATGGTTCAATAGCTATATATAACTTTTCATTCAGTTTATCAGAATGAAATTCTCAGAATATTTGTTTATTTCCCATGAACTGCAATAAATCCCTTTAGAATATTTATTATACCTGTTGAAAGACATTTACATGAAAGCAGGTCAAAAATTTAAATTTAGAAAGTCAAAAGATACTGTGGATTTGTAATAGCCTAAGACAATTTAGGCTCCCTAGAGTTTGCAGGACGTGCTCTTTAAGTTCACTTACACCTGTGGACACTGTGAGCAAATTAAAATTTCCACAAAAGCAAGTAATTTTGACATCTCCAATTCATGCATCCTTCTGAAGACCCAGTTCTCCAGCAGATCCAAGGAGAAAAACCACAGAGAAAAGGGCCGTAATAAAATCAGGGAGGACATTTCACAGCTTATGTTCCATTTCAATTATCTCTTTGCTTCCTGTGGATGTTTGATTTATTACTGCTGTCCAGAAAACTCCTCAGTTTCCAGTAAGAAGCTGAAGAGAGCCCGAGCCGCCTACAGCCCAGATGTTCCAGGTTCCAGCCACGTGGCATCTATGAAAATATGATAAAATTCTGCCCTCCAATTTTAGTTGAGGAAAACCAAGCTTTCAATTTTTTCTGTCCATTTAGTGGTCATATCCTTTTTGAACCTCATATTTTAAAGTAAAAACTCTAGGAGCCAAAGGACTTTATTTGAAGCCTTCATTTGAAGCCAAAGACCTTATTTGAAGAAATAAAATTCTTTTTAAAAATATGATTTCACATATAATAACAATTCCTCAAATCCCCATGAAGCAGATTTAGCAAAAATAATCCAACTCTCAAATAACCCAAAGTCTCAAGAAATAAACACCTTTTCCCCAGGTGGGGAAAGACAGATGTATTGGGAAGAAAATCTATATTCAAAATTTTTTAATCTGAAGCATTCTGGCTAAAAAAAGCCTCAGAAGCTTATTCAGAAGACTTTATATCTATTAATTATAGACATCAAGGTTCCAGAGACGCTACAGTTTTGCATTTTGTCAGAAAGTTTTCAGATTTGTACATATTCTTGGGAATCCTGAGGCTCAATCTTCAGGGCCGTTCTGGGAGACTGGAGTTGGAGACCAATAAATATGAACCCTAGAAGCTTTTACAAGTGGTTCCAAAATCTCTGCATGCCTAGAGTGGACACTATTAGTTTCCTACAGAAAACTCTTTCCTCCTTCATAAACCCGAATAGAAGCATGCAGTACAAATGAATTTCTAGGTAATTCTGGTAAGCAATTATGGTTAAAGGAGCTGCTTTGAGGAACACTGGAGTTCTGGAAATCATATGTACAGGGGGTGATTCCACGAAATTTTCAAATAAACAAGAAAGTTAAACTTAAATAGGGATTCTTTTCCTTGATTAAGGCTCACCCTGGGTTTACATTTCTGCATTATTCTGTAATACTTTAATTTATTTGGTTTTATTTTCATTTTATAATTCAAAGAGTAATACATGCTTGAAACACACAACTTGGAAAAGAAAACAACTTTCTTTTGTTTTGTCTTTTTTTTTGATGCTTATAATAACACATAAGCACAGAGTGAAAGCACAGAGCATGTTCCTAGATAGGAAGACAATACTGTTTAAGAATTCAATTCTTGCTAAGTTAATATATAAACTTAAAGTAATTTCCATTGAAATCTCAATAGCATTTGTTTTTGTCAAAATAATTCTAAAATTTGTATCAGTCAAGATTAAGTTGAGGTCTGAGTAATAGAAAATCCAAAACAACAGAGGCAAAACCAAAATAAAAGCCCATTTCCCTCTCAAGTAAGCATAGCCCAGAGATAAGTGGTATAGGGCTGGAAAGCCCTTCTTATAGTAGCTGAGAACTTAGCTCCTTCCATCTTGTAACTCTGCCATTCGCAACACATGGCATCCACCTCTGGTCCAAAATGGCTGCTCCAGCTCCAACAATGATGTCTACAGGAGGAAAGGGAAGAGGAGAGAGAAAGGACATGCTTCTTTCCTTAAAGAACTCTTCCCAGAAGTTGAGCACACCACTTCTACTGATAATCCCTTGGCCAGATGTCCATCATATAGCCACACTTAACTTGCAGGGAGATTTGGAAATTAGTCATTATTCTTGGCAGCAAGTACTCACCTAAAAACTGAGGGTTTTATTAGTATAAAAGAAGATGAGAATGGGTTTTGAAGGATTACTGGTAACATCTATCATATCATTTGCCTTCTATATATTAAATAGCTACAATTATTAAAATATACTCATACCTACTCTAGAACAAAATAACATAAATAGATCAAAATATAAAGCTCAAGGGCATGTAAGAATTGAGTATATGAGAAAAAGGAACAGCTGAAATTATAATCGTGGGTTGGAGAGAGACTTTTAAGTATGATATCAATGTCTGAAACAATGAAATACTGCTAGATTTGACTATATAAAAAGTTTTAGGGCTGACCCTGTGGCCTTGTGGTTAAGCTCAATGCATTCCACTTCAGCAGCCCAGGTTCAGTTCCTGGGTGCAGACCTATACCACTTGTCAGCAGCCATGCTGTGGTGACAACTCATTTACAACATAGAGGAAGATTGGCATGAACATTAGCTCAGGGCAAATATTCCTCAAGCAAAAAGAGGAGATTGGCAACAAATGTTAGCTCAGGGCGAATCTTCCCCAGCAAAAGAATAAAATAAAATACAAATTAATGCAAAATTTCTATACACAAAAAAAGATCATAGAATAAAATAAGACAAAACAAACAAAATCCAGAGGAAAAAACCTCCAACATATGGGATGGAATAAAAGCATACTACTTTTAATATTTAAAGAACTCTCAAAAATTAGTGATGGCAGACCTCCACTTCCACCTAAGATGGATGCCCACTCCCTTCCCTTTCCTCCTGTAGACATCATTGTTGGAGCTGGAGCAGCCATTTTGGACCAGAGGTAGAAACTATGGGCTGGGAATGGCAGAGTAACAAGAGGGAAGGAGCCAAGTTTTCAGATACTATAAGATGGAGTAAGAACTATTAGATTTACACTCCTACTTGAAACAACTAAAAACCTGGACAGATATATGAAACAACAGTTTTCAAGACATTGGACATCATGTAACAAAGGACATTGATCCCTGGAAGACAAGAAACAAACAAGGTAAGCCTTAAAATTGCCCCAGATTACTCCTTTGATAGACTTTCCAGGCTGTAAGCAGCATGGAAGGAAACCAGGTGAAGCCTAGGATTAAGGAGACAGAGATCAGAGACCAGGGAGACCAAGGAAGCTGTTCATAAGACTGAGGACCAAAGAAAAGAGAGATGCACAGAGATGTCCAGAGATCTGTGGAGGAATCCCTTCAAGTATTCAGCAGCGCACTGATGAGTGTATGTGTTTGAAAAAACTACCTGAGGCTGGAGAAAGAGCCACCCAAAAGGAGTCGAAGGAACATTACCCAGAGTTCACAGAGGCAATGGTGCCCATTCTTGCCAGCTAGACTGAAAAAAACTCATAATTCATGGAGCACAGAGTAGAGTTCTCCCAAGGGTCTTGTCTCAGTAGTGAGAAATAATGAGCCCTAGAAGAAATGATGCTCTGATCCCTCCTAACAAATCTTAAAGCAAGACCAAAAGGATCAAACTGTTTCCAGTTAACTACATCTCAAAACAAAGCTCAAGAATGTTCATAAGAATATAAAAATATTCAGCACCCAATGAGCTACAATTCAAAATATCTGGCAGCTAATAAAATTACTAGGTACGCAAAGAAGCAGAATAATATAACCCATGGTGTGGGGAAAAATAATCAATCAATCAAAACTGACCTAGAATTGATACAGATAAATGAATTAGAAGGCAAATTCATTAAAATGGTTATTATAACTGTATTCTGTATGTTCAAAAAGCCAGAGGAAAGACAGAATCTGTTAAGTGGAGACAAGCAAGATAATTTTAGAAAGTCAAAATTCTAGAGATGAAAACTAAAATGTCTGAGATGAAAAATACACTGAGTGGGATTAATGACAGATTAGACATTGCAGAAGAAAATATATCACAGAGACAGTATCCAAGATGAAAACTATAAACCCACCAATCTGAAGCTCAGTGAACCTCAAGCACAAGAAAGAAAATGACACCAAGACACACTAGAATAAAAACTACTTAAAACCAGTGAGAAAGAGAAAATCTTAAAAACAGACCTGACCCTCAGGGCACCACCCCAAAGGAGTCTGGCTCTTAGCCTGCCAGGCTAAAAGGTGATTCTGCTTGTGCCCCACGGGTGATAGGAAGCAGAGGGCATGAATGACTTTAGCCAAGTTTCCGAGAGACCTTTAAATAAACTAAATTCTCAGAACGGAGCATCTCATATAGTTCATCCTGCATAAGCATTGATGGATACATGCTCAATAAATAGCAGGCCTTTGATGTGGACCAATCTTGAGTTTAAATTTTGTCATAACACTAGATCCAGGATTGTACTTGGATAAGTGAATACTTCAATGACTTTTTAGATAATATTTTTTCATTTGCAGTTTCTGAACAGTCATTCAGAGGAGCCAGCGGCAAAAGTAGTAAACACAGACCGGGTGCAGAGTGTCTTGTGTTTCTCTATCCATTTGTTGTAAGTCCCCTCAAAGCACAAGCAATTTTCTTCCTTTCCCTTTTAAGAAGGATAATTGGGTTTGCTAGCATCTGGAATGGAATAGTTTTCTTTACCTCTGGTGATGCCAAAAAAAATAGATAGCAGATGCCCCCAAAGTCTCAGGTACTGCAATTAAAACCTCTCTCCAGGCCCAAAGCAGCCGCTGAATTGACTTTGGCCTGGACTTGGCTTCAGGACTTGGACCATGGATCCAGGATAGAGACCACACCCTCTGTCTGCAAGCAACTCCACCAGGCCCAGAAGAGGTAACACTGCCAGGTCTCTCCTACTTGAGGGCCACACCACCGTTCTACCCCCTGCCACTGCTCTCCTTCCTCAGCCTCCAGCCAAGCTGAAGGAAAAGAAAGAGCCACAGAAGGACCACCCCAGGAGTAAGAGCCACAGGCGCTACCATTCACATGCGTTGGAAAGGCCGCCTTGCTTTCTCCCCTGGTTAACTGCAGCGTCCCAAGAACAGCCTATAAACTCTTTTAGGAATATTTTCCCTTGGCCTTCAGTCTCTTGTAGGCCCCCTGGATTTCTGGTTGAGAACAGAGCCCCAAATCAAAGCACTAGCTGCTTCATCTTAATTTTTCATTCATTCATTCCTTCATCCATTCCTTCAAGAAATGTTTATTGAGCACTTACGATGAGTCAAGAATTCTATTGGGAATTCAAAGTGTGCAAAATCAGATATGCTCCCTTCTCTCATGGAGCTTATAGTCTAGTGCAAGAGAAATGCATGAATCTAACTTTTGCACAAAATAATGTAAAATGTCAACAGTGATGGGCACAATAGAAATGTGCATGGTGGTATGAGAAGGGTTGAACAAGTGTGAGTGGGGACAGGACCACTATTGGTGTTACGTGCTTGTTGCAAATGTGAGTATTTTACAATGGTTATTATGTTTATGGGGAAATCATGGCACAGCTGGTTCATCCAAAACCATGTAATTTTTAGCTGTGTCTTAACAGGATGGTATAATAAGAGATTTATAGTCAGAAGACCTGAGTATATGTTCCAGCTCTGCTATTTATTAGATATGTACTTACAGATAAGCTTTGAGCGCCTTTTTCCCTACGTAGAACATATAAATAACAGAACTCTCTGTTCCTCCTAAATTACAGATTTGTTGAAGAAATAAATAAGACAGCATACGTAAAACCATCTATAAGCTCTACAGAGTTACAGAAATATTCTTTTCTTTCAGTGGACATATTTTTAACAACATAGGATCATATGGTACATACCATTTTGCAATTTATGTTTTCACTTAACAATATAGGGTTAGCATAATATGTATCTAAAATGGTATCAATAATTTATTTTGGTCAGTCCTTTAAAATTTTGTTGTCTCATAGAAAGATGCATTTTTATCTTTACCAACGATGCTTATATCCCTTGGCTTTGTTAGTATCTAGGTACAAGAAGGACAACACATTGAAGGGATGAATTAGGGCTTTTCTCTTCCAGATTGGAGGATATCAGGACCAGCCCAGGGTCCTTGAAAATGAATCTGCTTTCCCTTTATTTGGCCCATAAAATCTGCATCCTTGGGGAAGGCCTGACTTTACTGTGTGGAAAGAAACCAAAGGAGGAGAGAATCAGGCTAAATGAGCCAGAGGGCTTTGAGACTCGGTGTCCCTTTGCAGCCTCGTTGCCTGCCAAGAGGGCAGGTGTGGAGACCCCTGGGGCCCTGGAGCAGCCTGAGACTCAGGAGAAGAGGTGCAGCAGCAGAGGGGAACATGAACACCATGCAGGTCCCAGCTGGGCAGTAAAATGGGTCAAACCAAGAGCACTGCACACTCGCAAATCAAAGGAAAATTCTCAGTGGAGAAGTCGTCAGGAGCAACTTGGATGCCAGCCAAAGGAAAAACACCGAGCATTATAGACTTCTATTAAACTCAGTCCACACAAGTCAGCAGATACATTCTCCCTAATGAGGAGATGGGGGTGGTGCTGCCTTGGTTCCTTCAGGATCAGCTCACTCATTCTAGCACATTTCACAGGGCGCCGGTGTCTCATCACATATGCCTTGCAGCACCAAGCGTAACAGCTTATATTTGTTGTGTGAATTTAATTGAATCAAACAACTAAGGTCAGAGAAAAGAAATCAATTAATAATTATCTTCTGAGCACGTGCTATGTGCATTGAACTCTGCTAGTTGTTTACAAGGTGTGACTATACAGCAAAGAGGCAGACTTCCTTGTGTAGTTGGTGGGAGCAGACCACTTACTTTACACTTTCATTTCATGCTTTATCCACACCAAGCTCATTTTTGTTGCAAGAGTTGGGGACCTCATTTGAAGACAAAATGCCCAAAAGTATCAAGAGCCCTCCTCGACCACCTTGGTCTTCGTTTCCCTTTTCAAGCGAAAGGTCTTTCTATAAACTGAGGCAGGCAGCTACATGGATTCAACAAGGATTCAAACCTGAGTGTGTTGCACCCCAGGGGTATACTGACTATCAGGAAGTCCATGCCACTAGAGAGTAGAGGACCCAGGAAGGAGGACCACTGAGTCATGTCCTTTGACCTGAGAGCTCCATCCAAGTACATCTGAGCACACAGAAACAGCAGTGCTCTAGCCCTCAGAAGGCGGAAGCCAGGCACCTTGGCTCTGACTTAGCGATGGGGCTGAGGGACCTGCCCATGTGTCTTCTGGGCTCTGGGGAGCACCTTCTAATGACCCACCTCTCATGACCCACTGCCTCCATCCGAAATTCCTCCTCCTTGAATATCTCTTTCTTAAGTATCCACAGGTTAGGAATATGTATAGCTGTGCCCCGGACGGTATTCCAACATCTGGAAACCAGCTACTGTGGCCAGAAGTGTATGATCTTCCGACTGGCCAGACTAATGGGTCACATGCCTATCCCTGGAACCAGAGACTGGTAAACAACACCCAATCCAACTGGAAGCTGTCACCAGAAGAACAGAAGGTGTGGAACACAGAAAGAGGAACTGAATGTTGGATGGACAAAAGCAACAAACGTCTACTACACTGATTGATGACTAAGATACGCATAGTCTCACTCCTCTCAGCCTGTAAGAAAGAAGGTAGCCCAGACCTAGAAACAGAAATAAAATGAGCAGAAGCAACAAGCTTCCTCACTGACTTCCAGTGGAAGATAATTTCATGCTCCCTTTCTTTTTTGACCACCTACACTAATAATCCCATTTATGTTTTTTCCTCAAATAATTGTGCAGATTCTGGGTTTAGGGCTTGGTGCAGAACATGTTTAGAATTGGTTCATTCAATCTGGGGGTACTGGGCATTTGTCATTTTTGGCTAGATTCTGTTTTCCACCGCTCTGCACCTCCACTTCACCCCCAGAGGCTAAGGCTGGGTGTCTAACCTTGGCTTGGCCCATAATACGCTCTTGCTGGGGCACTAGAGCATAGATAGAGGTGACATTGTGCTGTTGGGGGTAGGTGGCCATATCCAATTCACAGATCAGCAGTAGCATGCTTGGCATTGGGTAGTACTGTCCTCAGATTCAGGCAAATGGGACTCTATCCTAGGCCCCAGTTTAGGAGACACTGTCACTCCCCATGGTGCAAGGAACCTATGAGTCCGATGAGACATGCCCACTCTGAGCCTGAACTCCATCCCTACTTCTAGATTGCACTCCAAGTACCGAGCTCCCCAGAATTCTCTACCCAAATGACTCCAAGGTCGTTTCCACAACCTGTGTGGTCCTCTCCTCTATATCATCCCCCATAGAGGAGACCACTCACACTTCTAGACCCAAAGGGTGGTCAAGAGAGGGCTTTGCAGGAGATGTGGATGGTGCTTGTATCTTCAGGCTGAAGTAGTAAGAAAAGAGGGATGTGCTGGGGGATGGAGGACAGGAGCCAAGGGCTGAATTTTATCCCCTGGAATTCTAAGGAGTCAAAAATTCTAAGTTTGAACTTGATCTTTCTGCTGATTGTGAAAGTACATTTGTCGAGGAGGAGGATTTAACATGGCTTGTCTAACAGATTGTTCATTTGATTTATAACATTTATAATTCTTAAACATTTAGACATATGGTGCTGGGCCTCCATCTGTACTCTTGCCGCAGGTCCTGTAATTGTTAAGAAAAGGCCTTTGTTGCCAGAGTCAGGGCAACAGGCAAGTCCTCCCGAGATGGTTCCTGGGGCATGATTTTGCCCAGTCTCTACCTATGTAGTCCTCTGCAACCTGTCTTCTAAGCTTCATTCTCTCACCTTGACAGCAATTGCCTTCCAGAAACTTTCTTTTTGGCTTAAATAAGTCAGAGTCCATTTCTGTTGACTGTAACTAAGTACACCAAATGAAGAAAAAAAGCTTCAGTGGCCTGTGAATTAGTTGAATGGCATAGAACCAGATAAAGTGGACCCCCTCTGCTGCTAGCTGCCTCTACTTAGGATCCTTACTCTCCACTTATGAAAAATCTAGACTTTCTAGCTCCCACGTGATCCAGGGAGAGTGAGCTGCTCTCTATAATCACAGCCACAGTTACAGGCCCTCTGGGGATTGTAACCTGCACAGCTGTGAGTCTGGGAAATATTGTTCTGACTGTTTTCAGCCCAGGCCTTAAGCCTGAGTCACCTTTGGGACTATTATACAAAGGATCACTCTCCAATCACAGGTTGAGGCATCTCACCTCTGGGGATGTCTCAAAGGTGAAAAGTTGGAGAGACTTACATCCAGAAGAAAAAAACAACTTACAAGAGCATACCACATCTTGGCAGGGGCCCCTCCAACCCAGATTTCAACTAAGGTGTTAGGCTTTCCCCATCTTGTACCGTGATCCCAATGCATGAGGGATCTCAGTCTTATGACATTATAAACTATTCTAGAATTATACACTATACACACATACACACACACCGCATCATATGCACACAAACACACGTATATACTTTATTTATAGAGGGGGAAGGCAAAGACCATCAGGATACAGTTCATTGTCATCGTTGATTAGTGGTAAGATTACAGGTGATTTTTTTCTTTCTGCTTATTTGTATTTCCTACTTTTTCAACAATAAACAGAGTTTATTTGTGTAATTAAGACCCAACAAGCAGGAAAAAGAGAAAAGAGAAACTAGGAGGAAAAGTTCAAACCCTAAAAACTGAGAATTGAAGTTTATTAAGGCTCATGAGTTTCCTCTACTGATAAAGTCAGCCAAAATCTTATTAGTTTCATTTGTTGAGAACTTCAGAATTATAACAGACTCAAATTTGCCCTGGAATCACCTCCTTAATTATGGATTAATATTCCCCTCAAAAATATATTTGGTAAGCCTGTCTCTATTTTTGAGTCAATTGTGTTGGCTCGAGTGTCTTTCCATTCTGTGGAGTTTCATTGAGAATTCCTGGAACCACTATAAACACACATCAGTGGCTCTCCCAATGGAGAAGCCTTTTTGCCAGTTCTCACATAGAGGTTGGAAGCTGACTTGAAATTTGGACCTCATTTTTCCTTCCATTCAATCTTTAGGGACGTCCTCACATAGCTCTCAAGAGAGTTTTTTTCTTTTTCCGTACTTATTTCAAAGATTTTGTAATCATTTGACCAAAGCTAATACATTTATGATAGAAATGTATTATTTTATAAATTCTCAACCTAAATTTGCCTCATTGTATGCAGAGACAAAAACTTAGGATCCCAAATAAATTGGTATTTTGTACAAAAGGAAAATCTGAAATCAGTCTCTAATATTTGGAGCCTATAGAGTTCTCCATGTGGTACTTGTTAGAGGGAGAATGGAAAGCCCAGAAGAATAAGTATCTGCAGAGGGTGAGCAGAAAACAAGGCAAGTCATTTTTCACAGTTTCCTTTAAGCAGCAAGAGCTAGACACAGGAGGTATAGGAAGAGACTGTCGAGACCTTGCTTTTGACAGTCAGGCAGATCTGGATGCAAACCCCAATCCCACCATATGTGAGCCTTACGATCTTGAAGAAACTGCTTAATTTCTCTGTGCCCTGATTTCTTCATCTAAAAAAGGAATTCTAATAGTATCTGTTTAACAAGGTTCTTTTTCCTTGCTTACTTTTACATTTTTGTTTTGCTTTTTGAGGATTAACTATGATGTAGCATGTAGTGTACCAAGCACCGTGTCCAGAACATAGTTCTCAATAAACATTGGCCTTTCAAAGTCTGTCTGGGGAATATTTCCAGCAAACACGGAGTAAAAGGAACCAGATTTACCCTCCTGCTTGGACAACTTAAAACCAGGCAAAGTAGATGAAGAAAAACATTTCAAGACATTGGACATCAGTCAGTGAGGGACAATGATCCCTAAGAGATGAGAAACAAGTGAACTGAGCCCTTTAATTTCCTCAGCTTACTAACTGGAAAAAGTTTCCAGATCACAGAGCAGGGATGTGGGACCCAGGTACAGTCTGGCATATGTAATGTTATATATCCTTGTTACCTCGATAGAAAATTAATTAAATTTTAAAAACACAGTGAGATACTACCATTATACACCTAGAGTGGCTAGAATGAAAGAGACTGACCACATCAAGTGTTGATAAGAGTATGGAGCAAGTGGAACTCTTATCCACTGCTCAGGGAGTGTAAGATGGTATAACACTTTGGGAAATAGTTTAGTAGTTTCTTAAAATTTTAACCGTTCAGTGGTCATATGACCCAGACATTTCACTCCTAAGTATTTACCCAAGAGAAATGAAAGTACATGTTTATACAAAGACTTGTACACAAATGTTTATAGAAGTTTTATATGTAATAGTTCAAAACTAGAAGCAATTCAAATGTCCATCAATAAGTGAATGGACAAGCAAATTGTAGTCTATCCATAGAATGGAGTACTACTCGGCAATAAAAAGGAATGCGCTGCTGATACACACAATGGATGGATCTCAAAATAATCATACTGAGTAAAAGAGGCTAGAAAAAAAAGAGTACATGCTGTATGATTCCATTTATATAAAATTCTAGAAATTCAAATGCATTATGATGGGAGATAAACAGTTGTCTGGGGGTCTGGAGAGGGGTGTGATAGAGGGATAACAAAGGGGCGCGATGAAACTGGGGGTCTGTGGATGTGTTCATTATCTTGACTGTGATGATAGTCTCATGGGATGTACACGTGTCAAAAACTTAAACTTTAAATAACTGCATTTCGTAGTTAATTATATCTCAATAAAGATGTTTTTAAAATCTCAAGTCTATCTTTAAAAAAAGTTCTGTCTGGGAAATGGTGCCTGTGAAATTTATTTACTGTAGCATTATTTTTAATAGCAGAATATTGAAAATAAGCCATACCATTAATAAAGTTCTGGATAAATATGCTATGGTACATCCATACAATAGAATCTATGCAGCTATCAAAAAAAAAAAAAAAGAGTGAAGAACATCTCCGTGTATTGATAAAGAAGGATTTCCAGGATGCTCTGATAAAGGAAAAAGGGCAAGGCGCAGAATACTCTCCTGGAGCCCTGATTCTGAGCAGACATTCACACTCCATTCCATGAGTACCAAAAGGGGAAGGCTGGGGCCTCTGGAATACTGGGGGACTGTATTCAAGTGTTCATTTAAACATGCCAGTTGATTTTGGATCCTGACTTTGGTCCCCTGCAATTTAAATTAAAATTTTATTTTGGCATGTGTGTGTTTAAATGGTGGAGGTAAGCATCTGTATTCATATTTGCCCATATATGCACAAAGACATAAGGATACCAAAAAATGGAAAACTGTGGAAGAGAAATGGGCAGGTGAGGGAACAAGTACCCTGGGGTGCTTTTTAAAATTAAATTGAAAATCTGTATCAGAATCTTTCTTAATCTTTAAAAAAAAGTTGAAAAATCTGCCTAGGGGCTGAAGGAAGGGAAAATTTCTGCTGATAACTCTGAAAAGGTATATTTATTCAGGAAGCTGGAACTAAGACCTCACAGCTTCCTCAAGCAACAACAAAAAAGTAAGTAAAATAGCTAAACTTCAAAGATAGAGTCTTTTTTTACTTTCCCCCCTGGTTTTTTAGACCTCTTGCTGAATTTCACAAGCTTATTTCAGTTCCAGTTTTCCTATATATCCTGCTGAATTTTTAGTCTTGTAATACCTTCATAATATGGATTAAAACTGTCAATAACTTCATAAAGTGTATTAAAATTCTTTTTGTTGGTGTTTTCCTAACAGATAATGATCAGCTATACAAGACATTTACTGTTCTCTTTCTCTGCTTTTCTCTCATCTCAGCCCTGTCCTTTTTTCTTTTAAACCAAATATTAAACAGTGAATGTCAAAAATCACTGGTGGACAAATAAGGAAATAAAAGAATTGTTATTTTTTCAAACAACAATTGTTTAGTGCCAGAATCCATGTGAAAATGAGTGCTTGAACTTATTAAGTGAAAAAAAGAAAGGGTATTGAAAGCATCACACACACAAAAAAAGGAATTATTAAATCTCATTTATAGTACAATGAAATCTACACAATCCAGCTGAAAAACATTTGCCCATGGTTGGCTGCCTCATTGCGAGCAGATGGTGCCTTCAAAGAATGTTAAATGACAATGGATGAAGAGCTTTCTACATATAATTTAAATATATGTGTGTGTGTGTGTGTGTGTGTGTATGCATCTTTATACTTATATTTATATATTACCCAATGGTCCAGTGGCATAGATCCATTTTTATCTGAGATTCAGTTTCTTCTGGATTGCCTTGATCTGTCTAATAAGTTTCAAGTAATTGTGACCTTCACCATAACCCAAAGCTGAATGGATTTGGCAAGAAATAAATAAAACTTTGCTTTTTCTCTTCAACCACTCATCAAGGTTATTATTTGCTATTTGTTTGGTTCTTTATTCCTCCAGCTCAAAGTCTGTTTTATTGGAAAGACATGAATGATGTACAGAAATTTAAGCCAGGATTATCTCCTGGCAATCAGCAACCAAAAGTGAATACTAAATTCGCCAGTTGTTGATGCCTTAAAGAGCATTTGGGGAAAAGAGCCTTTCTTTGTCTTACTTCATTTGCAATGGAAAATTAAAAAGTGGACTCTGGAAGAATCATCTTCTATTGACACTTATGTTTTTATTTTCTTTCTGACTCTAGTGAAGATTGCTACATTTCATCTGAGATGGCTAATACACTGAGCTTTGTAAAGGGACAATTCTGAATTTGTTTTCTTGAATGAATTTATTCTTCATAAATAATCCCCATTTTTATTTTAAGAAAACAAAATTTCATTTTCCAGATGTCAGAAATTGTATCACTTATTTTGTACATGGATTCTTCCTAAAACCTTCTATTTCCTATAACTTAGTTCCAGAGCCAGCTTCACAGGTGTGTGCCTTGTGCATCACTTCGGCGCCCTATTCTGAAGGGCCCAAAGCTTGGTTTGAAGGGCCCAATGCTCTGCTGTTACCATCTTAAAATTCTTAGTAATTATTGAACAACAGACCCCACATTTACACTTTGTACTGGGCCCCCCAAATTATATAGTGGGTCCTACTCAGTTCATGTAATCAATCATCAAAGTTCTAGTGAAAAAGTATCATGGGCCTTATGAAGTGCGATAATAACAGAGAACACTTGGTGAGCATTATGTGCTGTTCTAAGAACTTTATAGGTATTAACTCATTTGAGCCTTGAGAAAACCACTACAAGGTATGTGTTATCATTTGTCTCATTTTACAGATGGGGAAATTGAAACACAGACATTAATGAAATTAATCACTCACTCAGTTAATTGAGGGGCCAGAATTAGCTCCCAGACAGCCTGACTCCAGAGCCTGCTATGTTAACAGTGGTAAGAGCATTTAAAGAAAACTTCAGAATCACCTGGCTTCCATAACACAGTCTCTACCCCCAGTCTCTACTTGTAAAGCCAATCTTGTTTTGTGCCTTTATTTCCCCTGTTCCTCCCCCCACCCCCTGTAGTTTCAGACTTTATCTGGGTAACCAGTATATTGTGGATGTTTTATTTAGCAGAATTTATAGGATGCCCTCATTTCTTTGAAGTATTCCTCTGCAGTATATCCAAGACCAAAGGATCACATTTTAAGTCTTCTGGCAACATCCACATTACCTTCAGTGCATCTGGGACGTTTAAAGTTGATTTCCTAATTCATGTATTTGCTAACCCAGGAGACATTCTTACTTTTTACTTCTTATTTAAGGTGAGCTCAGTTCTTTGGCTGAACTAAAAATGCATTTTGCTCCATAAAACTTGCTCCAGCAGACTTCTAATTAGTTTGCCTTCTGTCAGCAATGGGGAAACCAGCTTCTGGACACTAATATTTTTCAGGCAGGGAAGGTAATAAAATCTGGCAGTCGGCATCTATGAATAAAAACAAAGAAAGCAGAAAGGAATTCCCATTTTGTAAGACATGGTAATAACTCAAGGTCAAAATGTCTATGCGGTGAGTTATTTAAAAGTATTTTTAAACAAAGAAAGGAAGGTGTACCATAAATACCTCATTGGAGGGGGAAGATGACTGAAAGTGATAGAAAAGATCGCCAACATAGACCCAGCAAAGACAGTGAGAAGAGTTTAGCCTGGTGGCTATGAGCTCTCTAGCCTGAAGACCGGGCTTTAAATCCTGGCTCTAGCACCTACTAGATAGTGAAATCTTAGGCAAGGTTTCTCATATGTAAAATGGACACCTACTATGTACCAAGTGTTGTGCTAGATTCTGTATTAGAGAAGTATCTGAAAAAACAACAACAGGGTGCCTGCTTTCCAGGCATTTATGGTCTAGTGGGATCCTAGAATGGGATGCCACTATTGCACATATGTACAATGAGTGAAGAAGACATGCAGTGGGTCTATCACTCCATAGCCCACCTCCCTGAGGAGCTGGTTGTGACCCTTAACCAAAGGCTAAGAGAATGATCTGCACTGGGATGTCCATTTCTGCCTTCTGAGATCTTACTTCCAATGACTGAACTCACTCTTTGTTTAGACACTCATCAGAAAGAAAGTCTCAGCTTCTTTCGAATATGTTCTATGTAATATCGACTATGGCTTTATGATGCTGCAACTCACTGTGCCCTTAACCTGCGCATGATTGTGTCTGAGTTCCCTCTGCAGGGAGCAGCTCCAGCATCTTGTAGATATGGGAAGGTGACTTTGTTGGCAAGAATCACTCTCATCTACTGAGAGTCCAAGCTAAAAACGATGCTGAATTGTGAAAACAGGTACCACTTCCAGTCGATGCCATGAAACATCCCCCTATATACACACACTACCCCCTAGCAACTGTATATTTGATACATTATTTTATCACTTTATGCCCAACATCAGGCAGAGGTATACGCCCCAGAAATTGAAGGTGTTCCACAAACACATGAAGCCTCAGGGAGACATCTCCCTGAAGCAGCAATTCACTCAAAAATCTGAAAAGGAAACATATATTTGGCATTTTTATATTCTCATGTATACAAATCTAGATTATCAAAATCTAACATCAAGAGATGTCCAGTGTTGGTTCTCTTTAATTCAACCCGGTTCCCCAGACCAGCAGGACAAGTAGAAATCACTCTGGGATTCTTAGGAGAAAGCTGGAGCTCTCAAAGTTTCACGCTTGTAAAAGAATGCTTTCAGCCACCTTTCCAGGCTGGGCAGACGTGATATGGTAGGAGTGTGTGTTAATTTTCTCTTATGTTATTAGATGTCTCTGTGAAAAGTATGAGAAAAGTGCTGATCCAGGTTAACACACCTGTGCACTTTGGGTATTATTGACTCTTGCAACACAAGAGGTTAAAAACTAGAATTTTCAATCTACAGGAAACCTTTGAAACCATCTCATCTAGGGATCTGCAGATGGAAATTAAGAGCTATGGAGGAGAGTGAGGTGAGACCAACAGGGAACAGCTTGGTCTCCCTGCACTTCAGTCCCTCTGCCAGCGTCCCTTTCTCCCATCAACCACATCAATAGGATCCACTTTGATCCGATTTCTATTTGTCTAGGACTTCCAAGTAAGATTTCGTTTAAGGCAAAGTCGCTAAGAAAAAAAGTGTTTGAAAGTAGCCAATCTGATCCAACCCTATTATTTTTTTTTAAGTAATTACCAAAGTCACATTATGCCCCCAACTCAGTCCCACCCACCCCAACTTGAAGCCACTAGAGCCAGAGCAAGCTCCGCTTTGGAGCGGCCAGGTAGGTTTCATTTCATTTATGTAGCCGTCACCAGCATTCTTGGACCAAATTGAGTAAATTTAAGAAAGTGTTGCTTCCTGTTCATTTGTTGCAATTAGTGTATAATTTTCCAGATTTGGAGAAAGGTAGGTGCAGCCCTTTGTTCCTTTAAGCAGCAGTCAACACCTTCCCCCTCTCCCATGCTCCAGCCCCCTCAGAGCCTAGACTCTGAAAGGATGTGATAAACTGCGTTCCTTAAACTCCAGTCGTTCATATACCATTTTTACTATTTTCGTTATGTCTGTATATCAATTACTAAATATTTACTTAATACTTTCCTTTAAATCACCTCATGTTCTAATGTTAGCCATGCCCTAGGCAATAATATTCATTGAATCATGTGTGTCTTTTTACTAACGCACCTTAAAATTAACACAAAATCATTAAAATGAGAAATTTTGCATCTGGGCCAAATCATCTCATGTAACGTTTTTTGGAAAACACTGATCTAATTCAGTTATTCAGCAAATAGTTACTGAATGCATGCTCTCTGCCAGACACTGTGCTAGCTGTTAGATATGCAAAAATTAGTAAGAGGCTGTGGTGAGTTTGTTTTTCTAGCTAAAGTGATGTAAGTGGTGCTGGGCCCCAGGTGCCTAAAAGGGTTCATTTGTTCCCACTTTATTGCCAGACGAAAACATATGTCTTTGAGAGAATTCATTTCAGTGTTGTGTGTGTGTGTGGTTTGGGGGGGTTTTTTGACCAAGGCATGTTACCACCGTTCACAGCAAAGAGCCATTGGCATTGGATGCTCCTGCCTGAAATGGGAAGAGGTTACACTCCCTGAAAGCACGTCTGTGAAGAAAAGGAATGCCCTAACCTCCATGAGACAGGAACATAAGTCGCTGTTGTGGACTGAATGTATCCCCCCAAAATTCGCAGGTTGAAATCTTAACCCCAAATGTGATGATATGAGGAGGTGAGGGCTTTGGGAAGTGACTAGGTCATGAGAGTGGAGCCCTCATGAATGGAATTAGTCTCCTGATGAAAGAGACCCCAGAGAGCGCTCTCACTCTTTCCACTATGTGAGGACACGGCGAGAAGATGGCTATCCATGAACCAGGAAGCAAAGCAGGCCCTCACCAGACATGGAATCTTCTAGCACCATGATCTTGGACTTCGGAGCTACAGAACTATGAGAAATAAATGTTTGTTGTTTAAGCTTGTCTGTTGTAGCAGCCCGAAGAGACTAAGACAGTGGCTAAAACTCCTCCCACTAGCTCCACTTTGATGTACAAAAGCATTTACCAAACTGTTTAAAATGTTAGGCAAAATAATAATAATAATAATGATAACAATTACAAGTTATCATTATTATTATTCTTAAAAAGATTCCCTGGGCAAACAAGGGGAAACATTGGACTATAAAAAATTAAACGTGTTCCAGTGCTGGACCCGTGGCTGAGCGGTTAAGTTCGCATGCTCTGCTGCGGCAGCCTAGGGTTTCACTGATTCGGATCCTGGGTGTGAACATGGCTCGGCTTGTTAGGCCATGCTGAGGTGGTGTCCCACATGCCACAACTAGAAGGACTCACAACTAAAATATATAACTATGTACTGGAGGGATTTGGGGAGAAAAAGCAGAAAGAAAAAAAAAGATTGGCAACAATTGTTAGCTCTGGTGCCAATCTTTAAAAAAAATAATAAACTAAATGTGTTCCTTTACTGGGAAACTTCTCAGAGCTTTTATTTGCTAACATGTATTGCAGTTTTCTGAGAGAGCAATACGATTCACATTGTTTCTCGAAATTATCTGAGAATCATTTATATTGAGAATCATTTCCTTGAACTTGAATTCCATGGAATATGCTTTGGAAAATATTATTCTAGAAACATCCTGCAGTGTAATATCAGCCAAGATTGAAAGACTCGAGAGGAGAGAGGCAGCAACTTTGGCACTTGTTCCTTTGCCCTGGCTCCTGGCTAGCAGAAAACCTTCCTACTGTTGGCTCCTGAGTATTGGAAAAAGGAAACTTCATTGAAAGTTAACACCTCCCTGGCAGAATTTAAGAAATGGGATACGATAAGAGAAATGCTGGCATATACAGCACATCCAGAGCCCCCCAGGACATAGAAGGAGCTTCCGCTCACTCAGTGGAGTCTCCCACAGACTGAGGTCAAAAGAGGGCAGACACATGGCTGTGGGCTACACACCAGGTCAGTGGTAGATGCAACACTCACCTTTAGCAGCTAATGGTATTTGGAGTTCTTCCCTTGGAACATTTGAAGGACTGAGTCAATGAAGATGATTCTAAATATTTTCTTAGGGCTAAGACTATAAATTCAACTACAAAACTGGAAAATTTTCAACCCTATTTCTCCATAATGTGGGTGTTTGGGGTTTTTAAAAATATTTTTCCAGTAAATTGCACGCTGCTGGTCCACAGAAATAAACAGCTGCCCAAGGGCAGATGGTGAAAACCGTGGTCTTCAGTGCATAAGTTGTAAGAACATTTCTCCCTCAGACGTCACTGAATTTCTGCAGCCAAGCTAAGCACAACATGTGTGCCATATTTACTCCCAGGGCAGCTCTTACTCTTATTCCCATCAGCAAAGATTGTGAGTCATGTTTGGGTGTCTTGGGGCTTTGCAAATTGTGGTAAATAGAGTCAAATTTTCTTTTTCCAATGTAATTGATCAACAAAAATCATTACTCTGGATAACACAAAATTAGAGTTGTTGACATGTGCTCACGGGGCATGTGATAGATTTATAGGCCCCTTTCACAAGATCTCCCATATTTTAAGGTCTGTGTTTTTCTGGTGTAGGCTTGAGTGCCAACTTGAGTGATTTTTGTATTCTCTTGGTCTCTCTGGATTAAAATCCTATGCTCTGGTCAATTTCAACTTTCCAGTCCAAGCTTCCAACTAGATAAAAGAAAATGTGCTAGTGATATGGTCACCACATCTGGAAAAAGGGCCTAAGGGCCATGAATGAGGAGTGACCTCACAGGGATGGGTAAGACGAAGACCTCCATTATCATCACTTTGGTAGATTGTCTGGAAAACAAAATAATTTCAATTATTCTTCTCCCTGCATCGATGCCGTTTGCAATGTGATGTTGTAGCTCCACCGTCAAGACATGCAGCCTGTTTCCCCAGTCCTTGGATCTTGGCTGGACTTGTAACTTGCTTTGGCCAATAGAATATAGAAGTGACAGTGAACGAGACCTTGCACACTTCCCCTCTCCTTGGCCCTTGCATCCACCACGTGAACAACCTGGGCTAGCCTGTTGGAGAATAAAAGAACACGTGGCTCGTGCTCAGTCAGTCCTATTGTACCAGCTGTGACCCCAAATGGTACCTGTGGTACATGTGGTACCTGGTCCAAGAGCTCCATGTGACAAAGTCTAGCCAAGATGAGCTTGTTTATCTTCAGCCGACTATAGAAGCCTGAGCAAGCCCAGCTGAGATTAGCCAACCCTGGCCCACATCATCAGAACCACCCAGCTGCCCCATTGACTTGTGAGCAATAATATGTAGTTGTTGTCTTAAACCACGAAGGTTTGGGGTGGCTTGATATGCAGCAATAACTAACTGATACAAGCATAATCACCATAGTCATCTCCATCACCAATAACCATCATTCATTTTAACATTTTTTTCCGTATACCCTCTCACCTGACCCCAAGTTTCCCCTATTATTAACACCTTGCATTAATGTGGTGCATTTGTTATAAGTGAGTTTATACTGATCCAGTATTAATAACTAAAGTTCACAGTTATATTCGGGTTGACTGTATTGTACATTCTAAGGGTTTTGGTGAATGTATGATGGCATGCATCCACTGTTATGGTATCATACAGAGCAATTTCATGGCTTTAAAACTCCCTTGTGTTCTACCTATTCATCCCTCCTTCCCTCCTGCCGAACCTCTGGAGACCACTGACATTTTTACCGTCTCCATAGTTTTGCCTTTTCCAGAATGACATGTTGCTGGAATCATACAGCACGTAGCCTTTTCTGATTGGCTCATTTCAACATTTTCCATTTGTCTAGCACTGTGCTACTTTCCCTAAATTATCTCATTTAACCCTATAGGCTGCTATTATTATATTTAGTTTACAGATGAGAGAACTGAACTCAGAGAAGATAAGTTAATTGGCCCAAGGACACACAGCTAATAAGTGCTGAGACTTGAGAAACTCAGGCCTTTCTGACTTTAGAGCCAGAACCCTTCACCACCACAGGAAAAGTTGCAACATGGCAACTCGGAGGCCACTGTCAGCCTACAGCTTTATTTCATTTGGCTCACCTATTGTTTTAAACACCGGAAAATTTCACCTTTTCTTTTAAAAATTGTAAAGTGTGCCCACTGTAGGCCTGCATTCTCACACAGCGATGGTCTTAGTCAGCAGTCAGCTCAGGCTGCTATAACGAAATGCCATCTCCTGGGTGGTTTAAACAGCAGACATTTGTCTCCCACAGTTCTGGAGGCTGGAAGTCCAAGATCAAGGGGCCAGCAGATTCGGTTTTTATTGAGAGCTTTCATCCTGGCTTGCAGATGGCCGGCCACCTTCTCACTGGTCCTCACATGGCCAAGAGAGGGAGCTCTGGTCTCTTCTCCTCTTCTTATAAGGACACTAATCACATTTGGGGGCCTCACTCTCAGGACCTCATCTAAAAGTAATCGCCTCCTGAAGGCCCCACCTCCAAATATCATCTCATTGGAGGTTAGAGCTTCAACAAATGACTTGGGAGGAGACACAAACATTCAGTCCCCACCAGCAATGGCTTGCTAAACCCAACAGCTGCCCCATTGGGGCATGGAATTTTACTTCTTCTCCAGGGTCTTCCCACTCCCCATGGCATTGGACCTGGTCCTATTCACTTGTTTACGTTATTTCTCTGGCCCAGTACTATTTGAGTTTTCACTGTACTCTCCCCCAGAGATGCCATTGGCCCTGGCTGGGAGTCTTGCAGGGCAAAAATAAAGTTCAGCAGTAAATACAAAGCAGCTTGTCTGGGTCTTGAAATAAAACAGTGACTGAAATATCTTGCTGCCTCCAGACAGTCCTGCACACATGGAAAGTCCTCATCTGGAGCATGGAAAACTTTAAATTAAATAATTGATAAGCTAGACTTTATTAAAATTAAAAACTTCTACACTGTGAAAGATAATATCAAAGGAATGAGAAGCCAAGCCACAGACTGGGAGAAAATATTTCCAAAGACACATCTGGGAAAGGACTGTTATCCAAAATATATGAAGGACTCTTAACACTGAAGAATAAGAAGACAAACAACTCAATTTATAAAATGGGGCAAAGACCTTAACAGACCCCTCACCAAAGAAGATATACAGATGGCAAATGAGCACGTGAAAAGATGCTCCACATCATAAATTATCATGGAAATGCAAATTAAAACAACAATGAGATATCACTACACACCTATCAGAATGGCTGAAATCCAGAACACTGACAACACCAAATGCTGGTGAGGATGTGGAGCAACGGGAACTCTCATTCACTGCTGCTGGGAATGCAAATTAGTACAGCCACTTTGGAAGACAGTTTGGTGATTTCTTACAGAACTAAACACACTCTTACCACATGATATGGCAATTGTGCTCCTTGGTATTTACCTAAAGGAGTTGAAAATTTACGTCCACACAAAAATCTGCACATGGATGTTTATAGCAGCTTTATTCAAAATTGCCAAAACTTAGAAAAAACCAAGATGTACTCAGTAGGGAAATGGATAAATAAACTGTGGTACATACAGATAATGGATTATTACTCAATGCTTAAAAGAAATGAGCTATGAAGCCATGAAAAGATATAGAGGAAACTTAAATGCATATGACTAAGTGAAAGAAACCAATCGAAAAAGGCTACCTACTGTATGATTCTAACCATATGACATTCTGGAAAAGACAAAACTCTGAAAATAATAAAAAGATGAGTGGTTGCCAAGGGTAGGAGATGGAAAGATGAATAGGCAAGGCACAGAGGATTTTTAGGGGAGTGAAAATATTCCGTATGATGTTATAAGGATGGCTATATGTCATTATACATTTGTCCAAACATATAGAATGTACAACAGTAAGAGTGAACTCTAAGGTAAACTATGGACTTTGGGTGATTATGATATGTCAGTGTAGCTTCATCCTTGGTAAAAAATGTACCATTCTGGTGAGTGATACTGATAATGGGGGAGGCTATGCCTGTGTGGGGATAGGGAGTATATGGGAAATCTCTGTACCTCCCTCTCAATTTTGCTGTAAATCTAAATCTGCTCTAAAAAAATAGTCTTAAAAAATAATTTTTTAAATATAAATAAATAAAGAGAAACTTAAACTAGGCAGGCCACCAGCTTGATGCTTTTTGGCCTGAAAACTGCTTCCAAACAGGTGTGGGTTCGTAGGGGCATCTTTACTCTAACCATCAACAGGACCACCAGGACACCTTGACTCTGACCTAATGATGGGGCCAAGGGGCCCGCATGGCCAAGCTCTGGTCTCTGAGTAGCTCACCTCATAATGAGCCATCTACCTCTCCTAAGCCATTCCCTGCAGTAAAAGTATTTTCTTGTTAAAAACCTCTTGGGAAGTAATTTTCTTAGCTTTGCTTCAGAACATACTCCAGTATTCAAGGGTTGCATCACTTTCATCACTTCCGCTGCCTTTTCTAGTATTCAGTGGTCAAGTCGATTGTACTCAGGCTTCCTGGGATAATGACCCATCAGTCTCTAATTGCTGTTGGTTTTGAAAAAGGGAATGTTAATTGGCTTCATTCCTGGTTCCTTAGGAATGGCTATTATCTGTGACCTCTTTTAGGTACACTCGAAAAAAGAAATGCTTTTAACAATCCTCAGCTGCCTTGTAGGAGGATGGTCTAGCTAAAGAAATGACGCTTTCACTCAGCCAAACACCTTCATGGATTCAGACCTGGATTCTGGGTTCTGGATAGAGCTGAAGAGGACTGAGCTAGGCGAGCATGGAGTCCCTAGGAGCAATTCAGGAGATGTGTGTGTGAAGGAGAAAGAAAGAAAATCGATAGAGAAGAAGAGCTAGCAAAGTGGCAAGAAGCCTGAGGCGGAGATTGTGAGAGACACTGGTGCTGAGAAGTGACTTAAAACAACATCTAAGAACTAGTGTTGGCAAGGATGTGGAGAAATTGGAAAACTTGCACACTGCTGGTGGGAACATTGAATGGTGTAGCCACTGTGGAAAATAATATGGAGGTACTCAGAAAATTGAAAATAAAACTACCATATGATCCAGCGATCCCACTTTTGGATGTGTATCCCAAAGAGTTGAAATCAGGATCTCGAAGAGATGTCTACACTCCCATGTTCGTTGCTGTATTACTCACAATAACCAAGATATGGAGACAACCCAAAGATCTATAGACAGATGAATGGATAAAGAAAATGTGGTATATACATGCAATGGAATATTATTCAGCCTTAAAGGAAAGAAGAAAATCTCACCATTTGCAACAACATGGATGAACCTAGAGGACATTATGCTAAGTGAAATAAACCAGTCACAGGACAAATACTGTGTGATACCACTTGTATAAGGTATCTAAAAATTGTCAAACTCATAGAAGCAGAAAATACAGTGGTAGTTGCCATAGGCTGGGGGAGGAGGAAATGGAGAAGTGTTTCTCAATGGGTATAAAGTTTCTGTTACGCAAGTTGAATACTTTCTAGAGATCTGCTATACAACATAGTACCTATAGTTAACAATACAGTATTGTGCACTTTAAAATATGTTAATAGAATAGATCTCATGTTAAGTGTTCTTACCAAAAATACACAAAAGAACACAAGGAAATTTTTGGAGGTGATGGATATGTTTAATACCTTGGTTGTGGTGATGATATCACGGGTGTATGCATATGTCCAAATCCATCAAGATGTATACACTAAATGTGTGCAATTTCTTGTATACCAATTATACCTCAGTAAAGTTAAAAAATAATAAAACTGTTTAACATATAATTTAACGCTGATTTCTGTGCAGTGTAGTGGTATGAATCTCCCCCACACTAATCCACAGATCTTTAGTAAAAGTTCTACTATAGTCCACAGTTGTGTATTCACAATTGTTTTGGGGAGAGAGATCAAGAGGACCCTAAGTTTGGAGTTATATGGAGCAGAGAAAACTGAAACAGCACTAACATATAGAATGCAAAACAAGACTTCTGAGGACACAGGAAATCAGAGCCAGAGGTGACAATGAATTTCAGAATCTTGAGTGGACATTGAACTTTATTTAAGTTCTTTATTTGGGGACCTCTCTAGATCATAAGGGTCCAGGAGACCCCAAATGATATCCAAGTTACACAGTTATTGTGTTTAATCAAGAACTTCCCACTGAAATCTCCCAGCTGGTTCCATTCACCCTGCCCCGGGCAAATGCAAACCACAGGTATTTGACCCTAGTTGGGGGACAGGATGTCCAGACAGAGTAAATGTGTGGGCTGTGATGCATGTGTTTTCCCAACAGCCTCTGCAATTAGAGAAGTTTGTAACTGAAGATTTGCATAAGTGGTTGTTTGAGAGAAGATGGAATCTGTTTGAGGTTTCCAGATGAGGTATGAATAACATAAATACTGAACTTGCATCAATCTTTGACTTTTAAAAGTGTGTCTTCAGAGTGCAGGACATTTTGCCATCTTGACCTGATGGAAATTTTGATCTCAAGCTCTTGACACTAAGGACAATTTCACTATACGTTTTAATCAGAATGGTATCAATATTGATGAATTTTCATAAAATTTTCATTTTTCAGAGAAATTATAACTAAGCCAGCAAGTCAGTTAGGAATTATATTCAGCTGTGAGTTAACTGAGACCTGATAAAAAATAGTATATTGGTCACACAATAATAATAAGAATAAACTCTTATGTTAAAGAAGTCTGAAGATAGGCTCTCCAGGGTTGATAATATGATTCCATGAATTTACCATCCTGCTCCTCCATCCTCAGCCTGTGACTTCTATCTTTAAGGGCCCATGTGAGTCTGAAGGCTGCTGGAAATCCAGCCACAACAGGAGGAAAAAGGAAAAGGAAGAACGTGTTTTCTCTTCTTAACAGCCTCCTCAGAAATCCCACCCACCAGCTCTGCTTATACACCATTGGCCAGATCACAGACACATGGCTAAACCTAACAGCAAGGAAGACTGGGAAATGTAGTTTTCAGCAGGACTCCTTGCCCTGGGTGCCCCTGAGAAAGTGGAGAAAACAGATTTGAAAGGCAACCTTCAATCTAAGCACACCACTTTCATTTCTTGATTAATTTTCTATTTGGCACGGTTCGAAACTACTATTTTTTTCCTTGTTTTTTATTTTACTGATATTATCTAATTAGTATTAATTCCTTTTTATTTAAAATTTACAAAGAAGATTTCATTCATTCTTATACTTTAGTCCATATCGAATTTTACCAACATAAGTTCTATTACTTGCCATTGTGAGATTTCTTTGGTGTACATTATTTCTACCAAAGTTACATTTTTAGTATCAAATATTGCACTAGTAAATTATCTCAAAAAATTGTATTCTACCCCTATTGATCTTGCAGAAAGAGTAAAAATAATATTTCACATGACTTGGAACTTCAAACAGGCCAGAGTGTACAAAATTAACATAAAAATTCTCACCTCTATTGCTCTCCTCAGAGGTAACCACTATTAAACATTGCTTGTGTGTCCTTCCATAAAAAGCTTAGCTAGTCTGGGAGAAAATAGAGAGTACTTTGGTAACAGAGAACCTTAGAGAAGGAGAGAGAAGACTACAGGAGGGACCCACAGAAGGAGTTTGACACAAGGGAGCCCAAGCAGACAGGTGGGGAAGTAAACAGAAAAGCTGCCCCATCAGGAAGGGTTATGAGGTGAGGCCGGTGAGACAATGGTTGGGGAGACCAAAGGTCAGATGTGTGCCTGTCTCCCTCCTCCTGACTGGGGAGAAGGTGCAGTGGCCAAGTGAGGTGGAACTCTTGTCTTATGGGCTGTTTGGGACCAGCTAGAGAGTGCTGTGGAAGGTGACCCTGGTGCCTGGAAGACAACAGCTTGGAATGCTCAGGCAAAGAGAGGATTCAGTTTGACCTCCTGCGCCACCTTACTTTCCAATGTTTCATGAATGCTGGGTTGAAACAAGCTGGCCTGTACGGTGCCTGCTTTCGTGGGGGAAACAAGTATACCCACAGCCACTACTATAAATTAGACAGCCTGGACCAGGAACTGGATGGACACAGGGCAAGGACTCTCAAAAGAGGATGGGGAGGAAGGCAGGAAAAAACCTCTAGACCCTGATCTGTCTGAGAAAGACTAGATCACACATGTAGAACCCACAAATATCAGCAGAGATGCCAGCAGAGCATTCAAGGACAGGGCTAGGCCAGTTATAACTCCGAGGGCACAAGCTCTGCCTACCAAAAGTCCAGCACTAGGTCACAGACCCCTTTCCTACAAGACCATGAGGTAGTGGAAGCCCGTCCCCCACGTACTTGGACACCATCTTGGTAAAGAATAGGAGAAAGAAGGAAGAAATCTGAAATACTAGGAAATTACTCCCTGAGACACTGGATTAAACATGAATAACCTTAAATCATGAAATCAGACCAAGTTTTAAATCAGATTGGCTAAATCATTTCCCACTGAGCCCGCCCCCCGACTCCCCAAAGGAATTGAGGACGAGAGGAGTTCTTGAGGCAGAGCTTATCAGTTATATATAAATATGAGAATTTTGTTCATATATTGGATTAAGGAGAGGCCATTTGTGACTTCACCAGAATTGCTAAACCCTTTAATAACTAAGGGTAGAAATGTTCTGCTTCCTTCTATAACTAGTCTCATGCGAGTCTCACTTGAGGTAGGTCTGGAGATGTTATTACCTCCATTACACGAATAACAAAAGATAAAGGATGTGGGTCATAAACTAGGAAGTGGCAAGACTGGAGGAAATGATCCAATTTCTCCAGCTAGTTCTCTTTCCACTGAGCAAATGAGCATGAAAGGCTCCAGATTCGCCACCAAAGACTGGAAAGACAGCTTTTCCAGGACAATGGACACATCGTGGGCACTGCTTCTAGACATACTGAGGTTTCTCACTCCAGTTAAATAGCACGTCTTTGGACAGAGAAGGCCCCACACACCAAGGTCTGGAACAAACAACCCAACTGCCTTCTGTCTCAGTGTTCTGTTCTCCCCAAGCATCCACAAAACCCTGTTAGAGCTCCAGACGCCATTTCTCATTTCATTTTGTGCCAAGGACAATCTATTTGCAGCTTTCCCAACTCCCACAAGCCCTCACTATAGCCCTGTTGATCGGATTTAATTAAAATCAAGTCTTGAAAAAACTCACATACAGGACTTGACTTGTAACAACGTCCATTGTTTTTCCTCGCTAACTTACAGGAAAACCCTACATAAACTCGTGAACCCAACTAACTGCAGACACAACCATATGACCATCCAAAAATTCACTTCTCATTTCCTAAAATAGTTACATAGCCAGGTTCAGGTCCACAGGAAGCCCCAAGATCTCATACAACTTTTCCAGGTTCCAAAGATTTGAGCTGTGTTCCCTTTAAGATGGACGGGAAATCTAGCATTGAAATGACGTTTCTAAATCAGATTCTCTCAGTCTGTGGGCTCCAGCTGCTCAAGTTTCATGAGGATGACTTCTCAGGGCCTTCAGATCTTATTTCACATCAGCCTAAGTCTGGTCTTGATTAAAGTTGCAGGGAAGAAAGCATATGGCAGTCAGAGATGCAGACGTGGGGTAATAAGCCCCTGCAGGTTCACACCGAAGAAAGTCAGAGCCCATAAACTGTCTGCCATGAGCTGAAGCCGGGCTCCAAATGAAACACGAGCTTGCACATTCCCTGTGTTTATGTATTTGAGTTAATTGAGTTTTTAATTATTAAAAGTAAGTCCAGCCAGGCAAGGGATTTAGTGAACTAAGTATTAAAATAACACATCATTGAGGCACATTTTCTCCCAAGTCCCCCTAGCACTACGAACATGGAGACTATTTGTAGTCATATATTTTAATAGAAAAGGAGAGGGTGACACTGAGACCATTCGCCTTTTCCTAAGCTTTTGCATCTGCAAAATGAAAGGGATAATGCTTTTAGCTTTTGTATTCCATCAGGACGAGACAAAACACTTCTCCTAGGAAACACTTCCATCTCCTGCAAGAACCAGCCATATAAAGAGGAAATGGAGCCTCTCTTCCTGTCGTCAGAGCTCCAGGCCAGACCAGAAATTACAATGGTTACTTCTCCAGGCAGGGGGAGAGTCTTTGCAGAGAGGTCTCATTATAGAAAGAATCAGTACGCAGGTGTTGTCCTAAATGCTCATGAACTCTTTATGCTGTAGGAGAAAAGCTGTAGAGGTAAAGTTCCCTGACTTCATACATTGTTTGCTTTTTTGTTATCATAGTGTAGAATATTTCAAAATAGAATGATAGTGTCACAGTAGTGTGCTCCTGTTTTTTAAGATGCCTGCTTCTGGGCTGGCCCCGTGGCCAAGTGGTTAAGTTTGCATGCTCTGCTGCAGGCGGCCCAGTGTTTCGTCCATTTGAATCCTGGGCGCAGACATGGCACTGCTCATTGAGCCATGCTGAGGTGGCATCCCACATGCCACAACTAGAAGGACCCACGACTAAGAATATACAACTATGTACTGGGGGGCTTTGGGGAGAAAAAGGAAAAGACAAAATCTTAAATTAAAAAAAAAGATGTCTGCTTCTTTTCCTGCTAAAACAATGTGCTATTCAGTCCTTTCTCTTATGCACAATTCTTAACTACTACTCTTCAAAATTACCAGTTCTTGCTAAAGAAACAGCAGGGATGTGTTTTCGCCACAGCCTGTAGGAGACCCGGGTTTGACCTGGTAACCTGTACACTCTACCGTGGGTTTTCCTTGGCTAACAGTCTCCTGCCCTCACTGGCAGCTTTTCCCAAGTAAAACCCCAGGATTCCTGGAAGTACCCGTGACAGCCCATGCCCGGGAACTGAAGGCCAGAAATCTGAGCTTGGGAGTCCGGGAAAGGAGCCACCGCACCTGGGGAGAAAGGGATAGGGGTGGAGGGGGTGTGCAGAGAGATGAGATGCTCAGCATTTTCAGCAAGAGACAGTGTAACTTTTCCAGCTGCTTCTTTGATATTCTATAGAGACTTGAGTTCTCAACATATTTATTTAGTGCCTGTTCTGTGTTGTTTCCAATTCAGTTCTCATAAACATCGCATTTCGCCCATCAGGAAAGTGGGTCTCTGGGAAGTTAAGTGACTTGCCCAAGTTCACAAAAGAAACTACAGGCAGAGAAGGGATTCCTACCCCAAAGTCCTGAAGCCAAGCCCTGGGCATTAGTTCCACAGACCGAATGCTGCCGTGAGAGTCAAGATTTGGTTCCCCTGGAGTGATGGAGCTATGCAGGGCTCAGCAGTTTGGGTGGGGGGCGGAGCAGGGGGGATGAGAGGAAGTGGACAGTTTGGCTGCCACCTCAGAGGCAGAAGCAAATGGTGAGACCCCCAGGCCTACCCAGTTATCTGCCACCCCTTTTAGCCACCTATTTTTACTCCTACAAATATCTATCTCTTTCTGTCTCTCTCACACCACCTCCTTTCAAATACACCTCTTTCACCTGCCCAAATCACTTTCTCCTTCCTCCTAGTGCCCAAAGGGAACTCCTACCTGCCGGTAGGATAGCCTGGTCCCAGCAAGGGATTCTTCCTGGTTAGGTGAAATCCCAGGCAAAAGAGAGGAAGGGAGAAAGAAGAGGAGAAACAATAAGGAACCCAGACTTATGCCATAATATCTTCAAGAAAGTGCCTCAACAGCGGTCAATAGGGGTCAGAGAGTCACTTCCGGTCTTCCTTTTGTACCCTCTTGTTCCTGACACAAGTTTTCCTACAAGGTCCCACAAGGTCCCTCTACAGGAACCAGGCCCTGCAGCGCCCTTGCTAAAGATGCTCCTCTACCCCCAACACAAATGGAGGAATAGCCCTGTGGATGAAGCTTTCCTCTAACCCAGTAATGGTGGTGCTCTCATCAACTGAATGTCTCTGGAGTTGACATTCAGGGGCTTGGGGTGAAGTCTCCCACCACCTCCCTGAGATGTGGGGCCACAGAAACCTGTCAGAAACCCCTCAAGTTCTGTACAGGGCTGCCTGAGTGAAAAACAGCCCCTGAGCAAATTTGTACTGGCAGGCGTGTGAGGCGAGTCTCAGTTCTCCTACCTGTCTGGGAGGAAGAGAACCATCAAGTCACCCCTCGGAAAGCTAGAACATCTCCCAACACTTCATTTGACATCAAACAGGTGAACCCTGGGGGAGATTTTTTTCTCTCACAGGAATCATTGCAGCCCACTTCTGAAGTTTCTGGACTGAGGGTTATTTTAAAACTGGCATCAGGGGCTAGCCCCGTGTCCGAGTCGTTGAGTTCGTGCACTCTGCTTCAGCGGCCCAGGGTTTTGCTGGTTCAGATCCTGGGCGCTGACATGGCACAACTCATCGGGCCATGCTGAGGTGGTGTCCCGCATGCCACAACTAGAAGGACACACAACTAAAGGTATACAACTATGTACCAGGGGGCTTTGGGGAAAAAAAGGAAAAATAAAATCTTTAAAAAAAAAAAAAAAACTGGCATCAACTCAATTCTAACACTACTCTAAGAAAGAGCAAATATTTTATTTCATGAGGCATGAGTGATTTTTTTCAAAGAATCGTCTTGGGTAGATTTTCTCTGGACCCTCCCTCTCTGAGGCAGATTTCCAGCTGGCAGACTTTACATATTCAAAGAAAAGTTGCCCACAACCAAGTCTCCAGCCTTTATCAGTATATCCTTGTATGTGGTACAGAATGTGCGTCTGTGTGCTTGTGTGGAATGGACAATCTCTCACTCAGGCTGGTTCTGGAAGGCCTGTCTATTGGTCATAAATTGGAAGGGGAAGCAGCCCAATGAAAAAGCAATGTCTTCGTGTCATCGGGACCTCCCAACCTCCCTCGTTAACTCTAGCCCTGCATTTTGCACGGAACCTCCACAGTCCACTGCTCTCAAAGCTTAGCCAGAGGAAAAGGGATGAAGTCCATAAGGCAACACTCTCCTCTCTATAAAATCCAGAGAACTATTCTATTTATGAAAGGAGCACCACACCACACTCTGGTCAGTTTCCACATTCTTTGGTCTGGCTCCTTCATGGTTCTGAGACACCATGCTCCAAGCTGCCCCTGTGGCTAGAATGCCCCCACCAGACAAATGTGGTAGAGTTGGGGCTGTCACTGAAGTTAGGACACTTCGAGGGCCACTGTGGAGAGGACTTCTGATGTCAGCTGGAGTTATCATTGCACATGGGCCATAAGGAGCAGAAGCAAAGGGAATTCTCAAGACACCAAGGACCTCTTTTCTAGTCAGAGTTTCTGGTGATAAAAAGCAGTTCCCTAATTCATGGGAAGTCCTTAAGGGAGATGAGCGCAAGAGGCTGTGGGGACCGTGCATACTTCTCATTTTCTCTAAAGGTCTCAGTCGACAGACTGGCTTCCTGTTTTGCCACTGTTCGTATTATTTTGCCTTCAAAGACCTTGAGCCTTGATGAAATTATGGTGCGCCCCCCACACCCACTTATAATTCAGTTTTTTTACACAGTCTAAAAGCTTAAGGAAGTCCAACAAAATTCTGCTTTCTCCTAAAGCTACTTATAGTACTTTTGAAAATAACAGACACTAAATTGCTTGATTTGGGGAGTGACCTGGCTTTACTGATGCCCTAGTTCATGTTAAGTCTGACGGTAGCAGCCCAGGGTTGGTCCTGGTCTTCTTTTTCCAATTGTAAAAGTCAAAACAGAGCATTGCTGCTGGTCCTCTGGGTTACAAGCATACATCGATCTGCAGGTTCATGGGAAGAAGGGAAAAATAAGCCTTCTTTTGTTTTCAATAACTCTATTACCACAATTAAGAATCTTTAGAAATAATTAGAAATTAATTTAATCATTTTCATGTATTTACTGCTCTTAAAAAGGGGTGTTCCAAAAGAGGAGGCTCACTGGAGCATCAGGATTGTCTCCAAATGGAAAGTCTTTCTGAAGTTTCTTTGTAAAGTTCTCATTGTTCTTCAAAGCAGAGATTGCTCAACTGCTAGTGTCCACTGCACCATCCTGCAATTACTAGAATACTCTTCCTAAGGCAACTCAGCATACAGAGACGAAAACCAAACAAGACACATACTTCAGAAAGTTCTGTAAAGGAATGCACAATGGAATCACATCCAGTAATCAACAAGCCCCCATTATCTCAGGCTTTCCCAAGGAAATGTCTTTCTTACTGACATAAGATGTTCTCTTTCAGGGTGAATGTCAGAGATGATGTTTTTCTCAAAACACTTCCTGTGTTGTTGAATCTCTTTAAATTTTTATTCACTGTACCCTTGATTAGAAATACCTTTTAGGTCTGCCAGTACTAATGTTCACACATCAAACTGGCAATTCTATCCCATAGTCCATATCGGTCTGAAACACTCCAGGGAATAAAAAAGAAGCGTATTGATCAGAGTCCTGTAACACAGTTGATGTGAACAGAAACTGAAATTGGGCAAGTTCTCATTATTTCTTAGATCTAGCACTTTTCATTTCATGGCTATAGAGAAAAATTGCTGATAGATGCAATTTCATCTGATACAAGAAACTTGCTACCATGGGTGTTGTTTCATTTCCAATCTGATTTACTGAAAAAACGCAGTTCACAAGGAGACTCTCTCATCAAAGCCCAGTGATACTGGCCAAATCGAGCTAGTTTGCAGACAACTCAGTGTATGCATTCAGAATCCAGGAGAATGTATTATCAGTATCATCCTGTCTTTATTTAAAATGCTGACACTTTTTTCATCATGGATTTTTTTTCAACTTTGATTTGTTTTAATATTGCCTAAAAATGTTATTACTGAGCGTTTTGTACCCAATACAACCGCATTATTCACTGCACCCTAGTCCAGATTCTGGTGCATATTTCTCCTCCTAAAGAATCTCAGAAGAAAGGCAGAAGCCCTGTTTGAAGAATATGGTTTCTATTCCCTCAGCAGGGGAAAAGCAAAAATAGTTCTGAAAATCTCTTATATGTGGCTTTCCAAGAACTTTGAAGATGCCATTAAACCAATACTAAAGCCGCCTCCTCCTCTCACCCAGGCCCCTGCCCGTTGTTGGGCAATGCCCAATTCTAGGGGACAATGTTCTCGTCATAGTCTAGTCAGTGTTACTGTCAGTCCACGAGCTGTTAGTTTTAGGTCCACCATTAAATAAGGAGCTTGCATCAAAATTTAAATCAGTTATGTCCCTAAGCATGCTGTTTAGTGAAGCTTGTTTTTTTTTTCAGAGCAAGACTTTCTCCATGAAGGAAGCAGTGCATCAATTCACATTCTGGTCCAAGCTCCTCGTAGACTGGCACTTTGAGTAGCAGTGATCCAAACGAGAGGTGCTCCCCGGGGCTGCGAAAAGCAAAATCTGCACAACTGAACGTGGACGTCCTGTTTTCACCTCTCCTTACCTTCTTGCTAGACACACCCCACAGTAGCAAAACCAGCAAAGAAATGCTTTGAAAACAACCCCTTTCACCCTCTCCTTTAATCCTCACCCCCTTTCCTTACATCTTTAACATTGGAAACTTTTCCCTTGCTTTTCCTGGATTGGCTATGAGGCAAACGTTCTACTACACTCTTCTGGTTAAGAGAGATAGGTACCTTACTCAGAACGATTTCTGTACTCCTGATACCGTGCACAATGTCTATTCGTTAAAATTAAATACAGATAAGCTCTAGGTTTGCTGGGTTTACAATATCAGTTCACAGCTTCCTTGCTATTAATAAACCCACAACAAGAAAGTTTCCTTTCCTTCAGCCATCAGCAACAATATCTTAAAACTGTTATATTCTCTGAGGATGCCAGAAAAGTTAAAGAGTGAGCCCCTTTCTAAAAGTCTGACCCAGATGGTCTGGAGCCTAAAGAACTGGGATGAAGCCTCGGTGAAGGAGGGGGAATAGAAAGTCCTTTGTAAAATTTTGTTGGAGACTAGGATTTCAACTGAAACTTAGGTATGTGGTCATTGGCAGAAGGCATGTTTAACTGATATTATTCACTAACTGTAAAGATATAAATTTTAAGATCAACGTTCTCTGAAAAATTATGTTGTTAAAAAATAAAGTACAAAAAAAAAATACCTAGAGAAGCCAAAATGGAAATCTACATTTTTGACAGGAAATATTTCTGCTTCTGTAGCAATTTTTTTAAAAAAGAAAGAAAATAGTTTTTATTAATGCTATAAATTTTTCTTCCTTTCATACAGAATTGTGGCTTTTTCAAATACTCTAGCAATAGTATTCTGGCGAGTCCCTGAAATTTCTTAGAGAGTTTCTTAGCACTATTATTGCACCTTCCAGAGGAAAACTGAAATGTTTGCTTGGGATAACTCTAAGGGTTTCTGAAACTGAGCTCCCTGCCTCGGACCTGGGGAGTTTGGACCGTGTAAAATGCTAGCAATTTGAAAAATGTTGGAAATCTTAGAAGACCACTAAAGAAACCACCAGCTTCTCATCTTCCATGTTTAAGAGCAAAGAGCTATTTTCAAAATCTTTACTGACAAACCGAATTCTGTCTCAATAAGAACTCTAAGTTGACACAGTGACGGTTTTAGGCTGCATAAGGGGATTTTAAGATTAACACACAAAAAATTTTGTTCTAGGAGAGGAATCACTTCCCGAGCCTTGGGGATCAAATGCATAAATCCTTTATTAGGTATAATGATATAGTTATTTATCACCTCACATTTTTACCATACTCTTTGTATTTAATGCCTG
Source organism: Equus asinus (assembly GCF_041296235.1). Taxonomy (NCBI): domain Eukaryota; kingdom Metazoa; phylum Chordata; class Mammalia; order Perissodactyla; family Equidae; genus Equus; species Equus asinus. Next base: position 122,180,642 of record NC_091792.1, read on the forward strand.
GCCAGCCTCCATAAATTTAAGCTGCTCTCCAAATTTACGGAGAGCTATAAAACTAGTAATTAATTTATAGATTCTATCTGAGGAATTGCTATTTATTTCCCAGTTTGAGTCCTAGTACTGTGAGTATCCTCTCATTTCTTGAGCAACATTGCCATCTCGTGGCTAAGTCCGTATGTTTCCCAGAGAAACTCCAGGCCTAAATGAACTAAAGAGGCCCTGATAGCACCTACGATTGGAACTGATCTATGTCCCCAGATTTTCCTACAACTGTGAATCAACTTGGTTAGGGAGGGAGAGGTCATCTCAAGAAACTTTACAACTTTGGTTTCTAATATTCAATGTTGTTTTGTCTTACGTTACCACCTTTGGCTATTCAGTGAAGAAAAGCTGAATTCAGACAAGGAAAACATTAAGAAAAAAATCTATGATCATTTCCACCAAAGCATCTCCATTAGAACTATTAGCCCACGTATTTCAAATCCTGGCACATTCAAATTGGGGTTACATTTGGCCGCTCTCTATCAATATTTCTTTCCTGGAGCTTTTTAGAACCTGCTGTTCCACTTAGACGCTGTAACAATGAGAGATTCTACTGGGCTCTAAAAAGAAAAAGTGCTTCAGTTTTCATGAGTGGAAATTGAAAGAGGTTTCTCTCCAATCTTCTCTTTGGGACATTTGGTAGTTTGCAGAGTAAACAGAAAAAGACAAATTTCTCTCCTCTATTCAATATTCAGGAAAATTGCACTTCAGGTAGACCACGTGTGAGGTCTAATATTTGGATATTGCTTTCACTCTATTTAGATTTTTCTCTAGAGACACATATGAATAATCATAAAGATGTTCCTAAGTCTGAACCATCCAGGTGACTACCTCTATTTGCCAGACAATCATGACTAGGCAAACGATGGCCGATGGGGGCTCATTATTCAATGACTCTAACTCTCACTTATACACAGAGGACACAGATCTACAGGGTGGAAGGAAATGACTGATGATTTAGTAAGAAATACGTATTCTGACAGCTCAACAAAGAAGCTGTCCAAATACAAAATACGAGAGGAAAATTTTAATCTCTAGGGAAGAAAAAAAATTGATATTCTTTTTCATCCTTCTCTTTCTTTCATGGAAAATCTAATTGTATAGCACATAATTAGCCATATTTTTATATGTATGCATGCAAATAAAGAATACATATACTAAACTTTCAGTAATTTACCTATTACTGGAATGAAGCAAGTAATTTAATATTCTGAGAGGCTTTTAAATTAATACATTATTTTCCATTTAGAAAGTTAAGGGCAGCAAAATATGCACAACAAATTATTTCTGCAGCATTTTGTTTGTGGGTCATTAAAGCCCGACACTAGTGCTTTTCAAACTTGTCTGCTGATGTTAAAAATATAGATGCTGCTGGAGATTCTGATTCAATACGCTTGGAGTGGAGTCCAAGAATCTCTCTCTGATAAGCATGCCGAGTGATTTTCATCATCAAACAAATTTGGGACATGCTAGTCAACATTTTTATTGACGTGACTTAAGATTTAAATATAATCACAGCTCAGACTTACTGAAAGTTTAAGATAATTTTAAGAATTGTCATTTTTTAATAACTCAAATACTCAAAATTTTGTTTGAAATTTTTAACTTTTCAAAAATACATTTGAAATTTCCATCAAATACATTATGTGAATCAGGATATAAATGCATCTTTATATGGAATGCTATTCAACGTGTTCTGATTTTGAATACTATCCATTTGTCGCTTTCATTGATTTATAATTTATATCAAAGTGTAGGTGCCTGTTTTTAAGAAGTGTAAATGGATGTGCATTAGAGAGATTAAACAGGAAAACTGAAACCCTGAAAAAGAGGGAAAGTAGAAGAGAACTAGAGAGAGAAAAGAGAAGCGAAGATGGAAAGGTATAACAAGGCAAGAGAGGTAAGGAAAAACATGAACCCTGGAAAAACAACACTCACACAAATATTGGGCTCAAGGGAATTTTATTTTACGATACAATTGATAGAAGGGGGAAAATAAGACTAAAGGAAAAGATAAGCAGAGATATAAAGACCAGAGATAAATAAGAGATCTTCATTTGGGGCCTTCTCTTTAGTAACTAATTTATTAGTCTTATCAGGCAATAAAATCAGGTTTCTTCATTTGTTGTAAAAGTTGATAAAACCTAACTCCCACGGTCAGCAGCATCTGTAACTCTAAAAAAATAAATAGGTTTTCCTGCATTTCCTTCAATAGTTCTTCTAGAACAGTACTCCATGAAGAAAGGGTTCCATGGTGAAACAAATGTGAAGAGCACTGCGCATGACATCGTCCTTGAAGCTTCCCCAACAGCAGAAGATTAAGGGCTCTGCAGAGTCCTGCGCAGAAGATCTGTTCAACTCACTTTTTAACTCATTATTTTCCAAGCCTATATGGTCACAGGATACTTTTTTTAATTCCACATCTTATAAACATCCTGTAGAATCAGTGAAAAAATGGTGGGCTCAACATAAGAAAACCCGGGTTTGAACTTTTGTTTCGACATTTACTAGCTTCGTGACCTGGGGTACGTTACTTAATAATGACCTGGAGCCTTAGCTTCTCCATCTGTAAAATGGGTTTGATAATATAAAGTGCTCTTCACAAAGTCTGGCGTATACTAAATATTGGATTAAGTACTAGTTATTAGTCTTCTACAGAGGATGTTCTGGGAAACTTAAGGTCTTAAGTTTTCTGTCAAGTTATCAATATAACATATATGTATTAAATTATGCCATCACTCATAACATCCAAAAAAAATTCATTTTTCCAATCAAAGAAAACCTGAAAGTTTTTCTTTTATTTTTCCTCCCCCTACCTTTTGCTTTTCAGTTAGGCAGTTTTAAATCAAGAAAGGTCAGAAGTCAATTACATCACACCAAGGCCAGTGATTTGCAGCAAAGAGGTGTCATAAGCAACAAGATGTAGTATGGATACAAATGGGTCTTGAATCAAAGATAACCATTGTCTTAGTCTGTTCAGGCTGCTATAACAAAAATACCATAGGGTGGTGATTTAGATAACAAACACTTATCCCTCACAGTTTTGGAGGCTGTGAAGTCCAAGATCAAGGTACCAGGAAATTGACATCTGGTGAGGACCCACTTCCTCCTTCATAGACAGCCGTCTTCTTGCTGTGTGCTTACATGACACAAGGCGGGAGGGAGCTCTCTGGGCTCTCTTCTATAAAGGCACTAATCCTATTCTTGAGGGCTCCACCCTCATGACCTCCCAAAGGCGCCACCTCCAAATACCATCACATCGAGCATTAGGTTTCAACACAAGAATTGGGGGAAGGACACAAATATCTAGTCTATAGCAATCATTCCTAAGATGAAAATGCCTTTTGGAAAGACAAAACTCTCACTGGCCAATAAGACTGTGCTAAAGCCAAACACAACAGTAGAATGGGCAAAACCTGATTTTCATGCCCTTGACCATCCCAGTTAAAGGGAAAAACATTTCTGTTACATACCCTGCCAACCCTAATCATCCTATAAGGGCCCTAACAGTCCTTCATCTCTCCCTCTATCCATTTGACCTTCAGGAAAGAATCTAAAACCTCATTCATACTATGAGTTACTGCTGCATGTGATATGCATTTGCATTCTAACATCCTACAAAGTCTCAAGTCTGAGTAAAGCTCTACAAGTGAAATGTCAAGAATTTGCTATTAAAGTGTAAGTGGGTAGGGAGGCCTCCCTGGGAGGGCTCCTAAAATTACTCCTGTGGGAAGAATCTACTTTCCAACCTTGATGAAATATCTTCCCTTGTTCTAATTAATGCCTCCTTTCTAAGGGTGAGTACAAAGTCCTTTGTGCCCTACTTGCCATTTACAGTACATTATTTAAGCTGCAAATGTATTTTCTCAGATCGTTCTCACCATGTTACATTAAGCTGGGAAACCTCCCTGAGTGAGTTATCACTCGGTGCTGTCTGGGCTTCCATGTGACTGTGCCATGGAAGACTGATTCAACCCACCATCAACATAATGGGTTTAAGATTATCTCCCAAACAAGACATCATTCCGAGTCACCTCGCTACCTTTCAGAGAGATCACAGACCCACTCTAGAGGTACACCCTGCCAAGGAGTGCTGAGCGCTTTCTCTCCACAATGCAAAGCCTTGTTCACCATTGCATCCCCAAGGCCTAATGCAGTGCCTGGAACTTCATTTAGCAAGCACTAGCAAATGCCTCCTGAATGAACGATTATTGAGCAAATAACTTTTTCCATTCTCACTTCAATTTGTGATGCGTAGAGCTGGGCCGATTCTGAAGTCTGTTATTCTGAAGACATGGCTATGAAACATGTTCCCTGATCTAAGAAGATAGAAGTAGGAGGGTAATTCCCCATCCCCAGCATCCCAACACCAGAAATCAATTGCAAAAGGGTCTGACTCATCAACTGTCACTCAAGATCTTCTGGCAATTGTCCAATTACTAAAGACCTTTTCTAAAATATATTTCACATCACATTTCAACACATTATTTTGGTTGTATCACTAAAACTATGGCTTAAACTGTATTGAAATAAAGCTATAATTACCATTTATCATATTCTTTTGTTGCTCATCCAATAGAAAATAGAGTTAGCTGCCCAGTTTTGATATACTAATTGCCAGTGATACTATGGAAAGTATAATGTTCATGCTGGCACCCAGTGGGCAGCTTTTTAAATGTGAAATTGTCTCATCAAATCTCATTTTGAAATAAGAAAATTAGTTCATACCTCATTTTCAAGGCCCCTGTTCACTCAGTGTATTAAGGCCAGCAAACTTCACTGCTTTGGGATTTAAATGGCATATACTGAATGTCACTTACCCATACGGTTCCTGGGCTCACACTTCAATGACTTAATGCAGTTTGTAATACCAGTTTCTTAAAAGCTCCATACTTTACCCTTAATTATGGTACGATGTTATTCAAAGTCACACTATTAAGAAATCTTTCACTCAACCTAAACTTTATAGAATGCTACTAGCAGCAATCTGCCTCATGAAGGATTTGTGGGGCGCCTAAAAGTGAATTAAAATGATCTCCTAATTGCCCGGTTACTCAGGAATACAGCAGGTGGAACACACAGCTGTGGTCATGGGACGTGTTGGAACTGATCTTATGAGCTCCTCCTCCCCACGTTTATTTTATTATTGATGATTCTAGGATCATAGGTTTAGTAGACATTTGTTAAAAGACTGTGTTACACCTGTGGATAACATAGCCAAGTTGCGCTGTTACATTCTCTTCTGTAAGTCATCGCACTTTTCTATTGCCTTGCATAACTTTCTGATGTATAGGTATTTGTCCCCCAAATTAAGGTATTTGAATTCTTCAACTGATATGTGGCATTCTTTCTTTTAAATTTGCTGTTCTGACTCAATTTTTTTCTTCCTTCCATCATATATTCTCTCCATGACAGGAAAATCACCAAGGAATCCAACTGGACATGACATGAAATTCCATAAGGGCCAGAATCCTGTCCACCACTATATCCCTAGCAAGATGTACTGTATCTAGCACACAGGAGGTATCACTTACTGAATAAGCTTTCTTGAGTGTATGAATGAATGAGCAAACCAGTAAACAAAAGAATTGGTGCTACAAGCCACGGCAGAACAAAAGAAAATAGGATAGACTATCCTTCTAAAATAAAAGGCCTTGAAAGAAGACTGCATGGCGTATTGGATGAAGAGGTTCCTTACTGAAAACATTGAAGATATGCCTGGATTTGCTGTGGGAAGTAACTGAAAGAAGGTATGGGAAAGCTCCATGAAAATGCTTAAGCATTACTCAGAGAGAGTGTCTTGAATATGATGACATCACATTGTGAGTAAAACAGACTAGAGCTGGCAATTACTTTATTGAATTGCAGCAATCACAGAGTCAACCCCAGAGCAGGGGTGCAGTCGATATTTACTGAACGAATTTGTGGCCCTGGTTCAGGCCTCACAGAATGGAGATGGGTGAAGGCCATAGCTGAACTTGGGAATCTGGACAGAAAGCATGTCATGGCACAGAACCTCCAGATACAGAAGCATTCTTTTTCTTGATTTTACTAGTAGATGTTAAACCGATAATACAGAAATTGACACTTAGGTACAAAAGTAAGAGCTTTTCATTTTTCAAAGTTACTAAGGTTAAGGTATATGCCCAGATAAATGAGTACAGGTCACTCTCCTTTGTTTTGTGAATCCTTTCCAAAAATTATTCTAGACTATTCACCATTCCCTGTGTGGTTGAAGTTCAAATCAGAAACTTGAGAAATGGCAATTGGCCAGACAGGGTAGAAATCAAATAAACTGAGCTACATGTGACCTTTTTCCAAATCAGGGCATACATTCCTACATACAACAAAAATTCTGATATTTAGGCATTCTCATTACTTAGTGAGATTTTAGAAAAGACGTTTAACATATAACACAAAGGAATTGTTACATGGTTTTAGTGTACACTGATTTTTCTAGGAATGCATTTACTGTGATAATCAAGGCACAACTGTAAGATTTTTGTTCAAAACTACCAGGAGTTGTCCACCATTTCAGAAAATCATATCCAATGACAACACTGTTAGCGATGTTGCCAATGTAATGATCTGCATTTGTAGCAGATAGGGTGTTCCACACACAGGTGCAAGCATCTGATAACTTGATTTTATCTTCTAGGATAGTTACACCCAAGCTTTTTACGGAAATACATTTTATTTTATTAAAAACTGCTTTCTTTTTTTTCTGCTTTATATTACAGGCAGAGTACTATATTCATTGTTTAAAAGTATATACACAATGCAGATCATGTTAACTTTGAATTTCCTTTCAGAATAACCAGAAAAAAATATTTTTTATAAAAGGGGACACTGAGTCTTGGAGGGTTGAGAAAACCATAATCTCATCCAGCCTTCTTACTCTACAACGAAACTAAGGTTCAGAGAGGTGAAGTAACGTGCTCAAGACCACAAAGCAAGGTGAGGACCAAACTGGACACGGAGTTCTCCTTAGAGCACACTGCGTTGCCTCCAAGTGATGCCCACAGAAATGCACAGAGGGAGGAGAATGAATCGCACCTTTCAGAATGAGCTGATGACCATTAGACCCAAGGGGCAGGGACTGAGGTGGTCTGTCCGTCGTCTCTCCCTCCCAGCACAAGGGACAAGATGCTTTAGAGAAGTTGGGATTTTTTTCACCTTAAAAGCCTCACACGCTGGTTTTTGTACTGAGCTTATGCAAACTGAGCTCTGGCCAATTCAGAGCTTGTCTCTAAAAGGCACACGGCGAAAGAAGGCACTCGTAAGGCATCTGTTTAAGGTCGGCTTTAAAGTGAAAAAAAAGCAGAAAGACCATTATCTTGAGAAAGCCATATTCCATTATTATCTTGAACTTTCAACAGTACTTTAGGCTGAAGAAACTAAGGGATATACACTCAATTTAAATCAATAAATGGTGCCCCAGTTCTAGGGCTTGAGTTTAGGTATTCTAGTCAGATGGAGTTCATAGGAGGTCTGAAGTCGTGAACTACTAGGTGGAATAGATAAAGGGCATGTCCCAGTAGCTTTTATTAAAACATTAAAACAGTATGAGACCTTCCCAGGAGATAAACACAAGGTAATTAGCATTTATCTCAAAGCTGGCTTCTAGCCACATCACTGCTCCACATTTAGGAAGCAAGAAAATTCTCTCAAGTCAGTGGCTTCAACATATAGTACTCAACTAAGTCCTACAGGGCACTCTCAAAGTAGGAAAAGAGAAGCAAGCCAACAAACTGTATTCTCTTAAATCATCATCTACATTTAGCCTGAAGTCACAGCTACAGCTACGAGTCCACCAACCTGAGATTAGGGCTGTCTTCCAAACCTTAAAGGAAGATTAAAACAACAATATTGTTTTCCTGTTAAAGCTAATACCAGCCATTATAATATTCGTGATCAACTTATAAGCTAAAATGACTCATCTTGTCTTTTGGACTCAGCATGGTAAAGATTTTCCACTTTTGTTCACATAGTTGCCATAAAAGGCCTGGTATTTCAGGATGAAAATCCTGAACCTGTGTAATAGACTCTGCTTCGAATGAATATGATCCTAAACACCTATGCAATTGTTTTTTATCAAATTAATGGAATTTGTACCTATAAAATAAAATAAAATGCAATATATCTGAAGTTACAAACATGCTAAGCCAAAACATTTAACTCTCTGTGTGGAGTGATACACAGAATTGCCTTTCACATTATCTTAAATGAGGTCGGAGGCAGACACAGCAGGCGGATGGAGGCACTGGGGAAGCTGACTGTTGCAGATGTACTGTGGCAAAGGAACACGGCTGATGGTTTTAAAACCCTAGGGAGAAAAATAAAGAGTTCATTATTATGGTCATTTTCTCAGAATTTCTTTTGGGAGGACCGAAACGAAAGCAGGGTGGTTAATCTGGGTTTATGTCAATAAGATCTCTCAGTGGGAGGCTGCTCCCATGTCACCCATGGGACCTGCTCAAGTACCATCAGTGAGAAAGCCCAGAAATGAAGAGTGAGGTGGAGGCAAAAGATATTCCCTAGGGAGCAAAACATTCATTTTGCTGCACAATGCTGAGTACTAAAAAGAGCATTAAAAAGCAGAAAACTTGTTCCATCTAAACCATCCCACTTACTGGGCAATACGCATCTTATTGGAGAAGGGCTCCGGCTGCGAGAAATCTGGAAAACAGAAAAGTGTAATGTGAATTACACAGTAGGTGGAGCTCAGAGAATGAATCCTCTTGACCTTTTTTTCCCTAAAACCAGCTAAATAGTTGCTATGAGGCACTTTAGAACTATGATTTTTCTCCCCTAAGGTTGAGCACTGCAATTACTTTCATACCTCCTGAAGGAAATGGGCATTCAATTTAAATTATATTATTAATTAAAAGCTGGCCTCGATGACCTAGTTTTTTGTTGCTTTTTGTTGTTTTTTAGTGGTTGCTAATGACTTTGAGATTGGATGCTCAGTGGCCATATTGAATTCAATGCTTTCTAGAAAATAAAAATTATTATTATTATTATTATTAGCTAATTAAAGCTAAAGTGATCAAATACTCTCTGGCAAATTGTTTATCTGAATTATTTTATGTGTCCAAAATGCTGCCCTATTAGGACAACCAGAAAAGAATCATTTTTCAAATCTCACCTTTGCTTTCACTAAGCAAAAGCCACCACCTATACCTAAAAATCTGTCACAGCTCAGAAATAACTGACTATAAGCATCATTCTTGCTCTGAGCTTTTAAACACTTTAGATAAATAGACACTAATAAACATGGAAGCTGGGGTCGGCCCCGCGGCCAAGCGGTTAAGTTCGCATGTTCCGATTCGGTGGCCCGGGGTTTGCTGGTTTAGATCCCGGGAGCAGATCTAGGCACCACTCATCAGGCTATGGTGTGGCAGCATCCCACATGAAGGGACTAGAATGACCTACAACTAGGATATATACAACTATGCACTGAGGCTTTGGAGAGGGGGGAAAAAAGCAAGAGGAAGATTGGCAACAGATGTTAGTTCAGGGCCTGTCTTCCTCACCAAAAAGCATACCTTAAAAAAAACTCTCAAGATTTCCTTTTTATTGATCTGTCCACTAAATGTGCTATCCTTTCACTTTTACCTACTGTAATTATTTATTCATGAAAAAGGATAATTAAGTTATATTAAAACCTCCAAGAGCAAAAGAACTGTGTGAGATACATGCCTTTTCCATTCTCAGGTCATTTCCTCCACCTGATTATCCCTGCCCAATTTCCCAGCCCATTGAAATTCTGTTAGATCAAAAACCAGTGTCCCCATGAACGCCTTCCTCACCACCAAATCCAGAAGGCATCTCTGCCTCCTCCGATAGCTCTAGCCCTTTGGGCCTCTTTTGTGGACTGCATCGTATACCACATTCAGTTACGTGGTTTAAATCATATTGATCTTCTTATATTGGAACCCATTCAGGGAAGAGACCATGTTTTAGTGATTTTTGTGCCCCCTCCCCGAAATCTCACATTCATCAGATACAGATGGAATGCTTTATAAGGACATTATCAAGTAGGTGTACCAACACCTACTTGAGTAGGTGGAGTAACGATAGATGCTTGCTAAGCTCAGGAAGAAAGGTGGATCTTATTAACTGCAGAGATTTTTATTTTTGTCTTCGGTTTTGTCTTGCTGAGGGGGTTTTAGAAATTTAGAGTAGAGTTGCATTACTACAGGTGATTTCAGAGAAGTGGAGCATTGCCAGATGTGGTTCTCCTTCTCCACTACTCTCCCTGAAACTAGGTTGAACAAACATTTAAAGAATTTTTGTGCAAAGGAACAACAAATTGTAAGCCTATCTGGTGTCCCCATGTCTTGGTCCAGCCCTGTATTCAAAGGCATTGACTAAATATTATTTGTGGAATAAGTGAACAGTGGTAAATCATAATAATGTTTTTAGGGATGTTATCTCCATCATTTTCAGAGATGTTTTTGTTCTTATTTTTTTTCTTTGACAGAAGTGTTAGTAATCCTCTTAAGAACTAACACACAAAGAGATTAATCTTATTCTTCCTACTTTGAAGTTTGGAAGAAAATTAATGCCTGCAATGCCCTTTATATACTATTGAAGTCCAGACCATTTGAGCGATTTCTCCAACAATAAGTCCTGGAGGAACCAGGGACCTGTGCAGCGATCCATTGACTAAGGGTCCCGTCTCCATTCAGAAGACTAACTGATATCTCACAGTCATTTTGATTCAAAGATAAAAATAAAACTATGAAACAAGTCTAGTATTCTTTCAACTAAGAAAAAACTATTTCTACTTCTTTCTTTCAAAAATGATAAATCCCTTCGCCTAAGGTGGTATAAAAATCAGTTTGGGGTTATTGAAACAGATTCCCTTTCTGCCCATAGACTTGTGATCACCTCTTTTATAGGCAACTCTAGAAGAGAAAAATATTGACTGTAGGATGATTTTATGTAAAGATGATTAGACAGATACATACCGTGCTTAAACCAACATGGCTACGGGGGCAGATGGGACTTAGACTCCTGCTGCGACACCGACTTACAGATCGCACTGAATTCCACTGAAAAGAGAGAGAGAAAAATAGTCCATAGTTTGTGAAAGGTCACATGGCTCAAAACAATATGCACATCCCATAGAACCAGAGGTTTTGCTGATATGATTACACTCGCCCATTACTGGTCTTCAGCACAACATACACTCCTGTCACTTCCCATAGCTCCCCAATATTTGACAATAACTTCAGGGTACTTCTCAAATAAAATCCCATTTCAATGAACCATGGGATATTCAAATTCTTGGTGCTAGTAGAATTTTGTTTTGATGAGTAAGCCGTTAGAAATTACATTCAAATTTGCAAGTGTTGGTGAATGCAAGCTCCCCGTGGTGGGCAGGGATTTGTGTGTTTTGTTCATTGCTGAATCCGCAGCACCTAAACACAGTGCTGGGCTCATAAATAACTACTGAATAAGTAAATATTATTGAATGTACTGAATTAACGAATGAGTGAGTCACCACTGCTGCCCATCTACTCTCTAACTAAATGAATGAATAAGAAGAAAACTATATTCATTATAATGAGATTTCACTATAAAAGCCTTCTTACAAATTTCCCTTCATTCAACTCTTTCTTTTTCCAAGTTCTTCCTTTTAGGGTATTCTCGTTTTGTTTCAGGAGTTTAAGCTTGGGCAAATGTTGGCGATATGCTTGATGGGAGAGAGAGAAATTAAAAGACAATTGCTATTTTTTGTAGAACATAAGAATAGTTGACTGTTTTCTCTCCCTCCCTTCCAAATTGCACTGCAGACAGCCTACAGTAAGAGTTTCTTAACAGAAGGTGATTATTGTAGTGGCAAGGAGCATGTTTTATGAGCTCATTCACTGTAGAACATGTATGTTTGTCAGATCAACAGAACCCAGTTTCTATTGGCTCAACTTTCATAGCATACAATAATTTATAGAGATACTATTAGCTATAGTGGGATGTTTATGGTGCAAAAACTCTTTTCTTAAGTTCCTTTAAAATACACTACTCCCCTTCTCCACTATATGTGTGAAAAGCTGCCATGAAGCACTTCCCCTATTCTGCAGTTCAAAGAGAGAAGGAAGAGAGATCATTCAGATAATGGCTTTGCTCTGGACTGAGGAGCTTCACTTCAGAATTTACTTAGCTCTTTCTAGGACGTCTAAAAACTGCATAACTATACAGAACAGCCAAGCACCCGTGGCCCCCAGTTCCCATACCCCATCCCCACCACAACACACACACCCACCCCTAAGACTCCACTTGGAAGGCTGCCCAATTGTTTAATGAGTTCAAAACATTCTACAACCAATGTCTATGGGAAGCAACCATCCAAAACTTATCGGCTCCTCTCCCCTCACCTCTTCTGCCCTCTTTTTCTCCATCCCGCCCCTCCCTACACATCATACCAAGGAGAGAAAAACAGGGCACATTCATCATTTCCCAAAATGGAGAACTGTCAGTAAAAATTTGTCAGACTGTTTCCTGAAAGTGACTCACTTTTAAATGTTTAGAGTTACAGAGTGTCTCCAATAAGGTGAGCACAAATGGTTTGCCCTTATAATAGCACAATATTTCTAAGATGGAGGTGGCAAATATGACCAGTTCCACCTTATAAATAAAGCGACAAAGAAATTACTGCCTGGAAATTAAGAAGAATTGTGGAAGAATCAGAGAAGAGAATCTGTTCTTTTCCAGCCACTCCCTTTTCTCTCCTTTGTATGAAATTTTAGCAAACAACCCTTTATGAACTTCTTTTATAGAATCTTTGGGTTTATAAACGTTCTCGAACTTGTGAATCAAACACTTGGGATGAATTGTCACTATGCAAGGCCACCGTACAAAAGCCCCTCTCTTGGTGACAGCTTCTCCCTTCATAATGACATTGTCATTCTCCATGAGAGCAGGCCAGATGTGATACAAGACCAAGGGAGCAGTGAAATCGGAGTCATAGCTGCGACGGTACCTATTTTAAACACACAAAAGAACAAGAAAGACAAATTAAGCAATTATGCAGCATTACTGGCGAAGGGGAGGACGTCAGTGTAAATTTTCACTTCTGATTATTCTCAGATCTAAATAAATATGGATCCTGATTCTGTTATTAAAGAGACAGTTGTGAGCTCTTAGAATAGCAACCAGTGATAACAAGGACCCAGCATGGACTCACTAAGAACAAGTCACGTCAAGCTAATCTTGTTCCTGCTCTTCTCAGGATTACAAGAGATGCAATTCAGGGAAATGCTAGAGATGAAGACGATCTGAAGTCCCATAGGCTTCCTACAAGATTTCTCGTGCTATATTTGTGGACAAAATAAGAGAAATATAGGTGGATGATTAACTTAAGTAGGTGAATCAGAAACTGGTTCAACGATCATATCCAAAGAGGGGTGATTAATGGGTCAATGAGAACCTGAATGAAGGTGTGAAGGTCTCTCTCTCAATCCTGTGAGAAATCAACATGTTCATCAATAACTTGCATGAAATGTAGAAAAAAATGTTCAAAGGTGGGGAGTGGGTAGGAAAAAAAAAAAAACCAGAGGACAGTATCAAAAACTAGCTCAATAGGCTGGAACAATAAGCTGAATCTAATAAGATACTATATAATGTGGACACATATGAGGCCCTGCAGTTGACTCTAAAAAGCATTTAATTGCACAGATAGAGGTGATAAATGGCTTAATCACAGCACAAGTACAAATATAATAGATTTTAGTTGACCTCAAAATGAATCACCAGTGTTATATAGCTGAATAAGACAAAGAAAATCTCCTACAAATTAGCTGAAAATAGAGAACAAGAATAGAAGGGGTGTCAGTGCCTCTAGGCTAGTCAGTTCACAGTATGGGACTACAGTCAGGGTGGACACTTTCCAAAAAGGAATACTCAGAAGACCATGGAGCACAGGCCAAGGAAACCAGTCTATTTGTCAAGAAGTCTCAAACCCCCGTCATATGGAAAAAAACCCGAAGCCAGAAGGCCGGAAAGAAGATTTGAGTAATTGCTCTCAAATGTGTGAAAAGCTGCCAAGCAAATGCAATCACTATTAGGAACTCCAGTTTCAGCTCCAGTCATCCAGGAGTACAGTGCCCCCAAGAGGCGGCATGATCCTCTGACTAAAGGCAGGTCAGCAGGAGGCCCACCAGAGGTCTGTGAAATGTGCAGATTCCATAAACTAAAATGGGTGAATATTTCTGAGGGGTACGATGCATCCTGTAAAGGAAAAGGAATAAAAGAAGAGGGGTGAAGATGATATGTTCTGTGAGAGAATAAAAAAGACCCAACTGCAGTGTAACGTTCTAATATCCAGCTCTTCCATGAGTGGATGCACGCTGGGAGCAGTGATCTGAAGAAAACTAGACATGGAAATGGCAAGAAAATATGATATTTTATAAGGCAATTGGAAATGCCATCATTGTGATTTCATAAGCAAAGAAAGGTATGTGGCCTCTGTCATCAACAAGCTCACAGGGATAATGGGCTATCACCAACCCATAGCTGTACAGCCTGAAGAAAGACCCAGACAGAGCTAACATTTCCTGGATTCTCACTACATGCCAGGGAGCATCCTAACCGCTTTATCTGAATGATCTCAACTAACCTTCTACAGCCCCAGGAGGTAGGTACCATTATTTCCCTCTTTTGACAGAGAAGAAACTAAGGAACAGAAAAGTTACGTAACATGCCCAAGATGGTACAGCTAATTGGTGGTGGAGCCGGGATTTGAACCCTGGCAGCTTGACACCAGAGCCTCCATTCTTAGCCACTACCTTGGCCTCCTCCCAGATGATCTCCAACTACATCATAAGATCTCATAAAGTTTCAGTAAAATGTTCTAAATTAATTTAATTTCTTCTAATTTATAAAGGAAATATTTACCACGTAAAAGTTGGTAGAAATTGAATGGTCCTCGATAAAAGAATCTAGAGCAGTCACTCTCAAATGTTAGTGTGCATGAGAAACACCTGAGTGCTTGTTCAATTGCAGATTCCTGAGCCCCACTCCAGACCTACCACATAAAATATCATGGCATGTGATCCGGAAATCTGCATTTTTTAACAAATATCTTGAGTAATTCTAATGCAAGTGATCCATACCCCACACTTTGAGAAACCTGGCCTAAATAAGGCAATAAAAACCAATAAAAGCAAAAAAACTAAAAAACCAAACAATCCAAATAAAAAATGGGCAGAGGATTTGAATAGACATTTTTCCAGTGAAGACATACAGACAGCCAACAGGTACATGAAAAGATGCTCAGCATCACTAATCATCAGGGAAATGCAAATCACAACCACAAGGAGCTATCACCTCATACCTGTTAGAATGGCTACTATCAAAAAGACGAGACAACAAGTGCTGGTCAGGATATCACAGGGAACCCTCATGCACTGTTGGCGGGAATGTAAAGCAGTGCAGCCACTACAGAAAACAGAAGGCAGCTGCCTCAAAAAATTAAAAATAGAGCCACCGTATGATCCAGCAATTCCTATTCTGGGAATTTATCCGAAGAAAACAAAAGCATTAATTGGAAAAGATACATGCATTCCATGTTCACTGCAGCATTATTTACAATAGCCAAGATATGGAAACAACCTCAGTGTCCATCAATGGATGAACGGATAAAGAAGTTGCGGTATACACATACAATGGAATATTAGCCATAAAAAGAAATGAAATCTTGCCAGTTGCCACAACATGGATGGACCTTGAGGGCATTACGCTAAGTGAATTAAGTCAAACAGAGAAAGACAAATACCATATGATCCTATTTATCTGTGAAAACTAAAAAAAAACAAAGAAACAAACAAAAACCAAGCTCATAGATTCAGAACACAGATTGGTGGTTGCCAGAGGTGGGGATGGGAGGTGGGCAAAATGGGTTAAGGAGGTCAAAAGGTACAAACTTCCACTTATAAAATAAATAAGTCAGGGATGTAATATACAGCATGATGATTACAATTAATAATACTGTGTTGCATATTTGAAAGTTGCTAAGAAAGCAGATCTTAAAAGCTCTCATCACAAGAAAAAAAAACAGATGTTAACTAGACTTGAATCATTGAATCATAGAATCATTATGTTGTACACCTGAAACTAATATGTTACATGTCAATTATATCTCAATAAAAAGAATTTTTTTAACAATAAAAAGTAGTACATGTTTGTATTTATATAGCACCTTTCTTTTAAAATGTTCTGGGCAGGCTCCAGGTACTCACTAGTTCTCCCCAAGATCACTATGTTCCATGGAAATCATAAAATCATCTCCAGATCACATTTGAGTGAGAAGGAAAATGACCAGGAGAGGGCCCTGCCCTGTAGCACAGAGAAGGAGATGGCAGGGCCCAGAGATCAGGCAGTGTTTGCTGACTGCCCCCCGGCACCGCCCCCCTCCCCCCCAGAGTTCTTTTCCCTAAATTGTTCCCAGGGAAGACAGATAAGATCATTTATTTATAAAGAATCTCTTAGGTTCTGCTCCTGTATCTCTTACTTGCAATCGTTAAAAACTTCTCCATCGGCCCCAAATGCAATATCTAGGGGTGGTTCTAAAGTCTGCATTGCAAAAGCAATGCAACATATCTCCTGGATGAAGTTACTGAGGAGGCAAAAGTCAGCTTCAGGAGGGAATGAAATCTTGGGATTGACATTCATGGCTCGGATCACATCCTGAAAAACAAAAAGATGGCATCACCTTGTTACCAACCTGTGACAAGAAACTCTGACAATCCTAAGGACATTATGACTGATGTGAGGTGGGAAAAGAGTCTGTGAGTGACAACAGTTAAACAAAAAAAGAGTGCATGTACCAAAAGGAGAAAGGCTCATTAATAGGGAAGGAGAAAAGATAAGAGTACAAATGACACAGTAAAGCCCCCCCCAAAAAACAACTAAAGAAAAAACCCTCAGTAGCTTTTATTTATTATTTCTTTATTGTTCTATTCTGGGCAAGTTATACGATGTGCCAAAAAGAACCCTGACTTGTTCATCATATATAATAATAATTATAATAGCTTGCTTTTATTGAGAGTTTACTAGGCACCAAATCTTGTGCTAAGCAAATTACCTGCTTTCTTTCATTTAATCCTCTCAAGAACTCTAGGAGGTCATGACCATTGTTGCTCTCATTTAAAAATTAGAAAATTAAAGCAGAGAGAGGTTAAGTAAATGTGCAAAGTCTCACAGCTAGTAAGTGGCAGAGCCAGGAAGCAAATTCACATCTATCTTTCCCAAGGCTCTTAAGCACTAGTGTATCCTATCTTCCAATCTTAAGGGCCCATCTAAAGACTAGAACTATAAAGCTCAGAACGTTTTCCCCCATAAAAGGCCTAAGAAAGAAACAGGCAATCATGACTGGTTCTACAAAGTAAATTGGATGCTGCTCATTTCTACTCTTCCATTACACAGAAGCAATTCTAAGCACTGGATGGATTTCTGAATTATTAGTATTCAATGTAACAACAGCAGCAGCAAACCAGACCCAATAAGAGACCGAACACTTACGTTAACACTGCTTTGGGAATCATATAGATCAAGATGACAAATGATATAATCCGAGACAGCATCCTCAAAGTCATTTGACTCCACATAAGATGGTGTCAGTGATTTTCTCACACGGATCTTGAAATGTCTGAATGCCATTTTAGCTACATGGAATGCCTCCTGCACATCAAAAAAGCAGGAAATTTATTTGGTGGGAAGAGGGGGGTAATGAAGTCCAAAGCAAGGAATGACGAAAGAATGTCCACCAAAAGTTCAACATCATATCGGTCTTCTGATAACTAAACACAGTGGTCAAAACTATTTTTAATCTGGGAGAAAATACTTATCTAAATTTTGAAAAGTATGTAAATACATATATGACTATCCACATTCACTAATTTCAAAACACTTGACCATTGTTCTAGCAATCCTGAGTGTAGGAAACAGGACAGCACAGAGGTTTAGGAAATAAATCATCTGTGGTTACCTAAATACTTGAAAAGTGCCAGTTGATGCTATGATCACACAGCAATATCATATTACTGGTGGAGAAATAAGAGAAAATTATCAATCTAGTGTTTTGTCATACATAGACACATATCAAGTGTCTGGCATGTTTCCTGGAATATATTAATTCAACAAATATTTATTAAATGCCTGTTATATAGTAGACACTGGGAAAACTCAGTTATGCATGAAAAACGTGCTCTATACTGACAGAACTTTAACCAATTCAGTAATTAACTCTTAGTTATATAAACCAGAGGTTGGCAAACATTTTCCTGTAAAGAGCCAGAGAGTAACTATTTTTGGTTTTGTACGTCACATACTGTCTCTGTCACTTTGTTTTTACAACCCTTTAAAAATGTAAAACCATTCTTATAGTCTTAGTTCTTCAGTGATATTTCTCTTAGAAATACAGGCCTGGGCCAGGTATGGCTCACAGGTCATAGTTTGCTGATCCTTGATATAAATGAATAAATACAGGACAAAGTTCAGGAGATTCTGATAATTCTGCTCTCATACCATGTTCTGTCTTGTTTTTTTATATTAACTGTCCTTATAATGGACTCAGTATCTCAATATGGTTCCCACTGAATAAATGCATTTGCTTTGGGAATCAAGGATTGTATATGAGCATTTTTTAATCTGCCATACTCAAGCAGCTGCTCAAGTTAGCAGTTTTAGGAACTGCACTTAGTTAAACAAAGAGTTAAAACAAAAACAGTCTTCTGATTTTTCTAAGAACAGAAGGAAACAAATGACTACAATAGTATATCCACTGTGTATGGCCCATATAGGAGATTCAGTGCGAATCAACTTTGTATATATACCCATTTGAGATAGACCTGCATTTATGGGTACTTCAACATAAATATTAATATACATGAAGTTACTGATTGTGAAGATGATTCATCCCAAATATCTGTAATGAAAGGAAGGAAGGAAGGAAAGAAGGAAGGGACAAGAGGAAAGAGGGAGAGAAGGACATGGAAAGGACAGGTGGAAATCCCACCGTCCTCAGTGACCTCAGGATCTACCAGTCTTTTTAGGCTGTACTGCTCAGTTTACCAAACCGCTCGCTCGCCGCGGCGCCCACGTTCGCCTGCAGCGCAGCCGCGGGAGCGTCACGTACCACGGTGGCGATGTAGATGATGCGCTGCACGGTCTCGGCTTTGTCGACGCAGCGCCGCAGCAAGCACTGCGCATCCAGGCGGGCCTGGGAATAGGCGTCACTGAAGCGGGACAGGAGGGCAGCCTTGCGCGCAACGCTGGACAGTTTGGCGCGATTTGGGGACGGGCTCCTGATCTTCGCGACCGCGGTGGAGGGGCTGGCGGAGCGGCTGCGGCTGCGGCTCTGACTGCGGCTCTGGCTACGGCTCTGACTGCGGCTCTGACTGCGGCTCTGACTACGGCTCTGGCTGCGGCTGTGCGGGGCAGGGCTAGGAGACCGGCTCCTGGTGGACCTGTTGGGAAGCAAGAACCAAGCATCAGGGAAGCGCTCTGCTTCACTTCTCTCTCGTTCCTGGACTCTGCTTCTTCTCCCCACGGAAACTGCAAATACTACCCAGGAGCCATGGGCCCCTGTAGGCCGTGACAGAGGCCACTTCCAGGACCTCCCCGCTAGGCCTGATCGAGGCAGTGTCTCCACCAGGCCTCAAATATGACCACAACCAAGAAACAATACCCTACATTTGCATGGTGAATTCGAATTTATAAAGCACTTGCAGTCACTCAGCACCTCAATTTATCCTTTAGGCAGCTGGGTGAGGCCAGCATTGATCGTTCACCAGTTTACAGACAAGGAATTTAAAGATCAGAAAAGTTAATAGAGCTATCCCAGAGAAACACAGCTAGGAAGAGCCAGGGCGAAAGAAGTCAGATTTTCTCTGTTTCTCACCCCAACCTCACATCACATGAGCCTTATGGTATAAAATGAGATGAACACTGGTGGAACAATGAGGAAGAAGATCTGTGTTCTCGCCCCAGCTCCACCAAGTCATAGCAATGGGAACATTTGAAACCATTTCTCCTCTCCAGAGCCCCAGTTTCCACCTACATAATTTTTGCCTATGTTGGGGTGGGGGCGGGGGCTGGAAGATCAAGTGAGCTAATACATGTGATGTACTTGTGAATTGTATAGGGCTATATCAGTGAAACGTATGCTGCTACCAAGCACAGAGTGAATTATCAGACTAGCTAGACTAAAGGAAATGGGGCCCCAAAAAGGGAAGTTTTGTAGTAGAAACTATAGGGCAAAAGGTAGTGCAAAGCTGGGGCTGGCCCCGTGGCCGAGTGGTTAAGTTTGCGCGCTCCGCTGCTGGCAGCCCAGTGTTTCGTTAGTTCGAATCCTGGGCGCGGACATGGCACTGCTCATCAGACCACGCTGAGGCAGAGTCCCACATGCCACAACTAGAAGAACCCACAACGAAGAATACACAACTATGTACCGGGGGGCTTTGGGGAGAAAAAGGAAAAAAAATAAAATCTTTAAAAAAAAAAAAAAAGGTAGTGCAAAGCAGACTCTCTAAAGGGGTAAAAAAAAAAGCCCTCATTTCCAGTGTTTGCCAATTTCCATGGTGCAACAAATTTATACTCCCACCATAGCCAATTTCAAGCTATCAATGTGACGTCCTTGAACTCGGAGTTAGGCAGAAATACCCAGAATCGGTTCTTGGGAGGCAGTACAAGCTGGCACCAGCACAACACTGGTGGAGTACTTCCAAAAAATGAAAGGTTAAGGTGACATTTAGGGGAATGGGGACCAAAGGTGGGGGTGGCTTTGATCCTCTGAATCAGGGCATGTTGAGGGTAGGAGGGAGTTGTTAGAAAGAACAAGGAAAATGGAGAGATTCCAGAAAGGAACATCCTCCTTTGTCCTCACTTAACGCTGTCAGAATGACCCGTCTTAATGTTCTGTGCATCAGTAGACAGGGATTTCACAAGAACATCTGCATACTCCATCAAACAAAGTGAGCTACAAAACAGAAATGCCCTACAGTACCGTGACAGCTGGGCATCGCTGGAGAGAGGACTCCTAGGCCTCAGAGAACAGGACCCTCATATTATGGAACATTCTTTTGACATGGTGCCACCTCTTGCATTATTGGCCCACTCAAATCTGGTTTTAAGCTAAAGAATTTTCCTTTTGTGTGTCTGTTTCATTCCTTAAGTTTCACTGTTAGCCCAAAATCAATTAGCGCCCAAGTACTGGCAATCCAGGAGGGGTTTTCTCTGTCTGGAAGGGTGCAGTTAGAGAAAACCAACAATTTACAATTCAAGACTTCCCATATTGTTAGGTTTGGGGTTCGGGGTGTCATTTTACTTTTTTTTCCAAGCCAGGCTTTTATTACTAACTCAACAAAAGAAGCTTAAATGGGAAGATCTGTGAGAATTTGTCAGACCTTCCTTGGAGTGCAGATTTTTCCGCAGACAGAGCGGCTATCTCGTCCTTCAGCGTTCGGAGCTGTTTCTCATAATCGGATATCACTTCCATACTCCGCGGGTCTTTGCTCCGCTTTTCAGCACCCCTCGGCTCCGAGCCCCTTGGCTCCGATTTCCTCTGCTCCGAGCGCCTGTGCTCTGAGCTCCTATGCTGTGAGTTTCTATGGCGGGCGTCCTCCTGGGCTTGAAGAGATTTAAGCCTGAAAAGAAAAAAACAATTTTTATATGAAAAGAAAGAAAGAAAAGAGAGGAAGGAAGGGATGCAAGAAAGATAATAAGCAACAATTGGTATAATTAACAACAGAAGCTAATCTACTTAGTATGCCATTATTGCATCAGAAAACTCTGATGGAAATACATAGGAAGAAACACAAATTAGCAAAGCGCAGAATGCCAGGATCAGGGCGCTACTCCATGTCTGCAGCTTGCATGGAAAAAGGCTCCTGAAGAAAGGATACACATTCACATCCTCTAGCAAAAGCAGAGTGGGCTTCTAGCCATACTTTTCTATACTGATTTTAACTGTGCAAATCTCCTGAAGCCTTTGACTTCCAAAACCTATCAAGAAGCTGGTCAAAGATATATTCTTCTATCCTCACTAGCTTTTCAATTCTCAGAACAGATGGAATATGGGGAAAAACTACCATGGAAATTGAATAACCTCCACAATACTACATGGAAGTGTGGACCTGTGAAAATAATGTATTACAGAAACAAAGTTTCAACAGTAAGATTGGCATCCTCATTAAGATACAGAGAGGCATGGCCATTATAAAACAGGAGGAAAAGCCATAAGATGAGAACAAGCTGTGATGAAAATGATGATGGTGTAAGATGAAAAGGTAGGGGTAAGATTAAGAAGGATGTGGAGAAAGTAAAAATGCAATAGCAGAATTAAAAGCTGCACTAGAAACAGTAAAGAACAAAATCGGTGCTATAGGAAAGCACTGAGCAATATGACCAATGCGTGTGAGAAGTTTTATCAAATAGGAACTAACAGATGAAAATGATGATGAGAGAGGAGATAGAAGTAGGAAATAGAACAGCACTCCAAGCTAAAAGTTATGGGTGTTCCTGAGGAAATCAGAACAATTGGAACATGTGCGAAGGTCATAGAAAGATATTCATATACATATGTATCTTAATACAACTCCCATTTGCTCTTTTTTGGGTAAAAAATCAAAATTAAGATTCAGGAAAATATAACCTTAAAGGATCAGTGTTTATTTTCTACAAATTTTCCTTCTAGAAATTCCCTTCTAGAAATTTATCTCTAGAGAATAATCTGAAATTTAAATTAAGATTTGCCACAAAAATTACCACAATGTTATTTCCAATGTTGGAAATTAGTATCAAAGTAAATATTCAATATTAGGAAAATATCCAAATGATGGAATGTGATGCACCTATTTAAAACTGAGTTATGCAGTATTTTTTCTTAGTAATAAAGAAAAACAACATTAAGTGAAAAAATAGGGTCCAAACTTGCATACTTATGCTTATTTTATAGTCTTAACTCTACTTTTAATGTTTAATTGGAAGAAATAGCAAATGGTAATAGTAACTGGCTGTAGAATTATGAAAGGGTTTTTAGGATCCTTTATGCTATGTTGTACTTTGAAAATCGTCTATGGTAGATAGGTAATGTTTTTGTAGTAAGAAAAATACATAAAACATTAATAAAAATATTGCTGCCTTTCCTTTTCGATTGTAAACAGATTCTTTCATATTGTAATGGAGCACCAAAAAAGCTAAATTCAAAGATTAATCAGCAGGCTGCAATAATCCTGTCATTTTTTTCTTACTGCTTTTTTAGCTGATTTATTTCCTCCTCTGCAGCCAAAAGGGATATGGCCGATCTGTTCTTGGTTTCTTCAAGAGTCTTTTCAGTTGCACCCAGACTGTAAGAGAAATCAGTAACTAAAGACAGATTTTCCAAAATTGGCAGACTTTCTAAATCAAGGCATAGGTTCTCTTGGGAAATTTTGGCATATGATATAAATTCAACTTAAACAAGATCAAATTATAAGACATCTGCATTCAATCAGATGATATTGCAAATATTATGGTGCACTTGTATGCAAAAACATGCTAGGATCCTTTCTCAATGTCAAACAAAAACAAATAACAGAGCTACAATTCCTACAAGACTATGTAATAATTATGAAAATTAGAATGTAAAGGACAATGGAATTTGTTGAATTCCTTCTTCTCACTCTCCTAATTCAACTGCTCTGATTACACCAAATCCCCACGTTGCCCCTCTCTATAAAATCTCCATTTTTCTGCACTATACTAACACCTATTCTCATTACTTTGCACTATAGAGCTGCATTTGACTTAATTTTCCCAGACTTCCTAAATATGAAAAAAAAATTATTTGCCCACCCATGAAGTCCTCCACAGTAACACTTGACTACCAAGTATTTCATGTCTTCCTGCCTCTCACTTCCACCACTTATGGAGCGTGATTTTCCTGAGTTTTCAACATAACTCAGTCATTATTAGTTTCAAGGACTCTCTTCATTGTAGACAAATAATAATTTCTTTAGGTCTATCAAAATTTAAAAAGAAATGGGGGTGTGATGGATGACATTAGATGAAAACCAATGGTTCCCAATTAAGATGTTCTAGTACAGTGAGGGATCATGGGTTGGCAAAGGTTTCTTGTCTTCTCTGACCCTACTTTCCTGGAACATCCAGGCTCTTTCATCATAGTGGTCCTGAGGTTAAGAGAGGGCCACCACTATCTAAACTCACACCCGTCTTCCTCTCCCTTCGAGGGCCACTCCAAGTGCCGTGGCTTACTCTCTCAAGCAAAGTTTGTCTCCCCCTCTCCTGAGCTCCTCCAATGCTTAGGTCACATTTATGATCTCATTACAAACACACTGGGAACTACTTGAGGAAAAGGACTTTGTGTTATTCATCTCTTTATCCCAAGTGCCTAAAACAATGCTTGTCACATAGTAAATATTAAAAAAAAAGAAGAATGAATAAACTAAACATCTAAAATCTAACACAAATCCAAAGTATCAATAACTTCACATAAGGCTACCAGCGGTTGAAAGGGAATTGCTGAGATTTAACTCAAATGTGAATATGCTATAGTTTTAAGAAGTATATTTGGGAAAAATGAACATTTTTATCAAGAGAAATTGTAGAAAATTAAAAGAAGAAAATAGAACCAAGAAAGGAAGGAGAGTATGAACAAGGATAAAGTAGTTTTTTTCTCTCTCAAGACATGGCATATATAAGTGAGCACATATACATATAAGCAAACATATGTGCTAATTTGGCGCCCATGGGTGACATACAGAGAGAAGAAAGGGAGGTACATTCATGTGCCAAGCATTTGTTTTAAGCAGGTTAACATATTTAAATTTTTTGTTACAGATGTATTCATTCATTAAGCAAATTATTGAGAACTTACTATGTGCCAGCCATGATGCTGGGTGCTGGGGACACAACAGGTCAAAATAATGATACAAGACAGTGATCCCTTGGAGCTTCCAGTCTAGTGGATTATAAACATGCAAACAAATTTTTTAAAATTCCAAATTGAGGTAAGTGCTATTCCTAGATCATTGTGAAAGAGAATTAAAGAAGGAAGAGAAGAAAGATCTTTCAATGTATGGTGGTCACAGACTCTGAGATGTCACATTTAAGCTGAGACCTCAAGCATAATAAAGAGCCAGCCATGCAAAAAGCCAGTGGAAGATTTCCATTTTTCTGAAAAAGCAAAGCCTTACGGTGAGGAAGTAGACAGTAGACTAGATGAGGGGAGCCTGGTATGAGAAGAGGGAGGGCTGTGAGAGCCCTGAGAAGGAGTTCAGAATTTTCTCCGAAGTGTAAAAGGAGGTTACTAACAGCTTTTAAGCAGGAGGGTGGCTTTGAATATTTGCTGTGTGGAAAATGGATTGTAGCAGAGAATGAAAGCACAAGAATGAAAGCAGAGTAGCCAGTTGGAAGGCAACTGGTTGAGGCAACAGGTATCAAGGGCAATGGTAGAAGAATAGAAGAAAGGGACCAGTGTAAGAGATGTTTAGGAGATAGATTTAACAGGATAGTCTAATAGATTGGATATAGAAATGAGGACAGGTGAGATTCCCAACCAGAGTCCAGGCATAAAATCTAGTGGTCTTCCCTCGTCTAGGGTTCATCAAACCTGGGCAGACCTGTCCCCATTCAGCACTGCACTGGAGTTTTCACCTTTGGAAATGAGTCACAACAAACCAGTCTCCACCAGGTTAGACATTGTGAAGCTTCCTGGATGGGCCACCTATTCCACAACAGGTAGCACCCTGGCCTTAGAGACAAGTAGGCAGGGTAAGGAGAGGAGAGCTGACTACCATAGAAAGTGAGGAACAGCCTCCGTTATCTGTGATGCCTTGAATAAAAAATAGAATAAGAATCACAGGTGGGTTAAAAACAAAACTCTAGGAAATCCAGGGTAAAGCAGCAAGCACCTCCCTGTGTGCAACTTTCAAATGTGGGGGGGGGGGGGGCAGTGTGTGTAAAGACAGAGAGTGC
Source organism: Equus asinus (assembly GCF_041296235.1). Lineage (NCBI taxonomy): Eukaryota > Metazoa > Chordata > Mammalia > Perissodactyla > Equidae > Equus > Equus asinus. Next base: position 122,206,661 of record NC_091792.1, read on the forward strand.
ACACACAAATGGTAAAGAAAACAGGGCAAAAGGTAAATGAAAGGTTGTATGGGTGTTTTGAGTACTATTCTTGCAAATTTTCTATGTTTGAAATAATTTCCAAATAAAATGTTTTTTAAAAGCATGCAGTCATGGGAGAGACATCAGCATCATGGTGGAGTGAGCGTGCCCAGGACTCTCTCCTCTCCAACATACAACAAAAAGGAGCAACGATATTCCAACAAAAAATATCCTAATAGCACAGGAATCCTCAGAGACCCACAGCAGCCAAACGACAGAGTGTGGAGAGGCTGGAGCCCCCCTCGGAGGAGCTAGAATGGCGTAAGAGAGAACTTCGCTCCCTCCCCTAGAGACTGGGATTGATGCTGCAGGAGGCTCTTCAAGGGAAGGAGTCAGGGAGGGGCCATGCATCAGCAGGATCACCCAGGACTCCTCAGGGCCCTTGCAGCCCAGATGGAAGCCCTCTAACGGGGTGAAAGTTTTCATATGGGGTGACCTCATCAAGCCAAGACCTCAGGAAAGCAGATAACAAGAGCTGATTGGGAATCCCAGGTCTGCACACAAGAGACAGCACCCCCGTCACAACCTGTGCTGCGCTGCGTCATCTTGGCTGAAGGCAGAGGCCTCAGAATATGCAGCTCTCAACCCCCTCCTAGTGATGACAGGTTGTAACTGCAACCTATCACAATGGGGAAGACCCGTCCATCTTCCAGCATCCATCAGTCCATCAAATCTCCAGACCAGAGGGAAAACAAGCACCCAGAATTATGTCCTGAGGACTCAGAAATAAGTAAACTAAATGACAATTAATTCAGAATAGCTATCATCAAAAAACTCAGTGAGGTAAAGGAAAATATAGAGAAACAAGTCAACGAGTTCTGGAGTTACTTCACAAAAGAGATTGAAACTATAAAGGATAATCAATCAGAAATGCTAGAGATGAAAAATACAATGGAAGAAATAAAACATAATATGGATTCCCTGAATGCCCGTGTGAACGCCATAGAGGAGCAAATCAGCATAATCCAAGATAGGTTGAATGGCTCCAGCCAGAGGAAGAGAGAGAACTAAGACTAAAAAGAAATGAAGAAAATCTCCAAGAAATAGCCGACTCAATGAGGAAATGCAATATGAGAATTATAGGTATCCCCGAGGGCAAAGAAAAGGAGAATGGAGCAGAAAGCATGCTCAAAGAAATAATAGGAGAGAACTTCCCAAATATAGGGAATGAGAGAGAAATGTATGTGGAGGAAGCTTTCAGGTCTCCTAGATATGCCAATGTAAAAAGAGGTACTGCAAGGCATATAGTAGTAAAACTGGCAAAAGTGAATGACAAAGAAAGAATACTCAGGGCAGCAAGGTAGAAGAAAATAACCTACAAAGGAACCCCTATCAGACTTTCAATGGATTTCTCTGCAGAAACCTTACAAGTTAGGAGAGATTGGAATGACATATTCAAAACTTTAAAAGATAAAAATCTTCAGCCAAGAATACTCTATCCAGCAAAAATATCCTTCAGATATGAGGGAGAAATTAAATCTTTCCCAGACAAACAAAAGCTAAGGGACTTCGTAGCTACAAGACCTCCTCTACAAGAAATCCTCAAGAAGGCTCTCATACCTGAAAAAAGAAAAAAAGGGAGAAAGGGGTCACAAAACACAGAGTAAGGAGACAGATAGAATCAGAATAGGATAGCAAATATACAGCTATAGCATTAGGATAAAGGGAAGGAAAACACCAAAAACAAAGACAATCTTGTCACTTTAACCACAAACTCACAACACAAGTTGGAATAAGAGATGACAAGAATAACTTAGGAGGGGAGGAGGAAAGGGACTAAATCAGTTTAGGCTAAGGAAATAAGAGGCCATCAGAAAATGGACTATGTTATGCATGAGATTCTGAATACAAACTTCAGGGTAGACACTAAACTAAAAAACAAAACAGAGACACAAAAAATAAATAAGGAAAAAGCTAAGAAACGCAGCACAAGAAACTGCAGAAGTCAATGGGTAGGCCAAAACACACAGGATGAGAAACAAAGGAAATCCAGGAAAACCAGAAAACAAATGACAGAATAACAGCATTAAGCCCTCATGCATCAATAATCACCCTCAATGTAAACGGATTGAACTGTCTAATAAAAAGACACAGAGTGGCAAGATGGATTAAAGAACAAGATCCAACAATCTGTTGCCTCCAGGAAACACACCTCAGCTCCAGTGACAAGTACAGGCTCAGAGTGAAGGCGTGGAAGACAATAATCCAAGCTAATGGCAAACAAAAGAAAGCAGGTGTCACAATATTTATATCAGACAAAGTAGATTTCAAGATAAGGCAGGTAAAGAGAGACATAGAGGGTCAGGATATAATGAGCAAACGGACACTACATCAAGTAATAATGCTTATAAATATCTATGCACCCAACACAGGAGCACCAAACTTTGTTAAGCAACTATTAGAAAACCTAAAGGAAGATATCGAAAATAAGACAATAATAGTAGGGGACCTCAACACCCCACTCATATCATTGGACAGATCATCCAGACAGAAAATCAACAAGGAAACAGTGGAATTAAATGAAAAGCTAAAACAGTTGGACTTAATAAACATATATAGCACACTTCATCCAAAAACAGCAGAATACACATTCTTCTCAAGTGCACATGGAACATTCTCAAGGATAGACCGTATGTTGGGAAACAAGGCAAGCTTCTATAAATTTTAAGAAATTTAAATAATAACAAGCATCTTCTCTAATCATAATGCTATAAATCTAGAAATTAATTACAAGAAAAAAGCTGAGAAAGGGACAAAGATTTGGAAACTAAACAATATGCTATTGAACAAGCAATGGGTCATTGAAGGAATTAAAGAAGAAATTGGAAAATATCTGGAGACAAATGAAAACGATAACATGCCATAACAACTCATATGGGATACAGCAAAAGCTGTATTAAGGGGCAAATTCATCGCAATAGAAGCACACCTTAACAAACAAGAAAAATCCCAAATCAGCAATCTTAAACTACACCTAACTGAATTAGAGAAAGAAGAACAAACAAAGCCCAAAGTCAGCAGAAGGAGAGAAATAGTAAAAATAGAGCAGAAATGAATGCTATTGAAACAAAAAAGGTAGTAGAAAGCATCAATGAAACAAAGAGCTGGTTCTTTGAGAAGATAAATAAAATTGATAAACCCCTAGCCAGACTTACAAAGAAAAAGAGAAAGCTCAAATAAACAAAATCAGAAATGAAAGAGGAGAAATAACAACAGACTCCACAGAAACACAACGGATTATAACAGAATAGTACAAAAAAACTATATGCCAACAAAATGGATAACCTAGAGGAAATGGATAAATTCTTAGACTCTTACAATCTTCCAAAGCTAAGTCAAGAATAAGCAGACAATCTGAACAGACCAGTCACAAGGAAGGAGATTGAAACAGCAATCAAAAGCATCCCAAAGAATAAAACCCCAGGACCAGATGGCTTTCCTCAGGAATTCTACAAAACTTTCAAAGAGGATTTAATACCTATACTTTTCAAGCTATTCCAAAAAATTAGAGAGGGTGGAACACTTCCTAACACATTCTGCGAAGCCAACATCACACTGATACCAAAGCCTGACAAGGACAGCGCAAAAAAGGAGAACTACAGGCCAATATCACTGATGAACATAGATGCAAAAATTCTCAATAAAATTTTCACAACTCAAATTCAGCAATACATCAAAAGGATCATACATCATGATCAAGTGGGATTCATACCGGGGACACAAGGATGGTTCAACATCTGCAAATCAATCAATGTGATACACCACATCAACAAACTGAGGAGTAAAAACCACATGATCATCTCAATAGATGCAGAGAAAGCATTTGACAAGATCCAACAGCCATTTATGATAAAAATTCTGAACAAAATTGGGATAGAAGGAAATTACCTCAACATAATAAAGGCCACATATGACAAACCCACAGCCAACATCATACTCAATGGGCAAAAACTGAGCGCCACCCCCCTGAAAACAGGAACGCGACAAGGATGCCCTCTATCACCACTCTTATTCAACATAGTACTGGAGGTTTTGGCCAAAGCAGTTAGGCAAGAGAAAGGAATAAAAGGAATCCAAAAGGGAGGGAAGAAGTGAAACTCTTGCAGTTTGCAGACGACATGATCTTATATATAGAAAACCCCAAAGAATCCATTGGAAAACTGTTAGAAATAACCAACAACTACAGCAAAGTGGCAGGGTATAAAACCAACTTACATAAATCAGTAGCATTTCTATACTCTAATAATGAACTAACAGAAAAAGAACTCAAGAACACAATACCATTCACAATCACAACAACAACAAAAAAAATACCTCAGGGTAAATTTAACTAAGGAAGTGAAAGACCTATACAATGAAAACTACAAGGCTTTTCTGAAAGAAATGGATGATGACATAAAGAGATGGAAAGACATTCCATGTACATGGATTGGAAAAATAAACACGGTTAAAATGTCCGTACTACCTAAAGCAATCTACAGATTCAACGCTATCCCAATCAGAATCCCAATGACATTCTTTACAGAAATAGAACAAAGAATCCTCAAATTCATGTGGGGCAACAAAAGACCCCGAATTGCTAAAGCAATCCTGAGAAAAAAGAACAAAACGGGAGGCATCACAATCCCTGACTTCAAACATACTACAAAGCTACAGTAATCAAAACAGCATGGTACTGGTACAAAACAGGTGCACAGATCAATGGAACAGAATTGAAAGCCCAGAAATAAAACCACACATCTGTGGACAGCTAATCTTCAACAAAGGAACTGAGGGCATACAATAGAGAAAAGAAAGTCTCTTCAACAAATGGTGCTGGAAAAACTGGAAAGCCACATGTAAAAGAATGAAAATTGACCATTCTTTTTCACCATTCACAAAAATAAACTCTAAATGGATCAAAGACCTAAAGGTAAGACCTGAAACCATCAGACTTCTAGAAGAAAATATAGGCAGTACACTCTTTGACATCAGTATTAAAAGGATCTTTTTGGACACCATGTCTTCTCAGACAAAGGAAAAAATTGAAAGAATAAACAAATGGGACTTCATCAGACTAAAGAGCTTCTTCAAGGCAAGGGAAAACAGAATTGAAATAAAAAACAACCCACTAATTGGGAAAAAAATATTTGCAAGTCATATATCCAACAAAGGGTTAATCTCCATAATATATAAAGAACTCACACAACTCAACAACAAAAAAATCAAACAACCCGATCAAAAAAGGGGCAGGAGACATAAATAGACATTTCTCCAAAGAAGATATACGGATGGCAAATAGACACATGAAAAGATGCTCATCATCACTGATCATCAGGGAAATGAAAATCAAGGCTACGCTAAGATATCACCTTGCACCCATTAGAATGGCAAAAATAACCAAAACAAAAAGTAACAAATGTTGCAGAGGTTGTGGAGAAAAAGGAACCCTCATATACTGCTGGTGGGAATGCAAACTGGTACAGCCACTATGGAAAACAGTATGGAGATTTCTCAAAAAATTAAATATAGAAATACCATATGACCCACCCACTACTGGGTATCTATCCAAAGAGCTTGAAGGTCAGTAATTCCAAAACTCCCATGCACCCCTATGTTCATTGCAGCCTTATTTACAATAGCCAAGATGTGGAAGCAACCTAAGTGCCCATCAACCAATGATTGGATAAAGAAGATATGGTATATATATACAATGGAATACTACTCAGCCATAAAAAAGAATAAAATCATCCCATTCACAACAACATGGATGGAGCTTGAGGGAATTATGTTAAGCGAAATAAGCCAGACAAAGAAGGACAATCTCTGTATGACTCCACTCATATGAGGAATTTAAAAATGTAGACAAAGAGAACAGATTAGAGGCTACCAGGGGAAAGGTGGGGTTGCGGGTGGGCACAAAGGGCAAAGGGGTGCACCTACAACACAACTGACAAACAACAATGTACAACCGAAATTTCACAAGATTGTAAACTATCATACACTCAATAAAAATTAACTTTAAAAAAAAAATCATGCAGTCATAGTCTCTTCTTATCCCATGGTGCTCCTTATAGGAAACTACAGAGCCAGAGTGATAAGAGAGGGAGATAGGAATTCCTGGCTCCTACTGGTGCTGATAAAAGTCAAGAACCAGCAAAATCTCAAAGCCCTGCCTCACAACTAGAGGCAAATGGAGGAGCCTGGCCATCAGCAGCAGTGGCAGCCAGTGCCCCAGGAAACCAGACAAGTCACAACTTAGCACTCCTCAGCACAAGACTCTAGTGCCCGGGTGGAAACAAGGCAGCACGAACCCAGAGGGCAGTGCAAGACCCAAAGCCCCTCTCCTCCAGGACCAGGAGAGCATGCAAGCATCCCTCCGCCCCTAGATACCAACGTAAGGAAGGGGGAGCAATGAGACCCCTCGAGAGGGCAAACGCAGCCCCTCGCAGAAGTCTGAACTTGGAATTAACTGAGTATTTACACAAAAGGGACTACAATAAACCAGAAAAAAAAGTGACAAATTTAAGGATTCTCCTCACTCCACTCCAAATCAGCTGACATTCGTTGAAATTTAAGTTGCAGAAATTCAGAGGAATTATGCTTTTTGCACATTACTTTTGTAAATTTTGACTTCGGCAGCTATAAAACTGCTCATTCAAGATGGGGGTGTGTGGAGGTAACTGTGTATGCTTGCAAGCACACACCAAGAAAAACGTCTGGGGCAAAATATTTCAAAATGTTAACAGGGAGAAGATAAGAGGTGATTTTCATCATTATACTTTTATCTGTGTGTGCATTTTGAGAAGGAAATTTGCATTACTTTCTTAATCAAGCAAAACTAAATCAGTCGAGATGTTTTCCTTAGAAGGAAAGCTCATCAGAGAAAAGGGCAGAATGCCACACCCTATTCCATCACACGTCTTAACTAGTGAAAAAAGAATTCCGTGCTGTCCTGTACATGTCAGCAGTGGAGCAATGCGGTGGTAGGAGAAACGCCTTCTTGATGGATTTTTGTCAGGTGTGTTGAGTGCAGCTTCATACACATTTGTCTATCTTCTCAAGTACAAATGCAAAGTTTGCAATTTTCTTTCAGTGATTCCCTAAGCTTGCCAGCCTGGCTTTGCACATAGCAGACATCCGATATCTGTTGCTGCCTGGCATTGCTTAACTTTTTTAAATACATTTTTTGTATCTAATAGTTATTCCAAAATCTTGAATTGTTCATTCTTTATAGGGTCTGCTCTCTCAGTCACGCAAATATACCCCTAAATGACTACAACTGACAGACAAATGCAGCCCGCTGCATCTTACTTTCACTCTCTTTATCTTCATGTTTCTCTTTACCTGTTCTTTCACTCCCTTTAACCCTTCCCCTTCGGCATCTTTTATTTTCCTCCAAAAAGATAGATTTCCATGTAACAATCTTCCCCTACTTATAAATATGGGCTGATAATGGTTCTATGGAGAAGCGGGGGCTCCAGGAATGGAGCTGAGAGCATCAGGGTCTTAGGGATGATAACATAATCTAGATATCCTGTCCCCAAATTCAGAGACACTGACTCCCGACACACACACACACACACCCATATTACTTATTTGTAAGTGTCTACACTTTTACGAGCCATTATTCTCTTTTCAAGCTTAAAAATTAAATTAAGAACAAGCAATTCTTTTTGGAAAAAGATAACTTGCATTCCTCTTACTCGTCTTGAACCTGGTTGAGTTGATTACGAGTTGAGTTCAACTCAAAGTCTAATTGTTGTATGTCCCGCTCCCGAACACCAGACTCTTTCTGTCTCTCCTTATCAAACGTGTCCTGGAATGATACACAAATCAAAAACTAGTCTGAATACATGAAACAACATGGACAGATTGCAAAAACATTATGCTGAGCAAAAGAAGGCAAGCATAAAAGAGCATGTAATGTATGGTTCCAATTACATAAAGTTCTAGTGCAGGCAAAATTAATCTAGCACAATGAAAACCAGGAGAGTGGCTGCCCTGAGGGTGGAGGGAGGTGACAGGGAAGTAGCTCTGAAATGATGGAAATGTTTTATGTTAAAATAGGGTATAAGTTACACAGATATGTGCCTTTGTCAAAATTCCTCAACCTATAGATTTCACTGTAGGTAAATTATACCTCAATTTTTTAAAAAGACATTGAAATATCATCCTATATCTCTATATCTAGAACACTCACAGGGGGTAAAAATCTAAGAAGCATACATAAATCCCCAGGGAAAAATCTGCTTAATGACAACTGAATCTATAGAGTACTCACCACATGCAAGCTGTTTCACATGCTTATCACATTTAATTCTCACAATCTTATTAAGTCAGTAAAAGCACTGTCCCCATTCAACAAATGGGGAAACTGAGATATACAGGTTAGACAACCCACCCAGGACCATAGAAGATAGACTAGAATTCTGTCCAGTGTCTCCAAGTAGGAACCCTTCAGCCACTATGTGATAAGGCCCTCTTCCTTAGGACAGCCTGCTCTAAATGCTTTAATTTTAGAAAGGAATTTATGTAAATCTATGTAAACATTTAAAATCAAGGTTACCAATGCTTTGCTTAGTCAGATATAAGGATGCCAAGGCCTAAAGCAAGGTATATGTTCTCTTTCCAGTCTAGTCTTCAAATGTTAAAACACTGACACTGTTCCATGGAAACCACCGACATCAACCACAAATTATAAGACTCTTTGTCAGTCTACCAGAATTGAGTTTTTTTTCTTATCTTGGAAGTTTCCAATTAATTTCAATATTTCAGAATACCAAGCTTTCCCCCATTTGATGATCTCTTTCTCTTCTGAGCCCCTGCGGTACCCTAACTGTCTGGGTGACATTTGTCATTTAAAAGTTGCTATTTAATGCCCAGTGTGGGCAAGCAATGTCCCAGATTAGACCATCCTCAGGTCCTTTTTTTTTTTTTGAGGAAGATTAGCCCTGAGCTAACATCTGCTGCCAATCCTCCTCTTTTTGCCGAGGAAGACTGGTCCTGAACTAACATCCGTGCCCATCTTCCCCTGCTTTATATGTGGGACACCTGCCACAGCATGGCTCAACAAGCAATGCGTAGGTCCACACCTGGGATCCGAACCGGCAAACCCCAGGCCACAGAAGCAGAGCGTGCAAACTTAACCACTGGGCCGCTGGGCCAGGCCCCCATGGGGTCCTTTTTATAGCTGAGGAAACAAAGGCTCGTTGATTTGCCTGAAGTCACACCACTAGTAAGTAGGCAAAGCTGAGATTTGAATGTAGGTCTGTCTCAAGAAAAAACTCAATCCATTATGCTGCATATTACTGTAAATAGAAACTCACCTTTATAGCTTTGTCCCAATTCCCCAGGCAGAGTTGAGCCCCTCACTAGGTAAAAACCATATCTTACTTATGTCTCAGTGCCCAGAGCCTGATCAGGGTGCTGAAAGCCAAGGGTGATCCTTTAGCATCCTTACCTGTAGAGAGGGGACCCTGCTGTCAACAGGTTTTCCCAGGGAAGCAGCAGTAAAGGAGGCCTCCAGCCAAGGCAAAAGGCGCGATTTGATTATTTCCACACCATCGTAATGTCCTCCTAGAAGAATCCACAAGTCAGGTCAGCAAGAGAAATCCAGCCACACCAGCTCAGGCGGGGAGCACAGAGAAAGAGAGAGAAAAGGCAGAAAAGGAGGGAGAGGTGGTGGGAAAGCACAGGCCACTCTTACCTTCCTGGGCTGTGGTCGTGAGGATCCCAAAGAGTTGTCCCTGCACTTTGGCAACTTGTTCAATGAGTTCAAGGCATTGATTTAGATTTTGATCACATGAGTTTGTCTGCAAAGCCAAAACAGTAGACATCAGTGCAATTCCTTTATTCTGGGACCCACTGCAGGTAGACAGGGGCCTCACTTTATATGACGGCCTTCTGGCTCTGGGATGGGGGCAGAGACTGCTGTGTATTCACCAAAACATACTTCCCTTTCCTTCTGGGCACACAGCTAGACCACTTTCCCCAGCTTCCCTAGCAGTTTGTGCAGCCACATAACTGAGTTCTGGTCCCCAGGATGGGAAGTGATATATGCCACTTCCAGGTGTGACCCAGAAGAAAAACCTCTTGAGTGAGTCTCTTCTTTATCTTTCCGCATCTACCAGAAAATGCAGAGGACCCAGCAGAGGACTCCAAGGGCATAAAGGATGGTGGAGCCACAGGATTTGGAAGGCTCTTAACTGAATACTTGCATTGAACTATGATAAAATCAAGAAAGTTTGTGTGTGTTAAGCTACTGAGATTTGGGGTTGTTTTAATAGCAATAACCCTGACTCCCTACTCAAAGGAACCCTGCAAAAAATCCTAATAAAGTGAATAGATCTTTTGTAACACAATACAAATCACCATCTCCCAATTTACCTGCTTTATTGGTTCTTGTCCTCTATCTGAGTTCAATATGTACATAAAGAACACTAATTATTAATAGTAAGAAGTTATTGCTTGGTTGAGGATACAATGGAGAATAAGACAAAAATGATGGCCCAGGCCAGATGGCAATGCAGACTAGTAGGGGAGACAGCAAAGCAGACAGGTACCCTGCAGGGGAATAATAAGTCTTATAGACGGGTGAGGACAAGGTTTACTCAAGAGCCCACTGTCTCAGAAAGTCAGGGAAGTCTTCTAAGAGGAAGAGAAATCCAGGTAGAGAAGCAATTAGGCAAAATGGGGAAAGGAGTGGTTGGTTCAAGTGGTTACAGAATATTCTACGCAACAAGAACAGAACATGAAGAAGCCAAGAGGTGGGCCTTCTATCTAGTATTCTGCTTTCATCATCTGTTTGGTGAGCTTTTACCATTTCCTCATTAGCCAAACCTCTAATTGATTCTAACTCTAAAGGAAGGAACACAGCTACAAGCAACAAACAAATCATGTGAGTGGAAAAATGCATAGATTTACGTGTCATTTCAAGCCATAATAAGGCACTAGCCGTGGATGCCTCCTGGGCGCTATGAAAACCGAGACAGAAAGTGGGGTTCAAGGAGGATAGAAATTAGAATGAAGAGATGAAGTTTGGATGACCTCTGGGCAAAAGTTTACACGTAAAATGCATATCTGTGTCAACAAGGGAAATGGCTTATCACAGTTCTGTGTGAACCTGCACAGGCACTCAACCTCTCTGAGTCCATTTCTTCTGCAGGAAAAATGCCTTGCAGAGTGTTAGGAAAATTAAATCAAAATAATTCGATAGTCTCTAAATATTCAAACTCAATATGTATTGGATGGATGAAAAAACGAGACGATTCACTCACTTCATACTTATTACACACTTCCTACATGCCAGACACTATTAATGCTTTACATATGTAACGCAGTTAATCCCCAATAGTACACTGTGAGATAGGAGTACCATTGTTACCATTCCCATTTTCAGATGAGAGAACTGAGATACAGAAAGGTTAAATAATTTGCCCACGTTTATTTAGCTAGAAAAATGTCAGAACTGAGATTGGAACCCAAGTAGCTTGGCTCAGAGCCCACGCTGTTAACCACTAAACTACTGACTCGGGCCTACCCAGTGGCGCAGTGGTTAAGCATGCACGTTCCACTTCGGCAGCCTGGGGTTCACCGGTTCGGATCCTGGGTGCGGACATGGCACCGCATGCTGTGGCAGGCATCCCACATATAAAGCAGAGGAAGATGGGCACGGATGTTAGCTGAGGGCCATTCCTCCTCGGCAAACAGAGGAGGATTGGCAGCAGTTAGCTCAGAGCTAATCTTCCTCAAAAAAAATACGAATAAAAAAATAAACTATACTGACTTGTAGATGGCAAGTAGTGCTGGAATAGATGGAAGACTGGATGATGTGACAAAGAGTGAATGGGGAGGGCAGTCAGGGAAGGCCTCTCTGAGCAGGACATGTTTGATCTAAGTCCTGGATGTAGAGCACTGGAGAGAGAGCACGCCGGGCTGTGGGAACAGCAAGGGCAAAGGCCCTATGGCAGGAAGGAGTTTGACAACCTTGGTGCACGTGGCAGAAGCTCAAATGGTCAGAGAGGCTGGCAGGACAGATCCTGGAAGGCTGTGCAGGCCTGGTGAGGAGCCTGGATGGAACGGACTACTCATGACCTGGAGGACCTGCTGGTTTACCTCCCATGCCTGGTAAACAGTACCCGGTGACTAGCTCTGTTGCAGTACTTATTTCTGTTGCAGCCATGTTTTTCTGTCTCATCTGTCTATCCCCTTCCCCCTAAAAGATCATGAATTCTTTTTAAAAATGACTATCTTGCTCATGTTTATATCAATTGCCACTAACATCCATAGCAAATTGAAGGGCCAAACAGTATTTGACGAATGAATGAACAAACGAATGAATGAATGACTTAGCATAATATTGGCATGATCAGAACATTTGGAACCCACAGCCTGAACAGCTATCTCCATTTCTTCCTCTTTGAACCAGCAGCTCCTTGCCCTTGCTGTTTTACTCCTGCACTTACCACAGGGAACTTCAATTCCCCTCTTACAGACTTTTGCCCTCTGGCTAGATCATGCCATATGCTAAGTGGACAGAGAAAGGGCTTGGGAGGCAAGCCAACCCGAGTGAATATCTCAACTCTGCCGCTTGCCACAGTTCTGTGTGATCCTGCACAGGCACTCAACCTTTCTGAGCCCATTTCCTCTCTAGGAAAATGGGGATAATGCCTTGCAGAGTGTTAGGAAAATCAAATCAAAATAATGCATATCCAGCACCTCAGAGACAGAAGGTGTCCAATAATTGGTACCCACAAGGTGGTATATGGTATTGAAAGTAGAAGTGGGCTCAGGAATAAGGCAGACCTTGGTTCAAATCTGGTTCTCCACTTACTGGCTATATTCCTTTAGAAAAGACATTTTAAATATGAGCCTTGTTTACTCATATTTAAAAGGTGGTTGATCTCATGAGCTAACTTAGGTGCAGAGTAAAGGAGGTACATAATTAGAGTGTTATTGTAGTATTATTACTCTATGCTGCTATGCCTTGCCCAGGGCCTGGTACAAAGTAGGTGCCCAAAGGAACGTTTGTGAAATGAGTTTGTACACACAACTTAAATAACAGAAGAAACTATACTATGTCAGACAGTTCCTGTTCCCAAGACATGTCACAACATGCTGCAACTTCTAACACAAAGGATTGCACAAGATAGTCAAGTTGCAATGGAGTCACATTATTCTACCAAACAACCACTCACGCAAGATCAATAGAGCAAAGATGTAAACTGATTATACTGTCTCCTAATTCTAAAGCGCAGACTCCCAAAGTGTGTTCATTCGTAAATCACTGAGTTCCTATTATTTGTAAGGCCTTGGGCGCGGCAGCTCAGGAATCAAAGCTACATTTTAAAAAATGTCAAAAGTTGCCTGCTGTCAACGAGCTCGCCAGCTGGGGAAGTGGGCTGGTGAATGGGAAACGTACGGGGGATAAATGATTACCTTAGAGTTTATTAGGTGCCCTAGGTGGATAGTGAGCTGTAGAAGGAGCAAAACACGCTCCAGTGAGGGGTGAGAGGAAAGAGGGAAGGACATTCCAAGAGGAGGAACAGCAGGTACCAAGGCAAGAAGCAGCAAGGCATATTACGGGCGAAGTGGAATGTGGGATCCAGACACGAAGAAATGAAGGACTTTATTTGCCACATGAAGAGATCTGGGCTTTATCCCATCACTGAAAGATTTAATGGGGCACGTAGAGGAGGATGGGAAGGACATGGTCAGATTTGCTTTGCATTTTACAGAAATCACTCTGGCAGGAGCCGACCAGATAGAGTTTGCATTAGAGAGCAAGTCTGGTGGGAAGGTAGGCAGTTGTAATCATCTGGGTGAGAGATGCTGAGGGCTGTGGAGATGCCAAGGGTCCCCTTGGCAGCCCCAAATAACATCTGTGTCAGCCAAGGTCCCACTGATTCTAGCATTATTTCAAGAGGAAATCAGAAGGTTTGGGAACAGGGAAGAGGTGTGAGAGGGAGAATACCGTTTTTGAGCAGTTTAGGGGTTCTGCAGGACCTTCATATAGAGATGTACCTAACAATTATTGAGCAGCTGCTTTATGCCAGGCTGACACTGTGGTAAGAGCTTTAAATACACTGCTTCATTTAATCCTCAAAACAACCCTACAAACTGGATACCAGCCACCATTTCAAATTCACCAATGACGAAAACGAAGATCTTGAAGAGACAGTGGTTAAGTTGGAAACCAAACCCATTCCTGAAGCTTCTGGCACTGCAGTTGAGCTCTCAATCGTAATGCTTTACCACAAGCAGTTGGAAAATAATCTGGATCTCAGAAGAGAGGTAGGGGTCGGAGGTGTGGCTTTGCAAGCCTTCAGCAGATGGAAAGAGTGGCAGCCAGGTGCAAAGATGAGATCACCAGAAAGAGTATAGAGTGCGGAGAGGGCTGAAGGCAGGGCAGCGGGCAATTTTGCTATTTCGGCAGAGGGCTGAGGAAAAAGGGCCAGTGAATGAAAACAGAACAAGAGCAGTAAGAGATAAGGGGACAACCGGGAGGAAAGATGAAGAAGAAGCAGGAAGCCAGAGGAGATGGTTTCAAGAAGCAGAAGGGCATGGCTTATTCTCTGCTTCACTCGTGCATTTATGCTCTCACAAATCTTTACGGAGGCGGCTACTATGTGCCGGATGCTAGGGACACAATGCTGAATGAGATAGTCTTTGGCCCTCAGGGACTTTACAGTCCAAAATAAACATGCAAATAAATGCTAAACCATGTACTACTTGCTATAATAACAGTAGGTCCAGATTTCAGAGATGAGGCCCGAAGGAGGAAGTGGGAAGAAGCTGAGAAGCTTCAAAAAAGCCTTCACCTGAGGAGCTTTCTGAGCTCCTCCTCCAAGAAATTCTAATTGCTCTAGTGTGAGGCGTTGGGTTATTGAAATTTTTTTAAAGCTTTCTGGATGATTTTTATGTGAAACCAAAATTGAGAACCACGGCACTAGTGGGAAATGAGATGAATTTAGTCTCAACCAGCCCCCTCTAAAAAAATTAATGAGAGAGAAAGAGTACCTCATAATTACTAAAGATGAGCTATTCGTGAAACTTTTGCTTCAGTTACATATGCATCAGGGGGTACGTGTGCTATGTTGTGAAGTAAAATGCATTGATTTCCGTGGGTAAGTTTTAAAAACACTGCTCTAGGGGACAGTGCTTTACCCATGTTGAGAATCACTGATATGGGCAATGAATAATCCCTCAGGGGGCCAGCCCAGTGGCCTAGTGGTTAAGTTCACACACTCCACTTCAGCAGCCCAGGGTTTGCGGGTTCAGATCCCAGGCAGGGACCTACACACTGCTTGTCAAGCCATGCTGTGGCAGGCATCCCACATATAAAGTAGAGGAAGATGGGCACAGATGTTAGCTCAGGGCTAATCTTCCTCAGCCAAAAGAAGAGGGTTGGTGGCGGATGTTAGCTCAGGCCTAATCTTCCTCAAAAAAAAAAAAAAATCCCTCAAACAGCTGTATGCAAGTTGGATTGGAGGTGGGCGTGGATGAAGGTAGGGAAATCAGTAGGAATTTTGTCCCATGTTATAGGCATGGAACTTAAACAAGTAACCCTCAAACTTATTCTAGTGGCTTCACACAGATGGGAAAGCAAGATGTAAAGAAACAAGTAGAATATTCAGGAATATAAGCATCAGCACTATTAACATAAAGAAAACGTGTTCTTTTAAGGCTACCAACCCCTGTGCAACAGAGATGTGCTGCTAGCCTCGTTTTGTAACCATGACAGCTGTAAAAACACCGTGAGTTCTGTTAGGGGCAGATTCTCCAGACAGAGTGAAGCTACTACACCTGTGAGTCTTCTCCCTGCAGTTGCAGGTTTTTTTGCAACAAAGTTCACTTAAGATCTGCCCTAAACATACCCTAGAAGCTGGTTTTCCCACACGTGTAAGAAATGATGGGAGCTTGAAGGAAAGCAATGGAAGCTAGAGGGGGAAAGGTGGGTGACATTTGACTTCTACTTAAGAGGTAGAATCCTCAGGGCTTAATGAACCCATCGGTGAGGCATGCTGGAGAGCGAGGGGGCCCAGGTTTCCGACTTGGGCCACAGAGGGGATTGTGATGCCATTGCCCAACCAGAGGCCACAAGCAGAAAACCAGCAAAACTGGAGAGAGGAAAACTAGTCCTCTTGGTTCGTGTCGGGTTAGAGAATGTGGAGCAGCCACATGGCGCTGTCTGGAAGGCAAGTGGCCATTCAGGTCAGGAGCTCTGGAGAAAGGCCCAAACTGGAGCTAGATTTGAGAGTTACCAGCATCTGGGAAGTAGCTAAATCCATGAAATTTGATAAAATGTGTCACTTGCTGCAGAGAAAGCAAGGAGATAAGGACTAGGGAAGAAAGAGACTGGACTTGACTGACCATCAGGGGGCCTCTGGTGACTGTTATGAGAGCAGTTATAGCAGAATGATGTAGGGGGTACTTGATGTACTTCCATATTGTGCCAGGTTGAGGAACAAATGGGAGTTGAAGAAGCAAAGGCAATGACGGCAGATTACGCTTTCAAGAAGTTTCATAGTACGGGGAAGGAGAGCAACAGGATAGTGGCTTTGTTCCCATCCCTTCGATGTCACCACTCTCTTGCCAAACAAAAGCTCCTCACCCATCAAGCCTAAATGTTGCCTAATTTCCCAGGTCCTTCATCATATGCCTCCACACGACTTACCCAGCCTTCCTTCCCTCCGGCGGCTCTGCACTCCAGCTGCTCTCCTGCTTTGCCATTGCACACATTATGTGTGCACCAGAACGACCACAATCCTTGGATCCCTTTCACTTCCGTTACTTCTGAGCAGACTTGACCTTATTAACATTCCCTTCATGAGAGCCTGATGGATCATCCACGCCCCTACCAATGGTTCTCTCAGACCTACTATTCTATTCCTAACCCTGAATCACCTCCACAACATGAAAAAGAGAGAAAAATCCTCATCACTGAATTAATCAAACGTATCACTAAATACTTGTAATCAACTTGAAAACTTTGGTTTGAAAAGCTATTTAAATCCATCAATTTCAGTACAAAATACAGTTACTTCCATTTTAACAAACTTCAGTCTCACACACACAAAATATGCTTTATATATATTAGATAAGAATTAAATAGTACAAAGGATTCATGGCAATATTCCTTTAAAATATGGATGCTATTACAACATTAAATGACTTACCTTTTTTAATTTTTAAAATGCTTTTTTTTAAAAAAACCTGATTTTTAGATACAACAAGAATACCATTCCAAACCTGCCAATTAGAGAATTTAGAGGTGAGCAAGGAAAAGAGACAATCAGCGCTAAGTATGTGGAGACTACTCTGAGGGGCAGCATTGTGCAGCTCCTTGCAGCTGGCCATAGAAATTCACACATGGAAAACAAAAGCCCTAATTTCTACCTTCTTTTTTTCCCACTGTCCAGGGTATGCATGCTGGGGGATGGGAGAGTGAGAGAAGGATGGCAGGAAATGGTCGCTGCAAGTACGTGGAATTTCCTTCTATCTTCCCTTCCTCTGTAGGAGATAAGAGAATGGACTTGGCAAGCAACAGACCTACTTTCAAATCCAACCTCCACCCTTTCTGCTAGTGGACTGACCTTGGGCAGGTGAGCTGCCCTCCTGACGTTTGGTTTTCTCATCTGTAAAATGTAGAAGATAAAACCCGCTATTTCATACGTTCTTATAAAGTTTAAAGGCAATAATGTGTGAACAGTGTTTTGAAAGTTTTCAAGGGCTGGTTCTGCGCTGGTTTTAACTGTTCGTTGGGAAGTGCAGTCTCTTATATGGGCAGCCTTGCAAATAGCTCTGTTCCCCAAGTCAACCCTCTATTCTACTTCATGGCTGACCTTGTCACAACACCATCACCCCCACAACAAAGTTCTAAAACTGAAACACTGAATTTTAGCTATAAGAAAAAGTAGGCTTATGTATACCCCATCAACTTAGCAAAAGTTCTGTTTAGGCTTCTCCACTGGATTTTAGTGTCTTGCCCATGGTTAATATTCCTATTGGACTTCTTTCATTATTTATTCTCCTTAAAATTTAAACAGTGACGATGTTTACATTAATCAGTTTGTCCAAGATGAAAATAAGAAAAGTCAAATAAGAGTTGATAGCCTCTCTGTTAAAAATAAAATCTTTAATCATTTGTCAATTTCTTTTGGAGCCATGAATTCAACATCAGTAATTGTGGCAGAAATGGTAGCACCAATTAAATATTCCACATGCTTTCCCACATTTCTCAGGCTCCCTTACAATTGGGTTGGAGCCACATCACTAATGCTGGTCAAGGGATGACGAGTGGAAGTGACGGGTATAATGTAAGAGCAGCACAAGTTCTTCGCTATCTTTTGCCCTGCAGACCTTTGAAGTCTGGCGATGAGACGGCCGCTCCACCAGATGGAGGGAGCCTGAAACTGAGCCAATGACAGAGGAGAGCTGCCATCAGACTTTGTATGAATGAGAAATAAATCTCTGTTATGTTGAGACGCTAAGATTTGGTGTTTTATTCATTACTGCAGCAGAGTCTGGCTAGTAAAGAGATAAAGATCCTGAAGGGAAGAAAAATGTTCTCTATAAATTTACTAATTAGATTAAATCCTCAAGAATGTAGAAGTATGTTAACTAAGGGGGAGGGGTGAAGGTGGCCAGGGAGTCTGTTTGAACACATCATAGCAACTAGAACGACCTTTTGTACTAAGAGCCAGCCATATTTTAGCAGAGGCAGCCTCTATTCCAACCATGAAGACTGTTCTGAAACAAACAGAGGAGACATCTCTTTAAGATCTCCCTTTTATGTGCTGATATTTAATATGCTGTTTTCACTTATTAGTGTAGACGTCTGTCACACAAGAGGAGAGTAATGCAAGAGGAGCATCACCAGCCCTCCCTACCATCCCCACTCATACATCAAGTGATCAAAAGTCTCCAGATTGTGGGGCTGGCCTGATGGGTAGTGGTTAAGTTCTCATGCTCCACTTAGGTGGCCTGGGGTTCGCTGGTTCGGATCCTGGGGGCAGACCTACACACCGCTCATCAAGCCATGCTGTGGTAGCATCCCACATACAAAACAGAGAAATATTGGCACAGATGTTATCTCAGGACCAATCTTCCTCACCAAAAAAAAAAAAGTTTCCAGTTTGTAATGGCCTGGTGTCTATTATTTTACTTTAAGAAATGTAATCTTACCCTATCTTAGAGATGAGGTTATCAAGGGTATAGCAAGTTCTTACCATTTGCTACTGTAATTACATAGAGTACACTTTTAAAAGTAATAAATCTCAGAGCCTCTGACCAAAGTTTAACTCCCTACTCCACAGGACTCTAGGTGGAAACAAAAGCATCTCAGAGAGAGGAGAGTTTCAGCCCAGAGTTGACTTTCTCTGGGTACTGCTAACATCGTAAGGAGGTTGATTTCTCTTCTCATCTTAACATCTCCATGGAGTGACTAGGTAGTCAGAATCCAGTTTTGCATAGGTGGTTATTCGACCTTTTTACAGAGCTGACCAATAAAAACATACAGATGGTGCATGATAAACTAGGGGCTTTGGGGGCAGCATACTCTTACATGAACTTTAAGGACCATTCTCAGAGTCTTTGACCTTGTTTACTAAATGTGCCAGCGTAGTTTACAAGAGGCTGATTCATATAATCTCTTGCCTAAAGTATCGCTCAGCCCAGTCGGTTCTCCCGAGAGTTTCCCATCATGCAACAGCTAGAGCAAACTTTCTAAAACATAATCTAAACATATCTCCTCCCTGCATAATGCTTTTAGTTTCTCCCCATTGCCCTCAGGATAAAGTCCAAACTCCTTAACACACCCCGCAAGGCTTTCACCATCTAGTGTTACCGCCCCACCTCCTCAGCTTCATCTCATGTCCACTCCCTGACTTGAACTATTCACAAATATCCCCAATATGCCAGATTTTTCATGCCTCCCTGCTTTTCGCACATGCTGTTTCCTCTATCCTTCATTCTCTTCTCCAACTGGAAGTTCATTATTGAGATGCAGCTGACATTTCTATTCCCAGCACCCAGGACAGACAGGGGCATCGTAAGCTCTGAAAAAATACTTGTTGAATGAATAAATTAATGAATAAATGTACACTGCAAAAATGGTAAATATAGAGTGTCTAACCCAAAGTTTTAGCCATAGTAGAAGCTAAGTAGCCATTTGTTGAATGAATTATTAAGCTCTTAATAATTGGCTCAGTTTTGGGTTGAACAAGAAGGGATTCTCTATGGCTCTTTCACCAGCATTCTTAATAACTGCAAAGGAGGAAAACAATTTCTGAAAGTTAAGTAGTCACTCCAAGCTGTCCCTGAACTTCCGGTGGGATCCAAGTTTTAAAGGCCAAGTAATGCAATAATTCAGCATCTCTTTAATAACGAAAACAAAATGAGTCAGCCATGTTTGCTGTCGTTTTTATGATTTGTTTGTCTAGGGGGGTTTTGAAAAATGTCCCTTCTTAGAATTTTTTAAATAAATAAATTTTAAGTAAATAAATTATTTAAAAATCAAGCCATGGGGCCAACCTGGTGGCACAGCGGTTAAATGCGCACGTTCCGCTTCGGCAGCCGGGGTTTGTCGGTTCAGATCCCAAGAGCGGACATGGCACCGCTTGGCAAGCCATGCTGTGGTAGGAGTCCCACATATAAAGTAAAGGAAGATGGGCACGGATGTTAGCTCAGAGCCAGACTTCCTCAGCACAAAGAGGAGGATTGGCAGCAGATGTTAGCTCAGGGCTAATCTTCCTCAAAAAAAAAAAAAAAAAAAAAAATCAAGCCAGAAGTAGTTTTACTTGGGACCTAGAAGATTGCTAGATGTTGTTAAGATTAAAAACAAGCCAACAGGGGCTGGCCCCGTGGCCGAGTGGTTAAGTTCGCACGCTCCGCTGCAGGCGACCAGTGTTTCGTTAGTTCGAATCCTGGGCGCGGACATGGCACTGCTCATCAGACCACGCTGAGGCAGCGTCCCACATGCCACAACTAGAAGAACCCACAACGAAGAATACACAACTATGTACCGGGGGGCTTTGGGGAGAAAAAGGAAAAAATAAAATCTTTAAAAAAAAAAAAAAAACAAGCCAACAAATAATCAAAAAGCAAAGGCTTTGCGGCAGAAAATTATGTTTTTAAAGAATTTACGGTCTCTGACAACATATGTAGGATACAATGAAACAGGCCGTGCATGAGATGGTGGTGATGGCCAGATTAAGGCAGAGGAGATGGGAAGGAATAAGAAGGAAATTATAAGAGAAAAACTTAGAAGAAAACTAAATAAGATCTGTTAATCCAAATAACATCTAGTCTGGAGGAAAATCAAAATTTTGCATTCTGTTTTAGAATCAATCTGTTCAGGTCATTTATCTATTTTACCTGAAAATAACTTTTTCCTAGGGGGGTAGCTTTAATCACATAGCTAATTCTAAAAGTGTGTATGGCCTTTCTTTTGCTTGAGTTAGTTAGAACTAAATCAATATGGTCACAGTCAGCAAAGTCAACCTTCCATAGCAAACATGACTTACAGCTTTTAATGAACATAGTTCTCTGAGACCAACATTTTAACAAATGTCATTTGCTACAATGAATATTCTTTGTCTTAAGGTTTCAAATCAAAAGTCCTTGGAACTAATAAAACAACCATTGCTAAGAGGAAAGCTCTTAGCAATTGACCAAACTCAAACTGTAGATGACAAGATATGGAATAAGTTTAGATGCAACCTAAATTTGGGTAGGCAGTGAATAGACATTTTCTCTTCCTCTCTCCTTTGCTTCACAGAAAACTGTTAAAAACACTTGCACTATCTCGTTTGTGCCCCTGATTGTAAATCGTGGCTTCTGGTTTCAATTCAATTTTAATAAAGGCTGAATTAAAGACACTTGGAGATCGTTTTAAATTCTATACTGGATATGAAGTTTTAAGAAGAGAAATGAGTCTACGAAACTGGGTATCTGGGAGAATGGTGGTGGCATTCAATCATTATTTATTGAGCAACTACTAGAAGCCAAGGTGCTGGGAATAGAGTGATGAGCAGAAAAAAGGAGAAATCGCTCCTCTTTGGAGCTCACATGTTAGTGAGAGGAGCAGGGAGGGAAGACTGAAAACAAACAAAATAAAAGAGTAAATAAGTAAAAATTAGAAGGTGTAGATATTAGGGAAGAAATAAAGCAGAGAAGGGAGACAGTGAGTGCCAGAGGTGAGGGTGAGAGATTGCAATTGAAAACAGGATGGTCTCTCCTGAGAAGGTGACATTTAAGCGAAAACTTGAAAGAGCTGAGGAAGTGAGGGTGTTGCCATCTTGCTGAAATGTCAACAGGTGAAACTTTCTAGGCAGAGGGGAACAGCAAGTACAAAATGTCCTGAAGCTGGAACGTGGCTGGCATGCTTTAGAACCGTTCTGTCCACTACAGTCACCACTAGCCATATGTGACTATTTGAATTTAAATCAACAAAACAGAAATGAAATTAAAAATTCAGTTCCTTAGTTTGCATTTGCCACATTTCAAACTCCCAATAAGCCACCATATTGGACAGTGCAGATACAGAGCATATCCATCATCAAAGAAAGTTCTACTGGACAGCTTTGCTCTAGAAGGAACAAGGCCAGTATTGCTAGAGTGGGTTGAGCAAGAGAGAGAATTATAGATGAGGTCATAGTTTAAAGGAGCACAATCGTGTAGGAGTTTGATGGCCATTGTAGGAACTTTGTCTTCTATTCTGAGATAGGAGGTTTGGAGGGTTTTGCCAGAGGAGTAACTTGATCTGACTTGACTTTAGAGAATCACTTTGGGTCCTTATTTTTGTAATAATCCAGATAAAAGATGACCGAAGGTGGACAAGAGTGACAGCAGTGGAGGTGGTGAGAAGTGCTGAGGTTCTGCGTGAATTTAGAACCTGGTACCAACAGATCATGCTGATGAAAAGGATGCGGAGACATAACAAAGACAAGAAAGGAAAGAGGTCACCGGTTGGGACACAGGAGAGGCTAAGGTTGGTTTTAGATGGATTTGACCTTGAGACGGCAATAGCACAACTAAAAGTCTCCGATGGGCAATTGGAGAAATCAGAGCTCAGTTGAGAACAGGCCCTGAACATGAATATGAGTATGAGATTCATCAGCATACGTAACAGAGATGAGGCAGAAATGGAGGTTGAAGAGAAGTTTCCTACAGTCTGGTCCTTGAAGAACAGCCACAAGAGGGAAGTGGGTAAGGCAAGAAGATGAAGAACAGATCATCAGAGCCTTAGAAGATTGCCGGTATCAACAGCCAAATACAAGAGAGATGCTAGATAGCTAAAGAGAAATGATGGTGCCCAGGAAATGGCCGCAAAACTTGGAAAGGATTGGTCTCTGACGATGCAGTCTCTACTATGCTGGGGGAATGGCAGGAGAGAAGGTAGATAGAAATGGTTTCAGTGAGAAGAGAGGAATGGGCTGGACCACTGTCACCAAGAAGGGAAAGTGTAATAAACTTTGGCATTTCTCAGTACTTATAGGTAGTTTCTAAAACAATCATTTAATTTGATTGCCAAATACTGGTGTCATTTGTGTTAAACGTTGTCTTGTGACAAACTGAGTATACTCTTTAAAATTCAGAGTTTATGCCAAAGGGCAATAAAAAACTTTTTTGTAAGAGGTAGTTTTAAGAAGGATGAATACATGTGTTAGAATCTGTTATTCTCAACCTTCTGAGACTAAGCAGCAAGTAGTCACTTTTAAAGGGGAAGAGGACCCAAGTCTTTTGTGATAAAGAGGTAATTTTTAATTTTCCTGCAATCTTGATAGAGAAGGAATAGTCAGTGCCTTAAAAGTGGGCAAATGGGATAAACTCTAGAAAAGAAGGCTAAGGAGAAAACTGGAGCTGTCCTCTGAGCTCCCCTACACCACAGGCGCCCCGTGTAAAGGGTGAAGGGGAAAGCCCAAGGACTCAGGACAGCAGCCAGTTGCATTTTTCCGGGTAGACATTCAGAAACAAGTTGATCTAGACTCAAAAAACTGAGATCCGAAAAGGAGCTTTGCCTATCATCTAGTCCAGGCTCTCCCATTTAACAGACGAGGTGCTGCCCCAGGTTGTTCAGCTGGTTCTGTGCAGTGCTAGACCTAGAACACAGAGGGGCTGATTCCCAGTCCTCAGCTCTGTCTGCCTCACTGTTCTACTTGCTGTGTAAGAGTGGGACTCTCCTATTAAAGGCGGACGCAACCAGAGTGAGGTAGGGATTAATGAGACTTCAAGAGCGGCTACGGATTTGATGACAGAATATTGGCTTCTTACAAATGCCTTGGCAACGGGCCTTCTGAAATCTGCGTTGGTGTTGAAACTATTTACCATGCTAAACAGCACACAAGCGAAACCCGCAACGTTAACAAGCATCCGTTTCACTGACATCTAGGTACTAACTCCTGGATGTATTTTTACAAAAATCCATTCTGATGCAACCACTGGGTATCCTCAAAGTGGGAGATTTGCGAAAGGCAGGAGGAGGGGTGTAGCAAAAAAAAAAAACCTCGAATTGGGGGTGAAGGGGTAGATTGCTGGCGGAGGGGATGTGAGGGAGAGTGGCAGGCTGGACCAGAACCGTGGCGGATCGGAGGTCTTTCCCGTTGCTAGGGCCGCCAGCGTCCTTGGTTACCGCTGGATGGAAGGCGCTCTCTCGTCCTGGATTCTGAGGCCCGCGCTCCGCCCGCCGCGGAGCCCCAGCGCCGCCTCGCGCCGCGGGGAAACACAGGCACACGCATGCGTGTGTCCTTCCTCCCCTGCGATCCCGGTTTGAGGCTGGGTCTCCGTTAGGAATCACAACCGCTGGGACTTTGCAAGGCGGCCACCCCGACGCCAGCCCTAAGATACCCCCTCCGACAGCTGTGTGTGCCAGGAACTAGAGGGAGGGCGGGCCCGGGGGTCTCCCACCCTAACTCACGTTGTACTCCCTCAGCCAGGACTCTAGCTTGTCCTGCATCGATCGTAAAGCTTCGTTGGAGACCAGTTTCCTCAGAATTTCCGCCATTGCTCGTTTTTCTGCTCGGCCCCTCTGTGGGAGATGGAGACGTGGAAGGGACCAGGCAGTGGTCTCCGCAGGACCGCGGGGTGATAAGGCGGGAAAGGTGTTATCGTCCTGAGGGTCTCAGAGCGCGGCTGGTGTTTCCATCCTCCCCCTCGGGTGGTACCGGGCAGAGTTAGGGAAGCCGGGGGGGAGGTGCCCTGGGCCACAGCCTCCCCACCTCATCCGCTGCCCAGCGCGGTCTCCTGGCTCCCCCGCGGCCGCCCAGAGCCCCAGCCATAAATACCCGGGCGATTGTTAAACAAACTTTGACGTGGGCGGGCGGATGCTAAGGACGCGCGCAGCCAGCAACTTGGCAACACCCGCGTCCCCGCCCAGCCCCCACTGCGCCCTCCACCCACTTTGGTCCCAGCCGCGCTCCCGCCGCCTGCAGTTGTCCTGGGCACCTGCCAGGGCGCGCCATGTCGCTGCTCCTGCTGCTGCTGCTCTTCCTCCTGCTGCTGTTGCTACTGCTGCTGCTAGTGGCTTTGGAGGAGGGCGCCCTATGCCAATGAGACCCAGGACCTCGGGAGCTCGAGGACGCCAAGATTGCAGATGGCGGCTGCGTGATCCCTTGATGCACCGAGACCCGCCCGCAGTGTGGGATGGGGGCCTGCTGGAGGCTTCTCGCCTAAAAAAGCAAAGGGTATTTCTGCATAGACGTTTTTGGTTAGGCTCCTAGGAAAACACTTGTTTGGCTCCTTCCTTAATTTCACTTCTCAGGACGTTAATTCTGCACATTTGTAATACCTAGGGCTTACCTGGATGAAATTTACAATAACTAAATTTCAATTCTTCCTGCTTCTATCTTTTGCTTTCTTCCTTGGCCGTCTGGGTGAGTGCCTAAATTAATAGATTTTAGCTCCAGGATGTTCATAGATTAAAGTTAACCCCTCAGGTTTAGGCAAGCTTTGGTATATTTCTAGAATCATTGAGCACTATAAACTTTCGTTTAATTCGGAATTCTTTAATTGAGACTTTGTGAAAGTTCAAACCCGGTTTGGCATTATTTCAGAGGGGTGTATTAAGCCACAGTGATAGTTTGAACTACTTAAGAAATGAAGCCATTTAAACCATCATTAAACACCTTAGAAGCCCTTATTTTATGTACCATCAAATGACATGCCGATTGCAAATCATCCTTATCTATTCACTAAAACACTAGGGGTGGAGCAGGGCCTTAGCTAGTTAACTAGTTTAATTCAGTTCCACTTCTTTAGGTACTTAAAAATATACGACTACCGCATACATTCAAGTACTGTACACTTGAGAATTTTCACCACCTCGTTTTTATTTCTCTTAATTACAGTGGTTTTACTGTCCTCTAATAAAAATGAGAGGCTCATTTCTGAAGACTGTGTTCCTACTATTTTCTGTAGACCACAAAATAAAGACTCTTTTCATCACAAGAAAGAAAAGAGTTGTAACTATGTGTGGTGGTAGATGTTAATACACTTATCGTAGTGGTCATTTCACAATATATACAAATATCGAATCATTATGTTGTACACCTGAAACAAAGATAATGTTATACGCCCATTATATCTCAATAAAAAGAAAGGAAAAAGTAAGGACTATAAGAGTACATACACATGTTATTTTATCATAGTAGAATAAAAATTACTAAAGTAAAAAGACATATACCCAAAAAAATCCACTAAGTATTCATTAGACACTTTTGTCCTTTAAAAAATATAAAGAAGAAAGAAGAGCATGGAGAAAAACGTCACAGATTTCTTAATTTGGAGTCAATAATTGCCTATTTCAATAGGCAATTGGAATCTTTAAACAGTACTATTTACTTATTCATAACAAAAACAAGTTGGAATATTTGTTTATGTTAGATTAGGGGTTAAATCCTCTTCGTTGCTGTGGGCACCTTAATGAGCCTCTAATCCCTGGTTTCATCATCTGTAAAAGAGACACAATTGTTCTTACTTCGTAGCAGTGTTATGAGACTCAATAAGAATTCATGTAAAGTACTCAGCATGGTGTTTGGCGTAAACTCTAGTAAATGCTTGATAATGCTGTGATCACCATTACTTTATTTAATAGAGAAAACTAGGTTGGAAACCATCTAAACCTCCAACAATAGGGTAATGGTTGAGCAAATCATTCAATGAAATGTTGCACAATAGAAATCTTGTTATTGAAGGATATCTGTTATCTAGGAATTCTCACCATCTAACATGAAGTGATAAAAGCAGGACACTAAATTATATATATCGTGTTATATTCTCTAATATGAACCCAAGTTATGATTTTAATTTGTTCCTTTATAGTTTTCTGATTCTCCAGATTTCTACCGTGAACATGAATTGCTTTTGTGAAAACTTAATTCAGAAACAAAGTTACTCAAAAACTTTACTGCCCTCAGAAAAATGTTAGCCAAAACATCAATGTTTAAGCTGACTCAGAACAGAATACACTTTGACCAAATATCCATATTACTAATTTAATAATTAGACTTACAGAGTCTTAGGACCTAATAGATCTTCGAATCACCTTAGAATATGCTACTGATGTCATTTATCTGTACAATGCTGTAGCCTCACAACTAGATTCAAGATCCTTAAGGCCTTAAATCATTTCACATACCTCTTGGTTTCCTAGAACTCTGGAGCATGTATTGTGCATAGCAGGAAATTTGTGTTTATTAGTAACAAAGAAGCCTAGCCCTCAATGACTCAAAACAAATGAAATGCTTTACATATTTATTCATTATTTCCTCCCCACTACTTCCAAAAAAGGATCTGAGATGGCTTACAGTGAAAGACACATAGGAAATATCGTTGTTAAATAAAAAATACTTTTTTAATAGAAAAAAGCAAATAAGCCTAAAATTTAAGCTTATGTACTAAGATTGAGCTCATTTAACATTTATTTCTGGACTTTGTGGAAGCCAAGGCAGAAAGGAAAATGAGTTTTATGATTATCGTTTTTTTATTTTAAAAGTACACCCACCAGTTCTTTAAATGGAAATGCATTTTTCTGGTACCAACTGTAAAGTATGTTTATCCTTTTCCAAAGAGTATAGAACAACTCAAATGAAGGTATCTTTAATAACTTCCATCTTTTTTTTAGAAAATATAGGAAGAACTTTTTTTTTTGAAGATTGGCACCTGAGCTAACAACTGTTGCCAATATTCTTTTTATTTTTTCTGCTTTTTCTCCCCAAATCCCCCCAGTACATAGTTGCATATTTTAGTTGTGGGTCCTTCTAGTTGTGGCATGTGGGATGCCGCCTCAGCATGGCCTGATGAGTGGTGCCATGTCTGTGCTCAGGATCCAAACCGGTGAAAGCCTGGGCCGCTGAGGCGGAGCGGGCAAACTTAACCTCTTGGGGGCCGGCCCCCAAGGTAAAATCTTGATATGATTGTTTCTTGTAGTCATCTTTGATCACTGCCAAGGGAGTAACACTAGAACACACATCAGCAAAGAGAGGGCCAAGCAATTGACTTCCAATTTCTTAGTTCTTTAGTGATGTTATCTGATACAAGCTTAGAAATTCCATACCTGTAGGAATAAATGGACATCCTCATAAGTGCCCTTAATGACGATGTTCTTTGCAGAGGTTTTGATGGGTGCTGGATAGCAATCAATTTAAGAGAAAGCTAGAGCCTGGAGTGCAAATAGTCTATGTTGCTAATTAAAGAAGAATCCATATGCTTCAAATTACAAGCATGCAGTCAACAAGGTTGAGATTCTATTTAAAAAGTTGATAAGCCTTCCTTTTTAAATTTGTGAAAGAAAAAGATAAACAAATGTTCTACTGGAGAATATTTTGATGCACTAATTTTGTCCCAATTTTATTATTTTAGGATATTTTCTACTAGACAATTATTTGGAAAGAAAAGATAAAAATCAAACCTTTCTTTTGCAGTACCCTATCAGAAGTGAAGCAATAATAAACTTGAACGTGGACACTCTTGCTTTATCTCACACTCGGCCAGTTAGTGGTTTCTCATAACTTTATATGTCTTTAATCACTCTGAGCCTCATTTTTCCCATCTATATAATGAAAACATGGACTAGATGAACTCTAAGATCTCTTGCAGTTCTGACATTCTCTTATGCTGCTTGTTTTTGTTTATTTTTAACATACTGGTTGTGGTTCAGGTTGAGCAAATCTTGCCCTTTGTTTCAATTTTTGGTTCACAGTTCAGTTTGGGTCAAGCCTTGATTCTGAGAACATTAGTCTGTCTTGAGTACAGTTTATTCTGGAGGCTTGCTAGAATAACTAATATACCTAACTTCCAGGAAATAAACAAGGGGTTTCTCTGTAGTTGCACTTTTAATAAATTTAAACCCAGCTCAAACTGACAAAAATCTCCTGACTCCCCCACCGCCTCAGAGCTCATCGCTGTCTTCTTTATGCTTTCTCTCTTCAACTTTTGAACATGTTGATACTGTTGTAATCATCACACTATATTATACTTATTTGTCTGTCTCTTATATAAGCTTGTGAGCTTCTTGAAGAAAAGGATAGAGGCTTACTTAGCTTTATATCCTCAGCACAGCAGCTGTCACATTCTAGGCTCTCTATAAAAGTTTGTTAAATTGAATTGTTAACAAAAAGAGAAAGAAGTGAAAGAAAATAAGCAAGCAAGGCAAGAAAGAAGCAAGGAGGTGATTGGCTGCTTTATATCTGATGTCATAATCCCATTGAAGTGAAAGAAAGCAAACTTAATAGCCAGCTGGTGGTTCTTATGGCATCAAAATTCTACCAGCCGGCCAGGAGCCACTTGTTCTAGCTAACTGTCATGTCTCAAACATGTGGATGGAACAGGCTTCCTGAAAGTCCTTAATTTTGTCCACCTTGAATTTTACCTACATCAGTCAACCAGAGAGATTTTTAATTTGGGATTTTAAGAAGCCAACAAAAGATGAACTGAATCCTTTGAGGGTCATGAGAGCTGTGTGTGTAGTTTCATGCTATACTAAATATATATATATGTGCAGTAAGCTACAAGGATATATGGTGGACTCCTCATCATCATTTGCAGTTCTTCCTCACTAAGGACAGTTGCAAACCCTTAGCCAGTGTGCCTAACAGAATAATCTGCTCTGCTCTGCTCTGGCCTGGACGTTTTTTCAGGTGCCCTGATCCTCTTCTGTGTGTGCCATGCTATTCTTGTCCCACAGCTGTCTGTGTTAGGCTCATGCTTCTTTGGGTCAGGGCCTGTATTACTGTCTAAAGAAAATCCATTAGTCTTCCCTGACCTACTTGCATGAAGCTGTCTTTAAATCCAGTTTTTATTGGTGGTAATGCTAAGGCACTTTGTCTCCACTGGCAGGTAACAAAAACCCTAATTTGTCCATTTACTCAGTGTTCTCTGAATGCCCTGCGTTCTCATTTTATCAGCTTCATTTGGTCCTTTTTGTTCTCTTCACACTTAAGGAAAGGAAAAGACTTTTAAAAAAACAAACAAAACACCACCCATTAGAGAAAGAACTAATAGGTTGGGATCCGAAGGCAGTTCCCCCCACTGCACAGAAGCAGGGATGTTGTTTTCCTTGTCG
This sequence comes from Equus asinus, assembly GCF_041296235.1. Taxonomy (NCBI): domain Eukaryota; kingdom Metazoa; phylum Chordata; class Mammalia; order Perissodactyla; family Equidae; genus Equus; species Equus asinus. The sequence goes on from NC_091792.1 coordinate 122,237,262, forward strand.
TACCAATAAGCATTCCCTGCTCAGAGCAACAGCTCAGAATTGTTCTGTAAAATTATTTCATGCCCACAATTGGTTAAACTACAAAAACAAGAGGAAAATGTTACCTCACAACTGCATCACCTTAGCACCTAAATAAACTATACAGCATATGTTGCAAATACAGATTAGAAGAAAAAAAGAGATTTAGTGTGATTTTTGAGGGCCACAAGATAACTAAACCCAGATTTCCATCATTATGATAATGGAAGACTGAAGCATCTTTGCCCTCAATCTTTGCAGCTCTGCTAGCTAAATGCAGCGGCAAATGCTTGGCACTGTGAAAACGGCCATTGAGGGAATGAGTTGAGGACACATTAAGCTGTTGCAAAGACCCAGTGGGTATGATCTACATTGTAAGATACCCTTAAGCATCCCAGGAGCGGGACATGGGACAGCATGAGGGCAGTCCCTACGATGGAGGATGCTGAAATAGATCTTTTCGGCACATTTGATAAACATTACTAAATTTCTGGTGTGACAGAAATGTCTGCCTTAATCATAAGGCAAAATTAGGTCCACTCCCAGCTCCTAGCACCTCAGAATCTATTCAGGTGAGAGATACACAACCATAGTTCAATGTGACAAGTTACAATAGAGTAAATACAAAACGGAAACACTGACCTTCCCTCCCCTCCTCCATCCTCCTAAAGAAAGGATCGGGAGAAGTTATAGAAGAAAGTGACATTTACAGCCAGCTCTGGAAGGGTGGAGGGGAGTTCACCGGGAAGAGAAGAGACAATGGAACAGGTCAGACAGCAGCGAAGAGGCATGAAATTGCCTGGAGAGGCAGGGAATGATGAACGCTAGTCCAGGGTGATGATCGAGTAGTCAGGGGATCGGGGACAAGACCAGAAAGGTAGTCCTGAGTTCAGCTACAATGAGTCTTCCATATCAGGCTAAAGAAAGTGACCTGTATTGTGTAGGTAATGGGGAAGCAGCAAACGGCTGTAAACAGAAAAATGGTATGTTCTGGTCTCTTTTTCATATCACCTTGGAGCTCCTAGAGGTTAAGTCAGGAGAGGGCAGGACTGGACCCAGGGAGGGTGCTTAGGAGACACAGAGATGAGAGTTAACGAGGTTTTTCTTTGGGGTAATGCACGGTGAGGATTAAAGTGACATACGTAGGAGACACTTAGGTGCCAGTAATATTTTTACCCCGATAGGAAAAAATTGACCCAATATTCACTCATCAAAGTTACGAAGTAGATATTATGTATGTACTTGGTTCCTAATGTATTCAGGATTTGGAGCAACACAGAAGTAGTAACACATTGCCCCTGCTTTGTAATGAGCTTACAGTCTGCTCGGGAGCAAACTATATGTGCACGAAAAGTAAAATAATACAAGATATTGTGTCATTAAGTATCAAATGGGTGCCATAAGAAATTGGTGCAGTAACGGTTAAAAAGAGAGAGCAATCATGATTGGCTTTAATTGTCAGGAGGAGGTGGAACTGAGGTTGATCCTTAAAGAGGGGTGGAATTTGGAGATGTATGAATTCACAGACAAGACAGATGGGCAAGCAAATAAATTTCAGTGTAGTGGGATAAATGTGACAATAGAGGCATGCTTGAAGATCGCAGAAAGGGGCACAGGAATCAGAAATTTGCAATGGGAGAAAGATTAAGAAAGGCTTCCCAGAAGACATATTGCTTGAGTTGAGTTTTAGTGAACATGTAGAAGAATAGGTAGGTAAAAAAAAGAGAAATACCCACATATGAAAAGGCACAGAGACATTAAGAACTTGATGAGATCAGGCAAATGGCTGAGAACTGTAAATATTGCACATGGCTGGAGAGAAGGATGAGTTGGTGGAAGGACCAGGAAAGGAGCTTAAAAGAGGTAGACAGGAACCAGAAAGTAAAGGACCATCTGTGCTAATATAAGGAGTTTAAATTTTATCATGGAAGGTATCAGAGGATTTTAAATTTCAGAGTGCGGAGTGACACGATGGGGTTTGTACTTTAGAAAGAACATACTAGAAATTGTATAGGATGTCTTTGAGGTTTCTGACTGGATGGTGGTGTCATTCACTAAGGGAACACAGGAAGAGCAGATTGCGAGGAAAGATTTTGAGTTCAGTTTTGGATGTGTTGAGCTTGAAGTGCATATTATTTTCCTAAGGGATACCATAACAAATTACCACAAACTTGGTGGCTTCACACAACAGAAATTTATTTTCTCGCAGTTCTGGAGCCCAGAAGTCAGAAATCAGCAGGGTTGGTTCCTTCTGGAGGCCCTGAGGGAGAATCTGCTCTATGCCTCTCTCCTAACTTCGGGTGACTGGTGGCAAGTGTTGGCACTCCTTGCCTTGTAGACACATCGCTCCAACCTCTCTCTGCCTCTGTCTTCACTCCTCAGTGTGTGTCTCTGTCCTCATATAAGGACACCAGTCACTTTTAGGGCCCACCCTAAATCCAGGGTGATTTCATCTTGAGATTCTTAATTACATCTGCAAACACCTTACTTCCAAATACAGTCATGTGCCATGTAACGAAGTTTCAGTCCATGACGGACTGCATATACAATGCTGGTCCCATAAGATTAGTACCATGTAGCTTAGGTGTGTAGTAGGCTATAGCATGTAGGATTGTGTAAGTACACTCCATGATGTTCGCACAATGACAAAATCGCCTAATGATACATTTATCAGAACCTATCCCTGTCATTAAGCAACGCAAAACTGTCATGTCACGTTCACAGGTCCTGGGGATTAGGACTTGGATATATCTTTTTGAGGGACACTATTCCATCGATTACAAAGTGAATGTTTTCATAATCTGACTAGTACTCTAGCCATGGGGAGCTCTATTTTGCACTTCTAAATGTTAATAACATGCAACAGGCAAAAGAAAACGCAGAATTAAAGGCTGTTTCATACGGTAGAAAGAGCAAAGACTTTAGTCGGATGGACCTAGGTTCAATCCTGGCTCTTTATTGTTGAAAACTTCGTTAGCCATTTATGAGCCTTGATTTCTTAATTTGTAAAATGGAGATAAAATGACCTATCTCATAAGACTGTTGGGAGAATTAAAGAGACATTGCCAGGCACACAGTTCTATCTAAATATTATTGTTTTAGAAAAAAAATCTTGAAGATAATACATTTGGGAATGACCCACATTAAAGATGTGGTCATGTGAGTGTATTGGATCTCTTTAAAGACTATAAAATTGGCATCAAGGAGAACAGTGAAGTGTCCTGTCAGAGAGATGGGGATCAGCAACTAGAAGGTGACTTTCCAGATAACCAGAGGAAAATCAGTTATTAGGTATCCCACCACCTGAGTGGGAGAGAAGCTGGCAAAATCAAGGCAGGGCTTCTTGTCTTAGAAACTGGGATATCAGGCAGGTTCTAAAACATTTATTAAATTTCATTACTATGCTACGCATCGGAGATAAAAGGATGAGTAAGACAGGGGCCTTCCAGATAGAGCTCTCCATCTTTTTTTTCTTCTCCCCAAAGCCCCCCAGTACATAGTTGTATATTCTAGTTGTAGATCCTTCTGGTTGTGCTATGTGGGATGCTGCCTCAACACGGCCTGACAAGCAGTGCTAGGTCTGCGCCCTGGATTCAAACCAGCGAAACCATGGCTGCAGAAGTGGAGCAGGCGAACTTAACCCTCGGCCACCGGGCCAGCCCCTCTCTGTCTTTCAGATGATGTCAGACAGATAAACAAGATAAAATACAATGCAACATGAAGTGCTCCAAAGACTAGGAGCAGAGTGAAGGGACAGACCAGCAAAAACTGCCTATGGGAGCCTGGGAAGGCTTTATAGAGAATGTGACACTTGAATGGGTTCTTGGAGGATGAATAAGAGTGTGCTTGCCAGAGAAAAGGAGAAGTTTCCAAGCAGAGGAAAAAGAGGCAAAGCATAAGAAGTAAGGACTACAGTACCAAAACTGGACAGAGGAACACAGCATCAGTCAAAAGCCCAATTATCTGAATTGATAAATGCGACCACAGTCAGACTATTAACAGAGGCTTATGGCCAACTCCCGAAGCATTGGGCTGTAACTTACAGCCTTCCTAAGACGCAGATTTGTCCTAGAGATCTGGGCAGCCGTGAGCCTAGAGCTGTGAGTCAAGTGGTTCCAGCATTTGGGAAAGAAGATATACAGAGACTGATGACCAGCTGCTACTGACATTAGCTAAAATCAAGTGCAAGAAGGGAAAAAGTTTATGAGATTCATTAGGCAACAGATTATCTCACTTAAACTTCACAGCAATTCTCTGATGTCAAGTATGCAGAGCAGTGAAACAATGGCTCCAGTCATCAAAAAGCAAAACTGATCTAGCTGCTGAAGAAAGACGGCTTTTGCCAGCTGCTCTCTTTGGTGGTTCTTGCTGAGTTGGGCAGCCCTAGAACCCAAAGGTACTTACTAGAAGTGGTTTCAGCTACCTAAGGAACAGTTCTTGCTTCTTGGTCGCTCTTGCCTTCACTGCGTTTTGTTGACTAAAATGGTTACTGGATTATACTGACGCCAGGGACCAAGGAGTGCGTACTACTCAAGTTACTTGTACATTGGGTTGCTTCTTGGCGTGCAGTAAATATCCGTTAAATTAGGTTCCTCAAGATAGACATCGACAGCACTATCTCCAATACCTACTAAATGGAAAATCCACCCCCATACCACAGAAAAAAGTATCAGACCTCACAGGCCCCCCCAAAGTTAAGAAGCATCCCTGAACTGATTTTATGGCCTCCTGGAGGACTCTCAGTTTTCAAGATTTTAGCTGGCTAACTGGCAACTTGTTAACCTCTGTCCACACTGTCACCACTCCAGTCCTGGTCCACGTGTACTCTCAAAAGCGCCCTTTCCCACCCTAGCCAGGGAGACCCTGGCCCCTGAAGCACGGAGGATGTCACAGCTCCGGAAAGCACCCACCTTCCGTGATGAGGACTGGAGGGGAAAGGGCGAGGCGTCCCCTGTATATCGAGGGCGCCCTTTCGGGAGAACGCAAAGGCGGCCCGAGGTAGCGTGGAATCCGCCTGCGCGGGAAAAAGCGGCCCGAGGCCACAGCTCTGCACGCATACGGCTGGGGAGCCGACGCCCGTAGCCCCGCAGCTCGGAGCCCCACTCCCGCGAGGGTTAGGAGGGCCGGGAGCCGCAGGGCCCCCTCCCACCCCTGCCGCCAGGGCGCAGGCGCAGGCGCGCGGGTGCAGCCCCGGCGAGCGCGGCGGCTGGCGCGGGAAGATGGCGGCGGCGGCGGCGGCGGCTGCGGCTGAGCAGGTCTGTGAGCCCCACCGCGGCGGAGGACCGGGTGACCAGGGGAGGCCGGAGTCCTGCCGTGGGGTCTACCGTAGGGCCGACGGCTGGGGGCCGGGGCTCGCGGGCCGGCCGGGGCCAGGCCTCGCGGGGCGGGGCGGGAGGAGCTGTCCGCAGCCCGGGATGCTGGCAGAGGCCGGGCAGGACCCCGGGCGGGGGCTCCTGCGCCGAGAACGGGGAACCAGCTGCGACCCTCGGCCTGGCCTGGCGGTCCCCGGGTCGGGGTGAGGAGGGGTCGTTGTCCTGAGGGGCGGGCGGCGACCGTGGCAGCCCGGAGTCTGCGCCAGGACGTGCTGGAGGCGCGCCCGGCTCGGCGGCCGGCGAAGATGCGGGTAAAAATAACCTCATTCCCCAGCCATGAGCTCCCCTGACAGCAGCCACGAAACCGTCAGCTGTTGCCTGGGTGTCAGCTTGCGGCCCCTTCTGGTTTCTGCCATCCCCGATGTGCAGACATCCCGGTTTCTCCTCCCGCTTTGGTCTTTGGAGATTTAGTCACCAGTATAAAACTGTCTCCTGTCCACTTGATTTACAGTCATTTTTTTAAAAGTGCTGTATCAGTATTTCCTGATGTGCATTGTAAACTTGTAACTTAGAATAGTTTAAAAGGCGATTTTCCCCCAAAAGCAAGCTATCCATGCGCGTACATAAACATAGGCGCACGCACACATCTATACCTATACATACCTATAGCTACTAGGGTGATTTGTTATCATAAAAATAACTTTCATAGTCATTTTTTCCCTTAACTATTATTTCCCTTTTTTTAAAAAAAAAAACAAAACTATATGATAGTTTCTTTTGAAAAAGTCTCATTCTTCAACATTGTTGAAAAAACAAATCTGAGGAAGTTGCCAACATTCTGTTTCCAGAATATCTTTTCTGGAAAGATTTTCTTAGGTAATTAACTGCTTTTAGAGACTTGTTATATATATCGCTGGAACAGTCATTCTAAGGGGCATGAAAGATAGAAGACATGAAGTCTGCCTTCAAGGAGCTTAAAGTCCAATGCCAAATAAATGCAGAAAAATCAGCTAAAGACAACAGGTAAGCTACAGATCATCACAGTAAAATAAAATCTAAAGGAATGAGAGGAAGTGAAAGGAGACAAAGCTTCTTGGAGTTGTTGAGAATAGAATTGTTCCTTGGCTTTCCTGATTAATCAGCTCCTGTTCTAGGCGTTTCTTTTTTCATCTACATCACCTATTGATGCTCTTGAGATTCCACCAAGATTCTTTTCTTGCTTTACACATAAACCGGACAATCTGATCCATTCCTCAGTCTCTGCTTCAGAGTTAGGCATTTACATCTCCAGCCTGAACTTAACTGAATTGTCCACAGGCACTCCAAACTCTAAAAGGTTCAAAACTGGATTGTGTCATATTCACCATTAAAAGGGCTACAGCACCATCCATTCACTTGGTTAATCTAGCCAGAAACTTGGGAGCAAGGCCCACTTAAGGGAGCTCAGAAGGGACCCACACTTGGTTTAATGCTCTGCTGTCCCAGGCTTGATATTTGAACAAAGGGCTCCGTATTTTCTTTTGCGCTCCAGACCCCACAAATGATGCTATTCCCTCTGCCTGGAGTGGCTTTCTCTGTGCTTTTGCCTGACTAACTCCTGTTTATCCTTCAAGATTCGAGCAAAATCTCAACTTTTCTTAAAAGCCTTCAGCTGATACCCTTGCTTACTGAGTGGAGTTGCATTCCTCCTCTGTACCCTTTCAGTATTGTGTGTATTGCTCTGCTATGGCATTTGCCGTGTTGAACTGCAATTGTTAGTGACCCTGTCTGTCTAATCTACTGGCCGGTCAGTAAGTTCCTTGACGGTAGGTGCTGTGTCTCGCTCATCTTGGTAGTCTGGAGCACCTGGCTTATATTAACTCTTCAATAAATGATAAAAGCATCAAATTGAATGTAATAGTGTACATGAATTAGCAGAGAAGAGTAGAGAATGCATCCCAGGAGGGATGAATTCTGCCCTGTCTCTCTTTTATGTAGACCTGTATTCAAACTCTGACCAAGACTTTTCAATTGCCCATCTATCAGCGCTACCACAAGCCCATATTAGTCCATGAAAATTAAAAGAAAGCCCACCTCCCTTAAGGTGTTTTACTGCCTTCAGCAAGAAAACTTTTAAAATCCATATTCAACACTAAAATATCTGCAATGTCAGTGCACCCTCCTAGATATTGCACCTCATGCAGGTACACAACCTACGCAACTGTCTTCAGCAACCTGTTTTGTGATCAAATCTGTTGAGTAGATTGAATTGTCTTTTACAGAGCCTTCCTTACTGCTTTGTGGAATTTTACAGTTTTTATCTGCCACATAACTCACAATGATTATTCCTGTCTTTTTCCATTTTCCATAAACCCTCAACCAGCCTGCTATCCCTGCCACCATGATAAGATTCTGATAGCCCTCTCCACTCTTTCTTGGCAGGTAACTTTGCCTTTTACATCCCTAGGAAAAAGAAGAAAACTTTGTCTCGGTGTAAACCATTTCAGTGAAATGGGAGCCCACCCCTTAAGACTATTCTTTTCTCCTGTATTCCATATCGCTTTCTTTCCTGCCTCCTAAAGGATCTCATTTCCCACATGATCCTGCCCTGCTCTGAGATCTTTGGCATCTCCTCTTGGTATCTTTTCCTCTGCCATCGAACATACAAGTCTTCCCCCAAATGGAGGGAGTGGGGAGAGAGAATAACAACAACAAAAAGCACAATTTTCCTCTGACAGTATATAATTCTTTAGCTACAGTCTTCTCTCTTTCCTCTTTTCACCTTCTGGACTCGAAAATAGATGTATACATGCTGGCATCTCTTTGGGACTGTTTCCTGCTTACCAATTTGCTACTCAGAGGTCATCTTTGAAGGTTATGGAGGAACTTCTTGACAAATCAAGTTCAGCAACACTGCACATCCTTGTTTTTTTTTTACCATTCATTGTATTTCTCATTTTCCATTGTCCCTGCACATTTAAAGTTTCTCAAGACCATATCCTTGGCTCTTTGTTCTCTTCCCTCTGTACTGTTTTTCACAGTGAACTGATGCGGTCTCATAGATTTGACTTACCCCGAGGTTGAGGACTCTCAATCTGTATTTCTAGTCCTGACTGACCTAACATCCCATCACATCCTTCCCGTTGCCTTTGAGGCATGTGGTTATTTCACATTCATTTCAAATGCAACCTATGTAGAATTCTCTCCCTTCTTCATTCCCCATGTTTAACTAGTCACCATTCAGTAAACATGAGATCCTCTTTTTGAACCTGGCTACAAATTCGGTTAACTCTTTTCCTGAAGTATCTTTTTAATTTATCCTTTTTCATCCCACCTTAGTTTAGGCCCTCGTTACCTCAAACCTCCTTTACTACAGCATCCCTAACAGCCTACTTACGGGTACAGATTTCCCCTACTATCCGAAAATTCACTTTACACCACTTTGCTTTTACAAAAGACCTACATTGGTACCTGTTTTTGCTAACCAAAAGAAATTCAAAGAGGATTTTCACTTTTATGAGAAAAGGTTAAAAGTGAAAATAGTGTTCAGCATTTATTTTGCAGTGAGCCCTTATAGAGGGAGCGCGCACCCCGAGGAGCAAAAGTGGCCCTGTCAAGCTCCGTCCCTAGGAACTACACTCAGCATCTCAGCATCAAGCCACCGTACGTTTGATACGTTTGAACGGTGCCTGTGAGCATCTGTGCTTTATCTCAGTTTATTTTGGTAGGTTATTTTTTGGGGCAGGGAATGCTCAAAAATTTTTCCCATATAAATTAATGGTAATTGCTTCCTCGCTTTACACCATTTTGGCTTATGAAAGGTTTCATGGGAGCACTCTACTTTCAGATAGCGGGGAAACCTATATTCCTCTTTGCTGTCTCTCCTACAAATGCCCACACATTTAGCATTCTGAGACATATGTCATTCATATTCAGAAACCTCCAGGGACTTCCAATGAAACAGACATAAAAACTAGAATTTGTACCTAGCTGTCTAAGAACTTTCGCAACCTGCCGTACTTTTCCAACTTTATTCTCCCTGCATTGCAGATCTGACCCACCTACTCCTTCTGGTTTCCCTGACAACTCCAAGCCATCTTGTCTCTCCTCCCCTTGAACTCCACAGCTTGTATTGTCTATACTATTGATTTTGGCACCTGAACATACAGAGTACTTGATTGCATTGTTAACTATTTCATGTACCCAAATCACATTTTGTATTTTCTAAAGGATAAGGATCCTGTCCTATATTTCTTTTGTATTTCTATTTATGGTATTAGTGTTTATGCATAAAATTAGGTTCATTCAATAAATGAATTTTCTCAGAGCTCTGAAAAATATGTAAGTTGGGCAGTATCCATTTCTACCCATTCCTTTTGTTGTTTGTGATGTACCAGATTATTACCTAAAATGTCATTCAACCATAGTCTAAGTCAGAGGTTCTCAAACTTTTTGGTCTCGGGTTCTCTTTATACTCTTAAAAATTACTGAGGATCCCAAAGAGCTTTGGTTTATGTGGGTTGTAGCTATTGATATTTACCATATTAGAAATTAAAACTGAGAAATTTTTTAAACACAAGAATACACAAGCGCACATTTCATTTGCTATTAAAGCAGTGATGTCATAGCGTATAGTCATGTAGCCTCAGAAAACTCCACTGTACCTTCATGAAAGAAGGAGAGTAAAAAAAGAAAATAACATCTTAGTGTTATTTTGAAAATATTTTTCACCCTCCGGACCCCTGAAAGGTTTCAAGGGGCCCCTCCAGGACTCTCCAGTCCATACTTTGAAACTCCTGGTCTTGTTGGAGTGATAAATAACTAAGTGTGTCAGCCTGTCCAAATTCTTTTCATATAATTGAAAAAATATATATAATTAAATCATTATAAATCGTTAATGAAAAGATTTCCCACCATAGAATGTATCTATCAACTCTTCCCGCAAATGAGCTAGCTGTACGCTTTACTGACACTAGGACTGTTCAAAGCGGAGAGTAGAAATACGTTATCAAATAGTCACAGTGAAGGTTCGTCCCTACTCTGCCTCTAAGCACGTTAATATCCTTATTCGCAGCCTGCAACAAAACATGACTTGAGGTTTATTTTGGAAAATATATCACTAACCAGTTCAACTTTCTTTAGTTAGGAATTTGCACTTAATAAATAAATGCATCAAAAAGAGAGGGTATAGCTGTTCCATTGTGTTGTATTTTGTTTTTAGCAAAGTTCCAATGGACCTGTAAAGAAGTCCATGCGTGAGAAGGCTGTTGAGAGAAGGAATGTCAATAAAGAGCACAATAGTAACTTCAAAGCCGGATATATTCCGATTGATGAAGAGCGCCTCCATAAAACGGGGCTGAGGGGGAGAAAAGGCAACTTAGCCATCTGTGTGATTATCCTCTTGTTCATCCTGGCGGTTATCAATTTAATTGTGAGTATACAGTACAGAATATTTGTTTTTTATTTACCATGGGGAATTTTTCATCTGTTTTTCAGTGAAATCATGGACTTTGTTTCTATAATTTCTTTTGGCACCCTCTTTTTGTTCTTCTATTCATGTTTCATCTCTTTACTGAGATTTAATATTTTATATGTGAAAAAACCTAGTATGCCAATATTGCCATGTATTAATTTTATTTAGAAAAAAAATGTTCATGGATTCTTCCCTTTAAAGGACTTAACTTTAAAAAGGGTAAAGTCAACTCAATAGAAGAGACCTTTGCCAAGATGATTTTATTGCCTTCACCTCTCCTAAAAAATATAGTCCTTTCTGTTTTCATTCAACTTTTTGTGCATTAGTCTTCCCTCTTCAGCTGGATTTTAAAATTGTAAAGCCTCGGATGGCAGTGAGGGCTACATTTTGTAGTGTTAAATCTCTCTTGTTACAGAATGAAAGGATGGGGTGAGCTGGTTTACATTAAGGACTGACGACCTGGTATGTTGCCTTTTCCAAAGATATTTGCTTTTTTAAAGAAGAAGACTTTTCATCCAAGGTTCTGACTATCTGGGGGTTAAATATGAAACCATCTGGCATGTGGAGGTTGTTATTTCAGTGAGTGATTATCGGTCTACCTAAGACTGATCGTGACCATGGACTACAGTGGTTCTCAAGTGATTCCATTTACTTTATTTTTGACTTCTAATACTCTCAAGCCAGTCCTTTGCATTTTATGTACATCCAAAACATTTGTGTCTAATTCTTCACTTAAATTGAAAAGAATTCTATAAATAACTTTACTAGGAAAACGTGTTCTGAATTTATTTTATAAATTTATTTTATTAGAAACTTTTGGTTAAGATGGCATAATAAAAACATTTTCTCTTAAAAAGCTCATCCCAAGATCACAATGTCAAGAAACAGATATACTTTGGGAGAAAGTGAGAGGCAACCAAAATCCTGAACCCTAATATATGAAGACGAAAAGTAGGAGGAGGAGTGGCAAATAACTTATCAGAGAAGAGAAAGTGCTTGTGTGTGTTGGGGACGGGGTTGCAGAAGGTGTTGGTGAAAGTCCTTGCAGAATCCTGAAAAGCCTCAGAAGTTGAAAGTACAGTACCTTGAAAAGCAGGAGTGAGGCGGGAACTGAAAACAGAGAGCTTGTTCGAAGAGTCTGTAGAAGGAGCCATGGGATCCGTAGCCTTCCTCTCCCTTCCAGCCAGCAGTTAAGCAGCTACCCCTCTAACCCTGCACAAAACTAGTGTGCCTCTGGACACACTGACCCGTAGGGGATTCCTTCTGCCTGAGGGTATTGCACAGAGGAGGGTAGGGATGGGCTTCCACACTGAAAGCAGAGAAGTCTGCATCCTGAGCGCTGAGACCCCCTTTCGCAGGCTCCCTATCCTCATCCTCCACCTCTAGCTTCCTGGCACGAGGCTTATATCCTCCAGGCAAGAGAGAAAATAGCCTTCTCTGGAGAAACTGAAGCACCTAGAGAAAAGACCTGAAGATACTGACACTTGGCTGGTCCCAGTGAAAAAGCCACCTAATCTTCCTACTGTGAAGCCTGTCAGTCACAAGCCCCACCCCACACAGAGTACTTTCTATGGACTTTTTACAAACTCACTGTTAAATATGAGCTGCCAGGGATCAATAGATTTTTTTTTTTTTGGAGAGCTCCAAGAATTGAAAAATGATAGAGACCCAAAATACCCAAACCATGGTGGAAGTAGGAATTCAGGGAGATAGAGAAAATGCAACGAATGACAGAAAACTTAAAAAAAAAATTTTAAATCGATATCTTCAGAAAAATAAAAGGATATTGCATCCATGAAACAAGGATAACATGCCAGTAAAAAGGAGCTATTCAAGAATAAGGAAGAACTTATGGAAATACAAGCACAGGAATGGATGGGTAGATAGATAGATAGGATGATAGAAAGATAGATATTGGAAGATAACAAAAAAGGAACTCCTCCAGAAAGTTCAACAGAATTAAAGAATCAATCGAGGAATTGTAACATTCTGTTAAGAGGAGTTTCAGAAAGAGAGAAGAGAGTTCTTCTCTCATTCTGGGAAGAAAGTTATCAAATAATATAAATCAAGAAAACTGCCTAGAACAAATTGAAAACTACCATTCTGGGTCCAGTGTAATGCATACAAACTCACACCAAGGCCGTTACTGTGAAATTTAGGAAAACTGGGGATAAAGCAAAGACCCTAAAATCTTCCAGAGGGGGAAAAAAGGTTATGCATAAAGGGTACAAAATCAGTGGCATCGGACCTCTCAAAAGCAGCACTGGAAATCAGAAGACAAGAAAGCAAGGGCCTCCAAAATTCACAGAAAAAGTAATTTCAAGTCTAGAAATGTGTACCAAGATAGACTATCAGTCAAATGTGAGAGGTATAAAGACACTTTTTAGCCATGTACACTCTCAAAAAAATCTACTTCACATACATGCTTTCTAAGGAAGCCACTGGAGGATGTGCTCTACCAAAGGAAGGTACTGAGCCAAGAAAGTTGAAGATAAGGATACAGGAAACTGGGTATCTAGTGTGGGAGAACGACAAAAGGAAGTTCCAGCGTGGACGTGAAGGAGGAGTTCATGATTACAGCTGTGTAGCAGTCCAGATGGCGCAAAAAGAGAGGAGTTCCAGAAAGATTTCCTGGGAGAGAAAAGTAGAACTAATAAATTATCTGAGAGGCTTGGATTTTTAAAACACTTTATTAAGAGACATTTGATAGAAATGTTGGAAGGTTTGAAAAGATTTAGTCAGATTTCCAAAGAAACTAAGCAAATGAAAGACAGACAAATAGTAAACTCCAAAAGACACAAAGTACAGGAAAGGAACTGCCGTCATAGTGCAGTATTTGGCTTAGCAGTGACCAATATTTATATGGTCATAATAATGAAAATACGGCACATGGATTTAACCAAAACTTGAGATTGGAGTTGGGGTGAAGAAGTATAAATGAGCTAAAATTGTCATCTGCTAAAATAGAAATTTAATAGATAAAACCTAAAATTCATGAGTGAAGAAATATATACACATATTTGGAAATATGGAGATAAATTCTGGACAAAATAAGCTAGAAGTTTTGAAAGTGGTTTTCCCTGGATGAAAAATGGTGGGAGTAAAAGAAATAAGAAACTGCTCTTCTTTTTATTGTAGACCTTTTAGCACTTTTTGACTTTTAGCTAGTTGCATACCTTGATAAAAATAAAATTGATTTTGTTTACAAGTAGAAAAACAACTGATATGTCCATCTCACTGATGAAGCATTTAAGAGGTTTAATTCTTTGGGAATTATCTTTTCTATTTGTTTTCCAATGATGTTACATGTATGCTACCTATTAACAGTGGGCTTGTTTTCTTTTTTAGATAACGCTTGTTATCTGGGCTGTGATTCGCATTGGACCAAATGGCTGTGACAGCATGGAGTTTCATGAAACTGGTCTACTTCGCTTTAAACAAGTATCTGACATGGGAGTTATACGTCCTCTTTATAAGAGCACAGTAGGAGGAAGGCGAAATGAGAATTTGGTCATCACTGGCAATAACCAGCCTGTAAGTTACCACATTAATTGAGGAACATTAGAGAAAAATTCTTTGATAAAACCTAAAGTTGATTATTGGAAATGGATATTTTCCTTTAGAGAAAATTCATAAGTATATTTAATAATATTGTTGGTATTATAATCTATTAATATTAGATGCTTTCTTAATATTCTGGATCTTGTTCCATGGTAGCATTTTCTGTGATAGATAAAATTACTATAAGAATACATAGTTTACTCTTTTCTCCTCCATATGAGGAGACCATTTAAAAAAGCACCTTCCCGGGTTAGAATACCCTCTACTTTCTGGGAGTCTGGAGGAGAATATGCCAATCTAGTGTTGGGAGCTCATGCCTAGCAGCTGCTGTGACTTAGGTTTTCAACTGACTAGAACCTCAAGGAGGTATTACTGCCGCCTGCCCATCTTAGGCCTAGGTCCATGTGTCCTGTGACCCTTGTCCTTGTGCAGAGCAGTATAAGCAAATAAGCAAATGAGCCTTCGTTTTCCAAAGTGGGTGGAGGAAGGACAGACAGACACAGTTAAAATTATTTGAAGTTAGTCTATTGTTATAGAGTGTTTTTTATAATGTTCTTGATCAATTTTGGATGCTGTCTTCTTTGAAAACATATTCATAATAAAATGTTTCTCTGAAGATTGTTTTTCAGCAAGGGACAACAAAGCTCAGTGTAGAAAAGAACAAAACTTCTATTACAAGTGACATTGGTATGCAGTTTTTCGACCCAAGGACTCAAAATATCTTATTCAGCACAGACTATGAAACTCATGAGTTTCATTTGCCGAGTGGAGTGAAGAGTTTGAATGTTCAAAAAGCATCTACTGAAAGGGTATGATTTATTTTCTTTGTTTTATTAATGGAAGAGAATTGTTGTCTAAAGTTACAAAGGGAGAGAGGAGTTTTACTGATTTATAGTGGTATGCAAGAATAAATTTCAGAACAGTGGAAAAGATTACTTCTAGATTTGTCATTAACTACTACCTTATGTGATCATTATCAAGGCATCTCTCTTGACCTCAACATCTATAAAATGTAATTGAAGACACTTTCCTTTCATATTTCCTGGTTGAAACTCCTATTCCTCTAGCTCTAATAATAATTCTCACTTTAATTTAGAAACTATTTTCACCGCTTTTTTTTTTATTTTCAGATTACCAGCAATGCTACTAGTGATTTAAATATAAAAGTTGATGGACGTGCTATTGTGCGTGGAAACGAAGGAGTATTCATTATGGGAAAAACCATTGAATTTCACATGGGTGGTAACATGGAATTAAAGGCAGTGAGTATTTTTTAAGAGTTTAAGAGAATTATTAGATTCTTGGGTATATAAATCCATATATGGAATAGTATGGAATTATTAAAAATGGTAATGTAGTTGTATAATTTTTGACATGGAAAGATGTTCAAAATGGATTGTGAAGTGAAAGAAAGTTACAAAACAACTTGTGAAATGTCTCATTTTTAGTTTTCAGAATATTTGTATGTTTATAAACACCTGGAAGGGTATGTCAAAATGTCAACAATGGCTGGCTATGGGTAGTAGGATAACAAATGATTTTAATTTTTTTATTTTTGCTTGCCTGTTAGTTTCTAAAAAATTCTTTTTCTTTTTTGCATAATGATATCTGTATTATTTTAAAAAGCAAAAAAACAAAAACCTTCCAAAAGAGAATTCTGGAAGATGAAAGTAGGTATCCATTCCCTGAAGTTGTTGGGTCTTTTTTCAGTTAAATATTTTCATATCCCTTCCTGGATGTTATATCCAGTAATGTGAAAATCAATTAGCAAAGGTATAAAATGTATTTTTATTTATACATCTATTATTAATTGTAAAGGGAAAAGATTTTGCCTTTATTGTAGCTGTTAAAAAGTGAAATTTTCTTTGTGCTTCACAGATTATATCTGAACTTTAATAGATAAAATATTTCTTATAAGGGAGCCATAAGTCCAGAAACATTTTACCTGCTCACAATTCTGGTCAAAGCACATTTATTCAGAATGTCTTTGGGTACCAGCTATGTACTACTTAACTAAAGCTAATTAAATTTGTTTTATCAAGCAGTAAATAGCAAAAGTGAACTTAAACCTAAGGACTTACAAAATAATTTTTTCCTTTTTTTAAGATTCAATTTCATAGTTCTTAGAAAAAATAAAGTTTAAAAAATTAAATTCTTTCACTTTTATAAACAGCTTTTCCTCCCCAAAGCACATCTTCCAATCTCTAAATAATAAAGATGAAGATAAAACGTGATTCTTGCCAGAAACTCAATAGTAATACTGAGTGTTTTTTAGCTGTATTGTAGTAAGAAGCCATTCCTCTAAGCATAGTGTTGGAGAATGTTATGGTGGGACTGTTGTTCTCTGCACTAGAAACTCAAAGAAGCAAGAGATGTGTTAGATATTTATATAGCCATTAGCGAGTTACCTAAATCTTTTATTTTTTCCACCTGAAAATTCTACCTGTCATTAATATGACAAATATTAAAATACTTTGAAATACACATACACATATACCAATTTCTCCACGGTTAAAGAAAAAGAAGCCAGTATTGAAAAGATAGTTAGCTTTATAATTCAGTTAATATCAGCGGTTAGTTTTTAAGTCCACAGCTAATCATTAGAATTTTATCAATTAAACTGCTTTTAAGAAAAAAGAGAGTAAAATTAAATGACCACAAGATGGCAGCATTGGAACAAAATTCGAAAATTCATCACAGGAATGATAGTTATTCCATATACTATCACTACATAGTCCATTAGCCATTTCCATGACTTCATAACCAACTTTCTCTCATTGCTTTAAATACCCTCTGTAAGTTGATGACTCTCAAGTTTGGAACTCCTGCTTTAATCTTCTCTGAACTAAGATTCACATACACAACTGCCTTCTTACCTTCTCCCCTTCATTATCTCATAGGCATCTCAAACTAAATGTCTAAAATCTTCATATCCTCCCTCCTTCTTCAAACATGCATTTCTCTCAGTGTCCCAGTCTTGTTAAATGGCACCCATCAGTCCATTAGCAAAGCCTTCTGGCTCTCCCTTCAGAAGATGCACAGAATCTGGCTGCTCCTCAGCACTTCCAGCACCACCGCCACCACCACTGTGGTGTAAAGCACCGTCATTTCCTGCCTGCACTGTTGGAACAGCCTCCTAAGTGGTCTCCCTGCTGCTTCTTTCACCCCTGTGGTCAGTTCTCTACAGCAGCCAGAGTGATCCTTTATGAAAGATCACGTCACTTCCCTCTTCAGAACCCTCCAAATGTCTCTCCATCTAATTCCAAACAAAACCCAGAGTCCATTTCCTGGCCTTACATCTGGCCCTAGTTATTTCTTTGACTTGTCTCCTACCAGTCGACCCCCTCCCTCTCTGCTTCAGCCATGCTGCCCTCCTGTCTGCTCCTGGAACACCAAGCACATCTTCGCCTTGGGGCCTTTGTGTATTATGTCCTCTCCCTGGAGTGCCTGTCCCAGGTTACCCACATGGCTTACTTGTTCGCATCATCCAGTTTCCGTTAGCCTGTAACCTTATCAGCAAGGCCTTCTCTGACCACCCTGTGTAAAGTAGAACTCCTGCCTGGTCACCCTCTGTCTATTTACCCTGACTTCTTCCTCTCAGATGATGTCCTATTTTGTTACCTGTTCATGAGTTTGTGGCCTATCCCTCCCCATTAAAATATCAACGGTGAGAACTTGGACTTTGCTTGTCTGTTGTCTGCTGTCTGCTGTATCCTCAGCACCTAGAATAGTACCTAACACATAGTAGACATTTAATGGTATTTGTTGAATGAATGAGAAGAAGAAAAGCTAAGAAGGAGGGAGGAAAGGAGAGAGAGGTTTAGGCCTTCCTAAAAAGAACAGGCCTACAATACAAGAATGTTCTGGGAACAGTGGGCTTGAAGAAGAGAGCCTCCAGGCAGTTTCCTTTGAATGCCTGGTCTTCAAAATTATATGGCTCAAATCTTCATTTGTAGTCTTGCAAAAACATTGGAGGTTAAAATTGATTTTCTCTGAGAGAAAAAGTCTTTTTCTTCTCATTGTCCAAAACTCATCAATCAGTAACTTTATTAGAACTCTCTTAGGAAGTAACAAGTGAAAATGATCTGAGACTTTATCAACATAAGTCTTATTGTGCACTTAGGAATTTTGATGTAATTTTAACTAATTGAGAGATAAATTGTGTCACAAGTGTATTGATATACATAGTAAACTATTACTAAGAGATCACTAGTTGAATCTTGACATTGGTTTTGTTTTCTTTGTTGTCTTGGTCATGACTTTACTCTTTCTTTTCTTGTTAATATTCCAGTAAGTTTTCTTTATTAACTTTGTTCAATTCCCACTTGTGGAGGTAAATAAATCATATTGTTGTTCTCCTAATAGGAAAACAGCATCATCCTAAATGGAACTGTGATGGTTAACACAACTCGCCTCCCCAGTTCCTCCAGTGGAGACCAGTTTGGTTCTGGCGACTGGGTGCGCTACAAGCTCTGTGTGTGTGCTGATGGAACTCTCTTCAAAGTACCAGTAACAGGCCAGAACATGGGCTGCCAGATCTCAGACAACCCCTGTGGAAACACTCATTAGAAGAACCCGAGAGGTTATCAATGTGTTCCTATCTTGACTTGACTTTTTTTTTAAAGGATATGCATGTAAATCATATTTTTACAGAGTTTGTGATAACTCATAATTATTTTATCTGCAGAGCACTGCTGTGTCTGTTATATAATCTCCATATTTAAAATATTCTCAGAGATCCTAAATTCTAATACATTTCATTAAGTTGCACTGAACTTCAAATTATAGTCTCTAAAATAATTATCAGAAGTGAATAAAATCTAAATTAATATTTAAAGAAGTGGTTTTTTAAATTCCACTATTCCTTGTCTAAAGGATGGAGGGCTGAAGCAACTGTTCAGACTCACTATAAGCAAGTTTTTGGTAACTAATGGGGATAGACCCACTGAAGATTTTTAAAAGGTACACTGTTAGTAAATGTTACATGCTCTGTCTCCTGGTTTCTGAGAGGAAAGACAGATTTTTTTTTTATATATATAATATTACTTTCCTTTTTTTTTTTTTTTTTGCTGAGAAAGATTTGCCCTGAGCTAACATCTGTTGCTAATCTTCCTCTCTTTTTTTTCCCCCTGCCAAAGCCCCAGTACATAGTTGTATATTCTAGTTCTAAGTGCTTCTAATTCTTCTATGTGAGCCACCTCCACAGTATGGCTCCTGATAGACAGGTGGTGTGGTTCACCTGGGAAGCAGGCCCAGGCTCCCAAAGAGGAGTGCACCAAACTTTAACTGCTAGGCCATCGATGCTGGCTCAGGAAAGATAGATTTTTAGTGTGTTAACTTTCAGCCCAATTCTCACACGCAAGTGAAATCATTAAAGACTTCACGTATGTGAGATAGTAAGAAACTATGGTTCCTTAGGTTTGCACTAGGAGGAAAACACTCTGTAACAGGATGTTTACTCGTTAAATATTGATAAATATTAAGTGTTCACAATGTGGTAGAAATTAAAACACCATCTCAGCTTTAACTTCTAAATAATGATGCTAGCTGTCATTTATTGAGCATCTTATACATCCGAGGCATTGTCCTAGGCATTACACGTGTGATGTCTCTAATTCTCACCACAACTCTGTAAGTAGGTCTTATCCCAGTTTTACCTGTTAGGAAACTGAGGATCAGAGAAGTTAAGAAATTTGCCTAATGTCACACAGGAAAAGCAGGGTTGGGATTGGAATTCAGGTGTGGTTCAAACCTATATGTACCTGCTTGCAAATACCATGTTCTTTTCACTATCTGCACTGAAGTTTTAATTATATGAAACTCTAGAAAGATGAAGAAAGACTAATTCAAACTTGCCTAAGCAAATAAGAATCAAACAAAACAGGTATGCTTAGTCTAGTTAAAAAATAATACTAAATCAATCTCATGTCAAAAAAATATGACCAATCACTGTCAGATTTTAAACTATCTTAAGCCAATTCCAACATATGGTACTATTGAGAGATCAAATTACCCTAGTTGTGGGTTACCCTGGTTTCCCAACAGGTGGGCTTTGGCACCTTGGAGTACCTGACTGGGTGAAAGGGTTGCCAAGATATACTCTCAGTCTTCAGGGCAACACAGTGGGAAGTGGGGAGGCCATGGCCTCAGGTAAGTCCTGCTGGCCAGGAATGGCCTGGTGGGTTCCCCCCAGTGTGCCATGCAAATATTACCCTTTCTGATGTGTGCCATGCCTTGAAAAAAGTTGGGAAGCACTGGACTAAAGGGTGCTAATGCAGGAAATAATACAAGTAATGTTTAAGTATGAGAATTGATCTCTGCTGCTAATATCACTATCCCATTGTAATGATTTACGACCCTCAAGCCAGTTGATTTTTAATGTATTTTATATTTGACTTGAAAGGAACTCTCTGGTATCATTAAGACACACACATCAGGGACAGAGACTTCAAAGTACCTTGCTGTAAAGTAGGCAGTAGGGATAAATCATAGGCCCCACTCTGCATCCAAGTGTATCGTGTTCTGTCATGGTCACTTTGAACTGTGTAGATGAGAAAATCAGTACAAGACAAATTTGTATTCAATATTGTCACAGTTCTCCCTGACATAAAAACCAAATGCTTGGACATTAGGAATAGTCATTAAAGTATACCAAAATAGATTGACTTACTATATAATACTGAGTACAGTTTTTAAATGAAGGAAAAAAAAGTGAAATGTATGACCTCTGAGTGTTATTAGTTGTAGTGATATCAGAATCTATTTGAATATATTCAGTATTATTTAATATCTGAATGATATTCAGAAAAAATCTGTTGGAATTTTCATTCAGATACTGAGTATATTTTTAAATTTTGTATTCATTACTTGTTTGTGCTATTTAGATTTGTTTTGAAGGTTTCTTTGATACGTATTTTTACAAAAACCACAGAACACTATGTTCAAAGTATTATTTATTGAATGTAATTCATGAAATAATCTATTTTTACTCCTCTTTGAGAAATATTTGTTTTTGATACATTTCCATTAAGTGCTTTTGACATGAGAGGCTATTTTGATGTTTTTATAGAACTGATCGTTAAGGTAACAGGTACAGGATTTTAGGACAGTTTACAGGCAGCCCTGGCCTTTTCACTGACTTGTAGACCTGGAAAGCAGTACAAGAACAAACAGTCCATTTTACCTGTGACCTGTTTTACATAACAGTAAAGCATCAGCTACTCATTCTCACCACCAGATGGTGTTTTTCTACAAACTGAAATGTTAACTTTGCCTCTTTCTGCTGGTTATTTCTCCTGTGTGTTGAGCACTGATATGACAAGCAGCAGACTTTGGGGAGGTAGATGACAGACAGGATCCCAGGAGAGTAGGGCGGATATGTGCTTCTTTAAATAACTGCAATACCTTAGAGGTGAATTGCAGTGACAGGGGACAGATTAAATGAAAACAGGATATTTTAGAAATGAGCAGATAGGAAAAATGCCAAACACCACAAAGTGAGGACTGCCTATATATGGTCTGCAGTATTTAAAAATATACTTATTTGTATTATTTTGTGTTATGAAAAAATAAATTTTGTGTGATAGTTTTGATGATGAAAGGTGGAAGTTCTACCTAGTTTTGAATGCGTTTTTTTTAAGAGGGTGAGAATGTTATGGTGCTAAACTTGACAAAAAAGAGACCGTTAAAATGTTGATAATTTTAGTAATCTTTTTTAAAGTGTTGAGGGGGCAAAGATTGCAAATTATGCCATGCAAAAATAAACCTATAAATCTGTTTCAGGTTACTAATTTGAGTTTTGGTTAATTCAGTTTGTAATACCTATTAATGAGCTCTGTTTACAATAAAGATTCTCTAAATTGTTTGCTGTTAATTTTTCAATGATTAAAATATTAGCAGGTTACTACTTAATCATAGAAACATGATGAATTTAAATATAGCCTGAGACTGGGATACAGTATTTAAGTGATCTCTCTGGAATGCTGGAGTTCAAAGTCAGAAGTGGT
The DNA here is from genome assembly GCF_041296235.1 of Equus asinus. Classification (NCBI taxonomy): domain Eukaryota; kingdom Metazoa; phylum Chordata; class Mammalia; order Perissodactyla; family Equidae; genus Equus; species Equus asinus. The sequence continues at coordinate 122,259,611 of NC_091792.1, forward strand.
GCAGTCGGGGTCTGGATGGTCCTCCTCTCTGTGCACTGCAGGAGGCCTCTCTCCAGTGGCTCTTCCCCCCTTGTCCCAGGGCTGTCACTGAGGCAAGAGGCCAGAGCCCGGAGAGGAAAGGGTTGAAGGTTTACCACAGCACATGCTCCATGGGCACATGGGTGGAGCCTCAAAAGCTCAGCTCTCAAATGCCCACCTGGCTTGATCCAGATAGAGACCCATTTGAAAACTATCTAAGGATCGGAAGGTATGCCTCAGAAACAGTGTGACTGTTGTGTTCTTTCCACATCTGATCAAAAAGAGCCTCTTCTGCTTTTTTTCTTCTAGTTGTTTTAACTTCTCTTTCTTTTATATAAGAATGGACTCTTTATTTCCTTTCTGCTTTTTCTACTGCCTTCTCCCTAGCTCTCTTATTCTCTGACACGTATGCTCACTCCCAATATTTCTAAGAGCTTCCTCATACTTCAGCTTGAATATGTCCATTTAAAGATTTGCATGTTACCTAATTGTTTCCAGTTTCCTCAGAAAATGTTTCTGGAGTTCTTGAGGGTTTCTTACCTAATACATATAAGTTTGTATGTGGTATGTATAATTTTTCTCTACAAATTACTACTTTTCACTTTAAAATGTAAGATTATACTTATCTAGCTGTTTTGAACTCAAATCTATTAGTTAATGTATAAATCTCTTTAACTTAGAAAGAACCAGGTCAGTGAAAATCTTTAACTTATGTCCTCTTAAGTATTTTTCAACCATGTTTCTCTTCAATACTGCAAAGTAATGTACCTGTGAATGGTATCTGAATCAATCTGTGTCTGTTTTAAACTCCCCAAAAGATTGTAAACTACCAGAGGGTAAAGGCCATGTTTTCCATGTGATATATATTTTCCCCCCATGTTTTATATTTTTAATAGTCTGCAATTTGTCATAGGGCTACGACATTGCTGATATTGTTACATTAGCTTGGTATACAATTGTATATTTAATGATTGCAGCTTTGAATACAATCCATGCATCACTTAACGATGGGGATGCATTCTGAGAAATGCATTGTTAGGTCATTTTGTCATTGTGCGGACATCATATGGTATATTTAAACAAACCTGGATAGTATGGCCCATAACACACCTAGGCTCTACGGTACTAATCTTATGGGATCACCATCATATGTGTGGTCTGTCATTAACCGAGACCTCATTATGCAACACATGACTGTATAGAAACAAATATCTGTCTGACTGTACAAATTAATTCAATGTCTGGTATTGCATAAGAGGCACACTACAAAAATAAATCACTCCTCCATGCTGCAAGGGCACCTTTGCAGTTCACAGGCACGTGTACCTGAATTTAGATGCCCTTCAAAATATGGGAGAATTGACCTTGTATGAAACCTGAGTTTAAAAAGTTACATGGTAAGTTTCATTCACTCTGTGCATTCATTCATCCAAACAGAGCATAGCCCTGTGACAGACTGCAGACTATTAAAAATATAAAACATGGGGACAAAGTATATATATATAAATTTATCTTGCATGGAAAACATGGCCCTTCTGAAGCTTATCTTTTGGGGAGTGTAAAACAGACATAAAGCAATAGCAACACAGGATAGTATTGATATTCTGTCAAACTGAATGTTACTAATGTGCATTCATTCACTCACTCAATAAATATCTCCTGAAAGATTTCTGAAAACATAAAGACAAAATAGAGGCTAAAGCAGGAAAAAGGGTCTTCGAGCCATAGGATTTGAGATGGGTCTGGAAGGATATGTAGGATTTGGACTGAGGAGAGGAAAAGGCATTGAGCTTGGAATTGGGAATGAGCTAAGAGCTAATTTTAGCATGAGATGTGCATAGGTACTGCTGTGCACAAGCCACATCTTGTGGTTGCTCCACATGTACTTATCAGACAAGTTCATGAGGTTAGCTTTCAAAGCCTTGAATGCCAACCTGAGGGATGTGGACTACAGGCACTAAGGAGCCCTTAGAGGATTTTGAATGAGGGAATGACATGAGGAAAACAGTACTGTGGGGAAACAACCCTTTGGAATCTTGTAGGATGAATCAAGAAAAAGGAAAATCAGGAGGCAGTGGCAGGAAAAATAGTTAAGCCAGGTTAACTAGGATTTCAGATGAGAACTAGACTGGTGCCATTAGAACAGAATGGAGGGATGATTTGTTGTAAATCTATCTACTGAATAATGTACACACACTGGTTTTTTTAATGGAATTTAGTTTAATTAAAGTTTTTTTGTATACATTTAGCCATTGTGATTTGTAGATATTTGTTTTGAAACTGAATTGTTTCTCAAGAATCTTTCTGAAAAAGATACTTGATGTCTGTATATCTTTTTACATCTTCATGGTTCTGAGGCAGAGCATCCTTTTTATAACCCCTTTTATGTTGTATATATCTAAATGATTTCAAAAGGATTTGAAAAGTCACAAAGACAAAGCTTGTAGTTCTTCTAGTCTTTTAAAAGAATTAAGTCTCTTGTGAGTTGAACTTTTCACCCATACAGTTCCACAGTTTAGTGTAACTGGATGGCTTGTCATTCACGTAATGAATCACATGGCTGATTAGGGTGTTGTAGATAAGCAGAATAGACTTTGCTCAGTACTCATGACCAACAAGGAAGCAGAGAAGTCTTTAATCTAATCTTGGTAGGTTTGCCTCACTCCAAAGCAGACTGCTGGGCGAATGATCCTGGAAAAGCAGACACAGAGGTGAGGCCAAGTGAATATGTATTTTCTGAAAAATGAGACGAGTTCTTCCTTTAAAATACGATATAGATGTAATTTTATACTGTAGCTATACCATTTTGGTAGCTACATTTTGATGTCCTAAATTCTAAGAAATAAAACATTTACTTAAATTGGCAATCAAGGCAAGATAACTTTCCTAAATCTTAAATTGAAAATTAAATTTTCTGCTTATTTGCTGTTGTTTTTACATGTTATTTTGAATAAGTCAATTCATTTTCCTTTCTCCAGGCATTATGAAAAACCCGTGTTTCCGAATCGTTACCATAGTTGTAGGTCTTTATGTTACTCAAACAATGACAAACTCATCAAGAAAAAGTAATATTTTATTCAATTCTAAATGCCAGTGGAATGGATATCTTCTGACAAACTGTTCTTTTACTCAAAAGCATGAGATACCTGTGGACATATCACAGACAGCAGCTACAGTGGATGCAAGTTCCAGTTTCTTTAGGGCTCTCTTACAGTCTCACACAAAAAAAGAAGAATGGAATATAAAACATCTGGACCTCAGTAACAACCTCATATCAAAAATAACCTTAAGCCCTCTTGCTCCTGTCCATGCTTTGGAAACATTAAACCTGAGCAACAATGCCATCTGCTCCATCTCATTGGATCTACCCAGTCTTAAGTCCTCATGGGTGAAACGGCACAGAGGCGGCTTCAGAAATGGGCTTCCATTTCTAAAGTTGCTAATTCTTCAAAGAAATAAACTCAGTGACATTCCCAAGGGTAAGTACGATTTTAAAAGATGGACTAGACCAAGAAACAATGAGCATGTGGAGAGTTAATGTTTAATGTCAGTAAGCATTCCATGTTTGTTTTCAGTTTCAAGAAAACAGCTGAAAGTAAAACAATTTGATGAGGGCAATATAATAAAAGGAGTTTCTTAATGGAATTTGAAGTTATAATATGTGGAATTTATAGTCAATGCAATTTAATCTCCCATTACTATCACTTACATTAATGTTACATGGATTTGTCGATAGACTCTAGGACGTATTTAAGTGCTAAATAATAATGCATGATTTTAAATTACCCACTTTTATCATATATTTGTTACTAAGTATAGAAAAGCACTAAGAAATAACTAATTCAGATACTTTTAATATGTAACACAATTCATATTAAATGTTAATGTATTTATGGTTTCTGTTTTCTTAGAATACATTTTGCATCTACTTATCTAGTTGTCCTCCAAATGTAGACTAGAAATACTATGCTAATATTATATATTAGTATGTAAACTTTCTTCTTATCAAGTCAAAATCAGAATTCCTTATCCTGGTTTCTAACAGGATCTTCCACATATCCTCCTATTATAATAAATTCTCATTCATTCTGACATTCAATAATCTAAATGTTGGAGTTCCTTAACTAATCCACCAATGTTTTATTTATTTATTTTTTATTTATTTGTTTTAAAAATTGGCACCTGAGCTAAAAACTGTTGCCAGTCTTTTTTTTTTTTTTTTCTGCCTTTTCTCATTAGCATGGCCTAATGAGTGGTGCCATGTCCACGCCCAAGATCCGAACCGGTGAAACCCTGGGCTGCCAAAGCAGAGTATGTGAACTTAACCTCTCAGCCACGGGGTTGGCCCCCACCAATGTTTTATTTAGAAAATGTATAAGGTTCATAAGCCAGAGCTTCCTTTGCCCTTCTTATATTCAGGAGTGCTAGACAATTTCCTTTCTTTGTTTTTAGTCTTGGTCACTAATTGCTAAGTACTTTATGTAAGACACTATGCTAAAAAAGAAAGTGTAAGGATATTGTCATTTTTCTCCATCCCAAATTATGTATATTTAGTTTTTCTCATTTTCCAGTTCTTTCACATTTTTATTTTTTTGCTCTTTCTCCAGCTTCTGGTCTTGTTTTAAGCATCATTTTGACAATAATAGACTGGCAGGTGAAGGAATGACTATCCCAGTCACCATATTAGCAGAATTGTGTGAGAAGGAGAGAAGTCTTCTCTCCCTGACCTTTTCCATAAAAGCAGTGTGTAGTATTTTCAGGGTAGAGTGTAAACTAATTGGATTTTATAATTTTTATGGTATTGTTCTTATTATAAAAGGAGTACCTGTTATTTGTAGAACATTAGAAATTAAAGAAAAATCTAAAGGAAAAATTATAGTCCCTCAGGTAGGGGGCCGGCCCGTGGCAGTTAAGTTCGTGCGCTCTGCTTTGGCAGCCCAGGGTTTCACTGGTTCAGATACTAGGCGTGGACATGGTGCCGCTCATCAGGCCATGTTGAGGCGGTGTCCCACATGCCACAACTAGAAGGACCCACAACTAAAATATATAACTATGTACTTGGGGGATTGGGGAGAAAAAGCAAAAAAGAAAAAGGTCCCCCATGTAATATATATATTCTCCAAGTTTATTCTTTATGCCTATGTATATATTTCTTCCAAAATTGGATCATACTTTCCACACTACTTCATAATATGTTTTCATAACAGACTATTTTGAACATCTTTATATAATTAAGCAATCTCATAAATAATGTTTTAAATAGTTGAATAGTTTTCATATATACATATATTATGATTGGCTTAATCAAACAACATTTAGATTATTTCCATTTTGTTTGCTATAATTCTTTAATGAACATCATTATAGCTACACATATCCATATGATATAACATATTTTTAACTAGTATGGTAGGGGTGAATCTCAACCCACAAATTCAAGTGTACTAGAGATCTAACCTTCTATTGTCTATAACTCAACATCATTTCTGCTTCTGAGCACCCATTCTACTAGGGTCAGTTGTGAGTGGGGTGTAGGGGTACTTTCAATCAATCTTTCATGGACTCTCCTCTAACTCTTCCCAGATTAGTACCACAGCGCTAGAATCATATACCCTGACAAAGCATCAAAGTCTGTGTGTGTGTGTGTGTGTGTGTGTGTGTGTGTGTGTTTGTATCCCTTACCCCTGCTAGCCAGAGAATATTTCTTTTCAGTCTTTTCAGTTTGGAGAAAATTCTTGCCCCTTTTTGTTTCTTCAAAACCCTGTGTCTAGTTCTAGAAATTCCTTTCCTCTAAAGATTTAGGCCTTTGGAAACAAAAGCCAGAAAGACTAGTAGACTCCTCTGCTTTCTACCTTGCAATATGCCTCCCCCGGGACAATCAACACAGAGCCTACTTTCAGCTTGAATTGAGAAAAAGGGAACGAGGAAAATAGAAGTAAAATATTCAATGTCAAAATACTATCCCACCACAAGAGCAAATAGAGAAATGCTGAGCATATCTCCTTAAGACAGATGAATTCCCCAGAGCTAATTGGAGATTAGGGCAACTGCAATTCCATTTGAGGACCAAATATCCCTATAAAATGTAGATATAGCCCCACTTTCCTTTTCCAAGTTAAACTTCTGCCTCCCAAAATATCAGGAGAAATGTTAAACTTGCAAAGGAGAAAAAAAAAAAAAAAAAGGAAGTGAAATGAGCAAATCTTGTATCTGAAATTCTATTCGAATTCTAGCAAATGAAACCGTAGAGAGATGGATGAAACAGATAGGTGATGGAAGTCCAATGGAATTGGATATAACTCCGAGTTCTTTTATCCATAGCATTTTGTGATTTGAATTATTCTCCTGTAATCATCATACATTTCCATTTTTACTAAGCTGAGTCTCCTTTAACATGCCTTCCCCTTTTATGACTCTGTGACTGGGTAACTCTGACTTTGAAATCCCACTTTGGAGGGAGGAAGCTGGGAAGAGAAGGGTGCTGCCTGGAGTGTCAGGCTATCTCTGACCTTTCCTTTGTTCTTTTGATTCCTTTATTCTAAGCCTCTTTAAAGGTAACATCTGGGTAATGTAATATTGACTCATAGAATTGTTGTGAGGATTAAAGGAAAAATGTACCTCAGGAGCCTCACTTCTTAACACAGTATTTGGCATAATAAATGGTAGCTATTAAAATATATGAAAAGTACTTCGTAAGCTTGTAAAGTAGTTTGCAAATATTCATTATTATTATTCTCTTGGCACAAATTGAGAATAGCAGTCTAGTTAGAAACAAATAAATTTGCTTTTGTCTGAATCTCAAGTTATCTTTTAAAATGTTAAATAACTGTTACAGTAGATGAGACTCCGAGCCCACTATAATTCACGAGCAGAGAATCAGTTGTGTCTAACTGTTTATACAGGTGTTTATTCTCATCTAAAATAGTAATAAATTAGAGATATTTCAGAAAGCAGCCACCAAGCAACTGGCCTTGTAGCACAAGTGTGCCTTTGTAAATCACATCCCACATGTCTTAAAATGGTGACAGTTTACAGAGCCAACAAACAATTGCGTTCACTCAGGAAAGCCCACTTTTGGTAAGGGTGAAATATCACATTGACTAACCCAAAGACAGCTGATCCCCTGTCTTCAGAATCAGCTGTGACGTCACCAATGCGGAAACACCCAGAGGAGGTGCCGGCCAATGCAATTTACAAAACAGAAGCTAGCCATGAATTTAACCTTAACAATCATTCCTCTTTCCTCCCATGCTTTTGTAGTGCAACGTTAATAACAGAAAAATCAGTTTTAAAAAATGTAAAGCAATGGGATGGGTCTCCAGTTAGACTATCCCACCCTCATCAAGCAGTATTTTCGGAGTGCTCACAGAGTACCTGGAAATATCTCAGGACCAACATTTTGTTGGGATTCCAGTTAGGGTGACAGACCAGATGTGACAGCCTGACATTAACACACTAAATTCCAGAACCCAAGAGATAAATTTGTTAGAAACAAGATGAAATAATACCTGACTTTTGAAACTGGTGAAGTAAGGAGAACATAATCGATATATTGTAAAAACAAATGTATTCTTTTCACTTGTAGGGAATTAAACATTTCATCCTGATTGCTACTGGATTATGGAAATACCAATAACCAGTGTTCTCAAAGCCAATTCAGCTTCTAAAATAACAAAGTGAATGTCTGTCACTAAGCTAAGAGGGCAAGGTCTTTGGCTCACCTGTATAAATTTGACAACATTAAGGGCTGACCTTATGAATCAAATATCTTATCTAGGACCATTCCACACTCTATTCCAATTCTTTTTTTTTTAGTTAGCTTTTTTTTTTTTTTTTGAGGAAGATTAGCCCTGAGTTAACATCTGCTGCCAATCCTCCTCTTTTTGCTGAGGAAGACTGGTCCTGAGCTAACATCCATGCCCATCTTCCTCTACTTTCTGTGTGGGACACCTACCACAGCATGGCTTGCCAACCAGTGCCATGTCTGCACCCGGGATCCAAATGGGCAAACCCCGGGCCACTGAAGCGGAACATGCAAACTTAACCACTGTGCCACCAGGCCAGCCCCAACCAATTCTTAATACTCTTTGAACTTAAAGCCATAACCCTTGAATATCACTTATGTTATCAGGTCATCACACTTAGGAGAGCATTTAAGAAGTTCATAGTCCAAAGGAATATTTCTAAGGTCGTGTAATGTCTGGGCATACCCTCTGTGGGTTTATTCTAATAGTCACTGAGATAATTTCTTGGAAATAATAAAACTGCCTCTGGCCGCTTAAATGCAAAAGCTAATCAAATTCCTGCCTCCCGTGGCCTATGTGATCATCAGAAAGCAGTTCAATAACTAATTCCGTCTCCACAAAAATGCCTCCATATTTTCCTCCCAACATTCAACTCTCCTCTCTGGAGACATGGAATCTACCCTCTGATGTCCAAACCCCAGCTGTTAATGCACCTCCTGACCTCTTTCACTCACCTGAGTACCCCCTCAACATTGATTTACCATGCAAAATTTTTAGAACACATTTTCCCCCATTGAGAAATGCAGCCAAGTCTCATGGAAGAGTTTACTCAAATTTCCCAACTTATCCTGAGAGACCCTAAACAAACAAAGTCTCGTAGCACTCCACCAGTTCTCTTAATAAAATCAACTCTCTAAAACTGGAGGTAGAGGGAAAATCTTCATGTGGGCAGAGTAACTGAACGTAACAGTCTTACTTCCCATCTGCAGAAGAAGTCTACCTTGTTCTTGAGGGTCTTAGCTTGATATTATGAAGGGAGTTGAATAATAGGATACCCTTGTAACTCTGTGCATTCAAAACCTCCCCCATGCTTGGGCATGTTCTGGTCCCAGTCCTCTTATTTACTCTTATACTTCTCCTTCTATACTCTTAGAACTTTTATGTTACTCTATTCACTTGTTTATTGACCTCAAGGAAGTCACTTAACCTATAAAAGCCTCCTGGTCCTTATGTTTAACTAGAGATCATGATATATTCAGGGTTGATGTGAGGATTAGAGATAGTGTTTGTAAAACTGGAAGGCACAGAGTGATGATATATGCAAAACATCTCTCACAGTTCCTGGTATGTAACAGGTGCTCAAAAAAGGTTAGTATCCCATTAGCCTTTGGATCATCCTGAGTCTCTAATTCTGTTTCCCATCCCAGTCTTTGACATAATGGTCATTTCCTTGATTTCAAGTACAATGGGTAAACTGAAGGTGATTTTCATTCTCTTTCTGCAAATGTTCAGAGTTTCTATGAAGTTCAGAATTTTCATCAACAATCTTGTTACCGCTGTTCATACTTCTATAGGTGTGTACAATGTTGGAGTCCCCTGCTCCTCCATGTTCTGAGCACACTCTGATCTGTCCTCTGACTCTCTGAACCACACTGACCCATGAGACCATCACCATTGGCAAGATTATGAACTATCCATTACCCCCAAAAGTTTCCTCATCCCCCTTTGTAATCTGTCTTTCCCACCCATCCCCACGCCCCTGCCCAAGTAACCACTGATCTCCTTTCTGTCACTATAGATTTGTTTGCATTTTCTATCATTTTACATAAATGCAATTATACAATATCTCCTTTTATTTTTGGTGTAGCTTCTTTTATTCAGCATAATCATTTTGAGATTCTTCCATGTTGTTGTATGTATTAATAGTTCATTCCTTTTTATTGCCAAGTAGAATTCCATTGTGTGGATTTCTACTTGGCATTTACCTGTCAATGGACACATAGACTATCTTTTTTGGCTGTTACGAATAAAGCTGCTAGTTAAAAGGGTGGAGAAAGATAAACCACTAGATAAACACTAGCCGAGAGAAAGGTGTAGTAGCTGTATTAATTTCAGACAAAGCAGACTTCAGAATAAGGAAAATTATGTGGGATAAGGAAGGGTACTACATAATGATAAAAGGGTCAATTTTTGAAGAAGACATAATAATTCTAAACGTGAATGCACCTAACAACAGAGCATTAAAATATGTGAGGGAGAAGCTGACAGACCTGAAAAGAGAAATAAACAAATCCACTATTATAGTTGGAGACACCAACATCCCCCTGTCAATTGACAGATCAAGCAGGCGGGTAATCAATAAGGATGTAGCTGAATAGCACTATCAATCAACTTGATCTAATTGACAGGTATAGAATACTCCCTCCAACAACAGAAGAATACACATTTTTCTCAAGCTTACATGAAACATTTACCAAGATAGGCCACATTCTGGGCCATAAAATACATCTTAACAAACTTGAAAGAATAGAAATCATACAAAGTATGTTCTCAGATTACAACAGAATTAAAGTAGAAATCGATAACAGAAAGCTGCAAACTCCTCAAATCTTTGGAAACTAAATAACGCATGTATCAAAGAAGAAGTCTCAAGAGGAATTTTAAAATATTTTGAGCTAAATTAAAATGAAAATGCAACTTATTAAAATTTGTGGGATGCAGCAAAAGCAACGGTTAGAGGAAAATTTATAGCATTAAAAGAATACAGTAGGAAAGAAGAAAAATCTAAAATCAATAACATAAGCTTCAACCGTAGGAAATTTAAGAAGATGAGCTTGGAAGCCTAAAGGAAGTAGAAGAAAAGAAATAATAAAAATTACAGTAGAATCCTTGAAATTTAAAACAGGAAAACATAGAGAAACTCCACAAACCCAAAATCTGGTTCTTTGAAAAGATAAAATTGATAATTCCTCAGGCAAACTAACCAAGAAAAGAGAAGACACAAATTGCCAATACAGAGATGAAAGAGGGATCTTCACTACTGTTCCCATTGACGTTAAAAGAATGATGAAACAAAGTCTTTGTGGCAACATATGCTTTCATTTCTCTTGGGTAAATAATGTAGGAATAGAATGGCTGAGTTGGATGTTAAGTATATGTTTAACTTTTGAAGAAATCGCCAAAATGCTTTGCAAAGTCATTGTAACATTTGAAATTCCCACCAGCACTGTAGAAGAAGTTCAGTTGTCCTACATCCTTACCCACACCAAGTATGGTCAATCTTTTTAATTTTAGGCATACAACGGATGTATAGTGGTATATCATTGTGGTTTTAATTTGAATTTCCCTAATAACTAATGATATTGAATATCTTTCTATGTGCTTATTTGCCATCTCTATATCTTTGGTGATATGTACAAATCTTTGGCCAATTTTTAAATTTTTAAAAAATTATTGAGTTTTGAGACTTCTTTATATATCCTGCATACAAGTCCTTTAACCGATATGTGATTTGCAGATATTTTCTCCCAATCTGTGGCTTTGGTATTCCTTACCTTAATGACATCTTTCAAAGAGCAGAAGTTTTTAATTTTTATGAAGTGCAATTCACCAATTTGTTAGTGTACAGATCATGTTTTATTGTCATATCTAAAAAGTCTTTGCCTAACTGAAAATCACCAAGATTTTTCTCCTCTAATTTCTTATGGAAGTTTTATAACTTTACTTTTTTTACATTTTACATTTTAGGTTTATGATCTAAATACATTTAGTTTTAAACTTAGGTTTTACATTTAGGTTTATTATCCATTGACTTCATTTTTGTGTGTGTTGTGAGTAACATATAGAAGTTTTAAAGATATGCAATTGTCCCAGGACCATTTGTTGAAAAGATTCTTTCTCCGCTGAATTGCTTTTCACTCGTGTCAAAGATCAATATGAGTGGGACTATTTCTGAACCTATTCTCTTCCAATGATCTCTTTGTCTAGTTTGACACCAATACAACAGTATCTTGATTTCTGTAGCTTTGTAATAAAGTCAGACAATGTAAGTCCTCCAACCTTCTTCTTTTTCAAAGTTATTTTGACTATACTAGGTTGTTTTCATTTACATATGAATTTTAGAGTCAGCTTGTCAATTTCTACTGAAAATCCTGCTGGAATTTCTATTGGGTCTGTGTTGAATCTATAGATCAATTTGGGGAAAACTGACATTTTAACAATAGTTGGTCTTCTGATACATGAACATAGTACATCTCTCCTTTTATTGAGGTCTCCAGTTTCAACAATGTCCTGTAGTTTTCACTAGACATGTCTTGCACATATTTAGTCAGATTTATCCCTATGTATTTCAGATTTCTTATGCTGTTTCAAATGAAATTATTTTTAAAATTTCAATTTCAGATTATTTATTCCTAGTATGTAGAAATACAGTTGCCTTCTATATATTTATCTTTTATCTTGCAACCTTACCAAACTCACTTTTCAGTTCTTGTTGTTTTTCTGTCTTTTTTTCTTTTTTTCTTTTTTTTTTTTTTTTTTTTTGGTAGATTCCACAGGATTTTCTACAAAGACAATCAGGACATCTGTAAATAAAGACGGTGTACTTCTTTGCATTCAGGATGGCTTTTTTTCTTGCCTATTGTACTGACTAGAACCTCCACTACAATGCTGAATGGAAGCAGTTACAGTGTATACCCCTGTCTTCTTCCTGATATATGGGGGAAAACATTCAGTCTTTCACTGTTAAGTATGATGTTGGCTATAGGTTTTTTATGGATGCTCTGTGTTGGGATGAAGAAATTCTTTCTATTCCTAGTTTGCTGAGAGTTTTTATCAGGAACAGATGTTAGATTTTGTCAAATGTTTTTTCTGGATCAATCAAGATGACTTTTAGTCTGTTAATATGGAGAATTATATAAATTTTCTAATGTTAAATCAAACTGGCCTTCCTGGGCTGAATTCCACTAAGTCATGACGTATTATATTTTTTTTTTTACATATTGTTGGATTCAGTTTGCTAAAATTTTAAGAATTTTTGCATCTATGTTCATGAGGGATATTGGATTGTAGTTTTCTTCCTTGTAATGTCAGTGTCTAGTTTTGCTCTCACAGCAATGCGGATCTCATAAAAGGAGTTGAGAAATACTTCCTCTTCAATTTTCTGAAAAAATTTGTTTAGAATTGGTTTTATATCTTCCATAAACGTTTGGTATAGTTCTTCAGTGGAGCCCTCAGAACCTGGAGTTTTCTTTGTGGGAAAGTATTTAACTACAAGTGTAGTTTTTTCTTTAATAATATAGGAGTATTCAGATTATCTATTTCTTCTTGAGTGAGTGTAGTGGTAGTTTGTGTCTTTCACAACAAAAGTAAATAAAAAAATAAAAAAGAGTAGTTAAATACTTTATTTCCCTTTGGATTTCTTCTCTGTGGGTTATTTAGAAGTGTTATTAGTTTCCAATAACTAGGGTTTCCCAGAGATCTTTCTGTTATTGATTTCTAATTTAATGCCATCCTGGCCCAAGAACATATTTTACGTGTCTTGAACTCTTTTAAAAATATGGTCTCAGGCTGGCCCGGTGGCTCAGCAGTTAAGTGCACACGTTTTGCTTTGGGCGGCCCGGGGTTCGCTGGTTCGGATCCCAGATGAGGACATGGCATCGCTTGGCAAAAGCCATGCTGTGGTAGGTGTCCCACACAGAAAGTAGAGGAAGATGGGCACAGATGTTAGCTCAGGGCCAGTCTTCCTCAGCAAAAAGAGGAGGATTGGCAGCAGATGTCAGCTCAGGGCTGATCTTTCTCAAAAGAAAAAAAAAATTGGATTGTTTGCTTTCTTATTGAGTTTTGAGAGTTTTAAAAAATGTATCCTGGATGCAAGATACATCCTTGGCAAAAATTTTTCTCCCAGTCTGTGGCTTGTCTTTTTATTCTGTTAATAGTGTCTTTTGAAGAGCAGAAGTTTTCAATTTTGATGGAGTTAAATTTGTCCATTTGTTCTTTGATGGGTTGTGTTTTGGTGTCATATCTCAAATTTTTTTTGCCTAACTCAAGGTCACAAATATTTTATGTTTTCTTCTAGAAGTATCATAGTTTTAGGTATTGCATTTACATCTATGATTCATTCTGAGTTAATTTTTGTGAGGATGTAATGTGAGGTATGGATCCAAGTTCCCCCCCCCCGCCCTTTTTTTGTTGTATATGGATATCCAATTGTTCCAGCACCATTTGTTGAAAAGGCTGTTTTTTCCATCCGTTTACATGTATCCTATTCATCTTTTTATTTTCTTATTTTTTGGAGTGGGGTGAGGTAGATTGGCCCTGAGCTAACATCTGTTGCTAATCTTCCTCCTTTTTGTTTTGTTTTGTTCCTCCCCAAAGCCCCAGTACGTAGTTGTGTATCCTAGCTGTAGGTCATTCTACTTCTTCTATGTGGGATGCCGCCACAGCATGGCTTGATGAGCGGTGTGTAGGTCCATGCCTAGGATCTGAACCAGCGAACCCCAAACCACCAAAGTGGAGCATGCAAACTTAACCACTTGGCCATGGGGCCAGCCCCTCATGGATTATTTTTATGTAGTATTAGACTGCTTGCCTATAACACAAGAAACTTAGCACATTAGTCTCCTCTCCTAGGCTTTGTACTAGTACTGTCATACATTTTACTCCTACATATGTTATAAATCCCACAGTACATTTTTATACTATTTTTGCTTTAAAGAGTTTGTTACCTTTTAAAGAGATCTAGATGAGAAAAAAATATTTATATTAACCCACATAATTACCATTTCTAGAGCTCTTTGTTCTTTTGTGGAGATCCAGACTTCCATCTGATTTCGTTTTTCTTCTAGTTGAAAGACATCCTTTAACATTTCTTCTAGTGTGGGTTTGCTGGTGATGAATTCTTTCAGATCTTGTATATCTGAAAATTCTTTATTTGCCTTTATTTTAAAAATATTTTGTCACTCAGTAAAGAGTTCTAGTTTGGCAAAATTGTTTTAGTATTTTTTTAAATTTTGCTCCATTGTCTTCAATTTGCATTGTTTCCAGTAAGAAATCTACTGTCATCCTTATCTGTGTTCCTTTTATGATATTCTTGACCTACATTCAATTTAATTTTTTGCAGTCAAATTTATTAATATTTTTCTTTATAATTTCTTCCTTTGCTTTTATTCTCAAAAACAGCTTCCCCTCAAGTTCAACTCCACCATGTTCTTATTTACATGTGCTTCACACCCCACGGACAGCAATATTGTCTGAGAAAATTTTTCAAGCAGACTATACTTTTAATCCAGCTGGAATTTATTTTGTTGTGTGGGGATCAGAATGTCATCTGCAGTTGATCTCTGGAATTCATCCAGATCAGACTACTTTATCAGGAGCTCTTCTCCTGAAACCTTGTCCTCAGAGCACCCCAGACCCACTCAGTCAGGACCAGCTGGATATCATGTCCTGGGTTTTCCACAGACCAGAATTGGTAAGCTATATTTGATGCTAGCCCATCAACAGCTTCTGTCTCATCTTCATCTCAGTATCACAAGACAGTATGTCCGCATTTACAAAATTTAGTCCAGCATAATCCACACACAGTCATCTGAGGCTGGTAGCACTCATGTGCCAGTTCTCACTCAAGGGCTTTGATTTTATAAATAAGACAAATATTTCAGCAGCCAAGAGCAGCTCCAACCTTACTCTTATACAGTTAGTTTTTATTCCTCAAGGAATTGTACCTATTTCTCCAGAGCCACGTGTTGGGTCCAAGTCTGCTCCACATATATCTCATTGTCTTTGGATCAGCAGGCTAGTCAGGGCATGTTCTTTGCATCACAGCATTCCTGCAAGAAGCCAAGAGAGCAAGCCCCACCACATTAGCACATTTTAAATCTTTGTTCACATCATGTCTGCTAACATTTCATTGGCCAAAGCAAGTCACACAGTCAAACTCAACTCAATGGGATGAGGAAGTATACTGTGCCCACAGGAGAGTGAATATTTGCCGAGCAATAATCTAAACTACTACACCTGGGCTTCACTGAGCTCAGAATACTTGAAGATCAGAGACAAAGACAGATCCCAATTCCACCTGCAAGAAACAATGAGGCATGGAGACCTCAAGCGATACTCCCTGATTCCCGTCAAAAGTCACAAATAGAGCTGGAACAAACTCACTATCTTAAGTCCCTCTCTGGGACCCTATTAACTACATGACAAGTAGAATCACTAAACAACTCCCAATATATATTTGGCAATTTCATGTATTCTACGGTCCATACCATTCTTATGCCTAGAGCCCTGCCCCTCAGCCTCCTTTTCCTCTTTCTAAATTCAAGTAATCTTTCATGGCCTTGCTCATGTATTTCTTCTTCTTATTCTTCTCCTCCTCCTCCCCCTCCTCCTCTCCACCCTCCCCCTCCTTCCCCCTCTTCTCCTCCCCCTCTTCTCCTCCTCCCCTTCTTCTTCCTCCCCTTCTTCTCCTTCTCCTTCTCCTCCTTCTCCTTCCTCATCTTTTCCTTCTTCTTCTGTACAAAATGTGCATGGATAAAGGATAATGGTTAAGAGATCTAAGTTTCAGTCCCAGCTCCACAGCTCTACCCCTCATGACATTGGGCAAGTTCTTAATTAACTTCACTGCACCAAGGTTTTGTCATTTGCAAACTGGTAATAACGCCCAGGGATTTGTGAGGATTAAAAGGAGATGCCTGTGAAATGTTTAGAGCATAAAAGAGTACACAATTAACTAGGAGTTTTAAACTATTTTCTTCCCTTCACTCAAAAGCTAGGCATGATCTCCCCCTCCTCTGAACTCGTAGAGTATGTATTCAATTAAGCACTAAGAAATTGCAGGAACCATAAGTTCACATTCTTATGTAGGCCACCAGGCAGACATCAGGAAAACGTTAAGGAACCTATGGCTTCTTTCATATTGATGTCTTGTCTTGCATCTTTTTCTCACAAACCTATATGTTTACATATTAAAACATGTAGGAATATTCTTTTTTTTTTTTTTTCTGCTTTATCTACCCAACCTCCCCGTATATAGCTGTATATCTTAGTTGCAGGTCCTTCCAGTTGTGGGATGTGGGATGCCACCTCAACATGGCCTGACGAGCGGTGCCATGTCCACGCCCAGGATCCAAACCCTGGGCCGCCGCAGCAAAGTGCACGAACTTAAGCATTCGGCCACGGAGCCAGCCCCTGTAGGAATATTCTTTGCTCCACAAAGAAATACATTTTCTCCAGGGGTTATGTTCAAAGTATTTAACAATTGGCCTTTCGCCTGGACGCCACAGTTGGATGCTTCCTGGCTGTAGTGATAGAACAGAATCTTGCTGGGGGCGGGAAGTGGACGGGGGATACACTGAGATGCCTCAGGCAGTGGGGCAGCACACGGGGCTCGGCAATGGCTATTCCCAAATCAATATGGAAGAATTTCTTACTAGCTTATGCTAGCTGAATATCAGCCTTGGTTCTCTCCCACTTGTTTAAACATGCAGGTTTCTTGGCCTATCCTTTGTTTTCCTATTTTTGATAGAGATATGAGCACAAAGAAATCATATTTCACGTGTGTTGTCTAAAGCAGGCAGCCCTCATTCAGCTCCAGCCAAACGTCTTGCGCCAGCTGGAACTTCCAATTTTTCAAGAGAAGCTGGAAATACAAACTTTTGTATTGAATCTCTATTGTTGGCTCAATAATTTTTAAATCTGTACAGGCCAAACACCGTGACCTCTGGCTTATTGAATGCATATTATACTCTGGGCATTGCAGGAGTTCACAAAGATGTGAATTCTGCCCTGAAGGGACTAACCATCTGATGGAGAATCTGACAGACAAACAACAGTTAATTTTATAGCTGGATGGTGGGGTATAACTGCTTTGTATAACCAGTAATTTTTCTTATGTGTATGTCTTACTGCTCAATCAGACACAAGGAGTCTATGCTTATTTGTCCTCAGCACCAAGTGCCTGCTCACAATGTTTTAATTGACCTGTTGTCCCAAAGATCTCTTGCTTAGTCTGTGCAACTGAAATGAACATGAGACATAGACGTACAGCCATTTCAATTAAGTCATGATCTCTGCATAATCAGTCTTACGATAAATACTTTGCAGACAGTAGGCAAGGAATAAACCCTTCTGGAAATGAACCAACCTGATCTGTTATGTAGTGGTTGGTCAAAGACACAGGCTACATGTGAGAACAGAGCAGAAGGAAATGTAAAAATGCAGAGCTTCCTTGCAAGACTCACATGGGAAATCAAATTTGGAAGACTGCTATGACTGGCACCTCTTTCTCAATCTTTATTTTCAGTGCCAAATGGTTTCTCTCTGGAACTGAGCGAAACACAAAGGCAGAGACCAAAACTCAATTAGATTATTTTGCTGGAAAACAAACCTAGCTACAACTTATTACCTTTGAAAAATACAAGAATGCCCAGGAAATAGTTATAATATCAACAATAAGAAAGAATATATCTATAAAATAGAATAAGAACATTTTAAAACTCAAAGAGCTCATCCATATAAATAAATCATCAAAACGGTATTCAGTTTTACCCATAGCTCAATCAAATAAACAAATGTTTACTCATCACCTCCTTCAATAAAATTTAGATTTTTTTAATTGATGCTTTCATTATAAAATTAGCATATGCTTGGTCTGGCCCAGTGACACAGTGGTTAAGTTCAGAGCACTTTGCTTCAGTAGCCTGGGGTTTGCAGGTTTTGAACCCCTGGCACGGACGTACACACCACTCATCAAGGCATGCTGTGGCGGCATCCCACATACAAAACAGTGGAAGACTGGCACAGATGTTAGCTCAAGACAATCTTCCCCAAGCAAAAAGAGGAGGATTGGCAAAAGGTGTTATCTCAGGGCCAATCTTCCTCACCAAAGAAAGAAAGAAAGAAATTAGCACATGCTCATTGAAAGAATTCAAAAGTGTATAAAATAAGAACAAAATTTCCCTCTTTATCCCACCCCACCTCCCCCCACCATCCTACTCCTAATTGTAACTGTTACTGATAGCCTACTTAGTTCATCTCCTGCCACGCCCTCTTCTCTGCTCACTCAAAATATATGCATATGTTTGCATATGGGTCTGTTTTTCCAAATACATTGGAATCATACTCAATACTATTCTGCAACTTAACATTTTCCTTCCTGTTCCATCAGTTCATGTCAATCAGCCTCATTCTCTTTTAAAACTGTATAGTATTTTGTAGTATTAATATACCATGCTTTGTTTAACCATTTCTCTGTTGAGAACCACTTAGGTTGTCTCCAATTTTTCACCATTACAAACAATGCTGCAGTAAATATCATCAGTTTATATTTTAGTTTGCTTTTTAATTTAAACAGGACTGTGGAAGCTGAAGTCATTACAGAGTTTGGATCTGTCATTCAATAAGATATCGCAAATTGGTTCATCTGATTTTCATAACTGCCTGCGACTGGAGAACCTCAACTTACAGAGCAACAGGATATTCAGAATTCATCCAGAAGGCTTCAAGGACCTCAGAAAATTACAGGTTATAAAATAATTTTAATAATATTTCAAATATGCAGATATATGGGCAATTACGTTAGATGAATATTTCCATGAAAGAATTTCTTCACACCCAGCAGTACTGGCTATTAATCAAAAAACAGAAGTCTATTTTAAGATTCCCCTAAAATCGCTGAAGTCTCTCACTTGCCTCAAAAATCAAAAGCCTCTGTAATGGACATGAATTTTACTCGAACATAATACTCCACAGCAAGAATTGGCACATTATTCTTCTCAATCAAATTAAACCTAACTCCAAGTTTCCACTTACCAGTTATGAAGAAATTAAATCTTAGTTATTAGTGAGGCTCCATCACAGAGCCGCAAGGTCAGTCAGAGGTTCCTGGGGTCTTACGCAATCTGGAACACATGGTTGATGCTGAGATGTCAACAACCCAGGACTGTATGGGCCTCTGAAGGCCAATGACCTGTTGCTTCCATACCACAATTGGGTACAGAACACAAATGACAACGCTAAGAGCTCATTCTTGTAGAGCACTCACCCCATACCACCCACTGTTGTAAATGTCAGACCCATGTTGGGGGCACCCAGGTCACCCTTTGGAGCCGTAGGGCCCGTCTCCCAGGCACCTTGCAGTTAATCTCACTGCAGTCTTGACAGCTGTGAGGATGGGGAACCCCCACAGCCCGGCTCCAGTCTTGGCAGCTGCCGCCCCTTCTCCAAGCTATTTTCTCCACCCGCCTCCTCTTTGAGGGGATACTGTAAAATCTCCCCTCAGGGCTCCCTCAGAAACACCCAGGTGGCCTCCAGTGTGGCACCTAGAGACAGCTGAGGAGAAGATTTAGTCCCCTCCCCCTAACCTCCATCACACACCCCGATTCTTTTTTTTTTTTTTGGCTTGGTGAACTAAATTAATTTATTTTTTCATTTAATCAATTGGACACATTACAATTTGTAAATTTAAGGTGTACAGCATTACTTTGATACATTTATATATTGTAATATGATTGCCATTGAAACAATATCACATAACATCATTATAGTACAGTATTATTGACTATATTCATGTGCTTTAGATCTCTGTGGCTTATTAGATCTTATGGCTTACTACTTATTACAAGTTTGCACCCTTAAACGCTATCAGTCTCATCCTCCCAACCCCCATCCCCTGGGAACCACCATTTTACTCTCTGTCATTTTATAGGTTTGACTTTTTTTTTTTTAAGATTCCACATATAAGTGATATCATACAGTACTTATCTTTCTCTGTCTGACTTATCTCGCTTAGCATAATGTGCTGATCTTATATACAGAAAATCCCAGAGTCAATCAAAAAACAGTTGAAATGAATCAGTGATTTCAGTAAAGTGGCAAGTTACAAAATCAACTTACAGAAATCACTGGCATTCCTTTACACCAACGATGAAACATCAGAAAAAGAAAGAAAGAAAACTATCCAATTCACAGTAGCATAAAAGACAATAAATTACTTAGGAATAAATTTAACCAAGGAAGTGAAAGATCTGTACAATGAAAAACAATAAGACTTTGCTGAAAGAAATCAAAGCAGACACAAACAAATAAAAGACATTCTGTGTTCATGGATCGGAAGAATAAATATTATTAAAATGACCCTATTACCCAATGCTGTCTCATCCACAGATTCAAAGCAGCCTCCATCAAATTACCAAAAACATTATTCACAGAAATAGAGGAAACAATCCTAAAATTTGTGTAGAACCACAAAAGACCCCGAATAGCCAAAGCAATACTGAGAAAAAAGAATAAAGCTGGAGGTATCACACTTCCCAGGTTCAAATTATACCACAAGCCACAGTAGTAAAAACAGTATGGTACTGGTACAAAAATAGACATGTAGACCACTGGAACAGAATAGAGAGCCCAGAATTAAATCCTAGCATTTATAGTCAATTAATATTCTACAAGAGAGCCAAGAGCACCCAAGGGGGAGAGGATAGTCTCTTCAACAAATGGTGCTGGGAAAACTGGAGAAATACATGCAGAAAAATGAAATTGAACTCCATTCTTTTGTTTATTTTGGGGGTTTTTTGGTGATAAAGATTGGCCCTGAGCTAACATCTGTGCCAATCTTCCTCTATTTTGTATGTGGGACACCATCACAACACGATGATGAGTTGAGCGGTGTGTAGGTCCATACCCAAGATCCTGTGGGGGTCTGGTCTTGGCCATGCCAAGATATGTCTCTTTGGCATGAGGATTATTTGGGGCTGGTTGCTTTTGATAAACTGGGACAGGGAAGGAGGCTCTGAGGAGTGGAACTTGCTTGCCTTTTGTTAAGAGACATTTACATTGTAAAGGAAATCTCCATCTGTAAACGTCCCTCCCTCTCTGTACCAGGAAGAAGAGGGGGATGACTTTATCTCTAGAAACTCTTAATCAATACCAAAGGCAAGGACTTAAATCTGCATAATAATCTTATTCCTGTTTCTGGTAACCTCCTGTAACTGATTCCCCCCACCCCCAATATCCTCCTTTGTCTTTAGCTGGATATGATATTTAAGGTGAGGGCTTCAGCCATTTTGGCAAGTTGCTCAGCTTGCCTGAGCCTCTCCCATGTATACATGTTATAAAGCTTTGTTTAATTTTCTCCTGCTATTCTGTCTCGTGTGAATTTAATTCATTCTCTGGCCAGATGAACCCAGAGAGGGTAGAGGAAATGTCTCCCTCCCCTACAATCCGAACCCACAAACCCTGGGCCACCAAAGCGGACCACACAAACTTAACCACTACACCACCAAGTTGACCCCCTGAACTCCATTCTTTATGTAGGCTGGTATCTTTCAATAAAAACATAATGTGAGCCACATATGCTATTTTAGATATTCTAGTAAGTAGATTCAGAAAGTAAAATTAAGCAGGTGAATTTCACTCAGTAATATATTTTTAACCCAAAATACCCAAATATCATCTTGTACACATGTAATTAATATAAAAATTATTACTGAGATAGTTTACCTTCACTTTTTCCTACTAAGCCTTCAAACCTGGTGTGTATTTTACACTTACCACACATCCCATTTGGACTAGCCACACTTTAATACTCCATAGCCATGTGTGGAAGCAAGAGCATGAGTCTCAAATCTGCTTCTCCAAAAATAGGGACTCAAGAGATATTTATGGGATGGGGGCAAGATGGTCTGAAATGTGGAGAGAAGTTATTGGAGGTGAGGAGAGGTGAGGTAATTGATGATCTGCACAAGCATAGTCAGACTTCATGCCTCTTCATAGGATGCGTGTTCACAAAATGGCAGTATTAGCATGATCAGAGGGTAGAATTTTTAGCCTCTTGACATCAAAAGGTCCCCAATCCAACATCTGCTTGGGCCCAGTTGATGAGTTAGTGGTCTCTAGTGCTGGCTCAGTGAGTCGAGGAGTTGAAAGAAAGATTTCTTGGACTCTCAAGGCCTGGCAGTAGTGCTCTTTTATTCAGAGAATAGCATGGAGTAGCATGGGGACAGGACCCATGGGCAGGAAGAGCTGCAAAAACATGGGTTGAGGGTCGGGCTAATTTAAGGCATAGGTATGTGAGTTATCTCCTTACAAGACAAAGGAAAGAATATGTTAAAGAAAAAAGTCATTAAAATGGTATCAGTGCAGGTGGGGTCTGGTTATTGGGTGGTCCTATAACTTTAGATAAGAATCAGATCAGATTAAGTAAATGGTTGAAGCCACCACCTTAAATATCATCTTCAGCTAAAGACAAAGGAGGATGTTGGCGGCGGGGGGGGGGGGGGGGGGGGGGGGGGGGGGGGTCAGTTACATGAGGTTACCAGACAAGTACAGGAAACAAGAGCAAGATTATTATGCAGATTTCAGTCCTTGCCTCCCCATTAAGAGTTTCTAGAGATAAGGTCATCCCCCCTTCCTCCTGGTGCAGAGAGGGAGACACCCTCACAGATGGAGATTTTCTTTACAAATGTAAATGTCTCTTAACAAAGGGCAAGCAAATTCTACTTTTCAGTTTCCCTCCTGTCTTCAATTTTTAAAAGTAACCAGCCCAAAGTAATCCTCATCAGTCTCAGCTGGCCTGGAGTGGACAAAGGGGTTCTAATTCCTGAAGCACAGCTCACACACCCATTACCATGGTGACCCAGGCTCCAGGGAGATGTTATCTATAGGAGCCTAGTGGGAGTCAGAGAGCATATTTCCTAAGCAGCACAGTTAACAATGGGCGGGTAAACAGCTAAAGGCCATAATCAGTAATTGCAAAAAGGAAAAAACCTTTAGTTCCTAGCTACTTAATCACCAATGGCTAACTCTCTGCAGGTTTCAACTACCTGAAAAACGTTACAATATTTTACTTTCTTGTTGAGGAAGGGTAAATAAGAAAGCTATTGATCCTAGGCCAAGCCAGGCCAAAGCAAAGGTTTTTTCCTTCCCAATCCCAGTCACCTAGTTCCTATTTTTGGCACCTTTCCTTTGGGAGTTGTGATATTGTGATTTACAATAAGAAATATATATTTGGTCTCTGTCACCTTTTCAGGCACAGAGCTCCTAAAACCCTTGACATTTCCCAAATGATGAGAGCCATAAAAGTGTCTTTTGTTATGTTAAGAAAGTGACTTTGGAAAAGCACTTAAGTAGGGGGGCTGATTGCCAGCGGGGCTAGCCCTGGATTAGAAAGCCTTTCTGTCCCGCCCCCCTGACCTCCAGGGAGGGGAAAGGCGCTGGAAGTTGAGTCAACCACCAATGGCTAATGAAGTAGTCAATCTTGCCTATGTAATGAAGCCTCCATAAAAACCCAAAAGAATGGGTTGGAGACCTTCCAGGTTGGTGAACACGTGGAAATGTGGGGAAAGTGGCAGGCTCAGAGAGGGCATGGAAGCTCCACACCCTTTCCCTGTACCTTGCCTTGTGTATCTCACCCACCCAGCTGTTCCTGAGTTATATCTTTTTTATAATAAACTGCTAATCTAGTGAGTAAAATCTTTCTCTGAGTTCTGTGAACCACTCTAGCAAATTGCTTGAACCCAAGGAGGATATCGTTGGGACCTCGGATCTATAGTCGGTAGGTCAGAAGCAGAGGTGATAACCTGAACTTGTGATTGGCATCTAAAGTATCGGGGTAAAGGGGCAGTTTTGTGGGACTGAGCCCTTAACTTGTGAGATGTAACACTATTTCCAAGGAGATAGCGCCAGAAGCGGGTTGAATTGTGGGACACTCAGCCGGTGTCTAGGAATTGCCTAATGTGTGGGGACAAAGTCTACATGTCGGAATTGGTACTAGAATCAGAAGAGTCGAGACTGCTTGGTTACTCAACACTGGAAAGGTCACTCTCCCGACCTAAATTCAGGGAGAATTCTGCCGCTACATGTAATGGTCTGGGTTACGGTGCTGTTTGATTGCTTGTTTGAATCAGCTCTTCTTAGGAATTTATGTAATCTAAGATGTCAATGCTGCTTTCTCACCGATGTTTCTAAAACACCTGGCCTTGATAACATACGGCCTTTTGGTTTTCATCCATGGCTCTCTTTTCCTTTTTTTCCCCCAAGAAGGTTTGTGTGCTCTGTTTTATGATTTTCTCTTCTTCTACTAACCACCTGCCCCTCTCCAAACCCCATTACCTGACCCTGGTGCCTCCTGCTCCGGCCTCTTCCCCCCAGATCCTCGCTCCAGTGCAGTGGGAGCCCAGGCTCCGGAGGGTATATTCCGGAGTGGAGGGCACACAGCTGTGAAGCCTGGTCAGATCACAACTCTGCAATTTCATTAATTCATTCCTTTCTCCATTATTTACTGAGCACCTGCTCTGTCCCAGGCCCTAGTCATAGGGGCTGTGTGGGATATACTGTGAGACCCAGCCCAGTTTCCTCCTGTAAATGGGAAAATGAGGACATTGTCGGGAGGATTAGCCATAACGTATGTAAGACACCCAGTAGAATGCCTGGTCCACAGCAGTGCTCTGCGAAAGGTAACTGGAGCTACACCTAACTATGCTTTCCCTGTCGTGTCAGGCAACTGCTATACCCACCTTCAACAGGTCCTGCTCTGCGTTTCCAGAGCCACTGAATCCTTTTTGTTCCCTGGTTTCCCCTTCATTTCTGATTAGACTAGAAAAATTAGTCATGTTGTATATACTGAGTAGACATGGAGGGAGATAAATGTACTGCTACCCTTGAGATAATACTTGATGCAAAAGATTTCCCTTTGCTACTTCTGGTCAACCACAGTTCTTTGGTGTTCTTTGTCCTCATCATCCAGTATCTTCTGTCAATTCCAAGATCACAGAGTTTCTAGACATTCCAGCGCTGGTATTTAATCTAGACCTTGATAACAACAGGGAGCCTAGGTTTTATCTCACAGTACAAATTATAACTCATAGGAGAGAAGGAAGGGGAAATGATTGGGTATGTAAGATAGGCACCACTCTTAAAGCTTTCACATATATTTAATTCTTACAAAAACCCTGGGAGGCAGGCTCAGAGAAAATAAACAGTTTGCTGAGGCTCACAGAGTTATTAGGGGCAGAGCAGAGATTTAAACCCAATATTCTCCGACACTCAAATGCATGCCAACTTCATATTGCATCCACTGAGGTGTAAGCAATATCTGTAACCCATTTATTTTGTCTCTAAATGTCCTTATTCACAGACTGTCCTAAATTTGTTTCTTCTCAAACAGGTTGTGGACCTCAGCAACAATGCTCTGACCACCATCCTTCCGATGATGATCATTGCTCTAGAATTTCCCCATCTGGAGGTTGACTTGGCTGATAACCAGTGGGAGTGTGACTATAACGTGGCAGTCTTCCAAAATTTCATTTCTGAATCCTGGAGGAAAAAGTGGAATGAAATTTGCAACAAGTCTATAGGTCAGTCAGTGGTGCCTCTTCTCTCTGAAATGGTTCCATTTAAACTGAAACAAGCACATGAAAAATTTAGTCTCATTTGAAACAATGACAGGGCCCCTGAAAGCAAGGGTGCTGATCCCTGGCGTTCCTTAGCCAGCCCTGGGCTGCATCGCAGAGCAGTCACTGGTACCTACCTGTTGTCCTCTGTTCATGGATGACTTTCCTCACGTGGTCCAAGAAACCTAGTTCAGATAGCTCCGAAACCACTGGATTCGGTCAAAAACAGAAATTTCACAAGGAGAGAATTTTTCCCTAAAGCCTCAAAAGGTCATGTTTTTATCCTAATTCTTAACAAATAATCAATCAAAGAGAGAACTTTTAAAACTTGAGCCACGGTTATTTAAAATCCTTGCGAACCCTCTGAAAGTGTAATCGTGTACATACACAAAACACACATATTTCAAAAGCATATTTTTCTTTGATTTGTTCTCTGCCACTCTCCCGGAGAGCTAGAATATGTTACGGAGTTGAACATTCTGGAAGCTTTTTTCACTGTTAACTCTCTCGGCTAAATCTCAGAACTAACTGTGGGGGAGACAGTCAGATTTTTTTTTTTTTAAATGAGTCCTGGCCTCTGTTCTATTCGGGACTGGCCTCAAAGGAGAAACACAGCCCTGCTTACCAGGTTTAGTAGAAATCCGTGAAGATCATAGAGAATATTGTCAGCCACACTTATTTCATCCTCTCTAAAAGCCATAACTAGCCTTCTGAGTGTGGAGGACAGAAGGTCAGGAACCAGTAGAGAAACCTGAATATGTTTGCTGCTTACCGACACTGGAGAATGGTGAGGAAATGATATTGCAAACATGAGTAGGGCTGAGGCAGACTTTGCAGAGGGTTGATGGAATGTTGTTGCAAACGTGCAGTAGGTGAGGTTGTGGAGGAAGGAGAAGTGGTGTGGCTGCCCCTCCATTCTGGGTTTCTCCTTCCATGGGCAGCAGTGAGGCAAGAAGCCTAAGGAACATACGGCCTCCTAGGCCCATGAGCAGCAGACCCGAGCCTGATGGCCGTGTGTAAACACACACCGAGCATGTACATATTATTGGCATTAGCCAATCCATCAGTAAAGCTGCTTATCATCATGTAATAAAGAGCTTAAATACAGCCAGATCAGGACTGAGCAGGACCCATGGAAGCTTTTAAAACCACTGGAATCTTATTTCAATGCCCACTCAGTATGTGTTTTTTATCCCCTATTTTCAGGGACTGAGAAGGTATATTGGTGGACTCCCAAAAGGAGAATTTCCAGGGAGACTCACCTTCCTCACACTGAATTGAATCCTATGAGAAGTCTCGTGATGAGCAAAGCCGAGAGGCCCCGGGAAGGGCAGTACACGCACTTTTCCCCACTGGGGAGGAAGGACGATGCCATGCAGAGACAGCTGCCAAGACGGGTCAGGAGAGACGGGGATGATGTGCAAACTCCTGATAGAAAGCAAGACGCTTCCCAGGACCTTGCCCTGGCCGTCTGTCTGGCGGTTTTCATCACATTCTTTGTGGCTTTCTGCCTGGGGGCTTTTGCAAGGCCTTATGTTGACAGGCTGTGGCAACAGAGATGCCGGAAGAAAGGCCCTGGTTCCGATACTGCGTATTCAAACGAGGGCTTCTGCGATGACGTGGAAGCTGCAGAGAACACGCAGCACCCAAGGGTAGGTCAGCACCAACCTTGCTGTGATCTAAAGCTCTATGAGAACCAAGACTCTTTCTTGGTGACAGGAGCCAGCCCACATGCCGCCATCATTCCTGATAGAACCCTGAACACGAGCAGAAAGGAGCCTGACAGTCGGCAGAGCAGGGAACAACTCGACGACAACAACGGGGCAGGAAGTAGCAAGGATTACATGCTTCCAAGTGACAGTGCAGCCGGGGCCCTTCTCCGCGGACAGCCAAATGCTGATCAGAATGCACGATCTTCAGCTGCACAGGACCACATCTACAGCAATGCTATTCTTGGAGAAATAAATTATGAAACTGTAGCCCAGGAAGATCCTCTCAGTGAGCTGTCACTGGGCGTCCCTGCAGTAGTGGGCAGGTCGCAAACTGTCTCTAGCTCAATCCATAATGATTCCAGTGAATTAGACCCACCACTGTTGAGAGAAACAACGGCTTCTCTCTCGCAAATGCTAACACATCCGAAAGCACAGAGGACTGGAGAGCATGAGGGAAGAGGGGGCACTGAACAATTACCCTCAGAGTTCTCTAAAGAAATGCAAGCAAGCACTTACGTTAATTTGCTGAGCACACAGCAGCAAAGGCTCAAGGGGTCCAGTGCTGAGGAAGAGCTTTCCACCTACTACAGTGCAGTCACACTCAGTGACCCAGAAGATACAGACCCATCCCCACCCGTCTTCCCTCCAGGATGGGGGAGGGACCTGCATGTCACTCCTACTAAAAAGGAACCAGGGCAGGAACACCCTCCTGACACTCAGTACGAGTTGGACACCGACTACGATTCTGATGAGGGGTCTTTATTTACTCTAAGTTCAATAAGTTCAGAGGATGCAAGAAATATGACTGAAGAAGAGGCACATGGTGAGGAGAGCCGTAGAGCCAGTGAGGCCCCAGAGGACCAGGACTCAGGAATGAGCAAGGACAATGTTATGTCATTAGAGAGTCTTGACAATGACATCACCTTCCAGAAGGTTCTGGGGAAATGTGAGAATCAAGAAGATCATTTTGAGAAACCTCTAACTTCTGGTCCAGACTCTGGTTGGCGTGAAACTCATCTGGAAAGTGCCTCTAACACCAATAAATTTGAGGATCCATTGACCTTGCCCGAGTCACTGGGCAATAGTCCTTTCACTGATGAGACTCCAGAGGAGTTCAGTCATGATTGGGTCACAGCTCTTCAACCTGAGGTGGGAGAGTGGCTTTACTCACTTAAAGACTTAGAATTTTCATATGTGGATATTTTACCACAAACACCACCTCGTTCTGACGAAGTTCCCTCAGATCCTAGTAAGAGTGCCTGTCGTGAAAGAGACTCAAACACTTGTAAGGATGAAACTTTCATTCAGGAAACAGACACAGCTCGAAACCATAGTCCCTTCAAGATCACAACTGGGGAAAACTTAAGACCTTCACAACAAGATTTTGAAGAGGCCAACGTGAATTCCAACCTAATGGAAACTGATGCAAACGAGAGGTTTGTATGTCCTCCCGAGGACCATGATTCCAGAAGAGTTATAAGCCAAACACAATTGTTCCAATTCTGTGGTGATGAATCTGCTGTTCAGGGTGAAAGAGGAGGGGGCGAATATTTTGAAGATGGTTCCAAGAGCCAGATACCATTATTACCAGAGCTTGCAAATGACGCCAGTTCACTAAGATCACAGGAGCCCTTCAGTGATAGAGACTGGGGTAAATACTCACAGGAGAATCTGTTGCAGTCAGAAAAAGATGATTCTAATCTTTATACTCATATGCAGACCCAGAGCAACTCAATGGGAGTTGACGATCTACTTGAGGACCAATGTTACTATGACGAAGACAAGGATGTTCAACTTGAAAGTCAAAGGGAATTCAAATAACATTTTTAGTACAGATTGAAGCACTTAGATGGAACTGCTGGACAGATTTTTACAAAGTCTGCACAAAGAACAGCACAACTTTTTGGAGGTTTATTGTGAAACTGCAAAATTGGAAGGATTCAGAACAATCCTAAATATTTTTTAATAAGTTATGTTAAAAGAGGGACCATTTTCTAGAACTAAATGTAAATTAAAAATCAATTTTCAAGAAGAGAAGTGAAGTTTTTTGTCAAAGAAAAAGGTACTCTACCATTATCCTTGACTAACCTTTCCTCGGTGTGACTCTCCAATTTGGGCTCTCATGAGCTGTGTTCTCCTGTTTAGCCTCCTGCTTCTCTAACATTTTCTCCTTTTCCTTCCTGACACTCCTCCTCTGCTTGCCTTTTTTTTTTTCCTTGGTGAGGAAGATTGTCCCTGAGCTAACATCCATGCCGATCTTCCTCTATTTCATATATGGGACACCTCCACAGCATTGATTGATGAGCAGTGTGTAGGTCCATGGCCGGGATCCAAACAAGCAAACTCCAGACTACCGAAGCAGAGCGTGCAAACTAACCACTGTACCACCAGGCCAGCCCCTCCTGCTTGCCCTCTTAAAGAGCATTCCTCAAAGGTCTATTCCCAGTCTTCCTTTGCATCCCTTTACCTCTCTCCTTGGACCCCACTGCCTCATGAGCAGCTCTGTACATGAGGCCCAGGTCTGCATGACAAGACCAATGTCCTTCCCAAGCTCCAGACTCACCTTCTCCAACCCAGTTGTCCAAATCCACATAGAGCCTTCTGGGACCTAAAATTCCTCCTTTTCCTCACCAATGTGATCTCCCACGTTCTCTTTCTTGGTCAATAGTGTCATGACATCCACCCAGTAAAGCCGGTTAAAACTTCTGAGTTATCTCTGACTCCTTCTCTTTCATTTCCTAAATCTGAGTGGCCTCTAAGCTCTAGGCAGTGGAAGTGTCTGTGTGTCGATCTATACAGTGAGATGTTTAAGTATGACAGTCTGGATGGGGGCTAGGCAATTTGTGGGAAACCAGTGTTTGCATAGACAGCACCCTGTTTTTACTTAGAGGGTACATTTATTGAGGGTAGACTAAGACGGAAGGTGATTGTGAGTTTTGGGAAGGACCCGAAGGATCCAACTGTTGGCATTAGCACTAGTCCTGTGAGGGATCTAGCTCCTCAGCAACTCTTGACTTTGTACTCTCTGCTCTCAACCCCCAAAGAAGGCACGTCCTTGGCTAGCACCTAGATTATGTTAAGGCCTCTTTGTGACCTGTAGTACTTTTCCTTGACCCTGCTCACTCCCAAATGATCTTATATCCTGTGCATCTCTCTACTATGCAAAAACCTTTAATAACTCCCCATTGCCTAGATAAAGACCAAGTTCCATAATCTAAACACATCCTCCCTTTCCAACTTCATCTCGTGACGTTGGCACTGCACCACACATTCTATATTCTGCTTTACAGCGTTTACAGCCATCATTTATTTCAGCAGACCTGAGGCCTTCCCTAGTCCCTGATCAGTTTCTCCCTCCTTGTGCACAAGGGCTATTTTGAAATTCCTTGTCCTTAAACTTTCACTGAGAAAATTTCAGCTATTAGGAAATACCTCCCTCACTCCCCTGCCCCACAGCAGTAAGCACTTTTACATTTAAATCTACACTCACTACTTTCCTCCAATCTAAGAAGAAACCAGCATTCCGCGGGCACTGTTCCCCCCTGCCGCTGCTCTTGCTGCAGTCCCGGCATGGACCCGTTCACGTTTCCCGTTCCGGCGCTTCTCAGCCTTCTCCACCTAATGGCTGCTTCCCGCAGGCTATAAGCACGCTCCAGTCCCTTCCACACCAAAATCCAAGGAAGAAGACACCACCGGCAGCTCCCTCAAAAAAGTGCACGGGGCAGGGGGCAGGGGGCGGGGGGGCAGCCCGGTGGCGGAGTGGTTAGGTTCACACATTCCACTGCGGCACCCCGGGGTTCACTGGTTCAGATCCCGGGTGCAGACATGGCACAGCTTGGCAAGCCATGCTGTGGCAGGTGTCCCACATATAAAGTGGAGGAAGATGGGCACAGATGTTAGCTCAGGGCCAGTCTTCCTCAGCAAAAAGAGGAGGGTTGGCAGCAGAGGTTAGCTAAGGGCTAATCTTCCTCAAAAAAAATCCCAAATATACAAAAACTGCACCAGTGCTCCATTCAGAAACCCGGAGTCACTCATTTGACTTCCCTCTCCTCACTCCCCACATCAAATTCATTGGTCATTAAGTACAGCCAATTCTAGCCCCTAAATATCTGTCAAATCCATTCCCTCTTCTCTGTCCACAGTGTCGCAGCTCCAGCTCTCACCTCGGCTGACACTCCGACACCGGATCTATGATAACAGCACACAAACTAGTTTCTTTATCTCCCGTCCTACGTGCCTTTATTATTCCCACACTACAGCCAGAGGTGGTTTCTAAAATGTAAATATGACCATGTGGCTCCCCTGATTAGAGTCCATCCATAGGCTACAGGCTCTCCTATTTCTCTAAAGCTCCACATAACTCCCCATCTCCAGGCCTTTGCGTGTGTGGCATCTGCCTGAAATGGTCTTTCCAACCTCCCCAACACCGCCCCCAACAACCTCACCCAAACAAGCCCTCCTTAAGCTCAGGAGCTCCTACTTGGTTCTCAGGTGAGTTGCCACTTCCTCAGAGAGGCCTTCGTGGACCCCCAGACGAAGGCAGACTTCCCTACTAGAAACTCTTCCATTACATTGTCCTTCACAGAGGAGAGCTTATTACCAGTAAAATTAAATCATCATTTGTGTGATTATTGATTTAATGTCTGCCTGCCCCTTTTATACTATAACCTCCATGAGAACAAAAAAATGTGTCTTGTCTCCCCAAGGCCTGGCATTTAGTAGGTTCTCAATACATGGATTTATCAAATAAATGAATGAAAACAAACTCTTCAGTACAATATGCAAGGATGTCCATGATCTGGCCCTGCTTTGCATCTAGTATGTGTTTCATTGTGCCCTACCTCATTCCTGACCTCAAAGTTACGACCATACTGGACTACGGCACCCCACACGCCATAGCCCACGTGCTCCCGCTTTCTGGGGTGCACGTCTGGCCTCCCCACCAAGCCCTGCCTCACCTGCCTGGTACATGTCTACTCTTCTTTCAAGACACTATTGAAGGGTCACCTCCTCCAGGAGCCTTTCTCGCCTCATTCCACCCAAGGAGAACGGACCACTCCCTTCGTCCCTTGGCTCCCACTGCACCGTTGTGTGTTGTGGCAGAAACAAGGCTTCACACGGCTTGGCTGAGTTCTACCAGAGACTCTTTTGTCGGCCAACTTCCAACCGTTGGGTGAAATCCAGTTCTGACATAGAGTCCCTGAAGATGAAAATCATCTCAGAGGTGGCAGCTATTATATAAAGTGAAAAATCGCTTTCTATTCCAGCAGCACCAAGAAAAAAGTATATACAATTTTGACTACTTTGTTTGTTTTTATTCACACTTCTGGGAAAAAAAGCTTCTGGTAATGGGGCATAAACCTCATGGGCATTGCAGTTAAGTAGCTCCCTTTCCCAGCAAGCGCTTGTAAAAGCAAAGTTTAAAACCCCTCTCAACATGCCGGCTGTCAGCTTGGCTAACGGTGCCCGGCGGGGAGCGAGATCTGAGCCTGCACTTCCAGGGGCCCAAGCATCTGGGCTTTGGGGTCTGCCCGCAAACTGCCTCCCATTAAACCAGCTGAGCTCCATAGCGCCCCTCACCCCAGTTCTTCCCTCTTAGTTTCACTTATTTTGATTATTTCTCTAGTTTTATTATTACATAAATGATCTTTAAAACTTATCTTACTTTTCATTAAGATAAGTCTTTTTGCATTTCTTTAGCAGAGTGACTCAAATTTTTATCAGCCTAACAATTCCATAATAGCATATTTTTGTCTAAGAAACATTTGAAAAATCCCTGGTATAATTTACCTTTACATGTTTCTAAAACTATTAGGTACATCTTGGACCAAGGTGGCAAACCCAATATATGAAACATTAAAAACTTCTTCTTTAAGACAAGTCATTATGCCGTATACCTTAAACTTACACAGTGTTGCATGTCGATTAAGCCTCAATAAAACTGGAAAAAAATCTTATTCTTTTTGAAGAGGAACTAGTACCATAAATGAATTCTTTTTTATTTTTCCTACTACTAAAAGTAGTTTTTGGTTTTTGTTTGTTTTTTTTTCAGGGAAAGATTGGCCCTAAGCTAACATCTATTGCCAATCTTTCCCTCTCTCTCTTTTTCCTCCTCCCAAAGCCCCAGTGCCATATATCCTAGTTGTAAGTCCTTCTAGTTTGTCTATGTGAGCTGCCCCCACAACACGGCAACTGACAAGACAGGTGGTGTGGTTCCACAACCTGGAAATGAACTTGGGCTGCCGAAGTGGTGACAGCACCAAATTTTAACCACAAGGCCACAGGGCAGGCTCTGAACTGTCTTTTTAATGTTACCTCCTACAAACCTTCAGCTTCAATAAACTCATTTTTGATCAGATTGACAAAACTTCTCCTCTTACCCTCTAGAACATTCCAAAATGTGGGGTCTTTGGCCTCCCTCTCTCTCCTCCAGTTCTTTTCAGTGGCCATGCAGGGCAGGGGGAAAATCAAGCGAGCAATGAGGAGCAGCTGTTAGAACCACCAAACAGCAAATGAACACAAGCAAGCAGATGTCTCCACATTTCCAGTCTATTCAAAAGACAAATCTACTCCACTCAAGGCTACACGTTTTCTTTGAAGTGTCTTCAGACCCAAGGGAGATGGAGGTGGGAGAGGGAGAAGGGGTTCTTTAGCTATTGAACGAACAGCTTTGATGAATTTCATTCATCGTTTATACCAGATTAATAAGTGATCAAATAACTGTCGGTGGCAGCCGTGGACTTACAGCAGGAGGACTCACAAGCTCGTCCACTAAGAAGTAAGGGGCGAGAGTGCTGTGTTTCTGCTGCCTGAAAATCCTGTGTTCATGGGAGCTTGAGGACAAGACTCTGGCCGTCTGAATCTAGTTTCTGCACAAACTTTAGTCAGCTTATGTTTTTCAAATTCCCACTTTAACATTTTACTACTATCTGAAAATTCTAGGTGATATGGGCAATGAAAGTGTTACTAAATTTTAAAGCTTTGGAATCTCTATAATTTAGCATATGACAAATGTCCCTTTGTCGCTGTAAAGGACAAGGATGTCTCAAACCTGGGCGTGAAATTTTTTCAGTCTTTTGTTGACACGTATTTCGTCCCCCTTGGTGTGTCTACGTATCTACAATCCTGAAGCAATCCTGAAGTATGATTAAACATGAATAATATCTTTGCTCATTTGAATAAATACAACCCAAATATAATACTTGTTATTTGAAAAGAAAATTCTCATTCGTTTTCCTTGAATATCGTTATTGATTCTGGCTTTTCATTAATCAAAATATTTTACGTAACCATAATTTTTTGTTTTATTTTTTGATACTCAAATTGCTGCAACTTGGCCAATAGATTCCTCTTTAAGCTGGTTTCTGTGTCCTTCTCCAAAATTTCTAAAGCATCATTGCTTTCTGGCAATAAATGTTCCAAGCCAGTCTAGCACATTACCTCAAGAATGGAATAAGCTTCTCTCCAAGAAGCTTGCTTTCTTTTAGCGGAGAATAAATTGTTCAGGTTTTTCCACTATAATGTGAAATTTGCATTACTGAAAAAGCTCACATTCTGTAAAATCACACATAAAAGCCATGGGCTCATGGGATAAATAAAGCTGGGGAGACCACTCAAAAGATAGGCAACCTTGAACCAGAGCACCAAGGAAAACAATCATCGGTGCCTTGGAAATCACCTTGGACGGCCCAGGCAGGCAGGTCGGCACGGCTAGAAGCTACAACAGTAGATACTGAAAATTCACAAGGACCCTTGAGTAGAGACACTGGCCACAGTGTACTTAGAGCAGAGCTGGGGGCACTGGGACAACGCAGACTGAAGGGCTCAAAGCCAGGAGCTTCCCGGCCACAGCAGCCAAGAGTGGCACAAGCCTGGACGTACCATCCTGGGCCTCCCCAGAGAACCTGGCGCAGCAGCTCATTTTCAATTTTCTTAAAACACAGCTAAAGGAATTCTGCTCTGGGTACAGCCACTGAGTTGCGGGATTTTTTTTTTTCTTTCCTGCTGAAGGTTCTAATTCTATTCTTGCTCTTCTGGCTCCCCTTGCCTAGAAAAACTCCGATATGATTGAACTTGACTTCTAGGTGAGACTGACATGATTCTCTAATCACATGTGAACTAATTCACATTGCAGAAGCATGCTTTGTGAAACCATCGATTTCATCCCTCTTTGCACACCCGGGGCACATTGGGAGGTGAGGGCTCTCTGCCACCGCCTGGAATCTGAGCTGACTTGAGACTGCTTTAACCAACAGACAGCAGCGGGAGTGACACTGCAGGACTTCTAAGATTGTCACGAGTTTTGCAGATTCTACCAGGGTGTCTTGGAAGGCTTGCTCTGGACAAAGGGAGCCACCATGTAAGAAGTCTAATCACCTACGACCGCTATACTGTAAGGAAGCCCGTACGGAGAGAGAGATGCGCAACCAGCTCCCAAGTGTTTAGATATCCCAGCCCAAATGCCAGACACTGAAATAAAGATGATGACTTCTACCACAGTCACCCCCTGACTGCGACCCTGTAAGACTCAAAGCAAGAACAACTCAGCTGAACTGGTGTGAAAATTAATAAAGGAAGACTCATCAAAAATGCAGCGAGTGGGGCCGGTCCAGTGGCATAGTGGTTAAGTTCACATGCTCCACTTCAGCAGCCCAGGATTCGCAGGTTCGGATCTTAGGTGCAGACCTACACACTACTCATCAAGCCATGCTGTGGCAGAAGAATTAGAAGGACTTACAACTAGGCTATACCACTATGTACTGAGTCTTTGGGGAGAAAAAAAAAGAGAAAGATGTTAGCACAGGGCCAATCTTCCTCACCAAAAAAAAAAAAAAAAAAGGAGTCAGGAAGCCCTGTAGGGGGCATTCTCACCCACTACCACTTGTTTCTGTCTGCAGACCCCAAACAGGAAGAGATTGTACCTTGCATCTTCAACAGGAAGGAGCTTACTTTGCTACTCCAGCAGGAAAAAGGAAGACTTTCTCCTTGCCCAGCAACAAGCTCAGCCAATGAGAAAATATCACAACTCAGCCAATGACAAAGTGTCCCCACCCTGAACTCTCACTGTCCTCCAATGGATGTTCATTCAGCACAGCCCCTCCCAACTTCCTCCTTTTTTCTCCATAAAGCAAAATTTCTCTCCTTTGTTTGTCAGACTTGTCTATGGGTTAGCCATAGACTGCATGTCCCAAATTGCAATTCTTCTGCCATTTACAGCTACACCTATTTTGTTGGTAAAATAACTGGCTGTTCTATTTTTAAGGTCGACACTGTCAACCTCCAGAACTGTGAGAAATAACAGTAAATTGTTTTAAGCCACTAAATTTCAGGGTGGTTTGTTTATACATAGTTAACCAGGACATAGAGGAATATACTGTACCAGCGTATAAAAATTAGGCACGAGAATGCAGAACAGGTGATTTGCGTGGAGTGGAGTGTTGGGTAACTGTTGCTGGGCTATTTAGGGGCAGAGCAAGAAAAGATCTTTGTGTACATGAGTTCACACTAATACTTTTAGGTTAGTTTTGGTTTTGCTCTAGGACATAACTACTAACAATTTTAGTTCCTATTCCAAACTTTAATTTTAACTTCTTTTCTTTCATAATTTACCAAGCCATAGAATTATTTATAACTTAAAATAAAATAATGTAAGTATTCGTTTTGTCCTTCTACACAAAATAAGTCCAAAGTAAAAAGTGTTAATATTAACACAGACATTAAAGCGACTGGATGAACAATAAGATTTAGCGTTGCAGTGTTTGGTGCCACATTTGGAAATATGCTATCACTGATCGCTACTCAAAGTCCTGTGTTTTGATTTACTGGAGTACAAACATAAACACAGCTTCCTGTTGTGTTGAGGTTGAGATTGCTTGAAAGACTTATTTTTACCACTGCTGCTATTTCAAATACCAGAAATTATAACGTGCTTTCTCAGGTATTGGTAAAACCAGAAATACCTTTTAGAAGAGAAAAGAGAAAACATAACTTGTTTCAAGTTTATTTACATTTATCATCTATATCTCTTACCTTAGCTATGTTTTGTGACTTTTTAAACTTCTCTAGAATGTTTCATGATTATTGACAAACAAACAAACATTTCACGTGAGTAGAAGGAAACTTTGATCATAAACCAATTTGCTAACAAGAGCATTCTGACGACTTTACACTGAAAGGCCGGGAAACAGCTAGAGAGAATTGTCACCAGGGACAGGGCAGTCTCCCCAACCTGAGACTTTATCTCAACCCTATTACTTAGCAAATATGCACTTAGTTACAGCACCTTCTCTCTTCCTCAAAGAGATATTATGTACATAAAATGCCCAATTAAACAAATGTACAGTGACGTGCAAGAGAGTTTGCTTATAGTTCCTTTCTTTTTTTTTTTTGGTGAGGAAGATTGGCCCTGAGCTAACATCTGTTGCCAATCTTCCTCTTTTTGCTTGAGGAAGATCATTGCTGAGCTAACATCTGTGCCAATCTTCCTCTTATTTTTCTGTGGGATGCTGCCAAAGCACGGCTTGATGAGTGGTGCACAGGTCTGCACCCGGGATCCAAACCCCCAAACCCCGGACTGCCAAAGCAATAGGTGTGAACTTAACCACTACACCACCGGGCTGGCCCCCATTTATAGTGCCTTTTAATTAAGACATATTCCTTTCTTTTTTTTTTTTTATTATTTTAAGATTTTATTTTTTTCCTTTTTCTCCCCAAAGCCCCCCAGTACATAGTTGTATATTCTTCATTGTGGGTCCTTCTAGTTGTGGTATGTGGGACGCTGCCTCAGCATAGTTTGATGAGCAGTGCCATGTCCGCACCCAGGATTCGAACCAACGAAACACTGGGCCGCCTGCAGCGGAGTGTGTGAACTCAACCACTCAGCCACGGGGCCAGCCCCAAGACATATTCCTTTCTTAAAGAGACTGAAATTTTTTTCTGTTTCTTATTTTTCTCAAAAAGTGGCTTATATTTCTCTGGAGTGTGTAATCTTGTATTTGTCTTCTTGCCATGTGACTTCACCACATATCTCATAGTTCTCGTCTGTGACCTGTCTTCCACGGAGCCCCTTTCGTGGAGTCCCATACAGGCCTTCAACTGTGCAGGCCTCCTACACAGGACCCTTCTGGGTGGCTTCTGTCCAGGCTCTGTGGGATTTGTTGATTCCAGAACAACTCTTCCATTAGCTTTACAGATTGTGGAAAAGCTACGAGAGTGGAGGGAGTGGGATCACCATGGAGACTGCTGACAGGATCTGGGCCTTAGTTAACGAAGGGGGGAGGAGAGGCAGAAATGAAAGGGCCACCTGGAGAGACAGTCTACACGCAGGATCCACAGTGTCAACGAACTAACCCAGGGCTTGTCACATAGTGAGTGCAGGATAGACATGCATCAGCCACATAAATGAAGAAATGAAGCGGGAAGGCAATTCTGCTACAATGAGGTGCAGCAGGTCTTTCTAAATCTAGACTAATTCTCGTTCCACCACCACCTCTTTCCACGCCATTGACTTGCTTAGAAAAACAGGATAAATTGTCCCGCAGGGTGACCCACATTCTGTATTTGGCCATTTGCTTCCTCCTAGTATTTTATCCCACCGAGTATTTGGAATTCTTGCTGCGCCTGCGCCCAAGAATCATGTTTCTCCATTACCTACCTGTGACTATCCCACCCACCCTTCAGGACCCAGCTCGAAGAGGCTGCTCCCCTCTTTATGGAGCCTCTCCGCGTTGTTCCAGAATCAGTCTTCTTCATTCCTCTCCAAATGCATACCTTATCATTCCAGATAGACTTTATTCCATCCTGCCTTACACGCCATTATTTTTCTGACACAGCTGTGTCTTGGAAGAGGTCCCTGGATAATCCCCT
The DNA here is from genome assembly GCF_041296235.1 of Equus asinus. Lineage (NCBI taxonomy): Eukaryota > Metazoa > Chordata > Mammalia > Perissodactyla > Equidae > Equus > Equus asinus. The sequence continues at coordinate 122,299,340 of NC_091792.1, forward strand.
TTGGGAGCTTCCCTCAAAACATCATGTGACAACAGGACCTTAGACTTGCTTCCTTTAGTCATCAGCTGTCCCCCAAATTTAGTGAGATAAAAAGCTCGCTCAGGAAATTTGATTGCTAAATGACAGCTTAGATTTAGGCCCCAATGTTATGTTTTAAATGTAAGTGTGTGACTTTTTGCCATATATTTTTATGGGATTGGTGGGTTATCATGCCAGCGCAGCCCAGGCCCTTAAAGCTGGCCTCTCTTGATATGGGTCAGGACTACACCATTGACCCCATAAAAAGAGAGCGCCCTCTGACTTTCTCTGCAGGGTAGCCCAAAGCACAAGGATGTGCACTGGGTGATGCACCGGGTACCTCTTGGGGACTCCAGGCTGTCAGAACAACTCCTTCTTCCTTCTCTTCTCTAACAACACTCTAGGTTCTACCCAAGAAGGCTGCAGATGGCCTTGAAGCTTCCTGGGGTTTTTACCCATACCTCGTGGGGCTGCATAAAGATCCACTCCTTTAGAGAAAAAAGAACGTGCCTCCAATTCCATGCCCAGAACTGGAAAGTCAGTCCTAACACAGTCTGTGTCCTGTAGCATCTGGACTGTAAGCCCGTTGAGAGCAAGGATCATGTTTATACATAACACCCACTGCCCTACATTCCAGGATCAAATAGTGAACAGAACTTAAGGAAAAGTCAAATTCCAAATAATCCTTATTTGGTGAATTATTTCATCAAAATAAAGTAAATAAAGAATTGACTCTTCAGTTTTAATGAAAAGTAGTTAGGTATAGTAATAAACAAAAAGAATTAGCAATTCTGGGTCAACTATTGTAACCCATTCAATAGCCGATGTAACTGGAAGGGGTGAACCATGGGTTCCTGCAATTTTTGCCTAGGACCTGCTGTAGAAGTTAGAATTCTATTCAAATCAAATGTAAAGTTCCAAAGTGAACAAAAATAAAAAATAATCCCTCACTGTCTATTTTTGGAAAACAGAACATTTTATCAATACTGGATATTTCCCATAAATTCTTTGCATTCATGTTAAGTCAATTCTTTCTCTGTACTTAATGCCCTTAATAACTAGTGTAAATATTGGGGCTAATTCTTATATCTCATTGATTTAAAAGCTCACCTTCCATCCAATGCAATGCTTTGTTTAAATAGCAGTTACACCAATATACCTGTGAAAAACCTAGAGTTACACACATCTTCCTTGACTATTTTCAGATTCACTAACTAAAATTTTTGCCATATTTGCTTTCTCTCTGAGATTATATATATATAATATATATGAGATATATATATTCAGAGTACATAAAATCCAGAAACACAGGTAAATATACATAATATTGTCACAAATACCTTCAATCTGACAAAAAGCAAACAGTATTATCTATGTTTTCAGATTCTGTGACACGTTGTAGATACCAAAATCACTATAGAAACATTGTTGCCTCAGGATTAATTTATTAATGCTTCACATTCCCTGAATGCCATCCACACACCCTTCAGCAAGGGGAATGAATTTTTTATGCTGGACGATGAAAATAATGTTGACAATTATGCAGGAAATAGCAATTGCCTTCCCTTCCTTTTTCTTTCCTAAATTTGTCATTCTGTTCTTTCCTATAGATGGTGTAGGCTACTAAACCGTGGAATTTGGAGCAGTTTCCAGGTCAATAATGAGATCAAATCTGGAAGAGGCCACCAGTTATTCCAACCTCATTCCGTAGATGAGGAAACAGAAGCACAGGGTAGTCAATTTATGTGCCAAGGTCACCCAGCTAGTGCTTGTTTCCAACCAGAATTCCCCCACGGTGAGGACAATTCTTCTTTCCTCCACCACTCTGCTGCTTGCCTCCTGGCTTGGCTGGCTTGCTTGATAGCGAGGCCCTGCCGCCCGGGAGATTTAGAAAACATTCTTTCCAGGATGTCACAGCATCTTCCAGCCGCTCTTTCCCAAGAAACCCCGCCGCCGGCTGCAGCAAACGCCTCACTCACCGGGACAGGGGTGGTACCCAGCGGTTTGATGTGGCGCTGTGCTTTTCACAGTTCCGGTCTGAACTTCACCGTCGTGCCATGGAAGATGGGCTCCGACGGTCAGGATTTCTCGCTCTCCATCGCTCCCTCGGGATCCCAGGGAGCCCTGCGGCTCTCCCGAGCCCGAGCCCGCAATGCCTTCCCCTCCAGTTCCTTCCCCTCCGTGGCCGGGCGCACACAGTCCCAGGTCAGCAGGAAACCTCTATGCTCGCAAGAGCGGTGACGTCTACACCACCCAATTGCTCCCCACCCAACCTTCTTAAAAATTTCAGCAGCTGGAGTGTGTTTGCTGTGGAGTCGCTGCTGCTACAGAAGACAGCCCGACCCAGCCGGCAGCAGCCCCCGTTCGCTCTGGCATCAGCCTCCCTGCCTCGTCCCAGCACCGGCTGGCGGCTGCACCCCGGGCCTGGCTCCCCCTCACTGGGACAGGAAACACCGGGCGCCACCGAAGACCTGGAAAAAAGAGAAAGGGCCCAGTCCACGTCTCCCCGTTTACTGAGGGAGCACACGAGCCAGCAGCGCTGGCTGCCAGTGTGATTGCAATTAGGGCTGCCAGATTGAGCAAATAAAAACACAGGACGCCCCGCTGAGTTTGCCTTTCAGGTAAACACCACATACTTTCCTAGTATGTCCCGTGCAATATTTGGGACCTGTTTAGACTAAAATTTATTCGATGCTTATCTAAAATTCAGATTCAACTGAGTGACCTGTATTTTACCTGGCAACACTATTTTAATACTTAAATAAAATAAACTGAAAAATCTTCCAGGCAAGGTAGGAAAGAGCCTGCAGTTGCAGCAGGGGTGGAGGAAAGCGAACATCGGGAGTTATGTCTGCTGCAGCAAAGAAGTGATTCGCAGTCTGGTATGTTCTTCATGAGGCATGCAGCACATGCAGGCCGCAGACACTTCCTCCTCAGAGCCTGGGCAATGATTTACAAAGCAGTAAAAATGGAAATTCACTCACACCCAAATCCAGGGGAGGGAAAACCCAGAACACCGTGTCTTGCCTGCAGTTGCCAAGCAAAAAACAAAATAAACCAGTGGCAAAACCAAACAGTTGCAAAAGTGTTTCCTTTCACAGAAGCAAAGAGTTACTTGTAGGGAGAGTGGATTACGCAAAAGCTTGATATTCCAAAAGGACAGCCTTCCTGAGGTCCTGCCATTCTGTGAATTCTGCCACTAGTGGTCACACCACTCACACACATATTCCATCTTCGCCCCACTTCATGGCTTCAAAAGGCACTGGCCTTTCCTTTGGCTGACTCAGCAGCCTGGAATGAATGACTTTCAGTTAACTCGGTGGCGCATTTAAAAATACCGTAAGCACTACTTTGGCTTGCTAAATTGTACACACATATGCACAGAGACACTTGTATTTACCACACAATTCAGTTGAATGCCTCTAATGTGCAAAATGCTGTGCAAGTCCCCCAGTGAGGACGGAGTATGAGGTGTGAGGGAGGATGAGAGCGGGGCTGGACCAACGCAGTCCTACCCTCGGCGCGCTGAGCATCCAGAGGGAGACTCACAAAGATAATCTTCCCGCACCAGAAGTGCCAACACGGCTGTCCAGAGAAATCAATCCCATGTCTGGGAAGGGAGGGTTGGAGGCGGGGGGGCGGTGCGAATGGGAAGCTAGGGAGAGGGGACATATGCACGCTAGACTTTTGTCCATATTGTAAAGTAATTTAAGGATATGTGCACAAAGAGTGTCAGTGCATTATTTAGACCACATATCGAAATAATAGATGTTAAATTGAATTCAAAAGAACTATTTGTGTGAATAAGATTCTCACTAAACAAAACATAAAACGTTTCTTTTAAAAAAATGTGAATTCTGACCCAGAAGTGAATGTACAGATTGCTCTTTTGGAATTCTCTGTGAAAACACAGCTGGAACACAGTTTCCACTCAGCAGCCAGACCATGCCACTGTCCGGTAGAAAAATCTTCCAGCTCGGTTCGATCCTTGGCCCACAGCACCCCCAGGTCACCCGCACGCCCACCTCCTCACCAACGTCACCACCTGCTCTTCTCCCTGTTTCACCACTTTGGCCACAGTGGCTCCTCTCTGCTCCCGGACTACGCCAAGCTTGGTGCCACTACAGGGCCTTTTTGGTTTACTGTTTCCTCTGCATGGAATGTGTTGCTTGTAGTTCGCACCATGGTTTCTTACTATAATAAAGATCTCAGCTCAACTCTCACCTGCACAGACAGGCCTTTCCATCTTATTCCATCTAAAGTAGCACACCCCACGCAAAGCATTCTTTATCACATTTTGGTGCTGTCTTCATACTTCCTAAAATTATCTATAAAAATCTTGTTTGTTTAAGTGTTTCTTTGTCTTATTGTCTGTCTTCCCAATAAGGGCAAAAATCTTATTATCTTGGTCACTATGGCATCACTAGAGCGAAGGACAGTGCCTGGCACAGGGTAGATGCTCAGCAAACACTTTTTGATTGAATAAATAAATTTCAACTCCAGATAAACCAGAAACAGTGCTTTTCAATATACTTATATTAGAAAGGGCACACATATCAATGACAGGAACCAGGTCCCAGACTGTTCACTTTCAGAAACAACTAAAGAAAAATCATTCAATCTCCTCTAATAATAACTGTATTTGATTTATTGGGAAGAATCCCCATGTTCTAGAAAACTTAAAAATTAGGAGAAGGATGCTTACTATTCCTGACTTTCAGTCTAACTTTTCTTCACTGAAAACATTTTCATAAAATTCCAATAGATAGGGCTACCAAGTACTAGCTCTCTGACAATTTTCACCCTTGGAAGACAGCTGCTTTGACCCAATTTTTATACGCTTTGGTGAAAGGAAACACACCTGTAAGTGTATTTTTCAAGCGGTTGGGTAAGGATTCCTGGGATTTCTAGGCCGCCAGTGGTATCCACCCTCGCCTTTCGTCTCGTGAGTCTGACATACCTTCCTCGGCCTCTTTCAGCGCTTTAACCAAAGTCCTGTACTCGCCCTGGCTTTTCACCCATAGCAGGACACGACCTTGATTTCCATATGACTCATGTGCCTAAGTGCACAGTCATCAATGGAAGGCTTTGATTCAGTCAGTGGAAGCCTTTTATTATAATCTTCCCTTGGTCTCACCAGCAAGCATGGCTTGAGTTTTAGCACTCCTCAAGGGCAAGGAGCACTTTCATATAATCCTCTTAGTACAACACCTTAGTCTACAAAACTGGGCTGGTGGGGACCGCCAGCCCCCCGAGGGCCTCCCTCCCTGGTCTAATTGTGTGATCTTCCATCTCTCTTGCTATCTTGAAAAGTCTTTTAAAGGGAGTGTGCACAACCCTGTCATAAATAAATAATCTTGAAAACTTTAAAAATAAGGACATGCTAATAGTTTCATTTTCCTCCCTGCTCTGTTGGAGCTTATGTCAAATCACAGATCTGGTTATCTGGAGCCAGGAAGCCAACAAATAGCTGGTTGTTTTCTGGAAACAGTTAACCACCTGGCTTTGTACATGTTCAGGTTCCATGGCAGCCGCTGATTCAAGCTGCCATGGTGAGAAAAGAGGCAACTGCTACAAATAAGCCCCCTCACCTCCAAATTCTTCACTGGACCTGACCAGGTGCTCACAAGAAACACCAGGGAAAGGGCGGGAATGGTTTGTGTCACAGCCAGGGAACACGGAGTTTCTCATCAGCATGGACTCTAACTTGCTTCTCTTGTCTTGCCTAAACTCTATCTTTTTTTCTCTCGTCTTGTTTGACCTAATTCTCTTGTCTTGTCAAAAGGTTCAGATGTTCCTTTCTCTAACAACTTTGGGGGCTTAAGTTTATGCAGTTTCAGCTGTTCCACGAAGAAGCTCTAAGGACAACCATTCTGGACCCAACCACTCTGAACCCGGCCAGACCAGCCCAGACGGCAACCACAAAAATGACCCCTGCGCAGACAGGCAGAGTTAGACCAAAGCAACCTGCCCTCATAAACATCGTAAATTCTCCTCCTCTGGGAGGGGCGAAGCAGCCATTTTTACATCATGTAATGTATGTAAAGCGTGATTTCAAATCACACGTGTGCAAGCTTATGCCCACCTCTACATGCAATGAGAAAACTTCCCCCTCGAATACTCATTCCCTACCCCAAATAAAGGTACCCACCTCTCCGTGCTCAGGGAGCCCTAGCTTTGTGAAATTATCCCTTATGGTCTCCATTTTCTTTGCTGCATGCCGCAAATAAAATTTCTGCTTTGGGAAACAACTACTTCTGCTGCAGTTTGATTAACTCACCAAGAAGGGGACTCGTGTTTGGTCCAGTAACAAGTTGAGGGAGTCATCTCTTTCATAGCAAACCTGCCTTTTGTCTAGGGGAAGATGTTACCTCATCCCTCAGGCTGCTCCCTGTCAACAAAACCCTGAGAAGTGGCTAGGGGAAGAGGTGAGAGCCTTGCATTCTTGGGACACCCAGTAAGAACCTGCTGGGACCCACATGGCGGACGGACTCTCCCAACAAGGTCAAGAACCAGTCTCAGAGGACCTGCCCGGGGAGTCCTTCCACTGAATGGGGAAGATCCCTTTTCTGCCCAGCACGCTAGGCCAGAGCTTGCAACTGAGGACAGAAGGACATGAAATGGTAGAAGTGAAAGGTTGGAAGGTGCCCCTTCTGGTCTTGAGGGATTGTAGGAGGTAATAAGAGAGGAAGTAGGAGAGCAGGAGTGAGATGCGCATCCTCAATATGGGGGGAGGGACTTGGGTTGGATGAGACCAGGAAAATGCTGAGGGCGTCAGTTAAGACTCTGGGAGGGGGCCCAGCCTGGTGGCACAGTGGTTAAGTTCTTGCTGGCCCGAGGTTTGCCGGTTCGGATCCCAGGTGCGGACATGGCACCGCTGGGCAGAAGCCATGCTGTGGTAGGCATCCCACATATAAAGTAGAGGAAGATGGGCACGGATGTTAGCTCAGGGCCAGTCTTCCTCAGCAAAAAGAGGAAGGATTGGCAGTAGTTAGCTCAGGGCTAATCTTTCTCCAAAAAAAAAAAAAGAGTCTGGGAGAGGGTCATCTCAGACACCCACACCCCCCACCCCAGTGACCCAGGGCCATGAGAGCCAAGCCGACTCAACTGTGCAGCAGGTTAGGACATGGGGGACAGGAAATTAGCTTTCCAGAGCTGCTCTTTGTACCCTTGTGGGGTGGCTCAGACCCAAACAATCCCACCATGACCCAGGGCATGTACTGGACCTAATTTCCGTGCCTTCCCAGATTCCTTTGGCCTTGTACTTCCGGGCCCAGTCACGGGGCTGCTACCAGCCACGCTGGACGCTTTCCCTTCTCTGCCACAAGCTAGCAGCACATCACTGCCTGTAAGCCTTAGTTTCTTCATCCCTGTAATAGGGATAAGAATAGCACCCTTCCCATAGGCTGACGTAACCACTTTGTGCCTCAGTTTCCTCATCTGCAAAAGGAAGAAAATAATAGTACCTATTTCTTTTTTTCCAGTTTAATGAGATATAATTAACATACAGCACTGTATAAATTTAAAGTATACAGTATACCGTTTTGACTTACATATATTGGGAAATGATTACCACAATAAGTTTAGTTAACATCCATCATCTCACATAATATTACATATTTCAAATGAATGCTGTAAGGATTAAATGATTTAACATATGTAAAGCACTTAAAACAGTGCCTGGCAATAATAAGCACCGTGTAAATGTTTATTGTTATTCTCTTTCCAAGTTAGATTCCTTTCATCAAAGTTTCTTTGTGCAGCACAGCCCTTAAGAAATGAAAATATTTAAATGTCACGGAATCATAGCCTTTTAGAGCTGGAATGAATTTTTTTTTAAAGATTTTATTTTTCTTTTTCCCCCCAAATCCCCCCAGGACATAATTGTATATTTCAGTTGTGGGTCCTTCTAGTTGTGGCATGTGGGACGCCGCCTCAGCATGGCTTGACGAGCAGTGCCATATCCGCGCCCAGGATCTGAACTGGCAAAACCCTGGCCAGCAAAGCGGAGCACGTGAACTTAACCACTTGGCCACAGGGCTGGCCCCAGGAAAGAATTTTTTAAAATTAAGCTAGTCCAATCCTTTTGTGATCTAAATGACAAAAACAGGCTCAGAGTAGCATTGCCAAGGTCAGCCAGCCCATCATGGCAGGGCTGGGACTAGAATCCAGCCCAGAACTCTTTCTGACATGCCGCAGTGTGCTCCGTGCTTATCAAATAAAGCACCACGTGCCAGTGGCCCTGATCAGACCTGCGTCTTTACTGCAACAATGGAGCTTGGGTCCAGAAGGCAACACAGAAGCTTAATGGAAGATCTGGAAATTACCTCCACCACCACCACCATCACACTGTCTTTGGCTTTGGAACAGCTACAGAAGATATGAAAGAACACGTATTAGAGTCTTTGATTCCAGGTCAGGAGCTGTCACTGAGGTCTGCCTCTGTGCTCCACCCACCACAGCTTCGAATGGAATTCTAGAGATTAAATAGAAAGTTTCTCTAGTTCATCCCAAACGAACTCTGTGTCACCACTTAATTCTCCCTGAGAAGACTCTTGCCTAGGGAGAGACTATGTAACTTTCTGCTAAGGTCAAAGCACTGTTCTCTCTAGGCAGCAGGATATTAATTAGTCATTGGCCTTTGAACTCTGCTTTTTCAGACTGCTGCACTGAGAGGAACGAAAAGCATGTCTTTTAGAGTGCTTTCTCCAAAAAGTCTCTCATCCATCCTTTCCTGCGCTTGCCACTGCCTCCTCCCCAAGGTGGACCCTTTTTACATCCGGGCTGATTTAACACAGAGGCGCTATAGAGCATTGGTTAAAAGGGTAGTTTAGGGTGAGACCTGGGTTTGAACCTCACTCTGACATCAGTGTGCAGAGAAATGCTTTGGGGGAAGTTGCTTGACTCCTCTAAGCAGAGACGTGCTAGAGCAGGCTCGAGCCGGCAAATGGGAGCAAATTTTGTGCATCTTTTCCTAACTCTGTGTTCAATGGCTTCCTGATGGCAGACTGAAATTGGTCATGCTGATGTTTTACATCATGGACATTGGCAAACACTACAAGTTAGCATCCCCCTCCGTCCCCCAGCTATTAAACACCTACCAGCACACTTCTGCCTGTAAGCCTTAGTTTCTTCTTCCAGGTAATGGGGATGATAACAGTATTTACCCCGTAGGGTTGTTGTGCAAGTTAAAAGATAATGTACGTAAGGTACCCAGGAAGCATCTGGCATAGAGTGCTCAATGTCATTGCTATTATTTCGTCCCTCCTAACTAGTCCAGTACCTCCAAGCTATTTCCATTCTAACCTATCATTCATTCATTCATCAAACATTATATTCAGCCCTGCCATGCTCCAGGTAGATCTCCCTACATCAATTTTCCCATACTTTCCTACTGTCTATAATAATTTTCCCAAACCCAACTCTACTGTGGACCTATTCGGGATCATAGATTCTGTGAATGAGGGGAGAGGAGGAAAGGGGATGTGAAGGAGAGGAAGGGAAATATCGAGCAAATGGGGCTGTGAAGAACTGCTTCACCACGTCATGGACTGGACTTTATTCCTGGCTCCTCCACTGATTCTTTGTTGTCCTGGAAATGTGACATTCTCTACATGCCTCTGTTTATGCATCAGCAAAACAGGAGCAGCTGCACCTGTGTGTGTGTACGAGCACAAATGCACTCACACACACACGCCACCAGCAGTGTGGGGAGGATTCTCAGGTTTAAACTGTGATGGTCAAAGCTTGTCCCACGGAAGGTGCTGTCCACCACTCAGTTCTTCCTGGATGCCCTCCAGGCCCTTTGCTGCCTCGTCTACTTCCTGTTTGGCTTTCAGCTGTTCTTGTCTGTCAATATCATCATCTCGTGATGGAAGAAGGGAAAGGAGGTTATACTGAGATTGTGCCCACGAGATGTCAAAAGGCTATGAGCCTGCATGTGTACAAAAGCGAACTCTTGCTGAATGAACCAGCTATTTATTTGGCTTGCTGGCTTCAGGAAATCTGCTTTGTGATTTGCTATGAGCTCCTACAGAGCGGTGGGAGGAAGATGAAACTATGAACTGTCCTTACTTCTAAAGTTCGCAAGGTTCATTATTTCTGCGAGGGTTCTGCACACTCCCTTGAGGGAGGCGGGGGGAGGCCTTCTCCACTTACTCTTTCCACCTTCTCCTTTCTGCCCACATCCTTACCACAGCTTAGCTGGCTATTCCCTGATGTTCCAGCGGGTCAACTGCTCACAAACCCTCCTCCTGATTCCCCTAAACCCATCAACCTGATCTAGGCCACTCTGTCCTCCCCAGCTAACTTGCTCCAGGTACAGACAAATCTCCTCCCTCAGTCCAGGGCAGCAGAGTTTGTAGATCCTAAAGGGCAAGCTAGTATGGAGCTAGTATTCACCAGTATAATCCTACTGGTTATAAAGATATTGAAATTTTGCAAATGACGTGATTTTGTATGTATAAAACCCTGAAGATTCCACCAAAAAACTGTTTGAAATAACAAATAAATTCAGTAAAGTTGAAGGATGCAAAATCAACATACAAAAATCAGTAGCATTTCTATACACTAACAACAAACTATCCGAAAAAGAAATTAAGAAAACAATCCCATTTATGATAGCATCAAAAAGGATAAAATACTTAGGAATCAATTTAACCAAGGAGGTGAAATATATGTACACTTGAAACTATAAAACATTGATGAAAGGAATTGAGAAAGACACAAATAAATGGAAAAATACCCCGTGTTGACAGATTAGAAGAATTAATATGATTAAAATATCTATACTATCCAAAGCAATCTACAGGTTCAATGCAATCACTATCAAAATCCCAGTGGCATTTTTCACAGAAATAGGAAAAAAAAAATCCTAAAATTCACATGGAACCACAAAAAGCCCAAATAGTCAAATCAATCTTGAACAAAAGGAACAAAGATGGAGGTTATCACACTTCCTGATTTCAAAATATAGACAAAGTTATCAAAACGGTATGATACTGGCATAAAAACAGATGTATGGAATAGAATAGAGAGTCTAGAAATAAATCCATGCATTTACAGTCAACTGATCTTTGATGAAGGTCCCAGAACACACAATAAGAAAAGGACAGTCTCTTCAATAATGTGTTGGGAAAGCTGGATGTCCACATGCAAAAGAATGAAATTAGATCCTTATCTCATGCCATATACAAAAATCACCTCAAAATAGATTACAGACTTAAACATAAGACCTGAGACTGTAAAACTATTGGAAGAAAACATGGGGAAAAGCTTCTTGACATTGGTCTGGGCAATGATTTTTTGAATATGACCCCAAAATCACAGGCAACAAACCAAAAATAGACAAATGGAATTGCATCAAACTAAAAAGCTTCTGCATAGCAAAGGAAATAATCAACAGAGTGAAGAGACAATCCTTGTAACAGGAGAAAATATTTGCAAACTATACATCTGATAAGGGGTTAATATTCAACGTATATAAGGAACTCAAACAACTCAATAGCAAGAAGACAAATAATTCTATTAAAAAGCAGGCAAAAGAGCTAAATACACATTTCTCAAGGGAAGACATATATGGAAAATACTCAACATCATTAATCATTAGGGAAACACAAACCAAAACCACAATGAGACGTCACCTCACACCTGTAGAATGGCTATTATCAAAAGACAAAAGGTAAGTGTTGGATATGGAGAAAAGGGAACCCTTGTGCACTGTTGGTGGGAATGTAAATTGGTGCAGCCACTATGGAAAACAGTATGGAGAGTCCCCCAAAAAATTAAAAATAGAGCTACCATATGATCCTCAAATCCCACTTCTGGGTATATATCCAAAGGAAATGAAATCAGGATCTTGGAGAGATATCTGCACTCCCATGTTCATTGCAGTATTATTCACAATAGCCAAGATATGCAATCAACCTAAATGTCCACCAATGCATGAATGGATAAAGAAAATGTAGTGTGTATACACACACACACACACACACACACACACACACACTGGAATATTATTCAGCCTTAAAAAGAAAGAAATCCTGTCATGTGCAACAACTGAATGAACCTTGAGGACACTATGCTAAGTGAAATAAGCAAGGCACAGAAAGACAGAAACTGCATGATCTCACTTATATGTGAAATCTAAAAAAGTCAACCTCAGAAGCAGACAGTAGAATGGTGGTTGTCAGGGGTTGGGTGGGGGAGAAATGAGGTGATGTTGGTCAAAGGCTGCAAAGTTTCACTTAAGGATGAACAAATTCTAGAGATCTAACGTACAGTCTGGTGACTATAGGTAATAATACTGTATTGTGTACTTGAATTTTGCTAAGAGAGTAAATCTTAAATGTTCTCACCACACATATACACACAAATGATAACTATGTGAGAGGATGGATATGTTAATTGAGTCAATTTGGTTATCATTTTCCAATAAATACATATACCAAAACATTGCATTGTACACTGTAAATATATATAATTTTTATTTGTCAATGACACCTCAATAAAGCTGGGGGAAAAGATTGAAACACTTCTGTACCAGCTTCCCCAAGCCCTGTGAAGGCCCCCCCACCAAAGGCAGAGCACCTGCTAGCAGCATGGGGAGCTCTAGATCCCTGCCTAACGCTCAGCAAGCATCCACTCAACTGATCAGTGCTTGTCATAACAGTTGAATATTACCCCACGCTAAGGGGAATAAATAAGATTATACATTCTGTGGCTCACATTCCTCATCTGAAGTTAAGAGTGGCCAGAGACCGGCAGGATCCTCCTACGGAGCTGCCCTGTCCCAGGGAAACTAACTCCCTTGGTTGAGGCCAAGGACACTTCACTTCTCCTTAGCTGTTTGTAGCCTAGAACCTGGGCCCCCTCCTAGAAGCATGAGGCCTCCTGGCCCAGGGATTCCCAAACAGTCACTGAGGATCAGGGCCATCTGTGATGGAGGTTTACCAGCCTGCTGAGATGTGAGTGATGCAAGAGACACACTCATGTAGGGTGGGTTTGGTTTGGTTTTGTTTGGAAGAGGAGAATGATGGCTTCATTTATTTTATTTTATTTTATATTTTATTGTAGTGAAATACATATAACATAAAACTTTCCATCTTAACCACTATTAAGTGTACAGTGCAGTGTTAAGTATATACACATTGCTGTGCAACACATCTCCAGAACTTTTTCATTGTGTGAAACTGAAACTCTGTACCCGTTAAACAACAACTCCCCGTAACCCCCACCCCCAGCCTTTGGCAGCCACCATTCTACACCCGTCTCTGAGTTTGACTACTCTAGGGACCTCATATAAGTGGAATCACACAGTACTTGTCCTTTTTGTGACTGGCTTATTTCAGTTAGAATAAGGTCCTCAAGGTTACTTACATTGTAGCATGTGTCAGAATTTCATTCCTTTTTATATGTATATGATGTGGTATGTATATACCACATTTTTTTCATCCATTTATCTGTCAATGGACATTTAGGTTGCTTCCATCTTTTGGCTATTGTGAATAATGCTGCTGTGGGGGCCGGCCCAGTGCATAGTGGTTAAGGTCACATGCTCTACTTCGGCAGCCTGGGGTTCATGGGTTTGGATCCCGGGTGCAGACCTACATACGACTCATCAAGTCATGCTGTGGTGGCACACTGCATACAAAAAAAAAACCAGAGGAAGATTGGCACAGATGTCAGCTCAGAACCAATCTTCCTCACCAAATAAATAAATAAATAAATAAATAAATAAATAAATAATACCGCTATGAATGTGGGTGTATAGCCATCTCTTCAAGACCTTGCTTTCAATTCTTTGGGGTAAATACCCAGAAGCAGAACAGCTGGATCATATGGTAATTCTATTTTCAATTTTTTGAGGAACCACTGTATTGTTTTTCATAGCAGCTGCACCATTTTACATTCCCACCAACAGCGCACAAAAGTTCTAGGATCTCCATATCATCGCCAACACTTGTTATTTTCTCTTTTTTTGATAGTAGCCATTCTAATGGGTGTGATCATGTAGGGTGTGAAAAGATAAATTTATTCCATCATCCTTTATTCTAGGATTTGTCTTTTCTTACTTTTTTGAAGGTTAAAATCTCCTTTCGTTCACCAAATGATGGCAATCGTAGACGATATTTTTTTTAAAATATCCTGACATGGAAAAATTAAAAGTTGACATTGCTATGTCAGTCTCTGCAGTTAAAAGAAAAATTTCAGGTCATGAAATCCAAGACTAGAAATCTACTGGACAGGAAAGAGCAGTAAGTACACTAACACTTGCTTAGGGGTAAGAACAGAATGTGTTTAAAAAAAAAGAAATTGATTCTATCATAGGTGTAATAGACACAGAATAATAGATCGGCTAGCTCAAAGCCAGTCCCACTAACTCTAATCTAGGAGGGAGAGCAGATGGATGGATATCAGAGGGCACAGAGTAGCACCCTGTCTTACCCACCCCACTTCCAGTGAGGCCGCGAGTTGAGAATGGAGGCAACAGACACAGAATCATCTATTCAACTGGTCATATTTTATATTCTTTTTTATTTCATATTCCTGTTTAGAATTTTTCCCGTTTAAGTAACTTATAGCCAATGTAGCTAACAGCTACACTGGAATTTGTCTCAGAACACAGGAACTAAGGGAAAACTGCACAGAACAGGTGTATTTAGAAAGGCTATGCTACGCAGAGCTGCCTCATACATGGCAGAAGTCTAGAAAAAATAATGTAATGCACACTGTTAGCTTTTCAAGATTCTAGATGATATCCTATCATAGACCTAAAACCATTCAAGTTTCTGTCCCTTGTTCATAATTCTTAGCACCAAAGAGAGAGAGAGAGACAATTGATATCACAAGGCAGAATTTACAAGGGTTAATATCACAGCATCGCTCAGAATATCCAACCCAGGTAATATAAATGAGATGAAATCTAACATAAGTCCCTGGTTTTTTAACCAATAAGAACGTAAAGAGGTGAACTGATGTGTCCTTTTAAACCTCGTTATCTTAAAGGCTATAAGCGTATTTTAATGATTTTGGGAACACATTCTTTTGAATGACTCCCCGGGCAGTAAACCGCCATGCACTCAGAATGGACATGATTCTGGAAATAACTAACAGTGATTCCGAGCCACATCTGGTGAAGATGATTGGAATCACTCAAGGAAATGCTAGTTTCATCAAAAAAAGGAGATATAGCTACAAAATAATATAGCTGATTTGTAAACTTTTCTGAAGGCAATTCCAAAAGAGGAATTGTGGAAATATTTTGAGCAACCAGAGCATTATCGGTAAAAGTGTGTAGGTGCCCAACTTGACTACTCTGAAGGAAAATCTACAAGTTCAAACTCTGCTATGAATATTTGGGGGAAAAAACCCAAAAACAAAAACAGGCTTTCCAAGGATGCCTCGTGACTTACTCTCTTGGAGCGCCAAACACAGGCTGGCAACCCACAGGCCAGAACTTGGCCCACACTTTGGTTTTCTTTGGTTTGCAGAGTATTTTTTTTTTTAAGATTTTATTTTTCCTTTTTCTCCCCAAAGTGCCCCGGTACATAGTTGTATATTTTTAGTTGTGGGTCCTTCTAGTTGTGGCATGTGGGATGCCACCTCAGCATGGCCTGATGAGTGATGCCATGTCCACACCCAGGATCCCAACGAGCGAAACACCGGGCCGCCAAAGCAGAGTACGCGAACTTAACCACTCGGCCACGGGGCCAGCCCCTGCAGAGTTTTTTTTCAAATACCCTGAATATTTAAATCCAGCGATTTAAACTAAGAAAAAAACCCTCAATTCCTGACTAATCATGAAAAATCAGCAGAATTATGCTATTCTTGTACTGCCTGAGTCTGAATCCCAGCTCTGCCACTTTCTACTTGTTTGACCTTAAAGTTATTTAACCTCTGTGCCTCAGGACTCAAAGTAACTCAAGTTATTTTCTTCATCTGAAAAATAGGGATGATAATAGAACCTCCCGCATAAGGTAATTGTGAGCTTAAAATGAGATCATCTATTTGCCTCAATAAAGGTAAGCTATTATCTGGGAACACTGCAGGAGTCGAGCAGTAGCTGGCCGGTTTATATGGAGGAAACGCCCCAATTTGACACGGTTCCCGTCAAGTCCTCTTCACCCACTTACATTACCTGCCTGGCCCCAGTGGGCATTTGCAGTCTGCGACCCCTGCCTTAGAATCACGGATCCGGCCAGACAGCCACATTTCAAGATAAAGAATTACTTCCCAATCACAAAGTCAGTTAACAGCTCGCTGGCTGGCTGCCCGTCCAGGGCCACAAAATCACTCACAGGGCACGCAGACTCGCAGAGCAAATGGAATTTCTTCCTTTCACCCAGAACTGATATCCTTCTCGGAGAGCAGAAACAACTTAGACTTGCCGGTGAAAAGTATTTCTCTCTCTTCCAATCTAAATTGTCTTCTCTCTGTTAGGAACTTCAGTTTGGTGAAAAGTAATTGAACTTCGTCTCAGGACTGGTTTAAGCAGTCTCGTTGGCACGATTTCATCTCTCTGGTTTTCGTCTCCTCTCCATTCTTTTCCTCAGGTTAGTGTCTGGGTACATGAGGGCCACACTCTGTCTCTGAGGCGTTGGAGAGAAAGGGTTCTCAAATTAGGCTTCGCGGGAGGGGCCCCTGGACTGCCCAATGGCTGCTCATCTTGTTGTCATTCTCTGGCTCTCACTTGTCTTGGCTTTGTCCAGGTCTGTCCCTCACTGTCACCCCCCCCCCCCCAGGCCTTCACAGACACTGAGGTCTGACTAACTCCCCTGCACATCCATCTCTAAAGCCCTACACTGAGGGCCACCCCGCCCCGTCTCTGATCTTCTTCCGCAAGGTCCCCAGGCAAACCCTTAACTCACCTCCAGACATGCTGCCTGAGCCTCCGGTCCCCAGGAAAAGAGTCTGCAGTAAAACCTAAAACCCAGTGCATTATTGGCAGGGAGGGATGGGACAGGGAGCAATCCCAGGGAAGCCAGAGTGAGAGGAAAAGATAACTAAAACAGGGGACAAGGGACTGCAAATACAGTGGTCCTCTCTTATCGGCGGTTTTGCTTTCCATGGTTTCAGTTACTGGTCAACTGCAGTCTGAAAATATTAAATGGAAAATTCCAGAAATAATTCATAAGTTTTAAATCGCACACTGTTCTGAATCTCACACTGTCCACTTTGTCCTGCCCAGGATGTGAAGCATCCCTTTGTCCAGCGTATCCATACTGTGTACTACCTGTCCGCTAGTCACTTAGTAGCTGTCTCTGTTATCAGATTGACTGTCACCGTATCACAGTGCTTGTGTTCAAGTAACCCTTATTTTACTTAATAATGGCCCCAAAGCGCAAGAGTGGTGATGCTGGCAATTCAGATATGCCAAAGAGAAGTTATTGCTGTCAGTTTCTTACTGTGCCTGATTTATAAATTAAACTTTATCAAAGGTAAGAATGTAGAGGAAAAACATAGTATACATGGGGTTCAGCACTATGTCCATCCAGAACATTTCAGGCATCCACTGGAGGTCTTGGAATGTATCCCCTGCCGGTAAGAGGAGACTACTGCACCAGAACATGCACAGGGACCCACAACTGGGTTCTCAGTACATGGACGTCTCTGGAAAGGCTGCATGAAATCTCTGAGTCTTGGCATAGGCCATGGGAGGGGGATATGGGGTAAAGAGGAGAGGAGGAAGGGCCAGGAATGTGTCCACTGGCTCCTTCCCAGTTCCTGTCTCTCCCTGTTCAAACTTCATCCCACAAGTCAGAACTATACTGCACTTCTGGGCTGTGTTCCCGGGCCCTCCATGCAGCACTGAGAGAAACCAAATCCTTGTCAAATTGTGCTGCAACTGAACTTGAAAATGGAGGAGCTCTGGCTTTAGCTGCAACGGCTCCCATAGGGCCCACATTTCGGACAGTTAGAGAGTGAGGTCAATAGCACAGCCCAGGGCCGGGTGCATGCTCAGGCCATGTCACTGCAGGCTGAGCTGGACAAATGGCCACCGTACCTGGCCCAAGCTGCCTACAATAAGAAAAAAGTGGCAGAGGACGGAAAGGGTCCAGTGTGGCTGGCAGCAGCCCCATGACTGGGCCTAGGAGCACTTGACCAAAGGAATCTGGGGAGGCACAGAAATTAGGTCCAGCACACCCCCTGGGTCATGGTGGGATTGTTTGGGTCTGAGCCGCCCCACAAGGGTGCAAAGAGCAGCTGGAAAGCTAACTTCCCGCCCCCCATCTCCTAACCTGATGCACAGCTGAGTCTGCTTGGCTCTGATGGCCCCAGGTTGGGGTGTATGGGTACCTGAGATGACCTCCCTCCCAGAGTCCCAACTGATGCCCTCAGCATTTTCCTGGTCTCATCCAGTCCAAGTCCCTCCCTGCATACTGAAGAAGCTCATCTCCCTCCTCTTCTCCTACTTCCTCCCTTATCACCTCCTACAATCCCTCAAGACCAGAAAGGGCAACTTTTCACTTCTACTATTTCCTATCCCCTGTCCTCAACAGCAAGCTCTGGCCTAGCATGCTGGGCAGAAAAGGGATCTTCCCCATTCAATGGAAGAAATCCCTGGGCAGGTCCTCTGAGACTGGTTCTTGACCTTGTTAGGAGAGGCGATCTGCTGTGTGGGTCCCTGCAGGTTCTTACTGGGTGTGCCAAGAATGCAAGGCTCTCACCCCTTCCCCTGGCCACTTCTCAGGGTTTTGTTGACAGGGAGCAGCCTGAGGGATGAGGTAACATCTCCCAGACAAAGAGCAGGCTTGCTACGAAAGAGGTGACTCCCTCAGCTCAGTGTTCTTTGGCCATGACACAAACCATTCTCGCCCTTTGCCCAGCGTGTCCTGTGAGCCCCTGGTCAGGCCCAGTGAAGAACCTGCCAATTCTGTACACACTCTGTGCACATCCTGTAGCTCCAAGGGGTTCTGTATTCTTACCCGAGCCACACTCTGCCTTCAGCAATTCATTAAAAATCTTAGCTGGATTCTTCTTACCAGCTTGTACGCATCTAGCAGCGTGTGCCCTGACCAAGCGAGTGCTCCCAGCCCATTCCTCTTTGGAGGTGCCTGTCTGTCCTTAGATTTCAAGTTAGTTGGTTGACCTGCAACCTCAGCTCTCTGATAGGTTCAAGAAAAGTTGTGAATTTGTGGATTTTTTTTGGCAGATCATCACTTATTTAGTTAAGGCCTAAAACATTAAAGAGAAAGTCCGTGATAAACCAACTGAACAAAATGATTCCATAGTAAACAGATAAACTGAAGAACAAACTATCAACCAACAAGAGAAACCTCTTGGATATAAAAACATGATAAGGAGTGAACTGAGCTGGGAATGAGTGGACAGATGACTTGGTTTTCATTAGAATCCTTTCTGAATTATATAATTCATAACCATGTTCATACACTCCTTTGATTAAAATCTTTTAAAATTATGAAAGGACAAAAATTCTTACTGATCACTAAGTCAGAGCAATAGGCAAAGAATCCAACCCATGCGTTGTTGGTTGCTCTGCAGTTTGAGGACATAACATGAAAACAACAGAACCAAATCTGTCCCATTGAGAGAATTTAAATCGGTTCCTCTCCAACAAACAGAAATTAGAAGGCCAGGAAGTGCTGGCTCATTATAAACTTGGCGTTTCTGTGTCTCTTTTTTATCTATTCGATGACTAAAAACATTTGAGTCGCTTGTGGCACCAAGTTGGCGTCTAAGAGTATCCTTAAAATTAGGATTCATATAATTAAAGTGTGTGAGATCAGCAATGCGTAGCAGATCTCACGTGTTGAGATCACTGCCTGGACAAGCAGAAACATCGCATCAGTTACAACAATTCATGTTGACCTCAGTCGCGTTTCATTCCAGCAAACAAACACTTTGCCATCTGCTGACACCCAACAGTTACCTGGGTTGGAATCATAGAGTTCCCAGACAGCCCGGCACCCCTGAACCATCTGAGCCACATCAGGGTTCTACTTGTCTTCCCTTGAATCACTTTCTTTAATCAAGCATTTCCAGAAACACATTTACAGAAAGAAATGAGTCACAGTGATATGTGTAACATTTTAGCTGTTAGTGAATTCCTTGGACATTTCCCATTCGGTTGCTTAGAACTTAATTTGAAGAAATAACTAGCTTTCATTTGCGATAAGATGAGATCAGACCAAGCAGAAATTTGAAACTTTGGAAATGCAGCATGTTCTTAATAGCTTAAAGGAGGGGAGAAGTGCCAAAATCTGGGTCGCTGGCTCCCACGTTGGCCCAGTTGCTCATCAGCAACTCCCACTGAGAAAAGTCTGATGTTGCAAAATGACACGCAGTCTATAATCTCCCTTCTTCCTAAGGAATTAGGGTTTGAACAGGACAAGGTCTTGAACAGAACAGGACTTTGCAAAGAGAGTGCTCCTACTGCTTCCAGAAATGAGTAGAGTTACTCACTGCCACAGCCAAACTCAAGATGTCTAGTTGTCATGGAATCTTCTTGTTGGTCAGCAGCCTCCCCTAATTCCAACTTTCCCCTTTGACTAGACAGCACAAAAAGTTTTCTGTTGAAAAGCTGCCATGTGGAAAAGCAAAAGCTTTTCACACAGATGAGTTTTAACCACAGCTAGCGGAGATAAAAATAATATTTTCTTTGGGCGGGAAGAACATTCCTCCAGTGCATAGAAAATTGTCTTCCTTCCATACCATTACTGAGCATGTATGCACGAGCAGTTTGTAAAGCTGCTAATTAGCCAGGAGGAGCGGTGTGAATAGAAGTTGAGCATGTGCTCTGTGGCCAGATGGCCCAGGTTCAAATCTTGCCTCTTCACTTCTTATCTATGACCTTAAGGAAACTGCTATACCTGCCTCTGATATTTTCACCTGTGTGGTGAGAATAATAAGGTTGTAGTGAGGACTAAGTAAGTTATTGCCAGCAAAGAGCTGAGAACAGGACCTGGGTCATAAAAAACACTCGGCAGATGTTACCTCTGATGATTTTGGTGGCAAACTATTCATGTCCCAGTTGCTCGTGATCCATGAGGAGTCCTCTACCAGTCAGTGGAGGACGAGCATCTGAGTTCCCACAAGGGATGTGTTAACGGAGCCTTCTTTGAAGCCCCTGCTTCACAAAAGATTTTCCTAAATATCCTCTGGTCTTCGAGGTCCCCGGCACCTCCGTAGTTCCAGTGTGACAGCCCAGGGATCCGGCTGCTCCACATACCACATCTAAAGCTCTGCACTGTGCTCGTTGGCCTGACTCTTGCATGGATTCATAGGATGAACTGTTGCTGCCTTTCAGAACAAGAACTATTGGACAGTATTTGTATAGCAATTCAAAGATTTAGAATTTCAGTGAAATGGACAATTTCCTATGCTATCATGTTAATAATATACATTATTTTATTGAAGTAGAATACGTATTCCCAGCACAGATTTTAAGTGTACAGCTCCATGAGTTATCACAAAGTGAAGACACCTATACAACCGTCATCCTAAGACAAAGTCACTCCCAGAACCTTAGAACTTCACCCCACCATCCACTGTCTCTCCAAAGGATGACTTTCCCTCTTCCTCAGAGGGAACCACTGCCCTGACTTCTACCCTATGAATTAGTTTTCCCATTTTTGAACCTTATATAAATGGAATTACAAAGAAAGAATTGCATCTTCCTTCTTTCATTTGATATTAGAACTGTAATAATCACCTATGCTGTCGCATGGAGGGGTGGTTAGCTGTGAACATTCATTTCTAGGTCATTTGGTACACTTACGTAAGCATTTCCAATGACCACATACCTAGAGGGGAAATGATGAATCCCAGGGTGTGTGTATGTTCAACTTTTGTAGATAACGCCAAACACTTTTCCACAGTATTTGTACCAAGGTATACTCATGCTGGCCACGTATAAGAGTTTCAGTTGCTCCACATCCTCACCAAAACCAGGTATTGTCAGTCATTTTACTTTTAATTTTAGCCAGAATGGGATTCTGATTTGCATTTCTCAGATGATTAACTGTATGAATCACCAGATGCTTAATTAATGAATCTCAGCTGCCCAATTGCATGAAATTTTTTTTTGGTCTCTATTGAGATTATTTTTTTCTTTATTTTATAAATACAGTAGATTGCACTGATTGATTTCCAAAAGTTAAAATAAACTTTTATTCCTGGAATAAACCCTATTTGATGATCTTTAAGTTTTTACTCATTTCAATTTGATATTTTGTTTAAGATTTTTGCACCTATGTCATAAAAGAAAGTGGCCTACAACATTCTTTCTCCTAAAGTTCTTAGGTTACACTGACATGATAAAACAAAATTCAATATGTTAGTGTTATCTCTTCCTTAAATATCTGGAAGAATTCATGGGTGGAGCCACCTAGGCTTGAAGTTTTGCTTTATTTTGTTTTGTAGGAAGGTTTTGCTGGTGTTAACTTCTTTATTTTATTTTATTTTACTTTTTTTTTTTAAGATTTTATTTTTTTCCTTTTTCTCCCCAAAGCCCCCCGGTACACAGTTGTATATTCTTAGTTGTGGGTCCTTCTAGTGTGGCATGTAGGATGCTGCCCCAGCGTGGTTTGATGAGCAGTGCCATGTCCACGCCCAGGATCCGAACCAGTGAAACCCTGGGCCACCGAAGCGGAGTGCACGAA
Organism: Equus asinus; assembly: GCF_041296235.1. Classification (NCBI taxonomy): domain Eukaryota; kingdom Metazoa; phylum Chordata; class Mammalia; order Perissodactyla; family Equidae; genus Equus; species Equus asinus. Next base: position 122,321,980 of record NC_091792.1, read on the forward strand.
CCCAACAACTCGGCCACGGGGCCAGCTCCTCTCTCCGTCTTAAATGTGTGGCAATGCCTATGATGATGTCATAGTCCTGGGGTAAGGCCACCAGACCCGCTCTTCAGTTTCACTCACCATCAGTTGTATTTCTAGATTGCTCCCCGAAGGACGGCTTGTCTCCTACCTAGTTAGACTCTCAGTCTCCTACACTTCCACCCTCCAGAACATCCTTCAGGATCTCCTATATGCCAGGCAGGGATCCAGGCCTAAGGATGGCCCACAGGAGGAAACTGGAGCACCACTGGGTGAGTACTCTTAACCTAAGTGGTCATAAACTGTCCTTCCACCTTAGCATCCTTCTCCCTGCTAAGGGCTTAACTATAACCTTGGAAGATTTTCACCTCTTCTATGTTTGTTCCAAATTAGTAAGGAGTAGTCTGGTATTCCTGGTATTGTAATTCTGAGACACAGCTTGCCCCTTGTCCTGTCCCACTTTTTCTTTTTAACCCAGCGGGTGATACCCTCTAACACCCCAGAATAATGCCACAGACACCCATCTTTCATTATGCTTGCAGCTTAAAAGCCACAGAAAGCCTCTGGATGGATTACACCACTCCAGTAATTTAGGAGTGTTCTCATGCTTGCCTGTCTTTCCTTGATACCTTCTTACACGAGGTCATTCTGCCCAATTCTGTTGACCATTCCACAGGACAGGCTGACCACAGGGCTGGTCGACATTTGAAGACTGATAAGAATGGCAACTCCACTTTGTTTTACCATCCTTTTATCTAGAAAACAATGCAAAGTATATGCAAGCATTCAAGGATACATGATCGTTAAAGCCAGCGGACATGGCTTCACTGAATCTCCTTTATTTTTCAGAAGATACACCCAGAGGTGGGTGGTCTCAGCAGTCTGCAAAGAGAGAGGACTCTCCCAAGTCAGAGGAGCCCAGAGCCCAAATCCTGCTATCTTTTACACCCATTTAGGCTGTCGGCTGTCAGCCATATCACCTGGATCTAATGGCGACGTCTGCGATCCATAACTTCTTGCTGTGCCACAGTTACACAGCCTAGTCTTATTTTTACCTTTTATTTATCTTAGGGCAATGAGACCTATTCTTTTTTTTTTTTTTTTTGAGGAAGATTAGCCCTGAGCTAACATCTGCTGCCAATCGTCTTCTTTTTGCTGAGGAAGATTGGTCCTGAGCTAACATCCATGCCCATCTTCCTCTACTTAATACATGGGACGCCTGCCACAGCATGGTTTGCCAAGCGGTGCCACGTCCGTACCCGGGATCCGAACTGGCGAACCCCAGGCCACTTAAGCAGAATGTGCAAACTTAACTGCTGCGCCACTGGGCCGGCCCCAAGACCTATTCCTTAGTCATCTTTTCTCACTCCCTTCAGGGGCTCTTCCAAACTTCCATCTCTCTCCTTGAACCTCCTACTTCTCCTTTCTCCCTCTCAGCAGAAATCTTCGAATCAGTCCCTGAGAAAATCAAGGCCGTGGGGTGAGGACTCTCAACTACCTCCTATCCGTTGACAAACATCTCCTGCCTTCTGCTTATCACAGAGGAAAACTGGCCCCTCCAGCTGTGCTTTGGAGTCCTTCCTCCTGTTTCCTTCAGTCCTTCATTCCATCCATCATCTCCTCTCTCCCCTTTGAGAATGAAAAGTTCTTATACTCCAAATTCAAGAAAAGGGGGGGGAGGGGTAAATCTGACTATTCACTGGCCATGGTAACAGGTAACCACTAGAACTGGTTTTAAACTTGTCCCAGTTGATCAATGACAGCTATGTATCAAGTACTTATGTGCGATGTTGTGATTTTTCATCCTGTTCCCGGCACAGAGCTCCTAAAACTCTTGGAATATCCTAACTGATGAGAGTGATTAAGGTGTCTTTTCTTATATTAATGAGGTGACTTTTGGAAAACCCCTAGGTCACTCAAGGATGGGGGCTGATTGCCAGGAGAACCAACCATGTGATTAGAAGGTTGGAACATTCCATTCCACACCCCACCCTCCACCCCCATAGAGGGGCTAGAGATTGAGCTCAATCGCCAATAGCCAATGATGTCATCAAGCATGCCTATGTAATGAAGCCGCCATAAAAACCCCAACGGATGGGGTTCAGAGAGCTTCCAGGTAGGTGAACACATGGAGATTTGGGGAGAGTGGCACCCTCAGGGAGCATGGAAGCTCCGTGCCCCTTCCCACATACCTTGCCCTGTGCATCTCTTTCATCTGGCTGTTCCTGAGTCATATCCTTTTATAACAAACTGATAAACGTAAGTAAATGTTTCTATGAGTTCTATGAGCCATTCCAGCAAATTAATCAAACTTGAGGAAGGAATGTGAGAACCTCTAACTTACAGCCAGTTGGTGAGAAGCACAGGTGACAACCTGGACTTGTGATTGGCATGGGGGGGGTAGTCTGTGGACTGAGCCCTTAACCTGCGGGAGCCCCACACTTGAGAGAGGTGGCCAATCAGCCATCGCCTCTCTCCAGTGAGCTCAGTTCCTGGGCTGAAGCTCAAGCAATCTCTAAACATTCCCACTTCTGAAAAACTGGCCAATCCCTGAGCTGTGTTTCTCACAAACTCTCTATGAATTAGCAGGAGACGGGCAGTAAGTCCATCAGAGAACCAAGCAGCACACAGACAGCTGACTTGCCTCACTCTCCTACTCTTGGCAAACTTTTCTCTACACCATGTGGCCTCCTCAGCAAATTGCTGGGGTGGAGACATCGAGCCGAGTGTGAACCTCAGTCCCCCCTTCCAGCTATGTGACTTACGAGGTTATTTGAATGCTCTGAAGCTCAGTTTCCTCCACACACTTCCCAAGATTGTCAAAAGGTGTTCAAGACCAGGGTAAGCACATTGCCTGGCTGGCCGCCTTCTCTTCTGAAAGGAGCTAAATGGTGTCAGTAAGCCGCCAGCTGGCCTTTCTGACTACATCCCTCAAATCCATTACGTTTTGCTGGCAACCAACTCTCAAAACAACATGTGTGCATGCGCATGTGACATCAGTGCTAAAGTCATGAATATGACCGTGTTGAACCAGAAAGACAAAAAGTCTAATTTTTTTCTTGTTCAGTATCCTGAGTCTGTCATCTCATAACGGTCAGAATTCAAAAAGTACTCCGCCTAAAAGACCCACAAAAGTCTGCTCTCTTATCTTCAAATTTCCATGCTGGCGCAAGAGGCAGATGGTTGCAGGTGCCTTTTAGCAACCTATTCTTTTAGCAGGATTAAAAACATAACCCTGCTATTTTGGGGTTGGGGCAGGGGATGGGGTAGGGACAGGGGGAGACCTAAGCAATGCAACTGCTTAGTAGCAAACATTTTGACAATCCAACTGCCCAGAAAAACAGAGGCTGTGGGAAAACTGCGTCAATTCTGATGAAGAGGAGAGTGCACGGGGTCTCCGCTAGCCTGCACTCTCCCCGTGACTGAACTGAAGGCTGGCAGCCAATGCCTCCCCGGGAGATTTGAGCCCATCAAAACTGACAATAGTGGAGCCATTTTAAGTCGAGTCAGAGCTGCCTTCCCAGAAAAACTGCTTTCCTGTCTTGAACCTTGAGCTGGGCCAACCCTTTGGACTGGGCCAAAATGGCAATTGTTTTACAAGCAATTGTTTGACAAGTCAGCAGGAGAATGGACATCCTGGTCACAAAGACTGAGGACTTTCTGAAGATAGAATCAATAGTCAGTCAACGTTTAGCCAAGACCAGCTCTCTGCCTCCAACTCTGACTAAAATTCTTTGCAATACAACCTCCTTTCTTTACCTTTAAAAGCCTCTGACTTTACTCCCTGGCAGGACACGTTTTGAGTTTCTACCTGAAATCTTTGCTCCGTGAATTGCAATTCTGAGACCCCAGATGAATTTTTTGCTTCTCTTGCAGTTTATGCCTCTTATTTGTCGTCAATCCAAACATAGTATGAGCTTGGGGTCTCTGCAATTTGTTACAGGTGAGCTTCCTGCTCTCCCAGCCCTGTCTTCCCAGTCTCATCCACACCTCAAGCCCAGCTTGCTCCCTGTCTTCCCCCTGAGGTTCCCCTCCACCAAATCTCTGGTCCATACTCTCTGACCATTCTCACCTCCCAGCATGGGGCTTCCCAGGCCCCTCCCAGAATCTTGGCATCTTCTTCCCATGGGTATCTCCTCCCCTCTAGAAAAGGAGGGGAGGCTGGGCCTGGGGAGGGATGCTCCTGGAAAACTGACCTTCCGATCCCCCATCCTTCGGGGAACGTGCTGGGGTGTTCTGCACCAGTTACTTCCGTGTGGTGAGCGGGCAGGCTTATGGCCAGTCTCCAGAGGACGGCAGAGTTAAATCCCTTGTGAGGAGGTAAATGGTGTATTTCAGGCCTGGTAGAATCCTCACACTGTGTGGGGGTTTTCAACTATGGTTGGACATCCTCATAGTGAACTTAAGGGATCTGAAAAGCATCTCCTCCACCAGGGAACATGCATTACCCTCTCCTGCTCTACGTAGCTGCCTCAGTACATTCCATATCCTTCATCATCAAGAATATTTCTTCTGTTGGCATCTTTTCATCAATTATGTTGCTATTTCTTGCTGACAACCACCAACTCTTCTGTCCTGAGAAGCCTAACTCCTCTGCTGCCTCTATTGCCATGTTTGTGTACACTGCAGACCGCCCTAAGGAGAGTCCTGTGCTGAATCCCCCTTCCCCCTATAATGTTGTACTCTCCAAAAGGAACTCCCAGCTCCAACTGAGTCGGTGTCTTTCTGGTCTACTATTTATAAGCAGTTGATGCCACTTATACCCAATGGGCATAAGACCTTCCATCCAGAGGTCCTTGCTAATTCTTCAGTCTGTTGATTTTCTATTTACCCCAGTCCCCTCTCTCCACACACTTATAAATTTTAATGCTTGTGTTTCCAATTTCACACAGGAATTCTGCCTAACATACAATTAAAGTTTGTTGACACAATGATTATACTGAGAATCTGAAAATCAACCTAGATGTACGAGGAATAAAGACTTGAAGGATTTATGAGCACTTTGCGACATGCAAAGTAGTCGCTAAAAGGCACCTATGATTTTATTCAACGATTTTGGGAATATCTGTGATAGGATCACAACTTTTGTCCAAGTCCAGTCCTCAAGATGGAGTATGTAGGAGCTACTACAAGCGATGAAGCCAAAATAAATAAGCAGCAAGTTGAGACAAAATGCAGTGGCTTTCAGCAGACTATTGAAAGTTGGCTCAAAACTTTTTGGTGACTTAGTTCACTGGTAATGAGTACAGCTGCAGCTCCCTTTATAATCACACATTTATCCTAAGATTTCTAGAGAACACTAGTTTGAATTTCAGATATTCAAATTTAGGCATTTCTGAGACGTTGCTACTGGAAAGTGTCAGAGGAAGAAACAAACCCTCTTCAGCTTACTTTCTCCTTGCCAGGGTTCTTCACAATCCACACTCTTCAGAGAGTGATTGCAAAGGAATCTCTTTCAAAGGACTGAATACATTTCTTCAGAAGAGATTTACATTTCAAATGATGTTTTTAAAAATTTCCATTTAATTACTATGGTCGATTTTTGTTTTTCAGTTTCCAATTATTATTCTCAGCATAACCTACTTACTCACCATGATTTCTAAGCAGGTACTTCTGTACACGGGATGATTTTATTTTGTTCAGGCAACTGAACATAAATGTTAAGAACAAATTCCAGAGAGAGAAACGCCAAATGATTTTCTGCTGAATGTGCCAAAAGAAGTGGTGAGCGGGCCCTATCCGGGAATGTCTTCTGCCCTACAAGCTTAGCTAAGCAGACAGGGTCACAAAGTTCGATGTATTATTTCCTCACGTGATAGTTTTTTTCTTTTCTAGCTATAACGAAGCTCCAAAGGCAATTCTTTTCTAAAGGAATCATAAAAGCTTTTCTCTCACCTTCTGCCTAAAAGTTGTTCATCACACCAGGATTTGAGGACAACGTTCAAATGACTCATTTCAGTATGATGTCACACACGTTATAGCACCACGGAAAAAATGCCCTGCCTTCCTGTAGGTTCAAACAAATCCAGAAAAGTTGCTCTCCAGAAGTAGCTAATTTTCCTCCTCACTTTTTTTGCTTGCTGAGGAAGATTTGCTGAGTTAACATCTGTGCCAGTCTTCTTCTATTTTGTTTGTGAGTCACTGCCATAGCAGGGCTGCTGACGAGTGGTGTAGGTCCACTCCTGGGAACTGAACCCAGACTGCCAAAGCAGAGAACGCTGAACTTAACCACTAGGCCACAGGGCAGGCCCCTCCCTCCTCACTTCTTTAGCCCTGGGGCTGACCCAATGATCTTCCATTTTTCTCTGCGGGTAATGTTTTTCACTTTTTAGTTCACTTTCCTCTTCATCCCATTATTTCAAAAAGCTATCTTTAAAAATGCCTTTCCTTTGGAGCAATCTTTCTTGTTGTCCCCTTGGGGATGTCAGCTGCATTGTCCAGAGCAGATGTTAGTGACTTGACCTCTCTCCAGTCTATCTTGTTCCAATTACATTGCTGGAGAACTTTTAATTCCTGTGAATTTTTATGTGGACTACAAGTCCTGCCTGGAGAATACATCTCACATTCCTGTTTTCTTCTACTGGATAATGTGCCTCATGACTTTCTGTTTGTCATAGCCCGGGTTAAGAATTCCCTGTCCTAAGGTTTGTCACCTCCCACTCCTTTCTGTCAATTTAGGATTAAGCTTTTTCCTTTTTTAAAGATTGGCACCTGAGCTAACATCTATTGCCAATCTTTTTTTTCCTTCTTCTTCTTCTCCCCAAATCCCTCCAGTACATAGTTTTATATTTTTAGTTGTGGGTCCTTCTAGTTGTGGCATGTGGGATGCCACCTCAGCGTGGCCTGATGAGTGGTGCCATGTCCATGCCCAGGATCTGAACCAGCAAAACCCTGGGTGCCGAAGCAGAGCACGCAAACTTAACCACTTAGCCACAGGCTGGCCCCAGCTTTTTCCTTTATCTCCACCCACCATCCATTCCCAATCTTTGTGGGTGTCTGGAAGACCAGAGATTCTCTGGGTTTGATCCTCAGCTTTTGGCCCAAATTATAGTTGAAAGAACCACCTATATCACCAATTTAAACAATGCGCACCTGGATTCTGTTTTTTTTACCTCCTTTCCTGCTTTCAAGCTTCTAAAAATCTTTAAGTTGGTATCAGTCTTTCCTGGATTCTCTGATCTTTACATGAGGTTTCTCAGGTCTTGACAATTCTTTGCCAAACGGGAACTCTGTCTCTTGCTTCCGTCCATGTATGCTACCTGGGCATCCACTTGTCCACCAGCGGTCCTGCCATCAGGGAGCTGACATCTATGAAAGACCATTTCAGACCGTGGTAACCAGGGCTCACACACACCTACGGACTAACTGGGGGCAGCCCTGGAGGTAGTAAAAATGGTCATTTCTGCCTGGATCCAGGTACACAGTAAGTACTCAATTATTAGCTCAATGTTTAGAAATATATTAACATAGGATAGTAAATTTTTAATTTTCTTTTTTTTGTTGAGGAGTGTTTGTACTGTCTTTAATCATTAAAATACTGTATCTGGAAATGTTCTGGATTAAAAGAGACAAAAGTAGCACGATGACTAAATGCTATGCTTGTCCCTGGATTAAAAATAAAATAGCTATCAAGGACATTATTGGTACAAATGGGGAGATTTTAATCTGGCCCCATATTAGGTAATAGTATTAGATCAATTTTAAACCTCTTGAGTGTGATCACACGGTATTGTGGTTTTAAGAATGTCCTTGTTTCAAAAGATTAGGTGCGAAGTATCATAATGTAATTTACTCTCAGATGGTTCAGAAAAAAGTCTACCTATCTACAGAGAAAAGTAGACACACACACACACTCTGAGGGGCACAGAAAACATGGCAAAACATTAACAACTGGAGAACCTAGGTGACAGGCATATGGGTGTTCCTTACACTGTTCCTGCATGTTGCTCTGTAGCTTTGGAGCCACTTTAAGTGGTTGTCAAAGAAAAAGCCAGAGAAGAGAAGAATGAATTCACAAATCAGTTCTGAAACCAAACACAAATACTTTTTATTTATGGGATATCATTTTACATCAATTCCATTAAAACCTAAAACCAGTTTGCTGTACTCAAGTTAGGTGGCATAACAGTATTTTAGTTAAGCTGGGAGTCACAGGACTTGCACACGTTTATGAATGTAATGCAAATACTGACGACACGAAGCATTCACAGTTACAGGTTAGCTGCTGTTCATTTAACAGTAACCTCCAAGAGAAATTATTTTATGAAAAAAAGCAACCCACGTTTTGATCTCATTTACAGACACCCAACATTTTAGTTGGTCAATGAATTCTATACATTTATTATACAACATATGAAAGAGTAAAAGATAAGGCTTACAGAGGTATTTTAGCAGTTGTAAGAATAAAAACCAAGGGCACAAACTAACTTTTAAAGCTTTCTGTATAAACTTCAAAAGCACTGTTAAAACGGATACTGAGAGGCAACAGAAATCTGTTGTTAAACCAGAATCTAGGGGTTTATCTAGTCAGATTTATAAAAACTTAATTCAGAGTTCATGCTTCAAAAAAGCTGCACGTAACATTACAGTGGGTGTTTATGGCAAATCAAATAATGAAATTTCTGACCTACCAAAGCAGTAAACATCAAAAGTTGTATTCCAATATGACAGAGTATTGCGATGTGAGTTCAAAACACAAGGGGAAGAGAGGGGGTGTAGACTCAGGTGATAAAACACCAGAGGAAGGCACCCTCATTCTTCAACAGCGGCCAGTAAACAAGCGCTCAATGATCACTCAGTTGTAGGTAACTCAGGAATTTTTTAAGAAAAAGTATCTTATTACTCTGTCTGACCCCTTTTTTCTCCTCTTAAAAATAAATGCATAAAATCAAGAAAACCAAGGGCAAGCACTCTGCAGCCACAGAGGTTTATTTTTCAAGAGAGTTGAAAGATTATTTGGAGTTTTCCAAACATGCACATTTATCCCTTTGGAACCCTTACTTTCATATTGTGCATCATAAACTAGTTTTACTCGGATTGTCCTCCCATGATAGAAACGGTCACTGCAGATGAAACGCAGCAGTACCCCCGTAACAATCCTTTTATTTTAGGATGCACTGTGCTTAGTGGTTAAAAAATTCTCCAGTTTCTAACAATAACTTTTAAAATAATTTCACTATGATTTATATTTGCTTTCAACAAAACTATAGATCAAATTTAGGAACTGTTGCCTTTCAAGTGTGATTCTTTAACTTTATGGGATACTTCTGAAAACGAATCAAGTTCTCCACAGATTTGAACCTGCCTATGGCCAATCGCCCTTGGAAGCCACAGGCATCTGTCGGAACGGAACCCCTTTCAACACATCGGTCTCAAGTGCTGTGCTTGCCATCAACATCTTCTATTCTTTTCAGATATTGATTTGTGCAAACTGGTATGAATGTGTAAGGTGGAAGTGAGCCTACAATTCCTAAAGAAGGAATGATTAAGTATGCTTAATTACTACAGAGTTTTTCAAACTTCTGATTTATTTCACAGCAAACCAAACTTTTCTATTTGGTAGAAAAAGGAAGTAATTTCATTCTACCATATCATGATTTTGTATATGCACACACACTGTATATACATAGGAAATTTCTGTCTTTGGTGGTTCAGTTAGGGGAAAAAATAAAGAAAATCTGAACACTGTTAGCAAAGAAACTGTAAAATAGTGGTCACGAGTAGCATTGTCTGTGTGCTTTACTCATTTCATGCCTTTTAAAGGTTCACATTTAATCCAAAAGTTTTTTTTGGCCATATTTTGAAATAATCCAAACCTCTTCCAATCATTCTATGTTCAATCATGAATCTTGCTGACAACTATAGCATTCACTTGTTCAAATGCACCATTAACTTTTTTACTTGGTTTAAATCATTAGACTTTTGTGTTTTCACAAAACTTTAGGGACTAAATTAGTCATTCAATAGCACCAGATAGTTGAGGGGAAAACATGTAAGGCAAGGAAAAAAAAAAAAAGACATAAAATACAAACCTAAAAATACCATCTTGTTTACTCTCGCTTCCACATCCACATAAATAATGGCTATCACCTTTCTGTACAAATTACTCAGGTGATGACGAGCGGCCCTCCAGGAAAGGTCCTAGCATGTAACAGAGTTAGCTCGCTGCTGGTGGTTTCGTGTCCACTGCCTGCAGTGGACATGCTGCCAGGAAAAGCCTAGCGTGAAAGAAACAAAAAAGGAAAACAAAACAAAACAAAACACCTCTCATTTATAGTATAGTTCTTTTTCCAAAAAACTAGAAAACTAGACACCATGAAAGCTTAACTCAAAATTCAAGCCACAACTAAAAGTGCTCTGCAGTTATAAATTGCCAGCAAACCATTAGGTTTTCACAGAGGAGGCAAAATAAATTTTACTTAGAATGGCGGAGAAAGCATCAGCAGACCAAACACTGACTAGAAGAATGCAAAAGAAAAAAAAACACTAAAGAAAGTTTATAAGAGTTTAAAACTCATTTTAAAAAAGGTGCAATTTTACTTTGTTCATTTGTACCTATATTCAAACTACTACAGCGTTAACATTAGAAAATAAAAACCTATACCCTGCATGGTGGAAATGATTTGTGGCATGGTACATGTCTATAAGTTCAAGTAATTATAACTTTCCTCATTTAAAAATGCTAACATTTAAGTAGACCAAATTATATTTGGCATATGCCTCTGAAAAGTTAAGACCCCACCCCCTTCCACAAGTTGGCCTCTTAAACAATAAGGTAAATTCTGGCAACATTTGCTTATGGTAACAGTTGTCTTGTTTTCTGAAATGCTACATTTGAGACCAAATAAAGCATAATTGGTTCATTTGAAAAAAGGGACTAGAAATATGCCACAAAAATTATTTTTACAATACATTTTTGCAGAAATAATCTCTAGGTGAAGCTTTTTCTTTTTATACACATATACAAAATTTAAACAGCAATATACACATAATCACAGTGAGGACGTTGGCAAATTCACCAATCTGTAGTGTAAATACAAACTGCAAAGCAGCCTTCCAAGAGAACAATGCTACACAGGAGGCAGAGCCGGCCCATTCAATCGCAAACACCAAAACGTCCCTGCAAAAGGGAGACAGTGCAAGAAAAGCAGCATGCGCTTGGATACAAACAGCAATTTATGGCTAATGGTTGACATAACTGTGGTAACAGTGACTCTCTCGCTGCTATGCATAAAGTCCTAGGACATCTGTTTGTCTTTATACCACTCCACAAACTCATCCAACAAAACCGGCCCTGGAGAGAAGGAGAGAGAGAGAGAGAACAACAGGGCTGTGAGGCTTCTCACAGGAGGAAGCTGTGCAAAATGTACAGCGAGGGGAAGAGTGAGCGAACACCCAGGACCAGTACTTACATGCTCCGTCTTCATCGTAGTTGCTGAGGTCAAGATTAATTGTTCTGCTAAATTCTAGCACATTGCACCACTGGTCTTTGTTAATAACTTTATATTTTGATTGCTGATGGAGGGAAAAGTAATATGAATTACTGACATGATCAACAAACGGTATGGTTTCAACTGCTGCATGAATCAACTTGAGAAAGTTCATGAAGGTTGACTCTTTCCATTTGAGGGGTGTTAAGCACCAATCTAGGAGAAGGGTGAGGGAGAGCAAGAGTAGAACTTACGATGACAATTTTCATTACAAAAATATTATAGGGGCTCAACACAAAATGACACGCACATAAAAGAAAAACAATTTTATATCCCTGGAAGTGAAATTTCTAGACTGCAAAAGCCCTTTTATATAAAATGGGGAGAATACCTTCTTCATAGAGATGCTGCAAGGATTCAAAGAGAGAATTCACATAATTTATCCAAAGCACTTCATTCAGTGCTTGGCTCAAAGTAAGTGCTAATGAAGAGCAGCTCCCATTAACCGTCCCTGAAACGATCAGCACGCTCACTGTCCGTCGTCAGCTGAGGGTACGTGCAGCAGTGGGTGACACGACGAGAACCTCCTAAGTGCCTTAAGCACTCTCTGAACCAGCTGTTCTGGCCACTGACGAAAAGCACTGTTCTAATAATTCAGAATTTGAATTGGAACATAAAAGAAATCAGAAGTGCCATGAGGTATTTTTTGTATTTCTCTTAGACAAGAAATATGCCAGGTGTATATTTTAAAATACAGTATTCCTGTATAAAGATTTAAAAATAAAACCTAGATCCAACAATTTTAAATCCTAACCACTAAAATGAGGAACATTGGAAAATAATACAAGTACCTAAAAAGCAAAGAGTTGAGCCAGCGGTTTTAAGGATGCAAACATAAGAAAAGCCCAAATGAAAGGATTACTGTGCCCTTTTAAAAGAAAAATGCAAACCGATATAAAGAGAGAACAAAGCACAAACTACACGTTTAACTTTCTAAGCAACTAAAAGCAAAAACCAGTCATTGAAACAGTTGATGATGCTTCTGGAATTGTGTAGTAAAATTTGCTTTTGGCAAGGTCTTTCAGCTCAAGAATCCATGACACTCGGGCTCAAATTCTGCTAAACTCTCTGAGAACAAGAACTTATTTCTACTTATTTTCCAAATAAAGCTAACATTTCATGGGGTTGTCAGAGAAATCACAACAGATCACGTGTAGATATGGATTATCATGTAAACAAATATTTCTTTTATGAAAACTAGTTTTTATATCTCTCTTCAGGAGTTCCAGTTAGGAATGTTACAAGTAATTTTTAACAGCAGTCCTCAAAGATTCACATATCAGTTGGAAGTTTTTCTGGACCATTACATAAAGTAAGTTGGAAGAAAGACTATTTCAAGAGTGAAGCTGGAGTCGGGCTAAGGCCCAGGATTTTCTCAAAGACCCAACACCCTTATCCCTTCAAGCAAAGGGCATTTTTTAAGGGCTTTGGGGCTGGAGGGCAAGAAGGATGCCAGATATGACAACCCAAGTAACTCAAACTTAGAGCTCACACACTTTCAGGTCCCCTAGTATCACAGCGCATCAAAACCAGCTCCTCATAACCAGCGGCTCAAAATTTTTGATCATTAATACTTAAAGCAAACAAACAACAATGATGGCGTAAAGTGCTGGATTATTCCTAATACAAATACAAAGAAAATTTAAACTGAAGGAGATACTGTCAGGTGCCTAACACTTAGACTGATCTAGGTCCCCAAGTTACTTGGAGATAAGAGTACATAAGGATACATTAGAAACCAATTTTAGTAAGAAGGCAGATGGCTGTTTTTTAACTTTTGCTTAATAAAAGTGGAAATTCACCTACAGCCACAAAACAAAGTAAATTCTGTTTTACTACTGTTAGAGAGAGTAGGAAGTCTAAACCAAAGTCAAGCTTTTAAAGTGGGGACGAGAAAGGAAGGGACAGAGCTGCAGCTGTGTCTGACGTGTTCGTACAGGGGTTATGCAGCAAAACAGTAAATGCAAACACGGGGAAAACAGCAATGACGTCACCATTATTCCTATGGGCAGAAAAGCACAACAAACAGAAATTTACATAAAATTGTTACAGTATACTTGGTAGTTCTAAGCAAGCAAACATACATTCCATAAAATAACAATTTGGTACCTCTAAGAATTGGTGAAAAACTGGAAAAAGGGGCCAGATTTTTCCTAATAACAGTCCCAACATGCATTTGGCAGTGTTTATGTCTAGGCTGCGCTGGTCCTTTTCCTGTTTAACAAACAAAAACAAGGATGAGCCAGATGCCCCCAAATAATAAATTCCAATAATCCAAATTTCTATTTCACTTCAACAAGAAATTAGTAAACAGCTCATTTATCATACACCATAAAAACCCTGAATCAACACTAAGGTGGGAGAGGGCGAGTAGTCAAACACCACGGAAGGCTTAATGGTTTCAGTATTGTATAAATTTACTGTGAGAAAGATTCATGTCAATCGAATGATCACTCTAATGCAAAATCAATTAATGATGTAGTAAAAATATCTATTATTATTTCACGGGATAAATAAAAATCTATAACTCAATCATTTGCTGTTTGACATTTATGATAATTATCAAAATCATAATGGTTGACCCCAAAGCCCATAACTTAACTAACTAAAGTTAAAGGTTTTGATTTCCATGCTTAGGAATCAGGTTTTCTTAATAAAAATCATTTTCCCAACAATTTTATTTCACTGGTAAATGTTTTTCTTGTGCCTACAAATGTTGGAATTAAATTCAGCTCACAATAAACTGTTGGGGCTTTGGAGATTCTCTCCCAGTAAGAATTCATCCACCCACTCTGGGGGAAAGTAGTCTGTCCACCTATTACAGTCCTTCTTACCTTGGATTTGTTAGATGTGAAATCTCCTAGCAGACTACCCCTAACTAGTAGCCAAGTGAAAGACAACATTTCACAAGGAAACCAGAAAAGAAATCACATATGCAAAGCTAGCCTCCTCGTGGTATCAACTACAGTGGAAATTTACAAAAGTACTTTCCTATGAAGGGAGAAAGTGCCCGGCTATGCCCTGTGGGGTGGAATCTAAATGTTCACCAAATTAAGGGACGATGTTTTGACCACCACTGTCAGCCACATACGTAGCCCACACGTACCTCCCGACAAAATAAATTATGACCTCGAGGACTCTAACAGTGAAGTGTTCTTTAGTACACAGAGCATTTCTGGCCATGACACTGATTTTAAAAGTGAAGGACTTAAACAATACAGCAAATGTAAGGGCCTCACTCAGCAACAGCAAACAAGGTAGATGAAGATACAGGAAGATGTGCGAAAGGTCTGTCTTTTGGTCACAGTCGTAAAGCTTAACGACTATTCATGAATAGACCAGGTCAGATGGCTCCGAGTCACCCTTCTCTGTTGCAGGCCACACAACTTAAGTCTGATGATGGCGGAAGTATCCCAGTTCCACAGTTCAAGGCAAACAGGTGGGGCTTCCGAATTTCCACAGGGTTCTCTGCCTGTCCCTTGGCCATGCAGACCGTCCTGCCCAGGGCTGCAGTACTCACTCCCATGGAGAGAAGGACAGCAGAAAAGGTGCTCTAGAGATTGCCCACTTTTTGCCAACCAAGCCTCATTGGTTTGTTGCATTTCATGGGGTCATACTTCTGGGATGCACTGTGCAAGCAAATGGAAAACTTCCTTTTACCCTGTAACATAGGTGTGGCAGACGGCAACAGCAAACCACACTATGAAGAAATCCACAAGAAAAATGAGTAAACTGTTGAAAACACATGTGGCACCACAGGACTGGGCCCAAGTTCATCTGTGGAACAACAGCTCATGCAGCACTGGGCTGATGGCATGGGCACTCCGGAAAAGCTTTCCCTTTGAGGAGTTTATAATGCTTCACTAAACCTAAAATCGCTAGTCTTGCCTTGATACATATTATGCCTTCTTCCAACATCATCAATGCCTCTGTCCCCATCACAATGGACATACACTAAAGTGACAAAAAAAAAAGATACAAGGACCTGGACAGACTCTTTGCAACAATATAATCATCTGACAAACTGATGATCATGAAGGATTTCAATGCATGTGTTTGGCAGTGATGCCAAAACATGGAGGAAAGGCATCAGACTCACAGGACCGGAAAGCTGAACAGCACTCACTTACTCCTGCTCTGCAAGGGTGCCAGCCAGCAGCTCGCAATCACTAACACCATCTTCTGCCTAGCAAATAAGAGAAAGATATTATGGATGCACTCACGATCTTAACAGTGGCATCTCACTGATAACCAACATTGCCTGTGGGTGGATTTGAGGCCAAGTGCAAATGACCATAACTACAAACACTCGAAATTCCTGGGAACAGCACAGTTGAGAGATCCCACAGCAAACATCTACTAAACAGCAAAATGGAGACACGTCCAGGGGGTTGTCTGACAATGATCCTAATGGCATTCTCTGCAAAAGGTTCTCAATTAAAAGTGAAATGAATCTCCCAGGATGCTATGAAGCAGCCATCATCATAATGGGCATAAAAAAAAAATTACCTTAACAAATTCAAGGAGTACAGCAAAGACATCCAGAAGCTCCTCGCAAGAAATTAAAATAGTACACTGTCAACACTGACCCTGTGATCCTCTGCTCATGAAGCACCAAGGAGCAAGGGGCAGGTTTCTGCATCCCAAGGTTAGAATCTAAGCAGAAAGTACCTTGAGACAGTCAAGAGTCACTCAGCGTCCCCAGAAGGCCCATCAGGTTAAAGGAGAAGAAATGAGACTTTTCTCCCTGCCCACCTCTTGCCCCAAGATGCATAGATATGCATTTCATAAACTTTCATTTTCTAAAATAAGAAATTAAAAACAATTTTATTTTTCAAATAATAATAGAAGCTAAATAGGTTCTATACACCAAAGATGTACTAACCTCCTACAAAACACAACTAGATTCTGCCTGGTTATCTTTCTTAAACACAGATTTTAAAAGCAGTCACAGATGAGCCCAGGCCTCTTAGTGGTACAGCTGTAAAACCAAAGGGTCCTACCCCAAATATTCCAACAAGTTATGTCCGCATATGGAATAAATGCCCTTCTCAAGCTAAAGACTAATAACAGCTAATGTAGAGCAGAGAATAATGAAGTTTTATTAAGGTATGATTTGAAGTTCTAATATGAAAAAAAAACCCAGTCCCTAAGACTGTTCCAGTATAGGTCTTCCTGTAAGATGTGAAAATCAAGCCCTTTTTTCCTTAAATGTCACAAGTGACTTCAGAAACAGTAACTGAAACAGAGCAGTTAAAGAGTTAATTGTAAACATAACTACAAAAATGAATCTTTAAACATCTAGGTTCCCAGATGCTCTATCAGAGGCCCCCAATGATTTCAGATGATCTATTTCCAATTTTCACCAAGTTTTAATAGCTTAAGACTTGTACGTGAAAAGGGAAACATTGAATTATTAAAAGTATAAAGGAAAAAGACCTCCAACAGCAGGAAAAAAATCCCTAAGATTTTTGAGAGCAACTAGTTGAACTCAAGAAATAGTACATAAGTGACCATGATTCACAAACATAAATGGTGACAATTGAGTCAGAAATTGGTAGGTGAAACCAAAAGGCCCGAACTGAAGACCTACGATACACATCACAGAATTCTCATTTGAGACCATAGGGATCACAAAAAATAAAGAAAATGCAGTCCTCCTTAACACAGCTACCTAGGTAAGCAAACATAAGTAAAAATAGCACCCAGGGACTCGAATCCTAATGTGGTTCAGTTTATAAAACTGAAAATATGCATAGACAATCAGGTTTTTGAACAGGAGCTGTTTTTTTTTTTTTAATACACATTAAAAACAAGCAAAAAGTCATAAAACTCAAGATTGTCCTCCCATTGGGAAAAACGAAACTAAGTAAGTGTGCTCTTAGAACTTACCCAGCATTAGTTTACAGACGACAATGTTTACAAGGCAATTAAGCTCAACTACTGACATTTCCTTTAAAACAAAAGAAAAAAATCTGCCAACAGGCACAGCCTTTCCCTGTCATTTTATTTGGCACAGATTCTATTACTGTTAAGTACTACTTAACGGGGAAAAAAAGGCATAATTTGAAAGTTGACATTTGTAGACACCTAAGTAATAACAGTGAAGGATATTTGAAAAACTATTGCTAATTCTATGGGTAACTTTTATCGACAACCTAATCCGAGCCAGAAATTGTTCTAAGTGCCTTATCCTTAAACTCATTTAATACAACAACTCTGTTAGGATAACCATTATTAGAATCCCCAATTTATAAATAAGGAAACTGAGGCATAGGGAGTTAAATGACAGTCAACAAGTGGCAGAGCTGGGACTTGAACAAGGAAGTCAGACCCCAAGCCTGAGTGTGGACCATACATCACTTCCCTGAGAAGTAATGAGGAAGCAAGATTTAAATATTAAGAGACATATCGTCCAATTAGCGTTATAAATAACTGCTGAGCAAATCCGTGTGACTCCACAGTAACTGAAGAGTAATCTTACGGACAAAACTGACAAGATTTTCAGGATAATGGACTTGTGATTAGACGACTATATATTCTTCCTACTTTTGTCCTTACCCAGGCCCACCTTCTGTTTTCTTCATAATTTACAGTGAAAATATGAGAAAAAGTAGAGAGGGGTGTGTGTTGGGGGGCGGTGTGGAGAGGGAAACTAGACAGATACATTGGTTACGAAGTGAGAAACCGAGTCAAGCCAGAAGAGGAAGGGACTCAGACGGTCATGACAGATGTAGGCTGGAATCGGGCAGAATCCTCTGTTAACAGGGGCTGTTGAACACAAGACCCAGCAAAACCCTCCTCAGCGAGTTCTGTGAGTGACATCCCTAACACTTCCACTTTAAATGGACATGACTCAGCTGCTGCTTTACTCAGAGGGAAGACGATGCCTCAGCGTTCACCTGTGTGACCTCCTACGTCTTCCTGAAACACCTCCTCAGAGGTGGCAAGTAAAAGCAGTGGCACCTACTGCTGGAAGAGTGAGCCAATCAA
The DNA here is from genome assembly GCF_041296235.1 of Equus asinus. Taxonomy (NCBI): domain Eukaryota; kingdom Metazoa; phylum Chordata; class Mammalia; order Perissodactyla; family Equidae; genus Equus; species Equus asinus. The sequence goes on from NC_091792.1 coordinate 122,340,477, forward strand.
GGCACAGGTGGGGAGGACTGGCTCGTAACAGACTCACCCTCACATGACCGCCTCTCAGCACGAGGCCTCACCCACCCCCCCCACCCCGCCAGACCCGTGTCTGCTGCCTCCACACAACCACTTCTATTGCACAGACCTAGTACAACTCGTCAAGCCACGCTGTGGCAGCATACCACATAAAATAGAGGAAGATTGGCACAGATGCTAGGTCAGGGCCAATCTTCTTCACAAAAAAACAAAAACCAAATTAATCAATAGACTAGACCCAGAAATGACAGAGATGATGGAACCAGAAGACAAAATTGTTAAAAAACCTGTTATACACATGTTCTAGATGTTCATGAAGGTAAAAGAAAATAGTATCATGATGAGGAGAGAAACGGATATTAAAAAGACTCAAATGAAACTTCTAGAGATGAAAAATACAGTATTTGAAATGAAAAATACACTAAGATTAACAGCAGATTTGACACTGCAGAAGAAAATATTAGTATTAGAAGACATAGTAATAAATATTATCCAAAGGGAAACAGAAAGGAGGAAAAAATACAAAAAATTGAACATGGCATCATCAGTGGCCTGTGGGACAACATCAAGCACCTAACATAAGTACGTCTGTAGTGTCAGAAGGAGGGCAGAGGGAGAGTAGAAAAAAATATTAGAAGAAATAACAGCTGAAAATTTTCCCAACTTAATACAAACTATAAGTCCACAGATCTAAAAAACTCAACAAACCCCCACCAGAATAAAGATAAGGAAAATTCTGTCAAGGTATATCATAATCGACTTGCTGAAAAGCAGTGAAAAGAGAATAAAAGCAGTTACAAAACAAAACAAGACACTATCCAGAGGAATAATGAACACCAGACTTATTGTCAGAAACCACACACGACAGAAGACAACAGCTACCATTTAAGTACTGAAAGAATAAATGGTCATTCTAGAATCTTTTATCCAGAGAAGTATCTTCTAAATTGAAGGCAAAATAAAAGCTTAGAGAATTCATCACCAATACAGTTCTCTGTACTACGAGAAAAATTAAAGGAAATTTTTTAGCCAGAAGGCAAACGATACAGACAGAAATCCGGATCGGCACAAAAGGAATAAAGAGAAAGAAATGGTATATATTTGGGTAAATATAAAAGATATTTTTGCCTATTTAAAGCAAAAATGATAATATATGCTACAGTCTGAATGTTTGTGTCCGCCTAAAATTCAGATGTAGAAATCCTACCCCGCAAGGTGACGGCATTAGGAGGTGGGGCCTTTAGAAGGTGATCAGGCCATGAGGGCAGAGCCCTCATGATTATGGATTAGCGCCCTTATAAAGAGCTCTCCTCCCTCTGCCATGTGAGGCCACACCGAAAAGACAGCCACCTGGGAAGGGAGCCCTCACCACACACCTAATCTGCTGGCACCTGGATCTTGGACTTCCCAGCCTCCAGAACCGTGAGAAATAAATTTCTGTTAATTATGAGCTACATAGACTCTGGTATTTTGTTACAGCAGCCTGAATAGACTAAGACAATATATTGTGAAATTTATAGCAAATATGTAAGTAAAATATACGACAACAAGCAAAAAGTATGGGAGGGCAAAATGAAAGTACACTGTTGTAAAGGTTCTTGCATTGTACGTGAAGCAGTATAAGATTATTTGCAGACAGACTGTGATATTTAAAGATGTATACTGGAAAGCCTAGAGAACCACAAGAAAATTAAACTGCTAATAAGGCAACAGAGGAATGGAATGATTAAAATGGAATCATTTAAAAAAACTCAATCCAAAAGAAGTCATAAAAAGAAGAAAAGAGGAACAAAAACAGATGCGACAAACGGGAAAAAATAGCAAAATAGGAGATTAAACTTAACAATACCAATAGTTACATTAAAAGTAAACAGTTTAAGCAGCCCAATTAAGATAGATACTGTGAGACCCAACTATATGCTCTCTATAAGAAACCCACTTCAAATATAAAGACGCAAGTAGTTTTAAAATAAAAGGATGGAAAAAGACATATGCAGACTCAATCAAAAGAAAGTAGGAATGGCTATATTTGTATCAGACAAAGTAGACTTCAAAACAAGGAACACCACCAGAGATAAAGACGTTTCATAACGCTAAAGGGTCAATTCTTCAAGAGGACATAACAATGGTAAGTGTATCTAAATCCAAATATCCATGCTTCAAAAATACATGAAACAAAAAAAATGACAGAAGTGACAGGAGAAACAATTATAGTTGGAGAGTTCCACATTCCTCTCTCAGTAACTGGGAGAACAGTGGGCAGAAATCAGTAAGGACAGAGGAGAACAACCAACCTGACGTGACTGACATTATAAAACACTCCACTGAACAGCAGCAGAACACTCACTCTTCGCAGGTACGCATAAAATGTCCATCACAGCAGGCCATAGCCTGGACCATGAATCAAGACTCTACACATTTAAGGGGACTGAAATTATACACGGTACGTTCTCTGACCACAATGGAATTATACTAGGTATCAATAATAGAAGATTACTTGGAAAATCCTAAATACTTGGAAAATAACACAAACAACACATTTCTAAATGACAAATCGGTCAAAAAAGAAATCACAAGGGAAACTGGAAGATATTTTGAACTGAATCCAAATGAACACAACATCTCAAAACTTGTGGGATACAGCTAAACAAAACAAAGGATTCAGTCACAAATTCACCTTAGAGCATATCTCAGCTGAACTGAATCTATGCGGCAGTGATTAACTGTGGGTGGTTATTCATCCTTACATAAAAGGGCTTAATTCACTGGTACTTGTTGATACTCTCCTTAAAAGCAAAGAACTCTGCTGGCTGCTACTAGGGATATGAAGAAAGAAAACACGTAGTCCCTTAATCTGTTACAAAAAATTAAGGCCTGTGCCAAACTCCAAAGGCAAGCTAGAGGGGACGTGAGGGCTATGTAAGAGTGTCCTCTGGGACAGGAGGAACCGGGAGACTGTGTGAAAAGTGGGAGCATGTGGCTTGGGCCCAGAAGCCTGACGCTGGAGAGAGCTGTGGGAGTACAAACAGGGCTCCAGGGAGAGGTCCAGCACGACAAAAGGCAGGCGGCAGGCTCAGTCAACAGCTAATCTGACTTCACCACAGTACAGGCATCGGGTGGGAGAGGAAGCTTGGGACTCGATGCGAGGGTCTGGAGTGACCTGCAGACTGGACGCGGTGCCAGAACCTGGGTTTGAGTCCTGGATCTCCTGTTGATTAACAATGTGACCATGGTCCAATTTCTCCACTTCTCAGAGGCTCACTTTCCTGCTCTGTGAAGCAGACTGAAACGGTCCCTGTCTGTCACTCACAGTTGTGGTGGGAACAGTCGTACCGTCCACATGATAGAGCACTATGTTAATATGAAGGAAGTGGGACTGGAGGCTTCGTGAGCTTGAAGGTGGCCGAGTGATCCTGGGGCTGAAGGCAGGTGAACGATGCCCCACCAATGGGAACGCTGGATGAGAAGCGAATGGATGTGGAAAGAAGGCTACCATAGCAGGGGACTCAGGAGGCAAAAAGGGCCTTGAGAAGGCAGGGCTGTGGTGAAAGCACCAAGAAAGAAAGGACCAAAGGAGCCCTTGCAAGATGGTGGCTGACCAAGAAGGGGATGGAAAGCCATGGGCCAGGAAAATGGAACCTGGCTCCAACGCAGCAGTTACAGGGGAAATTTGACCTCCTGTTTAGGGCTCTTTTTGGTGAAAAGGTATAATGCTTCTAAACTAACTTTCACCCATACAATAAGAAATAGCTGACTGTGAGAGGAAAAAATCTCATGTAATAAAGTATTTATCCTAGAGACTACAGATCTATTCTAAAAGCATCTGGCAAATAACTTCTATATACAATTACACAAATGCCATTTAGTAAAACACTGTATCTGAATTCCACCATATCATTTCTAACATCTATAAATTCTCATGCAAGTTGTGATTTTATCTGAAGGTTGTGACAAGGCAAAAAGTCACGAATGAGGACAGCACAGAGAACTACTAATGTTGTTGGAGATGCAGCAGAATTCACCACCGAATAAACCTTTGCTGAACTAGCAGAGCCAAAGCAGGTAAAAAGTGAAAAACATCAGCATGGTGGTAGACAAAAAAAATCATTTGTCACTGAGTTCTCTGCTTAAAAAAAAAAATCACTAAAAAATGCAATCAATCAAGAAAACCTAGTCACCTGAGTCCACCAAACACACAAACATGAGAAGCCCATTCCTGAATAAAGTGCAGCTGCGGGGCTGTGGACTGTGTGGGAAGGAAGCAATGCCAACGGGTGCCTTCCAATTCACTACCTATGGTGACCAGGCTGAAAAGACTGTATTTCACTCCAATAGAACCACTGTCACATATTTGGACCCTGCTCACTACGTGACAAACAAGATGATCACCTTTCAAAATGATGATTAGAACCTGTTTGAATAATGTTCACTGAAATTAGCTTAGGTTTGAAAATGATTTCCAAATGCGGTATAGCACCCAAAGTGAAACCGGATTAGATCTGATTAGCTTATTCCAATAAACTCAACGGGTGAAGGTGTGTTGTTTTGTGAGAAGGAAAAGCTTTCCCAGGCTTATCTAAGAGACATTTAGAACACTGCCTACGACATGCCTATTTACAAATTACTTCTGAGCCAATCCCAAGAGCTACTAAAGGTCTGCCACTACACTTTTTTGCTTAACATACTACATTTTTGCCCAGAATCAGAGTTAGCTGAGAAAGCGTACATGTATACAAAGAAATTCTAACTAGCATCCTGGGAGTAACTTATTCAACTTCTTTGGCTGTACCATGTAAAAACCAACCTCAAATGGCAGTAAAGAAGGGGAGGGGGGGCAGGGACACATCTGGATAGGCTCCAGAGAACTCACCCGTGCAAAGTCAAACGCATATCTGTAAATAAGTTTAAAGTTTGTAGAATCATTTAATAATGATCTTAAGTAATCCAAAGTATTTCTGAGTTTTTCTGTTGTATCACATCTAGAAAAACAGAATAAAGGTAAATTATAACCTGAGTTTTTTCCTTAATTGGACACACAACACCAAAAGACAGAATAAAACCCTGAGGCCACAATGACCTATTTTTTCCTACACTTTTTATTTTAAAAAATTGCCAATGTACACAAAAGTTGAAAGAATAGTAAATAAGCATCCAAATACCCACCCCTCCATTCATAAGGAACCTTCCCACATTGTGCTCTTTCACGTAGGTGTGCTTTTTCCGTGTACCATTTCAAAGTTGCAAATACAGTGACCCTTCACCCCAAAACACTTAATACCATTATCATTCTTAATACTGTATCAACGTTAACTTTCTTAGCTAATATACAACTTACATGCAAATATCTCAATTGTTTCCCCAATTTTCCTTATGGCTGCTGTTTTTTTTCAATCCAGGATCCAACCAAGACTCATGCATTGCTCTTAGTTGAGATGTCTCCTTAGTCTCAAGAAGGGTGTCCCATCTTTTTTCTGTCTCTCTTGACAATGTCAATTTTGAATCTCAATTTGTCAGATAATTTCCCTATAATTCTATTTAGGTTAAATATTTTTGACAGGAACGCTACACGTGATGTGCTTTCTCAGTGGCCCCGATGAGGAGGCTCATAACATCAGTCCGTCCCATTATTGGTGATATTAAGTTGATTCACTTGATTAAGGCAGTGTCCACCAGATTCTCCAGCTAAAGGTACTTTTCCCCCTTTGAAACAGTACATAATCTTGAGACTGCGACTATCCTGTTCCTCAATAACCTTCAGCCAGTGGTTTTAGCATCCATTGATGATACCTGCCTGAACCGACTTTACATTTGAAGATGCACAACGGTGGTTTTTCTAACTCTATCATGCCTTTTAAATTTATTGGCTGAATTCTTCTATAAACAAGAGCTGTACTAACTATCTTTATTATTTTCTGGACTGAAGGAGTTTTGCTTTTTATTCCATGTTATAATGCTACTGTATTTATTCTTTTTGATGTAAAAATTGTCCTCATTTGGGCAGTGGATCCTTCAGGCTGACTCCAGTGTCCTTGTGACATGGCCCCATCGGTCTTTGAGCATGTCCTTGCTTCTGGCACAAGATACTCCAGCTCACCTTGTACTCACCCTACCCTAGACTTGAAATCAGCTATTTCTCCAGGGAGTCCTGCTGATGATAACCTACTTTTTTTTTTTTTTTTTGAGGAAGATTAGCCCTGAGCTAACATCCACTGCCAATCCTCCTCTTTTTCACTGAGGAAGATTGGCCCTGAGCTAACACCTATGTCCATCTTCCTCTACTTTATATGTGGGATGCCTGCCTCAGCATGGCTTGACAAGCAGGGTATAAGTCCATGCCCAGGATCTGAACCAGTGAACCCCCAGGCCACTGAAGCAGAGCACACGAACTTAAACGCTACACCACCAGGCCGGTCTCTGATGATAACCTATTTTTAGAGGTAAGTGACACACTGTTTATTTTTCCTAAGAAAGTAGACTAACTGGGTTTTTTTTTCCTTTGCTGAAGAAGATTTGCCCTGAGCTAACATCTGTTGCCAATCTTCCTCTTTTTGTATGTGAGCCACCACCACAGCATGGCCACTGACAGATGAGTGGTGTAGGTCTGCACCTGGGAACCGAACCTGGGCCACCGAAGCAGAGCATGCCGAACTTAACCACTAGGCCACCTTGGCTGGCCCACTAATTGGTTATTTTTACAAACTGATTTTTCATTCTTAATATCTAGTCCTTAAAAATGAGAACCAAGAGTTACCATTTTTGCCAGCAATATTAAAGCTTCTCAATGTTGGATGTGTTTCCTTATATTTCTCTGGAGAGCTTTTACCTACTACTAAGTATAAATAATATATATTACAAGTATTATCAACATAAATATTTTACATACTTTATAAACTAAAATATGATTCAAAATAGAGCACATTGATCTATTTTTAGCAATAAATTTGCAAAAGCTTCTTTTTTGTAGCTAACTACAAAATAGTCCCCATGATCTAGTGAGATGATAAAATATCTAAAAGCCAAAATTAGAGTAAATGATTCATTTCTATGAGTCTATAACAATTTAGAATGTCCTTTATTTCTTCCTGATGTTTGAAAACTAAAACAGATTAAAATTAGGGGCCGGCCCCGTGGTGTAGTGGTCAAGTTCAGCACACTCCAGTTCGGCAGCCCGGGTTGGAGGACGTGGATCTCAGGGGTGGACCTACATCACTTGTCAGCCGTGCTGTGGCGGTGACCCACATCTAAAGTGCAGGAAGACTGGCACAGATGTTTGCTCAGAGATAATCTTTTCAAGCAAAGTTAAAAAGGGGAAGATTGGCAACAGATGTTAGCTCAGGGCTAATATTCCTCAGTGAAAAAGAAAAAAAAAAAGATTAAAATTAGACTATTTTAGAAGTCAGAAAAGCCTTCTTTAAGGGACTGACATGTAAGCTGAGAGCTGAAAGATAAGCAGAAACTACATGTTTTTGGAGGGGAGGGCTTTCCAGATAAAAGGAACAGCATGGGCAAAGGCCCAGTGGCAGAAGGGAGCATGGCAAGTCCAAACACTAAAACAAAACCCCTAAGACTAGACTGGGTAGAATAAGAGGGGAAGTGGTACAAGATGAGGCTGAAATGGAGGTGGGGCCAGACCATAAAGGGTTTTTGTGGCCCACAGTGTTTTGCTTTTTCACTGAATCTTAGAAACAATGAAAGCCACCTTTTACCAGGGAAGAGACCACAATCAGGCTTGCATCTTGAAAAGCTCGTTTTGGATCTCCCTGGAGAGGGGTTTGGGGAAGGAAAAAAAGAGATACTGAAGCCTAGTTAGAAATCTAGGGCTTAAATCCAAATGAAGGGTGATGGAGGGTAGAAAAATACACAGGAAGACAGTAAGTGGGAGTCGGGGCACAGGAGTGAGAGCCCCGCTTACTTTGCATTGGGCACTCTGCTGTATGGTTTGATTTTTTTTTTTTACCATGTATAAAACTAATAATAATTTATTAAAAATAATATGGGGGAGGGTCAAAGAGGAGGGAAATCAGCTAACTCAAAACCATATAAGGCCCAGGTCCCTGATCTTCACTGGAAAGGAAGGTCAAGGGCCAAAGTGACAGGAATTGGCCAGATTTTGGCCAGCGGTCCAGTTTAGCCCTGCCCAATGAGAGGAAGAAGAGCAGCTGTTCGTTTCAGCAGACTCAAGAGCAGGAACCACTCATTTAGATAACCACTACAGAGCTAAAAGAAAATAAAGTAGCTGCAAGTCTTTGGGTAGAGCTGCAAGGGAAAATGTGAAGTTCTACAGCACGCCTGGGAGTGAGTCCAGCCATCCTGGCAAAAGATGTGCCTGTGTTTGAAAGACACTCAGAGATCTCATCTGGAGTGTAGGAAACTAACAGTTCTCAATGTTTTAAGCATAAAATGCACAAAGTAACAGTTCACTTCCTCTATCTACTAAGGATGGTTACATGGGTTAGAGCTAATATTGTCAATAAAGAGTTTGATCTGCTTTAAAAGGGGCCCTGGACTAACCCCCATTAGGGAAACAGGCCTCTGAGTCACCCAGTCTGAACCATATGCTGCCATCTAGTGGCCACTCCACAAGAACATCTGCAGAGAGACTCGGTTCTAACAAAGCGCCCGGGAAGAAACAGGCTGGAGAAGTTTAGGCGAGCAGCCTGACTTTTCAGAAAGCAGCCACATCTTCCCCTGCTTCCCCCTGCTTTTCTGTGTACCATATATGAGGAAACTCACAGAAGTCGTACAGTGACAGTGCCACACCGCTAAGGAGCATCACTTCCCAAAACAAAATGAGCTCATAGTGTGGGATCATTTCTTATTAGAGTTCTGCTGCTCTAACAGATTTAGATGCAAGAGAAATCAGGGCAATAGTCCTCAAACCAGATCAAGTCAGATGAGAGGCAGTTCTCCCCCATTACCCAGGGGACCCTCCTTTCCTCACTTAATCAGCCCAAACATATTTTTCCAGCCCATCATCGGTTCTATGCAGTTAGCTATAACTCTAAAGACACTTGTTTTGCTTTCTTTAGCTTCAACTTCCTTATAAGCTTAATTCATCAGACATAAACTTAAATTCACATGCTGGAATGAGGCAATAAACCAAATAGTCAATGAAAACAAGAGCTGGGTTTGGGGTGGCCCCGTGGTCTAGTGGTTAAGTTTGGCGCGCTCCACTTCAGCAGCCTGGGTGTGTGGGTTTGGATCCCAGGCATGGACCTACACCACTTGTCAGCTGTGCTGTGGCAGCAACCCTCATATAAAGTAGAGCAAGACTGGCACAGATGTTAGCTCAGGGCTAATCTTCCTCAGCAAACAAAATAAACAACAACAACAAAAACGAGCTGTGCCTTCTCTGACTGAGAATGGTCTAGGGAGCTTGGGGATGGACGTTCCCTACCAGCTGCTGTCACTTCTCCAACATGCTCACAAACACCAGCCTTGGACAGGCCATGCACACAGCTCCTATAGACAGCGTCAAGGAGAGTGAGCTCTGAGTGCCCAGGTGTAAGCCACATTTCACCACTTCACCTTCCTGGTTTTAGAGACACTACCAAAGACACCCAGAAAGTGGCAGAACTGATTCAAAAGTCTGGTTCCAAAACCCATGGGCTCTCCATTTCTAGCACACTCCCATTGGATTGTAACTTTTTTTTTTTTTTAACTTTTTCTTTTGCTGAGGAAGGTTCACCCTGAGTTAACATCTGTCACCAGTCCACCTCTATTTTGTATGTGGGTCACTGCCATAGCATGGTTACCAACAAGTGGTGTAGGTCCATGCCCGGGAACCAAACCTGGGCCACTGAAGTGGGGCATGCCAAACTTAACCACTACGCCATGGTGCCGGTCCCAAAACTTAACATTTTAATCAAATGTACTAAAATATACAAGTACAGGTTTTGTCACATACATTTTATCTGTAATTTGGGTCCATTTCACTGGGCAGGTTTAATAAAACCAAAAATGAGCAAAAACAAAATAGAAGACAAAACAGATAATTCAGAAGATGGACTACTTTCCACCTTTAGAGCATATAAATAATCAGCCTCTTGAGTATTCTTATTTATTGGGTGCATGTACCTTACAAATACAGTACCTATTTAGTCAATTCAAGGAGCTAAAGAGAACTGACCTTATTACTTTGGGATCTTTTGCCTGAACATTGCTTCCAAGCCCCTGACCCAAACAAGACTTTATCTTATTTGTGGGTTTTGTTTCCCAGGACCTAGAATACATCATTGCCATTCAAATATTTGCTGAACAAATGACGAATCGAGGGAGGCTGAAAGGAGAGGGGGCCAGAGGTTCTTAAAATTTGAAGTTGGACTATTTTTAAACTACAAAGAACCTTGAAGGTTATTCTGAGTAATTATCTCCACCTCATGGAGGAGGGAACCAATCTTAGAACTTTATATTACAAAAAGAAAGCAGATTCCTCAACGCCTTTCCAGTGGATCCGGCTTGTCACTACAGCCTGAATCAAGGACCAAGGACCAAGTGGCAGCATTCTATTGGAACTCACCTGCCACCACCTGTGTCACACAAAGTGGCAAGCAGAGTTCTCAACACAGAGCCTGCAGAGTGTGTCACCCTCCCCCCGCCCAGAATGAGACGTGGACCTCTCCCAGGAAACCACATATTTCACTTCCCAAGAGATATGGCCCTCAAAACACATGGGCAAGGCCTGGCATCATGCGACATTCTTTTGTAAAGACAAATGTAAAAAGAGTCTAGAAGTATACAAAACTGGACATTATACTCTGTTAAGGCAAATAAAAATACGCCTGAAAAAATATTAACGGTGCCTCTTCCAAAGCCTTGAAATAAAATTTTGATATCGCATTCATCATTAAAAGGACGCTTAAAAAGAGCAGCCATCATGTGCTTTATTTGGAAAGCAACAAAGAAAGGTAGAGAGGAAAACAATGAAAGAGTTAAGACGCTTAAAATCATAAGATGTTCCCCAACATGAGAAACACAATCTTAAAGAGATTTCAGAGACTCAACCCTAAAATTCTAGAGCACGCTGCAAGGAAAGTGCATTTGTAAAAGGGTGACTTGGCTTTTCCCAAAACATTTGCCATCAGACAATAGTTGTTAGAGGAAGAATGTGACTTAAGAACCAGAAGCCTCGAGTTTTCTTCCCATCTCTGCCAGTTACTTTCACAAACCACACATCCCCTCTGAGCCTCAGTTTCCTCATTTGTAAAACGTGCAGGATAAAGCCCGATCTGTCCTCCTTACAAGGTAGCCGCAAGGCTCAAATGGGAGAACAGTGAACAGGCTGTACACACTACCAAAGCAAAATGCAAATAAAGCATTATTGCCAATAACAAAAACAGACAATGGTACTAAGAGCTGACAAATTCCAAAATTACTTAAACAAAACCATAAAACCTTGTCAACTCTAATTTTAATCCAGTAAAAATCAAAGTCTATTATTCCTAGTTAAAATGAAAAGAAAAAGAGAAGTCACTCCAAGTACTTAAGATCAAAGTTAAGAATCAGCACTTCGTCTTCCAGTAGCATTTGAAATGTTCGGTCGTCCACCTCAACTGTGTCCTTCAATGCATAACATAGAATAACAGCGTATGTTTTCTTGCATGAAACTCTTAGCAAACACACACATACACACACACACACGTATGCAAGCACAAAGTGAACACATAAAACCACTTTTTTTTTCTTATTCTGGGCCAGGTAATATGAACAGAATTTTTATTATTATCATCATCATTATTATTATTATTTTTTTTTTGGTGAGGAAGACTGCCCCGAGCTAACATCTGTGCCAATCCTCCTCTATTTTATATGTGGGATGCCACCACAGCATGGCTTGATGAGTGATGTGTAGGTCTGCACCCAGGATCTGAACCCACAAACCCCAGGCTGCCGAAGTAGAGCACACGAACCCAACCACTATACTGCCAGGCTGGCCCCTCATTATTATTATTTTTTTTTTTTTTGAACACTAGAGTAATGAAGTTTCAATTTTGTACAAAGCTAAAATCAGAATATATAAAATAGAAGATATCAAATATTTTCACTTACAAGTTATACTTTATTCAATTTTTTCTCACTAACTATATACCAGATGCTAATAAGCCTTTGCTTTTTAAGCTCTAATCCTGTGCTTTCCAATACAGTAGCCACTAGATACACGTGGCTACTGAGCACTTGAAATGCAGCTAATGCAAATTGAGATGCACCATAAATGTAAAATATACACCAGATTTTGAAGATTTAATATGAAAAAAGAATGTGAAATAGTTCACTGATTTTAAAAATACTGATTACATGTTGGAATGATAGAATTTTTGGTTAAATATAATAAAATTAATTTTAGCTGTTTCTTTTTACTGTTTTTAATGTGGCTATTAGAAAATTTCACATTACATATGTGGCCCACATATATGAGAAATGGTTGGTCTATTTCTATTGAGCAGAGGTGCTCTAGAACAGTAAAATAAAACAACATACATTACATAAAAACTTTAATTGCTAAAATTCATCCACAATAGCCCTCCTCATCATATAAAAACAAGGCCTGGTCTTTATACCTATGGCCACCACAGGTGAAGCCTGCCCATCAGCTGGCTTTCCTCCAGCCATCCACTGCAGGCTTGCTGAGATTCAGGGAGGAGGCAGCCAGCTGGGGAGAGCAGGGACCGCGCCCCCCCACCCTCGACCGCCCAGTGCAGCCTCAGGACTTACTGTAGAGAAGTCATTCCTTTTAACCATTCCTGTAGAGTAAAATAACCCATGTTCTGTGCATCCAATTTCCAAGCTAGGACAAGCATAACTACCTGTTTATAAAATAATTAAAAAAAAAACCAGAAAGACAGTCAAATCAGAATCACAGATCTCAGGATTGAAACATTAACATCTGGCCAAATGCTTTCTGTTCACGGTGGTTTGGTCACTGAAGTATGAACAGGGTTACCTCAAAAATGAGTTCTAGTTTGGTAAACATCTAAAAGTTTGATAATTCAGTCCGTTGACAAAGGTCTGGAGAAACAAGAATTCTTATGACACACGATGGAGGAAGTATAAAGTGATGAACCTCTACAGAAGGCAATTTTGCAATATCTATCAAAATCAGAACAAGTTCTTGACTCCACAATTCCACCTATGGCAAGTTATCTTGTAGACATACCTGCACATGCACACGAAGATGTGTATTTAACAAGATTTACTGCAGGACTATTTGTAGTAGTAAAAGATTAGAAACAACCAAACATCTATTAAGGAGGAATTAGTTAAATACTTCTTTGCTGAATACATCCCGTACCAGGAATACTATGCCACCATTAAGACAAATGAAGCAGAGCTATAGGTACTGAGGGAACAGCCTCAAAGATTTAAGTGAAAAGAACAAGGTGCAGAACAGTGTTAAAAAATAAAAAGGTGGGGGGAAAAAAGTGGATTGTACTTATATTGTATTGTGTTGTATCACTGTGATTTTCCTGTAAGTGAAGTATTTTCCCATCAATCATTCTTGGAATAATGGAACGGTTCTCACGGATACAACATGAAGGTTTTAACCTTTTACTCAAAATTATTTTTGTGCCAAAAGGGGTGAGGCATATTCATCTTTCTTCAATAAAAATACCTATGTGGCTACTAAAAATAAGAATAAAAATAAAATAAAAAGGTAGATGATGGGACATATGCAGTGAAGTTGTATGACAATTACATTAATGTTTGTGAACTCATCTATATACACTAGGGGACATTACTTTAAAGTAGGCCAACATTCCACTTAAATAGTACCGTGCCTGGACTGAGCACAGGACGAGGGGTGCGGCCCAATCACTTCTCTGGGCACCACGCCTGCTTTAGGGAATCTTCTGACATTCTGCAGGTGTCAGGAGCTGCCACAACTCTAGTTTATGGCACTGCTTACACTCGTTTAATTGGCTGCTTTAGAGAAAAGACGGCCCAGAGATTCTGATGGTGAGTTTAATAAACACCTGGAGGTGTAAAGACAAAATTACATTTCAAAAGTGCATCCACCGTCAAGCTATCCAGGGCTCTTCACAGGGACAGAGCTGAGGCCATCTGTGATTGCGGAAGAGGAGGAAGCCTTCCCGTCTGATCTACCTCCAAGACCCAAGATAAGATGAGAAGTAACTAAAGAAGAAAGTATGTCAGTCCTAGAGAGGTAAAGAAGAGGGACAGGGCCTTCTTAGGAGCATCCTGCCACTCTGCAGGGCTGGCGATCTCTGCACAGTCATTCATACATGAGGGACACCCAAGCCCTAAAGTGGGGATCGCATATACACTGATGATAGGCTATCTCCATTTGTTCTAACAAAAAAAGGCAATGGGAAGAAAATAGATGCTTCTGTAATAAGTTGGCCAGGGATGAGCCTACTCCACATTTGGCAGTTAATTTGGTTTCTTTACACGGGACCTAAGGCTTCATTCCAACTAGAACTGTCCCAAACCATCAGACTCATCGTCCATGTGCCCAACTGGGTCAGATGGGGTGGTGATGAGGAGTCAGGATGATCTAACATGAAATAACGAGGTAGGTAGTCAGTTAGAAATCCCTTTAGAGGATTTAATTAGCCTCCAAGAGCCAACATGTACATTAAGAGCCCCAGAACAATGGTATTTAGGAGGTTCAGAAGGTCTGTCCTCTTATTTGTTTGCCAAAAAGCTAGTTTGTGCACCAAAAACCTCCAGCTCTGTCTAATTTATAACCACAAGATGAAAAGCTCCCTCTTAATGCTGACTTTATGGTTTTCCATTTTGGAAAAAAATATCAGTGAGAACCCACTAAATCTCTAGGATCTTTCATCAAATATTAATTAAATCAGTACATATCAACTTTTTAAAAGTTACTAGGTTTTTTAGATTTTAAAAATCTAGATTATTAGGTAGATTACTAGGACTGATTAGTAAACCAATGTTTCCACATATTATGTGCATTGTCACAAAATACAATTGTTAAATAAGTTAAAAAATGGGAACTTAAAAGAGACCAATGGGCTATTCAGAAGAATCTCCCAAAAAGAAGAGGTTCCATGTTGTTCAAACTATTCACACGTTAGTGGATTTTCTCCTCATCCTTCAGCTTTTCTTGGAATTCTGACTCCTGTATCTCAATTTACCTGGGTGAACTAACCCACATTTTTTAATTCAAGCTTGGTATATTCTCAAACTATATCTATACTCAGTCCTCATTAGAAAGATTTAAAATTCCACATAACCATTTAAGTTAAAAAAAATGGTTAGGGCACAGGAACACACATACAAATATGCATGAAATATGGCTAAACAGACAAAGCAGATATTCAGAATGGGTATTTCCTTACACAAAATGGACCTTTCATTAAGATAGCTACTTAAATAAAGAATTTGCTATTACTTTAGTAAATGAAAGCAGACTTGAATTTTACAAGCCTGCTTAAATTTCATAAGCTATAAATATTGGGCAAGGTGTGAGTTTTAAATACTTCAAAGTGCTTAACTCATCAACGCAGATAGGGCTTTAAAACACTATTTTACCACTTGTTTTTCTAATGCTGTTTTTCAAATGTCTCTGAAATTGGGATGAATCCACAATCATGACATATCAGAGTTTATTATAGCAACATTTTTTCCTTTTTAGTGATGATATAGAATAATACAACTTCTACTGGTGGTGTCTCAGAATTGAAGTACAGTAATAAATATTTTGGAGTAATATTCTGACTTCGGTCTTTTAGTCTTCAACAGAGTTCAACATTTCAAGACTATTTCTATTCCTACAGAAATAGAGAACTAAAGGAGAGGAATACCATCTCCCTTTTACTGAGTACTGGTATTTGGGGGTGAGGAACTTGGAAGGGCTGTGCCTCCCTTTTTTTTCAGATAGAATCAACATCAGCATTCCCTCCCCTGACAGACCTTTGTGCCTCCGAGTACAATGCTCACCTAATCCTCGAACACCTGCTGCCTGACGTTTGCTGCCCAGTCTCCTCACTGTGGGGCCCTGCTGCCCACTCCTCTGATCACGTGCTCATCACTGTCCTCTAGGGGGAAACTCTGCATCCCCTCTCAGGCTCAACTCACTCTGGCCTCTTATGATACTGTTCAGAAGGCACTCTGCCAAGCTGGCTCAGCTCCCAGCAGAAAACTCCCTTCTGAAAGTCAGTGAAATGGTCTTTTCTATGTCTACGACTAGTCCACAGACTAGACCAGGCAAAATTCAACTGACCCATTGTCCCCAAGTTGAATAATTTATCAAGATACCTGAACTACATCACATTAAAATAAAAATATACAAGGAAAAAACCCATGTAACAATGAGTTAAAGAGATTCCAAAGGCTCTCTAGAAAATTTGAAGTATTATTGCGGGGAGGTGGGGGGCCCGGGGGTGGAGGCATAGAAATTCTAAGGGTAAAAAAGTGTGAACTTTCAACTCCTAGTTTTCTTTAGGAGCATGACATACATGCATGGGCACCAGAAATCCTGCAAACAGTCTGAATGAAGGGGATGATCTCTTGAGATCTCTTCCAGATCATAAATTCACTTAGCATCTAAGACATTTTCATTAAACTGGAGGCTAATGTAATGTTAAACTGCACAGTTAATGAGCCAGAACACTTGTATGAGCAAAATTTTTCATTTTAATGTAAGAGAGAAGATATGGAAACAGGAAAAAATATTCAACAATAACATGATGATAAGAATTAGAGAAAAATATTAAGCATACACTATAACTTCTAATTAAATTTTTTAAAGGAAATACTTAAGGCCTTTACATTAAAAAGCTATCACTTTCTGAGCTAAATTTAATAGGAAGTACAAGACCTGTGAAAAATTCTTGAAAATTACAACCTACCCAAAATCCTCATGAATAATTAATTATTCCAAGTCCTGGAAAAACTACATTAGTCTGGAACAACTACGGAGGGGGACTAAGGTACACAATGCACGGTGATTTGGTCCCCTAGTTGATCTGCCATACACATGCCCACACCACTTGCTAAACATCTAGTTTAATTACTTTTTGTTACTGTACCTTTTAGATCTAAGAAATGTAATGAGAGAAAAAAAATAACTGACTGTAGTTACACCATAGCAATTACAACAAAAAATTTTGCTTACAAATAAAATTAGAATTGGAACTAATTTTTTATATTGCCTCGTAAAAACTAACATGCCATTCCTTATCGTTGCTTTATTTGTTAAGGGACACAAGATTTAAGAAAAATAATCAAGTGATTGACCCAACTTAGTAAGTTAGACTTACATTTTCTGGTTCAACACCAATGTCTTCACAAAATTTCTCCATGCCTTCAGGACCTACAACATCATCAGTACCTGTGGTGAAATGCAATTTTATATAAGTTAAATCTAACCATGTACACTACTACCACTGTAATAGTATTATACTGTCAAAATATTCATTATTAAAGTAAACTAAAATCAAGTAACATTTAAAAGCCATAACTCCTTTCCAAAGAAAGAAATCATCAAAGTATAAAGCGAAAAGTATTCTGGAATGTCAGTTATGTCTTTAAAGTATTCTGGCCTGCACAATCATTTAAGTTAATTTATCACCATGTCCTTCAACCGATGGACATATGTACAGATATCGTGTGTCGAAAGACAAGGCTAACATGAGTTCAATTCCTGCTCTTTAAAGTGGCTTAAACCTCTATTCTTATTTTGGTAGTAATTTCAATACATACAATAATTTTTGGAGACACAAAAGAACTACATAATATTCTTTATAAAATTAATTGGGAAATAACATAATTGTTTCTTCTACACAGAAAAAAACCAAGTAGTCGTTTTGTTCTGGATAAGGCAATAGAGCCTCCTCCTTCCCAGTCTAGCTTTAGTCGTTTTTCCTTAAAGAACTGTCCACATGTCCCACCTCTACTTCATCTCCCATTCATTCTTCAACCTCTGCAATTTGGTTTCTGCTCCTCTCTCTCCACTGACCCTCTTCTTCCCAAGGTCACCAATAACCCCCCAATCACCAAATCTAACAGATGCAGTCAACCGTTATTTTATTTGACCTTTCTGTGATATCTGAAAGTCTGAAGCAGTTCTTTCTTCACAAAACCGTTGTCTCCCCCGACAGCTTCTGGAAGCACCCCTCTCATCTGGTTTTCCTCCTGGCTCTCTTTTGGCTTCTTTACGGGCTCCTCTGCTTCTCTCAACTTGTTACATTTGATGTGCAGAGCTCCGTGCTCAAACCTCTTCTAGTCCATTCTATCCAGTCTCCCTAGGAAATGTCAGCCATGCTCAAGGCTTCAGGTACTACCCAGATCTCTCTCCAGCCCAGGCTTTGCCCTTTGAACTGTCTACCACATCACCGTCCAGCTACCCCACCTCCTGTTTAACTGCCACAACTAAACTTACATTCTGCCTCAAATCTCTTCCTCCTGCCTTTCAGATTTTCAGCCACCACCTCAGTGAGCCAATCATCTCTCCCTTATCCTCACAGGAGGGCAAGCCTGCTTACCCTCCTGTATTCTCTCTCAACTGGTGGCGCCATTGGAAACAGAAGCCTGGGAGTCTCCTGGATTCCTCCCTTCTCCTACACTCTCCACATCCAATCAACTATCACATGTTCTGCCAATTTTACCTTCCAAATATTTCTTCACTGCACCTGTTCTGCACTAACCTGTCCAGGCTTTCTTCTCACTGACATTACCCCAGGAGTCTCCTCAGGATCTCCCCAATTCCAGAGCCTCGTCCCCTGCTGACCCCTGCACATGGTTATCTAAAGGGTCCACCTCATACATAAACCCCATGCTGGCTTAAAATCCTTCAATGGCTCCCAACTACCTGAAGTCCCATGTCTCTGGCGTATTAAATAAGGTTCCCTATGATCTAGGGCCTCCCTTCCTCTTCAGCCTCAACACTTTCCACCTTCAAATCAAGTTTCTTGGAAATAAATGAATCAATAAATATTGCTGAATGAATAAAAATTAAGATCCAGAAACTCTTACCTGTGGCTCGCTCTGCACACACATCCTGACGCACACCCAACACCACACTGCTCTTTGCGGCTGCAGCCCATCTTCCCCTCCCCTCCCCACCCTACCTGGCTAACTTACTCAGTCTTTAAGACCAACCCAGGCGGGCAGTCCTACGAATCACCCATTCCCAGCAGAGGCCGGGTCAGGCAGTCCTCTGCGACCCCATGCACTGCTAAGAACACTTTTCCACATTTAGCACATGTGCCTTATGTCCCAGCTCATCTGTCTTTCTCTCTAAGTTCCTTGAGAGTAAGAGCTATTTTATTCTTTTTATAACCTCAGCATACCACCCGGCATGGAACAGTTGCTCAATAAAGTTTACTGAATGAATACCGGAACACAGGAATCACTCTACAATCTTCTCACAGCCTCTAGAACTAGCAAGTTTCCAAGTCCAGCAGAATCTACTATCTTAACATGTCTCAGTTTCATTCAGATAGCATTTTCCGGACATGTCCTGGAACTATGCACTGTAGAAGCTGCCAAAGATGAATAAATCATGGTCCCTGTCCTCCAGGAAGAGAGACAAAGTGGGAGAGAAATTTCAATACAAAGTAACAACTAGACTACAGTAAAAGTATAAGGTGGTTGTTCTCAACAAAGGACGAACACTTCTCTGCTTCAAATCCTTGGCTCCTCCTAAAGTCCAGACTCAGGCTCTTCCTCATCATCTGGCCAGAGCAAATACTTTTTCTGTGCCCTGTTATTTCCCTTTTAATCATAAATGTGCTATTTTGTTACAAAACGGTTTGTTTCATATATTCAAATCTGTTACCTTTTTCTGAGATTTCCTTTTTTTCTCCTTTTATTTTACATGTTTTTCTATGTATTCTTAAATTTTTTAATCTTGATTATTAGCAAAAAATCAAATAAAAGTTAATTTTTAATTTAGGTTTTTCGGGCTATATTAATACATGAATATGATACAAAAATTTCACTTAAAAGTGAAAGTGAAGAGGCCGGCCCCATAGCTTAGTTGTTAAGTTTGTGCACTCTGCTTCGGTGGCCCAGGGTTTGTGGGTTTGGATCCTGGGCGAGGACCCACACCACTCATCAGCCATGCTGTGGCGGTGACTCACATACAAAATAGAGGAAGACTGGCACAGATGTTAGCTCAGGGCTAATCTTCCTCAAGCAAAAACAGAGGAAGATTGGCAACAGATGTTAGCTCAGGGCCAATCTTCCTCACCAAAAAAAAAGTGAAAGTGAAAGAATGTTTAAAAAGCGAAAGTTTCCCCTCTAAGTTTCCCTACTCCGCATAGACAATCATTTACTAAAGAGCTTCTTTAAGAATCTTCCCCTAAGGGGAAGCCATTTTATATAATTCTATATGCAAGGAAAATATACGTATTTACTTAGTGTTTCTAACTTTGTCCAGGCAATTCTCCTTGGCTTTCCAGGTATACAATAATTTAATCATTTCATCTTCAGTGAATGATCATTTTTGCCTCCTCTTTTCCTATATTTATGCCCCTTCTTTCTTTCTCTTATCTACCAACACTGGCTAACAACTTCCCAAACAACAGCGAATAAGAATAAGAGAGTGGGCATCCTTATTTCACTGCTGACTCACACGGGAATGCATTTAGCACTTTATCATGTGATTAGTTACTAGCTTTGGGTCTGAGAGAACACTTACCCACATGGGCACACTCATGTATTTATTACACAAACGACATATTATTACATTCACACGTAAAATGTTCAACTAGACAAAGTCCCAGTAAAATAGAGGCAAAGAGAAAGGCTGCCTTCTCCCTTTCCTATCCTCCCAGACCTTTCTGCTATGTATTTATATGGGCAAAAATACAGTGAAACATAGTGGTAAATTTATTTACACACATAGGCACATGCTGTACCTATAAATTCTACACCTTGCTTTTTTCACTGAATGTGCCTGATAATGTTCCTGTGAAAGTCCCTATACATCTACTTTATCCCTGTTAGCGGTCACATTTTCTGTTACTCCATAGTATGTGAATACGTGTGTGTCTCTCCATGATTCATAGTTCTTTTCATCATTCCATTACTGTAAAGTACTCAGGCTGTGAGATTAAAGAATTATTCTCATATGGAAATATCCATCTATTCCGATTTTGCTAGGAGGTTTGTTTTTAGGAACAGATGCTTTTTTGGTATCTACTGATAAGACTCTTTGGGAGGTGGTTGCACAGAGCTGAGAAAAAAGAAGTTGCTTTATAATCTTTTAAAATTCCTCTGTCTTTGGTTTCTATTCTTTTTTTTTCTTTTGAGGAAGATTAGCCCTGAGCTAACATGGGCCACCAATCCTCCTCTTTCTGCTGAAGAAGACTGGCCTTGAGTTAACATTCGTCCCCATCTTCCTGTATTTTATGTGGGACGCTTGCCACAGCCTGGCTTGCCAAGTGGTGCATGGGTCCACACCCAGGATCTGAACCAGGGAACCCTGGGCCGCTGAAGTTGAACATGCGAACTTAACCTCTGCGCCACTGGGTCAGCCCCATTGGTTTCTATTCTTCTTTATCTAAAAAGCTCCTTTGCTGCAATCTCTTCTTGAGCCCAGCAAGCCACCTGCATTTCCCGTACCTATGCACAGGCCTGGTGTCTCCCAGCTTGCTCTCCCACTCTCATACCCTCCAACCCGGCTACCACCTCCTCTGTCAATACTCATTACAAAGGCGATGCGCTTCTCAATTTGTCTGTCTGTTTGTCACACTACAAAATGAGCTCTGGGCAGTGTTTCTGCTGACCGCACCCCTGGGCCTGGCATGTAGCAAGCCCTTAAAGGTTTGCTGAGGTATACTGTGCAATGGTAATGTTAAGTTATCCACGCTTTTTTCTTTTTTCCACATTTTATGCAATGCCATTATTGTATTACTTGTACACACTTGCCTCTGTGTGTTTTAAAAGAGCAAGTTTTCAACAGTACTATTTGCAATGGCATGACTCTACCAAAAATAATATTTTATTCTAAAAATATTAAAATACAGTTAGTCAATCAACATTATTTACAAGCTACCCATAATCCAGCTACCTAAAACAACTTTTCCTTTTTTCTTGTTTCCCACATCCACATTTAGATCTAGTTGTAATCACATTATTCATTGGGCTTATGGTTGTATTTACACTAAATTTATCGATTGACCTGTAGAATTAAACATGGAAGAACTAAAGGTCCACCCTTAGGGAACAACTGCACCCCCAGAGGCCCCTCCGGCCCCTCCACTCCACTCTGCATTAAAGTGCGGGGAGTCGGCAAAGCCAGCTGGCTCTCTCCTAGGGAAAAGGAACACACCCGGGGGGTAACGCCTTCCTCCTTCCAGCATCTCGGGGGGCCTGTGGCCTCACAGCCTGCTCCCAAACTCATCCTACAGCACAACCTGTCAGTCAGCCTGGCTCTGCTCACTAGTTTTTCTTGAATAATACTGACCTATAGCTTTTATTCATGCAGGTGGGATATTAAGTGAAAGCAGGTGCCAGTTGGGGCTTTTAATTATTCCCATTTCAAGCCATTTTCCCTACTGATAAGATATAGGAAAAGAGGCCAAAAAAAACAGAGAGGGGTGTAAAAATAGGGATAGCCACTCCCACAGAAGCTTCTTGCCTGGCTGAAACCAAGGAACTACCCAGCAGGGATCTCAAGGAACCCAAAGAATGTGGCTTAATCTTTATTCCAAATGCCACCTTTCTGCAGCCAGAGAAAAGCAAACAAGAAGGAAAATTATAGCCCGCTCTCTCTTCAAAGAAAAGAGAAGTGTGGCTTATACTATGGAAAAATTTCTATTTGCTTGTAAAGGAAGACACACAAAAAAATCAAAATAGCTGTGCTACGATGGTGGGATTAAGTGTACTTTTTCTGTTTAAAACTTCCTTTTTATAATATACTTTCATAAAAATAAATGTGACCCAACATAGGCAAGCAAAAAAATCTTCATAATCAAAGTGATACCATTACGAGAAGACTCTTCATTCATTCATCATCTTGTAATGAAAACCTAGAAGGTGCCACCACTTTACTAATAAAAAACGTCTCCAAGAGACTCATGTTCTCATGATCTACACATGAAAACAGATAATTCTAATATTATGTAAGTGTCTATATTAGGGTTCATGCCCTGCAAACAAATCCAGCTCAAACTAGTTCAAGCAGCAAAGGAGAATTCACTAGAAAGATATTGGGGTAGCTCACAAAGTACACAGAACTAGTGGAATCAGGAGCGCCTCCTTTCAAGTGCGCACTAGGAAAGAAGGACACTCTTCTCCTGGCTTCAATGTGAAAATCCCAGGAAACTTCATCTGACTGGCCCTGCCTGGGTTACCTGCCAGCCCCCTGGAACAACCTCTGTGGCCAAAAGAGCAAGGCTCTGATCAGAAAAAAGGTATTGGTAGAGAGAAAAACAGCAAGATCAGGCCACAGGAGGAATCGTCACTTTATAAAAGGGTATTAAAACTACTTATGAAAAATGTCCTGTGCAAGTACAAAGAAGGCTATTCAGGGGCCTTAAAAGATGGATAGCAGCTTGTCAGATGGAAAAATGGAGAAAAACACACCAGGCAAGGGGACGGCACCAAGATGGTTGTCTTTTACCCTGTGGTGGCAGGGGTTTTTAAGCGGGGGCCGAGGGTAGAGTGGATTGCTAGGAAATGACATGTATGATCTATTGTTTATTTTTTTTTAAATATGACAACAGGAGGCACATGGAACCTGGTTGGGAACAGAGACTGACGACAGGAAAACTGGTGTGAAGGTTGCTGGAATAATCAAGCTGATAGGTTATGAGAGGGCCGGAAATGAAGATGGAGGAGAGGAAAGGTCAAGAGCCTTCCCCTCAAACTGGTCTGAAGAATTTTCTTTTTCTCTTTTTACACCATACACAGCCACAGTAACAAAAACCCCTAGGTTTCAATATTACATTACCTAACCAATTATAATAAGTTGCAAAAATGGGACTGAATTTAAGACATTTAAGACAAAACAAACATTTTCTGCCAAAAAAATCTTGCAGAATAGAGACACTTAATAGAAGAAATTCCACTGCACTACATAAAGGTTCAAAGCAGCAAAGCTTATTTTAACTTTCATGCGTAAACCAAATAATCACCCATTACCAGCATTCAAAATAGGTTTCCTAGCAATCTGAAGTATTCCTCCCAAGTGCATTTCATCTTTTCAGCTCCCTTCCAGTGTTCTGAATTCTTTGGCTTAGCTGCTGGCTATAAATAGGACATTGGTGATTTGTTTCAACTATGCTCCCTTCCTCAAACAGGGAGACACATACACACCAAATTCAAAAAGGACACATTTTTAATTCTTTAATCTCCTCTATGGTACCCCTCATTTTCATGAGGACAAGTCTTAGATGATCTGATTACCTACCTGCATATTCATAGAACCACTCTAAGCACCTCTTACTTGAAAACGCTTCTTCTTCAGTCTTTATTCTAGTTGAATCATATTTTCTATACATGCTAGAAATTGAGAAAGCAGTTTCAAGTTATTTAAAGTAAACATACGGAGTTCTTTTTAAGTAGCAGATAGTTTTTATTATTTTACTCAAACCAGACATCTATTCAATCAGTATTTCAGGTATACTTTAAACATTTTACTTCCTGCACTCAGAACCTTCAGCTTTTATAACTATAGTTTTAAACACAGTCACACCCAAGATAGAATTAAATGATAAGCATTTAATACAGGTTTTTCTCTGATCAACAAATAATCAGTAAGAACTGAATAGGATGGGTATTTGATATTCTCCCTTCTACCTCACCAGCCAGAGCTAACTACAAACTGGTAGTGAGATACAGCAAGAAACGTCTAAAGTGTTTTCTTCAATTGCTGACCCCAGAACTCACTCATGTCTCCACATTAAGTTCTCCTGACCTCTGTGTCTTACAAGCCAGGCTGGGCACAGAGCACAGTCTAAGGAAGAACCTGTCAATATCAGACACCTCAAGGGAACATTAAGCAAATAAAAAGAAACATCAAATTATGTTCAAGCCTCCAGGAAAAAAAACCTCAGGAGAGAAAAGCACAGAGAAACCCAGGCTTCTGCCATTCTTGTATAATCTCCAAGTATTGTGGAAACAGCCAGCATAAACTGGAGAACTGAACCAGAAAATACACATCCTCCTCCTGCAACACTGCAACCTCCTGCAGGAATTCCTTATTTCATGTTGACCTGGGGCTCAGAACCAAGACATTCCTTACACAGGGAGGGGAGGAGGCACTACTTTTTTTTTTTCTCTCCTCAAATCCCCCCAGGACACAGTTGTATATTTCAGTTGTGGGTCCTTCTAGTTGTGGTATGTGGGACACCACCTCAGCGTGGCCTGACGAGTGGTGCCACGTCCGCACCCAGGATCCAAACCAGCAAAACCCTGGGCCGCCAAAGTGCAGCATGTGAACTTAACCACTGGGCCACAGGGCCAGCTCCG
Source organism: Equus asinus (assembly GCF_041296235.1). Taxonomy (NCBI): domain Eukaryota; kingdom Metazoa; phylum Chordata; class Mammalia; order Perissodactyla; family Equidae; genus Equus; species Equus asinus. Next base: position 122,365,908 of record NC_091792.1, read on the forward strand.
GCACTACCTTTAAAATAGTGTTTTCACTAGAAAAAATGCATATATACTTTTTTTATCCATTCTTTATGTAAAAATTGCCTAAATAGTTATAAACACTTATGAATATAGTTTTTCTTTTTTTCAAGAACAGACTTTTTTTTCCTTTTTTTTTTTTTTTAAGGACGATCAGCCCTGAGCTAACATCTGCTGCCAATCCTCCTCTTTTTACTGAGGAAGACTGCCCCTGAGCTAACATCCGTGCCCATCTTCCTCTACTTTATATGTGGGACACCTGCCACAGCACAGCTTGACAAATGGTGTGCAGGTCCACACCTGGGTTCTGAACCAGCGAACCCCTGGCTGCTGAAGCAGAACATGTGAACTTAACTCCTGTGTCCCGGGGCTGGCCCTTTATTTTCCTTTTTAAGGCATACTTTTTGGTGAGGAAGATTGGCCCTGAGCTAACATCTGTTGCCAATCCTCCTCTTTTTTTTTTCCTCCCCACAGCCCCAGTACATAGTCGTATATCCTAGTTCTAAGTCCTTCTAGTTCTTCTATGTGGGATGCCATCACAGCACGGCTTGATGAGTGGTCTGTAGGCCCACGCCCAGGATCCTAACCCATGAACCCCGAGCCCAGGAAGCGGAGCATGCGAACTTAACCACTCAGCCACAGGGCCAGCCCCCATGAATAGATTTTTATTTGCATTGTATATAATGTAAAAATCATATATAATTCTTTTTTGATGAGCATTTATTCATGCCTAGACATTCACCAGACTATCTGTATATACCTCTGATTAGAGACTGTGGGTTTTAATACCAAAAAAGAATAGAGTTACAGGGTGTTAAGATCCTGAAACTGCAAACCACCACTTCTGTATTTCTTCTATAAAAGGTATTCATACTTCCTGGAAATAGAGGCAGATACTGGCTAAGGGTTCGAACAGATATGCTCCAGTCCTGGGCTTGGATATGCCTATCTCAGCTCAAAGTCTGTAATGGTCAATAACCCGAAGGCCTATATAAGACACTGTAATATTTGAATTACTAAAAACACTCTACATAAAAAAGGACAATGGAATACTATTCAGCAAATAAAAGAAACAAAATACTGATACATGTTATTACATGGATGAGCCTCAAAAACATTATGCTAAGTGAAAGAAGCAAGATACAAAAAGACCATTTATATGAAATATCCAGAAAAGGCAAATCTGTAGAGACAGAAAGTAGATTCAAGGTTGCCTAGGACTGGGGTGGGAAGAAGAAGTGACTGTGAATGGGCATCAGGATCTAATCGGAGTGATGGAAATTTCCTAAAACTGATGTGTAGTGGTAGTTGCACAACTCTAATAACTTAGTAAGAAATCACTGAATTATACACTTAAAATGGATGAACGTTACAGTAGGTAAATACAGCTGTTTAAAACAAAAAAGACCAAGAATGAAACTCAGATAATGCTAGAGATCCCTTTGCCTCTGGTGACATTGAAATGCTATCACTAAGGTACCTCACAGCCTTTTGCAACTCAACGACCAGTTTTTAAACTGGCTTTATTGTACTAAATTGTATTAGAGTATGGTGGGAAAATCGGTGTTATATATAGTCACAAAATGGTATGTGATTATTAGAATTTAACAATTCCCTGATAATACCACCAAAGAAGTATCAAATAACATGGCTTCCCAAAGCTGAAAACCATCAGTCTAAACATCATCTTCAGTGATTATCTTCTAAATCACTGCTATCTTCTTTTAGATGATATCTTCTACTCATCTGGGATATGAATAGTGATATTATTTTCACATTTTCAGAGTCCATCTCTAACCCTCCAACTGACTTGTAGCATATGAAGTATGACAGCAAGAAAGAAACAGAACAATCTCATCTAATCCCCCGGATTTATAGACGTGGAACTCAGGCCTATCAGTGAAGTGACCTGCAGAGCTAGAATGGAGGAAGAAGGACAAAGGTAGAAAAAATTAAAACTATGATGCTTGTTGTTCATTGTTTAAAAAAAAGAACAAGAAGGAAAAATGACTTACTAAAATCAGAGGGAAACAATAAAGATGCCCGAAATAAACAAGTCTAAAAGAGCTCTGGAGTTACCACATTTAACAGTTCACTTGTGTAAAAGAGAAGTGGTTTAAATAGTCTTCTTGTTTTTCACAGTTTCTAACAAATTCTCACTCTTCTGAGAATAAACCTCAGCTCAGCTAGTACTCCAGGCAGCCTCCGAGTGTTCAGTACAGGCAGCCCTCTCTGACGGCCCAGCCCAAGGCCCTTGCAAAGACAAGGACGGGACTACTGTGATGTATTTAGTGAGTGAGACCCTCTTAGGGAACAGATACATACCAATCCTGTGGTCCCCAACAGGCACAGATGGCAAGCCCTTAAAAGGAAAGAAAGAAACTCTACACCAGTTTTGGTGGACCAATGGACTAAGATAAAACTTTAATTTCTAAGAACTCAAATTACCTAATTTGTTTTTGTTTTATAAACCCACATGTAAAGTATCACTAAATAACTACACTTTGAAAGTTCTCCTGACAGAACCCAAAGCAATTTTCCAGTTGCCATCTGCACACTTAGAAGACCCACACTGGATTAGGTAGAAATGTGCCTGTTCGACACGTGTGTCATCCATTTTGATCTCCTGTCTCTGCAACATACCTATCGTGTCTACTTTTCTTGGCAGATAAATCATCTCCAGAGGCAGGTCTTCTCTTTTTCCTTGGCGGCATCACTTTGCTAAAGCAGTCCGAAGAACTGCAAGACCGCAGACTTCCTACAAAACACAGAGGCAAGAGTGCCACGTTAAGGAATGCCACGTCATGACACGTCCGAAGAATATCACCAGCAAATTAAAACTTCCCTGCTTTGCACTGTAAAGGGTTTAGATGCTATTGTAAATGCTATAAGTGAAAAAATAGCTTTTACCTCCTCTTTTGAGAAAACGTTATAGTCAAGAAATAAACTTCTCAATGACACAAATAAGTTAACACTTTCCCCCTAAAACCACACCAGAAATGGAAGTTATCACCACTTCAATTTACTCCTCCCAAATACTAATATAAACCCCCGAGCTTTCAGCTCCTTTTACACGGCCGTGTTCCCTCAGAAGGAACTGCACCGCCACCTCATTTACGTCCTTCATTAGGCAAGGCCAGCTTAACCGGTAACCTTCCATCTAAAATAACACAAGCACATCAGTCCCAATACTCTTAAGCTTCAAGAGATATCTGATTTTAAAAAACCAGGATTGGGACTTTTGGGGCAGAAGCCTAACATAATCTCGAGCAAAATTTCCTAATAATTTTTAGTTTGTTTCTGCCACTTTCAGTCACAGTTTTCAGAAGTAAACTTTCATTTGGTAAAAGATAGTAAAATGTAATGACAACGTGGAACACTTACTGAGACCTTACTGTGAGCCAGGCCCTGTTCTCAACACTTACCAGTATTGAGTCAACCTCTCAACAAGCTTATGAACAGAGAACCATCATTACTGCCAATGCAGATGAGAAAACAGAGGCAGAGTTGGTCTTTAAATCCAGACGGTCTTGCTTCAGACCGTCTTAAACTATTATAAATTACAAAACAATTATAATATAATTAAAATACCCCATCTTGGCACAAGTGCTATCATATATATTATGTCGCTTGGTTCCCACAATAACCCTGAATGACAGGCAGGGCAGAGATAATTATCTCTAGTTGACAGATGGGAAAAGCTAAGGCTCAGGCATTCGAGTTTCTTTCCAAGATCTCAGAAGTGTTAAGGGGTGCATTCTGGACTCCACGTCTCTTCTTCCACTGGTCCTTTGGTAGGCCCTGGGCTCTCAATGAGTCACCACGACAGGAGCAAGCACAGGGGTGCTGGGGTTCCAGTGATCTGCATCCACTGAGTTCCAGCTCCTCACCTAACCACATGGCTTGGTCAATCACTGACCTATTCTGGTTCATCATTTGAAGAATGAGAACTGTGATATCTACCTCTCAGGATTTTTATGAGGAAAAAACATCCACTGAGTAAGTTTTTAGGTGCCAAGCATTGTGTGTAGGTAGATGATAGGGATATACACTTTCCGAGGGCCCTAACAGAGGTTTGCAGGCAGTGCTCAGGCTGGACCTCGCAAGTGAATCTTTACAACAACCCTTGGATGTAGGTATTGTCAGCAGCTCCATTTTTACAAATGAAGAAACTGAAGCAGAGAGATTAAGTAACAGCTGGAAAGCATAAGTGAAATCGATGATCGAATCCAAGCAGCCCAGCAACAAAGCCCAAGCTCTCAGCGACTATTTCCTGCTGCCTCTAGTAGGTCATCAAAGCAGAGACTGAGAAGCAGAGAAGTAAGGACAGAGCCCTGGGGAGTGTGGATATTTAAGGGACTGGGAAAAGAAGGTAAAAACCTGGGTTGCGAGAAAAATCTAAGAGACTGTAATGTTCTAGAAGCCAGAGGTGGAGAGTGTGCACACAGAGGACGGCTCAGGAAGGAGCGAAGGCACACGATGGATTGAGCAATGAAGTACGGCAGCAATGGGCTGGTGAGGGTGGAAGCTAGACTGCAACGGGGTGGGAAGGACGTGGGGTGAGGGAGTGAACACATGATCATGGACAACTCTTTCAAGAAACCTGCTCTGAAGGCAGGGAGACAGTTGTCAGTAGCTAATAGTCACAACCCTGGTAAGAGCAATGATCAGGACTGGAACCTAAATCCTGGCTCCCAGTTAGGCTTCCATCATTTTACTAAGTTTCCAGGGTGATACACTTCAGGACCATACCAGACGAAAGCACCTTTTCTGTTATAAACCAGGACTACAGCCCAAATGAGGCGTCTGCTCGGTGCCAGGTACCGCACACTGCATGAGCCTAAGGATCCTGCCTATTCCTTTAGCACAGAAGCAGACCCCACAGGGCTAACCGGACGACCGTCAGCCACCTTTCCAAGGGGCCCAAACAGGCCCTGTCCTCCCCAGAGTGGAAGGAGAGTTCTTCAGAGACACCACACACACCCATATCTCACTCCCCACAACAGCAGCAAGAACTGGAAGAGAAAGAGCCAGAGAAGGCGCTGCCCAGCACACAGACACCCCATTCATCTTCCATATAAAATGGTGATCCTGTTTACAAACAACACTAAAGCATACAAAAAGTTCCAAAGAGTTGCAGAGTGACCCAAGCTTTTGCAGACGGCCAACATACAAGAAAAAGATTAATTCATGTCCATTAATGCCTTGGGGTGAGGCCTGCAGAATGAAAAAGTACACCCTCCTAGGTAGAAAGCCTGCCACACTGCTCAAAAATAACAATGTCTTAAACCTGGGGCTTGCTTCTCCCTTCTTGGATGTGTATGTGTGAAGAGAAGACATTTTCTTCCAGTACGGCTCATGGTTTGGTTCCAAGCATCTGGTCTGGCAGTAACCTCTCCCTTCCACCAGTTTTTGCAGAACACAGAGGAAAATGCACTTATCTCTGCAGTTTGTGGGATGATGAACACTATTTAAAATAGTGTCCTCACCAATATTCACCAATAAAGGTTAATCTGCCAGCTCTTCCATTATCTGCTTCTTCATAGAAACATATAATGCGTGGCTTTCACTGAATTCTACTTGTTAAAAGTATCACGTTTTTGGTAAACATACTAACATAAGTTAACCAACTTTTCCAACTTTTTATTTTTTTCCTTACTGATGAATGCTTTGTTAAAAAGTTTCACAAACCACTTTTTCTCATGTTTGTGTAAAACATTCATCTTTGGGCCCCAAATCACTCCAAAATTGGCATTTTATTCTTTCATTTATTCAAAACTTCTAACTTCTAGCTAAGAACCATGGCTTTGTGTAGCTCTCTCCATCCAATCACCGGCATAAGCGATGCTATGGGGCCATCTTTCACAAAGAAGCGACATCTGTTCAGCTCCCTGCTGTCCAGTACAGCTGGGGCCTTCACCGGCTCACCGCCCTCTCACTCCCGCCTCACAGGAAGGATGAGTCAAACTCACCCAGTGAGGTTACCAACGACTACACGTCGCAGCTCCACAGATAGAACCCTAGAACCCATGGTGACAGTGAAAAGTTTCGGCCTACATAACAAGCAACTTTTTAATGCTGAGGAAAACAAGTTTACTTAAGATAATTTGACAATATGAACCAAATCAACAAAATACAGAGAACACACAACTCAAGGCTTGTTTGCCCCAAACCTGCTCCCCCATACCCATCACGGCTCCGGGGACAGACCTGAGCAAGAGAAACAACCAGGGTTTTAAGTGCACGTGCAAAGGGACACCTTGGTTTGCAGGGCCTGCTGGGTCCGCCTGTGCATGTACAGTATCACAGTACACTAATGATAAGATATAGACATTATTGTGAGTCCTACAGTGGACTCTCCATAAGTATTTGTTGAATAAATGTGTTCCTAGCACATGTGTAAACCGAATTTTGCTGAAAAATCAGTACCTTTCCAGAGACTTAAAACATCTATGAATAGATAATACACCATCGAATTTTTCCCCCAGTTCTCAGGAAAACAAGCACCCGACTTTGTTTCCCGGCAGGTAGAAATTTTTTTAAACACAAATATTTGAGAATGTTTGCTTCTTAAAATAACTGTGATAAGTGGTTTTATAATAAAAATACTTAAACCTAAATGAATATGTTTTACAAACTTGTATTTATTCATATTGTTAAATTTAGACTTGACTCAGACCTTGTATCACTTAATCTACTTCAATTAAACACTTTATCTTTAAACTCAAAAAAATTTAGGGGGTAAATAATATTAACAAGAATGTTACAAAATGTTTATCTCCTTCAAAGAATGAGCTATCTGACATTACAGGTAGATGCAAAAGATTAAGGTTGATGTTTTAAATAATAACTACAGAGCACTTTCAAAGTTATCTTCGCAAATTTAAGGGGTTGTGATTACCATCCCAATTCTACGGATAAGAAACTGACCCATAAAGTTGAGCCCCTAAAAGTTCCTAGATCAAAAAATACTTAACAAATAAAACTGACTTCCTAATGAACTGTAAGAAATCCAGTAATTTATTTGAAATGATCAGAGCTGCAAGTTTGCATTCTTTGCCAATCATCCAAGAAAAAGCAGGGATGAAAAAGATTTTAGGGATCCATCTTAAATCTTGTTAGAAATATTTGGCACGTACATATGAAAGAAGAAAAGCCTTTTTATAATAATAACAAACAGGGAAGAAGAGGAGGAGAAAAATCTCAACTAGTAATCCTAAACTATAATCCGTGCTCCGTAACATTACCATGATTGACAATCTGGTGTTCGGTCTGTCTACACAGATGGACAGTGAGTCTGAAATCAACCCTCCCAACTCTCCCATCACTACAAGCTCTTCTTTGATGCTGGGGTGTTTAACACGATCCTTAGGAAGGCAATAAAAATTGTCTATATATATATTTTTTTAAGATTTTATTTTTTCCTTTTTCTCCCCAAAGCCCCCCAGTACATAGTTGTATATTCTTAGTTGTGGGTCCTTCTAGTTGTGGTATGTGGGACGATGCCTCACTGTGGTTTGATGAGCGGTGCCCTGTCCGCGCCCAGGATTCGAACCAACGAAACACTGGGCCGCCTGCAGCAGAGCGCGGGAACTTAACCACTGGGCCACGGGGCCAGCCCCCAAAATTGTCTATATATTTTTTACGCAAGGGTTAAGATTTGAGTTCAGGTTCATTTCTTCTTGGTTCAGTGTTTAAAGAGAACAAATGAAATATTCTACTAACTGACCGACCGCATTTTCAAATAAATTGGGTAGTCAATGAATATAGCCATTCTTCCCATACTAAACAACGAGAAATACTGCCAACATTTTTCAACAAGTTTATTCTAATATTTGGCCTCAGAAAATCAATTTTAAAGAGCAACTTGAGTTCACCTGGATCAGACCAAAGGTCCTTTGACGTCTATCCAGCTTGTTTTCATAATAATTTAACTAAGCATGTTATTCTTAATAAATAGTATCTAAGCAGGCGCTCCACTGCCTCTTTTTTTTGGTAAATCTTTTCGCTTGTGGGCCTCAAGTTAGAAAAATCCTGTTCAGGGTTCATTTTCTGTAAGACATTAAATTGTGTGCCCAATTTCTAGTCACCCCCAAACAAGAGGTTTATAAAATTAGAGAAATTTTCTGACTTTTCCAAACTTAGTATAAATGCATGTTCCAATACAAAAATCTCACTAATTTTTCATTTTATTGAGTTCGCTGTATCATAACCTTGTTTCACTTAATAACATTTTACACAGTTCATTCTGCCACTTCAATACTTTTTATACAGCTATTTCACCTCACTTTACACTGAACCATGTCACAACATAGAGTAATTTGATAGATTCCATTTTAAGACATCTTACCAGTAACTAATATTTTATTTCATTTTCTTGAACAGATCATTGAACTACTTCCTTGAAACTATTAGAGTCTAAATGTACAATTTTTATCCTACTATTTAAGAAAAAAAAAATTCCTTTCCTTTCCCTCCAAATAATACTGACTTCCAACATCTACCATCTTCTTCTTTGCTCATTTTTTTGTCCTCTCTGTTTGGCAATTTTTATTCACTCCCTACATGTATGGTGTATTTTGGGCTATTTCTCCAAAGTTAACTCTGTCTCTCTCTTTTTTTCTGGTGGGAGGAAGATTGAGAGCATCAAAGAAAAGTGTTGGAGGAGACAGAGCAAGAAGACACTGACCTCCCTTGCACTTAGTTGTGGCTCTTCCGTAGACAGTTTGTCACAGATACTGCTCAGACTACTGTGGGCTAAAAGATTCGAAGCAGCACTACAGTGATTAACTTTCTCAGATCTCCAAACATTATAGACTTTACGTTGTTTAATTTTTAAAGTACACTCTGTCAGGTATGGTAATCACAAGTGATGCTATAATCAAATTGGAAAATGGTAATGAAATGGACTACTCTACGAAATTACTAATGCTAATTGACACTGACTAGCACCTCCAAGGCACCCGGCACCAGCATGTTACACTCCAAACATCAGACACAGCCGCTGTCCCCAAGGGCGAAAGAGGAGGCATAAGGCCAAATACACTTTCCACTTTCGTTTTCCTTAATTATAGCTTACAGTTATTAAATTGCCACATTCAGGTTAAATATTTAGATGTGAAATTACTATAGTAACAATATTGATTTAAATCCGAAGTTTAAAGTTAACCACATAATGTACAAGATTCAGAACTTAGAGGTTTTGTCACCTCAGCTAAGGGAAAGACGACCTAAAAAGGCTTTACAAATACAAAATTCAGCTTTAAAAATCAAAACTACATTAACTCTTAAGTTTAAAGAATGCTCAAAGCTCGCCAAGATATTGTTCCAGAATAGGAGAGAACTGTAGTTTATTTCTTACCTATCAAAACTGGCCCTGAAAATTTTATTTCAGCATTGTTGGTAGTAGCTAAAAGTTAAACACACTTAAATATATATCAATAGAAGGCTGGAGAAACATACTATGATATATCCAGGAATTAGAAAATTGTGCAGACGTTAAAATATAAAGCAGATGCTTTATAAATGTTCTACTATGAAAAGATCTCCAAGAAACACTGAGTGACAAAAACAAGAAGCACATACAAATGTATACATACTGTATTGGGGGAAAAAATATCTTCACCATCACCACCATCATCATCATTTGGGAAACAAAAGAATATAAAAGTTACTCCTGGAGAGTCAAATGCGGAGTACTAGCGGGCGATAGGAGGGACCTAGAGGTAATAAAATGAAATAGAAACCTCCACTTTTTGTTTCATACCTTTTCAACACTTCTTTTAAAACCATGTGCACACATTGCTTTTAAAATCATTAAGGAATCTGTTTTTGACTGCCCTTGAGTTGATCTATATTTCCTGACACAGAAAGGTCAGGTGAAGGGAGCCGCTGTGGCCTCGTCTTCTAGAACACTCTGGCAGAGTCCCTGCCCACTTCTCTCACTCCTTCCTCTGGCAGGAGTGTCTGATTTAACTCATGACCCAGGGAGAAAGAACCAAGCAGAGGGGCCCAGCCCATTCCAAACTCCCTTTCAGAACCACCTGTCAGCAGAAGCTCAGACCGTGCCACTGTCTTAGTCGCGGGTGAGAGGGGGACAGCGGGTGTCTGGCCTGTGCTTATGCAGGTGTGACAGTGATTGGGTGTGAGGCTTCTAATTCAGGTGAAACACTGAAAAGCTTCTGCATTCTTGCTGCACATCTAAACTGTGTTTTCCAACAAAACTGTTACTTCAACCTCCATATTCTGTCTAATTTTCAATTCATTCTGAACCCATTTGGAGGGGAGGCTGGGGAGGGTTCTAAATCCCAAAACCCTCCAAGACATACCATTAAATGAAAAAAGAAAGATGCTGTATAGTATGTACAGTGTGATCTCATTGATGCTAAATAAAAAGACAGTACTATAAAAACATATGCATGAATAAAAATGGCTGAAAGAGGGCTGGGCCCGTGGCCAAGTGGTTGGGTTCACGCGCTCCACTGCGGGCAGCCCAGTATTTCGTTGGTTCGAATCCTGGGCGTGGACATGGCACTGCTTGTCAAGCCACCCTGAGGCAGCATCCCACATGCCACAACTAGAAGGACCCACAACGAAGAATATACAACTATGTACCAGGGGGCTTTGGGGAGAAAAAGGAAAAAATAAAATCTTTAAAAAAAAAAAGTTTAAAAAAAAATGGCTGAAAGAATAAAATTAAACAGCGTATTGGAAGAGACAGAACGGCTAGACTGAGAGACAGAGGAGCACTGTCACTTTTTACTCCACTTACTTTTGCGCTATTCAAAATTCTCCAACAAGCATATATTCATATATCACTATGGTGACTTTCAAAATAATTTAAAATATATTTTAATAATTTTTCTTGAAAGTTTTAATAACTATAGATCAAATCCAAGTTTCTGAACTTTATAATTGAATCAGCAGTTTAGAGAAGTGGTTCTCAAAGTGTGGTCTCCAGAACAGCTGCATCAGCATCATCTGGGAGCTTGTTAGAAATGCAAACTCTGGGGCCCCACCCCAAACCTACAGAATTGGAAACCCTGGGGGTGGAGCCTGGTAATCTGTTGTAACAAGCTCTCCCCAGGTGATTATAATGCTAGCTAAAGTTTGAGAACCACAGGGCTAGAGAATCATTTACACTAATTTTCAATTTTCCCATTCATAAATCCTCAGGACCTATATAACATACACACATCCCTACCTAGCTATCAAGTCATTTTTATCTCAATTCAACAAACATTTATGGAATACCTTTCAAACTGCATTACCGCAGTAACTTTTTAGTATAAACTAAAACAGTTCAGTAGAGAAACAATATCTTGAAACTACTGGGGAGAATCCCCAGCCCCTTTAAAGGGACTGAAGTGCTCTGTCGTCAACCAGAGGCCCGGAACAGACCACCTCCCGGGAAGCAGCTGTACCATGGCAGCCTCGAACACTCTGAAAAACATCCTCGACAAAGTAACATCTTGTTATTGGAGGGGATGACAACAATGTAGACCATTCTCAGCTAGAATCTCTCCTTCCTAACTTTCAATTACAAAGCTTGTTTAAAATTAAGGGTGTAAGCATTTACAGATACCTGTTTGGTGATCGTCTTGGCCAACGTCTTCTGTTAGATTCTGCAAGAAATATGTTCATTATTACCAAGGAATCACAAACCATACAGCAAGTTTTAAAATTCAATAGTTTCATAAATAGCTATCTTAACATCCATTATCTAAATTTTTATCAAATACACTTAGAACAATTACTTTAAATAGTTGGTACTTCTGTCTTTAAAAGATTGACTTACTAGCTTATTAAGGGTGTGGTAGATCTTATGAATATTTGCCAGTGTTGAGAGATGAGAGTTCAGCTGAAAGTCTTTAAAAGAAAAAGGGGAAAATTCAGTGTTATTTATTTCCCACACTGCAAAAAGAATGTAAAAAAAGAAGGCTCAGAAGTGAAGACAAACAAATGTTTTGATACAACTGAATATGATGTCCATTAATTTGATATTTATTAAATAAAATACAAGATGCAACTAATGACCTATCCCCTAGAAGTAGAGTCTAACAATAAAGTTAAATTCCCAACCACATGTTAAAGTTGATGAAATTTCCATTTGAATTGTTAAGGTAAAACAAAAATACTTCCGTAGTTGTAAAATCCTACCAGTAATGAACTTGAACTTAAGAGAAAAATATCAATAATGTTAACAAATTAAAGAAGTCACATAAATAGAAGACAGATCTCAAATGAAACATGTTCGCTTTCTCTTTCCCTTTCTCTTCCCCAGAATTACTAGTACAATATCAAGCTTCTGGCAAGAAAATAATAGGAAAGCATGGCAACCATTCGGCATTTCTTACAATGTATTTATTTTGTTGGCTCTTCTACAACAGAGAGCAAAAAATGGAATCTAAGCCCCTCCCTCTCCTGTTACACAAATACAGACAAATCAAAGAACTATTTAGGCTGCAAGCTCCGTGCCTAAGGCCAGAGCCCTGTGATGGAGCCCACAGTCATCTGCACTGCAACATTAAAATGTTCCACAGAACAGACACACAGAGCAGAAGTCACACTCCCGGAGAAACATGTCCAGATCCAAGAATGCACCACGCATCACCTCTGATGATTTCAGCCTTACACACTAAATCACACACACCACATGAATTAAGTTGCTCCACCTTAGAATCCTGCACAACATAAAACTTTAAACTGTTAGGCTTTCGAATCTCCAATTTCAAATGTTTTTTGGAAAGTTAAGTATGCTTACATACATATTAGGCTATGCAAATACAAGTTAAAAGTCTATGAATAATTTCATATTTGAACAAGCATCAACAGAAGTATTTTAATAAAATATCAGGATTTACATTAGTTCCTTTTCTTTACTATCATAAAGGTTAGTCTGAATGTAACCTTGAAAAGACACTGTAACTCTCCAAGTTATGCCATTCTGATAAAAAAGAAAAAAAAAATCGGCCCTGCACTGGAATATTTTATTTGGGACATGTATCAGATGCAAAGAGCAGCCGCTACAGTACAAGTTGTCTGTGCAGGGGCTGTGCTCTGGGCTACTGTTCCGAATCTGGAAAGCAGGGTGACTTCCCTGCCAGTATTTAGAAAGCACTATGTACTTTCTTTTCTAAATCGCGCAGCAATCCAGTTCTGGGCTGATCTGCAGGGCAGAAGGGCAGACAGGCAGCAGAGCCCCGACACTGTCAGGAGCAGCAGGCCATACATGTCCAAGTACACATGCACTGCTCTGGCCCACCCAGCGGCAGCCAGCAGCCTGACACCACCGTCACAGACAAGGAGAATGGTCCAAAGAACAAGAGTTTTTGGCTGAGAGACAACCAGAGCAGGGTCTCAGGCTCCAAATGGGCCTTGAATACAGATAAGTGTTAACTGTTTGGCATCTGAATGGTTTAGCCACATTTAAGGTAAATGATGAGAATGTGGCACAAAACCCTATTTTCCATCTTAATTAGTGCAACTGCATGGAAAAGGCTTAAAAAGCATTTGGGGTGTGTGACTGTATATATGTGTGTATTTATTTACTCATGTTTGTATTTAATAAACATGGATGAGGTCTCTAAAGCCAGAAGCGCCATCCTCTCCTGACCTGCAAGAGGCAACGGGGAGCTCCCACAGACATCGGCCCTTCCATGCGTCTCCCACCAAGCCATAACCCCTGTCTTTGCACTCTCAATTGAAATCCATTATGATCTCGAAATAAAAATTAAACTCCTGAGCCCCGCCAAAAACAAAAACAAAACTGAGAAAACTTAAGGATCTAGATTCTCTTTTCACTGAGGCCACATGGGAGAGAAGAAAGTGGCTTGCCAAAGATCATTCAAGCAATGAGGTCTCTAAACCCCGACATGCTATGCTTTTTTCACCACCTCGATGTCAACTCAATCGTCAAAATTCACATAAGAAAATCTAAATGAACTAAAACCGCAAAATCCTTCTACACATACACAGTTCCTGCCAAAATACCGCTGTGCTTTACAACCCGACTCCGGAGTCTGACAGCTGGTTTGAATCTCAGGTCTAACGGTTACTTCACCTAAATCTTCATGTCCTCATCTGTAAAGGGAGACTACAGTGCCTAGATGTGGCAGACATCCATTACGATGCCTGGACCATAATAAGCGCTCAATAAAAGAAATCAATTACCACTATATTCACTTATAGTATTTTCCATACCCCACAGCTATCTAAATGGTCTCTAACTTCCGGAAGTCCAAGCCAAGCCCCACATCAAAAATCCCCAAGTTGGAGCTCCCTCTCTGATGGAGGCATGCCACCTGATACATCTCTACAGACTGCACATTCATACACCACCAGGTGATGTTCATAATGATGGTTGAAACGGATCACAACACGGTGGAGACAATACACAGGAGCATTTACGACCAGGTTCTAAATATGAAGCTTCACTTTACAGGCAATGAGAGTAACACAGTACATTTCACAAATCACATACATCAGCAGTTCTCCGTTTCCATACCCAATGTCTACTACCATCACCACCCCATCATCACTTCACCAAAAAGAAAAAAGGAAAAACAAAAGGAACAAGCAACACGAGTAATTTATCTTTAGTTTCAATAAGAATCTAAGGCAGAGACACAAATTCAGGGAGAAAAGACAAAAATGGCCTTAAAAGATAAATCCACAAAGGTTAACATCTATTGAATTTATGGTTCATCTGTTCAGTGCTCAGGGCAAGTAACAGACCTTGAAATCTACAACAGATTTCACATCCTTAAGGAATGGATATTAAGGGTAAAGATCCAATGCTTTACAGAGAATGTATTTAGGAAAGCACTAACTTATTCATAGAAGTCTCCTTCTGCTCACGTTTCAATTCCAGTGGATAAATGCTAGGTTAAGTCAACTTCATTCTATGATCAAATGGCTCTCCACAGAAAAGCAATAAACCTGTGCATGTCACAAGGGTGTGCGTGTTCAGTATGACATGCAAACCCTATATCCTGTATTAAAGGCCACGAATGGCTCTGCAAAAAGGCACAGCCTGCTCGATAAACAGCTCGCCTAAATTATCTTCCAAGTATTCTTAAAACTAGCAACAAATGTGGACTGGGCATAAATTTTTCTGATTTGGGGTTTTTTTCTTGTAACTACCATTTGCAGTGACCTACATAACATAAAAGAAAAAAAAGGAATGCCACCGAGAGGGTCCACGTCCACTCCCCTAAATTACCCTGGGCACAGAATCCCACCGTATAGACGGAGACACAAACATTAGGAAAGGAACAAATTATCGGTAAGTTCAGACAATGACTGTCAACCAAAAGAATCAAACTTAAAAAATTAACAGTCCTAAAAAAGTTTACCTGTGTAAAAGGGTCAAAAACAATTTAAATACATAAAAATCAAAACCTTTCCTTTATACCATAAATAGTCACTTGTTAAACATAGCTGGGAGGTGATCTCAATTACAATAGCAACAAAAAGCAATAATACTTACAGGAATAAACTCAAACACACAACACACAATGAAGAAACAATAAAAGTTTACTGAAAGGCATAAATGTAAAGATAGTATATTCCTGGAACGGAAAGACCTAGTATCGTAAAGAGATGGCTTCTCCCTTTACTAACTACAAATTAAATGCAATCAAATTCCTATTCTCTCTGCCTCCAAGATCCCCCACCCTCCAAAAAAAGAGGTGGGGAAAAGGAAGGGAGTCGAGCAAGCTTGGCAGATTGATTCTAAAGTTCATGCGAAAGAACAAACATGCCAGACTTGCCAAGAAATTGTTGAAAAAGAAGAATGAGGAAGAACGTGCCCTATCAGATATCAATACACAGCATCAAGCAGAGGTTGGTAAACTCTGCACAGGGCCAGATCGTAAATATTTTAGGCTTTGTGGGCCATCCCATCTCTGTTCTAACTACTTTGCCATTGTAACTCAAAAGCAGCCATAGTAATACGGAAACAACTGAGCATAGCTTTGTTCCAATAAAACTTTATTTATGAAAACTAGGTGGTGGGACAGATTTGGTCCCTGGGCTATAGTCCACCAATGCCTGAGATAAAGGTACAGGAATTTTAACAGTATGGTATGTGTACAAGAAGACAAATCAATGGAAGAGAGCTGATAAACATATGTATGCATGCATGAATATATGTACGTCTAAACACACATACAACTAATATATGATAAAATGACCTTTCAAATCAATGAGGAAGAGAATTATTTAGTAAACAGAGAAGCAAACTAGAAAGCATGTGAACAAATTAAAATTAATTCCAACCTCACCCAAAAGTGATGAAAGGGGAAGGCATTCAAGGCAAAAGAAAAGTCCTTATAGACTCAGGGTCCTGCACTCTTCTGCCTCTACCCATCTATCCAATCTTATCTCCAACTCATTTTCCCCTCACTCACTCTTCTAAGTCACACTGAACTTCCTGCTGTTCTGTGAACACTCCAAGCACAGTCCTACCTCAGGGCCTTTGCACATGCTGTTGTCTTTGTGTTGAGCCCTCTTCCTTCCAATAATAACATGGTAACATGGCTTGTTCTCACACTTCATCAGGTTGTCATGACAATATCACCTTCTTACAGAACCTCGCTAACAAACAAAAACTTCCTCTTCACTTTTTATCACCTGCTTTACCTTTCTTTTTCTTTTACCTTTCTTTATATATTTGTTTGTCATCTTCCTCTCCCATTAGAATGTAAGTTTCACGAAGGCCAGGACTTGGTCTTGTCCACTGCTATATCCCTAGTACCTGGAACAACGCCTGGCACATATTAGGTGCTCAGTAAACACCACAATGAATGAATGAATGCAAGTACAAAGACATAAGTCTTAAATTTGACATACTCAGGCTTTTCAAGTGCATCCACACCATTAGATCTTCAAATGTGAGAAGCAGCATGATAAAAGAGGTGAAGCAAACAGAAGGCAAAGGTCAGAAAATGAAGGATCTGTGAACCCTGTTTAAGAGTTGAGATTTAATCTCCTAAGGACTTGTATTTCCAGTTGAGCCACCCAAGGGCATGCAAATGCAACAAACAGACAGGGCAAATTCAGGCAGCACCAATTTTACTCAATGGTAATTCACCTATAACAATTTTACATAAAAACAAAAACATGGTTATAGTACAAGACTTTAAAGAAAGCTCACCACACCCAACTATGCTCCAGGACCCTGAGAGTAGCTAACACACTCACCCTCGGCCACAGCAGAGTGCTGGGAGAGGTTCAAGAAGCACTGCTGTGACTCTGGGGGCCACGGAAGTGTGTACATCAGTTTTTTAGAAAGATCCCTCTATGGCAAATGTGTGGCGTAGACAATGGGTGGCCTGGATTTAGAGGGGCCCTTCATGAAGATTACTGGAAGTGACTCAACTGGGAAGTGATTAGGGCCTTAAGTTAGACTGTGGCAATAAAAGCAGAGAGGAGAAATCCTAGTACAGCAGGATCGTAGAATACTCACTTTTAACTCACACAAATTCAACTTCACTCACTCGGCAAAAAAAAAAAAGAGAGAGAGAGAGAAGAAAAGAAATTTCAAACGTCCTGGACTGCCTTCCCTTCTACTCAATGAGCAGGAGGCGGGCAACATGAATCCCACAGTCACTCGGTCCGTCTCAGCTTCCATGTGCCAATCACATTTTGTGTATCTCACACAACACTGTGTAAGTCTAGTATTTAAAGACGTATTTTTCATAAAACAGGGTCCCCAAATGCATACCAGCTGCTTCAACTGGTGCTCAGCTCCAGAGCCAGAGATCGGTTCCAACTACGGGAGGAAGAGTTGCCTGTGCTGGTTTTATGCAAGACCATCTCCAACGGGCACCTTCTGAACGTATTTCCAGTGCTTTTGTTGAGGAAGATTAGCCCTGAGCTAACTACTGCCAATCCTCCTCTTTTTGCTGAGGAAGACTGGCCCTGAGCTAACATCCATGCCCATCTTCCCCTACTTTATACCTGGGATGCCTACCACAGCATGGCTTTTGCCAAGCAGTGCCAAGTCCACACCCAGGATCCAAACCGGCAAATCTCAGGCCGCCAAGAAGCAGAACGTGTGAACTAACCACTGCCCCACCGGGCCGGCCCCTCCAGTGCTATTTTTAATATAGGTGATTTTCACCTTACATATGGACTTTAGAACTAACTTCTATATAAAATCTATGTGCTTATGCTATAAGGAAAAACCACGAAGATTGCCTTCCGGAGATGAGAGAGTGGAGTTCAACATTTCAGGTCCTTTCGTCCAATTCTCCTCGTTTTATTAGCTCAAGCAGGACCAGACAGCTAGCTGGGGCCAAGCTGGGAACAAGTCACATCTTCTCGTTCCCAATCCAAAGTCCATCCTCCATTGTAGCTTATTTCTGATCAGAGCAAAAACTGATCTATCTTCCTGTTCCATAAAGGGAAAAAACAGCATTTCCCACCCAAAGCTGTTAATAATCAAGCACACAAACTTAAGAGTAATATTTTTTAAGTTAATAAAACTAGCTAAATCTAAAACAATTTACCAAATTTTTTAAAGAAAAAAGATGTGCAGAACAGATACCATCAATAACACAATGTCTATTGCAAGCACACTTCTTTCTTCTGTTCACTAAAGAGTCATAAAAGTATTTCATTATTAGCTGAACCCCAGTTGGCCAGTCAGTGAACAATGCTCTCAGGTACAAAAGTTTTAATGCAGCACTATGCACAGACATGCACTTCATAAACACTTTTTGATGACAATGAGAATGATAAACTAAACCAGTGAAGGCTCTTGGCAGGGTGGTACAGAATAATGACCACGTTAGTGCCAAAAGGGTGAAAGAAAATTGGACAAAACTAAAGGTTATCAATATCAGCGTTCATCGTAAATGCTTCTGGGAGAGAACAAGAACAGGATCCAGTGGAGCAGGGCTGGCCTCTCCAGTGGGATTCAGCATGGAACACTTGGGGTTCTCTAAGCCACGGCTTACACGGCCCATCCTGAAACACCAACTTTATTCAGTGACACGGAAAAAGAAAAACGTGTTGTTGTTAAAGCCAACAGTGTACTGTAGTTGAGAGCCATTTTTTAGGTTTGCCTTGTCTCCTTCCTTCTAGAAACAGGAGGCCTCTTTCCTACGGGTTTCAGATAGACTGAGGGTGAGCGTGTCAATGACGTCAAGCAGAGACCCTTGCCAACCTGCAGAGGGCATGTCACAACTTTTGATTTCAAATCACTCAGATTCTGGATTTGTTACTGCAGCATAAAAGAAAAACATCTGAGTCTTCAGCAAGTCCTTACAAGGCCCTACATGATCTGACCTAAGTCATCTCATTCCATTATCCTTGCTCACTCCATTCCAGCCACACTCTTCCTTGAATACTCAAGTGAATTCCTACCTCAGGGCTTCTGCATTTAATATACCTTCTGCCTTGATGACCTCTGATGTTCCCAAGGCCTGACAGTTGACTCCACTGAAATATCTACTCAAATGTCACCTCGTCAGAGGTCTCTTCCGACTTCCCTATCCAAAGCAGCACCTCCATCCCCACACAGTTTAGACTTTTGCATAGTACTCGTCACTTTCTGACATTCTTTAACAGCTTTCTTGAGATATAATTCACATACCATACAATACACCCATTTAAAGTGCACAATTCAACGGTTTTTAGTAAAGTCACAGAGCTGTGCAACCATCACCAGAGCCTAATCTTAAAGTATTTTTATCACCCCATTAGGTGTATCTCCCCACTTCTCCCCTCGCCTCTTTAGCACTAGGCAACCACTAACCCACTTTCTGTCTCTACAGATTTGCCTATTCTAGGCATTTTATAGCAACGGAATCATACAACATGAGGTCTTTTGTGATGCTGACATTGTATTTTATATATTTACATCTTTGTCCTTTGTCACTCTTCCTAGAGCCCAAGCTCCAGGAGGACAGGGACCGTCTTTTGCTTTGTTCACCACCGTATCCTAACACCTAGAAGAGCACAAGCCTAACACACGACAGGGACTGGCGAACGTGGGAAAGAATGCTTCAAAAGTCTTCACTAGATTTAGCATCCTGGAGGTTACTCGTAACCTTGGCCAAGACTGAGATGCCAGGACTGAGGTCAGAATGAAGCGAGCTAAGGATACAGAGGAGACGAGGGAACAGGCTGAGTCAAGCTAAAGCAGCTTGTCCAAGAAGTCTGACTGGGATGGGGGGACTAGAAGTGCACCTGGGGTTGAGGGAATGTCCAGTTTAGGGTTCATGATGATGAGACTTGAGCACGTGTAAAATGCTGATACTAGATGTGCTGAGTATCCTGGAAGGTTACAGTAGCCAGAGTGTAAAGAGCAGGTCGGACCACAAGTCAGTATAGATCTACATATGAGCTCAAACATACACAGTACATGTGATTTTAAAAGAAAAGTAGGAAATGCAATTTTAAATAAAAAAGTGATTAAAAATGAATTCTATCTCAAAATGACTTGAAATATAAAATCTACCATAAAGTGAAGTGAACTTTTTTTGACATCATAAAAAGTAGTGTTTTACGGGCCGGCCCAGTGGTGTAGTCATTAAATTCACGCACTCCACTTTGGCAGCCCGGGGTTCACCAGGACAGATCCCGGGCATGGACCTACATACCGCTCGTCAAGCCATGCTGTGGTGGCATCACACATACAAAACAGAGGAAGATTGGCACAGATACTAGCTCAGCAACAACCTTCCTCAAGCAAAAAGACTGGCTACAGGTGTTAGCTCAGAGCCAATCTTCCTCACCAAAAAAAAGCAGCAGTGCTTTAAATGATCTACAATACCAATTTACACCTATGCATACCAGTTGACAGTCATTTACTTATGAGATAGCACAGGTATATTTCTCATCTGTAAAAACAAATATATTCACATTTAAGGCCAAATTATTAAAACACAAATGTTTGAAATGAGTTTTCTACACCACAAAACTAGGAGAAACCAAAAGCTAGGATTGTGGGTCAGCTTCATACTACATGCCCCTCACTGTCAGAAGCAGGAATCTCTTTCTCTATAAAATGAGTAACAACAGTGCTTGTCTCATAAGGATACTGTGAGGATTAAATGAGTTGATGCTGCAACGTGCTTAGAACAGTGCCTCGCCCGAGTAAGCACAACCTGAGCGCTGGCTAGGACGTGACGCGGTGAGCAGGAACAGTCTGTGCTATTCGCTGAGCGCAGGGCCCATAGAAGAGCTGCTGCGTCTTTTGAGCCCTCTTCCCCAACAGCCTAACTGAACCCAGCTCACAAATTAACCTATTTAAAACTAATCCAGTGGCTGCACATCAGAGTCACCTGAGGAGCCTGAAAAAATGCCAGTGCCAGGGCACCAATCCAGATCAATCAAATGAAAATGGGGGTAGTCGAGCTTTTCTCAAGCAGCCCAGATGCTCCTAATGTGCAACCAGACAGGGGAGTCCCATTTCCACCCTGACTCAATGCCCATCCTGTGCCCCCAAGCCTCTCCTGGAAGAACCTCAGCACAGAGCAGACAGGAATCCGAGGCACTCACCAGTACTCCATCAGCACGTGAGAAAAAGACCCAGAGCCAGGCTTTTCAAGGCAGAGAAGCCAGGCAAAAATGAAAAGAAACAAAGTAGCAGGGAGGAAGGAAGGTGTTAACATCATTCTCCCCATCTGTAAATACTTGCTATTTACAAGGAACAAAAGCCAAAAAGGTGAGGCAGAAAAGGGAAAACTGATAAGGGGTGGGAAGCAGGTCACTGCAGGTGACTCAGCGTTTTCACCGAGCACGAGATCCAAAGTTAAAGCCATCCAAGCATATGGCTGCTGGCTTTTTCCTCCTAACTCGCACAGGACGCATAAAAGAGGCTGGGAGGAGAAACCCAAGAGAGCCAGCGTGCCACCTAGCACCCGTCATCCACCGCACTGCTGGGGCTGCGGGTGCCATCTCAAAGGAGTCAGCCACTTCAGGACACCGGGGCAGGCTGCACTCCAACTGTGACAAGGTACAAAGGGCCCTAGATTCATTCCCTTCACCCCACCCTACCCACTGAAGAACACAGATCCACTCAGCAGTTCAGAGTAAAATCATCCTTTAATCTCACTAATGTTACAAGAGCCCAGATTTGGGTTAAAGAGTGGAGCTCTGGCATCAGAAAGCCCTGGGTCAGAGTCCCAGCTCTGTGGCGTCCCAGCTGAGTGGCCCTGCCCGTTACCCACCCTCACCCAGCCTCAGTGTCCTCATCTGCACAGCCAAGTAGCAGGCCCCTTTTCACAAGGCTACTGTGAGGATTAAGTAAAATGGGGATGCTAAGCGCCGAGCACAGAGTTGGCCCCAACGATGCACCAATAAGGGATCATTATTCTAATGCCTATTATCATCAGAACGAAGAAGACACTAGGACAGACTGAACCGGGAAGATCAAAAAGTAAAGACAGCAGAAGGGATGACAAGGTGTCAGGTCTTTAAAACTGACTCCAGTAGCCAGTTGCCTGGACTTGAACGTACAACTATCCTCAGCTTCCTGTTTAATTAAGAACAAATAATCCTTGATCTAATTTTGGTCCGTGGGAATGGCATCTGCAGAAAGGGGAAAAAGACTCACCCTCAACTACAGAAAAAGACAAGAAAACAATTTCAAAGATGTTACATAAAAACTACATTAGGAGCTCAACTAAAAGGCAAGTTTTATGTTTTCTGGTTTTTCTGCAAAGTTGTTTGAGCTCTCCTATACTTAAAAAATAATATTAAAAATGTGTGTTTAAAAAGCATTTAAGGGGCCACCTCATGGCCGAGTGGTTAAGTTCACGTGCTCTGCTTCAGCGGCCAGGGTTCCCTGGTTCAGATCCTGGGTGCAGACCTACACACAGCTCATCAGGCCATGCTGTGGTGGCAACCCACATAGAAGAGCTAGAATGACGTACATGTAGGATATACCACTATGTACTTGGGCTTTAGGGAGAAAAAAAAAAGCATTTAATATACATGTCTATTTAAAATAAAATCTAAGAAGACTAAAAATGACTATGTCACTAGTGAGTTAAGAAAAAGTATGGAAATACTTTTCCTTGCCACCATCAGTTGCCCAGTTGGAATCTGTTTCTAAATGCCCACTGTCATTGTAAGATGGCAGAAATGAGGGTAAGAAGAGGGGTGGGAAAGGAGAGAGTCATTCTAGATCCCGATCCCCTGGGACCAATTCCAAGAAGAAAGGAACCAAAAGCAAAATGCAGATAATCCTATCAACTGGCACTCGCATCATCATTCATAGGCCAGTGACAACATATGCAATTCCAATATACCTGCAGGGTTACCAAAAGGATTAAATGAAAAGCATAAATAAAATGCTGAAGATTATTTCACGGGCAATGGCGGGGCACTTAGACCCTGGACTTAGAATCTCAATTCATCACTCACAAGCTGTGTGACCTTGAGAAGGTTAGTTAACCTTTCTGCACCTCAGCTTCCTTATCTGTAAAATGGGGATGATAACAGTAGCTATAACCTACTTCAGAGGGCGATTGTGAGGAGTAAATGAGTTACCGCAGGCAAAGCAGTTGGAGCAGTCCCAGAATAATCACTGTTTGTGTGTCAGCCCCTCCTCTCTCCCTGCACCCCACTTTCTCAGACTTCTCTCTTTCCTTCTCATTTCTTCCCACTCACGGTGCCTCTCCCTGGTGCCTCTCTTCAGCCCTTCCCCATGTGGCTGCCCCTGCCCCTCCCCTCTGGCCTCCCAAACTGCCATTCTACGGCCACAGCCCTGTCTTCTCACCCAGGCTGGTCCCTCTGCCTGGAAAGCACCCCTCAAGCACACTCAGACCCTCTTCTTCACATAATAAAATTTCAAAAGCTGAACCCACATGGGAATTGCTAACCCCTCCCTGAAGTCTAATTTTGATGACTCCCCATTTGTTCCCAAAGCACGCCTGGACATCCGTTACTTGTGGGCCTCCACCACTAAAGCTGCTGGAAGGAAGTCCTTAAACGCAAGGCCCCCCACTGAGTCATGTTTGTTACAGCAGTGCCTGGCAACAAGAAAAACCTCAAATGTTTGCTGAATGGCTGAGTGAGGGAAAGCCTCACTTGGTTGTTTTCTTTCTTATAACCTCTTTTCCACTCGAGGGTCTCCTTTTAAAGCCTAATGAGGAGACTGTCATTACACAGTAATCATTAGCAACAAAACAGAAAAGTGGCAAACACTTCCCTAAACACTTTATGTCTTCTATCTCATTTAATCCTCAGGATCACTTCTGCTCTTGCCTACTTCTTTCTCTCTGTGCAACCCCCACCTCCACTCCAGGCACACCAGCGTCTTTGCTGTTCCTCACATACAGGCCTGCTCCCCCTCGGAGCCTCTGCATTTGTGTTCCCTCTGCATTGACTGCCTCCTCACCTCCCTCAGGTCTTAGCGTAAAACCTTCTTAGTGAGGCCTTCCCTGACTATGCTGTTTAAAATTACAACACCCGAGGCTGGCCCGGGGCCCAGTGGTTAAGTCCCCACGCTCCCTTTCGGGGCCAGGGTTTTGCTGGTTCAGATCCTGGGCACGGACGTGGCACCGCTCATCAGGCCATAAAATTACAACATCCTCTGCTCCCACTCCCTCTCCCCCTTCCCTGCTTTATTTTTCTCTACAGAACTTATCAGCACCTGACATTCCACATGATTCACCTGTTTACTATTTGCTTCCTCCCCCATACTAGAATGAAAACTTCACAAAAGATGAGGAACAGGGACTGGTATACAGCAGGTGCTTAATAAATACTGTTGCCTGAACAACTCACACCCTGCAGGAGGTTCTTCTACATGAGGACTCTGAAGCACACACAGAAGTGGAGTAACTTACCCATGGTCACACAGCTAACAGACGGCAGAGCAAGGATCTGAACCCAGATATTTTGACTCTAGATATTTTGACCACACTTCACTGCTATGGTTTCCTGCCTCCCGACCTGTCCCAGATAACAAATAAGAGACATCACCACATCCACGGAGCAAATCCCAGCATTGTATGTCTTTGGACCACAGAGAAGCAAGAAAAGCCATCCAGGGGAAAACCTTTCAAGAGAACAAATCTAACTCTAGACAGTTCCCCGTGGTAAAGTACTAATTATCAGATTTATAATTTATACAGCACTGATAGCTTTTCTTTGGATTTAATAGTTCGGTGAGAGAGAGAGAGATTGATCATACCTTTTACACTGTACCATCTCCATGAACAGCAAACCAACAAATCATCAACTAACATGGAGGAAACCAAAGAAGATACACATTAAAAGCCAAAAACTACAGTGGGAGGTAGAGAAGCACAGTGAGGGGGCACAGGGGAACTTTTTGGAGTAACAAAAATGTTCTATATCTTAATTTTAGTAGTGGTTACACCAGTATAGATATTTATCAAAATTCATCAAACTGTACACTTAAAATAGGAACAATTTTATAGTATGTAAATTATATTCAATAAAATTGACTAAAAAGCAATTAGGACTATCAGATACGAACTTTGGCTGAACAAATATTCCACCAAAAAAAAGCTACAAATATTATTTCCATAGCTAATATCCTCAAGTAAGATCCAAAAAGATACACAAGAAGTCAAGCACTAGCTCCTGAACGTCACGGCTCTCGATTTTTTTTCTTTTGGGGACAAACAGGTAATTAGGAAAAGACAGCAGTAAAGAGCCCCATGTGAGATCCAGCGGGGTGGCTCAGAGTCCTGCCTGACCACCAGCAAAGGGAGCTCCCACAACTGACATGGCCTGTGCGCTCCTTCAGCTCTTTGGTCCATCTCTGGCCAGGACACAGGACACTTGGACTCTGAACAGAGTCCAGCCAGGGTGCAACGGCAGATCACTGCTCTTCTCCACAAGGGCCTCTGCCACCCATTGACCAGTGATGGGTCTGGATATCGAATCTGTCAGAATTCTTAACTGCAAGCATCAGAGACCAACTAGCTAATTTAAACAGAATAGTGACTTTTTTTTTTTTTTTTGCTTTTTGCTGAGGAAGATTTGCCCCGAGCTAACATCTGTTGCCAATCTTCCTCTTTTTGTATGTGAGCCACTGCCACAGCATGGCCACAGAGAGACAAGTGGTGTAGTCTGCGCCCAGGAACCAAACCTGGGCTGCCAAAGCGGAACATGCCCAACTTATTTACTAGGCTACCAGGGCTGGCCCAGAATAGTGATTTTTTTTAAAAGGGCTATTGGAAAATGCATAGAATCTCTTAAGAAATCCAGAGAAACAAATGTATTGGCTACATCACCAAAACAATGCCTAAGGGCACACAGCAGAGTACAATGCACAGACACAGCCAGAACCAGCCTGGCCCTTGGGAGTGTGGCAGCCTCCACAGCCTCTAGAAACAGCTGCCACTACTGTTCATCCCCTCCAAACGGCCTCCAGGCACTTTCAGCTTCTTCCCATCACTGGCCCCCAGCTTCAGATTCACACTCTGAGGTGGGTGTGTCTGCGCAGCTCTGCCCACTAAGGCAGCAATTCCCCAACGAGAGGAAGAGCCAGGGCCCTGAAGACTGATGGCACCAACCGCAGACATGAATGGATGACACACCTCTGTGAATACCACTGATACAGGCCAGCAAGGAACAAAAGGTTTTCCCAAAAAAATATTCACAGGAAAAAATCCTCAAAGATGGAACTAAAAAGAATCATACCCAGAGGTAATGCTGTTTGGCGAGGGTGAAGGTCTTTTTCATCTAACTTAGTGTTTTACTCAGTATATTAATTAATTTCAAAAACTACAAGCCTACCTTCCTAGATTGAAAATAACTCAACAGCATTTTCCATTTAAAAGAAAAAGAATTCAAATCTGAAGCAGCAGATACCCGGTCTGCTAGAATACTGGACACTATGGAAAAAAGATGCTTACATCTGAAACAGTCCTGCGATGATTGTTAAAGTACATGATTCTATTTAAAACGTACTCCAAGACCTTTTTGTACTTAAAACATATTTTTAAATGTATGTTCTGCTTACAAGAATTCTCAAGAGGTACTTCTTTTAAACCGAATATCAGAATAAGAAAGAACAAGCTGCGAAAAGCTAGCAACACTAATTCATGCTGACCAACTACAAAAAGACATCAGCGTTAATGTCAGATTCTCAGAAAATTCACCTCCAACTAACAGAGCTTACTTTCTAAATAAAGAACGCTTTTCAGCGATCTCAATGTATTGTTAATATTAAGAAATAAACCCTTAGGACCAGAATCTAGTCATAAAACAAAAAGAGGAGAGAAACAGAAATACTCCAGGCCCCTCAAGGTCAGAGCTGTCAAGCCTTCTCCACATAGGACTGTTACACTCCAGATCTGAAACGGACACATGCACTTTCACACAGACTCCTGGTCCCACAGCACATCGCCAGCATTTTACTCTCTCCTTGAGAATTTCTCCATGCCATACACATTTTTCAAAACTGGTATCTGCATGTATTTAAAAAGAAATATTATTTAAATTGGTTTGCATATAGCTGACTTTGTCAAAAAAAGCAGAAAATGAATAAGGGAAAGTTTGCATTTGCTGAAGAAAAATCTAGACAAAATAATGAAAGACAACTCAGAAAAGCATGCTGGATAGAAGGAGGAAGAATTGAAATTTTCCAGATAATTCACTAAATATTCAAGAGTTGACCATTTAAGTCCAATTCAATATATACTTGAGGACCTAAGCAAGGCATCATGCCAGACCATGAAGTGGATACTAAGTAAGGCACAGTGCCAGATGTCAAGGGGGTAACAATCCAAAATTGGGGAGGGGATAAATAAGTAAACAAGCACGTATCGCTACGTAAGATAAAACTGAGACGAGAAGTGAACAGTGCTTTGGAGATTCAATGGTGGGAGAGAGAGTCCACTCGAGAGGGAATGGGAACTCAATAAAGAAAAGTTCCACGGAAGCTGCAGTGAAGGCGATGGGCGAGGAGGCGCAGTCCACAGGAAAGAGACTGAGCTCACATTACAGAAGCTGGTTCAACCCCTGGTTCTGAGGAGTCTGCATTTCAGTAAGCAACTGGGAGTCCTGGAGGTTTCTGGGTAGGGAAATCATAAGGACAAAGATAATTCAACTGGTGACAGAGAAGATCAAGTTACAGGAGGCTGAGCCTGGTAAAAGGATTACTGGTGATTAGAATGTAAGAAAGAATGGATCAGACCTAGGGCAATGGCAACAGGTATGGGAAAGAGAGGATAGGCCTGGGAAGAGATGGACTCTCACTCCCCACCAGAGAAGGAGAGCATGAGAAATGTCTAGGCTTCCAGCTTGGGTTACTAAATGAACTGCAGTTTCATTAACCAAATGAATAAAATTAATTGGTCTTGTTTTCCTCTTTGTTTTGGCTCCTAGGAAGCTCAGAACCAAATATATGGCCTATTTCTAACATATGGCAAGCACTTATGTGCAGCCTATAAATCCATAGTTTATTTTGCTTCTCTTGAAAGGATTTTATCTATATGTAGTCACCTCCAATTATTTTAGAATGAAGCAGAAAATAAATCAACAGATAAAAAGATTGAGACCAGGCCAGAGACAGCTGAACAAAGTAGCTGGTTCAGAGAGATAACCTGTAGGCTGCCAGCCCAGAGCATTCATTCTCCTTACCCTTCTTCCACCCTAGTAAAGGCCACATTCCACAAGAGAAGCTAAAAAATGTCAGACTTTCACTTTCTCAGCCTCCCTCACAACTAGTACTAGCATGAGATCAGTTCTACCCAATGAGAGAGAAGGGGAAGTGTCCAAGGTGACCTTGTGGAAAAGACTCCTCTCTGTTAAGGGGGAGTTGTAAGGAAACATTCTTCCCTGCCCTTCTTACACAGGCATGATGTCTGGTGCTGCAGCAACCATATTGCAAACAGGAGGCAATGAGCCTGAGGCTTTTGATGAGCCAAAATACTAAGAATAGAGAAAGAAAGGGATGAGTCTGGATTCTTAAAAGACATCATTAAGACACTGCATCAACCTTGGAACCATCTATCTCTAGATTTCTTATTACTAGACAATCATAAGCTCTATTACTTAAGCCATTTGTTGAGTATTTTTACTTTTCAGAGGCATCCTGATACAACAGAGGTCATCATGAGGTCAGCTTCTGACAGGTTGATTTTTACAGTGCTGAGTTAACAAGACTATTATTACTGAGATGAAAATAATGCAAACATGTATTAGTAGTCAGGAAGAAAGCAATAAGCTAATAAGAGCTGCTGGGAGCAGGTAATGATGACAACAGGAAAGGATATAATAAATAACATTTGCAAAAATGTGATCAAGTGTTAGAAGAGTCACTCTTGGAGGCATGAATAGAAGAAAAGAGCAAATGTACAGAAGTCCTCTAAGGTGGAGAAAATGAGGGAGACTTTCTTTTCTGACAATGTTATAGCCAAGATAACCTAAAAATCCTTCCCAATATAAGAGTCAAAAAATTCTAGGTAAAGTGTAAGAAACATCTGTTTCAATGCATAGCTAAGTTCACAAGAAAATAAAGGACTTCCCCAGAGGCCAAAAATCAAAGAGGAACCTAAATACCAGAGCAGAAAGTGTAAGGTGATGATATATAGAAAACTAGGGTTTGGGAAGCTGGGGGTGGGGGCTGTGTATGTGTAAAGAGTCCTTTGGGGATGTAACAGAAAAAAGAAAAAGGGAAAGAAATGACTAGCCTAATACTTTCCTTAAAAACAGCAGCCTAAAGATGATTACAACTCTTTTTTTCAACCTCATACACTACCCTTCACAAGAGCAAATTCCAGGATTAAAGGCACATTTTAAAAAAACATGTTCATAGCACATATTTACATATCACAAAGGGTTTCCTGGATATTTCACCACAAGCTTAAGTAAAATAGAAGACTGATCATTTCCCGAAAAAAACACACATTGCTCAATTTCTCAGCTATTAAGAAGAGAATCATCATTCAATCAGGTAAGCAAATTCAGTATACTTGTAACCATACCACAAGGTTTCCAAATCTTAGGGCTTTCTGGTAAAATTTTTACCATTAGGATCATTATAATATTCTTCTAATGACTATGCTATCTATAGTTTCATAATCCCTTACACATCACAGAAAAATAATCTGTCATCTCTGAGCTAGTCTTATGGCCCTCTACCTTACAGATTTGGGAGTCATCACATACAAATGGTAAAGGGAACCAGCAAAGGATGTCACATGGGGACTCTACAGACCGAGAGGACCGTCTCTAACATTAAAGAGGCAGAGAGAAAAAACTATAGGCCGCAGCTAAAAACAAAATACAAAAACACACGAAAACCTCTAAAGGTCCTCCACTGAGTTTACGCTCCTCTAGTCTCATTTGCTTTGCATGCTTCTTTGAAAACGGGACATCATATATCACCTTTACTCATCTTCACATCTTCATACTGGCTTGGTGAATGAGACCATTTCCACCTAAAAGTCATTAAGCTGTCTCCATCACTCAATTCATTTCAAGACCATCTTTCTTCAAAAAGTCCCCTTACTCTTGGGCAATCCAAACAGTCCAAGAAATACAAACATAATTTATATTACCTTCACAAGGGTTACATGTGTCTCCACTGCGTTCCCTGATTTATATAAAACCGAACCTTTTAACCTAGGGTTTACATACACTAGCTGCCACAATAAATACACTTTTCTAAATGCTGCTTTAGATTGTGGACCTCTTGAATGTTTTTCCCACAAACTATGTGCTAGATGGTTCAAGACTAAGCATTTACCCTACAAATAAGGCCACCAAATGCAGGGGGAAATAATCAATTAGGGGTTCAAGAACTCTAGTGTGAAAGGACTGCACTTGGCTTGGTTCTCCCCCTCCCGTTGACACAAGGTGGTCTACTAAACCTCTCCGATCCCAAGATGCAGGAGCGCCTCCCGAGAGCGCGCTCCAGTCTGCCGGGAATAAAGCACGAGGCAGCAGAGCAGGAAGGCTCCGAGCGCCGCGCTGCATTCTGGGACTCGTTTCCACAGTTACCCACGTGCACCCAACCCAACCGCGGCCCGGACTACAAGTCCCAGAAATCCGCGGGACTACCTTTCCCCTTCACACCCGGCGACTGGAGCCAGACCCTAAAGGATACCCCTAAAGCACCCTTGCTGCACGCCTGGGAGAAGTCGTGCCCCACCAGGCGCTGCGCTGGGGCTCCCGCCCGGTGTTCCCTGCAGGGAAGCGGGTCCCGAGGCACCAGCCTCCACACCTGACGACCAGAAATTAGACAACTGCGTCACAGACTGCCAAACCCACGGACCGCCAGGGACCCCGACACCTCCCCTGCGCAAAGCCCCCGACCTGGCCTCCAGGGCCCGACCCCTCCGGCTCCCGCCGCGGCAACCCGCGCTCCTGCCCCGCCTCCCAGCCCCGCAGCCAGAGCCCGCGCCAGTGCTAACCTCGCTTCCCGCCGCTCGGGGGGAACCGCGGCCAGCGCCAACCTCGGGGCACCTCCCCCTCTCCAGCTCAGCCCCGCCCACTCCTCTCCCCGCATCCAGAAGCTCAGGGCTCCCCGCTCCAGGGACCCTGCCTTGATCGGGGAGGGGGCCACACCTCCCAGAAACACATAGTCTGACACCTTCCCCGCCAGCCCCGCGCTGACCGAATCTGGACATGACAGTTCTCCCTCTGCCCCAGCCCCTCCCAACCTCCCCTTCCTCCAACTAGCTCTTCACCCGCACCGCACCTCCTCTACCCCTGCCCCCATCCTGTCACCCCAAACCCTCCCCTCCTCCCTCTCCTCTTACTCCCAATTATCCTATCTTCCCAACACCTGCTCCATCCTATTACCCCGACGTCTGCCACCTCTCACCGCTCCCAGTTACCCCACCACCCTGCCCAAGCCCCTCCCGCCCGCCGGACTCCCCAACTATCCCATCACACCCCAATCCCTACCACCATCTCGCTCTCCCGTTACATCAGCCCTCATCTCCTTGCCTGCCCTCCTGCCCCGCTCGGCCGCTGCCCCCATTCCCCCACCTCATTGTTCCCCCCACCCCCGCCATCCAGCCCTTCTTCCCATTGTCCCCGCCCCCGCGCTCCCCTCGCACTCACCCGCCTTTCTCACCGAGCCGCCCGCACCACTCAGCCCCTAGGAAATCCTCACCCCTGCGCCCCGCTCGCTCGCTCCCTGCTTCTCTCCTCCGTGCCGGTGCCACCGCCCCCCCCGCCCCGGCCCTGCCCGCTAGCCAGCCGCCCGCCGCCGCCTCCACCTCCATTCACCCCAGACACTCCGGTCCCGGCCCTTCATCGCACGTCCCGCCTCCCCTGCCCCCAACACTGAAATGGAGCCAGTCCCCACCCCCCTCACCTCCGCCCTCCCCCGGCAGGCCGGCCCCCTCCCCCACGGCCCGCCCCCGCCCCGCGCCGCCCGCAGCGTCACCGCCCGCCCCGGCCCCGGGAGGGGAAGGGGTGGCTCCCGGGCAGGGGCTCCCGGCGCGTTTTGGGACAGGAGGCGCGGGGCGGGGACTGCGGGAGCCCAGTGGAGAGTGTTGGCAGCCGCCCGGCCCCGGCCCGCTCGCTCTCTGTTACTCACTGACAGCGGCGGCATCCGAGTGCATTTTCGGGCAGCTCACACCCCGCTCGCCGCCCAGGCTCCCGCGCTCGCCTCGCGGTCCCCCCACCGGCTCGCCGCACCTCGGCTGGGAGCTGAGGACTCGCCGCCAGGCACCCCCGGCCCGCCCACCTCGCCTCCTCCATTGGCTGAACCTCGGTTGAGGGACCGCCCCTCCGCGACTCTCATTTGACTAAAGGAGTGCGGAGAGCGCCGGTCTGGAGCTGGCAAAGGGGCCCCGCCCCCTGAGGTCTAATGCGATTGGTCCCGGCCCCTCGTCCCCGTAACGCCCCTGGCGGAGGCCACGCTCTCGAGTAGCTGGTTGGACCCGGCTGCTGTCACTCATCCTCGGGGGTCCGAAAGCGCGTGTAGAGGCGAGGCTGGGGAATTGGCCCACCTTGACCCTCAAGCCCCGCCCCGTCGCGGGCAGGATTGGTGGAGCTGCAAACCAACCGAGAAAGATGGGTCGGCGTCTGAAACAAAGCACGCGAAGTGTTCCCTGAAGAACCGAGAAGAGGAAGCGCCGTTGGGGCAGCTTGGATCCCGCTGCACGGAGTAGGGGAGTCAGCCCGTGGCGGCGCGTCCGGGTTTCCCACTTGTCTCGCCCGCTCACAGCGGCTTTCTGCAGGAGCCCAGTCGGCGCCGAACTTGGACTGGGACTTCTCTTGCTAGCTGTTTCCTCCAGCTGGAAACTGGATAAAGAATTGCTGCGTCTTCATTTCCAGCAAATCCTCTGGTGAAGAACAAATTCCCGTTTTTTGTACAACAGTCCATCCTCTCCCTGATTTCGAAATGCACTTCTTTTTCAGAATCAACACACTTCTTGTCCCTTCATCAGAAATGGGCTGTTCTAAAGGCTTCGAATGCTGCAGGCATTGTCCGTCATACAAACATCTGTACGCCTCAGACGGCATACAGGAAACCCAGTGCCATGCTCTGAGATTGGGGCTCAGACTGACACGTCGGCAAGCCTAGGGGTCGGGTCACCAGCCCTAGAAGTTGTCGACAACGAAGCGTAAGCTAAGAGAACCTAAGTCATTGATGCTGAGAGGCCGTCCAGAAAACAACATTGTTATTTGGCAGAGGAAGGCGTTAATTTAGGTGAATTCTGACCACTGAATTTTCTAAATCAAGAATTCGAACCATTTTCATGAGTTCCGACCAGTTTTTTCAGTGGTTTCAAACCAACTTATCACACTCTCCAGATTATTGCAGCAGAGTACTATTTTGAGATATTAATAGAGGATTGCCTCCTCCTACCCCAACCACAGCACATGTAATACCGCTTCCCTGTATCCCAAGGCTCTGCCCCAGCCGTCAGCAAGAGCATTATACAGATCCTGCCTCAGAGAATGGATGACACCACAAACAACTGGTAACAAAACATCAGTCGTTTTGGTTTTAGATTTCTGCAACCAAGACTTTTGTTTCAGGGTTCTGAAATTTAGGTTTCAAACCTGGGCGTAAATGTTATGTCAAAAATAAGATATTTGAAAGAATGGGATTAAACCAGTTCCTCTGTCCCACACCACTCCAGTTGTAATATGCTCCAAGCCTGTTAATCCCTAATGTCTCATTAATAAATTGCATCTTTATAATTTTATATCTATTGTATTTCTGTCATTCAAACATTTATGAATCACTTCACCTAATCACAGAATCTCAGAATTGAACCTGAATTTTTCCACTTAAGGTTCCTTCTGAAGAGAAGAATCTCATCCATATCGGTGACCTGTCACCTCACCGAGCATCAGCTAGGCCCCCACGGAGATGGGTAGGTACCTCTGGACTCTGAGATAGGCCATTCCTTGATGGACAGATCTGTGAGAATGTCAGTCCTTACTCTGAGCAGAAAAGCTGCTCCTACATTCTTTATCCCATTTATGTTTTCAACCTATTCTACCTTTAGGAAATAATAAATTTTATATAGTTGATACAAGTTCATAACATTTCATATATATAATGTTTGTACTTGTGTTTTGCTTATCATGGTACTTCAAGGGCTGAGACACGTTATTTTGCACAGAAATGGACTTGCTTCTTGACACCTCTAAATTAAAATAAGCCCACAATTAATTTGTTTTAGGTAGCCATTTGCTGTGTTGATTTGCGGCAAACTTTGTAATAATGTATGTCATGGTTAAGCTACATGAGGGACCTGCTAGCTGCTCTGCCTTTAGCACCCAGGACTCTGCTAGCACATGCTGTCCATAAAAATTTATAGAATGTACAACCTTTGTTATTTCTCAGCATCAGTTTCAGTTGGGTTAGTATGATTATTTTCAAATGAAAAATGGAGAGTAATTTACAGAGATCCTTGTAGTGGATCAGCTACAGGCTGGAGATTGAGAGGCAAAGCCCATTCTTGGTCTGCTAAGCCTCACTGTCCCACATGTTTTATGAATAACAAAACAGGTATAATTAAATGACTATATAATCTTCTGCAAATATTAACAGGTCATTTTAATAATCCACAAGATTATAAACCTTTGAGGGCAGGAAAGTTGTTATATTCATCTTTATGTTCCTCACACCTAGTACCGTGCTTTCAAATAGTACATACTAGTCTACTGTTCCTTAAAGTGAACCGAATGTTGACTGTAGGGTGAAATTTTAGATCGAGAAAGATCCTTGGAGATGATCAAATCCAACCTCTTCATTTTAAGAGTATGAGACTTGAGGTCCAAAAGGGTTAAATGTCTAGTCCAAGTCACTCAGCTAGTTAATAACAAAGCATTAATTAATCTCAAGTTTCCCAACTCCTAGACCAGGTCTTTTCCCCTGAACCACACTGTCCAATATCAAAGATTCAAATTCCGAAGATGGGTAAACCACTCTCTCTTCCCATTTGAACATCACTATATCAATCTAATACAAATTCTATACTTCATAGCTGGAATCTTGCCTTCTTTTTTATGAAATTCAGTAAAGAGTTTTTTCAATATATAATACATTTCTATTTTTTCTCATTGGTAGCATTCCCAAATAACTTCATCCCTATGGGGATGTTTGCTGCCATAATAATATTACGCTCTGTGCATTTATATTCGAATCATTGGAGAAACAAGTTGATAATTGTCTTGGGACTGTGATGGCTAGAGATATTTGGGAATGCAGTCTCTATGTCATTTTGCTTCACCTGGTTACTGTATTAAAGTAATATTAAAGCAAGTTACCTTGTGTCCACTGATACTTAATTGAATTGGAATATTTCTGTTTCATTAGTTGTACAATATTAATTTTAATCACACATATTGTTAAATACCCTAAGCCTAGATTAAAATTTGATGTGGAAAAATCTAGTGAGAGAAAGAACAGCAGAGCTCTTTAATCAGATTTTAAAACTTTTCCCCAAATTCCACAGACCCCCCTATAGCACGCTTTTACTACGTGTGTTGGGGTTGGGAATACAGAATGGAGAACGGCGTAGTCCTCAAGAAATAAAGTGGAGCCTGCTCGGACAAATAGAGAAATGTGCTCCTGGTAAGATCTGAAGAGAACGAGAAAGAACACATGGCAGGGAGGAGTTAATTCAGCCTCAGATTACAGTGAGAGAGTATGTAGAACTCCACTGGTTACAAAAAGTCAAGCTAAGTGGGTTTCCAATATATGGAAACAAACAAACAAACAAAAAGTAAATATATCCATAGAGGTCAGGATAGTTTCTTTCTCCAAACTCATAACCAACTGACAGTTTGCTGACCCAAATGATGACAACTTTTTCCAGTGCTTCTATTGTGATAGGCACTACTCTTACAGTGCTTTGCCTGCAAATTATTCCACCTAACATCATACCACTCCAAAGGGGCACTACTGTTATTCCCACTTTACAGATAAATTAGCTCAGGCTTATAGCGCTCCAGTAATTTGCCACTCAGCGAGTAAGTAATAGTGCCCTGAAGTAGCTAAACTCCCTGTTATAACGTTCCCATGCCGGGCTTCAGTTCCCTCTCTTTTTAATCAGGTTAATATATGCCCCACATACCCGAGAGATTTATTTATAAGGATACAATAATTTGGATGTGAATGTGCTTTTAAAAGATAGAAACTGAAAACTGACCTCTTTCTAGACTTGAATATCTAGGCTCAGGTTGAATAACTCAGTCTGTCTTTGTAGATATATATTATGAAAAATATGAAAGATTATTTCCAGGTTACCGCAGCTTTCTTATTTATTTTATCCTTTTGGTCATATTTCAACAGCAACTATTCGCTTTATGGTATATTATTAATGACACTGTTTATCCAGAGTATCTAATGAGGCTCTGCTGAATCCAGTAAGTTCTCCGCTCTGATCTGTCAGTGAGAGCGGGCAGCCTCTTCAGCCTGCTGGAATTAACCTTTTAACCATTGAGGCCTGTGTTATTGGGAAGCAGTTTCCGCGCTTAAGCTTTTATTTACATAAGAATGTCACTGTAACATGTGTTGCTTTTCACATACATACACAGAACAGTTTTGCAAATAGTCACTTGCCAGATGCTACTAGGGTAATAAAAATGTTGGTTTCGTTTTGCAATACCTGCATACAGTCAGGTCCCAGTTATCAGGTTAATGGAAAAAGCATAGAAGTAGACATTTCAGCTTCCTTTTCCCCTGCCGGTCCTATGCTAGAGGTCAGAGCACTGTTAAACATGAGCAAGTAACCTCTTTATAATCACTACAGGTTACTTCACAGAATTGATATGCTCCTGTCCCATGGGCTTATAATGCATATTCAAGAGACTTCTATTTTTTCATCAGCCTCCATTGGGTCTATAATGTGTAACCCAATATAAAAAACCTTAACAGATGGAATTTTCTGGAACCAACTCTACACTGGGTATTTTAGCCTTGGGAGCACTTTCGCCAATTTTTCTGAAGCAGAATTTAGGCTTTCTGGAGCCAGATGGCCCGGATTAAAATCCCATTGGCTCCACCACTTAAGAAGATGAATTACTTCATGCCTCTGTGTCTTGGTTTCCTCATCTGCAAAATAGTGAAAATAAGAGCACCTTCCTCATAGGTATGTTGTGAGGAATAAATGAATGAATAAATACAAGTAAAGGACTTAAAAGTACCTGGCACACAGTGAGGCTCAATAAACGTTAGCTACTGGTGTTGTCATGACGCTCTCCAGTAGTCATCACATTCTTCAATAAACTCTTCCCCTCACATCCGGCTGGTCATCCCAAATCTGTCTTTTCCGCTAAACCAGTCCCTGACTCCACAGTCACTGTGTTTTATGAACCTGGCTTCCTCCCTCCCTTCTAGAGTTCTCTGGTGAACATTGAGTTAGGATACAAAAGCCTCCTTCTGCAGGACGTGCCACCAGTGTGAGATCAGCCTAGTTTGGAACTAAATGTGAGACTTTACACAATAAAGAAAAAAATGAACACCCAATAGCAATACCTCGATGTTCAAACTCCAGTGGGAGTTTGTGCTAGCTTAAAACTAGTTCAATGAAAGTTGATTGAGACTGGACGTTCACATGGACATAGGAAATTCCTGTGAATGTAGAAAGAAGGCATCCTAAACAAGTAAACTTGACTGTAAAAGATTGTAAAAAATTACGGGGGATTCTACAGGAATACAGACATATATTGTGTTCCCATAATGAATAATTTCTCTTCTTTGTACTTTGAAGTAATATTACTTTTCCCTGAGAGCCACAGCCACTGATATAAAAGATTTTTAATCTGGTATACCAGAGGCAAAGGCAAAAATGTCTTTAAATATTGCCCTTGGGCCAGCCTAGATTAAGACTCAAATCCCACTATTTAAACCCTTGAACGGGCATTAAAATTATCTGGGCTTCAGTTCCTTTATCTATAAAAATAGGAGTAATACTGATGTGGATTAAGGCTGCCCCAGCCAGAGAAGCCCAAGGTGACCTGGCCTACATGCCAAACTATGTGACCCAGTGGACTTTTTTTATGGTATGAATTAGGACTGCCCCAGGGAGAGAAGCCCGGGGCATCCTCACCTGCATGCCGATCTATATGGCCAGATTCGTATCTAAAGTTATATGACCGCACAATAACCAGACCCCATCTGCACTGAAATCATTTAATGACTTTTTACATCATCTTTTCTTTTTTTCCAGTAAAAATAAGTCACGTACCCATGCCTTATAAAATTAGCCCTAACCCTCAACTCAGGGCAGCAGAAGCTCTGACTGCCCATGGGTCCTGTCCCCATGCTATTCCACACTATTCTCTAAATAAAAGAGCACTACTGCCAAATCTTTCTTTTGACTCCTCGGCTCACCGACCCCGCATCAATACCTTCAAGGGATAAATAAGGGCTAAATAAAATATGTAAAACCATTATAGACGCAGGAAAGGGAAGCAGGAATGAACGCTTGAGCACCAATGTGATGCTGCCACATATTTCCTTATGAACCTACTGCAATTTTGTGAGGTAAGTTGGCTAACTTTCATGCTTTCAAGAAAAAAGGAGTCTGTATTTCTAAATTTCTAAAAATCCTGCTCTTTCTCTTTATGAAGCAGCCATATTAGAGATCTCTCAGAAAAGCTAAGAATTTTCCAATTATACTGAGATTTGACATCAGTGTTTCAATTTAAATTTCATTTAGCAATGAATTTTTTTTGCCTCTCCTAGATGCAGAGGAAATTTCATTTATTTTTAAAACTATTTCTAATTTCCAAGATTTCTAGACACATGACTAAGAGGGCAGCATTAAGAAGCCTTTTTTTGCTGATCTTTTTCTCCAGCACAACTATAGGATGTTTAAACTGACGCTTTTCTTTTTCACTCAGGGTCTTTTGTTTTACAAAATCACACCTGCCTAGGGATTTAACAGTATTTGAATAAAAATGTATTCATTCATTACCATATGTGCTTCTCTGAATTGGGTATTTTCACCTTATTGGCATTGAGCTAATCAAGTCTTAATGATGTTGCCATTAAATTCGATCTCAGAAGGTATAATTTTCCAATTGAATGTAAACAATGCGTGACCTTTATAGTGACTTTCATAAATATAGCATTGCTTCAGTTATTCCAGCTAGCAGGGGATGGACAGAAAGAATAACCATTTTACTTGGACAGTGGCTTCTGTGTGTTGTCAGGCTCTTCATTTCTCCTTGCCTTTTCTAGCCTGCTTCCATGAATACAATGTCTTTTTAACATCCCTCTCAGGGCAGTACAGGAGGCCCCATCCATCTCCAGACGTCGGTGGCTGCACAGCAGCCGAGCATCTCATTATGGCAAAGTGAAGCATTCTGGGAGAGTGGATGGAGACAGCAGACAGCAATAGGAAGTGGGGGAGGGAAGAGGAGGACGGGAGCTGTGGAAAATATATGCTCACTTCCTTGGTGATGAGAACATGTTATGGAAGTAAGAACTTCCTGTTCTAGAAAGGAAGAGGATGTAGGCTGTGAAAAACCTATGACTAAGCAGATTTCAGCTCCTGTAACCTGGTTACACCTACCTCAGCTACCCTACGACTCCCGACACTCACACTTGAACCCCCAATTGAAGCTACTACAGGAGCCACGTTGGTGGGAGGAAAGCTATGAATCCAACTATTAAAAAACAAACTATAGTTCCAAAATAGAAAGAGAAAAGAATTTGGAGAGACACACACATCACTAATTTACACAATTGAAAAATATATTCTTCCAACTCACCTGAATGCTTACCTTTTTCTTTGTTACACTGTCTTAGCCAAAATAAGTTAAAGCAAATGCCCTGAACATTTTGGGAGTCACAAGCCCCTTTAAGAATCATTGAAAATGATGACTGTCAACCGCCTGAAATGCACCTATACCCACCCCATCACCCCTAAATTAAGAATTCTTAGATTAGGCATTCATTTGAGTTTACAAAGATTTCCTTTTCAAAATCCAGGTGCACTAGGGACTAGCCAGTGCCTGTCAGTAATTTTGTTAGTGAGAGATGAGTTCTACTCTGTTAGCTTTCCTCTGACATCTGAGCCTATGCTCATAAGGGGAATTTTGTTAGGGAACTGGTGGGTGAGGTGAGCAGTTCCAGGCTGTGGAGCAGTGGGAGAGGAGGGGAGGCTCAGCTTGCGGGGGGGGGGGGGGGGGGGGGGGGGGGGGGGGTGCAGAATTTCCAAGGCAGGATAGAGGCATTGGACAAAGAGCAAGACAGGAGCAGCGCTCTTTGGAGAGGAGATGCCAAAAATAAACTTCATCTCCTTCCAAATTTTGCTCACCTCCAATTCCAAACTGGGTTGTAGTCAAAATTGCTTTTTCTGCAACCACCCACATCTAGACTCTGAGTTCTACTCTGCCCACAGTTGCCCTTTGCCTTCTCTCTTATCTAATTGCTTCACCCTCTCATCCCCCCACCCAAGGCCCTGATCAGCTCCCACTGCGCTCTAGGCCTCCCAGCCATCCTGCCTGCAGCCCCCCAAGTCTGGTCAGTTTATCCTGAGGGTCCCACCTTGAGCCTCTACACCTGCTTCTGTTTTATTCTTCAGCCTTCTATCTCTCAATCACTTTTTCTGGCTTTGAAGCTCCATCCCCACAACCTTAGTCTGTTTAAGTCTCCATTCAAATTTTATGTAACTTTAGCTTTGGGAAACATTTCAAATTCACAGCCAATAGACTGGGGAATATCAATATTAGCCAACAGTAAAGTACCACTCACTTGGCACCAGGTACTGTTCTAGTGCTGGTATTAACTCATTTAATCCTCCCAACGATCCCAAGAGGTAGAAACTTTTGTTAAACCCATTTTACAGGTGAGACTAAGGCACATATAGGTGAAGTAACTTAGCCAAAGTCATACAGCTAGTAAGAGGCAGAACTGGGAGAATTAA
Source organism: Equus asinus (assembly GCF_041296235.1). Classification (NCBI taxonomy): domain Eukaryota; kingdom Metazoa; phylum Chordata; class Mammalia; order Perissodactyla; family Equidae; genus Equus; species Equus asinus. The sequence goes on from NC_091792.1 coordinate 122,407,220, forward strand.
ACTCAAGCAGACTGGCTTCAGATTTGTATTTTTTTTTTTTTTAAGATTTTATTTTTTTCCTTTTTCTCCCCAAAGTCCCCCTGGTACATAGTTGTACATTCTTCATTGTGGGCCCTTCCAGCTGTGGCATGTAGGATGCTGCCTCAGCATGGCTTGATGAGCAGTGCCATGTCCGCGCCCAGGACCCAAACAAATGAAACACTGGGCTGCCTGCAGCGGAGCGCGCGAACCCAACCACTTGGCCACAGGGCCAGCCCCCAGATCTGTATTTTTATTCACTAGGCTATATTGCTTCTTTGGGTAGCATTTTACACAGGGCTGCTTGCCCACCCTTCCCTCTCCCCTGACACACACTCCAAGTCCTTTAATGTGGAAGCTGTACCTATTTTTCTAGCACCAGTAGGCGGGCACACCTCGCACAGCTCTAGGGGGCCAGGGTAAATGTCCTGTGTTCTTTCTGTCCATCATTAGTGGTAACATGAAATACTGTTTCCCCATTTCCAGAGCATGGAACTTCATTCTCTTCCTTGTTAAACAGATTCGGGGATCTGGCAACAGGACTCCATGTTGGGGTAAGTAAGAGTAGGGCCCAAAGGAGCAGTGATGTTACAGGCAATGCGGCTTTAAAGGATTGCCAGTGTACCTGGGTCAAAACTGCACCACTTGTCCCCTCCTCCCACTTCCCTTTGGTGAAGTTTCTCTCCCTTTTCCAGCTCCCCTTCCAGGTGCCCAGGGCTCCCATGGTGGTGCCTGGTGGACGATCTCCTGGACAGACCGCCCCCATTTTCAGGATGAGGCCCATCCTTAGCTAGTGAAGGCAAACTTCACTGCTCCCCGATAGGAAGAAGATTGAAATGAGCTTAAAGAACATCCTTGAGGAAAGCTACAGAGGGCTGGGCTGAGGATTGGAAGGGGAACAGACAGGCACCAAGAGGTTATTGTGCTTGACCCTGGGAAGGGTTTAGGGACAATGGTGGGTATAAGAGCCTCATGACATTTTAACATCGTGGAATGGAGACACTTACTTCCTGCTCTGCCTCCCTGAGTCACTCTCCCACTATTGGAGCAAAACTACCCCCGCTCCCCTGCAGCACACACGCAAAGTTTTGACCCCGAGGTGACCAGCCTAATTCATGCACCCTAGAGAGGCTTGTACTCAGGACCTATTTGGATTATCAAAACTTACCTGTCCAATGTCTCATTCCCTCAGATCGTTGTGGATGACCGGCTTGCTGTTCTTGGATAAACTAAGTCAGGGGAAAATGTAGACGAGTTAACATAGTACTCCTTACAAAGATATTTACATTAAGAAAAAAAAGACTCTTGACAAACAGATGGCTCAACACCAATACCTAACACACTTCCCCCAGCCAACCCCCTACCCTTAGACGTGGGAGGTCTTCTCTCCTCCTTCCTTTCTCCATTACAACTTCTCCTCAGCTTTCGATTCAGATTAAAGCTCACCTCCATTAAGCCTTCCTTGACTCAGGCTGCTCTCGGTCATGTCTTTTTCCACTGAGCACCTGGAGCACTAGAACAGAACTTAGCAGGGAGAACCAGAATCAGAACCAGAACCAGAACAAAGGGAATAGAATGTTGAGCTGGACCATCTCAGAGATGAACTCAGCATATTCCCCCTTTTCCCAGGTGAGGAAACAAAGACACAGAAGTGACCTGAACACCTGACCCATTGGCAAGTCAATGGCAGGATAGGGACCGTCTGGAGTTGTCTCTGCCCAGGCTTCCCCTCTTCCACTAGGAAGAGCCCCCCTTCTTTTGGGGAACTGCTCACCCCATCATTCATCAAACAGAGCTTTGAGAGGGGTTGCCAATCGGCATGCCTTCCACTCCCAGTGAGCATATGATCTCAGCTGGACCAATTAGCATCCTTCTCTGGAATTTTAAAAATCAGAATTAAGGAGACTCAGCCTTCTCTGTCTGTGGGCTCAGAAGCTGCCAGCAAGCATGGCTGCCACCTCATAGAAAAAGCCAGTCCAAGAGAAATAAAGAAATGAACATTCATTTGCTTGCTCATTCATTTATTCATGAAACAACCATTATTTTTCAAGGGCCTTCCATGTGCCAGACACTGCTGGGCTCCAGGAATAACATGTTGAGACCCAATTGCTGCCCTTGTGAGGCTTATGAGCTTGCAGGGAGAGATTTTTTAAATAATCATGCAAGTAAAGTAAAACTACTATTTTGACAAGTAGTGAGGAGAAAAGGTACACAGTCTTCTGAGTACGTGTAATGGGGAATCTGGCTCACCTACTCTGTACAGTTGTACAATTTGTGCACTGCACAAAGAAGCACAGCTGAGGGGGTAAGTGGGCTGAAATCCCACTTACAATCTGTTCACCAATCCATGAGGTCTGGCGTGAAGCTGTATTTGCCCAGAAGAAGGGGCACCTTGTTCTTCACACACTGGCACTGTCCACCCTAAAGAGTCGCCTTTTTGTAATTTGCCCCTAAGGCTTGGCTAGACCAGCCAGGACTCTGGGTGTGATCCAGTTAGGGAGATGAGTGGGGGAAGAGGGAGTCTCCCCCGAGGAGGTGACTGGAGAAACATGAATAATGAGTAGCAGATAAACTAAGTGGAGAGAAGAGCTTCCTGGACATGAAACAGCCCATGCAGTGGCCTTGTCTTGATGGCAATCTAGTCTCTGGTTCCAGTCAGTTCTGAAGACTAGCTGATCCTTCCAGAGGATTGGTTTCATGACAATACATTCCCTCTTTGTACTTCAAATTAGTTTTCTGTCACTTGCAACCAGGAAAGTCCTGGCTCATAGAGTGAAGCTGGTTCAGCTCTCCTTCCTTCCAAATTCAGGGGGCCACCCCATTCTACCAGGCCCCACGTTAGAGACCGCTCCTCTGTATGGCCACCTCACCTTCAGAGCAGGAGCTGTCTTTGATGATCTGGCACTGTCTCCAGCATGTAACAGAAACTCAGTAAACATTTCATGAATCAAGAGTTGATTAACTCTCTGCTGGTGGTCTTTTTGTCTACCATGTCTGGAAGAAGTGGTGAAGTATTAGAGGACAGAGTGGCTTTTCTGTCCTTCTCTCAGCATCCACACATTCATCCATGGTTCCACTGGTTCTGAGGGTATGCAGTCTCCAGCTTATACTTATACAAATAGATGACTTTGATTTGTCTAGAGTTTGGTTGAGAATAGCTAGTGGGATTGATTTCATAAGGAAGAGTTTGCAGCTTTTATTCTGTCTCTGTGAGCTGCGTGCCAGTGGGCCAGCTTTAAGATGAAGCACTTTCCAGATCTGAAAGCCTATAGCTGAATGTTACAGACGGTTTTCACTCTGTGCTCAATATCTACTTAGGGCTCTGTCTAGGGCTGTCAGGACACTTGAAAGCCTCTGAGGTTTTGTCAGCCAGGAAGTCTGCTTTCCCATTGATCTTTGTATTTTTCCCAGATTAAGGGCAATCACTCTTCCAGGCACATCCTTCTTCTCCAACTCCAGGGCCTGAAGAATTTTGGCTTCACGCTACATCTCATGCGGCTGCTGTTAGTTTTGTTTAAAAACCTGGTATTTGAGGCTTTGTGAGACTCATGTCCCCTTTTAATAAGCCAAACTCTATTGGCTTGAGATGTAGACTGTCCAATGGAGGCTGCTGAATAAGCCAACATTTGGGATAAAGAATTACAGAATTAGGTCGCTTTTCTTCATTGTATCTCGAGATCCAAGGGTTGAGGACCAGCAAAGTCTATGTGGCCGAGGAGACTTCCTATACGTCAGGTTAGTTGGTGTTCCTCCTGCTATTATTTCATACCTTTGTACCAGGTTTTTTTTTTTTTTTTTTTTTTAAAGATTTTATTATTTCCTTTTTCTCCCCAAAGCCCCCCGGTACATAGTTGTATATTCTTCGTTGTGGGTTCTTCTAGTTGTGGCATGTGGGACGCCGCCTCAGCGTGGTCTGATGAGCAGTGCCATGTCCGCGCCCAGGATTCGAACCAACGAAACACTGGGCCGCCTGCAGCGGAGCGCGCGAACTTAACCACTCGGCCACCGGGCCAGCCCCCCTTTGTACCAGTTTTTGACATGCAAGAATCAGGAATACGTCATCCTGTTCTTGAATCTGGACACTTGGTCCAGAAAAGTGATTCTCAGTCTTTTTTCTTGCCGTGATACACCTGAAAAATATATTCCCATGAACAACTTGTTCCCACAAACTTATTAAGATTAGGAGTGAGGCAATGTATACCATGGGTTTGTATGTATTCATGGCCCTAACTAGGTCTTCCACTTAAGAAAGCATATTAGAATGCAAGGGAATGAAACGGATGTCAGTATAAAGATAATTCTGAATTTATTCAATTAATTTTTTTTAAAAACGCAATACAATCTACAGAATTAGGGAAAATATTTTCTAACCATATATCTGATGAGGGCCTGGTATCCAGAATATATAAAGAACTCTTATAACTCAACAACAAAAAGACAAACAACCAAATTTTAAAACAGGCAAAGGACTTGAATAGATATTTTTCCAAATAAGTTTTACAAATGACCAACAAGCAAATGAAAAGATGCACAACATCATTAATCATAAGGAAATGCAAATATTTAAATATTTTAAATATATCTATTTATAGCTATAGCATATTTATATATTATATATAATACATAAAATATATAAAATATTTATATAAAATATTTATAACATATATATTATATATGTAAATAGATATAAAATATAAGTACATAAAAATAAATAAATAACAAGCATGGGTGAGGATGTAGAGAAATTGGAACCCTCATCCATTTCTGGTAGGGATGTTAAATGGTTCAGTCATTGCAGAAAATAGTTTGGCAGTTCCTTAAGAAGCGAAACATACAATTATCATAGGATCCAGCAATTGCACTCCTAGGTATACATATAAAAGTACACACTCCTAGGTATATACTTGTACACAAACAGCAGCACTATTTACAGTAGCCAAAAGGTGGAAACAACCCAAATGTCCATGGATGTATGAATGAATAAACAAATTGTGGTACGTGCATACAATGGAATTTTATTAGCCATAAAAGGGAATGAAGTACTGATACATGCTAAAATATGGATGAACCTTGGAAACATTTTGCTACACGAAAAAGGTAGACTTTTACTAAAGGTCGCATATTGCATGATTCCATTTAGGTGAAACATCCAGAATGGATAAATCTATAGAGACAGTGTAGATCTGTGGTGGCCAAGAGCTGAGGGGAGGAGGAAGTGAGGAGTAACTGCATAATGGGTACAGGGTTTTAGTGTAGGGTGATGAAAACATTTTGGAATTAGATAGAGGTAGTGGTTGCACAACATTGTGAATGTTCTAAATGCCACCGAATTGTTCACTCTAAAACGGTTTATCTGATGCCATGTTAATTTCATCTCAATAAAAAAACAAAGTATTTAAATGTAGGGCATTTTATTGTTAATAAGAAATCACCAATTAACACATCTCAAACTGTTAAGACACTGTAATCTAAAGTTCTTTATCATAACGATATTGCTTCTATTTTTCTTTAATTCTCAACGAAGTGGTCACACTTGCACTGTGTATCACATTAGGATGCATAGATTGTCAGGTAGGTCTGTACTTGTAGATAAACAATTCATTCTGCTTCCTTTTCTATCAGCTGGCTTATTTTGAAGCGGACTTTTTTTTTTATTTCTTTAGTTCAATTATCAATCCTATTTTACCGGGTCTCAAAGATACCTATAAGGTCTTATTTCCTTCCACATGTTAGCATCTCAAGCCCACTTTGTTTGGCACCATGCCACTATGCTAGTGTTTCTCAAAAGTGAAATCTGTGGACCTCTTGCCTCAAAATCACCAGCCCCAAATCCAGACCCACTGATTCAAACTATCTGGGGGGTGACCCTAGGAATCTGCATTTTTATTAAGCACCATTGCCACATACTTTAGTGTATAGACATTTGAGGCCATTCCTTTTGTCTTTGATTCCTCTTTAATAACTAATTTACTAATTTGTTCAACCAAACGCTTATTGAGTGCCTATCCAGGCACTATGCTAGATACCACACTGAGAAAAGAAGTGGAAACCACAGTTTGCAAAAAAAAAAAAAAAAACTGTATTGTGATTTGCAAAATAGATTAACTATACCAAACCATAACGTGCAACATAAACTGTCTCAACTCAAATTATTTTAACACCAGCTTGTTCAGACCCATGCATTCCACGATAAGACCATAGTAACGATACCTCCACATGGATTTACGTGTTCCAAAGATCACGGACAGTTCTAGCAAGCTGCCAGATTTACAAATTCTATCAATCCTTGACCTAAACCACCACCCTCTGACTAACTCCAGTCCTCCCAACTCTATAAACATCCTTCCCTGATTTCCCTCTTTGGAGACCCTTCGAGACTCTGTCAAGGTCATGTTTTTTCTCGCTCAGCAATTTCAATAAACTCAACTTGCATAAGCTGCATGTTTCCCTGATGAGATGTGTGTGGGGCTTCAACAGCAGGCATAGATATAAAATAGTTATTTTCTTCTATGAATTACTGTTTATCTCCTTTACTGTTGTTTTGCGTTGTTATATGTGACGCTATTGCTAGAATCTAAATTTATAATGTTTCTGGGCATATTGCTCTTGAGGCACACCCATCAAGACACATTCATTGGCTGCTTGTTCTATGCCTTAAGAACAGAGTACAGGAGAGTTATTTCAGGAGTCAAGGCACTGAAGCAATACCAACCCCACAGTCTGAAGCAATTTGAAATCTCTCTGGATCCTGTGGCAACAAGGGCTGTGATTTCTGAAATGTTGCCAAGGTGTCTCTTGATGTGGGTTTAGTCTCCTTCATCCTATTCAGGATTTGGAGGATATGTTCAATCAGAAAGTTCCTCTGTTTTCAGACCTGGAAATCTTTCTTCTGTTATTCCTTTCATTATTTCCTCCCCTCCATTCTCTTCGTTATTTACTTCTACACGAATGCATAAACTTCTGGATCTATCCACCATGTGTCTTAAGTTTTTCTCCCCTCGTTCGCTCTCTTTAATCATTTCTATTGAGTTCTGGGCAAATCTCTGGGCTTGATCTTCCAGCTCACTAATTTAATCTTCAGCTGTGTGCTATTTAATAACTCATTGGTGAAGGGTTTTCTCCCCTTGTTTTATGGATATAATATCTTCTCAAATTTCCCTGAGTCAGATTCTGGCATGGGGAGTCACTATGGATGTAACGTTTATGTCCCCCTAAAATTCATTTGTTGAAGCTCTAACCCCCGGTGATATGGTAGTTGGAGGTGGAGCCTTGGGAAGATAATTAGGTTTAGATGACATCATGAAGGTGGAGCCGCCATGATGCAATTGGTGTCCTTATAAGAAGGGGAAGAGCCTCCTCTCTCTCCATCATGCGAGGACACAGTAAGAAGGCAGCCGTCTGCAAGCCAGGAAGAGGGCTCTCACCAGGAACCAAATCTGCCAGCAACCTGATCTTGGACTTCTAACCTCCAGAACTGTGAGAAATAAATGTCTGTTGCTTGAGCCAGTCTGTGGTATTTTGTCTTGGCAGCCTGAGTAGACCGAGATAGGGGGTAAAGGCTCCTCGCTGCATTCTGTCCTGAATCAGCCTCAGTGCATCATTGCAGGCTGCAGTCATAGCTTCACCTGGACCCAGCCCCTCCTTCAACACCACACTGGGAGGTGGCACGCAAGGCCAGTGCCTGGATTTCTTAGCATTGCAAGCAATAGACATAGAGAACTTACCTTCCTTTCTTTACCCTACAGCTTTCTGCTCTAACCCCTTGCCCATCTCAGCCTTGTCATATGTATGTCAGGACCTGTCACTCTCCTTGGATTTTAATTCTACCCCTCTGCAGCCTGGTGGCCAAAGAGCCTTCAACTTCAAGGACCCCTGTCCAGCATATGTTTATCCGCATGGTGGACTCTCAGGACACCAGTGCCACCTTCTGCCCCATCCTTCTCCTGTCGCCTGTGGGACTTGTGGCCCCTGCCTGCTCCTGTGGCTCAGATGCTACGCTCACTTGCCTGAGGGTACCAAGCATCTGAGCTTGAGGGGGTAGGTGGAGCTGCACCTGGTGGAACAAAAGCCACTGTGGGATTATTGAAAACTGAGCAATCTTGGACCTAAATGACCAAGTCAGCTGCTCCCCTTCCATTTGTTCCTCTGTTGCCCTGGTTTGTGATGCACTGGCTTTGCTTTTCCTGCCCTGCTCTCTCTCCCCAGCCCCCATACTAGGAGCTCACATCAGATAGACATTCACTTTGATTAGAAAGTACTTTGGGAGACTTTCGTCTGGAGAAAAGTCACTTAGAAGTTCAATATAAGGGGGAGTCTGAATGGAGCCACGTATTCTGAATAAAGAACTTTAATTAATTACCCCGATAAGTTCTCAAGGCCCCCTTTTGTTCTTTGTGCCTCTTGACCCCTGGAAAGCTGCTTACCTCTTTAGTAATTTTCTCCTACGTGTGTTTCAGGCTGTGGTTTCTCTGGCCTTGATTCTTCATTGTCATACTTTGAGTTCCCACAAAAGCAGAGCAGGAGACAAGGATTTGTGGCAGGTAGTTTATTCAGGAGGCAATCTGAGGAAGGAGAAGAGAGTAGTGAAAAATGACACAAGCAGAGAGGAAAAGCCAATAAAGAGTGCAATATCAAGGCTACCGTGGGCATCAGGGGCTCAACTCTGCTGGAACCAAAAGACATAAGGCTGGGGACTTATCCATTGGCTCCTGCCTCAGTTGGAAAAGGGTCTCCAAGAGTGCCATCATTCCTACTCCTCCAGGAGAATTGCTCAAGCTCTCACTGCTTCTGGGAAAACCTTGAGGCAGAAAAGTGGAGAGACATGCAGAGCGTACTTGAGTGGTACTGAAATCAGAGATAGGCAAGGGGATGTGGACGCAGGTAGCAAGCTGCTACATCCATTGTTCCAATCCCATCTATTTTCTACCTTTCATAAACTTCTCAGTAATATTCCCAGGAAAGCTAAAAATCTCTGATCTGCTAATAATACCATTTCTTGTATTCCCGTACTATTATGGATTTATTCTTTTAAGAAATGTTTTCTGTGCCTTTTCAATGAGACTTTGGACGGGAGGCGGGTAGGCACGTGGGTTTAGTCTATCATCTTGATTCAATTGCAGAACTATGATCTCAATTCTAGGCATGGCTTCTAACAGTGTACTTGAGAAAGCCTAGGGTGGTGAAAAGGGAACTGATCCAGAAACCAAGAGACCTAGGTTCTACTTCCAGGTCTGTGCCTCACTAGCTATGCAATTTCCATCAAGCCACTCACCTCCCCTGGGTTTCGTGCTCTCATGTAAAAAATAAGCGAGTTGGCCAGATTAGGGGCTCTCAAACTTGGGGCTGCAATGTGTGACAAAAGGCCAGAAATAACAATAGCTTAAACAAGATAGAAACACAATTCTCTCACACATAACATAGGCAGCCCAAGGCTCCCATGACAACTCCAGCAACTGCAGGGATCCAGGCTTCTTCTATTTGGTTCTTTCCTCTGCCACCCTCCACACATGCTTTCTCCATCATGGTCCAAGATGGCTGCTCTAGCTTTCACCCCCACATTCCAGCCACAGAAAGGAGAAAAGGCATGGCCCTCCCTTTAAGGACACTGCCTGGCAGTCTTACACACTACTTCTTCTTATATGCTGTTGTCAAGAACATGATCACTCCAAGCTGCAAGAGAGGCTGGAAAATGTAATCTTTTTTTCTGGGTGTCCATGTGCCCCACTAACATTTGGAGATTCTTACAGAGATCAGAGAAAAATAAATTCTAGGTGACAGCTAGCAGGCTCTGCCATAATGGTATGTCTCATTGTGATTTGTATCACCAGGAAATCTATTACTAATAAAGTACTCAAGATTACTAATGAATTATTTTAAAAACGTGAATGAATTCCAGGTCATCCCTGTGTTAACACTTACTGTCTCTGCCTTGTATTCTGAGAAGTTTTCTTGAGAGGTGGTGTTAAGTTCAACAGTAGGGAAATGAGTAAAACGTAATCTTATTGATGCTTAGTCTGTCGTGAATTACTGCTGCTAATAGTTGTGGCATTTTTTAGTCCTTCCCAACACTTGTGGTTTTGTCAAATGTGAATAGATTAATGAGAAAGCGTCATGCATTTATCTTAATGGTAATTGTCTTGGCTCTTACGAAGGGAAAAAGGTTAAGAAATTGTACACCAAATGAGCTCTAAAGTGATTATCAGCTCAAAAACATCTGCGATTCAGGGCATATAAATTCTCTTCTGCGTGAACCACTCGCAGAAGAATCACCTGGGAAACTTGTTAACAAAGCAGATTCCTAGGCCCCCTTCATACCAATAGAACAAAACTCTCTGGGGGTGAGGCCCAGAAATGTGCCGATTTCATAAGCTGTCCAGGTGATTCTTACAAACACTAAAGGTTAGGAGCACTTCCCAGGTCTCTTAGGGAAAGCTTTGGCCAACACTTTTCATCATCTCCCATGAACTAACTCAACTGTGTCCACTTGCCAGGCTGAAGCATGCACAGCTTAAGGCAGAGGCTACTGGCTCTGTCAGGATAATCAGTAACGTGGTTTTCCTAGCTGTTCCTCACAGCAGTGTGATGCTGAGCTGCTACAGTCTACAGCATCACCGACGCTGCTATTCTCTGCAGCTTGGATTTTGATGGAAAATTACATGCAACTCTTGGAAAGGGTAAATATTTTGAATAAACTCATTTGCTGCCCCCTTTACCTTTCATATGTCAAGGCTTCACAAAGTGTAATACATCAGGTTATAGTCTGTAGATTGTAAGAGATTTTTTTGGCTTCCATACATATAACATACTGATTGTCTGGAGACTAATAGATCTACCCTTAATAGGCAGAAGAACTTAAACTGCTGTGCTCTAGGGTCCACAGCCCATAGGGAAAAAGAGGAACCGAGCATCCATGTTGTGCTCAAGGCTAACTACGTGCTTCCAGGTACATGAGCTCATTGAACTCTCAGAACAGTCCCACGAGAGAGTGACATCACATTTTATTCTCATTTTCCAGAGTGATTAGGTAACTTGCTTAAGCTCGCCCAGGAAGTAAAAGAATCTGAATGACCCTCCCCACCCCAAGGTTAATTAGCAAAATAGAAACAAAAGGGGAGAAGAGAATCTGTGGTTTTTGAGGCAGCACATTTCTACCACAGCATCATCTTCAAACTTTTTGATTTGAGCACCCCATCAGTAAAAACTTCTGAGTGCATCTCCATATGTGTATATTTATTTATAAATATGTTATATACGTTAGAAACCAGTCAGCTCTTCAAACTTTAGGGGGAATCAGAATCACTTGGAGAGTTGTTCAAGCACAGATCATCGGGCCCCACCGCTAGAGCTCAGAGATTCAGTATGTTTGAGACAGGACTCAAGAATTTGCATTTCTAACCGGTTCCCAGGTGACACGGATGCTGTCTGTGATGGACCTCACCCTCAATAGCATTGCAATAAGCATAACCCCACAATAGAAATTTAAAACACTAAAATACTATGGAACTAAATAGTCATTCTAATTCATACTTTTCCTGCACCCCAAATAATTGTCTCATACAGCCCCACGATTTAAAAAAAAAACCCATTTTGGAAACCACGGCACTACGCTGAGCCACGCTGGCTTTCATTTCCAGAGAGGCAAGCTAGGTGGCACTTCATCAATCACAGAAATCTCCCAAACAGCAGAAATTGGGTATAAAGGAGATAATAAAGGGACACATCAGATGAGCGCAGCTCACAGTCCCACTAATGTTCCCCCATAGTGCTCAAGTGCACTCTGCCTTTCATTTTCCTCTGGCTCTACTCCTATCATCTCTCCTCTGCTTTAATTCCTTTCCCTTTGTGTTAACAGCTACCATCACTTTTAGGAAATGCAATCTAGCACTCCTGTTGTTCCTTTTATGGAAATTCTAGCCACTGCAAGTAGACGTGGTACTTGATATCCACAAAGCAAAAATGTTCCGAGTGAACGATGCTTTGATTGAACTTTAATTTTGCTGTTACTTTGAAGTCCTGGCTCTGCGTAAGCGACATGCTGTTCAGCATGATTACATTCAGAAGCACTTAGAAGGGAATTTTTCCCTGCTCACATATGATGTAGATTTCCAGGTCCTTTTGTAGATTTCTTCAGTGCTTTTACTGTTTGGTGAAAAATGGAGCAGGTTTATATGCAGTCAATGAAACATATCCCAGCACTTTGAAAGAGGAGAGACACAGTGTTTGAAAGACTCAGCGCATAAATTTAAATCTAAAGGACACTATAGAAATAGGCTATAGTAGCAATAGCAATAGGCTATTACAGCAGTATAATTATATATAAGTAAAATAACATATAATTAATAATATTATAATATAAAATAATATTATATAATGTAGCAAAAGGCTCAACTGTAATAAGAGAAAAGGAGAGGGTTAATACAGACATTGCTTCACTGGAAGAGAAAAGAAGCATCTTTTGAAATGCTGATAAAGGAAAGTGGAAGCACAGCTTATTAGTCAAGACAAAGCGCCTTCTACCAGAGATAACCTCAGGATTTCCTGCGACCAAATCTGAGCGATAGAGCAAATGTCATGTACTGGGAGGTGCTTTTCAAAAAGCCATTTATAGTGTACAGGAAAACTGCTGTGAAACACGCTCGGCTTTTGTTGGATAATGTCTCCATTTAAAGCCAGATTCCAAAGGACTGATTTATATTGGTCAACAAAATGGCTCGTACTTATTTCTTTGCCCCATAAGTATATATTTCCTGACTAATTTCCCATCCGCATTAATTTCATATAAATGGTGCTTCTTCCACAGGTTAAGCTCCTTGCTTGCTCAGAACTCAAGCTAATATTAATCCAGCAGCATACACTAAGGGCAGCATCTGGAGCTACTGCAATTATCTATCTAAATCTTATGGAAAGTCTTCCACCCTTTCTATCTTGCACCTCATCTCATTCCTGCCTCAGAAAGGAAATAGGTCAAATTGGAAAATAGAGACACTGGGAACACGTACCATTAGAAACACAAACACTTAAGGGCCCTTCTGGGACCTCAGATGCCTTGGATGCCCCCAATAACTTGTGTGTGTGTGTGTGTGTGTAGGGAAGGTTGACCCTGAGCTAAAATCTGTTGCCAGTCTTCCTCTTTTTGCTTGAGGAAGATTGTTGTTGAGCTAACATCTGTGCCCATCTTCCTCTATTTTGTATGTGGGTCACTGCCATAGCATGGCTTGATGAGCGATGTATAGGTCCAAACCCACAAACCTGGGCCACCGAAGCAGAGCACGTGAACTTAACCACTATACCACAGGGCCAGCCCCACTCTCCCAACAACTTTTAAAAGAGGAGGAGCAACAAGAAGCAGTGTTAGCATATTATGTTGTTCAAAAGATATTTCTTTGAGTCCAACAAGATATATATACTGGCCTTGGAACCAGCAGTCCTGGGGTATGTCCCACCTTCCCCTACTTACTAGATGTGCCATTCTGGACAAGTCAACTCAATTAGTCTGAGTATTAGTTTCCTCATCTGGAAAATGCAAATAACACCTCCTGAAATCTAGCTGTGGCAGATTAAAGATGGCCACACACTTTCTGACACCTCTCCTATTGAGAGGTGGGGTCATGGTTCCCTATCCTTGGATTTAGCAACTCCTTTGGTGAATAGGATATAGTAGAAGTGACATTATTCCAATTTATGAGCCTAGGCCTTACTCTTCTGGAAGCTTCCATTTTCTCCCTCCTGGAATATTCATTTTGGGAGCTCTGAGCTGCCATATATAAAGTCCAACAACCCAACAACATGGAGAAAATAGCTAAGAGGCTCAGCTGAGTCCTTCCTTCCAGCCATCCTCATTGGGCACTGCCATGTAAGTAAAGCCAGCTTGTACCCTCTGGTCCAGCACAGCCACCATCCACATGCCAGCAATGACCCCCGTCAGTGCCAAAGTCATGGAACAGAAGGATTGCCCAGCCAGGTTCTGCCCAAATTTCTGACCCACAAAATCATGAGACATAGTTTATTATACAGTAATAGATAATCAGAACATTAGATAAAAAAGATGACTATGACGATCAAAAAGAAACTGTAGATAGAAAAGGACTTGTAAACTACAAAAGCAACATATTTTGTCAATATTGTGCAAAAACGTAGTCTCTGAACACAGGTGTTTACAATTAATTTTTGTGACATTTGTAATTTCTGTTTGGGGATGCTAAGTCAGTTGCCATCTGTGACAGTGGTAGACATGAAAAGAAATACATTCAACTTCTAGTTCTTTACTTTGATGAAGGCCAGAGCTTTGTGAGTAAGGGATCCTAATGCAAACTCCAGCTGAGGAAAGAATACACCATCGGGCTTTAAGTTATTCATTTCGTTAAGGAATTCGGAACAATGATTTGTTTTCTTTTCCTGTGAACATATTCACCTCAGAGCATTTTGAAATAATAATCTCAATTAACCAGGATATTCAAAGAACATGGTACTCTAATTATTTGAAAATTTCCTCAACGCTTCCTGTTGAAAATCTTTCCAAAACGCTGTAGTAACTTTCTTGCCTTAGTAAGTCATTCAGGAAATCCAAATTCTTGAAAAGATCGTGAAAAGTTAATTTAAAGTTGAGTATTTGAAACTTAAAATGCGTTTTCCCATTGAGATAATGCTGTAAACAATAATAAGATTCCAAGACACAAAGCCAATAGAATTCCAAATGTGCTAGAATACTCCATAGTTAGACATTTTAAGGTTTAAAAACAATTCCCATAACCAATTCCATTCACAGATTCTTTTTCTTAAAGCCTCATAAAATATACTCAACACTATCCAACCCTTTTAGTCAGATCTAGGGAGCCCTGAGGATGTCAGAGCCCATGAAGGTGGCAGCTTGAAGAGGACAGGGTCTGCATCCCTGAGCCCTGTGTATGTCTGGGCCTCAGCACAGTGCCTAGCACTCAACAAATGTTTGCTGTGGGTCCCTGAAGCAGCAGGGCACAGAGACTAAGACGGGCTTCAAGTCAGAGAGAACTAGCTTTGATTCTGCCCTGCTCTTGCAACAACCTGCTCTAGTGACAACAGTGGGCAAAGCTCAGCATCTCTAAGCCTCAGTTTGTTCAACAATAAAATGAGACTCAGTAGTGCCTACCACATGGCGCTCCTACAAAAACTCAACGCAACATTTTCTGTAAAGTCTCGGTACCATACCTGGCACGCAGTTCGTTGTTGTTAGTGCTGTCCCGTCGATTCCAATTCCCATTGGCCTTGTGTACAGCAGAGAGGAACCCTGCCTGGTCTTTTTGTGCTATTGTCGCACTTTCCAGGCTATACCAAACAATGCTCCACTGTTATTTATAGGGTTTTCATGGCCAACGTTTTTGGAAGTGGGTGGCCAGGTCCTTATTCCTAGTCTGTCTTAGTCTGGAAGCTCTGCTGAAACCTGTCCACCATAAGTGACCCTGCTGGTACTTGAAATACCAGTGGCATAGCTTTCAGCATCACAGCAACACTCAGCCACAGTATGACAACCCACAGACAGGTGGTGTGGTTCCCTGACTGGAAAATGAACCTAGGCCATGGGGGTGAGAGTGCCAAATCTTAACCCCTAGACCGCCACCGGCATACAGCAAGTGCTCAAAAAGTGGCAGCAATTATTATTACTATTGCCGAACACAGACTTATCTCATGTGTGGCTCCCAGATGATCCACTGCCCAATTCAGCAATTTAGGGGAGTGGCAGGACAAGAGAGGACATACAAGGAGAACCTATTACAACTTCTATTTATATTTCTTTTTATCCAGAAATATTGGAGAGAAACAAAGCTTTATGTACATTGGATTTATGGATTTATAGTAGTACATGTGTATAAGTTATAAGTAAATATATTGAGAGTGCATGTTCCAATTTTTTTTTTTTTTTTGATAGTGCTGCACACATCAAAACGTTTGGAGAACATTGACCTAATCCTTCAAATAAGTCACTGGAACCAAGGCAAGGGCAGAAGTAGACCCTGACCTCAAAGAAGGAGCCCAGCTGTGGGTAGAGCGAGCTAAACGTCCTTAGACACGAGAAGGAGCTTGAGTCTCTGTCTGTCTAGCCTCCAGCAGAGGCGAGATCCTCAAGAAGGCAATGACATTGGAGGGGTGGAAAAGGGAGGGAGAGTGAGGAGCGGGGAGAATTCTAATAGCCAACCGGCCAGCCAGGGAAACTCTCAGTGACAAAGTTAGCCAGCGAGTGGGCTTGGGCTCCTCTGGTCAGGGGACCTCACAAGGTGTGGGGAGGTAGAATTTCCACAGAGATGCTGACACTAGGACTAATAAAGTGAAGGGGAGAAATGAGGTCAAAGAAGTGGGTGGGAAAGGCATCTCCACTGGAGATACGGACACTGCACTAGTGGGGGTTCAGGGTGGGGAGAAACGGATGCAGATGGAAGGTCCCAGTAGGGTGGTGAGTTCAGGGCTGGGGCAATGTCTGTGTATCTGAGACACGTTAAGACAGATAGACAACTCAATTTGGAACACCAGTTTCCATGGTGTAGAGATTTGGACTACCTATCAGCTCCTCATGATAGACCCTGGAAATGCTTTCCCCACCAAATTTTATAAGAGGCAATATCATATGGAAGGTAGCATGCTGGCACAGGCAGTCAAGAAAACTATTCTCGTTCCAGCTTCTCTATTATTTAGCTGTGTCCTTGTGTAAGTCACCTCGTGCCTCTGAATTCAGTTTTCTCACGTGCAGAACGAGAGAGCTGACTGACATAATCTCTAGGTTCCCTTCCCGCCCTGTGATTATGAATTCCAGGATTCCGAAATGGTCATACTCTCTTATGATTTGCCTCTTATGCCTAAAAATTGAGTGCAGGGAAAAATTACAGTTTATGAAGGGTGTCTGCTTATTTGTGTTATCAATCAATGTTTGACTAAGTGGTTCTCATTCTAGAGTCTTCTTTAATGTCGTTACTCTGAAATTACTTAACTAGATTACTGTTCCTATTAGCTGCTCACATAATGAAGGCAGCTCAAGGCATTAACTCTTCTAGAACTCCTTGGTACAGATTAAGGTAATCTAACTATGAGAGAGAGAAAAGAGAGAGACTGGGTTATTAGCTCAGAGGAAGCTATAGCTAAAATAATCAGATGCTTCCCAAATACGTGGGAATGAAAATAGCTACTGACCCAACTGTATAAAATAGGATAAATTCACCAGTCCACAATACAGCAGATAAGCACTTTTCCCTTTTGTCTTGTCTCTTCCATGGTCCCTGGAATCTATCTGATCATCTAAAAAGTGTACTGGAATTCAAAAAACAAACAGGAAATGGGAGCCAAGAGGACACAACTCTTGAACTGCCAGATTGCACTAAGTGGAAAATTGGCTGACGAGCAGCTAGGGAAGAAAAGACCTTGGTCTCCAGAGTGGAGGAGACATCAACTATGAAGAGTATGTCCACTGCAAAGTAGGGGGAGAAATTTGCAAGTTTTCATTTTCCCCTGGAGGAATGCCTTCCTCACTCTACAGACCACTCCCATCCCAGGCTGGGCGTCACTGTGTTATCAGACCTGTTCTCCTAGTCAGTTGGGCTGCTGTAACAAACTACCACAGCCTGAGTGGCTTAAACAGTAAATATTTCTCGCAGTTCCGGAGACCAGGAAGTACAAGATGAAGGTGCCGGCAGATCCGGTATCTGATGTGGGCCCCCTCCCTGATTGGCAGGTGGCCATCTTCTCCTTGTATCCTCATATGGCGGAGAGCAGAGAGAGAAAGCTCTCATGTCTCATCTTATAAGGCCACTAATCCCACCCATGACAGCTCCAGTCTCATGACTTAATTACCTCTCAAAGGCTCCACCACCTAATACCACTACATTAGGGGTTAGGATTTCAAAATATGAATTTGGGGGGGACAGAAACATTCAGTCCATAATACCTGTCCCCCTAAGGACATACTCAAGAAACAAGTGAATTCTCATCTTAAATTTAAAGAGAATCTAGAAAAAAAGAAAACAAAAACCATATTCAACATCTTGCTAGCTAGCTAAATTTTTTAAAGGAAAAAAAAAATCTAAGTGGAAAACTGCCAGAAATGATAAAAAATGTTTACAGAGATATGGTTAGAACATTTCTGTTGTGCCAAAAAAGAAAAAGAAAAAAAGCCCAGAGAAATGTTTATACGGTGTTTACTCTACTAGGAAGCATTGCAAACACAAGGCATCTGGACACTTTCCTTCCCTACAAAGTAAACTGGAACTGAAGAGGAATCAAATCCTCCTGGATCCAATTATAGAATATGGACTCTGGTGTTATCACTAACAAGAACTGTAAACTTCCACAGAATCGGTTTCATTTCTAATCTACTGATTTCCTCAGAGACATTAAAAGTGGGGAGAGTTAAGAGCATGCTGTATTTTGCTTGATGGACAGATTATACTCGTTTACCAATCGTTTCAAGTTCAACCACATCATCCAAGTCTCCAAAGCCGTCCCCTTGAGTTCTCAGGATGGCAACCTGCCCTCCCACCAATTTCCCAGCAGCCTTAGCCTCCTACTCCAAGGCAGGCCAAGGGTCTTCTCAAAAGGGCTGAGCAATCGGAGAAACTGTGGTCAGCCACACCCCCACCCCACCCAAAACAGCAGAATCTTTATTTTACCTCCGGACTCAACAACGGCAAGCATGTGCCAGGCTGAAAGGGCTAGAGCCACTCTGAGTTACTATGCTTGCATTGGAATAATCCCCATCAGGTTAAAGGGGATTACATAATACCCATCCTCCATGTACTTTCTGTTAGAACTAGTGCAAGGTTGGGGGCCAGTCCGGTGGCGCGGCAAAGTTCATACGTTCTGCTTCAATGGCCCAGGGTTCGCTGGTTTGGAACCTGGGTACGGACCTATGCACCGCTTGTCAAGCCATGCTGTGGCAGGTGTCCCACATAGAAAGTAGAGAAAGGTGGGCACAGATGTTAGCTCAGGGCCAGTCTTCCTCAGCAAAAAGAGGAGGATTGGTGGCAGATGTTAGCTCAGGGCTAATCTTCCTTAAAAAACAAAACAAAAGAAAAACAAAAAAAAGAGAAAGTTTTAATAAAGGGAAGTGATGAGAAAATATAGCAAATACACTCAAACGAAAAGAAATGAAGGGAGAAATGTTACTATAAATGTAGAATTCAAGAAAAAAAGCACTTAGGAGAGCAAAGTTATTTTTTATTGATAAAAATTGTGATCCACAGTGAGACTTAATTGTAATAATGCTTTATGTAGTAAATAAAACAGTATTCAAAAAATACAATATCTCATAATACCATTAGCATGATTAATGTTAATCATTAGTTATATAATTAATTAATACTAATACCTATCGTCTAACTTTGTTTTCTGTAATTAAATTTTGATAGGCCTAATATATTCTCTAAGGGGTAATTTTTAACTCAGAGGCAGTTTTTTAAACAGTATTTACTAGTAAAAATTGATATAAAACTTCTGAAGGGCAATTAAAAAACAACCTTGGGGGCTGGCCTGGTGGCACAGCTGTTAAGTTCGCACATTCTGCTTCGGCAGCCCAGGGTTCTCGGGTTCGGATCCTGGGTGCAGACATGGCACCGCTTGGCATGCCACGCTGTGGTAGGCGCCCCACATATAAAGTGGAGGAAGATGGGCACAGATGTTAGCTCAGGGCCAGTCTTCCTCAGCAAAAAGAGGAGGATTGGCAGTAGTTAGCTCAGGGCTGATCTTCCTCAAAAAAAAAAAAAAAATCTTGGTAATAAACCATGGTCACAGTGAACTGTGAACTGATTTCAGCTTACTTCACACAGAGGGCAGCTTTACTCATGGCCACAAACTTTACCCCAAATATGGAGCCTTTGTGACCCAATAGACTTAAGCAGAGATTGGATGGCCCAATACAACTTGTCCCTCCAAATGAAAGAATGTAGGGCACGTCCAGTCCCTCTTATGGAAACCCCTTTTGTACAATGACTCATCGTACAGCACTTCTTGGCTTTGGTTTAGATATAGAGGCAGAATGGTGTTTGTATGGAAAAAGCACAGATCTGAGAGTCAGGGGACCAGGGCTTTTTCTTTTCTTTTTTTCTTTTTAAAGATTTTATTTTTCCTTTTTCTCCCCAACACACCCCCCCCCCCCCGGTACATAATTGTGAATTTTTAGTTGTGGGTCCTTCTAGTTGTGACATGTGGGACACCGCCTCAGCATGGCCTGATGAGCAGTGCCATGTCCACGCCCAGGATTCGAACCGGCGAAACCCGGGGCTGCTGAAGCGGAGCGTGAGAACTTAACTACTCAGCCACAGGGCCGGCCCTCAGGGTTCCCTTCTTGACTCAACTACTTGTACAACCTTGGGCAAGTCATTTGACCTTGGTGTGCCTTAGTTTCCTCATCAGTAAAATGAGGATAATAATACCTACCTCCCACACAAGGCTGTTGTGAGGGTTATCTGTGAAAACAGATGACATATTTGGAAGCGTTTTAACGTCATAATAACTTCTTAAATGCAAGGTATTATTATCATTGTTAACAGTTTCATTCTCTTGTTATTCATCTTGTGATTATTGATATTATTATTATTACTCTATCACTACTTGATTTTCACACATGATTGTTACTGTTATTACTAATGTTGTTATTCCCCTCCAAATGCTGACCTTTCTTTCAACAGCTTAGAGGGCAGTCAAGATATTTAAGAGCAGACTGCTTTTGGCTAAGTCATCCCACTGGTTACAAGCGAAGTCAACGTAGGACACTGCTCTCTTCCCCACACGCTCACCTCCCAGAGCTGGTTAATAGTAACGGAAAATGTTTTCAGTGCGGGAAGTATCAACCCTTAAAAGAAAAGACAAGAGAAAGATAGTTAATCTGATTTGCATTACAAATTAATAGAAATTTGGAGGAGGTATGGAAAACCAGAGAAGAGGGAGATGCCTAAACTACACGATGTGGAGGAGATAAAAGATTTGTAAATCAAGGGAGTATCAGGTTATTGTGTTCGAAGACGTTTTGAGTTTTCGTAATGTAAATCCCCTCTCTGTCTTCCCAAACGTTCAGTAAAATACGCTACCCACTAAAACACACGGTGAGAGTGTTTTGTTCTTCTTTGTTTTGAGGAAGTCAAGGAAAGAACTGATTCTACGTTTGCTGGGCACAGTAGAGACGGCACTTGCTGTCTGCGTGTGGATCTGCCTCCCAGAACTTTGGGAAATACTAAGCACCTCCTGAGTGCTGGGCATTGGCTAGGTGCATTAAATGCATTCTCTCCTTGTATTTACCTTGCATTGTAGCATAATCCAAATGTGAGAAATGCAAGAGTAAGACCACCTATGAACTGAACTGTGACAGTAGAAGGAGATCAGTGAGAGAAGTGACCGTAAAATTGTGAATCTTGCCCTTAACTTCCCACAATTCACAGAAATCTTGGGGAGGACGCTGTGTTCAGGAGGAAGTGGAATCGGGGTTCTGGCCATCTTATCCAGAGCTGAAATGTAAGGAGACCCCAGTTGGCATCTGGGTTACATAACCTTACAGTATTGTTGTCAGAGATGATGTTGCTAAAGCACTTGGCTCAATAGCGTGTCAACAGTCAGTAGTCACCATTCAAGCTGTCTTTGTATCTTTCTGTCTCCCGAACTTGGCAGTTAGGATCCAGAGGAAAGGGCAATGTCTTTTCAGTTAAGTGACACCTGCTACTGCCACCACATGCCTAGCACAGTACTATGGATATGAGACACTAAGTAAATACATTTGTTGTTGTCGGGCTCTCAGAGTTTCTCAAATATGCATAGGTTCAAGGACTGTATTAGTTATCTATAGAGGCATAGCAAATTACCCCAATACACAGCTGCCTTAAAACAATAGTTATTATCTGTTAAGAATTCAGGAGCGGCTAAACTAGATGGTTGGGCTTAGGTCAAGATGTCGGCTGGGGCTGAAGTACAATCTGAAATGTGGCTGGGGCTGGAGGTTCCACGTCGACGGTGGCTCATTCACATGGCTGTTGGCAAGAAGAGGCCTCAGGTCCTCACCGTCTTTCCACAGGGCTGCTCAGGACATGGCAGCTGGCTTCTCCCAGAGCCAAGAGGGTGAGAATTAAGGCAGGAGCCACAATATTTTTCTTTAACCTAAGCTTGGAAGTTGCATGTCATCTCTTTCACTTTATTTTTTTCACCAGAAGTGGGTCACTAAGTCCAGCCCAAATTCAAAAAGAGGTGAATTAGGTTCCAGCTTTTGAAGGAAGTGCCAAATCATTTGTGGATATATTTTTAAAACCATCACCGGGATGTAATGTTTTACATATGGCAGTGTGCTCAAAATGCGTTTACTAAATACATCCAAGGAACCTGAGACTGCAACATAAAACCTTTGCAAATTCTCTTGTAATTTTTATCTCTGCCCAAAATGATAAAACAACATTCAGAGCCCTTTCCAGTTGTAAGATGTTATGTGCCTCCCTGAACAACAGTCAAATCACTATTCCCTGTGGAGACGGTGCTCTTGGGTCGGATTCTCCCCATCACCGACCTGCTAGGTTTGGGGAAGAAAATTACACTGCTGGTGGGAATGCAAACTGGTGCAGCCACGAGGGAAAACAGTATCGAGATGTCTCAAAAAATTAAAAATGGAACTACCACATGATCCAGCTAGTCCACTTCTGGGTATTCACCCAAAGAAGATGAAATCAACATTCAAAGAGATTTATGCACCCCTATGTTCATCGTGGCATTATTCACAATAGCCAAGATGTGGAAGCAGCCCAAATGCCCATCAACAGATGAACGGACAAAGAAGATGTGGTATATATACACAATGGAACACTACTCATCCATAAAAAAAGACAAAAGCGTGCCATTTGCAACAACATGGATGCACCTTAAAGGTATTATGCTAAGTGAAATAAGTCAGACAAAGACAAACACCGCATGATTTCACTCATACGTGGAAGATAAACAAATGCATGGACAAGAACAGGTTAGTGGTTACCGGAGGGGAAGGGAGTGAGGGGAGGGCAAAAGGGATAAAGGGGCACACATGTATGGTGACAGAGAAAGACCAGACTATTGGTGATGAACACAAGGCAGTCTATACAGAAACTGATATATAATAATGTACACCTGAAATGTACACAATGTCATAAGCCAATATGACCTTAGTAAAATAGTTTTTTAAATAAAGCCTTGGGCTGGCCCAGTGGCGCAGCCATTAAGTGCGCACATTCTGCTTTGGTGGCCAGGGGTTCGCCGGTTTGTATCCCGGGTGCGGACATGGCACCACCTGGCAAAAGCCATGCTGTGGTAGGTGTCCCACATATAAAGTGGAGGAAGAGGGGCATGGATGTGAGCTCAGGGCCAGTCTTCCTCAGCAAAAAGAGGAGGATTGGCAGCAGATGTTAGCTCAGCGCTAATCTTTCTCAAAAAAAAAAAAAAAAAAGCCTTGAATGCCAAAAAAAGAAATTCACTCTGTGGGACCCCTGTGTGTGTTGAGGTGTGCTCCCTGACATCTGGTGGCCTGACTGACCGGAGACAACAGAACAGTGTGTCATGTGGGGAGTGATATAAGTTTGGGAGGAAAGACAGATGATTCCACCAGAGCTCAGAGAAGGACGGTGAGGGGCATGGTGCTGCTGCTGCTGGGTCAGCAATGGCTATATATACACGTCTTCTTCTAACAAGTAGTCTTGATCTTTAAACATTTTTTTCCTCCTTTGTCCCAAGAAGGATTTAAGTCTGCTTGATTTTTGTGAGTAGTCCTTCTAGCTCATCAATAAATCAATTTTCTATTTTTAAGCATTAAGAAGGTAAGACACTTTTATTGTTTTATCTCTAATAGCAAAACTTTCTTATATTACCCCCATATTCTATTTTTTATCAAAAACTTAAGGAAAACAACTTGGAGAAATGCTTTTATTACACAATATATTTTATAAATTGACGGATTATCCCCCTGTATAGATAGCATATTTTTCATTCTTTGTATGTGGTTTCCCACTTTCATTCATCTCTTCTTTTTATCTTGCATACTTTTGTTTTCCTTAGACTTGCCCAGTCAATGAATTCTTGTTTTAAATAGCTCATAAAAAGTATTTGGGAGTACTCATATGAAAATGATGGTTGTTCTCAAAATTGTGTCCTTCCTTGTAGGATCCAAACCTAAAAAAAAGTAATTGGCATGTAAACACCATTCAGAAAACTATGTTCTTATGTCAAATTTCAACCATAATCTACTGTGGTTTTGCTTATCTATCATAAGACCAGGAGAGATGCGATCAACTTATAAAATAGCAAAGAAATAAAGGATTCATGCATATGGGAAAGGCAAACTAAAATTTTAGCCTTCGAAGTCCTCTTCCCATGGTTATGGATCATTCCAAAAGCACAGCTGTTTAAGAATTATTGGGGGAAGATATTGGTGAAAACCAAGTCTGGATTTTCTCTCTAGTCATCAGTTTGAATAATATTCATTTTATAGGTAAAGTGATCGTGACACCTGAAATGTTATTCATGTTACATTTACACATATATAGAATCTATTTTGGCACAATTTCAAGTTCTAAGGCTTCTAGAAGTGTTCAGGTGCTACAGATTAATGGTTTACTCTCCTGATGAATAATTATTTAATTATATAGCTCTGGTTGGTATGACGAAATATGAAGGAAGCTAAGACCTGAGCACACGAAGCCATTGACTTTCTTTTCTTTATCAGAAATTGCAATATTCAAGTAACCTCCATACTGTAGAAGAGAGGAGTTCTGTTTACTTTCTCATCTCAAAACAATAATAAAGAATATTAAAATTTTGCATAACCTTCCGTCTGCTATTCCATGACTAGAACTGAGTCCTGAGGAAGTAATCAAAGATATACCCAAAGATATAATAAGGAGCCGCTGGAAGAGTCTCTATAATAATGAAAGAATAAATGTGCAAAAACAGCTAAATTGGTTAGCTAAGTTTGGTACATCCACACAATGGACTATTATGCAATCATTAAAAATATTTTCAGGGACCAGCCTGGTGGCGCAGTGGTTAAGTGCCCATGTTCTGCTTTGGTGGCCCGGGGTTCGCCGGTTTGGATCCCAGGTGCGGACGTGGCAGCGCTTGGCAAGCCATGCTGTGGTAGGTGTCCCACATATAAAAAGTAGAGGAAGATAGGCACAGATGTTAGCTCAGGGCCAGTCTTCCTCAGCAAAAAGAGGAGGATTGGCAGCAGATGTTAGCTTAGGGCTAATTGTTCTCAAAAACAAAAACAAAAACACTGATCTCCCTTGCCCAAACAAAACAAAAAAAGGAAAAATAAATATTAATAAAATAGCATAATATTAAAAAAAATATTTTCAGAAGAATACTTTATTATGGAAGGAATTCATCATATACTATTTGGATGAAAGAAACCAGATTAACAAATAGACTGACTACACATGCACATATGCATACATATATGTATATATGTTCACACATTTACAAAGGTGAGATAATTGTGTGATATATAGATATACTTGCATATAAAAAGCAAAGATGTATCCAAAAACATTACCAGCAATAACCTTTGAAGTGCTTCTCTCCCCACTGCAACATAAGCTCCACAGGACAAGACTTGGTCTTATTCATTACTCTGTCCTCAGTATCTAGCACAAGGCCTGGCATGGTGCTGGGATCGTGGTACTCAGTGAATATTTGTTGAATAAAGGAATGGGATTTTTGGTGAACTTAGTATTCCCTGTTTCTATTTTATAAATTTTCATATGTATATATTTTGTAAGAAGGAATTTTAAAATTAAGGCAGGACTTCTACTTATGCTTCTGTTATTCTCATAAGTAAACTGAGTGGGAAAGCAGATGTAGCTCCCTTCACAGTTGGTGTGGATCAAGCTGCAGATCTGATCAGCCTAAAATTTTTTTTTTTTGAGGAAGATTAGCCCTGAGCTAACAACTGCCCGTCCTCCTCTTTTTTGCTGAGGAAGCCTGGCCCTGAGCTAACATCGTGCCCATCTTCCTCTACTTTATATGTGGGATGCCGACCACAGCATGGCATGCCAAGCAGTGCCATGTCCGCACCCGGGATCTGAACCGGCAAACTCTGGGCTGCTGAGAAGCGGAATATGCAAACTTAACTGCTGTGCCACCAGGCCAGCCCCTAAAATATTTTATTTGGATTTCTCACACTCCTGGTAAATGAAGAATAAGGAAATAGGGAAATTTTTTTTCTTCCCGGATCTTCCAGCTTCCATTTAAGAAGTTACCTCAAAATCACCCAAGCAGAACAGAAAAGAGAAAAAAGAATTAGACAGAATGACAACAGTCTAAGGGAACTCTGGGACAATATCAAGTGTGCTAACATTCGGATTATAGGTGTCCCAGAAGGAGAAGAGAGAGACAAAGGGGCAGAAAATTTATTTGTAGAAATAATAGATGAAAATTTTCCTAACCTGAGGAAGGAAACAGACATCCAAGTTCAGGAAGCACAGAGAGCTCCAAACAAGATAAGCCCAAAGAGGCCCACCAAGACATATTATAATTAAACTGTCAAGAATGAAAGACAAAGAGAGAATCCTAAAAGCAGCAAGAGAAAGGCCACAAGTGACATACAAAGGGAAACCCATCAGGTTATCAGCAGACTTCTCAGCTGAGACCCTACAGGTGAGAAGAGAATGGCACGAATTTAAAGTGCTAAAAGGAAAAGACCTACAGCCAAGAATACTCTATCCATCAAGGTTGTCGTTCAGGATGGAAGGGGAGATAAAGAGCTTCCCAGACAAGCAAAAATTAAAGGAGTTTATCACCAAGAAACCAGCTCTGCAAGAAATGCTGAAGGGACTTATTTAAGTGGGAAAGCAATAACCACAAACAGAGATTTAAAAAAATTATTAAAAAAACAAAACAACAACAACAAAAAACCAGGCAATAAAATCACTTGTAAGGTATAAATACAGTAAAGGTAGCAGATCGACTGCCTGTGAAGATAATATGAAGGTTAAACGACAAATGTACTAAAATCACCTATTTCAATGATAAGAGGGTAATGGATAGACAAACACTAAACAAGAGAGTATATATGATTTGAAAAACATATAATGTGGGAGGAGGGGAGTGAAAAAGTAGAGCTTTTAAAAGAGGTCGAGCTAAAGAGTCTATCAACTCAATACAGACTGTTATATGCATAGAATATTAAATAGGATCCTCATGGTATTCACAAATCAGAAACCTATAACGAGCAAGAAAAAAAGTAAGACAAAAGAAATCAATCATATTACTAAAGATAGCCATCAAAACACAAGGGAGGAGAGCAAGAGAAAAAGAAGGAACAGAGAAGAACTACTAAAACACTCAGAAAAAAAAATAGGGACAAAATGGCAATAAATACATATTTATCAATGGCTACTTTAAATGTCAATGGACTAAATGTTCCAATCAAATGCCATAAGGTGGCCAAGTGGATAAAAACACAAGACCCATATATATGCTGCATACAAGAGACACACTTCAGACCTAAAGACACTCAAAAACTCAAAGTGAAAGGATGGAAAAAGATATTCTATGCAAATAGCAAAGAAAAGAAAGCAGGGGTAGCAATACTTGTATCGGACAAAATAGACTTTAAAACAAAAACAAAAACTGTAACAAGAGACAAAGAAGGGCACTACATAATGATAAAGGGAACAATCCAACAAGAAAATATAACACTTGTAAATATCTATGCACCCAACATAGGAGCACCTAAATATATAAAGCAATTATTAACAGACATAAGAGGAGAAATAGACAGTAACACAATAATAGTAGGGGAGTTTAACACTTCATTTACACCAATGGATAGATCATCCAAACAGAAGATCAATAAGGAAACACTGGCCTTAAAGGACACATTAGACCAGATGGGCTTAGATATATACAGAACATTCCATCCAAAAACCACAGAATACACATTCTTTTCAAATGCCCATGGAACATTCTCCAGAAGTGATCACACATTAGGCCACAAAACAAGTCTCAATAAATTTAAGAAGATTAAAATAACACTATGCATCTTTTCTCACCACAAAGGTATGAAACTAGAAATCAACTACAGGAAGAAAACCAGAAAAGCCACAAAAATGTGGAGATAAACAAAACGCTACTGAACAATGATTGGGTCAATGAAGAAATCAAAAAATTCCTGGAGACAAATGAAAATGAAAACATGACAGGCCAAAATCTGTGGGATACAGCAAAAGTGGCTCTAAGAGGGAAGTTTACAGCAATTCAGGCCTACCTCAACAAAGAAGAAAAATCTCAAATAGACAATCTAAAAGCGCATCTAAAGGTACTGGAAAAAGAACAACAAACAGCCCAAAATCAGCAGAAGGAAGGAAATAATACAAATCAGAGCAGAAATCAACGAAATAGAGACTGAAAAAACAATAGAAAAAATTAATGAAACCAAGAGCTGGTTCTTTGAAAAGATAAACAGAATTGACAAACCCTTAGATAGAGTCACCAAGAAAAAAAGAGAGAAGGCTCAAATAAATAAAATCAGAAACGAAAGAGGGGAGATTACAACAGACACCTCAGAAATACAAAAGATAATAAGAGAATACTAGGAAAAGCTAGACGCCAACAAATTGGATAATCTAGAAGAAATGGATAAATTATTAGACACATACAACCTTCCAAAACTGGGCCAAGAAGAAGCAGAAAATTTGAATAGACCAATCACCAGTAAGGAGATTGAAACAGCAATCTAAAACCTCCCAAAAAATAAAAGTCCAGGACCAGATGGCTTCCCTGGTGAATTCTACCAAACTTTCAAAGAAGACTTAATACCTATCCTTCTCAAACTCTTCCCAAAAATGAAGAGGAGGGGAGGCTTCCTAACTCCTTCTATGAAGCCAACATTATCCTGATACCAAAACCAGACAAGGACAACACAAAAAAAGGAAATTACAGGCCAACATCACTGATGAACATCAATGCAAAAATCCTCAACAAAATACTAGCAAATCGAATACAACAATACATTAAAAAGATCATACATCATGATCAAGTGGGTTTCATTCCGGGGATGCAGGGATGGTTCAACATCCGCAAATCTATCAACATGATACACCACATTAACAAAATGAAGAATAAAAATCACATGATCCTCTCAATAGATGCAAAGAAAGCATTTAACAAGATACAGCATCTATTTATGATAAAAACTCTAAATAAAATGGGTATAGAAGGAAAATACCTCAACATAATAAAGGCCATATACGACAAACCCACAGCAAATATCATTCTCAATGGAGAAAAATTGAAAGCTATCCCTCTAAGAACAGGAACCAGACAAAGATGCCCACTGTCACCACCTTATTTAACATAGTATTGGAAGTCCTAACCAGAGCAATCAGGCAAGCAAAAGAAAGAAAAGGGATCCACATTAGAAAAGAAAAAGTGAAACTGTCACTCTTTGCAGATGACGTGATTTTATATCTAGAAAACCCTAAACATCCCACTAACAAACTTTTAGAAACAATAAAGGAACACAGTCAAGTTGCGGGATACAAAATCAACATACAAAAATCGGTTGGGTTTCTATACACTAACAATGAAGTAGCAGAAAGAGAAATTAAGAATACAATCCCAATTACAATTGCAACAAAAAGAAATAGCTAGGAATAAACTTAACCAAAGAGGTGAAAAATCTGTACACCGAAAACTATAAAACATTGTTGAAAGAAATCGAAGAAGACACAAAGAAAAGGAAAGATATTCCATGCTCTTGGAGTGGAAGAATTAAGATCGTTAAAATGCCCATACTTCCTAAAGCAATCTATAGATTCTACGCAATCCCTATCAAAGTTCCAACAACATTTTTCACAGAAATAGAACAAAGAATCCTAAAATTTATATGGAACAACAAAAGACCCCGAATAGCCAAAGGAGTCCTGAGAAAAAAGAACAAAGCTGGAGGAATCACACTCCCTGATTTCAAATTGTACTACAAAGCCATAGTAAGCAAAACAGCATGGTACTGGCACAAAAACAGACACACAGATCAATGGAACAGAACTGAGAGCCCAGAAGTAAACCCACATGTTTATGGACAGCTAATAGTCGACAAGGGAGTCAAGAGCATACGATGGAGAAAGCAGAGTCCCTTCAATAAGTGGTGTTGGGAAAACTGGACAGCCACATGCAAAAGAATGAAAGTAGACCACTCCCTTACACCATGCACAAAAATCAACTCAAAATGGATTAAAGACTTGAATGTAAGACCCAAAACCATGAGACTTGTAGAAGAAAACATAGGCAGTACGCTCTTTGACATCGGTCTGAGCAGCATATTTTCAAGTCCCATATCTGACCGGGCAAGGGAAACAAAAGAAAAAATGAACAAATGGGGCCACATCAAACTAAAAAACTTCTGCACAGCAAAGGAAACCATCAACAAAACGAAAAGACAACCTAACAATTGAGAGAAGATATTTGCAAACCATATATCAGATAAGGGGTTAATATCCAAAATATACAAAGAACTCATACAGCTCAACATCCAATTAGAAAATGGGCAAAAGATCTGAACAGAGATTTCTCCAAAGAAGATATACGGATGGCCAACAGGCATACGAAAAGATGCTCGACATCACTAGCTATCAGGGAAATGCAAATCAAAACTACAATGAGGTATCACCTCACTCCGGTCAGAATGGCTATAATTAACAAGACAGGAAACAACAAATGTTGGAGAGGATGTAGAGAGAAGGGAACCCTTGTTACACTGCTGGTGGGAGTGCAAACTGGTACAGCCACTATGGAAAGCAGTATGGAGTATCCTCAGAAAACTAAGGATAGAGCTACCATATGATCCAGCTATCCCACTGCTGGATATTTACCCAAAGAACCTGAAAACACAAAGGCGTAAGGATACTTGCACCCCTATGTTCGTCGCAGCATTATACACAATAGCCAAGACTTGGAAGCAACCTAGGTGCCCATCAAGGGACGAATGGATAAAGAAGATGTGGTATTTATACACGATGGACTACTACTCAGCCATAAATGATGGAATCCAGCCATTTGTGACAACATGGATGGACCTTGAGGCTATTTTGCTGAGTAAAATAAGTCAGAGGGAGAAAGTCAAATACCATATTATCTCACTCATAAGTAGAAGATAAAAACAACAAGAAACAAACACATAGCACTGGAGATTGGATTGGTGGTTACCACAGGGGAAGGGGGAAGGGGGGAGGGCAAAAGGGGTGATTAGGCTCACATGTGAGGGTATGAACTATAATTAGTTTTCAGGTGGTGAACATGATGTAATCTACACAGAATTTGAAATATATTATGATGTACAGCGGAAAATAAATAAATAAATTAAAAATAATAAATAAATAAAATGTAAAAAAAAGTTACCTCAATCAACATAAAGAAGGAAACTTTTTTTTTTTTTGAGGAAGATTAGCCCTGAGCTAACATCTGCTGCCAATCCTCCTCTTTTTGCTGAGGAAGACTGGCCCTGAGCTAACATCCGTGCCCATCTTCCTCTACTTTCTATGTGGGGCACCTGCCACAGCATGGCGTGCCAAGTGGTGCCATGTCCGCACCCGGGATCTGAACCAGCAAACCCTAGGCCACCAAAGCGGAACATGCAAACTTAACCGTTGCGCCACCAGGCTGGCCCCAAAAAGGAAACGTTTTATTTTACTTCTACTGTTACTGCTACAAATACTTTGCTGCTATTGCAGCTGCTGGCTACTGAGCATTCACCACACACTATTCTAAGAACTTTATGTGTCACTCAAACCTCAACTAACCTTAAGAGTTAGCCACTACTATTTTTCCCCTTTGGTAGATGAGAGATTTGAGGCTTGGAGAGGTTAAACAAGTTGCCCACAGTGACACAGCTGTTCACTGGCAAGAGTGAGGATTTGAACGGGGCAGCCTGACCCCAGAGCCCATGCACTTCACAACTCCATTGCACTCGCTACACAGGGCAAGATCAAATACAGGAACGGAAGCAAATCAAGGCTGGGTTACAGCTCTCCTTACATTCACTGCCCACACTTTGGTACAGTTTTTTCTTGTTGTAAAGAGAGACAAGGAAGAAAAAGAGAATGGATAAATGTCAATTTTCCCCCAAACAAAATGATGTCTGAGAAGTCTCTAGAGCCATTAGCTCGTAAGAGTAGTAGAAATGTCAAATAATAGTAATGGATAGGACACGTTCTGGGTTTGGTTTTGTGCAAACGTTTCCACTCATTATCCAGTCATGGGAGGAGAAAAGCGCACGTACTCCAAATCACATGTTTTACTGCAAATGGACTTCTCAGATAATCTCTATTTAAAACTAAACAAAACCCAACATATTTCACATGGTAGACTATCTGCAATGGAAACGAATTATCCGCTCACCACAGTCTCAACACTAACTGCCCATTAGAATAACCTGGAAAGATTTTTCAAGCCCCAAAGCCCAGACAACAAAGAGATGCTGATGAATTGGTCTAGGGTGGGGCCCAGGAAGTGGTAGTTTCTAAAAGCTCTCCAAGTGAGTCTAATGTGCAGCCAGCGCTGAGAGTCACAGCAAGCCAGCGATGCTAAGAGGCTTTCTTCCCACGTGGCTCTGTCCGGCACTGGCCATGTAACCCTAGGGAAGTTATTTCACGTTCCTCAGCCTGAGCTTTTTTACCTATAAAATGGGGATAACAAGAGTACCAACCCAATGAGGATTAATCGAGATAAGACACAGAGCACTGAACAGGGTCTGGGACACAGAACACTCAAATATGGTGTTAAGGACTGTGATGGTGAGGATGATGCTGATGTGATCTTTTGGCCTGAGCTTGGTCCTGTAACACAGTTCTCTGCCCCAGAAAGCAGAGACCATCACTTCAACCCAAGCAGGCTTTGATCATCTTTACCATGAGCTCGCTTACCTGAATGAACCTCCAGAACCAAATATAACTTGTAGCTCATGGTGGGATAATATTTAGGTCCCTAGAGAGGATGTGTTGCCTCGTAACTGTAGTCTACAACATAAAGGAACTCACTCACCTGGGATTGAAGTGAATTTTCTCAGGAACTTCCCTGGGGTCTGTGACCACTTTCTGGTTGTCTCTATAATCAACGGGGTCATCAGGGATGCTAAATTTAGCCATCTGAATTTCAGAGTCACTCAGTCCAGCATGGGAGATTCTTGCATAACCCAATCTGTGGCAGAAATAGAAATGTTTTGTAAAGGTTTTATCATCATACAGAAATCTGATGAGATACCCTCATTATTAGCCAATTTCCCATTTCTAACTCTACCTTGTACATCAGTAGAATTAACTTGATTTAATACTCTAAATATTTATCAAAATATTGCTTTTATGATATAAATGAATAAGGAGCATGCATACAGATTTAATTAACTAAACATAGTTGACAACTTTACTCTACTTTTTTACACCAATGAATATTCTGCCTACACAAATTGCCTCTTACACAATTATGTTTTGAGTCAATAACAAGAATTCTTCAGAATGATAGGAGCATATGCCTAAATCATTTCTTACCTTTAAAAATCCAAATACCACATGCAAATTTCCATCCATGCTAACAAGTCTAAAATAAAAGATTTTACATATCTGAAAAAATGGCACATCCTGGTTTTGCTTAGAGCTTTCAGTTCTCCAGGAAATCAAAGCACTTTATGGATGTTATCCAAATAATTATGGAGAAGCTCAGGTGGAAAAATGAGAGAATTGTGAGCAGCCAAGAATTCCTTTCCTTTTCTTTGTTTTTGTTTTTGTTTTGGTGAGGAAGATTGGCCCTGAGCTAGCATCTGTTGCCAATCTTCCTCTTTTTTTTTCCTCCCCTCACCCCTGGTACATAGTTGTATATCCTAGTTGTATGTCCTTCTAGTTCTTCTCCATGGGATGCCACCACTGCATGGCTTGACAAGCAGTGTGTAGGTCTGCACCCAGGATCCAAACCGGCGAAACCCAGACCACTGAAGCGGAGCAAGGGAAGTTAACCACTACACTACCTGGACGGCCCCAAGAATTCATTTTATTTTATTTATATTTTGCCTCTTCAAAAGAAATAATTTGGGACTGGCCAGGTGGCGCAGCGGTTAAGTTCTCATGTTCCGCTTCTCGGTGGCCCGGGGTTCGCCGATTCAGATCCTGGGTGAGAACATGGCACTGCTTGGCAAAAAGCCATGCTGTTGTAGGCGTCCCACATATAAAATAGAGGAAGATGGGCATGGATGTCAGGGCCAGTCTTCCTCAGAAAAAAGAGGAGGACTGGCAGTAGTTAGCTCAGGGCTAATCTTCCTCAAAAAAAAAAAAAAAAAAGAGAGAAAGAAAGAATTGTTAGGGGCTGGACCGGTGGTGTAGTGGTTAAGTTTGTGCAATCTGCTTTGGTGGCCTGGGGATTACAGATTCAGATCCCAGGTGCACACCTATGTATCACTCATTAGGCCATGCTGTGGTGGCATTCCACATACAAAATAGAGGAAGATTGGCACAGATGTCAGCTCACAGATAATGTTCCTCAAGCAAAAAGGGGAAGATTGGCAACAGACGTTAGCTCAGGGCCAATCTTCCTCATGAAAAAAAGAAAGAAAGAAAGAATTGTCAGCTTCAGTCATTCATTATTCAGTGAACAAGTATATATGAAGTCCCTACTACATGTAGGCATTGTTCTAGGTATGGGGGATAAACTGAACAAATCAAAGCCCTTGCCCTCATAGAGCTTTCATTCTAGTTGGGGAGGACAAATTAAATATGCATGTACGTGTGTATAAAGTCTATCAGGTGGTGATAAGAGCCTGAGCACTAAGGGGGCATAAACAGAGGAAAGAGGGTGGGGAATGCTAGGTGGCAGAGGTTGCTATTTTATGGTGGATGGTCAGAGCATCCCTCTCCGACAAAGTGACATTTGAGCAAAGAACTGAATGAAGTGAGGGAGCAGACATACAGATATCAGAGGAAAGGAGTTCTAGGGAAAGGGGACAGCAAATGCAAAGGTTCGGAGGTAGAATGTGCTCCGCTTTTTTGAGGACCAGCTCTGCAACGACTGGAGTGGAGTGCAGAAGGGGGAACCTGAGTTTGCATGGGGAGTGGGGGTGGCAGATGATGCAAACCCTTGCAGGTTGCTACAAGGACTTCAGATAAGTTCTGAGAGTGTGATGGGAATGCAGAGGCTTTTGTGCAGAGATACGATGGCTACCGTGTGGAGAACAGACTCCAGGCAAAGGGTGGTAGCCAGGAGACCAGTTAGGAGGCCCCTGCAATAATTTAGGTGAAAGACGCTAGGGGCTTGGGCCAGGGTGGCAGGAGGAGGAACTTAAAACAAAGCCTGCAATGACTTGAAAAATAGTGACAGAAACTCAGAGCCAGGCAAGCGGAGGCAGCAAGTCTGCCCGCTGTGAAGGGTAAGAGAAGAGCAGTGATGGCAACAGAATGGGGTCCAAGCTGTCCGACAGGTTGGTGTACTTGTCTAAGCTCAGGGCCCAAATCCATGCAGGTCCCTGTCCCTAGTAAATCTAAGTTATTTATTTCCCAAATCTCTACGATCAAATTCTAATCTGTTTCATAGATACTGCCTTCAAAGGAGCTTCCCAAAGTCCTTGAAAATAAGGAAACTGAAAATCCAATCTTCTACTAAAACAGGGGATCTCTCCCTGTGGTCCAGTAAGTATATATTAAGTGCCTACTAAGTGCAGGACACTGAATTAGATGACTGAGATAAAGCCTACAGAATTGGTTTGTGGACAGAAACTGAAAAACAGTTGTCCCTAACTTCATTAATTTGGGTATTTTCAAAATTACCTTCCCAGCTGCTGTAGACTGAATGCTTGTGTCCCCCCAAATTCATATGTTGCAGCCCTAACCCCCTGTGTGGCCATACTGGGAGATGGGGCCTCTAAGGAAGCAAATGAGTTAAATAAAGTCACAAGGGGGGGACCCTGATCCAACAGGATTAGTGTCCTTATAAGAGGAGATGCAACAGAGCATGTGTGCTCACGTGTGCTCTTTCTCTCTGTCTCCAGCACTGTGAGAAAATAAATTTCTGTGGTTTAAGCCAGCCAGTCTATGGTATTTTGTTCTGGCAGCCGGAGCTGATGAATATACCATCTTTGACAGTCACATTTAGTGTATACACACACACACACACACACATATAATCTGCCATCCCACTCTCCTAGGGAGAGGCAATAAAGGTCTCGGGCCACCAATCTACAAAGAGAGCCCAGGGATTAGCAATTAGGGGCACTGGTGCTATAAAGACCACTGTTCCTCGGCAACTAACACTTTTGACAACTTGAACTTAGACCTATCTCACTCTATATCATAAACTGATTTCTGGAAATTCTAATATCCCTATTAAAACAATCACTTTAATTTCAATTTAAACAGAAACAGTTTTTCAATCTGAGGTATCGAATACTTCACAAAACTAACACTTCGGCACACTCCCTCCCAGCTTAGCCCTTTGGGGACACCAAGATAATAGTCAAGCCATCTCTCCTGCAGCCACGTGGGCATGTGCTGAGTTTCTTTTTAGAGTTTCTGAATTATTAATATAACCGGAAGGATCTTAGCATCTTGAGGGCCTCCTTGGCTCACCTCAGTAAGCATATGAACTGATGGAGTCATCCAGGAACCAAAAAAGGCCACCATTTTACTAGGTAACATCCAAAGTCCTTAGTAAGAGTCCACAGGACCTTACGTGCTCCCCTCCCTCCCTGCCTGTACACTCCCCCTCACCTCCTCTACCACCATCCCACCTGCACACACTCCAGCCCCACTAGCCTCATTTTTCTTCAAACACATCAGCACTCCAGCATTTGGGCTTTTGCACTAGCTGGTCCTTATACCTGGAAGGGTCTTCTCCCAGGTAGCAAGATGGCCCACTCCTTCAAATCTCAGCTCCAATGTCATCTCAGTAAGACCTACCAATCCTCCTATTTACAATCGCAACCCCACCTCCATATTCCAGATGCTCCTTACCCTGCTCAACTTCTTCCCACCACACTCATCACCTCCTAAAATATGCTATCATGGCATTACTGATTCCATCATGCCAATCATTGTCTATCTTCCCTCTGCCAGGGTAAGGATCCTTCTCCGCTTTGTTTACTGCTATACCCCCAGTGCCTGACATGCACTGTGCTCCATCTATACTAGTTGAATGACAAATGGAGTAAAGAACAGGAGAACCTAACAGTTTGCTTTCACTGGGCTATAACTCAGAACTGAACAAGCCATATCTCCAATAGGAGAGAAGTCGACCCTGCAATTCTATTTTATTCCTAGAAGGCAACCATTTTCCTTCATAAATGTAGACCACAGATCTCAGAATATAAGGTTACTTAAGGAGTGATCAGGTCAACATCAGCCCGTCTTCAGGTAGGCAATGCCAAGACTCCTCTGGGTGATGAACTGCTCTGTACGGAGAGGGGACTAAGGCCCAGAGAGGTCCATCTTAGAAGCCCACAGTAGAGGTCCCAGCACCGTCCCAAGGAGGGTAGTCAGAGGCCTCAAGTCAAACATCTCCAAACAGATTCTGTACTAATAGGAGGAGCCTGGTGAGTTTCGGGGATGGCCTCCAGCACGTTCCCTCCACTGAGGAACCCTGAAAGTGGAGGGACCTGTGAATCAAATCACTGTCTAGATGATCTGCCCCCCTTGCCTCTCTCATGTCACCTCCCATCTCACTCTACTCCAGGCACGCAGGCCTCCTTGCTATTATAAAAACACCAAGCCAGCTCCACTCAAATTCTGTACCTGCTATTCCCTCTGTCTCGAGAGCTCTTCCAGGATATAGGCAGTTGGAATCCCTCATTCCAGTCGGGCTGCCGCCTGGACATCACTCCATCAGAGACGCTACTCTGTCCATTCTATGTAACACACCACAGCCACCCCCGGCACCCTCATCCTTCTTACCTGGTTTCATTTTTCTTTTTCAACACATTTATCACCACCTCTCCTATTCTATTTCTTATGTGCTTATTTTCTGTCTTTTTCCACTGGAATGGAGGCTATATGAACAAGGATTTTGTTTTGTTCCTCTTATATCCCCACTGCCTAGAAGAACACCTGGCACATAATAGGTATATAATAAATACTTGTTGAATAAATGAATGAATGAAAGAATGAATGGTCAGTCCCTTTTTTTGGTATTAAACTTTTCTTCACTTTATTTAAAGAAAAAGTTAAAAAAGGAACTAATTGCTTCCATAAAGTTTTTCCTTTCAAGATAGACCCCAAAGATCCCAGTCAACAGATTAAAAAAAAAAACTAACAAACACCTATGCTCACCTGATCAGCCCTCGATACATAATGTATTCACACCATCTGTCTTGATCTGTGCTGTCAATATCCTAATAAAGAACAGAAAAGAGAATGTTTAAAGCATAAAAAATAGTGCTCTATTCTGAACTGCCAAGAAAACGTGTAAGCTACAGTAATAAATACGGCTTTGTGCATGCTATTTTCTCGGTCTGGCTCCTACTGATCGGATAAGGTCCAAATTGTTTATTCATTCTACAGATATTTCTGGAGCACCTACTATGTGTCCATCCAGCCCCTGTACTAGAAGCTGGGAATACAAGGAGGAAAGTGGTCTAGATCCGGAGCGAGGGAGGTAAATCAGCGGTTACAATACAGTCGCTGGCTCCCTACAGCTTTCCAGGTCCCTCATCCCAAGCAGAATTTACGGCATCCTCCTCGGTCATCCTATGCAGTACTTTCTGCACACCAGCTACACCATTCTGTACAGTTATTTGTTTATATGTCTCCACCCTCCCCTCCTGAGCAGAGGGATTCTTAATCACTTTGGCTCCCTGGTACTTAGCATGAAGCCTGGCATTCGGCAGGCACTCAATCTGTGTTTGTTAAATTGAATCACTGGAAATAAACACATTTGGGAAGTAATCATGAGTCTTTTTGATGTTGAAAGCTTGAGACCAGGGTTATTTTTCATCAGAGAACCAGAACATAAACATGTTCTTTTTCTATAACGTGTTGGGAAAACTCTCAATATGGAGCTTTTATACTGAAGAAATTTCCATTTTCTACTTTTAAAACATCTCATAAATAAAAAATACATCTGACTTTTTCCCATTTCTCAATTTTACTATTAAAATTTAATTTAAAACGTATTTTAAATACATAATTTAAAAAAATGTCCTGCCTGGTGGTGCAGCAGTTAAGTTTACCCGTT
This sequence comes from Equus asinus, assembly GCF_041296235.1. NCBI lineage: Eukaryota > Metazoa > Chordata > Mammalia > Perissodactyla > Equidae > Equus > Equus asinus. Next base: position 122,446,391 of record NC_091792.1, read on the forward strand.
CTACTTTGGCAGCCTGGGGTTCGCTGGTTCGAATCCCAGGCGTGGACCTACACACCACTTATCAAGCCATGCTGTGGCAGACATCCCACATATAAAGTAGAGGAAGATGGGCATGGATGTTAGCTCAGGGCCAGTCTTCCTCAGCAAAATAAGGAGGATTGGCGGCAGACACTAGCTTAGCACTGATCTTCCTCAAAATAAAAAACCATATTTTTAAATCACTAAAAGAATACACCACAATTTATTATCTATTTCTCAATTTTTTTCATAAGCTTAGTGGTGGACACCTGGATGCTTGTTAATTAATCTTTTTGATTACTCTTATGTCACACACATACATAGGCCTTTTGTATACATGAAAAAATTATAATAAATGTTAAACATTAAATTAAAAAAATTTAATGATGAAAAAGCAAATAAATTGAAAGTACTGTTCTGATTTGCCTTGGGAAGAAATAAAAATTTAGTCATTCTGCTGTATATATTGGGAATAATAAATTATGAATATGTTTAACTATCATTTTATTTTACTAGGTTTTTAGAAGATGCTGTCAAATTTTAAGACGGCAGAATTTAAATACTCATTTCTTAAAGAGAAAAATCTGTTCATCCAAGCATTTATGATTAAAATTGCTCTCTGCATTAATAAACTTCCCAATAGAAAAAAGCCATATAAGAATCCACTGCCAATCTTGACACAGCTTCTGACCGTGACAGTGGAAACCAACAGAAGATTAAATAAAAATCAAATAAAATTCCTCTTTCCTAACACCATGCATATCCCTTACACACACACGCACACACACACACAATGTAAGAATCCTTCCCTTATTATGATGTGATTTTTCCTTAGACTTGCCAAATATCATCTTGTCTAATATTCTTTTGTACTTTGTAGACCGTGTATTTGGACATTTATCTTATTTGATTTTATACATACAGCCAGACGCACATAATATGTACATATAGCTACCACTCATCGAGTGCCTCCTACATACAAGGCTGAGGACTTTGCAGGCATTATCTTATAGTCCATCCTCATAACAACCCTATGATACAGTAGATATTACCATCACCACTCTACACATGTGGACGTTGAGGTCCACAGACCTCAGTCCCCAGAAAGGTGAAATAATTTGCTCCAAGTTCACACAGCTGAGAAATACAGCACCAGCTACGCTAGTGAACGATGAGAGACCATACAGAGAGGGAGCCCCAGCCAAGAACCAGCACCAAAGCCACAGACATGTGAGTGGGGCCATCTTGGACCCCCCCAGCCACAAGCGAGCCACCAGCTGACTGCACGAGTGAATCCAGGCAAGAACAGAAAACCACCCAGTCGACCCACAGAAGCAGGAGACTATTAAACCACTGCTGCTTAAGTCACTAAGGTTTCAGGTGGTTTGTTACACAGTGATAAATAACTAACACAACCTCTGTGATTCCACACTCTCCAGATTTTCCCTTTACTCTTCTGACCTTTCCTTAATTGCTGTCCTGAGATAATCTCCCTTCTCTTCCCTCACCCATCACCCCCATGATAGCCACATTAAATGTGGCTTTATCAGGGGTTTTCTTTCGTCTTATTTTTGCAATTCTCTAACCTCATGAGCAATGTTATCTGTTTCCATGGTTTCAACAGTCAGCTAGATGATGTCACCTCCTTAATCTGTATCTCTAGTCCTAGTTGCCCTTCTCAATTCCAGATCCACATATCCAGCTGCCTGATGGCAATTTCCATTAATATCCCACAGATACCTCAACTCAACCTAAAGCTGAACTCATCATCTTCTTTGCAAAATTCTTCTTACTTATGAATTTCCTATAATAACAAATGTCACCATCATAAGCTCTCTGACTAAAGCCAAAATCCGGAGTCTGTACTGGCCACACTTTCTGCCTTATCCTCTAGGGCAGAGATGAACTCATCTCCCCAGTATCTGCCTGGCCCTTCTTCCAAAGGTGTAGTATTTTTAACTAGGTATCGAGGTTAAATATTGCAACTCCCAACTTCCTGTATGGTAGGGTGTGGCCATATGACTAAATTCCAGTCAATAAAATATAAGTACAAGTGCTGGAGGTCAGTTTCCTGGAATTTTCCTTTAGAGATTTCTTGCATATGCTCTTGGCCCCTTCTTTATCCTTTCCTCTGTCTTGCTAACTAGAACACGGATGTTGCCACCTTGGACTGGGAGGGAAACTTGGGAATGGAGGCCTCATAAAGTGGAGCCCCAAGACGGAAGGAGCACACTCCGGATACCACAGGATGCCACACCAGTGCTGACTCACCTGCCCAGACTTCTACATAAATATACTTCTCTTAGTTAAACCACTGCCATTTTGTGTTTTCTGTCTCATGGAGAAAACCCTCATCACACCATGCTCTCTCTCACCTGTCTTTCAAAGCACTTGATAAGATGGATAAGCTTTTTTGTCTGCAGATATTATCTCAAGACAATGAAGTCAAAAATAAAATGTAAAGGACCAAGAAATCTACTTAGGGCTTAACTAAATATAACAATTATATTTCTCATTATAAATTAAGGCATTTAACACTCCAGTTGTACAGCATATACCATATATCAGTCTCCAAGATTTGATTTGTGTGTCAGTTCCCCAGAGCATGACTGTATCTGGGTGCAGTGACAAACTCGACTGTTTTGGATCTGAACAGGTAAGTTCTAATTCAGTGTCATTTAGTGAGGCCCTGTCTGGCTGGTCAGCCAGCCTGTCTGTGTGCCATTTCATTTCATCTTTTACTCTCAGCATCATAATTAACTTGCATAACGTGGCAGATTGTATTTTCTAAACATGGCTAGAGTAACTGACTTTCCATATGGTGTTCTTATAAAGTGACTTAGATACTCGTTGATGGAATTTATGTTTCTCTCACTTGAACGTGAGCAAGCTGTGACAATGGCAGAAGTCACACTACATGACTTACAAGGCTAGGTCATACAAGGCAATACAGCTTCTTCCTGGTTCTCTTGGGACACTCACTCTTGGAAGCCAGCCATCATGCAAGGAGGAAGTCCAAGTAGCTCATGGATGCCACCCAGGACCCCAAGCCCAAAGCCCCAGGGGATCTTGTATTCAACAGCCAGCAACTTGCCACTTCTGAGTCATCTGCAAAATGGCTCCTGCAGGCCCCAGTGGAGCCATCTAGCGGCACGGAGCAGAAATGAGCTGTCCCCACTGAGCCCTGTCCAAATGGCAGATTCATGAGCAAATAGATGACTACTGTTATTTAAAACCAGTATGTTTTTCAGTGGTTTTCTATGCACCAGTAGGTAATCAGAATACATATTAAATAGTTGGAGTGGGATTTTTTTTTAAACATGGAGAAACATTTTACTTAATAAATCAGAAATCGTATTAAGATTGTGTTACCTTCACATTACCGTGTTCAACAAGCTGCAGATAATCCCTGGAACCAGGTGCTGAAGTGACATATCCCAGAAATATCACTCGATTAGAGCTACTTTTCAGTAGTTTTGAAACAGCAATAGCCTGAAGTTTCCTGTCGAGGTCATCTCTAAAAAAATGCAAAAATGTACCTCTTTATCGTATTTGCAAAAACAATTTTTAAAAAGTCTTAGGTTCCTAAGTTCCCAAAGAATATCTTCAAGCAGTGCACAAACCCAGAGTCACTCCTGCTTCGGCAAATGTCTTAATGTACAAACGAACAAGGCAGAGACACTGTTTCCACAGAGTAAGCCAACAAATTCTGACTAAGAACAACATGATCTTTCCCCACAAATCATTTGGAATCGAGTTGATTTAAATATCAACTCTAAAAATAGCATTTGTTTGATTTTTCATCAGACCTGGTCATCAGTATGACATCTAAAGACTAGTAGTCAAAAAAGAAAAAAAAAGATCCTAAAGTACTTGTAGAGGGAGAATCCTAACCTTCACAGAACATACCAGGCTTATATAACCTACTCAGCTCCTTCAGCTGAACACCTTCTAAAAGCCTCGCTGGCTCTGCTGGTCAAATACTGGCTACACATGATGTTTTTATTATGCTAAGCACTGCAGATGTATAACTGAGATAATTAGGCAGGTACATCAAACTGTTGGGTGGTTTATGGTCAGTCTGTTTGGGAAAAAATAGGCAGATCATATCTGACATGATGCAGCCAGGAAAACTGAAACCACTCTAGGTGTTTCAAACCAAGTGAATTTAACACTGGGAAATGATTAGCGAGGCGACGGGAAGTCAAACAGGAGTCAGTGAGGCAACCAGAGTTTAGCAACAATGAGAAACCAGTACCACTTCCAGGGCTAGAGGAACAGGGGGAGATGATATTCCCAGAGTCCAGAAGCCAGCCCTGACTGGAGATGGCACTACGGAGAACGCTGCCCAGAAGGAGCTGGGGTCACAGAAGAGATTCAGCTGCTGCGTCACAATAGACAAAGAAAAGAAAGAGAGAAGGAGAACTACCCTGCCTTCGTCCCGCCTCCTGCCCTCCACCTTGCACTAGTGCCTCCCATTAGTGAAACCCACCCAGGAGGCAGAAGGCAACAGACTCTGGGAAGTGTGGCTCCCTGCAGGGTGCAGCCGAGAGGGAGATGAGCCAGGAATGGATCGAGGAGCTAACAGGCAGTAGATCAACACAGGCGTTTACAGAGAAAGACAGCTAATAAATGATCGTTAAGAAAAAAAACAATGAAAAAGGAAGACAGAGGGAGATCACCAAGGACTGAGAAGACCAGAGAAACCTCCCTGAGCTAAGACCCGAAGACAGAACTAAGCTTAGTAAGAATGTGTAGACAGCTGAGTACTATTAAAAGATGCCTCGAGAAACAGAAGAGTGAAAAGAATGACCATTTGTTAAACATCCTTGATACGGAATGCTCATAATAACTGAGAGGCAGGCATTAGCTCTATTTTTAAACGAGATTAAGAAACATACCTAAGGTGAGTTTCCATCTCCCCTGCCTACATCCATTCTTGGCCTACTCCATGCCCTGGGAGGCTGACCCCTGCGAACTTCATCTCCTGGGCTCCTTTGTCTGCTGATTTCCAGTTAGGTTTGGCCACTGGCGACACCAGGAGATGAAAAGGTGGGAGGAGAGAGAAGTCGGGGTATTTCTTCCCCAGTAGCTGCATTCCTCATGCCTCGTGGCCCTTCTTCCTGGCTCCAGATCTCATGGGGCCCTGGGAACACTACTCCCTCTGCCTGTCCCTTCAGCCCTCCGGATGGTAATGACTCCCCACTACTAGTTACTAGTAGTGTACACTAGTTACTAGTGTCTGAGTCACTCAACATTTCTCATCTGTTCCTCTGACCCTTCCAACATCTTGGTAAGTAGTCCCTTCATTAGGTCTGTTCCTTCCGATACATACAACCAACATTCAAATCTGGTCTAGAGCATTCCAAAGTCACTGCACCACAGATAGGGCTTTCATTCAAATATATTTTAGCAATATATAATTGGAAAATAATCTATGAATTTGGTCTTAAATTTTCTCAGGAGATAAATTTTATCCAGTAATAATAATAAGAATAAAAAGTATACGTATGGGTATAAAGAAATGGGGGGGAGGGAGGGAAAGAGGGAAGGCGAGGGAGGGAGGGTGAGAGAGGAAGGAAGAGAGAGAGAGAAAATACATTTTGTGTTTCCTTATCTGTTAATATTTGATCAGCCCAATAACCTTATTTGTGGGCTAAAAAAATAATTTTATCTGATTTTCAGAGACAAGAGAAACGAACTCTTGCAGATTATCTTACAACAGAACCCAAACTAACTACAGACTACAAGTTCTGTGCTCTTTCTTCTCTGTACATTTATGCAGAGAAATACATGAAAAAAAAAAAGAATGATGATTCTGGTGGCTCAGTTAATTACCTAAAATTATCTCAGTTATGGTGTGTACCTAACTGACTTCTAAGGAATGTCGCTATTTCCTACTTATTGGTTGTACAGAGATATTTGTGTAGTCAGTAATTTAGAAAATCTTGTTGAATCAGCCAGCAACACGCATAAGCATTCTGTAATTCATTCCTAATATGATTTCATGTTTGTACGCCATAATCACCAGAAAATGAAATCTCTAAATATTTAGTCACAGGAAGAACTTTTTATCTAGTCTTGTAGAAAACAAAGGCAAGCAAAAATATGTAATGATGGCTTCACGAACTGTTCGAAGATGAACTTTCTCATGTTGCTGGTTGGCAGGCCACAGTGCGCATGGACAGGGCTTCTAAGGAATGACATCAGAGCTGTGGCTCTAAGGGAAAAGACTATACCTCCTACTGTGCTTGGGAACAGCAGGTGTTTGATTTATGTTTGATGAATGAATTCTGTTTTGAGCTGCCCAATATACCTGACATTTAGAACTGGCTGATAAGCTTCAACAATGACAAGCGTTAATTGAGCACTTAGTGTATTCATGTACTTTGTATGAGGTAATATATCTCATTTAATTCTCCCAAGGACCCTATGATTTGGTAGGATTATTGTTCCTGACTTACAGATGAGGAAACCAAGGCTCAATGTAGATCAATAACTTGGTGAGAGGATATATCTTGAATTAGGATCAAAACCACCTTGGTCTGGCCCCAGGTTCTGGAACTCCATGCTTCTAACCATTAAACTATGTTGCTCCTTGCCCTCGAGTTACATCTCCTCTGTAAGTGTTAGCTATTATTCTTACTGCTGTTGTTGTCATTATTATTAAATCAAGTGAGTAAGACAGCAACTAAAGGATACGGTGTTAACCAGAGAGTTTTAAATATGTGGTTCACACAAAGTTAGCAAAGGTAATCCTTCTCTCGTCTTTTCCAAATCATCACATTCTGAGGGCTAACTTTTACTCTTCTCTTCCCTTTCGAGTGGAGGAGGCTGGAGGGAGTTGCAGTGAAAAAAGCAAAGGAACAATGGGAAGGAGTGGACTCAACTGTTTCTTAGGTTGAGATTCTGCAATCTTGAAATACAAAAGTGCCTATTTTTTACAAGATAAACCTAATTCAAGTGCAACTTAAGGTCAGTGGAATGATTTTTGAATGCCTAGACTTGCTACGTGAAAATTACCAGGACAAACAGAGGCATTTCCTCAAACAGCTTATGAATAGGATATGAACCATCTATATCATCCATCCCCAAACACCCTTCTTATTTCTAAGGAGACAAGCAAGGGTCCAACGAGCAAAGGGCTCACATTAATGACATTTGGAGTTTGTTTATATTAATTATGCTCTAACTAATTTCAGAAAATATTCAAGTATGCTTTCACAGATCCATATAACACTGTGAGAAAAAGTGAGGTGACAGGAAAATAAGGGTAGCAGGCACATTAGTTTTGTTCAGGTGAAACTGACAGGACAACAACGTGGTTTTCTTAACGTTCTGTCTGTCACTTTAAAGTTCTGTGGCCTCTTGTGTCATTAACATGGACAGGATCTGTGTGTCATATTTTACAGCACTAAGCACTTACATTAGTGTTTTCAATTATTGTTACAGAACGTTTAGTATGGTAGAGCATAAATTATATACTTTTATCTTTGCTTTAACAATATACTGTTGGCATTATTCATGACTTTTTTTTTAGGGCTAAGCCACTGGTTGTGAATGTTATTCTTTGGGGATAAACTCATTCCGCCTTCCTCGTGCCTCCTTGTAGAGCAACTTTCTTAGGAAACTATCTCTGGCCTCGCTTTCACTCTTTACTTTTTGGGAAGACTTTTCTAATTAATTAAGTTTGGAAGAATTAACCAGGCATGCTTGTCTCAAATCCTTCCTCTCTCTTCTCCTTGGAACCTCCCAGTTTGCAGACTGGGTGTCTTCTGGCACATTCTCTCCAGCAAGGGGAGAGTTGGGCAGGGCAGACTCTGCCGCTCCTCTGTGGGTCTGCTGCTCTGGCAGAGCCGGTTTCGTGTACGTAACGGGATAGATTAGCAGGTCCATGTGGACACACTTAACCCATGTTGTCTACATAGGTTTATCAGAATTAAAAGAGATATTCGGCCTCCCTGCCAGATTCCTCTGCCTACCTATCAGCTGATTGTGACAGCACGAGGAGAAAAGGAATGTCATTTAGTACCCTCAAATCCCAACAGTACTCCCATTGTAGTGACCCTGTAGAAGGGAATTTCATTTTTCTGCAGTCTGGTTTGCCGTGCCATTCCAAGCACTTGCAGGCTCTGAGTTGGGTCTACCTAACTCCTAGCTGTGTGACCCTGGTTGGCCAAGTCATCTAACCTCCAGTTTGGTTTCTTTATTTGTAAAATGGGGCTACGATAGTACTAACTTTATACAGAGTGAAGATTAAATAAAAGAATGCACTTAGCACAGCACCTGCTCAGCAATTGCTGGCTAACACAGTCATCACTGCTGCCCTCTACCATCATTAACGACTGCCTGCATCTCAAATGTTTTCATGCCTGATTTTTAAAACCAGCAAAACAGAAAAAAAGATACTTTCGGAGAAAAAAAAGAAGAAAGAAATAAGTCCATGAATGGAAATCAAAGTAATGTGTTAACAGTGTTTCTTGGCCTTTGCGTACTATTAGAAAGACCAAAGAAACCCACTCGTGATTCCCAAAGTGTGTCACAACAAAATCCACCAGTCTGTCTGAGATGTTAACAGTCAGCGTTATGGCTGGTGCGATCTCGCCCTCTGGTGACGGAAGAAGGTGATGCTCTGATTTCATAATTGGGTATCTTGACAAAGCCATAATCCTGTATTGGAATGAAAAGAAACATGTGTGTCACCGTTGGTCCCACCATATCACGCAGACAGAACTACGCAAATGCATTAAAAAGGGATGTGTCACACTTCAAGCATCTCACTGAGGGCCATTCAGAGCAATACTGTGGCGGAGATGTGTGTGGTAGTCTGACAGCTCACGGCATCTCTGCTATTCAGCACATCTCTGTGTCACTAACACAATGCTATCAACTGTGTTTTAATAAGCGCTATGGAGACACGAAAAGAGCAGAATTAGTAATACACAAAATCCATTTTACTTGCATTGTTACTCTGGCAACATGTGCATAAACAATTCTAATATTAACACATTTGGGAATGTACACTCTTGCTAGCAAGGATAGAGAGTAACAATTTACAAACTTAGAAATGACAAACTGTCCAATAAAGACATGAAAACATGTTTCACCTCACGCTAAGTCAAAGAACTACATAAGAAAAAGACAAGCAGAGCTCAGACCTCGGCCGGCTTCTCTTCCCTGGTGGCGTGCACTACCGCTCTGGTGCCCTCGCGGAGTCCCTCCGACAGGGCCATCTCGACAGGGATAATACCAGAATTTACATGTCCAGGTTGTCCTGTCTCATTGGACCTCCAGGCTGCACAAAACTGCTTACTGTATGTCACTTGACTGTCTGAGGGCATCTCAAACTTAGCACAATCCTGCTGCTCACCTGGTCATTCCCATCTCATGAAACGGCCTCATCTCCTATCAGGTATTCTGGTAAAAAACCTAGATGTTGCCCTTGTCACTTCCCGGCCCCTGACCAGGAACCATCAGTAAGTCACATCAGCTCTGTTCCAAAATAGCTCCTGAATTTGTCTCCTTCTCCCCATCTCCCCAGCTCCCACTGTCATCTCTCACCTGTGCTGGCACATCTACTTCATCACCTGTCTCCCTGCTCCCGCTCTTGCCCCCAACAATCTGTTCTTCTGGGAACATCCAGAATGATCTTTTAAAAAAGTAAATCAGGTCTGATCTCTCCCATGGGTTATAATCCCCCAGTGGTTTCCCATGAAAACGGAATTAAATCAGCCTAAGCATGGACCATGGGGCCCTCTAAGATCAGGTGCCCACGCCTGACCTCATCTTTTTACCAGTTCCCCCTCAATCCCCACATTCAGGCACGCCAAGCTTGATCCTGCCTCAAGTCTACACTGGCGGTTCCCTCAGCTCTTCCCATGGGTCCCGGGTCCTTTTCATCATGAGGTCTTCAGAGAGACCCTCCTGACCACCCTACTTACAGCTGCACCCCCCATCGCCCCTGCCCACCCACTCACTTTCCTTTTCTACGTAGCACTTACTACTGTCTCAAATTATCTTATTTATTTCTGCGCACACATTTGTTTTCTGTCTCTTCACACCACAATGTAAGCTCCATGAGGACAGCATCCAAGCCAGACATGCTTGGTGCTGTAACCTCAGCTCCTACACTGAATGGTCTATAACGGTGAGTAATTGAAAATATCCAGCAACAGGGAAACCAGTAAGGCAATTACTGGAATTTGCACATCCTCAGCACCTCCTCATCCCCCAGGAAGCAGCCCTGGGGCAACTTGCTACTCCAGGCCTATGCTGCCTAGTCTTTCAGAGCTATGTTCAGCATTAATTCGCCAGGTACACTCACCCCCAAGTGTGATCCCTTGTGCTTGGACCAAAGTCGGTATAGAAACCCAACTTCTCCCCTAACCACATGGTTAAGTCATTGTTCCCAATAAAGGGCTTAGAAGCATCGCTCTCCAAAACTGTTATGAAATCTGCACCTGTTCAAAAAAAAATGCACATAGTGATTAAGTATAGAAATGCAAAAAGAGTTAGTAAAATTTAATTCTGTAACCCTTTGCCTTTACTCAGAAATCAAAAAAAAAAATCCTAATGAGTCACTAAAGTTGCTCAAATCTGAGCTACAAGGGAATTTTCCCATTTTTAGAATGTAATGAAAACATGGGACACCTTGAGGAAATGCAGGAAAGGATAAAAGTGTAACTTTTCTAAATTTTCAAATATTCTTAACATCTTTCCCTAAATTTCAAATAAGCTTAATGCCTCTCTCAAATACCCAATTTATGCTCAGAAACCATAGAGTGGTGCACAATAGTGTTTTATTCCTGGGCAAACACTTCTGTGATGTTGGCATGGAAGTAAGCTTATTGGTTTTTTCAGACTCTGGCCAGATGTGCTTTAGAGGCCTATAATAAGGACTAAAGGACTAAGAGCCAAGGACATTTTTTAGCAGCATTAGAATCATACAGACCCTCAGCAGTTTCTCAGGAGACATGCTTATCAGCAGGCATAACCAGAACAGTTCAGCCCTTTACATATCTTGCTCCACGTTCCACACAGTTGATCTAAGAACCCAACGCCCACATATTTTAAAGGATGCTTCATACAGAGATGAATGCACCCCAGGGCACGGAAACTTACAAATTGGCCCGTATGTTCTTGAAAGCAACTTGCTTGCAAACGAGCATCACCCTGACCCATTCTGCCTTTCAATCTGACAGTTTTCTGGTCCCCAACAGTGGGCCTCCAATTGACAGAAGCCACCAGCAAGGGCATCTCTAAGAGCAAATGCATGACAAGAATCCCCTGCAGATACCCAGTATGAGGCTCTGTTCAGAATCAACTGAATTAATTGCTCTCAAACAGACAGATGTGGCTACAGAAGCTTAATCCTCATGTAGATGCCCACCAAAGTAAAGCCTTTTTAAAAGATTAGTTTATGACCCAGCAAACCCTCCTCCTATTACTTATGATCTTGCTCAAAATAAAAGTAACAACAGTACCTGGAACTAAATCCAATAAGACTTACCTGTTTGACTGAGCAGTTGGGCTGATCTTTCTAGGCTAGACCATCCTTCATTGTCGTAGCCAAACCTGAAAGCCCAGATGGCGGCAGAGATCTCTGTGGCTGGTGCCTGAGGAATAGTTAATGGTAATTTAGGATAACTGAACAATGGCAGTTTCAGTGACCCAGTTATCTCCACCTCTCTCTTCCAAGATTCATATTTCAGAAACGAAATTTCCTTAGACATTTGCCCACGTTTAATTCATAAAAATAAGGAAATATTTGCTAGATGGTATTCTCATAATAAATCTTCTGTGAACTTCTAGCTTAAGCTTGGAAGGTAGGAGGACTGTTTGGAAAGTGAGCATTTATAATAAGTATTGTTTATAATAGCAAAAAATTCTAAACAATCTGGCTGTTGTTTCAACAGGAAAATGAATAAATAAATGGTTTCACAAACATATAACAGAATACTACACAGCCCTAATAAATGAGTTAGGACTACATATTTCCATATGGATGAATCTCACAAAGGTGATTTTAAGTAAAAATGTTGCAAAATATATACGTCAGATGTCATTTAGATAAAGTTAAAAACATGAAAGGAGCCAGCCCCATGGCTGAGTGGTTAAGTTCGCACGCTCTGCCTCGGCGGCCCAGGGTTTCACCGGTTCAGATCCTGGGTACGGACGTGGCACCACTCATCAAGCCATGCTGAGGTGACATCCCACACAGCACAACCAGAAGGACCTACAACTAGAATACACACCTATGTACTGGGGGGCTTTGGGGAGAAGAAGAAGGGAGAGAAAAAAAGAAGATTGGCAACAGATGTTAGCTCAGGGGCGAATCTTTAAAAAAAAAAAAAGGAAAAAACAGTATTGTCTAGGGATATATGGTATGTACTAACAACATAAAGAGATGCATGAAAATGACAAACAGCAGATTCAGGATAGAGGTTACCTTTGCACTGGAGAAGACTAAGATCACAGAGGGGGATACATAGAGGCTTATAATATATTTGTACAGTGGTCTGCCAATATAACTGAGTTATAAATGGTGTCACTCCCCTACTGTACTGGCAAGGCCAAGGGACAGGAGCCCACCCCTTTGAGAGTTCCTCTTTTGGGTTCCTGGGCTCAGCCAGAGAATGCATTGCCCAACCCTAATCATCCACCTCAAACTAATACCTACTGGTCTACAACAGGGATCCTGCGAAAGAGTATGGCTGGATTAGCCAAACCCAACACCACAGTGAAAAAACAACTCAAAGTGGACCACACAAGTTCAGGTTGGGAGAAGGATAAGTAGCAACCGCTTTGCATAGGAGGGCTGCTACTTAACATAAACAGTTCAACATGCTACCGACAAGGAGCTGGGCATTTCATCTTTATACAAGAACATTATTCAATTTAGTGAATGTCATGTAAAGAGAATGGAAACATCAACAGAGATTTCAGGAGGCACGATTATACTCATCAAGCTATCCCTTTTCACGTAACTATATGTCTATAATTAACTCCGGATTTCATTACTCCAAAACCTGTTATTCCCTCATTCTTCCCATGTCAGTAAATGTCACCACCCTCCATCCAGTTGCTTAAGCCAAAAACATAGAAGTCATCCTTGATTCCTTCCTTCTCCTCATCCAGCAACATCTAACCCATCAGCTATACTTTAAAGTATGAGCTATACTTTCAAAATATATTCTCAGCCTATCTGCTTCTCTTCAACCCCACTGCCACTGGCCCATCCAAACTTCCACTGGGCGACTAAAAAAATCTCATAATTTATCTCCCTGCTTCCACTCTACACTCCATTCTTCAAAGAGCAGCCACATTGTTATATACCGTGTTTCTTCATGCTCCTGCTTGAAACACTCTGGTGGCTTCCACTGCAAGTAAAATCAAATCAGAACTGCTTCCTGTGCTCTGTATGAGCTTCATCAGCCTCTCCATCCTCATCTTCTACCACTCTTCGCTTGCTCACCAAACTTCAGCCCCACTGCCCGCTGATGCTCCTCAAACACACCAAGCCTGTGTCTCCTCAGGCGTTACACATGTTCTCTCTGCCTGAATCCTTTACCCCTAGCTCTCTGAACTGGCTTTTTCTCAACTTTCAAGTCTCAACTTAAATGTCATGTCCTCAGAGCAGCCTTCTCTAACCACCCGGACCCAGTTACTCTCTACTCCATAATCTTATTTGCTTCAGAGCAGCCTGATCTAAAGTGATAGCCTTTATCTATTCAATTTTTGTTCCTCTGAATACTATATTTCTCCCCTACCAGAATGTAAACTCCATGAAGGCAGGGATCTTGTCCAACTTGGTTATCTCTGTATCCATGGCACCAGACACACAAGAGACATTCAAGAAGCGTATAAAATGGATGAATGAATGAACAAATAAAGAAAAGAACAGGTATTAAATCCAACTGCAATGACTCCTTTTGAAAAGAACCCCTGGCTGACATTAGGTATCCTCTTCTGACTGATGTTATATTGCAATAATAACAACTAACAATTAAGGGGCAAAAGAAAGAGACCATGCAATGAATTATTACTTATTCAGAAATAGTTACTGAGTTCTGAATATGAGCCAGGCACTCTGTGAGGTACTGGGAATACAAAGGTAAATAAGAGAAGCGTGGTCTCCACCCTCAGTATAGCTTTTTATTTAATATGAAAAACTTGCCTGGTAATACAGATTGCTAAAATTCAAAGTTTTAGCCTCAAATTCTGTTTTAGCCAGAACTGTAACTCTAACTGCATTATGAAGCACATCCAACTTTTTATCAGAGCAGACAGAAAACACAACATTGCAAACACTTACTCTTGCTTCTGCCCTACCTGTCTAGAAGAGAAAGGGACAATAAAACATTCAAGCAAGAGAAAAAAGGAAGAGACAAGAAAACTTCCACGACCCATCCATACACAAACTATCCATAATCTACAAAATCAAAAATTACCTGTAGGATTTTTCTTAAATCAAAGAATCTCATATTGTTGCCTTCAGCAATATCTACCAAACAGGAGAAAGAAGCCCCTTACAAAATAGTTATTTCATAGTTTAGATACGTTAAATCATAGACAAAATGACTGCATACAACAAAATCATGAGCAGTGTGCCCCTAATATACGGGCCCATCCTGTCCCAAGAACTCAGCTTCATAAAATAACTCCACTATGTTACCAGCCTGGGACCTGAGAATTAAAGAGGGGAGATCCTGCGCCCTGAAGTCATCAGACCCAGGGCTAGAGTTCAATCGTAATGGTGACGTATACAAAGGTATGGATACACATATATAGCATATAAAGTTCTAAATCAAAATTGTTCATTACTTACCCCTTTGCCCAGTTTCCTCCCATAGGTTTTATGCCGTACTCCTAATCCCAGCAACCCCACACCAACAAGCAGCCACAAAACTAAACAGAGAGAAGAAATCGTGTTAAAGAAACCAAGTTTGTTTTTTAAAAAAATAATGTTTATGAAATTATTGAATCTATTAGGATTCAATGCAAAGGGAAAAATGCCTAATTCCTGGGTAAACTTTCCTGGGTGACATGCATACATAACCCATACTTTAAACTTAGGCTTCAAAGAATCTTCCCCTAAAAACGTTCCAAGGATGATGAGCTTAAAGTAAAAATAAATCATAAATATATACAAGAAAACAAGTCTCCACAAGCAGGAACCAGCAGGAAAAACACCCTGCAGGATCAAGCCCACAAATACTTTAGATATTGGAACTTTTAGCATCAGAATATAAAATAAGCATACTTAACATGTTTAGAAAAATCAAAGAGGGTATTCAATATGATGACTAAGGAATATGAAATTAAATTAACAATCAGAAAAATGTGTAAAGAAATCAAATAGACTTCTAGAAATAAAATCATATAATAATCATTGAAATTAGAAACTCAAGAGACAAGATAAACAGCAGGTTATACAAAGCTGAACAGAGAATTAGTGCAAGAGGCAGCTCAAAAACAGAGGTAGAGAATATGAAAGAGAAGAGTGTAAGAAGATCCAACACATATCCAATTGGAGTCAAAAAAGAGAGAAGAGAAAGAATGGGAAAGAGGCAATATTTGCAGAAATAATCCAGAGAATTTTCCAGAATTGACAAAAGACATGACTCTTCAGATTCAGAAAGCCCAAACACAAACAAGCAAGATGGGAGGTGGGGGCGCTCCACATCCAGATACATCACAGTGAAATTTCAGACCACCAAAACAAAGGGAAATCTTAAGAGCTGCCAGAAGGAAAAGACAGATTATCTTCAAAGGAGCAAAGATTACAATGACAGCTGACTTTGCAACAGCAAAAACGGAAGCCAGGTGACAGGGAAACAAAATCTTTAATGTGCTGAGAAAAAAATAACCAACTACTAAAAGAAGAAAAACAGAAGGTGTAATTTCCAAACTAGAAAGAGGAGTGGGGAGGAAGGGGATAAGAAAAAAAGGAAACTCAATCAATGCAAAAGCAAGCAAGAAGAAAAAGAGGGAAAAATATACCTAGAGAAAGTAGAAAAAGCGAAAGCAAAGTAAAACAATAGAAATAAATCATAACATGTGAGCAATCACAACAAATATAGATTATGTTTTCAAGTTAAAAGACAAAGATTAACATTCTAGAAAAGGCAAAACAATGGAGACTAAAAAGATGAGTCGCTGGAGCACAGGTGATGTTTAGGGTAGCAAAACTATCCTGTATGATACTGTAATGGTGGATAAATGTGAGCACAGAGCATTTTTAAGGCAGTGAAACTGCTCTGCATGATACTATAATAGTGGATACATGTCATTATAAATTTGTCAAAATCCACAGATGTATAACACCAAAAGTGAGCCCTAAAGGAGACAGTGGACTTCGGGTGACAGCGACGTGTCAGTGTAGGTTCATCAATTGCAATAAATGGACCGCTCTCGTGGGGGACGTTGACAGTGGGGGAGGCTGTGTGGTCAGAGAGTACACGGGAAATCTCTCTGCATTCTGCTCAGTTTTGCTGTGAATGTAAAATGGTTCTAAAAAATAAAGTCTATTAAAAAAAAAAATCACACAGGGCCAGCCCAGTGGCATAGTGATTAAGTTTGTGTGCTCTGCTTTGGTGGCCCAGGGTTCGCCAGTTTGGACCCTGGGCATGGACCTACACGCTGCTCATCAAGCCATGCTGTGACAGCATGCCGCATACAAAAATAGAATAAGATTGGTACAGATGTCAGCTCAGTGACAATCTTCCTCACACACACAAAACAAGAGTCACACAAAACTGTCCAAACAACTTTGTAAATAAATTGTTCCAAATGCCTCAATTTGATGAATGAGTTAAAGAATTATGGTTCTTAGTAAAAATAAAGACAAAGATTGTCAGGATTAAATAGAAACAAACAAAAACTGCCAGATCCTGGTTTCAAGGGACATACCTAAAACATAAGAACACACACACAAAACTCTAAATTAAAAAAATTTCCCCTAAACTTTAATACAATTTTTTCAAATTATGATAGAACATACATGTAGGTGTTTATATAACGGTCTTACTGCTTTGTGATATTTCTTTTAGAAATATATTGAAATTTTACTTAGCTTCTTAATTGTTTCCTATCTCTTTACACTATAACTTTGTCTTCTTTAGTAAAGTATCAGGTCATTGAGGGTGGGGACCAGTTTTTACATGTCCACATCCTACATAACACCATGTAGTCACGTAGTGTACTGAATTCTAATACACTATCTGCAAATGTTATACATTCAATGAACATTTTTACTTAATCCAGTCCACTTGAAATAAGACAGATTGAACAGTAAACTAATTTCACGTTTGAGTTGCTAATTCATCAACATTCCAAATGCTAACATATTTAATCTCCCAAAAAAGGAGAACAAGAAACGAAATAGTGTCAACGATTAGAACAAAGTGTTTTGGAAATTCTACCTGTTAAATCACCATATCCACATTAGAACTGAAGCAAAACTAATACACAGCATCTATGGTTGAAATGACACGTTATCCGAGATTTGCTTTAAAGTATTTCGCCAAAAACAAGTAACGAAGATAGCTGTTAACAACATGGGCAAAATGTTAACAATTGTTGGAACTGGGTGAAGGATACATGAGGGTTCATTATACTCTTTAATTCCATACATGTTTGAAAATTTATATTTATAATAAAATGCTTTTAAAAAAGACAGCAAAACCATACTTACAAAGTTTCATGCATTTTTCACTCTTTCTGAAAAGCGCTTTAGGACTGTTTTTTGCTTGAAGAAGAAAGTCAAGGCTTTTCTTAGGACCAAATAGCATATTCAGCCCAATGATTAGCATCACCGTCCCTGTTAAAAGAGAAAGAATATACCATATTTTAATCTAAAAATCTTTCCAATAGTAAATTCTATGAGCCTAGGTTTTGTTGAAATGGACATACCCTGAAAATTCAGTTACTGAGTTAACATATCTCTGGTAGTACTTTTGATAATGGAGACGATCATGAGAAATCATCTGGGGTTCTAGGAACCACACTTCAAATAAGAAGACTCAGCCTTTCCCTCATGAGGGATTTAGTTCTTCTAATTTCCTGAGTGCTTCCTAGTTGTTATGTTGGTAACAGTATATGTCACTGACTGTCGATGGTGCAGGGCAGGGCGGAGCACAAGAGAAAGGAGCCTTCTGAACTGCCTCAGGGCTCAATCTTCCCCACCAAAGAGACTTCAAGTGCACCAAGCTGAGGAGCACAAAAGGAGGATATGGAAGTTCTTAATACGGCAATGTTGGCAATCATTCCGGCTGGGGTGTGGGTCTCACATAGGATGCACGCTAGTACTCACACTGCGCCAATAAGGCCAGCCAGTCAACTTGGATGCATTACAATGCAGCTTATATGTAAAGTTTACATACTTCTAAAATTGTATATAATAAGAATAGAAACAGAGGTATGATTGAATAATACATAAATTAGGAAATGTCAAGCAAAAGTTAACTTAGGTGGAAAGCCAGGAGAAACCCAGACAATAAATTTATACTAGTTTCTGATTTAATACAGATTCTTTTCAATTGTATTAAAAGCTACTCTGAATATTACCAACATTCCTCAGTTTTTGTGGCCTTATCAACATAACACCATTCTTACTAAAGCAAGTTCTTAGTTGTTGGAAGCTGTACTGACGCACTGTTCTGCAACCCCAGACGCAGCAGGAAGGAAATCAAAAAGCACATCATTCCTAACATTCTAAAGAAATCAACTTATGTTGAGAGTGGCTCTTACTTTCGTTCGCTTTCTCCACACAGCAGACCCCCAAGCAAGGTGGAGTAAGAAAAAAGCAGAGCATCAGACAGCAAGATAGAGCAGGACAGAGTGCACATACCTGAAAGAAACCAGAAGAAACACAAAGTTCACAAAGCCAAGATTATTGCAGAGGAAACGCAGCAATGTATGTCTCGAATTGGATGAGAGTTGGGTGTTTACCAGACATATCAAATTCTCAATAGATGTTTAAAAATATTCCATATAGTTTAAAAATATATCTTCCAAAATAGCCTGTCCTGACAGATGCCTAGCTCATGGAGTAGAAAAGTTCATGCGACAACGGACAGCGTAGTAGGACATGACGGGGAAGCGCAAAGAAACACGAGCAGGAGCCTAGACTTCTGCGCTGCCCTCACACAACTGTAATTCCACAGTACAGGTCTAACTTCATGCCTAGTGTTCCTCCTGCTACACTGAGGCTCCAGGTGGGCACAGACTCTATGTCTCTTAAATCCCCAGCACCTGGCACTGTGCCTGGAACACAGCAGGTGAGCAATAATTTTTTAATGAATAAATGAACAAATGGAAAAGTGAATGTGTAAACAAGAAATGAATTCCCTGTTAACATGTTTTGTCTCCTCATTTGTCAAAGATCATATCCTGGAAGCATCTGACATGCTTTACTGAAACTGAAATGATAGTAATTACGGTAGTAATTATACATCAGTATACATATATCATACATTGGTAATTTCAGTATGGCTAGAAGACAATTTTTCAAATATTAAACTGAGCTGAGTTTATGAAGTTTTACTTTTGGCATATAAGCTCATAACCACTGAAATGGAAAATGTATTTACCCTGTGATTTGGAAATTTATTTACACTAAGATTCATATATACCAGATATATTTTATTGGTAAAAATATGGTAAATAAAAATCAGATTAAATTCAGGAGAACCAAAAAAAAAAAAATCACCATTTCTGTATATTTTTACGAGCCTACCACTGAAGTAGCAACGTAAGCATCATGATCGTATTTTCTCCTAACATATCATAGAACACAAGTGTTACATGGCACCTGTTTTATACTTTATTACAGATTAAACTTAGTTGTTATCACAACTAATTCACTTAAAAGGCCTTTGCAGTAGCAAATATTACTGAAACTCATGGATGAATTAAGAAACTGATTTTTAAGTAGTAATTTAGACATTCCTTCAGTTTCCTTTTTAATCAAGAGAGTCTATTTTAATAGAAAGGCTAAATAATCCTATTTATTTCCACCAGTCACGTAAAGTGCTAAATCCTAGTCAGTGCTGAAGGGTATTTTCGAGTAGTTACTTTAATCCAGATCTTTCAAATGTACTCACCCAAAAGCACATCAGATCTTTCTCTAGCATATACCCCTCCTGGGACAAATTTAAAAGCTGTGCACCATGCACAGAAATGTATTTCTAGAAGATAAAATATCATGGCCATGGTCATGGCTTTCCCAGGGCTTGACCCGGAGCTAACAAGGTGTCCAAGCACTGGAGGCCACATGGACGCTGTGAAGAGGGCAAGCACACAGCCAGAAACAGCGGCTGCCCACGTGGGCAGGTAAAGGAGACCCACAGCTGAAGCCACTCCTGTTTGAGAGAAAGAAAGAAAAAGAATCAGACAGGAAAGCAGTCATAGTCTCTACCATTTTCTTTTAAAAAAAACCACGTGTGTGTGTGTGTGTGTAGGGGGGTGGTGTAATAAGCTTATAAGATGACCGATTTATAGCTGTTTAGAACCAGAGGGACCTCAGGAGCATACTGGCCCAATCTCCAGGCTGATGAGAAACTGAAGTCTCTCAAGGTTAACGTGATTTGCTCAAGGTCACACAGCTAGTTACTTGTACAACTGGAAGTGGAATGTGGATCTAGTAAATCTCCAGCCAGTGCTATTTCTTCAGGAAGGGCAGCGGGAGGGAAGAAGGCATTTTTAGCTTATTTCCGTTAAGATCCTAATGGTGAAAAAGGAAAGAACTGAAATTACCTATGACACCAAAAATATCTCCTTTTAATTTAACCAGCTGGATCTAGGACATTAGAAAATCTGTCAGTGTGGTCTCTACAACGTTTTTGTTAAAGAACTTTCTAAAGGAATTTCCATCCATTTCATTTCCACATAGCCCTAAAAGAAGACATGACTGAGACAGCATGGGACTCACTGCGTTAGCAGTTCTGCAGTCCATTCCCTGTTATCCAACAGCCTAGGAGATGCTGGACGCTGTGCAGTCTGCCTGGTCCACAGCAGGCACTTAGTAAATGTTTGCTAATTTGCTGAGTCAAACCTGAGGAAATATAACATTTCTCCCAATTCCTGTGAAATCAGCTTTGAGACAGCACATCAGGGTCTTACAACACCTCACTTTGGAGCCATCCATATAACATCTTTCCATAGACTAGGACATTTCCTAGACATTTCAATCAGTGTTGTATAATTGTGACCCACCCTTCAAGGATGCCTACAGCAGACTCTTCACTGCTTGGGGCAAGAACTCCAGAAAAGGAGGAGTGGAGAGCAAGAAGCGGATCCAGGCAGCTTCTCAGTGCCCCAGTGCACTCATCCATGAGTAAGTCCCACTTGCATCTCACAGGATAATGCCACGTGACTATCTATTCTTCCCCACTTCAGAGGGCATCACCCAGATGAACCTGAGAACCAGACGGCAGGGCCCTCTACAACCCATGGACTTTAATTCTGCAGTTAGACCTTCAAATACTCAGATCCGACAATGGTTATTTTAATAACAAATTTTTTTTTTGAAATAAACAAATGCAATGCCTTTTCACTATAGAAATTTTAAAAATACAAAACTGAAAGGAAGCAATTAAGGATTGCCTCAGATTGAGATGATCACAGCCAACAGTCCAATATATTTCCACTGTCTTTTTCTACATATATATGGAAGTATTTTTAGGTAAGTGGAATCATACCACATATTGAGGATTATATTCTGCTTTCTATGTGACATTATATCAAGAACATTTCTCATGTTATTAATGTTTGCTTCTAAAACATTTTTAGTATATATACTATTCCACTGGATAAATACACTACAATATAAGCAACCATTTTCCTATTGTTGGCCTCTTCTGAAGCTTCTGACACTGTGAGGAACATCTTTCTTTGTCCATTAATCTCTTACTACATGTTTGATTATTTCCTTAAAATAATTCTTAAAAAGATTCTTAGAGGTACAACTACTGTGTCAAGAGGTAAAAGCATTTTATTTATTTTTTTTCTCTTTTTGGAAGAAGATTAGCCCTGAGCCAACTACTGCCAATCCTCCTCTTTTTTCTGAGGAAGACTGGCTCTGAGCTAACAACCATGCCCATCTTCCTCTACTTTATATGTGGGATGCCTGCCACAGCGTGGCTTTTGATAAGCGGTGCCATGTCCGCACCTGGGATCTGAACTGGTGAACCCCGGGCCAGCAAGAAGCAGAATGTGCGAACTTAACTGCTGCGCCACCTGGCTGGCCCCTAAAAGCATATTAAAGAGTCGCTACTTGTGGTCAACTGCTTTCCTGAGAGGTTACACCAGTCTCCATTTCCTCCAGAAACTCACCTTTTGAACCATGCCAAAATTATTTCTTTCTGGAGCCAGCCCCCATGGCCTAGTAGTTAAAGTTTGGCGTGCTCCGCTTTGGCAGCCTGGGTTTGGTTCCCGGGTGCAGAACCACACCACTCATCTGTCAGTAGCCATGCTGTGGCAGCAGTTCACACAGAAGAACTAGAGGGACTTACAACTAGAATATACAACTGTGTGCTGGGGCTTTGGAGAGGGGAAAAAAAAAAGAGAGGAAGATTTGCAACAGATGTTAGCTCAGGATGAATCTTTAAAAAAAATTATTTCTTTCTGAAAATCTTTGCCAAATTAATGATGAAAATAGTACCACATTTTGAATTTCACTTATTTGATTATTAGTCTAAGTAAATTTTTCCTATTTACCAACTTACAATGACTATTTCTTAGAAGAATGAGTCCTCATTTGATATTCTAAAGACATCAGAATGACTTTGTTGCTTCTGTGTTACTACAAAGAAGTATCTGGAGGGAAAGAAAACATTTCTTCAAATTTCCCTTGACTGTTATTGCTTTTATTTTTAATTTAAATACTACTTTTAAATAGGCTGTATATTTTTAAATCCACTAAAATTGTATTTTTAAATAGGTTATAAATTCAAAAGGTAAAAAAAGAGTCCCTCTGGGGCTGGCCTGGTGGTGCAGTAGTTAAGTTTGTGCACTCTACTTCAGTGGCCCGGGGTTCACGAGTTTGGATCCCGGGTGTGGACCTACACACCGCTCATCAAGCCACGCTGTAGTGGTGTCCCACAGACAAAGTAGAGGAAGACTGCCACAGATGTTAGCTCAGGGACAATCTTCCTCAAGCAAAAACAGGAAGATTGGCACAGACATTAGCTCAGGCCAATCTTCCTCACACACACACAAAAGAGTCCCTCTGACCCCTGTCACCCACTAGTTCCCCTTTGTAAAGGCAACCAATGTTAGCATCTTCTGCATCCTTCCTATGCATAGGAAGAAATACATACATGTGCATTTCCCTCCCTTTTTGTGCACCAGTGGTGGCATATGACACACACTGTCAGTCACTCTGCCTTTTTCACTTAACTGTCTACTTCAACTGTTTTTTGTTTGAGACTGAGTCCTTCCAAATACTGTCCCCTAAATCTTTACAACATCTAAGACACGAAGTAGAATTAACGGTAACTGAATACTCCAATACTTATAATAACCAGCGTGTTAGCTTTCCACAGATCAAATTGTTTACACAATGAAGTTGTAGGCACACTACATAGTACACTGGGGTCCTATCAATGCGTTTACACATGTCTTTTTTTTTCAATAGGGCTTTGATTTTCCTAATTTAATTGCCATCAAGATTTAAAGCTCCTGCATGTTTGCATTTATGAAATTCTATTGGTCACTGCCATAATTAATTTCATGCCGAGACCCAGTTGGGCTCGCCAACTTTAACTGTACAATGAAAAGATATGATTGCTTTTTCTACACTCTGCTTTATGATGCGGTTTCCAGAAATGAATCACAGTGAAAAAGTGGGCACCATCTTTAGATAATTAAGTGTGAGCTCCAACTTATTTCAGGTGAGCAGGCGATCAGAGAGGGAGACGAAACAGACGAATTATGGCCCTGCTTTCCTGTCTACTGCAAAAAGCCTATTAGAAGCCTTAAATCTGCTTGTCCCAAGGGCCTTTTAAACTACTATTTAATACTTCAAAGAGAGTAGGTTGGACTCTCAAGGCTAGGACCTTTCTTATCTGGGGAAATAAGTATAAGCATAATACTATAAATTCACAGCTTTTCTGTTCCTTAACTAATAGTTCACGTTTCTGTGAATCTCAGGTTTCCCATGTCTAAAATGAAGCTGATAATCACCTGCCCAATAGGCATTTTGCTTATATTTAGTATGCTATAAATGCCGAACAATCTTTCAATGTATCTCACCTTCCTTTTCCCAATTGCAAACAGATTAAAAAGCTATCTATGCTCAACGCAAACAGCATTTACAAAGTGATCTGGCCCTTTCTTGAGGAATCTCATGAGGCGTATCTCTGGTAAGAAGAAAGGTTACTCCTATATTATATTCACACAAACTTCCACAGAGCCCATATGGAACGCCTACTAGAAAACACAGGAGCAAGTGAAAACAGCTCAACACGACTGCAACAGTGTGTTCACACATCCCCGGGAGGTCGAGGGCCTGGTGAACCTCATTAATTGAGCAGCCTAACTCATTACACACGTTTCCATGCAAGGGCGGTGGACCTCAGAGCGCACAGAAATTTACTCATTCTTATTCAACCCACATCTTCTGTTACCGATATACATAGTCTCACAACCCACACACAGCCTCTAGTGCAACACTCTGAACCACCTGCTTAATTAATGTGTATAAGGACGTCTCTCCTCACAGAAACCAAATATAGTACTTGCTCTGTCACAGAATGGGGGGTTTTTAACTTAACACCAAAACTGACTCTAATCATTTCTGCCTTTCAAGGGGAAGGGAGAAGAGTGGCATAATTCAGTTGTGGGAAAGTAAATAGATTGCTCCTGAAATATGATAGTTTTCACCAATATTCTGTGATCCTAAAGGCAGTGATGGGGAGGAGAGGGTCCAAGCCTTTGAATAAGCAAACATGGACCCCAAAGCTGAGCAGACGGGTGAGGAGCTAAACTCTTCCACGTAAAAGAGAAAAGGAAACTGAACTGCATGATGGAGTTCCAATGGAGGGCGTTCCTGAAAACCAGAGAAGAGAGGGATCTCGGAGAGGGGAAGAGGACTGGCAACGTGGCGATGTACAACCCTCCACCTCCTCAGACCTGCGGTAAATCTGTGACTGACACACGTGTGGGGAGATGGGGGAGATCATGTCAGCATAGTCGGGGGGAAGGAGACAGCTACAGGAGGAGAGGGAAAATGAAATGGAGGAAGTAGGAACCTGGAGCCCGGAGTCACTGGAAATCATGGTGACATCTGGATTCCAGCAGCTGTAGCTGTTTAGAATAGCCCGCGTGGCAACAGCACCTATTTGTATGGCTGCCTGGGTCATCTACTTCCAGTCTAGGTGCACATGCCTGCAAGTGAACTGGACAGCTGAGCTGAACGACGGGCATATCTGCAGGTCAGCTCCACATACCTGTAACCCACCAGATTACACCGGTACCAGGAAACCATGAACAAGCCGAGAGCATCAATCCGCTCGCCAAGCACAGCAGAATTACACCTCTGTGAAAAAATGACAGGCTACAGGACATCTGACATTATTAATATTTCATTGTCTCAAATAGAAAACAGAAATATATCTCCTACCTCTTGGTACATCCAAGACATAACATGAGTGTGGAACAACCAATGAGATGAGCGCCCATTGGGGACCAAGATTATATCCATTCAGAACATTAAAGTAATAACTACTCCAACTTGAGAAAAGTGCTATCTTTCATAGTCATCTTTCATGGTCAACGCAAACACAGTAATTGAGTTTTCTCAGACTATTAAATTATAGTCCATATTGGCCAAGTGACATTTTAAATGACTGCCAAACACCAAAAGAAAAAGTCATTGGGAACAGTTTCTCTTCAGTTTGCCTGTTTTCTTTCTTTTCTCTACCTCAATACTGCTTTCATCTACAGTCACTGCCTTCGTGGGACTGGTGTCAGCTTGATAAATGAGAGTTGTGTTTTTTAAAACAACTACAAGCTATCTCATTCTTTAGCTACTTTGGCAAAAATTAGGAGGAGGAGAAAAAAATAATTTAACTGAACTTTAGGGAAAAATC
The DNA here is from genome assembly GCF_041296235.1 of Equus asinus. NCBI lineage: Eukaryota > Metazoa > Chordata > Mammalia > Perissodactyla > Equidae > Equus > Equus asinus. The sequence continues at coordinate 122,472,502 of NC_091792.1, forward strand.
CAACAGCAATAATAGCTTATGACATGGCACTCAATTAAGCAGTTATAATATAAATTAAGCTAAAAAACATAGCACTTACTACACACCAGGCACTGTTTTAAGATTTTTACATATTTTAGCTCACTTAATCCTCACAACTCTGTAAGACAAATGCTATTATTATCCCCATTTTGCAGAGGAGGACACTGGGGGAAAGACCACTTAGGTAACCTGCCTGACGTCACACATAGTGGCCCACGTAGGACTGAGAATCCACAAAAGGCCCTCAGAGGCCAGCCTGGTGGCACAGTGGTTAAGCGCATATGTTCTGCTTTGGTGGTCCAGGGTTCACCAGTTCGGATCCTGGGTGCAGACATGGCACCGCTTGGCAAGCCATGCTGTGGTAGGCGTCCCACATATAAAGTAGAGGAAGATGGGCACGGATGTTAGCTCAGGGCCAGTCTTCCTCAGCAAAAAGAGGAGGATCGGTGGTAGATGTTAGCTCAGGGCTAATCTTCCTCAAAAAAAAAAAAAAAAAGGCCCTCAGGCTCTGGAGTGAGGCTCCCAGCTGCCCTCCCACCTACCCCCACCTCCTAAGGTTAAGGATCGTCCAGGGTCTACAGAAGACCAGATGTGAGGAAAGGCCATGGAGGACAGGTGATCTTTCTCTATCCTCAATTCAACAACAAACGTTTATGAGGACCTACTATGTGCCAGGCTCTGTTCTAGGGGCTCAGGATACATCAACGAACAAAGAGCCCTTTTCTCCACAGGGCTCACATTCTAGTCGGGGGTGGGGGGGGGGGGACACAGACAATAAACACATTAGCAAGTAACACAGGATATCAGAAGATGGAAAGTGCTACAGAAGAGTAAGAGTAACAGGTCAGGAGTGCTGGGGTGGGCTGATGGGAAGCTGGAACAAGTGACTAAGACACCGTTTGTCTGGCTCCCTCTTCTCCCAGGAGCTATGGTCGGCACTGATCCTTTGGTCCCCCAGAGTCCCTTCAACACCCTCTGAGCCTCTCTCTCCCCTTTCACCCATCTCTCACATCTTTATCCCATCAAAACTTATCTATGACCCATTCCCTTGAGTAGAATCTAGTGAATTTTAGAAAGCAGTTCCTACTCTGATGGTCATGGGTGACGACGGTCTTATGCAACATTTCTCAAACAGGGTTCTGAGAAACAGCAATTTTATGAGATGTTAATAGGTGTTCTAGAAACAGGGGCTGGCGCCCTAGCCTAGTGGTGAAGTTCTGTGTGCTCCACCTCAGCTCACAGGTTCGTGGGTTCAGATCCTGGGTGCAGATTTACACTACTTGTCAGCCATGCTGTGGTGGTGACCCACATATAAAATAGAGGAATACTGGCACAGATGTTAGCTCAGGGCTAATCTTGCTCAGCAAAAAAAAAAAAAGGAATTTCATCTTCAAATAAGTTTGAGAAATTCTCTAGAGTCTCTAATATGCTATAACACACATTGTGAATCACAAAGAAAGGAATATAAAATGCAATATTTTATAAACCTATTTGATCTAGAAGACTTTTTTTCTCTTAGAGTAGCTATTGACATCTCAAGAAACCAATCTTTCACCGATCTCATGGGTTGCATTTCCACCTTCAATGTCTCACTCTAACATACAGAATCATAAGATGTCTGAACAGAAAACTCTCATTTTACAGGTGAGAAAAACAAGGCCAGGGATGTAATGTGACTGGTCCAAGGTTGAATGGTGAGTTGCTGTTGGCCAACCACGACTCCAGCCCTTGAGCCCCACCTTGGATTCCTGGTCCGGCTCTCCTTTTGCTCTTTCACACCTCTTATGCTTGTTTTCACAGGGAACTTTGGAGACAAAGCTTTAATACGAGAATAAACTCCTTCCCTTCCCATCTCTTCCTTTGTGCCTTTCTTCCTTCTCTCTCTTCCTCCCAAGTATGCTGAGTATCCAAGATCAAAAAGACACAGACTCTAAATGAGATAACATGTAAACTTCCTAGCTCAATGTCTGACACAGAGTACATCACAAACATTAGTTCTTCTCTCACTCCCTGTCCTCAAGGAGGTTAGTGCCTAGAGAGGAAGAAAGGTGTAAAATAACTGTAATATTAAAAAATGTGTAATACAGAATAATAATAAGAGATATTGGGGGGGGATTCAAGATAGTATGTGGCATAAAGGGACCCCTGGGATAATCAGAGAAGACTTCACAGAAGAGATGCTTGAGCTGAGTTTTGAAGGGTGAATAAGAGCTTGCCAAGACCTTAAGGAAGAGAAGGGAGGACAGGCAGACGAAAGAGCACACACACGCAGATGGAGGAGTGGAACAGTCTGGCACTTCTAAGGAACTGCAAGTGCTTTCAGCCCAGGTAAAGCACAGAGATAAGGTAGGGAGCATTTGTAAAAGCGGACGGTGTGGGGCAGATCCTGTCTCATATGACCTGGTATTGGGGGTAAAAAAAACTGCTGAGAGATTTTAAGCAAGGGAGTGATGGAGTCAGATTTGCATTTTAGAGAGATCATTCTGGAGAGGGACCATCAGGAGAAACAGCAAGAGCCTGGATGAAAGATGGTAAGGACTCCACTAAGGCAGATATGGTTGGGGAAAGGGAGGGAGGCACAGATCTGAAAGAAGTGGTAGAATCAACTGGACTTAATGCCAAAGATGCAGAAAAGGAGGAAGACACAGAACTCTAGGATGACTTGTGGTTTCTGGCTCAGATGATGGGGTGGATGGATAGAGTGAACCAAGGCCTGGAGGAGGAGCAACATGTTTGGGGCCTGGGAACTCCTGAGTCCAGACTTGGACATGCTGAGAATGAGAAGCCGGTGGGATATGCCCAGATGTCTGCTGGGGAAAGATCCAGCAGGCAGTTGCATGTCTCCAAATGTGGGAATTTCAGCACTTTAAGAAAAAACAGGTATCTGAGGCAGATGCTTTAAGGGTTTCTCGAATCTTTTTACATGAAAGACTGGGTCTGGCATGGGAAAAAAGAAGTGCCAGGAAGAACACACAAAGGGTTGATGAGGACAGAACACATGGACTAACACTTAAATGCAAGACTGCTACCTCCCTAGGTGCCCCATGGTTGGAGCAAGTCCCAAACTACCAGAGGATCAGAGATCTCCCAGGCTCCCTCCTTTGGAGAGAATAGAGATCTATGCTCAGGCTGCCAATCCTGTATCTCCCATCAGTACACTCTGGTCTTGCCCTACCAAATGCCAATAACTGTAATGGCGGCGAGGCAGCGGTAGGGGGTGTGGGGAGGGAGTCTAAAGGAAAAGAACAGAGAACGTCATGCCTTCCGGCCACTAAGAATGCTCTCCTACTCCCTGGCAGGGGCTCCCAGAACCTCTTACTCAATGTTTCTGATATCTAGGGAGAGTGGAATATGAAATATCTGGCTAGCACAGATCTAGCTGCTCAACCAAGGAGGTATTTCTTCCCTCAACCATAACAGCCAATTTCTTGATTGCTTCCAAACCCAAACTCACCCAAATGGGTTAGGATCCGGCCCTGGATGGGGATGGCCACTCACTGCCCATCTGGAAACGAGGGAGACCTCTCCAAACACCCAGTGGGTGAGGAATATGAGATTGCCAAAGGCAGCCCCCGCCAACAACCAGTTAGGTCTAGAGGCCATCCCCTTGGCTGCCTCGCCAGTCTTTTTCCCCTCAGGTTTACTGCAGTCACCATCTAGAACAAAAATGGAAAAGGGTCAGTTACATGGAAATTTACCCTCTGCATTTAACAGACTTTAGCAAGTAAGAAATTTGACTGGCTTCCAGGAGCTTACTTTAGAACGGGAGACGACACATGAACCTACAACACAAAGCAGAACGTGCTGAGAGCTGGGCAGAGAGAGAGGACCTCAGGCAGGCTGGATCCGGCAGGCTTTAGAGGGAACAGAACATCTTGGAATTTGACAAGTGAAAAGGCGGAAAGTTATTTACTTCATGTGAAGTTCACAGCATGAGCAAAAATATATGCAGAAACAGTGAAGGGTATGTTCAGGGGACAAATGCAGTCCTGCTTGAGTGGAAAATTTCCAGTACACCAGGCTGCTCCCTCCCAAAAGAAGAGGGCTCCCACCTAACGCTCTGTGTATCCAGAGTCCTAACAGCGCATTGCCTGAGCAGAGACTGTGTGCCAAGCCCTCTTTCAAGCCCTTTATAGGAGCTTACTTAACTTTCACAACTTTATGAGGCAGGCTCTATTACTAATCCCATTACCGGTTAGAAAACTGAGGCCCAGAGAGAACAAGTAACTTGTCCAAGATCACACAGCTAGTAAAGAGAAAGTGGGGCTGGAACTTAGGCAGTCTGGCTCCAGCACCTGTGTACTTAGCTATACCATACACTTCAGGGGACTGTTGAACCAACAGGTCTCAATTCACTGCACCACTGACTTCACATAATGTAACAACTGGAGAAAATGCTGGCAGGAGAATTTCTTTGTAGGAACAGAGAGGCTGTTGGGCAGATGCTTATGACGCTGTGAAGCCCTCTGCAGGACAGAAGGAAGCCTCAGGGTCTGCCTGGGGGGCTGGCAGCCCTATTTTACAAGGAGGAAGAAAGCCATTCTGCCAAAAAAGGAGTCAAAGGAAGGAGGAGCAGAGCTGAAAGCTATGGGGATGAGGGACAGGGTGGTACAGACAGAAGGGTGGCCAGGGCCTGGAGGCTAAGCAGACAGTCTTCGGAGAAGAGAGATATCTAAAACGACTTTGCTGTGTATTACGGCGGGTGACCCCTCCCCCAGGACCCAGCCGATCTTCAATAAAACTACAAAAAACTCCTGGTAACATCAGAAATGCTAGAGAAGCTGGCGAGAAGTCTTGAGTTTTGTAAATGGGGCACAGGGCAAAAACAGGAAGGGAGCAACAACTGGGTCATGTAAATTTAAAAGAGGCGAGAAAGAAGAAAACTCAAGTCAGGAAATGTAAATTATACCCCAAGTTCAGATCCTTATCAGGCTGTACCTGTGAAATTTGCTGCCTGAGTTTCCACCTCTAGATGTTAGTGTTTTATAAAATATAGAACATATTAGGGCCCTAGACGGAGATCTAAATGCTGCAACTAATACTAACGTCACTTGAGTAATTTACTTGCGTGATGTCCCCCTCTTCTCACTACCCTCATTTCATGCCAAAATTGGGGCCAAAGGAGGATTATACAGCATTCTGTTCACACTGAGCCAAAACCCTCTACACTTCCATCAGTCTGTGAGATTTCTCCTTGTATTTACAAAAGAACAGTGACTCAGTGAGAGTGACACAAAAAGCCAGGAGCAAGTTAATTAGAATCTAGTAACACTTCTCTCTTCTTTTCAGAAGGGTCTCGAGTTAGCATATGAAGCAAACATCAAGCTGGGTGTGTGCCTGTCTCCGAGAAAGTCAGCTCCAGACAGCGACAGGGTATTTGAAAGGTGGTGTGAATAGGCAAGACTTCCTTTCTTTTCAAGTTTTAGACTTGGAGTTTAAATATATTCAGACACCTGGAAAAAAAAAACAATGCCAGGTAGTTCCCACGGCCCCAGCTCACAGATAACAGTCCACAGTGTTAGAGCTACACTGGGGTCAGTACGGAGGGAGGGGGGTGACGGATCCCACCCTGGAAGGCCTGTCCAGAGGGAAAGAGGAGAAAGAGCTGAAAGCCAGCTGGGAGTATGAGGCCAGGTTCTACTCCCCCACTGCCCAGTGATACAGTCAGCTTTTTATTATCATTCTCTGTAATGGCAAGAAAAAGGTGCCTTCTGCTTAGATAACAGTCCACCATGACTGTGCCGGTTACTATTTCACGGGAAAAAGTTGAAATGGAGACATAGCACAGAAAGATAATTTTTATCTTTCAAGATGTGTCACATTCAGGTAAGAAAGGTAAACTACGCAAGAGAGAAAATCCCTAAAGAAACTGGGTATACTCTTACCTGTGAAGATGCGATCAAGGGTGGCTATGGTACTTAAGGTCAGGATCACTCTGTTGGACACCTGATAACTCCAGATTGGGTTTAGTGAAGTGTACCATATGCGAAGAACTAGAAGAAGAATCTGTCCTAAAATAAATCCCCAGATTCTGAGGTACCTGTAAGTACAAAAGTATTTGTAACATACTTTTTATGTGGTTTCAATGTACTATGTCCATTGAAATTCTACGAATTCCAGTTTCATAGAATGAGCATAGGAAATAGTCTTATTGGTAACTTGCAGTAATGTACATGATATAGCCTTTATAAAGCCCATTACCTAGGCGACTTCTTCTAATTCTTTAATTCTGAAAACATTATTAAAACTAATGGCAAGTATTCACATCGTGGTTTTGTGAAAAGGAAAAAAATGAGACTTCTACAAGGCCATATGCAAGGTAAATACGAAACTGGAACTCTGGGTCCCGACTTTCCCTTTGGTGACTAATCACACTTGCTTGTCTACAGGTCTAAGAGACGAACCATACCTTTGTAAACCACTTCCTGTCCACCATGTCACAGATTGCACTATCAGAGACGAAGACACACCAAGCGCGAGGACCACTATCCGAAGTTTGGCATTCGGAGCCTGGAAGGAGGCTATGCTGCCTACAAACAAATTAAGGAGAGCTGAACGTTTCTGGCAATCATGCACTGGTACTCGGTGATCTGCATTGATAACTGTTGTGTCTGATACCATCTTTATACTCAGGAAGATAGAGTGAATATATAATTGTGTGTGTATAAATCTTTTAAAAAATTTTTATTGAGATATCATTCATACCATAAAGTTCATCATGTTAAAGTATACAACTCAATGGTTTTTAATGTATTCACAAAGTTGTGCAACTTTTACCAATATCTAATTCCAGAATATTTTCAATCACCCTAAGAAGAAACCCATACCTATTAGCAGCCACTCCCTTTTCCTCCTCCCTGCCCGACTCCCAGCCCCTGGCAATCACTAATCTACTTCCTGCTGTATGGACTTTTCCTATTCTGGGCATTTCAGATAAATAGAATCATACAATATGTAGCCTTCTGTGACCGGCTTCTTTCACTTAGCACAACGTTTTCAAGGTTCATCCATGTTGTAGCATGTATTGGTATGTCATTCCTTTTTATGGCTCAATAATATTCCATTGCAAGGATTCCATGGCATGGATATACAGCATTTCATTTCTCCATTCATCAGCTGTTGGGCATTCAGGTTGTTTCCACTTTTTGGCTATTATGAATAGTGTTGCTATAAACATTTGTGTACAAGGTACTGTGTGAATGTATGTTTTGATTTTTCTTGGGCATATACCAAGGAGCGGAGCTGTCAGGTCATATGACAGCTCTGTTTAACATTTTGAGGAACTGTCAAACTGTTTTCCAAAGCAGGTGCACCATTTTACATTGCCACCAGCAATATGTGAGGGGTCCAATTTCTCCATGTCCTTGCCAACACTCGTTATGGTCTGTCTTTTTGATTATAGCCATTCTAGTGGGTCAAAATCTTTACAGTCAAAAATGACCTGAATCAAAAGGAGTATGAACGAATTTAATAGTTAACTACACAGTAATTAAGCTAAAATATCTGAGACGACAGATATGAGGAGGCAGGTAACACTCAGATCTTCTCCGTATTACGTAAGGATACCTTAGGACTCTTCAAAAACCAGTTGTTTCCTTGCCTTGAGAAGCATCTGAAGGGAGTTTTAAGTCACGTCATGGCTTACTTCAGCCGCTGTTGAGCATCAGCAAGACTCAGGGGTTACCTGGAAGGGTCTCTGGCAGAAATTGGCTTCTTCATCCTCAACTCCGAGTCATTTCCCACCTACTCCACCTTCTCAAATATAATTCTACCTCTATTCAAGGTGATGGGTTTTCACGGAGGAAGGAGGTGGAAAGGGGACAACAGGAAGCATCCCAAATACCATACCCACCCCAGACTCATTTAATATCACATCCCTTACAGCCACCACAAGTTACTGGGCCGGAACTGGACTTAATAAAACACGGTCCCAGGAACTGCTCAGTCAGTGGCTTCGTAGGTAAGCCTGGCACCGGCAGCACGGAGCAAAGGCAACCAAAACGTGTCACTGATGAGATCACTCTCGTAAATGCCAGCCAAGGAATGTGATGAGAAACTGAAACTTGCAACACTCAGGCCGTAGTAATTCATAGAAGGATAGAGTAAGCCAAAGGCGGTTTCACTCAGTGACCATCTACTCAAATCAGGGTAGAAAGTTTCACTTCTCTTACTTCTGGAGCTGAACATTTCATGGTCAAATATTGTCTTTCCATTCCTATGGACACCATCTTTGTAAAGGGTGCATTTTTCAGTGGCATTTACCACTTTTCTTTCTGAGCCCAAGCTCTTTAAAAGCCGGAGCTCTCCACCTTTGTGGGCAGACACAGAACTCACCGCACTAACTGTATTCTGTCTTCTTTGGGTCTGATGCACAGAAAAGCAGAAGGCAGCTACCTAGCGATTCCTGTTACTGTTTCTGAAAAAAGTCAAACGACTGTTTCCAGACAGAAGAAACATACAGCCCGGTTCATGAACAAATGCACTTGGAAAACTCAAAGAAACCAACTGCATTATTGCAGAAGGGCAAGACATGCAGTTTTTAGCTACAGATTCACCCAGACTGGAGTCTGGTGTTTTTGTTTTTTAAATCTTTTCTCCATGACCTCACCTCCTGAGTTTTTCACTACCAGGACTTCTCCAAGGTCTCTCAATACCAATATTAAGAATCTCAATTTTTTGTGATAGCAAATATACATTTAAAATTTTTTCAGTTGCTAGTTTTCGGCAATGTAACATACTCAAATTCAGAATTCAAAAGGTATACAGTGCAAAGTTGCCCTTCATACTTGTCTCTAGGTACCATTTTCTTCTCCCTGGAAGCAACTAAAATGCTATCAGTTGCTTTTTAAAAAATCCTTCTAGACCTATTTAATGCATGTTCAATTAAACACTAAATACATTTTCATCTAACCCAAGTGTTAGTATTCTTCACACACTGTTTAGTGCTTCCTTTTTCTCGCCTAATATTTTGAAGAACATTACACTTCCTTACATAAACAACAGTCTCATTCTTTTATATAGCTGCATAGTATTCCGAATTTTATAATCATAATTTATCTAACCTATCTATATAGTTGACATTTGGGTTATTTCTAATCTTGCTATTATAAATATTGCTGCAATGATTAAGTAATATTGTATTTTTATCATGTTACACATATGAGTGTATCTGTAGGATATATTCCTAGAAGTGGAATTGCTGAGTAAAAGAATATATACATATTTGTAACTTTGATAAATATTGCTAAATTATCCTCTGCAGAAGTTGTCCCAACTTACATTCACACCAGCAACATATAAGAACCTGCTTTCCCACCCTTCCAACACAGCATTTTCAGACTTTGTTCTTTGCCAATCCGGTATGTGAAACTATGTATAAATATGTGTGGGTGTATATATAATTTGTATTCTATACATTTTAATATATTTTTAAGAACCAATTATATTTCCTTTCCAGTAAACTGATTGTATCTGTTGCTTCCTTTTCTATTGAGTTGTTGGTCTTTTTTATTATTGATTTATAAAAATTCTACATATTACTGAAATTAGCCCTTTGACTAAAAGAGTTGCAAATATTTTTCCTAATTTGCTGTTTGACTTTGCTTACTGTGGTGTTCATCATGCATAATTTTCATATTTTCATGCAGTATCATTTAACAATTTTTTTAATGGCTTCTGAGTTTTGAGTCATAGTTGGAAAAAAGAACACAATATGTTCAAGTGTTGACCTCTTCACCAAGGTACCTTTCCTCTCCTCGCTTCGGTGATTTTTAGGCTTTTCTAATCCGACAGAAAAGTGAGAAATGTAAAATACACTGACTTGGTCTAGACTCCCAGCTCTACTAAAACTCTTCAAGGTAGCAGTAAGAGAAAGAGAAATTTCTTTTTTTTTTTAATAATGTAGTATTCAAAGAGCAGTATACATAATTTTACTTGATTTTTAAGTAAAAAAATCTTAAATCTTACCAACAGTAATCATCCGCAGCAGGGTTAGCATCCACTTCTTGTTAACCAATTTCCAGAAAGGACTAATGGTTAGCAATATTGGAGAAAGAAATGCTATGCCAAAACCTTCAAGCCCAGTGAGTTCGAGGGTTTGCAGAGGAAAGTAAAAGATCACTGGTCCCATATCATGGCAGAGAGACCAAAAGACATACCCTAGAAAAAAATTTTTTTAAAGAGAGAGAGAAAGTGTAACTTTGTCATTGTTTCAAACAGCAGCCAGGCTGCTGCACCCCCACCGCTCGGTTGGCCGGCCTCCTTCATGACTCTGGTCTTAACTAGAATTCCTCCCCTTGCCATCACGTCCACCAAGGAGGAAAATGGCTTCCTGCTGTTGCGGGTCCTCAGCAACCCTCCTTTGTTCCTTTAACCCTCGCAGGTAGTCCCTTTATGAAAGCCTCTTCAATTAGACCATCTTTGTTGAATTTGGTTTCCTGTCAGGACCCTGAAGTGATAACATTTCCTTACCTGGGTCTCCTCTTCTATAAGGAGAAATATCATGAAAATCAAAAAGAGCAACAAACAGCAGGACCCCTTCCACTCCAGACGACACCCAAAGGCAGGTTAGTGTCGCAACCATCGGTTTCTTGTGAGTAGACTATTGTAAACCCAACCGAGACAGTACCAGGTAGTGGAATAGCCAGATCCGAAGTCAGTTTCACCTCCGTCAACTCCTGACTGTGCAATCTTCTAGAATAACGATAATTAATGACTGGACACTTATACCATGTGCTAGGCTCTGCGCTAAGTATTTACAGGGGCCATCTCTATGAAATTAACACTATGTCTACTCCCCACTTACAAATGCAAAAACAAGAAAAAACTCCTGAAACTCAGAAAGTTACGTAATTGCCTATGGTCATGAAAGTAGCAAACAGCAGAGTGAACGTAGACCCAAGCAGTCTGGCTCCAAACGTAGCTGTCTAACCACCGAGTGTTGTACCTTTCTCCCAAGGTACCGCTCAGCCTCCCCTTCTTGATCAGCAAAATTGTACTTTTAACCACTTCTCGGAGTTGTTAGGATTAAATGAGATCAGGCACAGAGCACCTAGCGCCCTCGATACTTAACGCAACGTAATTCGCTTTACACGCCCGACGTACTTATGAGATGCTGTCTGCGCCAGAACAATGGGTCCTCCCAAGCGTTACTAACCCCCCCAAAATCAGGTTCCTAGGAGGGCGCCCCTCCCCAGCCGGAGGAGTGCTTGTTTCATAATGAACAGCGAGATTCTAGCCATTTCCCAAGCGTTGGTCTGGGAATTCTGATTTTAAGCATACAGCTCCGAGAGAATTACACCAATAATTGTTCTTGGGACATTTTGCTAAGTGAGCACATGGGACTCGAGTTTGATGGTTTTCGCCAAATCCCAAATGAGCAGCGGCCACCAAGGCCACTTGTGCCGGGCCAACGCAAGCAGCGTCTACTGCCCTGTGTGCTCACCTACAGCCGCGGGGGACGGGGGGCGGAGGAACGGGGACGGGTGCCCTGTCTTCCTGAAAGTCAAAGTTCAGTACTAAATCTTATTAAGTTAAACTTAAAGGTCGCGGGTGGGAGTACTAGGGGGCGGTACCAGCCGCGCCGGTTCCAAGCCGGCGGCACGTGGAGAATTCGCGACCCGTGGGCGCAATCCGAGGGTAGCTTGGCCGCCGGGGAAGCACCGGCTTCCGCACCGGCTCCCGCACCCGCCTCGCCAAAGCCTCAGGTTTGGAACCTCAATCTGAGTCTTTTGTTTTTTTCCTTCCGTAGCAAAATTCCCAGGGGACGATAAGCATCTCTATTCTGGGCACCGGGCGCGCTTTTCTCCCTCCCGGGCCAAGCGCCGCGGCCCGGGGCAGGGCCATGCGGAGCGGGCACCCGCGAACGCGCGGAGAGGGCGGCCTCGGCTTACCCAGGACGGTCTCCAGGAGGACTTCTCGCCACAGGGAGCCCATGGCCGCGCGTGGAGCGGTGCCTTCTAGGAAAGCAGCGCGCGCCTCCTCGCGCGCACACCGCGCGCCCCGGCAGCCCCGCGTCCTCCCGGCCTGCGTCTGCGCCGCGCGTCCCCTAGCCGAGCCCGTCGCTGCCGCCGCCGCCCGTGTGCCGAGGCTAGGGTGGTGCCCGGCGCGTCCGCCTCCGCCCCGCCACACCCCGTCCAGCCCGCCAGGCTCCGCGCCGCCTGTGCGCGCTCCCCCGCCGCAGGCGCCTCGGGTCTCTGAGCCGCCGTCGCCACTGCGCGCTGCAGAGGACAAGTGTCCCGGCGCAGGGAGCTGGGGGCCTCGGGCCCCGCGGTCGGGCAAAACCCAGGGTGCCCTGCCCGCTCGCCGAGCAGCCCCGGGATGGACGCTGCCAGCGCCCAGGAGGGCGGAAACAAGCGCAACTTTGGCCTGGTCGTGCGCATGTTTTGGCGAGGCCACGGGAGCGCGCTGCGAGGAGACAGAGGGAGACCCGAGGGGCAGCCCCAGCTGCAGAGGGGCGGTGAGGCCGGCTGTGGCGCTCTGGGCGAACAGGACCCTGGCATTCCTAAGGCCTGGGCGACGCTCCGGAGACGAGCGGGCCTGGGCAAGAATCGCGTGACTGCGCGCCTCCTTCTCAGCTTTGGTAGGAAACAAATTGCATTCTGGAAAGGTGGTCAAAAACATCTAGAGGCTACAGGACTTTCTGTGGCTTTTAGAGACGTCGCAACGCTTGGTCAAGGGAGAGAAAATAATTGATGCGAGTGGAAATTTTGCCCTTCTCAACTTTAGCGATGATCATCTTTGAGCATGCTCGTCCCTAAGGAGAAGGGGAGAGACGTTCTAGTTAACAATGGAGCGAGTGAACTAGGCCTGTTATTTCTCGCTCAAATATTGCCATACCCAAGAATGTCTTGAACTTTTTTAGAACCTTCTCAAAGGAATTTAGCTTAATTCACTTTGATTTTTTTGGGAGAGTTTATCATTTATCACTTTTGGAAAGTTTACTCTAAAGCAAACGATGAGTTGCCTAAAAGTATAGGAATCGCTAGGAGCAATTATTGCTATAAGCCCACAACAATTTTGAGCAGAGTTCCAAGTCACTTAATTACTTACTAGTACTCTTTGTCACAGGATAGACATATAGATCATTGGAACAGAACTGAGAGTCCAAAAATAAACAGTCTCATTTAGGGTCAAATGATTTTCAACAAGCTTGCCAAGACAATTACGTGGGGAAAAGGATAGTCTTCAACAAATGGTTCTAGGACAACTGAATATCCCCATGAAAAAGAAGAGAATATGACCCCCATCTCACAGCATATACAAAAATTAACTCAAAATGGATTTAAGACCTAAATGTAAGAGATAAAACTATAAAAATCTTAGAAGAAAACAGGAGTAAATCTTCATGATGTTTAGTTAGGCAATGAGTTCTTGGCAACAAAACCAAAAGCACAAGTTTCAAAAGAAATAATAGATAAATTGGAATTTCTTAAAATTAAAGGCTTTTGTGCTTCAAAGGACACTCTCGAGGAAGTGAAAAGACAAAGCACAGAATGGGAGAACATATTTTTAAATCGTAAATCTGGTAATGAACTGGTACCAAAATATATTTAAAAAAATTAGAATTCATCATGAGCCATCACTTGCAGGAAACTAGCTTCACAAAAGAAGTCTGCAAGAAGTACAACCAAGATTCCGTGAAATCAATCAAAGGCAAACTTGAAGAACAGAGACCAGAAAGAGTAAAACCTTTTGTGACAGGGGCTGCGGAACCAATGAAGCCCATCCTTGCTAATTTCAAAAACTGCCAGTTCTTTGCTGGTGAAAACATGAATCCAGATGGCATGGCTGCTCTGCTGGACTGCTGTGTGGATGGTGTAACGCCATATATGATTTTCTTGAAGGATGGTTTAGAAATGGAAAAACGTTAACAAATTTGGCTATAACTTTGGATCTGCACCTGTCGTAACTGGCTGCTGCTTTCATCCACACAACACCAGGACTTAGACAAATGGGACTGATGTCATCTTGAGCTCTTCATTTATTTTGACCTTAATTTATTTGGAGCAGAGGCATTGTTTTTAAGGAAAAAGCATGTCATGTAGGTTTTCCAAAAATAAAATGCTTTTAAACTAAAAAAAAATTACAGTTCAATAATAAAGAGACAATTAAAAGGTGAACAAAGGATTGGATAGACCTTTCTCCAAAGAAAATATACAAGTAGCAAATAAGCACAAGAAAAGATATTCAATATCATTTCATTAGGGAAGTACAAATTAAAACCACAAAGAGATACCACTTCACACTCACTGAGATGGCTGTAATCAAAAAGTCAGATAATAACAAGTGTTCACAGGATGTGGAGAAAATGGAACCCTCCAATGTTGCTGGTGGAAATGTAAAGTGGTGTAGCCACTTTGGGAAACAGTCTCTTGTTCCTCAGATGATTAAACATGGAGTTACTCTGTGACCAACAATTCTACTCCTAGGAATATATACCAAAGAGAAATGAAAACGCACAGAATTTGTGCACAAATGTTCATAGAGGCATTACTCACAATAGCCAAAAAGTGGAAACAACCCAAATGTGCAACAACTGATGAATGGATAAACAAAATGTGGTGTATCCATACAATAGAATATGATTCAACAATAAAAAGAATGAAGTACTGATATATGCTACAACATGGATGAACCTTGAAAACATTTTACTAGGTGAAAGAAGCCAGTCACAAAATAAATCACATGTTGTATGATTGCATTTATATGAAATATTCTGAATAAGCAAACTTATAGTGCCTGAGAGTAGATTAGTGTTTGCTTGGGGCTGGGGGCACAAATGGTGAGGGAAAGGGGTTAATTGCCATTAACGGTTATATAGTTTTTTTTAAGGGGGATGAAAATGTTCTAAAATTAGATTGTGGCATTGGTTGCACAACTCTGTGAATATACTAAAAGCATTGCATTGCACATGCTAAATGGGGAAGGCAGTTTAAAACATGAGTAGTTATATTTTGTAAAAAACTTTTTGGCTGGGTTCCAGTTTTTTAGTATCAGACATTCTTCAACGTGTGAAAGACTTCAGTGACTAAAAACATCAGACGCTGCATTTTCCTTCCTCTTTGCCCACGTCGGTTTACTTTCCCTGCACCCGTATGAAAAGCATCTAATTCAGTGCTGTGTGTGCCCAGTGGGTGCTCTGTAAAGTTTGTCCCTTTTTGAAGCTAAGTGCTAAGAAAACCTTTGCTCCTACCGAGGATGCAGTGTGCTTTCTCTTCCACTCAGAGCTCAATTTTTAGTCTTTGTGGGTTTTTTTCTCTTTAACAGTTTGATCATAGCTAACTGCAAGGAATCTGGAAAATGCGGTCTAGCTGTGAGCCCAGAAAGGAAAGAAACCAAGTTTTGGTGAGCAGCTGTCCGTCTCTGCTATTAAAACCTACTGTGTACATAGTGCTGTTTTGAGGTTTAAATAGATCAAATACTAAGGTGCTCGGCACGTCACCTATGGTATTCACAGTATTCAGCAAATGGTAACTGGCATTATTATTTGTATACCCCTCATAATGTTGGCCTTGTGCTCAGCGTATGGTAGGTAAGTACGTGTTTGGCCATTACATCAATAGCCTCTCCATCCTGAGATCATTTTAATTGCCTTCTCTGGTCTTTCTCTAACTCATTCTGACTTTTTCCCAACTGCCCAAACAAAAGTCGCACTCAGTGTGCCAGGGGAAATTTCATCAGAGGTTTTTTTCACCTCCCCTGCTACAAAAGAATAATAATGTTTCAATTGTGTTTGCAGTAATTTTTCTGATTTACCATTTTGTCCCTCTGTGACACATTGTGGGAAAATTTACCATGGTCCCTGATCCTTTCCTGTGTAGCTTGTAAGTTTGAATTATTATTCCCATAACCAGTTAATCATGAAGTTGCTTTTTTTTCCTTATTTATTTATTTATTTTTATTATTATTTTTTTATTGAGTTATTGATAGGTTACAATCTTGTGAAATTTCAATTGTACATTAATGTTTGTCAGTCATGTTGTAGGTGCACCACTTCACCCTTTGTGCCCACCCCCCACCCCACCTTTCCCCTGGTATCCACTAAACTGTTCTTGGTCCATAGTTTTAAATTCCTCATATGAGTGGAGTCATACACAGATTATCTTTCTCTTGCTGGCTTATTTCACTTAACATAATTCTCTCAAGGGCCATCCATGTTATTGCAAATGGAATGATTTTGTTCTGTTTTGCAGCTGAGTAGTATTCCATTGTATATATGTACCACATCTTCTTTATCCATTCGTCTGTTGATGGGCACTTAGGTTGCTTCCACGTCTTGGCTATTGTAAACAGTGCTGCAATAAACATTGGGGTGCACAGGACTTTTGGGATTCCTGACTTCAGGCTCTTTGGATAAATACCCAGTAGTGGGATGGCTGGATCGTATGGTAGTTCTATTTTTAGTTTTTTGAGGAATCTCCCTACTTTTTTTGCATAGTGGCTGCACCAGTTTGCATTCCCACCAGCAGTGTATGAGGGTTCCTTTTCATGAAGTTGCTTTTAATATTATTCACAAATATCGTAAGTCCAATAGAATGCTCATATGAGCTTTTACTTACCTTACTTTCCGTTTAATTTCATTGCTACTTAATTACAATTACTGTATAATTTTACCTGTTACATGAAGGATCTGAGTTACTGGCTAAACTGATAACAGCATCCTTCAGTTTGACCTACTCTGTGAATGCATCCATCATATGTAAATTCATTACTGTGACCTTGGTTTTTATACTATTTACGATCTGCCTGGTTTTAATTTAATTTCAAAGGCCGTGGTCTTTTCATTTTTGTCAGAATCTCTTTTTTGAACTCAAATTGCTATTTGCATTCTTGGAAAAGGATGAAGCCCATTAAGGCACTGCCCGCTGCCTCTTCCTCTCTGACTTCTGGGAGCATGAACACGTCAAGTTCAGTCAGAACATGCTGAGATTATTTTTCTTTTTATCAGAAGAAAAGAATGTCTACTAGCAGATAATACTTTTTATGGTATAATAAAGATCTTCTGGTCTAGCAAAAAACAGAAACGTTTCTCTTTGAAGAGGCGAAATAAAAAGAAACCCCTTCGTGTCGCTTCAAGCTCTCAGTTATGCTCATTAATTTTTTTGAGAAGCATCTGTGCCTCTTTAGGATAAACTAAATTCATGTTTTACGATGACAATGTTTATTTCTCGCTTGCATCACCTGTCCACGGTGGGTCAGCTACAGCTTTGCTCCACCGTCATGAATCTGGGACTCAGGATGGAGAAGCAGTCTCCACCTGCGGGTCTCCTGGAGGACCACATCACTTCAGCTGCTGCTCAGCAAATACAGTGGCCAAGCTGACCTCAATGGGGAGGAGCCCATACAAAAAAGGCAGGGAGTGTTTTTGAACAATAACGCAATCTATCACAGTCCTCTTTTTTTTAATAAGAGTGTGTAGTTCTGTTAATTCTTTTAATTTTAATTCATAATTGATTAGTAGTTGTTTAATTATTATCTTTGATTACCTGCTTCTTTCAGCCGAACACATTAAGTATATTTTCTCGTGTCAATTAACATTCCTCTGCAATGTGACTTTCAATGGCTGTATATTATTCCCTGTCATGGTTGTATATAATTTAATTGACAATTCCCCTTTTGATGGATATGTACATTGCTTTGTTTGTGGTAATATTCAAATAAACAGACTCCCTACCTAGAAAACATGAACACATTTTTCTTTTTTGCTATCCAGTTCATTTAAAAGACAGAAGTTACGTGTCTCCAACAAAATGAAAAGGTAGTGAACTTCTCTAAGAAGCTGATGGTCTTCAGCTCTGTTTCAGCCTAAGTCTTCAAGGCACTGGCTTTGGCTTGAGATCATCAGACTTCAGCTTGTGGCTGTGAAGAAACGGAGGAGTACACTTCCCTTGCCTCTCTTCCATTTGGACAAGTAAGCGTCTTTCCTTGAATGGGAAGAAGTGCAAGCTCCCCATGGCAGAAAACGTTAAGTATCTACCAAACATTCCCGCTTGTCCCCCACTGTCCATGGAACAGAGATGTTACTGGAAAGGAGCTGCCAGCCAAGGGCTGCATTTCTCAGCTCCCCTGGCATCTCCATGGGGTCTTGTGTGACTAACTCTCGCCAACAGAATGTGACCAAAGGATGTGTGTGTCTCTGCCAGACAAGGAGGTTAAAAAATGCTGCCTTTCTCCTCTTCTGCTTGGGATAGTGAGGCCCTGGGGAAAGGCTGAGCCACAGGAGGAAGGGAGCCTAGGTCCTTGAATCACCACCAGGAGGAGAGCTGACTGGGAACACTGGCCTTGGACTATTGTGTGTGATCGGCCACTGAAAGGTTGGGGCTTGTTTGTTACAGAATTAGCATTGCCCTAACCAATACACCCACATCCAGTTTTTCCCCAGAGGTTAAGGGGCTGTAAAAATGAAAGGGGGGCCGACTCTGTGGCCGAGTGGTTGGGTTCATGTGCTCCGCCTCTGTGGCCCAGGGTTTTGCTGGTTGGGATGTTGGGCGTGGACATGGCACCGCTCATCAGGCCATGCTGAGGTGGCATCACACGTAGGACAACTAGGAGGACCCACAGGTAGAATATACAACTATGTACAAGGGGGCTTTGGGGAGGAGAAGGAAAAATAAAATCTTTAAAAAAAAAAAAAAGAAAGGGAATGCCATCGAGCATTCATCCTATGCCCCTCTAGGCACAGGGAAGAGAGAAAGAAGAAGAACCAGGTTACAATGTGTGAGTGTAGTGCTTGAACTAATTTCTCCTGTAGGAATTGTTATGCTGCCCCAGAGGAATATTTATTTGTTAAACACATCCAGGGAAATCAGTCCCCCAACTCCCAGAGTCCCTGTCAGATTTTCAGCTGAAGTTATATGTGAAATCACTACGTATTTTTTGTTTGTTTGTTTTGTGAGGAAGATTGTCCCTGAGCTAATATTTGTGCCCATCTTCCTCCACTTTGTATATGGGACACCACCACAACATGGCTTGATGAGTGGTGTGTAGGTCCGTGCCAGAGATCCAAACCCGCAACTCCGGGCTGCCAAAGTGGAGCATGCAAACTTAACCACTATGCCACCAGGCCAGCCCTGAGATCACCACATTCTTTTGAACTGGAAAAATGGGGAATATAATGCAACTATTAAGAATGGGGCTTTGGAAATAAACCAATCTGTATTCAAATCTCAGCTCAACCAGGGACTAGCTCATGGCTAGACTTCCAAGAACAATAGCCAAAAACCATGCTATATAACTGATTTGAGGCAGAAACCTCCACTGCATTGAGCACTGGACACCATAGTTTGCTCCACTGCCATGTCCATGCTAGGAACTCAGCTATCTTGCAACTGCTTCTGCCACCAGCATCAAAGTCACCACTGCCCTCAAACCTTGCCTTTTCACCTGCCATCCCTGCCACCATCTTCAGAGAAGGTGGGTCAGTTTAGGCCTCTTGGGAAGCAGACACCAAGACAGAATTAGAAGTGAAAGAGATTTATGAGGGAAACACCTGTGAAAGGCAAAGGGGGAGGGAGCAGGAGTAGGCAGAGAGAGCATTCAGACTGTGACGCAGGTCTGACACCTGTGAAAGGAGAGAGGGAAGAAAAGCGGATTGGCTGGGGAGAGCCTCAGACTGTAGGGACCTCTGGGAAAGTCTCAGCCAGGCAGAACACCAGCCTATTAGAGTAACCTGCATTGGAGAGGAATGTCCCAGCTCCTCTGTGCTCTGTTCCCATTCAGTGAACAGAGCTCCTGGTCAGAGCAGAGACGTGGAATGAATGCTGCAGCAAATGCCGAAGGCTGTCAGTTAGTTACCCTCCTCACAGCAGGTTCATTGCAGGGAGATCTGAGTGGCACACCTCCGTGCTGCCAAAGGAGTGTTCTTGTCTTTTCCTTTGGCATCACTGGCTCCTGAGTCAAAGTCTGATTGGTGGTGAGTAGACCATGTGCCCTTGCTGCAAGAAAGCCTGGGGGAGCAAGTGACTGGCATCCTCAGCACCACAGAATATAGGTCAAAACAAATGTCTGTAAAGCACATGATGCACATAGCCCAGTGCCTGGTGCAGCAGAGGCACGGGATGCACAGAAGCTGCTGTCCACACTAACCACGCTGAGAATGTCAGGGAGGGGGACAGAAGGAGAACGAGTTGTTCAGTCAATCTCTCCTGGGTTTAGATCTTGGCTCCAGCCTTCCAGTGAAATTGGGCAAGTGACTTAACCTTTCTGAGCCTCAGTTTCCTCATCTGTAAAGCCCCCTTTGCACAGTTATTGTGAGGATTTGCCTTCCTATATAGAAGATGATTGGCCCAGAGTGGGCTCTGAGAAGATAACAATGCTGTAGTTACCTTGTAGTGAACACAGTATGGAGCACCGAGATTCATGTGCAAACACTCTGGAGGTGGGCGCTGAGCCATGTTCCTCTTTGTAGGCCTGGCCCTCAATAAGGACCGTGGCATTTTCCTCATTGATAGATAATGAAGACAAAGCTGTGTAAATCATTTTAAACTACAATTTTGGTTTGCAGACTCATTTTTCCTAATAATGTCCTCCCTTCTCCTTATTTTTTCCTAATGTTCTTGCATTCAATCCAATCTCTCTAAGGAGTTTAGAGATTATATAGTCAAACAGTTTTATTTTATTTCATTAATTTAATTTTTATTCTTATTGAAGTAGTATACTGCGTAGTTTTAAGAGTCACGTGGTAAAGACAGAACATCTTTCCCCTGGGGCACCTCTCCTCATCCTCATCCCCATTCCTCAGAGGCAACCAGTCTCAACTTCTTAGCTGTGTCTTTGGTATTTACTTGAAATATTTCTATTTCTTGACTTTTTAAAAAAATTTAGACTTTATTGGTTTTATTATCGTGAAAGATGGGGGTTTAAATCTCTTCTCCTTACAGACACGTACACACATACACACACACGCGTCACCTCCTTCATCCAATATAGTTGTTTCATTTGGTTCGCAGATTTTTATTGAATCAGTAGCGTGTTTATTGTATTAGGATATGTCGCTGCTAAGCCATGCAGAATACTGTAATTAGATTTTATTTCTCATATAATTTTTGTGTCCTCTTTAGCTTACCATTGATTTGGTTTTTTCATTTACTTACCTGTGACAATCACAAATTCGTTCCCAAACCATCCCCAGAGCTGTAAAACCTCATGATGGTCAAACCCATAAGGTCTCCCACCAGTTTCCTTTCTTCCCGGGCATCACCTCTCCTGGTGCCTCTACTCTTCTGCTGCGGTCTGGACTGGCTGCTCCCCCGGCTTGCTGCAAGCCCTTGTCCTGGAGCTTCCCTTCAGCCCCGTTTAAGAAACTGCTTTCCCCTCTGTCCTGTATTGGACTCCCTGTTTCCAGGAGCATGTCTTCCTCTTAACTGATTTACTCCAATGGCTTCCTGAGAAAGAGTGCATAGCAAGTAAGGGTTTTTAAAACAATTTTATTGAGGTCATATTGCCTTATCACATTGGGTAAATTTCGGCTGTACATTATTATAGTTCAGTTTCTGTATAGACTCCATTGTGTTCACCATGGATAGTCTTGTTTCTATCCATCTCCCTAAACATGTGTCCCTTTAACCCTTTCACCCTCCCCCACCCCCTTATCCTCTGGTAATGGCTAATCTGTTCTCCTTATCTATGTGTTTGTTTGTTTCTCTTCCACATATGAATGAAATTATATGGTATTTGTCTTTCTCTGTCTGACTTATTTTGCTTATCATCCTCCTCTCAGGGTCCATCCATGTTGTCACAAAGGGCACAATTTTGTCCTTTTTTACGGCTGAGTAGTATTCCACTGTATATGTATATGACATCTTCTTTTTTTTTTTTTTGGTTAGGAAGATTCACCCTGAGCTAACATCTGTTACCAATCTTCCTCTTTTTTTGCTTGAGGAAGATTAGCCCTGAGCTAATGTCTGTGCCGTCCTCCTCTATTTGTATGTGGGGTGCCTCCACAGCACGGCTGATGAATGGATTAGGTCCATGCCTGGATCCCAACCTACAAGCCCGGGCTGCTGAAGTGGAACACATGGAACTTTAACCACTCGGCCACAGGGCCAGCACCCCACATCTTCTTTATCCCTTCATCTGTTGATGGGCACTTGGGTTGCTTCCAAGGCCTTGGTTATTGTGAATAATCCTGCAATGAACATAGTGATGCATAAATGTTTTTGAATTAATGATTTCCTGTTCTTTGGGTAAATATCCACTAGTGAAATAGCTGGATTATATGGTATTTCTGTTTTTAATATTTGGGGAAATCTCTACACTGTTTTCTGTAGTGGCTGCACCAGTTTGCATTCCCACCAGCAGTGTTTGAGAGTTCCCTTTTCTTCACATCTTCTCCAACACTTGTTATTTCTTGTCTTGTTAAAGTCATTCTGACGGGTGTTAGGTGATATCTCATTGTAGTTTTGATTTGTGTTTCCCTGATGATTAGTGATGTTGAGCATCTTTTCATGTGCCTGTTGGCCATCTGTATATCTTCTTTGGAAAAATGCCTGTTCATATTCTCTGCCCACTTTTTGATCAAGTTGTTCATTTCTTTGTTGCTGAGTTATATGAGTTCTTTGAAGTAAGGCTTTTTTGAGGCTTTATCTACAAATGTCCTTATCCTACCCAGTCGGCACAATCCACTGAGATTGAAAAATTATTAGAATAGAAAACACCTTATTGCACCATTTATCCCAAGGTTTGACCAATTGTGACCAAAATTCCAAAATAACATTGGCTTGAACAAGACTGAAATTTTGTCTTCTCACATAAACGTTGGCATAAGTAATCCCAAGCTGGCATGATGGCCCCACAGTCATCAGGAACCCAGGCTCTTTCTATCTTGTTGCTCACCATCCTCGACAGGCAGATTCCACTTCCTGATTCAAGATGACTGCTTCAGCTCCAGGCTTTGAGTCCTCATGCAAACCAACAAGAAAAAGAAAAGGGAAGGAGACGGGGAAGGGAACAACTCTGAAAGACATTTCCTGAAAGTTGCACACACTCCTTCAACCTACGTCCCCCTGACCATCGACCAGAACTTAATCAGGCAATTGCATTAATATCCTATCAGTTTTTATCCTTGTTTTTAACCTTATTTGTATGATACCTCCCATAGATTTTATTGTGCCTAAATATCTGCATCATTACTATAATTAGATTTTAAGCACATGGTGTGAAGTAAACATGCCTTTTAATTTTTATTACCTTTATATCTTTAATTTGTAACCCAGATGTTGGCTGTCCCCAAACACCACTTCTGTTTTATAGGTTGTACTAAGTTTGAAGCACAACATGACCATATCCTCCAGAAGAAAAGCCACCCCGCAAATCAGTAATGATATTTGAAGGGTGGCCTGGTCGTCTTCCGGGGGAGCTTTGTCCACGTTGGTGGCTTTAGGCTTCCAAATTATTTTTGGCTTCCTCAGTGGTGGAGGCCATGCAATGAAAGGCAGGAGAGACGCTGTTTGTTTCCCACCATGTAGAGGAAAGTATTTTGCACTGAGAAAAAATGAACACTACGTGAAAAGAAGGGCAAAGAAGAAAGAAGAGTCGTGGCAGCCTTCAAGCCCCTCATTCAGTTTGTCTCCAAGACCCAGCTGCATGTATGCCCGAGCCATAGTTTGCTTGTTCAACACTTCTATGGATCCTATTGGTCAGTAAATCCTCCCTTTGCCCAAGCCAGTTCGATTGGGATTTCTCTCACGTGAAAAGACAATAATCTTGACTAATTCATATTCAAACAAAGTAGCTTTTTGTAATTGCAACAGAGCTTTCTCATTGTGCACATGGCTAGTTTCCCAGAGGGAGTAGTTGGGAAGTGATAGCTAAAGGGTATGAGGTTTCTTTTGGGGGTGATGAAAATGTTCCAGAATTGAGGGTGGTGATGGTCACACAACTCTGTGAATACATCAAAAGCCATTGAAGTGCATAGTTTAAGTAGGTGATTTTTTTGTATGTTAACTATATCTCAATGAAGCTGTTTTTAAAAACTATTATAAGTCCTAGAATTGTTATCTGTACCTGTAAAAGAGTTAGTAAGGGACTCTCGTTATGTCTATCTGGAGCTGATTTAAACTTGGGGACCTGTAAGAGTACTGATTAAGACAACTAATATCCGGCCGGCCGGGTGGCGCAGCAGTTAAGTGCGCACTTTCCGCTTCGGTGGCCCGGAGTTCGCTGGTTTGGATCCCAGGTGTGGACATGGCACCGCTTGGCAAGCCATGCTGTGGTAGGCGTCCCACATAGAAAGTGGAGGAAGATGGGCATGGATGTTAGCTCAGGGCCAGTCTTCCTCAAAAAAAAAAAAAAGAAAAAAAAGACAACTGATATCCCCACAGAAGACAAGGCAAGTTGTGTTCCTGAATCAGCAGAGTGGGGAGCGCCTGTTCTCAGAGACCAACAAAAGCAATCCCTGTGCCCTAGGACACAGGGTTTCTCAAAGAGTTGGAAGTGACTCAATAAAGTTGGGCCCCCCAAAGTAAAGAGGATCTGACTGAATGAACATTTTCTTTTTCCTTTTGCCTGTTTTTTTTTTGTTTTTGTTTTTTTGAGGAAGATTAGCCCTGAGCTAACATCTGCTGCCAATCCTCCTCTTTTTGCTGAGGAAGACTGGCCCTGAGCTCACATCTGTGCCCATCTTCCTCCACTTTATATGCGAGATGCCTACCACAGCATGGCTTGCCAAGCAGGGCCATGTCCGCACCCAGGATCCGAACCGGCAAACCCCGGGCTGCCGAAGCAGAATGTGTGAACTTAACCGCTGTGCCACCGGGCCAACCCCGAACATTTTCAATACAGTAAAAATAGAATAAGAAAGTCTTGAGAAACGTTGAGTTCACATTCTAATATAAGCATTAGGTTTTCTTTCATTTAGACTTACAATCAAGAGCACCGTCTTAGCACAGTTTGGGGAAAAAAAAAAGGCTTACATAGAAGACAGGCCTGGAGAATCAGGAATCACTCAGCAGTTTCTTTGATTTGTACATTTTTATTTATTCATTCTGACATTTCCTGGGAGCCTGTGTGGGAGGGCCTGTCATCAATCCTGAGCGCACAGATATGATCAAGACACGGTCCCAGCAAGGAGGAGCTCAGGGCCCAGCATGGAGACTGAAGTGCTCAGGTCGTCACAGTCACTGTGAGAAGAGCTGCAATGGAGGCAGGAGGGCCTGCCTGGGGGCTCGCAGGAGGGAGCCGGCCTGGGGCCCTTGGAGTCACGGCTGTTAGGGTCTATTTACTCATGGATAATTGCAGTGCTCATTTACCTGCCTAAGCCTCCACTTTCCCAGCTGTAAAATGAAGCTAATTAGAGAACGTTAAGGAGTTACAGCGTCCCTGCACTGACCGGTCTGACTTGAAGGAGATAGAGATCAAACTTCTATCCCGCCGTGGGTTAGCTCCCTTGGAAAGCTGTGACTCAATATATACATTTCTGGAAGGAGCTACAAGAATCCTATTATTATTATCAGATTTTTCATCCATTTATTCAGCTAACAAATATTTATTGAGCATTTATTAGCCATGCTTCTCATCTGGAATAAACAACAGTGGTGAGCAGCAGTGTATCAGAGGATATATAGGCTTAGCAATTCAATAGTGCACATCTTTTCAAAGCATTGTTTACTCAGTGCAAACAATTCATAACATTTTTATGTTAAAAACAAACATGGGTATGCTACAGAGAAGGAGGCAAAACGCTTATGAAGTTTTAGGATAAAGAATATGGGGCTCCTAGTAGACTTTTTGATATATGTCTTCCAGAATTCTGGAGGGAATTTGTTCATTCTCTTGTGCTGTTAATTGAAGATCAGTTGTTAAACAAGAATCTTAGAAGGTGCGAAATATACATCCCTCCAAGAGTCTATCACTGAGCTGAAACAAGATACATGAACAAATGAATCAAATAGGTTTCTCTACATGTGTCTTTTGAGAAGTGTGAGAGCTTGCTTCTATGTCCACAAAGTCATTTTATATTAGACTCCTGCCGTGACAGAACTACGAGAAGCCAATTCAGGGGCCCCAAAGGAGAAACCTAGAGAAGAAAATGAAATTCAGCAGGTAGCTCATAAAAAAAGCAGATATAGAAATAGCAACGGAAGGGTCCCTCTTATACAGAGCAAAAGCTCACATCCACTAAGGTGATCAAGACAGATGGGCGTGGAAGGATGGAGAAGATTACAAAGGGCAGGGATCGGAGAAAGACTATTCCAGGTGAACAGAGCGCGACCTAGAAAAGGGACAAAGGCAGGAAAAGGGAAGTTGTATTTGGGGTTCAGGGAGTAATCAGTTGGTCTAAAACAGAAGTTTCACCAAGCATCCCAGCACAGCCTAATGAAGGGACCTTGAATCCAAGGACTTAAAGGATGTGAAATGTACCTGCCACTTAGAACATGCTCGAATGAAGTTTGCTGACTTACACGAACTGGTCAAGCCAGATGTGACGATGCACTCCACTGCTCCCAGGCAAGTTAAAATGAATTCAGCACCTAAGTCTCCCTGAAATGTTTCCAGTGGCTTCCTCCTCCTCTTCCCTCACCTCACTGTGTACTCTCTCCCATTCCAAGACACACATAGAAAACATTTTGCAATATCACCCACACCCTTAGCTTCATTATGTGCAGTTAAGTCTAGGATAATGTGTGATGACTCACCCAGAGCTGGAATAACTTGTGCTGGTGGATAGAAAGGGAAAGCGTTGGGATTGCCCAGTTTTGGGTGTGTGTTACCCCTGCAAATTCCTAATTTTTACGTCTTCATAGTTCCTAGATTGTCCGCTCACCCCAGGAAGGAACTGTGTCTTGATTAATTTAGTTCCCCGTGTCTTGGCACATAGTGTGGAGGTTTGAGAGAGTCAATAAATAACACCCTTCTTGCCCACCCAATCTCTGAACCATCTGCGAGACATAAAGGAAGCAAGCAGATGGAGATAAAAAAATTAGCAGCTTAATTACTGGTAAAAGCTGAATGGAAGCATGTGGTTTAGATATGCAGCAACAATGAGTGTCCTAATAACTGAACCTGAGAATTAGACAGACTCACCCACACAGCCACAAGCAGCTCTAGGAAACGGCAGGCCTCACCCCATCGGGCAGAGCCTTTGTTGGCTGGCCAACTGCAGAACAGAGCACATGCTTTCTGCAGGCCAGCCCTAGAGAGAAGGGAAGGAGGAAGGTCTGAGGGCTGGATGCCAGCAACTCCTTCCCAAACCACCAGCATCTCCTGGGGAGAGATCTGAGCAAGGTGGCAGGAGAGGACGGATGTGTTACCCAGCAAGTGTCCCTAGGAGCCAAGAAGTACCCCCCATATGTGACATTACTAGCCATGTGTTGTCTATGGAATAGGCCACTTACCAAGGCCAACTTGAAACAAGAGGCCATTGAGCAAATGTGCTCAGTTGTTCCAGCTGGCGCTTTGTCTGGCGATGGGAGCTGCAGCGCACCTTTCTGTCCTGCTAAGAATCATGTGATCACCCCCTCCTAGCTGTGAAATGTGCTGTCCAGGAGGCCTTAGAGGAAGACAAAGGGTATATCAGAAGGAATTCTGGCGCTGTTCTTCCCAGAGATCTCTAGAATGCAAACCAGGTTGCCGGGGAGGGCTGGAGTTAATTTGCATTCGGAGCCCGGGGCCTTATGAGAAAGAATGAACAGGTGCCCCAACACACGGGGGCCTCAACACCTGCCTTCAGGAAGCTAAAGCCTTGTAAACTGGCTGGCCATGGTGGAAATAGCATCAGTCTTTTCCAAGAGGCTATAAAATTTGGGACTACAAAGCAGATTATGACAAAAAGACATTTTCATTTAAATTATTTTTAAAACAGTACTTGTTCCCTAGAAGGCAGCAAATTTTCAAAAGTAAAAAGAAAGCCTAACGATACAAGGATTAGGTAACATATACGTATATTATTTTTGCCTGGTAATATATACATATATACGCACAATGTTAACTTGACGATATTTAATCAGTGGTAACCACTGTGGAAGTGGGCTGTATACCATAACAGAAGAATGTGGGTTTCTAGGCCAATTAATAATATATACGATGTTCCGATTAGAGCAAATGTTTAGCCCATTTATTAAAACCAAAATTTTCAAGCCTAGCAGCATACCAATGGAAATGATCAAACAGGGCCAGCCCGGTAGCGCAGTGGTTAAGTTTGCACATTCCACTTCACCAGCCCAGGGTTCACCAGTTTGGATCCCGGGTGCAGACATGGCACCGCTCGGCAAGCCATGCTGTGGTAGGCGTCCCACATATAAAGTAGAGGAAGATGGGCACGGATGTTAGCTTAGGGCCAGTCTTCCTCAGCAAAAAGAGGAGGATTGGCGGCAGTTAGCTCAGGGCTAATCCTCCTCAAAATAAATAAATAAATAAACTAGAAATGATCACACTAATTACAAATAATATTACAAGTTCATTTTCTTTTAAAAAAATTCTGATTTGCTGTCTTCTCGGAAACAGCCTAGTGTGTTCTATATGCACATCAAGTTCACAGAATTTTACAATTTAAAGGGATCTCAGAAATCATCTAAGATCAGCATGTAGCTGACTGTAGCTAAATTTTTTTACCAGCGTTTATGAGCATTTAGCTCAGCAGATACCCCAGCTCTCTCACTTTACAGACGAATAAGTGACTTATCCAAGGTCAAGTTATTGCATGGACGAAAACAGACCAGTCTCTTGTTTTTTAGTTCACACCTTAAAATGTACACTTAAAAGTATTTCCTAATTCCACATTTTCTCTATTTTAGACTGATATTCCATCCATTTGACCTAAATTAAAGCAGTTTTCTGCACGGACAGAAGCAACAGAATGGAATCATAAGTAATAAAAAATGATCCCTAAACCCTGGCACCTCCTGGGCACAGAAGGATGAACAGTGAGGTGCGGAAGGTGTCCGATGGAGTCAACGACCCCCGTGCTGACCCCGGGAATGGGCTCACAGGGCCATAAATTTACATAACATTTTCAAAAGTAAGGTATTTCAGCCACAATGGGTTCAGACAGCTGTCCCTTTCCACTCCAGCTTCCTATCTGTCACATTTCCCTCATCAAGGGCATTAAAGTGGCTGCAGGCAGTTTTGGGATCCTGCTAAGGAGAAATTGAGTGGAGCGTGTCTGGTGTCAGCTGTAGTTTGGAAAGTTGTTCTGCAAAGTTTCAGTAAAACAAGTGAGAAGCGACAGACATCATTTGACTTCTTATCATTTATTTGTTAAAGAACTGAAAGAACATTTTTTTCCTAGCTTTACCAAGATATAACTGACAAAGTTGTATAAATTTTTTTTTAGAGTGAAAAGTGTGCGAGCGTTCTTTTTTTCATTGCGGTCATAATAGTTTACAACATTGTGAACTTTCAGTTGTACATTATTATTTGTCATACGCCATATAAGTGTGCCCCTTCACCACTTGTGCCCACCCTCCACCCTCTCCCCGCAGTAACCACTAATCTGCTCTCTTTGTCCATAAGTTTGTTTCTCTTCCACATGTGAGTGAAATCATACAGTGTTTGTCTTTCTCTATCTGGCTTATTTCGCTGAACGTAATGCCCTCCAGGTCCATCCATGTGATTGTGAATGGGACGATTTCATCTTTTTTTACGGCTGAGTAGCATCAAAGTTGTATAAATTTAAGGTGTACAAGGTGGTGATATGATATACACATTTATTGTGAAACGATTACCACAATAAAGTTAGCTGACACATCCATCACCTCACATAGTTAGCATTTTGAGAGAACACTCAGGTAAAAAATTAGTGGAATATGAAACAAAAGAGGTTACTATGAAGAATAAAATGAATAGAAATTAGTCCGACATTGAGACGCAAATTGTGACCCAAAAAATTCAGATTATAGCAAAAGCAGTAAGTCATCAAGAGGAAGAGACAGATTTCAGATAGAAGAAATAAAGCAGTCTTCAGATTGTTTGATAATCCCATCAATGAAGAGCGGTAAAAGTATATTTTATTGGGAAAATATTTAACCTTCTTGCTAATTTGACATGAAATACTGCCATCTCAAAATATAACAGAAATCATAGTGTACCCACACGAGGGGGTCATGGAGACAAACTGGTTAATAAGTGCTGTCAGTTCAAACGGTATTCAAGATTAGACGCTGTAAAGAAAATTTGCTCTCACATCTTTTCTCATTTTAAAATAGATCATCTCTGCCGTACCTGATTCTGTATTTGTGAGTTGGTATTCTTTCACCTTAAAGACTGTCCCTCAAATGAATAAGCTACAGGTCCCACAAAAGCAGGAGCTGGCCCTGGATGTAAGTTAAAACGACCATGTATGGGGCCAGCCCGGTGGCCCAGTGGTTAACTTTGCACGCTCTGCTTTGGTGGCCCGGGGTTTCACCAGCTCGGGTCCTGGGCGCAGATATGGCACATGTTGAGGCGGAGTCCCACATGCCACAACTAGAAGGACCTGCAATTAAGATATACAGCTACATACCGGGGGGATTTGGGCAGATAAAACAGAAACAAAAAAAAGATTGGCAACAGTTGTTAGCTCAGGTGCCAATCCTAAAACAAAACAAAAAACCCCGACAATGTATTTTCTTAATAGGAAGAAATCAGGGTCTCTTTTTGCAGCCTCTGCGGGGCATTCAATCAGAAGCCCACCAGTGCGGTTGGCGGAATGAGGGTTGTGCTGGGCCTTCACCAGCAGGTGGCAGTGAGGGAGAGCAATTCCAAACATCTAACAGCCTGGTTGCCATCAAAAATAGCAGCGAGATAAAAGGTTATTTTTGCATCCTGCCTGGCACCAGATGTTTAACTTTAGTGCTTGGAGTATTCTAGAGGGTGAATGCTTTAAGAGAGATAAGAAGCAAAAATATAGCTTCCCCAGCTAGTTAAAATATACCAAAAGAGTCACATTTCATAGCACACAGACCCCCACCCATATTATAATTGTTTGGTTTTGTCATAAGCACCGTGCTTCAGAGTTTTACTGCACCGAAACCAGTTTCTCCTAACAGGTGTCTTCTTCCTTCTTACTCCGCAGGAGAAGCCATTGTTTTTCCACCTAAGAACAGCCTCTGCTAATCTTGAAAAGCAAATATTAATTTGCAGGGTCTGTTATACGCAAAACTAAAAGAACTTCATGTTGTTGAAGAATAGCCAAAGCAATCAGAGCAGCAGCACAGGCTGGTGACAGGTGGAAAGACCCCAGGGTCTTTCCAACACTGATGCCCCAAATGCTTGGAATAACTATTAACAATAGTAGCTAATACTTTCATGGGGCTGACTGTATGCCAGGTTCTGACTCTGTTCTGAGTTCTTCTTATTGATTTATTGAATCAAATAATGCTCCCAACAAGCCCCTGAGGTGGCATTATTATGACTCCTGTTTTCAGATGATGAAACTGGGCCACAGAGAGCTTACATAACTTACCTAAGTTCACACAGTAAGTGACAGAGCCGGGCTTTGAGTCTAGGCAGCCTGGCTCACGAACTGAGGCACTAAGCTACCTGCTTCTGCCCTCTGCTACGAGTCCAGTCCTATTTTTATCCCTTCCAAAGAGAACACCATTATAAAACAATCAGTAGGACATGCCTGGGGAACAGCAATATTGCAGTCTTTTAACAGTGATGAAAAGGAGGCTCCTGCTAAGTCTGATTCTCCCCTCCATGTTAGGAAAGCCGCTTTGCCCAACAGTGAAGCAGAGAGGACTCTGCTTCACTCGCTTTTCTTCTGCAGTGGCTGACCAAGGCAGCTGCCAGCTCCAAAACTTCCCACGGGATCTCACTAAGATTTCTCTCTACTCTCTACTCCTCTCGAGTTATCCAGAGTTTGTTGCCGTGCAATGTTCGGAGAATAGACTGTACTCACATTTCCTGCTGCCTAAGCATCCACTCAGTCCTCAGTCCTAAACCCAGCTTCTGTCCCATGCTCTCCTGGGAAGCCGGGCTCGGAGAGGTCACCAAGAACCTTCATTCAGCCCAGTTCACCTCTCCTAGCCTCTTCCCTTGGCTTCCATAACCCATCTCCCTCTGGTCCTCCTTCTACAACTCTGCCCTTTCTTCCCTAGCTTCATTTGCTGACCTCCCCTTGTCTTCTCATCTCTTCTCCCATTCTATACCTCCCCCGGCCCTCTCATCCTTCTGGCCTCAACTGTCTCGTAGAGACTGATGATTCCCAACACTTTCTTAATCCAGCCATTCTCCTTTGCTCTCATCTCATATTTCCCACTGTCCATTATACATCTCTCTTTGGATGTCTCCACTCAAACTGTCCAAAATATTATCTTCTGCCCACCAAATGCATTCCTTTTCTTTTCTTTCTTTCTTTCTTTTTTTTGGTGAGAAAGATTGGCCCTGAGCTAACATGTGTTGCCAATCTTTCCTCTTTTTGCTTGAAGAAGATTGTTGCTGAGCTAGCATCTGTGCCCATCTTCCTCTATTTTGTATGCAGGATGCTCCTGCAGCATAGCTTGATGAACTGCGTGTAGGTCTGCACCTGGGATCTGGGCCCACAAATCCCCAGCCACCAAAGTGGAGTGTGCAAACTTACCTACTATGCCACTGGGCCAGCCTCTGCATTCCTCTTCTTATATCCCATTTCAGCTAATGGGATCTTCCTTCACCAGAGCTAGAAATCCCAGCAGCATCGGGCATCCTTTCCCTGCCCTCGAATGATCTGGCTGGTGAGTGCTGGTGACTCCTCCTCTGATAACTCTCCAGGCGTTGAGCCCCTTAGTCTCCATTTCCACGGCCACAGCCGCCTCTCAGTCTCACATTGCTCCTCACCAGATCTGTGCGATAGCATTTCTTAGCTTGTCTACCAATCTACTGTCATAGCCACTGCCCGCATCCCCACCGCCCCCCCAACTTCCAATCCATCACACTTGTCTTCCTGAAAAAAAGATTGATGACGTCACTGCCCTACTTCAAGATCTTTGGTGGCTTCCCATTAAGGACAGTGTACATTCTTTAGAATGTCTTTCAGGGACTGCTGCAGTAAATGTCCCAACTCGGTTTCTAAGTTCACCTCTGGCTACAATGCCTACTCTACTCCCTCACTAGACACCCTGTACTTTAGCCACACGTGGGCACTTGAGCCACACAACGGGACAGGACAAAGAAACTTACATTTCTTCGGCAGACAGCCTGAGGTCAATATCTTACACTACCACACGTAGCTATGTGACTTTAGAACTATTACTTAATCTCTCTGCACCTCGGTTTCTTTATCTACCAAATGGCCGTAATGATCCTTTCCTAACAAGGACGCCTATTCACTGAACAAACGTTGATAATGTATCTACTACGTTCCAAACGTGCATGGAACTCAATAAATATTAGCTCCTTTTCTCTAGACCTACTTCCTCCTGACCTTTGTTGATGCAGTTCCTTCGACCTGAGCAGACGGACCTCTCCACCCCCGTCCTTCAGGGCCAGATTCAGTAGTTATTGTGAGAGTCGTGACGGCTCCCTAGCCCTCAAGGCAAGCTCAGCACGCCTTCCTCAGTCCTGGGATCAGTTATTATACAGTGTATTTTGTTAGCTTTCTAATGGATTCTTTTCTCCTCCAGACTGGGAGCGCTTTGAAAGTAGAAATGGCGTCTTATGTATCTTTGCATCTTAGGCGTCTAGACTTGTAGATAAATACATTCAAGAAGAAAAAATTACAGTGTTATGTATTGTTACCAAGACTTTATGGACTGCCAGCATGATTCTCTGGACATTCATTACAAATATACTTTGCGCTGAAGTGTCCCGAACATTTTAAAATTGTCTTTCATATTGTGCTGAATAACTTCCTGCCTTAATGCAATAAAACCTTGTTAATTTGACACATGAAGCGCTAGAGAAAACAGACTTTGAAGGAACTGTTTGGATTTTCTAATACTTGTATTAGGAAACAATTTTTGATTAGTTAGCTAGAAAACAGCCCTTGCTAATATTTGTCTATTATTATGAATAAACAGTTTTGAACTAATGATGTTTAACTCTACTTGTTTCTGCTAATATTATACACGTTTGTGCTACTTGGGTTTTTTTTTTTTTTGTCTGCCTCTCCCTACTAGATGTAAATGTTTAAAAATGCAGGAATCTTATCTATTTTGTTCACTGCTGTGCCCTCAGAGTCTGAAACAGTGTTTAATAATACTTGTTGAATAAATGATGAGTAAATGACTGTATACTATATTTTAATTTTTAATAGAATGTAAATTATTAAAATTTAAAATATTATATCCACCAATATACTTAAGAAATCAGTTGAATTATAGCATAGATGATCCCGTATTTGTAGACACCTCCATTTGTGTGACCCACTAACACCTCAAGATCTCGGGTCTTACTGTCTGTTAGAGTTTCTAGCCCACATCCTACAATCTAACCTTTTCCACACCCCTTTAGACCCAAATTCCACCCCGGCTGCTTTCCTTCTTTGAAGACACCCCTGCTTCTTTCCTTACTTGGAAGTTTAGGTCATCTGACATGACTTTCTCTACTTTCCTTTTTCATTGCAAAATTAAGTCTTCGTTCCCTTTGCTCATGCCTCACACTGTTTCGCCTCTGCACATGTCCTCTTTTCCTAGAAGTCTCTTTCCAACTCCATGTGCCTGAATCCCATTCATCCTTCACAGCTTACCACAGAAACCATTTTCTCCATGAAGCCTTCTTGGATCTTTCCAGCCAGGAGTAACCCATCCCTCATCTGACCTTTCTCAGCACTTACTTCTATGTACATTTACTTTAGGGCATCCTAACAAAAAGAAGGCCTCGCATTGTAAAGATTTGTGCAAAGCACTATAGGTGTTGGAAATATTCATAGAACATGGTTCCAGCCCTTGAGGACTTCACTATCTAGAAGGAGTATAGTCCATGAACAACTATGAAGTAATATTATCAAGAATGTTTTAGATCCTTTCATAGAATATAAGCTACCTAAAGCAGGTCTTTGGTTTTCTCATCTTTATATTTCATAGAGCATTTTATATAGTCCCATGTACTGAGTAAACGCATGTTTCTAGGTTAGTTAAGAAAATTCTGGCTTTCTGCACAAAAAGTGCTCACCTGCCCTTCATACAACGTTGTCCAGGGAGGAAGTCCTCCACTGGTTTTCCCAGAGTAAGGTGAGTTTCCCTATGGCCAGTCAGCAGATACAGCCGAGAAAGCTCTGTGCTAAAAAAAGAGGTTGTTCCTTCTTGTTTTTTAAAATTAGCCTGGAGAAAATGGGGACTGGGGCAGAAAAGGAGAAAGAGGTGAAGGACGGGATGGTTGAGATGTGCTAAGACCTGGAGAACTCTGAGCAGGCAGATGGTTATTTTCCATAAGAAAGAAAGAGAGTGGGAGGGAGGGGGAGAGGAGAAGGGGGGAGGGGAGAGGAGAAGCGGGGTCGGGGGGGAGGAGAGAGGAGCCACCTCTCCAGGAAGAACGCAGGGCTGTTATGCCTCTCAGAAGCTAATTAGAAATTGGCTTTTTTTAATGAAGAAGACAAGTGGTTTTTTAAAAATTGCTTTCCTAATATATGCTACAGCATGAATGAATCTTGCAAACATTATATTAAGTGAAAGAAGCCAGTCATAAAAGGCCAGCTATTGTGTGATTCTGTGTATGTGAAATGTCCAGAATGGGCAAGTCCATAGAGGCAGAAAGTAGATTTGTGATTGTCAGGGGCAAGGGGAGGTGGAAATGGGGAAAGACTACCAATGAGTATGGGTTTCTTTTGGGGATGATGAGCATGTTCTGGAATGAGTGTTGATGGTTGTGCTATTTTGTAAATACACATTTTTTTAGAAACCCACTGAATTGTGCATTTTAAGAAGGTGGACTTTATGCTATGTAAATTATATCTTAATAAAGATGTGCTTTTTAAATATCTATTCCTGGGGCTGGCCCCGTGGCCGAGTGGTTAAGTTCCCGTGCTCCGCTGCGGTGGCCCAGGGTTTCGCTGGTTCGGATCCTGGGCGAGGACACGGCCCCGCTCGTTGGGCTGTGTTGAGGTGGCATCCCACATGCCACAACTAGGACCTGCAACTAAGATATACAACTATGTATGGGGGGTTGGGGAGATGGGGCAGAAAAAATAAATAAATATCTATTCCTGACAATGTCACTGACTAGTCACCCCAAGGAACTCAAGAGTGGGTTTGGATATTTTAACTGTTTTTCCAAACTGTTTTTTTTCCTGTTGTTACGTTAAGGAGATGCAGTCACCAACCACCCTGAACCAGACCAAGCCTCACCAGAGAGCTACGGCTATGACCTTTGCCTTATTTTTAATATTAAGATCTCTCCAGGAGGAGCTTAGGGCTTACTACAGTCACCTGCAGTGTATATGGAAACATGTTTCCAACTGAGCCTGCGCAAGAGGATACTCACCTCTCCCTTTTGAATATTCATCCCGCATCCAAAATAAATGTCCCTGCTTCCCTTTGTTCAGGGACTCCATGACTCTGGAAATGATTCCTCCTGGTCTCCTATTGGCCACAAATGTACTTTGTGAGACAACTGTTTCTGGTGGAGAGTCTGATTTAACTCCCCAGGAGGGAACCCACTTTCGTTTCGCTAACAACAAGAACTTGAACACCCAGGCAAAGAGGTCTCTCTCCAACCCACTAAGTCCCCTGCCACCCTTCCTTTTGTCAAACCCCCCCAAAAGCAGGAATTATTTGGCCAATTGTAATGCTAAAATGAG
The DNA here is from genome assembly GCF_041296235.1 of Equus asinus. Classification (NCBI taxonomy): domain Eukaryota; kingdom Metazoa; phylum Chordata; class Mammalia; order Perissodactyla; family Equidae; genus Equus; species Equus asinus. The sequence continues at coordinate 122,509,154 of NC_091792.1, forward strand.
GGAGACTCTTTTCATTTTACTTAAGAAACCGTCCTTAAAGTCATAGAGATTCATTCGTGTTCTTTTTTTTGTTTTGTTTTTTTGAGGAAGATTAGATCTGAGCTAACTACTGCCAGTCCTCCTCTTTTTGCTGAGGAAGACTGGCCCTGAGCTAACATTCGTGCCCATCTTCCTCTACTTTATATGTGGGACGCCTACCACAGCATGGCTTGACAAGCAGTGCCACGTCCACACCCGGGATCTGAACCAGCGAACCCCGGGCCACCGAAGCAGAACGTGCCAATTTAACCGGCTGTGCCATCAGGCCGGCCCCGTATTTCTAACAACTTCATTATCTGTCCAAAACATTGGGTACAATATAAAGGTCCAACACTGGGAATGACTAAATTATGGTACACACTTCCAAATGGAATTTTTTTTTTTTTTTTGAGGAAGATCAGCCCTGAGCTAACATCTGCTGCCAATCCTCCTCTTTTTGCTGAGGAAGACTGTCCCTGAGTTAACATCCATGCCCATCTTCCTCTACTTTATATGTGGGACGCCCGACACAGCATCGCCTGCCAAGCTGTGCCATGTCCCCACCTGGGATCCGAACCAGCAAATCCCGGACCCCTGAAGTGGAATGTGCACACTTAACCACTGCGCCACCAGGCCAACCCCTGGAAGATATTTTTGAAAGGGTATCGAATATGGGGAAATGCTCATGAAATTATCTTAAATGGTCAAGGAAGATACAAAACAGTGTACAAAGTATGATCTCAACTTTATCAAACATATGTGTAATACATATGTTTGAATTTTAATTTTTAAAATTTGTATTTTGAACAGAAAATACACGTGTATCATAAAGAATGTAGAAGATAAGTGTAAAGTAATCCTCTTCCCATGCCTGTTGTTAGTTTCCCTGCCCCAGGGGCAACCACAGTGGTGGACCTCTTGCATGTGCTTGGAGAGAGAGTTTATGCATACACAGGCAGATAGAGATCCAGCCAGAGCTGGGTGGGGATGGTTCTCTGGGTGAGCAGTTACCCTTGGAGAGAAGAGACTAAAGACTTTCCTTCTAGCTACCTCCGCTCCCCACAAATTCAGTCTAAAACGGTCTTAACTTTTGCCTTCCCATAGCCAAAAAGCCTAACCTGATATTTTGGGATTCCTCTGGCCCCACAAGTTTTCTCCACTTTGCTCCCTAATGCCTAAAATGCCTTTAACTGGAATAGAGCTTTTCTTGCACAGTAAAGGTAAAACGCAATTGTAGAGGAGGAAGACATTTCCTCTACCTGCTCTGGGTCCTTCTGGCTGGAGAATGAATTAAATTCACATGAGACAGAAAAACAGGAGAAAATTAAACAAAGCTTTATAACATGTATACATGGGAGAGGCTCAGGCAACCTGAGCAACTAGCCAAAATGGCTGAAGCCACCACCTTAAATATCATCTTTAGCTAAAGACAAAGGAGGATGTTGGGGATAGGGGGAGTCAGTTACCAGACAAGTACAGTAAACAAGAGTAAGGTTATTATGCAGATTTAAGTCCTTGCCTTCTGCATTGATTAAGAGTTTCTAGAGATAAGGTCATTACCCCTTTTTCCTGGTACAGAGAGGGAGATACCTTTACAGATGGAGATTTCCTTTACAAACGTAAATGTCTCTTAACAAAGGGTAAGTAAATTCTACTTTTCAGAGTGTCTTTCCTGTCTGCTGTTGTTTTTAAAAGTAACCAGCCCCAAATAATCCTCATGCCAAAGAGACATATCTTGGGGTGGCCAATTCCAGTCCCCCACACAAACATGTTGGGTGGGCTCAACCCTGCAAATTTGTTATACCACAGGCCAAGGACTGGTCATGATCTAGCTGACTGCTCAGAAGGTAGACCAAATGGCTGTTAACTGGTCATCTTCCTCTAATCTCTTGTTCTTCTGATCCAGCATTTCCCAAACTTCAACCATTCACATGCCGTCTTCAGGACTTTTGCTTACCCACTATAGGGGAGGAAGACAATTCCTCTACCCTCTAGGTCGTCTGGTTGGTCTAAGAATTAAATTGACATGAGACAGAATAACAGGAGAAAATCAAACACAGCTTTATAACATGCATACATGGAAGAAACCCAAGAAAAGTGAGTAACTCGTCAGAATGGCTGAATCCCACCACCTAAATACCATCTTCAGCTCAAGACAAAGGAGGGCTTTGGGGGTAGTGGTTTGGGTCTTCAAAGGGGAGGAAGGCAATTCACATGGAAATGGAAAAACATATGTTTGATAGACAGAACTTTGATAAGAATGGGCTCATAAGGGCAGCCTGGTGGCAAGTGTTTAAGTTCGTGCAGTCCACTTTGGTCATCCAGGGCTCATGGGTTTGGATCCCGAGTGCAGACCTATGCACTGCTCATCAAGCCATGCTGTGGTGGCATCCCACATAAAATAGAGGAAGGTTGGCACAGATCTTAGCTTATGACTAATCTTCCTCTGGGGAAAAAAAAAAGAGAGAGAGAGAGAGAGAGAATGAGCTTAGCAAGGACCCTCGCAATCTATTGATACCTAGAGTTATCTATGGTGATGGCCTGTCCTGGGGATAGGCCTTTTATCTTAAATTCTTTTAAGCAGTTACAGGGAAGGTCAAAGTTTCTTTCAGAGTCTTCTGTTCTTAAAAATAATCAAGGCAGGGGCCAGCCCCATGGGCTAGTAGTTAAGTTTGGCGTGCTCTGCTTTGGTGGCCTGGGTTCTGTTTCTGGGCAGAGATCTGCACCACCCACTGGCAGCCATGCTGTGGCAGTGATCCACATACAAAATAGAGGAAGATTGGCACAGATGTTAGCTCGAGGCAAATCTTCAGCAAAAAAAAAAATAGTCAAGGCAAAGAGACACATTTTGGGGTGGCTAATTCTGATCCCCTACACCACCTATATTCTATTATTTAATTTTTTCTTTACATTAACTCATTTTTCTTCATAAATAAATGTGTTTTAAGAGAAAATTTTATATTATACAGTAGTTTTTAAGTTCACAGTTGAATATAACTATTAACACTTTAAATGTGTCCATGTGCCTAGGGGTGATGCAGGAAACATTTACAGTCCAGATGGCAGAGGCGCCCTGATCGAGCAGTAGGTCTCTGTCATTTCTTACCAGCTGAGCGTCAGCCCTGCACAGCCCACCTAAAATCATCCTGTGTACCACCAGTGGTGCACCTACCATATTTTGGAAACTCTGCTGCAATCCGTGCTACCTGCATTTGCCAATTTAATCTTCCTAAGGTAAAAATCTGATGTTACCTTCCTGCTCAAAAGTTTTCAACTTTCTCTGCCCCACACTGCTTACAGGAGAAAGTCCAAACCCTTTAACTTGGCATTCAAAGCCTCTGTAATACGACTACAATGTACTTTTAATGTATTCATTTAACAGATATTTATTGAACACCTATTATGTGTCTATCCAGCCTTATCTTCCACTACTATCTGTAGTGGATAAAAAAAGCACCACTTTAACCTATCTTAAATGCCAATGTCCTGCTCCTTCCCGTCTCTGTTCCTTTGCTTATCCTATTCCGTTCTTCCCTGCTGCAGGGCCCATCCACCACCAGCCATCTGACAAATTCCTACACAGCTTCAGGACTCAGCTCAAATGCTTCCTCCTCCACGGGGCCATCCCACATTCTTCTGAACCAGAAAGAGTCTCTCCCTCCTCATCTCTCCCATAGCCTTTGGCCAGCTACAGAGTATTAAAGTACATCATAGTTATATTCATGCCTGACTTCACTCCCTTACAAATTGAGTGTGTTCCCGAAAGCAATCTTGCCTGACCAACCTCCCCTCCCCTATCCAACGTCTAGCCCAAACCTTTGCATCATTTAATAATGTTTCTTGAACTCAACTTAATATGAAAACTGTCCCGTAGCTAAACCCTTACCTATTCCACCATATCTCAAGTTTAAAAAATGCCTATTAGCCCTAGGACACACATTTATTGAGTTGTCATCTGTCCAGAGATACTGGTATTGGGAAAGTTTTCCAAAACTTCGCACCTGCTTTGCAGGCCACCCCACTGTGTTGTTCTGTTGGCTCACATTTCAGGGCCTGGATGGGATGTTTCACAAGACAAAGAAAGGAAAGTGCGGGGACTGAAAGATCCGTAAATCTTCTTTGTGCCAACGAATTGCAACTAGTACTCCATGTAAAAGACGCCAAGAGGGGGGGTCCCTTGTGAGTCAGCCATGGTGCCCACGAAAACAAGGCAAAAACATTTCCAGATGCTTGGCCATCAGGAAGCGGCACCGTCATTCTCTCTTAATTTCTGCTATAGCTGGAAAGGCCATAAAGTGCTTTGCAAATTTATTTCTTGGGCTTTCAGCCATGTTAAACTTTTATCCTTTGTCTTTCCCCCTCCCAGTTAAAAACTATAAAACTCAGCTCTAATTAGGACTCAGTAAAGTGGCGCAACATTTATTCAGAACTTCTGGAATGTGCACCTGCCTCTAGTGAAAAAAACAATCTAGAAACTCATGAGAGGAGCACCATAAGCAAAACCACCATCCCTCTCAAAGTGTCAAAGTCTGAAGAGAAGCTCCAGGCGGGAAACAGATGTTTTTCATTTCCTCAAGATTCTTTCGCTTTGATGCCTATGGTCACCATCAACCCCAGTTGCTTCCAAGGTCTGCTTGTTCCTCCTTTAAGGACCTGGTTTGTGCATATCCAGGAAACACTTCCTTACTCCTTAGCACAGTTGAGAAAGGATAGAATTTTTGAGAAGACTTTACAAAATGTCAAAGTGCACACAGGGGAAGTAAACACAGAAAACCTACGAAACAGTCTAGTTCAGCGGTTCTCAACCGTATTTCCCTGGGAAACACTTGGCAATGTCTAGAGACTTTTTTTTTTTTGAGGAAGATTAGCCCTGAGCTAACATCTGCTGCCAATCTTCCTCTGTTTTGCTGAGCAAGACTGGCCCTGAGCTAATATCCGTGCCCATCTTCCTCTACTTTATATGTGGGACGCCTGCCACAGCCTGGCTTGCTGAGTGGTGCCATGTCCGCACCTGGACCCAAACCAGTGAACCCCAAGCCGCCAAAGTGGAACGTGTGCACTTAACTGCTGCGCCACCGGGCTGGCCCCTGGAGACATTTTTTACAGTCACAACTGGAGAGCTGCTACTGGCATCTAGTGAGGAGAGCATTTGCTTCTTCCCTGCTCCAGTTCCAACAATAGCATGCTGCTAACCCTCCTACAACTCCCACGACAGCTCCCTGAAACAAAGAATCAACAGCAATGAAGCTGAGAATCCGGGGTCACAGGTTAATGTCCAAGAGAGAGGAGAGGTCCCAGGCCGTTGGAGCCAGTGTCGCTATCTCACGTGGCAATTAGAATAAGGTAGGGTTGGGACTCAAGAGAGAAGGAGGCCATGCAGAGGGTGTCATGTAAAGACCTCCTGCTCACAATCTCACCCCAGTCATCTTGACATCTCCGTGGTCAAGTCCAAGAGAAAGAAAGATCCCCATTCTGCCACCCACCTACACTTCTCCAACCCAATTCCGGAATAGAGGTCCCACCCTCAGGTATGACCTCACTCCTTATACACATCACTGTGGCTTTGCCCTTATTCCAACAGCATAAGCATGCATTATACAAAGCAATCACCATAGCACTGACGTAACACCAATGCTCCATATACAGCCCCTAAGCAAGTCGTTCAGGTACAAGTAATATCCAACATCAACAGCTCCAACAGCTGAAGAAGAATGGCCCACATATTGTCATGGATAGGATAGCCCAAACTAGTCCTGCTACCAGGCCCTGAGCTAGGTGATGCGGGCTCGGTGAGCCGAAGAGTCGAAGGAAAGATTTCTTGGACTCTCAAAGTCTGGTATTGGTGCTCCTTTATTCTCAGAATAGCATGGGGACAGGACCCAGGGGCAGTGAAGAGCTGCAATGGGTTGAGGGTAGGGCTAAATTTATAAGGCACAGGCATGTGAGTTATTTTTTACTAGACAAACAAAAGATCATGTAAAAAAGTCACTAAAATGGTATCAGTGCAGGTGGGGTCTAGTTATCGGGTGGTCATATAACTTTAGATATGAATCAGGTCAGGATGAATCAGGTCAGGACGTCCTGTACTTCCTGGAGGGTGGTATAGATCGGCATGTAGGCCAGGACACCTTGGCTTCTCTCCCTGGGGCAGCCTGGATCCTAATCACTAGGTGCTGGGGAAAGCACACTGAGCAAGAAGTATATGGACTACAAAAGTCAATCGATAAATTGGCACTGCAGTAAACCATGTGCCGGGCACAATGCTGTCTGCTTTATGTACATAATTTCACAGGATTATAACAATAATCCCGTGAATTGGGTACTTTAAGGTTGAGAAAATAGGATAGGAGAGGTTTGATGACTTTCCCATAGTCATGCTTTTCTCAAGTAGTGGGCGCAAGATTCAAATCCCCATCTGTTTGAAGCCATACCCCAAGCTCTAACCCCTCCTGGGATATGTCAGGAGGCGTTTTTAGAGCCAAGCCCCTTATTCTCTTCTTTTTTTGTTTGTTTGTTTGTTTTAATTTTTTACTGTACCTTCTTCTCCCCAAATTGCCCCCAGCACATAGTTGTGTATTCTAGTTGTGGGTCCCTCTAGTTGTGGCATGTGGGACATCACCTCAGCATAGCCTGATGAGCGGTGCCATGTCTGTGCCCAGGATCAGGTCTAGCCAAATCCTGGGCTGCCGAAGCGGAGTGCGTGAACCCAACCAGTCGGCCACGGGGCCGGCCCCGCTTATTCTCTTCTGCCCTGCCTGATTAGCACAAATTTTACATCCCTTCAATGGCAACAACGGGAAGGAAAATAAGAGTGGGAGAGGGATGCTGACTCGTGCTTCACCTTGCTCCTCCAGTGAATGCACTGGCTCATTTGCATTGAGTAAGCATTTATTTTTTGCACCTGAGGTTATGTCCAGAGGCAGAGATTGAAGGCCATCTCCCACTGGTACCCACATCTGCCATCTTGCTGCTAGCAAGAACACAATGCTCTGTTGGAAGAGCCGGAAGATAAGAAATTAAAATGTCTTTAAACTGTGACCAGATTCAGACAAGAGAAGGTGCTAAAATATCAGAGAAGAGGAGAAAAGGGAAGAATATAGAACTGAAGGAGCCAGAAAATAAATTGGTTAAACCCCCAGAGGGGGTTGCAAAACTCCATCTCCACAAATGTTATAAAAAGGGTCTGTGACATGGAGCCTGGTCTAAATCCCAACAATGTCATAGTCAGGAATGGTTATTCCTGTAATCTGGACCCATCCAAGATGGTACAATTGCTCCCTGTAATTGGGTGAATGCCTTTTAACCCTGGAAAAGACTAGAATAGAATAGAGATGAAGATGCAACTCAAAGCCGTAGAGCTAACAGCTTCATATTCACTGCAGGAAGCGGTTTTGTAATCCCTAGGACAATCTGCAGGTATTATTTAAAGGGTTATTCAAAGTGTAGAGATATGACAGATTAGAAAATCTGATGGAGTAGCTCGTGACTTCAGTTTGAAGGTGCAATTGGTTTTTGACTTGTAATTTTAGGTTGAAAAGCAAAAGAGGGGCCGGCCCCGTGGCTGAGTGGTTAAATTCGCGGCTCCTCCACTTTGGTGGCCCAGGGCTTCGCGGGTTCTCATCCTGGGGGCGGACATGGCACCGCTCATCAGGCCATGCTGAGGCGGCATCCCACGTAGCACAACCAGAGGCTCTCACAGCTAGAATATACAACTATATGCTGGGGGGCTTTGGGGAGAAGAAGAGGAAGAGGAAGAAGAAGAAAAGAAGATTGGCAACAGATGTCAGCTCAGGTGCCAATCTTCAAAAAAAGAAGAGACAGAGCTTGTTCTCCTTCCTCTTAAAAAAAAGACAAAGAAACCTTAAAGAAACATTTAACAAATATCGAAGCATTTAAAAGAACAAAAAGATAACCATATTTAATTTAATTTACTGAATGTACAAGAGTTATCTAAGTGCTTAGAAAAGTTTCACTTGTTAGGTCATAAACTAGCCTTGTTGACCATTTGAAGCACCTAAGAAAATTAAATATATTATATGTATAAATGCAGTTTAAAATGTTTCAGGGGATTTAATTAAGTTTGTAAGTGGGACCAATGTTTGGGAGAATTTAATCTGTTCAAATTGAGTTAATCTAACATTAATCTGAGAAGGATTAAAGATGATTGTTCTTGTTTATTAAGTTTACAAAAAGTCTAACCAGATTTCTGAATTTAACATAAAGCTTAGGAAAATTAACTTTTAAATATTTGTAATTTCAAATACAAAAAAAAGACACTATAAATAGTCCTTTTCAGACAAAAAGACCCCCTCCTTGAGTGTTAAAAAATTCAGATGACAGATCTTGATACTAGGAGTGATTCCCAAACTTATCAAGGGCTCTGGGAGGAGAGGTGGCAGTTGAAGTGGCCTACTGCAAACACACATTGCTTCGATATCTGATACATTATCTTTAAAAGTAAATCTTGTACCCCATTATGTAAAACTTTTTCTTAATATGAAAGTATTTTCCCTAAAAACTTTCCAGAAAAAATGGAAATTCCAAGAAAATGCACAATGATTTTCCTATAGTTTCATACCCTTCCTGGCATTCTTCTCTGTGCCCTCCAGGGGACAAGCCACCTTGTTAGAGATTCTAGCAAAAGCTTAGTCCATCAGCCCAGCTCTGCAGGAGAACATCATTCACAGGAACTCGACTAACAAGTACTCTCGAGCCCCACCCTACGCCTCTATCTCCATCCCAGGGTTTCTATCGTGAGAGAAAGCTGTTCCTTTCAGATGACCTTAGATCGTGGATCTCTTCTTAGGGCAAAAGGGGAGTTGATAATAAGCCAACCCTCTCACTCGCTACCCCAGACACCGTCTTTGAGTCCTGCGGGTGAGCCTGGGCATCTCTGGCTGCATTGGAAACCACCTGTGCTGGTTATGAAGGTATTGTTTCTCAGCTCCAAACCCACCCTTTCATAAACTGCTTTGCGATGCTGTGGCTGGACTCTGCAAATGATACTTTTCTTTTGCCTGCTTGCTCCTCTATTGGGTTCTGCCCATAGAGGGTACTAGAGAGAGTCCACAGCTAGCAGCGCTGTTTGCCCCAGTGGCAATTGCTCCAGACTCCAGCTTTTTCATGATACTCAGAAACAGCACCCATAGGGCGTGGCTTCTCCCTCAAAGATCTGCATCCCAGCTCCAAGAGGCCCCTCCTCTGAATTTCTAGACTCTGATGATCCCAACCTCTTCCTTTTGGTCCAGCAGCAGGAGGCAGTAGCTACTCCTGTAGCTATTTCTGTTCACGCCAGTGTTTCCTCTTGCTCCTTCAGTGGACACGTATTCTCTACATTATATTCTCTCTGTTGTAATAGCTAATGTGGCTTCTGATTTCCTGGCTGGATCCTGATTGATACAGTAACTCCACTCCCTGTTGCCCCCCCCCCCCCGGCCTCCTGTTGCTCCCATTAACAGGGTCTTGACCCAGCCTTATGAGGTGCAAGGAAGAGGATTCCCAGGATCCGTGTGCACTTGAATCTATGCTCACTGGGGTACCACAGTCTGTTGGCACGTGGCGGGCAAGCCCCAGTGGGTAGCTTGGTACTCTATATTTGCTTTAATGTCAGGAGAAGTACTTTCTGTATATCTTTGGGATGCAAAGAAATTTTTCAGGGCTGGCCCCCGTGGCCGAGTGGGTAAGTTCTCATGCTCTGCTTCTGATGCCCAGGGTTTCGCTGGTTCGGATCCTGGACGTGGACATGGCACCGCTTGTCAGGTCACGCTGAGGTGGTGTTCCACATAGCACAACCGGAAGAACCCACAACTAAAAATATACAACTATGTACCGGGAGGATTTGGGGAGAAAAAAGCAGAAAAAAATTTTTTCATTTAAAAACCTATACATTCAAAAAAAAAAAAAACCTATACATTCAATTTAGAGGAATCCCTATGAAGAATCTATGAAAGTCCTGGAGCTCACATTGTAATAACGATTCAGTTCTTCATATCTTATGCTTGTACCTGATTTGCATCCCCCCACAATTCCATGAGGCAGGCAGGGTGGGCATGTCACCTCCATTTTACCAGGAAGAACCTCAAGGGAGGTTCCCTTCTCTGCCATGCTCTCACCTATACCAGCTAGTGGTAGAATCAAGTCTCTTTATTTCTACTCTGTTCTGTCTCCAGGATGTGCTTAATGCAATGGTTTTTATATTGATTTTCCATTGCTGCATAACAAATACTGCCAACTCAGTGGCTTAAAATAACACCCATTTATTCGCTCAGATCTGTAGGTCAGAGTCCAGCACGCCTGTGGTTGGGCTCTCTGCTCTGGGTATCACAAGGCTCTAATCAAAGTGTCAACTGACACTGAGAAAAAGTCATTTCCAAGATCATTCTTGTCACGGTAGAATCCCTTGCTGTTGTAGGACTGAGGTCCCTGCTTCATGGCTGTCTGTCAGCTGGGAGCCATTCTGAAAGCCATTCCTAGAGGCTGCCCACATTCCTTACCACTCCCTCCCCTTCGAGCCATCAACAGCACATTGAACACTACTGGCGCTTCTCATCTCTGACACCCTCTTCTGCCACCAGCCAGAGAAAACTCTCCACTTTTAAAGAGTTTGTATGATCAGGTCAGGCCCACCTGGACCAATCTCCCTACTTTAAGATCAACTGTGCCGTATAATACAATCTAATCACAGGAGTGAAATCCACCAAACTCACAATCCTGGGATTATGTGGGGTGTGTACACGAGGGGCAGGAAATCTTGGGGGCTTCTTAGAATTCTGACAGAATCTGTGGGGATTCACAGAATCCTGTGAGATGCTTTTTTCGCTCACAGTGATATCTGCAGGTTCCCACATAAGAATAACCTAAAATACTCGTTAATACCGAAGATTCTCTGGTCACACCACAGACCTCTGAATCAGTCTCCTGAGGGATTGGGTCTAGCAATCTGCACGTTACTTCTCAGGTGATTCTGATGCTCACTCAAATTTGAGAATCTAAAATGAGAGATTAGCATTTCATCAGCCTGGGTCCAAATACAGCATCTTATCCACTTCCTCTGTAAGTGAGGGTTATGGGTACTCCAGTGGATGGTGGGATGAGCCACCCAAATGCTCAGGTTAGGATCTAGGCTCTCATTTCCCCAGCCACTGGTAGCGTTGGCTCCTGACAACTCCCAGCTGAGTCTCTCTCCAGGAATTGCCCTCCTCTGAAGGGAGCTGCCTTGCCCAAGGTCATGTCCTCTCTCCAGGAGCAGCCCGTTTCTAATGACTGGTCCAGGAGGGGACAAAGACCTATCCTTTCCTTGCTTCACTTTGGACCATATCAGAAGGGCCATTCAGCTTCAGATCTCCCTCTGACATCAGCTGAGGCCTCTGTCATGAGTGTATTTCCATTTCTCCGTCTACCCCACTCTGCTTTTGTTGCCGTACAAAATTGAGGTTCTCTTGCCTGATGCACATTAAAAAAGACAATTATCGTGGCATCAGTTTTTGGGAAAAGAAATGTAGCTTTATTTTGTAAGATTAATCTGCAAAGAGACAGGGGGCACGTGCCCTCAGATCTGTCCCCTCCATCCAGGGCTTGGCGCACAATTTATGGGATGAAGAGGAGTGTGGTCTAAAGGGTGGAGATAGAAGACTGCAGGTGAGGCGAGGTGAGGTGATTGATGATCTGTGCAAGCACAGTCAAGCTGCACGCTTCTTCAGAGGATGCGTGTTCACAAAACGGAGTCGTACCACGATCTAAGGGTGGAGTTTTCAGCTCCTTGATGTCAAAAAGGTCACTTATCGAGCATTTGTGCAGGCCCAGTTGATGAATTGGTGGTCTCACCTGGCCTGAACTGGACAAGGGGCCTTAGTTCCTGAAAGACAACTCTTAATTACTCTGTTGATAAGATGGGGTCAGTCGAAATGGTCTTGGAGAGCCCACGGTTACACTTTCCTCACTCCTTTAAGGTGTTCCAAGAGCACGCCTCAAGAAACTCCTGCCCCCATCTCCACCTCGGAGTCTGTTTCCAGGGAGCCTAACCTAAGCGGCCTGACAGAAAATAGTCTCCTTGAGGTGTGTAGCTCCACTTCAAATTATATTCCAAATCTGTCCATTTCTCTCCATCTCTGCTGCTACCATTCTCATCCAAAACACCATTTGTCTGTCTTGGTCATCTCTGTCTGCTGTCACTGTTACTGCTCTTCACCCCTCCCGGCTCCGCCCCCCCCCCCCCCCCATCACATTCCAGGCTCTACACAGCAGCCCCAGGGAGCTCTAACAGTCCTGGATCCTTTGTTTCTTGGCTGTCTATTCCCTCTCTTAGCATGTAAGCTTGAGAAGGTCAGGGACTGTTTTTTGTGGTTGAACTTGTCCACCACTGTATCCCTGATACAGAGTAGATGTCTCTGTTGGAATAAATAAATGTAAATAAATAATTAAAGTAATAAATGCTTGCTGAATCATTTAATAGATTAAGGCACCAAATTCCCACTGATACCAAAAGCCGCCACAAGATACTCAAGTACAACAAATTAAGATTAGAAAATGGACTGTGTGCTTTTCTTCCCAGAATTAACGAGATGAAGTCCACAAAGTTGCTTTCATATCAGGATTTTCTTCTGGAAACTTTTCTCAAACATCTAGGATTTTGGGTTACTTTTGGAAAATGTCAGAGAAAGGGAAAATCTTTGGCATCTGAGACACTTTGGATCCTAGTATCCAACTGTCATACCTTTTCTTTCATATAATAATTGTATTCCAGCAAAATAAGTTATAGTATTAATATCTGAAGGGTGAATCTTATTCTCTCAACGACTAAAAAAATTAGTGGTATACTTCTCGGGTGGGAGGAGGGAATTATTTGTTAGATCCAATTAAAAACTCTTCAGAAGACCCTTGAGCATCCCTCTACATGATTGCATACATTTTAACATAGGTACAGTGGGCTTGTTTTTTTTGAGGAAGATTAGCCCTGAGCTAACTACTGCCAGTCCTCCTCTTTTTGCTGAGGAAGACTGGCCCTGAGCTCACATCCATGCCCATCTTCCTCCACTTTATATGTGGAACATCTACCACAACATGGCTTGACAAGCAGTGCCATGTCCGCAGTGGGGATCTGAACCGGCGAACCCCGGGCCGCGGAGAAGCCGAACGTGCGCACTTAACCACTGCACCACTGGGCCAGCCCCAGTGGGCTTGTTTAAAATGGAGGGTACCTGTGTAATGTAACTTGGCAAGTAAACTTGAGAAATGAAAAAGATTTACTTTTTAAATTATTTTTAGGCTTAGCTTCCTTTTTGGAAACGTGCTAATCTTAACCACAGTGACTAGTCAGGAACGGGGCACACACTCACTGAACTAGTTGTTCCTGAAACAGATTCAGAAAAGGACAGTTTTGTGACACAAGTTCAATTTTGGAATGACTATTATTAAGGAAGGAAAGAAATGTTCTCTGGATAGTCAGAATGATTCAGACTCCAAAAGTATCACTTGATTTATAAGAAGTAATTTGCCAGCCTTGGCTTGCTCAGGAGGGAAAAATCCTTGAGAATTTATATATATATCTATATGCCAAACTAATGCCAAAAAGTACATGACATCACTATCAATTTAAAAGCAAAATACTTGAGAACATGAAAAAAAGGGAAAAAGCCCATTCATTGACCAGAGCAGGCTTATGTGACATACAGAGAATGAAATTCTACTCCGTGCATTTGGAAGCCACTTAACTGCAAGTCCATCAAGTGTTGCTGAGCATCCACTGCGCACAGAGCATCCTCCTCAGGTATTACAGCAAGTTACAAAGTAATAAATAACAGAAATATACATCTTGGTATCACATGGACCCAGTAATTCCTGCCTAGGTGCCAACATCAGATTGAGAACCATTAAAATTTACTAGAACCAGGGCCGCCTCGTGGCCGAGTGGTTAGGTTTGCAGGCTCCGCTTCGATGGTCTGGGGTTTCGCTGGTTCTGATCCTGGGTGTGGACATGGCACCTCTCATCAGGCCATGCTGAGGTGGCGCCCCACATAGCACAACCAGAGGCACTCACAACTAGAATATGCAACTATGTACTGGGGGGCTTTGGGAAGAAGAAGAGGAAAAAAAAGATTGGCATCAGATGTTAGCTCAGGTACCAATCTTTAAAAAAAAAAAAAAGGGGGCCGGCCCGGTGGCGCAGCAGTTAAGTTCACATGTTCAGCTTGGTGGCCCGGGGTTCGCTGGTTCAGATCCTGGGTTCAGACATGGCACAGCGTGGCAGGTCATGCTGTAGCAGGTGTCCCACATATAAAGTGGAGGAAGATGGGCACGGATGTTAGCTCAGTCTTCCTCAGCAAAAACAGGAGGATTGGCGGCAGACGTTAGCTCAGGGCTAATCTTCCTCAAAAAAAAAAAATTAGAACCAATACCCAAGGAAGAAATTGAAAACACTTTCAGAGAATTGCCTATACAAATGGGCTTTAGCACCAAGCAACACTGTCATACTGCCTGTATTCTCACACTTTCAAAGAAGTTAATTCTCATGCAATATAAATTGCTTCATAATATTTTAAAAATATACCCAATTTATTTTATGCAGCTAACATACTGATAGTGAACCCTGACATTACTAGTGCAAAAAGAGAAAAACATGAAAACAGCATTTCCTCCAGAGAGCCTTTTGGTATTACTTAGCCAAATTAAGTATGTGTGCACCCTCTGGCTCAGAACTTAACTGCTGCGATATATCCTGGGGACACTCCCACCCAGGTCCACGAGGGAAACCTGCATGGCGGGTCACTGCAGCACCACGGTGGCTGGGAGCTAGAGACCTGAAAGTGCATCTCTGGGAGAGTGATGGATAAAAGCTGCGGGCACACGACGGAGTATTTTGCAGCAGGTAAAAGCAATGAGCCAGACATACTTACATAATTATAGCACCATGGATTGATCTTAACAACATGGTGCTGGGGCCGGCCAGGTGCCACAGTGGTTAAGTTCGCATGTTCTGCTTCTGTGGCCCGGGGTTCACTGGTTCAGATCCCAGGCGTGAACCTATGCACCGCTTGGGAAGCCATGCTGTGGTAGGCGTCCCACATATAAACTAGAGGAAGATGGGCATGAATGTTAGCTCAGGGCCAGTCTTCCTCAGCAAAAAGAGGAGGGCTGGTGGCAGATGTTAGCTCAGGGCTAATCTTCCTCAAAGAAACATGGTGCTTAGTGAAAAAAGCAGGAAACAGAACACTACAATATCACTTAAATGAAAAATACTTTGCACAAAGCAACAATATACATTTTTCAAAAACACATTTAGGGGCCAGCCCAGTGGTGCAGCGGTTAAGTTCGCACATTCAGCTTGGTGGCCCGGGATTTGCTGGTTCAGATCCCAGGTTTGGACATGGCACAGCTTGGCAGGCCATGCTGTGGCAGGTGTCCCACATATAAAGTGGAGGAAGATGGGCACGGATGTTAGCTCAGGGTCAGTCTTCCTCAGCAAAAAGAGGAGGATTGGCAGCAGATGTGAGCTCAGGGCTGATCTTCCTAAAAACAAACAAATAAAAAAACCCATTCAAATAGAAATAAATATACACATTAACAGGGTTGTTTATTGAGGAAGATAGAACTGAGATAGAGGGTAAAAGAGACAAGTAAATGCAGGGCCCTATTCTTATTTCCTTGGGCCCTTAGGCCGTTTGCATTCGTGGATCCTTTCATGGGTAAGAAAAGTATTAAAAATCATGTTTTACAACTGCATTGGCATAAAGAGGAATATATTATTACATATGAAAACATCTTCTTTGACCTGAAAGCACATTTTTACTTCTGATTTAAAAGAAATTAAACCATTTTTGTGGGCCCCGAAAAGTATTGCGAGCTCTGACACACTGTGCATACTGTGCCCAGTAGTGAGTCGGCTCTGGATAAGCAAATGAATGGACCGAGAGAGGGGCCTCGCATGACCCGAGGGTAGTTACGTGCTACAAACTGAGGAGTGTTAGTCTTTCAGTCCACTGCAAAACTCTTCCAAAAAAAGCAATTCCTTAGGTGTGCTGGAGAACTCTGGTGCTGGGAGTAATTACCCAGGCTTAAGGAAGGAAGGTTCCCGAAAAAAGTGCTCCATTCAGGAAAGGCTGAGTTAAACAAAGTTAAGCAGATTTTCTCATCATACGACCTGTCAGAATCTTTACTATATGCTGTAATATAAATTGTGAATCTCCAAGAGGGTGAGCGGGGGAGTTGGTATGTGGAATTTCCCAAAGCAATTCGACAATAGGGTCCTTCTGCTTTAGTGGCGGAGGTACTGAGAGCTGATAACCCCCCAGGAAGCTTGGCCCAGGTCAGTGACTGTCCTTGGTTCAGGCTGGTGAACTCACTCACAGGAGTCTGCGCCCAGCCCCTGTTCCGCCCTGGCCTGTCTGTCCTGCGCCCCCGGGAGAGCTGGGCGACTACTTGCAGGCAGGGAGGGGGAGGGTGTGGCTCCTTTAGCCTCCAGCAAAGACAACCCCTGGGGAGCACCGTGGCCATGTTGGGTACAAGGGCTAGGCTGCAATGTCGCTGATTTACAATTTCTGAATATTTAGAATTATACGGTATGCAGGCTTTCGTTTATGCTATTGACCTGGGCCCCTCAAGTATCAGGGGTAGTACTGGCCTGATGATTCTTCTAAGAAGGATAATCCTATTGCGCCATGCCAAGATTGGCCTTGCATAAACAAAGTCACAGTCATTTAGACTCCCAAGGCCCCTTTCCTGGGTGCCGGGCAGCCCCCAAGATGGGCCATCCACTGCCTCCCAGACTCAAAACCATCACAGTGTGTGAGTTCTGAGTCTTCTGCCCCAGAAGTTCCTCTCTTCTCGGTCCCAGCCAAAGCCCCTGCTTTCAGGGAAACACACACAGACAGATATATATACACAGACATACAGGGGGACACATAATACATACAGAGACAGATACACACACACATATACAGAGACATATATACACAGATACATACAGGGACACGCACGGACGTACATATACTCAAGCATAAATACAAAGACACACACACATAGACAAACCCATATACATACACACAGAGACACACACACACACACGCAGACACAGCAGATCACAGTCAGGAATCCAGTCTTCAGGAAAATCCCAGGTGTTGGTTGAGTTACGACATTCTAGAGTTTCCAGCAGGGAATCAGAACCTCCCTACATACTCCTACCTCAGGCCCTGTGCTGAGTATTCTCCCTTTGTCCCCTCAAATCCATTCTCTGCCCTTTTCTGCTGTGCTCTGTGTCCCAGAAGGCTGACCTCTAGGGACTTTCCCACTGGGCTTCCTTGTCCAACCAGGCCTGCAGCTTTGGGAGGAACATGCATGGAGGGCATGGTGGGGAGGGATCGCCAGAGCGTGGCTTTCACAGTGAAGGTGCTTTTATATCCATACTCAGAAAAGAGTTACTGAGGGATGTTTCTCTGTATAACAAAATGACTTCAGGGAAGACTAGACATCTAACTCTACCCGTTTATGAACCCTTAAAGAAAAGAGATGGTGTTATCTGGATTAAACTTGGAACAACTAAACTTGGATTGGGTTCTTGATACTTCATACGTGGTTTTATTTGAGACTGAATAATTTAGCTTTGGGTAAATATACTAACATCAGGCCATGAAGGATTATTTCGTCGCTGCCACAGGGCCAGATTCTCTCTGTATAGTTTCCTTGGCAGGGAATGAGCGTTTGCAACTCTCAATCATTCAGGCAGCAGGTTAATTGTCTAAGACAAGTAGGCCGAAGACACAAGTGAAGAAGAAACTTCCTTTTCTCTCTAGGGGTGGAAGATAGTTGACACAAACCCTGAAGCATTTAGAACCTTCACTGCCCCAGCATCGTGAGGAGAGAGCTGGGGCTAAGCAGGGAGCCTAAGCCCTATTAGAGAAACAGTACTGGTCTGGTCTTTCTCTGCTGCACTGTACATCTCTTTCATTATTATCAAATCTTCAGGAAACTATCCTCACAATAGAGGCACAGGGGATGAAGAGGCAGGATTGTAAGCAGCGTCCCCTTCACCTACACACAGTGGTGGGAAGAGCATCAGTTAGCAGGAGAAGACTCAACCAACAGAAGAATCCCATGAGGGGCAGCCGCAGACAAGGCCACAGCAAAAGGCGCAGGTGGGAAGACGAGAAGTACACCCTGGGGATGGCTCCCAAAGCACAAAAGGACAGCCTGAGAGGGACTAGTTTCCAGGAAGAGTAATTTGACTCACAAGTGGGATAGACCAATTCAGAGAATTGAAAAAGAGAGACACATTCATTCTACCTTATCTTGAGATACTCACTCAATTTTAGGAATTCAACTTCAAAAACATCACTCTGAATCATATATGATGGTCTTTCATCCAAAGACCATATAGTAGAATTCTAAAATAGATGGGTGGGCATTTATGAATTTTGTCCCTATATTTCAAAAGTGGGACAACTTAATACTCCCAAAAGCCAACTTGACTTGAAGCTAATAAAAAGAAAACAATCTTTTCAAAAGGTATCTACATAAACCTTTGATGCTTCTGAGACATTAAAATAATCAAGTGGGATTGTATGGTACTTGATAAAGAATCTTTGCTCATGATTTCAAAGTGCATTCAGGTCTGCTGCTAATAACAGTCATGAATCACATAACCACATAGGAGACCGGGCGAGGACAATTATACCAGGTAATAAAAGTGAGAAATAGCCAGCCAGGAGAAGTGGGAAGCTATTTTTGCACAAAGTACAGCTTCAAAGTACAGGATCAGCATGACATTTTCAGGGTGGAGCTGTATAAGCAGCAAAAGTAGGCAAATCTAATCCCAGAGTAAATGTTTCTACTACATGAAGCCCAGAAGTACTTAATGCTCAAAGCCAGCACTGATGTGGGACAAGGCCCAGGGACAACCACATCATGCACAGCCACCAAGTGGATGTCCTTGGCAAGTCACTTAGCCTTTCTGGGATTCAGTTTCAGCTGCAAAAGATGGAGTTGGAATAAATACTCCCCAGGTTCCTGTCTAGCTCCAAATTTCTCTTTATATTTGATGCAGAATTCGTTCAAGACATGGGAGCCAAAGAAACCAACCCAGAAATCGTTGTAGGCTCTGACTTAAACAAAGCAATAATCAGTGGTTTTGAGATCCGGTGTCCATCAGAGCTTGTTAGATCTAGTCCTGGAAATTCTAATCCTATGGTGCCAAAGTGGGAACCAGGTGGTAGTATAGTTCACAAATTTCCAAGATGATTCTGATATGCTTTGAAATTTGAGAGCTACTTGTTCTGCTGTCAACAGGCATGATGACTATTGGAAGGGGCTGAAAAGAGAAGCAACATTTATTGAAAACTTGCTCTATGCCAGTACTGAACATATGTTATTTCATTTAATCTTTATAACGGTCTTTGGTTCAGAAAGAAAGGAAATCATTCTTTAGGAGGAGAAATCAACTACAGTTGAAATTAAGGTAATAAAGAATTCTAGATAATCCCTATAAATTAGTTCCCCCTGTTGACTCTTACCCAGCCAAATAAATAATTAAGCATTGTATGCATTTCTTTGTTTATTTTCTTTCTTCTTTTGAAGTAGGGTGATAAATAAAAGGAGAAATAAGTTTCATAAATTTGACATAGTTGCATAAATGTGCTAGCTTTATATGTAAGCTAACTGAAATAGAAAAAAAATCAACAACAAGAATTAAGACTTCCTTTGGGTAAATAAAACTTGTCAGGCCATAATTTGATTGCACATTTCATTTTGTGTATGCCAATCAACACTCCAGACAAAGGGTTACTCAGCTGCAGTAGGAAATTAAGAGTTCTTATACTTCACACCTTACACATAAATTCTCTGTTTAATGATGTTTGTGTTTCTCCCCTCAGAGGTGCCAAATGCAGAGGAAGACTAATAAAAAGTTTGAAATTCCAGGTTGCTAGGACACATTATCCATTTATTCTGATGTACAAATTTCTATTCTTGCTCATGCTGGGAGAAATTATCATTACTAAGAAATCTTTAGAAATACCGTCAGTTCTCAAAGTGCTTTCCCCAGAATATTTATTCAAATAGCACTGCTGTAGAAAGGCTCCATGTTCTTTATTCTTAGTAACTTGGGCTGCAGTACTGACAGACAGTGCTACGAGTTAGCATTTGGTAAGACATTTGCACACCAGAGAAGAGAAATTTATAGATATTTTGAAACTTCAGAGTGAAAATAGAATTTGACCCTTGGAAGTATGGGGTGAAACGAATGGAATTTTTTCCAATACTTGTTTTTAACATCCTTTAAGATCTAAAGTCATTTTTTTCAGGAACATAAAAGTTGAATTACGATTAGCTCAGTTTCCTTACCAAATTATCATATGTGATGTCTTGTATTTTAGAGTACAATTTCTATAGATATTTTCAAATATATTACCTGAGTGTTCTTTTCAACATTCAAAAATGTCCCTACAGCTGGAGCTATATATCGCTGAATTTAAAGAAATCCAGCATCTTTAGATTTTGCTAAAAGTGGGCCAAAATCTGCAGGAAAGGAGAGAGAGGACAGAGCATTTTGGAGCACTTACTGTATGCAGGCCCTACACATAGATAACCTGATATTATCTCAGAATCCTTGAGAGGCGGGGATTATTGGCCCATTTTACAGATGGTTTAGAGATGTCCAGAGGGCCACTCAGCTAGCATGTGGTAAAGCAGGGGATGGAGCTCAGTCTATTGGACTCCATAGACTGCTTCTTCCCTCACACCACTCGAATGACTGCAGGAGGCCGTGAGGGCCAAGGCGGGCCTTGCAGAGTGTTTTACCTACTACCTACATGCATCATCTAGAGTATTGAAATGCCTGCGTTAATCCTTTTTTTGCCTCCACTGCCACCATGGCACCCATGAAAAAGCTTGTGGTGGGGCTGGCCGGGTGGCACAGTAGGTAAGTTTGCACATTCCACTTCAGCGGCCTGGGGTTCACTGGTTCAGATCCTGGGTGTGGACCTACACATCGTTTGTCAAACCATGCTGTGGCAGGCATCCCACATATAAAATAGAGGAAGATAGGCACAGATGTTAGCTCAGGGCCAGTCTTCCTCAGCCAAAAAAAAAAAAGAGGAGGATTGGCGGCAGATGTTAGCTCAGGGCTAATCTTCCTGGAGAAAAAAAAAAGCTTGTGGTGAGGGGGGCAAAAAAAGAAGTAGGTTCTGCAGTTCACCCTTGACTGCACCCACCCTGTAGAAGATGGAATCACGGATGCTGCCAATTTCTTCAGGAAAGGATCAAAGTGGCCAGAAATGCTTGGAATCTTGGTGGAAGGATGTAACCACTGAAAGGAGCAAGAGCAAGATTACCATCACTTCTGAGGTGTCTCTTTCCAAAAGACGTTTGAAATATCTCACAAAAAAACATTTGAAGAAGACTAATTGATGTGATTGGTTGCATGTAGTTGCTAACAGCAAAGAGAGTTATGGATTATGTTACATCCGGATTAACCAAGATGAAGAAGAGGAGAAAGATGAGGATTAAAACTTACTTATATGGAATGCTTTGTATGAGTTCTTGAATAAAACTTGGGAACCAAAACACCCCAATGCCTATAACCAAACCCCATGCATCATTGAGCTCCTGCCATGTGATTGGGTTTCTGTGATTCTGTAATACAAAAAGCTCACAAGTCCAGGACAATCTCCCCAGGTGAAGAGGGTCAGTCCTTTGCCAAACAGCTCAGGGTAGTCTCTCCCATGTGGCCCTGCACAGCCAGGGATGAAAATCCTCAGAAATCCAGCTCCTTCCAGCAGTCAGGTGCCAGCCACTGCATTCAAGAGCAGTCGGGACTAGAAAAGGCATAGTAATGTGGCCCAAGGAAAGTCACTCTAATTTCCCCTCTACTATTTAAAAGTGTAACCTCACTCCTGATGACAGAGGTGGACCCATCACACAGACTTGGCCGATCAGAATACCATTCCCTGGACACAGCGAGTGATCCAGGAGTGGGCAACGACCCAAGTAGAGCCAAACAGACCTTTCCTGAGTCTAACATGTGGAAAACAGGAAAGAGAAGTCCCAAGCTAGGAGGATGTGACATTTAGGCTGCCAGCAGCCATCCTCCCTACCATGACCCTGTGGAGAAAGCCTGTCTGCAAGATGCAGTTGCAGATGAGAAATGGACGGAGAGAACGAAGAGAGCCCCACGGCGCCCAGTCCAGGAGCAGGCGCTGGTGCATGCGGCTCCTCCTCCTGTTCTCTGAGATGCCCCAGGAACACGATCGGTTCCGTGAAACAACATAGCCTCTGCTGCTTTCAAGCCAGTTGGGTTGGTTTTATGTCCCCTACAATTGACAGAGCTTTAATAAACATTCTTGGTTCCCTGCCTCAGGAAATGAGAATTCCCTTGGTTTTTAGCCAGGCCTGGCCAGGTTTAGCTCAAAACTTCCCCCAATGAACTCCTTGAACTTGAACCGTATCGCCATTCATATATCCATCTCTTGAATCACGCAGAAATAAACCACCTTGAAGAAACAATGGCACCATATTCTGGTTAAAAAATTTAGGAATACTGATTAAATATACACAGGATAGCAATGCCACGCTTCTATTTTAGCTTAGAATCTGTCCTCATTGAATTTCAGCCTCGTTATCTGGTTTCACTCTTAGGATGGCACACTTTGTGTATGCCGTTCCTGAACGTGTGCTGACTACTAACTTTCCATGAGTTTACACCAGGGTTTCTCAACAGTGGTGCTATTGACCTTCTGGACTGGATGATTCTTTGTTTTGGAAGCTGTCCTGTGCATTGCAGGATGGTTAGCTGGCCTCCACCCACCAGATGCCAGCAGCACCTCCCACCATTTGTGACAAAGTGTATTCACGCATTGCCGAGTATTCCCTGGGGCACAAAACTGCCTCCAGCTGAGAACTACTGGTTTAGACAGATCACCAAGTTTGGACTTTTGGTCTTTGGAAGATACTTTTGTCTTCCGTTATTGTCCTCAAAAAACAACACATGCTAGTTCACCATCCGTGTATCTTTAAACTCACGAATAATTGAGAATGTTTCTCTAGCTGAATCTGGACCATTGTTTCAGGTAAGTTTCCGTAACTATTTATACACACACAAATACATATGCGCACGCATTTTTCTGAGTCTTCACTCTCACAGGTCCTCTGGACTAATCCATATGTCACAATTGCCTCAGTCACAGTAGCCTCTAACAAAGACTTCAGTCAACATCGGGTTCCAGCGCCCAATTTTTTTCAAAACTGATCCTGCCTGCTCCCATATTTATTGCTGCACAGCCCAGCATTAAAACCAGCTCTCAACACGAGCTCGTTCTCTATTAAGGTTGCCAGATTTAGCAAATAAAAATGTAAGACACCCAGTTCAATTCGAATTTCAGATAAACAATGAGTAATCTTTTAGTATAAGTATGTCCCAAATATCACTAAACATCCTACAATGCACAAGACAGCCCTGACAACAAAGAATTATATAGTCTATATATTGTAAGAGACATACCTGCATTTTTTCTGGCAACCCTGTATCTGTATCCACTCTGCCTTGAATCCTGCAGACTTGGGTCCTTTTCACTAGTCTTTTCCCACCTATTGCTTAGAACCTCAAGGATGTTTCCTTACCCAGGGTTGCCCTTGTGGACAGTGTGCTTGTCAGATTCTGGGTTACTCAGTGTTTCAGCCAGGGCCCAGCCAGGAAACCAGAAACCAACTGGAATGTTAATGTAGGGAATCAGTTAAACAGATGATGCAAGAGCCTTGAAAGACAGGAAACAATGAAGTAACCCACAGATCAGCAAATGCATCAAGTTTATTCCCATCCCTAGGCTGGAGGGACAAAGGAGGAGATGAGTTACCAGAGTTCAGGGCTCAGGGTTACCTGGTAGAAGCTGGAAGTTGAAAACAGGCTGATCCAGCAGAGGCAGGAGACACGAAGACACACTGTCCCTGTCTCTGCCCAAGGAGAAAAGAAGAGTGAGAAATATCCTGGCTCCTCCCACCAATCAATTTCCGACTAGTGTCTCCCATTGGCCAAACCCAGCCAGAAACCAGCTAACCTGGGAACCTGGGGACTGCAGGCAGCCTAAAGCAGTTTGAGTCCATTAACCCTGATGTTCAGGGGCCCCTCTCCTCTTGTCAGGGCTGGGCTGTTGCTTCTAGCTCTACAGAGCCTAGGAGTGGTGGAATCTTCCTGTCTTTGGGATTCAGATGAAGTCTGGGTAGCCACTGCCCCATTCACCAGTGTCTACTCCAAATCTAGTAGTGAGAAATTCTGAACTGCTTTTTAAAAAATTCTGATTGTGGGGGCCAGGGCCGGCCAGGTGGCTCAGCAGTTAAGTGCACACGTTCTGCTTCTGCGGCCCAGGGTTCGCTAGTTTGGATCCCAGGTGCAGACATGGCACCACTTGGCATGCCATGCTGTGGCAGGCGTCCCACACATAGAGTGGAGGAAGATGGGCACAGATGTTAGCTCAGGGCCAGCCTTCCTCAGCAAAAAGAGGAGGATTAGCAGCAGATGTTAGCTCAGGGCTAATCTTCCTCAAAAAAAAAAAATGTCCTGATTGTGTGCATTCAGTCACCTACTGAGTGTTCCTTCCATGAGTCAATTTTTACTGTTCTCAGCCCTATTCTTTCCAGTTCTTCTCTGCTTGGGTGTTAGTCCCTAGAGCTCGTCATAAATGCTCTGGCTCTCTACTCTAGGCACATGGCAGCATTGCATGCCCTACCTCCCTTGAAGTCAGATGTGAACATGTGACTTGCAGTGATCAACGAAATGTAAGCACAAGCAATACAGTGTTGCATCTAGTTGAAGCTTTAAGAGCCAGCACATAATTCACCATTTTTCTGTTTTCTGCCTTAGGGACCATGAAAGCATTTGTCAAGATGGAAAATAGGTCTCTGTGTTAGTTTCCTATTGCTTCTGTAACAAATTACCACTAACTTAGTGGCTTAAAACAATGCAAATTTGGGACGGGCCCCATGGCATAGTGGTTAAGTCCGGTGCACTCCACTTCAGTGGCCCAGGCTCCTGGGTTTGGATCCCAGGCGCAGACCTACACCACTTAGCAGGCCATGCTGTGGCAGCGACCCACATAAAAAATAGAGGAAGACTGGCACAGATGTTAGCTCAGACTGAATCTTCCTCACCACCAACAAACAATCAATACAAATTTATCATCATGCAGCTTTGGAGGTCAGAAGTCCTAAACCAGTCTGACTGGGCTAAAGTCAGCTGTCAACAGGGCTGATTCCTTCTAGAGGCTTCAGGGGAGAATCCATTCCTTTGCCTTTTGTGGTGTCCAGAGGCTTCCTGTGCTCCTTGGTTTGTGGCCCTCCCTCATATTTCTCTAACCTCTTCCTTCCATGGTCACATCTCTTACTACTGCCTTGCACCTGTTGCCTCCTTAAGAGCCCATGTGATCACATTGGACCCACCTGCATACTCCAAGGTACGCTCCCCTTGTAAAGAACTTTAATCACTTCAGCAAAGCACCTTTTGCCATATAAGGTATATATTAACAGGTTCTGGGTGTTAGAACGTGGTTATCTTTGGGGGCCATTACTCTGTCTATCACAGTCTCGGAGAGATTTCAATGAGCAGAACCCTACCTGCCAAGCTGCATCAGACATGCAGTATGAGTAACAGATAAACTTTTAAGGCGCTGAGTCACTAAGATCTAGGGGGTCTCTTACTGGTGCACAGTTTAGCCCACATTTACACCCTGTTTCTTTTCTGTCTCCCGTCTATATTTTGCAAAATTTAAAAATAACTTAGCGTTAAATATGACTATTTTCTGCACAAAGTACACTTAAATAGTATACCATAGGGGCCAGGCCAGTAGCATAGTGGTTAAATTCCTGTACTCTGCTTCAGTGGACCAGGGTTCTCGGGTTCAGATCCTGGGCACGGACCTACACACAACTCATCAAGCCATGCTGTGGTGGCATCCCATATGCAAAAAATAGAGGAAGACGGGCACAGCTGTTAGCTCAGGGGCAATCTTCCTCACCAAAAAAAAAAAAAAAACACCAAACTATACCATAAATAATCATTCTATGAGCAAACCAAGAGGATTTTTTTTGTTGTTCCTGAACAAAAGTAACTTTAGACCTGTAAAGTACACTTAAAAATAAATATTGCACATATTTAATACCCCAACAAGATTCTTCCCTAAATCTGAAAAATCTTTAGATTCCTTTTCTTCCAAAAAACTAACAGGTTAGCAGTGATGATTTCCTTAGATGTTGAACCAGCTGAAAGTAAGAAAGAAAGCAAACTCACTGAAAGATTATTAAACCTGGTCTAATTTTTTCTAGAAGTTGCAGGGGGCAGAGGTGGGAGTGGAGATGGGTTTCCTGATGGTTAAAGTGAAAATACTTATCTGAATTTCTAAAGTAAAGTCCTTTCCTTAATTCCTGTAATTACGTCATAGATCATAAAAAGCAGAAGGATAAATGTCTTACAATCTTGAAGTGCAGACGCCAAGCTGGGCCACCACCCACAACTCTTCTTCATAAGTCAGATGGGCATATGGACATGTCAGTCTCAGCCCAAATCAGTAGTCTCCAGCTTTTTTGGTCACACCCCTCTCTTCAGTAAGAAGTTTTCAGTGCATACTTCCGATGTGTGTACTTACCAAGGTGTTATAAGCATTGTAATAAGTGCACAGAAAAGAAAATAAAAGGTGAAATAAATCCTGTTGTTAAATGTCTTGCTAATCATGATGGCATCAGACTACATTAGCTAATATTTCAAGACACAATATGCCCTTAAGGAGAGGCTCCTCATTAATGATAGTAGATGTGAATCTAGCAGACGTAAATCCAAATTGTAAACGATCTCTTGATAATTTTGAATATTTTTGTCAGATCTGATTTGCTCCTCATTATTTTTTACCTGTTAATGTGGATTGCAAAGAGTTGGTTCTAGGAGTAAGAGTGTCTGCTCTCTCATTTTTACTGTTGTTTATTTGCTTGCACTCAGATTATTGTTTTCGCTTCAGTCCATGGGTTCTTTGCAGGAAATCCTTTTTAAGCCATTTGCTTACTTTAGGAAAGTTAAAGCCAGAGAATGTTACCTGAAAACAGTTATGGTAATATACGTCGTACTGTGCAGAAAGCAAATAAAAGAGGGAGGAAACTGCCCGAAACCCCTCTGAGCCCTGGGGCTCCCCCGCTTCCCTCAGGGTGGCTCCGTGTGTGACACATCCACGTCACACACCATCTGACCACGGGGATCAGGTGAGGGCACTGCATCAATGCATGCATTTAACATTATAACCCTCCCGGGATGCACGTGCCTTGCTCTGTAGAACTCTAATATAAATAACTCAAATGCAAGCTTCTAAAAAGGCTTTTACAAAAGCAATGAAGTTAAGGATGTGGCAGAAGATCCAAAATCTATTCAATTAGCCTTGCTATTATAAACAAATTATAGAGAAACTGAAGCTCAGAGAGGCTGGATGACTTTCCCCTAATCCCACAGAGGGTTCTACGCGATTGAGACCAGAAACCAGATCCTCTGAGCCACAGGCCAACACGCTTCCCATTATACTATGAGATTATGAATGAGTAAATTTAGCCATTTGGTGACTGAATTAAGTCCTGCTGGCCTCTCTTCAGCATGGTGCTATGTGATGAGGGAGAAAGACTCAAGCCCAGAACAAGGAGCAGAAACTAGGAGGTGACAGGTCCAGCCCTGGAGATGGGAGAAGCTTTTTAGGTCCGTGCTCGATCCGAGGGGAGAATTTGCCTCCAGTGCATCTCTAGCAGCCAGTTTCTGCGTCTCTCACTGCTTAGGATTTTTATTAAGGTTCTTCTGAAAACAGTCCTTTTGTGCCTTCCCTACCAGACATTCAAGGACCTTGTATTCAATATCACATTAATTATGTTGATATATATTGATTACATTCGAGGACAGCCAGCCAGAAAGGTGTCTGGTGTGGCAATCTATAAGGAATGAGAAAATGTCCCTGGAAATGTTAGGATGAAGATAATAAATTTTCCCTCCTGTACCAGTAGGGTTCATTCAGAGCAAAACGACCACTACAAGTGTTATGGGGTAGATTATTTATTATGAGTTAGACCTTACACTGTTTGGCATGGAGCTGAAGAAAAGGTCCAAAGAGCATTAGAGAAAAGCCACTAACCAGCTCTGGTGCGGGGGGACAAGTCAGAGCTTGTTGGATGCTGGGTGAAAGCAACTGTTAGAGAGAAGCCATGAAGGGGATGGGGAAGGAGTCTATGGAAGGCTGTCAGCTCTTTGCAGCTTTCCCCTCTGTGAGCTCAGCACAAAGCATTTCATGGTGGATCTAGGGTCACCGCTGGTCAGTAGGGCCAGCAGTTGGGAAGAAGAGCTGGACTTGGAGTCAGGAAAATCAAGAGAGAGTGACACCGACTGGCTTCTCTGTGGCCGTCCCTAACCACCTCTACCAACCTTCGAAATGTAATGGCTGCTAGTTTATTTCTGCCTCTCAGATATCACACAAACGTCTTTGTGGCAACCGTAACTCTCAACCACACAGGGCATTCCCACATTTAGGTGTCTGGGAAGTGTAGTTCCAATTTAGTTAAGGTGACATTGTACAAAGCCACCACATCTCCTCTCAGGGACAAACACTGTGTGGCTGGAAGCAGTGGGTTGACAGCAGCTTGGCGTAAAGTGTAAGACACCCAAGGCTCTAGCTCCAGTTACAATCCATGATTCCTATGCTGCCTTCTGAGGATGTGGGGCTATCTGCCTGCAGGACTGTTGCTTTGTGTGGATCCTCGAGGACCCCGGAGCCGAGGCAGCAATGTGTCCCTGCAGCTCTTCTTCACTGCCTTTGCCTGCTGCAGGGCTCAGATTCCCTAGAAATAAACCTGGAACCACTTACAGAAGGCAGGTTTGCAGAGAAATCTGTAATAGCTATGGAAATTATAAATGCACTTAGCCTTTGAGCCAGTAATCCCACTGCTGAGAATTTTGGCCTCACCACTTACTGACTGTGTGAACTTGTACATCCCCACACATGTGCACCATTCTGCTACAAATGTATTCATGGCAGCATAAGCAAAAATTAGAAACAACCCTAGCATCCATCTATGGGGATCTGGTTAAATACCCTGTGGTACATCCATATGATGGAATTCTATGAAGCTAAGAAAAAAGAATAAGAAAGTTCTCATTGCCCTGATGTAGAAAGACCTCTGGGATAGGTTAAAAAGGAAAAAAAGAAGAAGGAAGAAAGAAAGAAAAAAAGGTAGGTACAGAACAATGTTTATAGTATGCTAAAAAAATTTTTTCTGAGGAAGATTAGCCCTGAGCTAACTGCTGCCAATCCTCCTCTTTTTGCTGAGGAAGACTGGCCCTGAGCTCACATCCATGCCCATCTTCCTCTACTTTATATGTGGGATGTCTACCACAGAATGGCTTGCCAAGCAGTGCCATGTCCGCACCCGGGATCCAAACCAGCAAACCCTGGGCCACCGAAGTGCGTGTGAACTTAACCACTGTGCCACCGGGCCGGCCCCCCTATAGTACACTAAATTTTATGTAAGATAAAGAGGAACATTACACATATTTAGATTTGCTCATATGTTCGTAAAACATCAAAAGGATACAAGAAACTAATAAGGGGGCTGCCTGGTGGCATGGCAGTTAAGTTCACAGAGTCTGCTTTGGTGGCCCACGGTTCACCAGTTCAGATCCTGAGCGCAGACCTATGCACCACTTATCAAGCCATGCTGTGGTGGCATCCCACATACAAAGTGGAGGATGATGGGTACAGATGTTAGCTTGGGGCCAGTCTTCCTCAGCAAAAAGAGGAGGATTGACAGCATACGTTACTCGGGGCTAATCTTCCTCCAAAAAAAAAACAAGAAAAAGAAACTAATATGGTAGGTGGAGGGTGGCAGGAATGTGGTGGACAAAGACTGGGGTGAGAACCAGAGTTTTCAAACTTATCTTTGTATATAGTTTGGTTTTTGAGCAATTTTAGTGTTTTACATATTTAAAAATTAGATGAAAAAATAAATTTAGGTTGCCTTCAAAGAAAGAAAGGAAAAAGAAGAATTTGGAGAAGCACCAAATTGTCAGCCTGCCTGGAACAGCTGATGTCTAGGTCAGACTCTGACTCCACTTTATCCAACCACTGGATTCGGGGGAAGCTGGGTGAACAGAACTCCATCCAGCAGGTAGAGAGAGTAGCTCTGGAGGCAGAGTGGTGTTGAGTTTAAGAGCACAGATTCTAGAGCCAGCCTGCACAGGTTCAAATTCGGCTCCACAACTCACAAGCTGGGCAACCTTGGGTGAGTAACCCAACTTTTCAGTGCCTCAGTTTCCTCATCTGTAAAATGGAGCATAATAACAATACCTATTAAATATGGATGTAATGAGGGTTAAATACGTTAACACATCTGAAGTGTTTAGAGTAGTTCCCAATATACAAAGGACTCTAGAAGCCTATTCACTTACTTATCCATGATTACCTGGGAGGATGCACTCAGGGAGAGATCCTCAGCATGATTCCCCTGATCTGATTTTAAACCAGGACCAGAAGGTCTTGAATCTTCCATTGAGGCTCAGTAGAGAGTGATTCCTTATCAGGCCTATAACCAGCCTGTAGGAATCCTAGGAGACCGCTCCGACACATGATGGTACCCATCTGATGCACTTTCCTTCCAAATAGGGTTTCTGGGGGATTTTCTTGGGTTGGCGGTGTCCTTGGCTCCCTTCCTAGGAGTAGTTAGCAGCACTGAGATTCCCTCCAACAGTTTAGGCCTGAGATAGCCCGCCTCCCATGAGGTTCTCTGGGTCTGTCTGGAAACAGAGTCCCACAGGAATGGTTCACGTACGGACACAAGCTTCCGTCTCCCCCAGAAAAGTCAATGAGGTAGAGAGGTGGCTCAGGTTGGTCCTGCATCCCTTCCCTGGCTTGTCTGAAAAAGGACAGGCGAGCTCTCCAAGGCTTCCTGGAGTGGGGGTGTTCACACCTGCTGCCCTGTTTGGAGAAAGGACCCCTACAGGTGAAGCCTCCACTTGTCTGAGGAAACTCTCTCTCTCTCATCAGTCCAGCTTGCCCTGAACCCGCGGCGAGATCCCTCCCAAGTGTGCCCCTGCCAAGGGCTGAGAACCCCCTTATTATCATCCAGCCTCGTGACCTGTAACTCCCACGGGCCAGTCGGTTCTAGAGTGAGCGCTGTCCTTCGGGTTCATTGCTGAGGATGCAGAAGGAGATGGTGAGGCAGAGACTTGAGAAGAGCAGTTGGTGTGCAGAATAGATGCTGAGAAGCGGGAAGCAGGACCTGACCAGGGAGATACATCCTGGAGAATTTTCCAGCAGTATCGAGGGCCTAACAAAAGTCAGAAGCCAGGAATTTATAGAGGCACCAAGCTGCCCCCGCTGTGTAGTTTTCCAGAAGCAGGAGGCTAGAAGTGAAAAGACTGCGGCCCTCCTGTTGCTGAGATTCTGTTCCTGGAACGTAGACAGAGTCCAGTCTTTCAGAACTATACTACAAAATGTCTGTAAGTCCCCTAGAAAAAGTGACTTTCTGTCCTATTACTCTCCTGTGGTGGACGCTGCTTTGTCCTGCTCTGATGCCCTTCTCCAGGCTAGTGCATCACCTTCCAGCTGCTTCGAGCGACTCACAGCTGCTCCTTCTCCTGGGAACTGCCCTTGGCCAATGGGAGCCAGCTGCTGTGGTCTGAATGTTTGTGTCCCTCCCCAAACTCGCATGTTGCAATCCTAAGCCCCAGTGTGACCGTATTGGTAGGGAGGGCCTTTGGGAGGTGATTAGGTCATGGGGGTGAAGCCCTCATGAATGGCATTAGTGCCTTTATAAAAGAGACCCCGTAGAGATGGATCCTTAGCCCCTTCTGCCGTGTGAAGATACAGCAAGAAGTCTGCAACCCAGAAGGGGGCTTCCCCTAGGATGCTGGCACTCCAATCTCAGACTTCCAGCCTCCTGAACTGTGACAAATAAATGCCTGTCGTTTAAAAGCCACCCACTCTGTGGGTTTTGTTATAGCAACCCACAGGGACTAGGAAACCACCTCCCTTGGTAGCCTGCAGCCAGTGACTCAGTGATGTGAGAGGACAAAAGGCCAGCCCACTTGTCTTGAGGAGAGACACACTGTAGTGCAGTTCTTGCTCCAGAGCACCCCGTGGGCCAGGCCGTTCCAGCTGAGGTCACGTCCTTGCTTAGCTCTGTCACCTGCACCCTTCTGCTCTCCTCTCTCCCTTTTTCCTGAGAGCACGTCCTCAATAAATCATAGACACTTGAATTCCTGTCTTAGGCTCTTCTTCTAAGGAGTCCCAGTCTACAACCTCTTTCTGTTGCGTTCTCCCTTCCAGCCACATTGCCCTCCTGCAGTTCCCAGAACCCTAGACATGTGCCAGCCTCAGGGCCTTTGTACTTGCTGTTCCTTTTGCCTGGAACACTTTCTCCCAGATACCTGAGTGATTGACTCCCTCAGCAACTTCAGGTCTTTACTCAAATGCCACTTTTTCATTGAGGTCTTCTCTTACTACTCATTAAAAATTACAAACCCACCCAACACACCCTTTTTCCCTTTGTTGTTTTAGCACTATTTAACACAATAATAGCAAGTACCTATAAAGTGCTTTAAGTGTGCCAGGCACTGTTATAAATGCTTAACATTCATTAAACGCAAACCTCATGACGAACCTACAAACGTTTTGTTAAATCCATTTCACTGATGAGAAAACTGAGGCACAGGGAGGTTAAGAACTTTCCCAAAGTTTGTACAGCTTGTAAACGATGGAGCCAGGCTTTGATCTCAGGCTGTTTGACTCCAGGCACTATGCCACTACACTATATTATCGTACTGATTTATTTACTTATTTATTTTGGTTATTGTGCGTCTTCTCCCACTAAAATACAAGCTCCTTGAGAATATGGCTTTTTGTCTATATGGTCCACTGTTGTACGCCTTAGTACCTAGAGAAGTCCAGCTACCACACTAGGCCCTCAAGTATTTATTAAATTACATACCTCCTGTGACTGAAGCCCTTCTTTCTGGATTCATGGGGAAAACAAGTTGTAAAAAGGGTAGACCGGTTATTCAAATTTCAGCCAACATCCTGAGTCACATAATAAGAACCTCTTCCTTCCCGTGTTGATTCAGCTCTGTAATAAGCTGGGTGCAATATATTTAAAGCACACGGTGATTGTTTAAATATTTGGCTTCCATTTTAGAACCACGAGTGCCAGGCAGCTGTGTAATTGCTGGCTAAGACAATGATGTCTGGCATCCGGAAGGCCAGAATTTGCAGTGATGTTGTCAAGGCCTTACCAGAGACCGTGGAGGCTGGGAGAAGAATCTAAGTGGAAAGTTCATTGTCAAAGTCATTTTTTATTACAATCTAGTGCTGCTCATTGGGACTTCAGGGATCCCCAAAAATAGCAACCTATCCAAATTCTGAACTACTTGAGACTAGACCAAAAAAATAAGACACAAGGAAATCAAAATTCTGTGTTTACTACTAAGAAAGCTGATATTACAGAATGTAGCTTAGATTTAAAAGCAAAATGTTTTCTTAACACTAAACCCCAGAACCAGGCACACTTACCCGTGGATGACTACAGACCTCCCCAGGTGGGGTCTTTGCCTGAGAAACCCACAACGTGGAGGAACAGAGCAGGACACACATTCTCTGCAGGTACACCAGCTCCAGGAGGACTCCAGAGGGAAGGACTGGCTACTCTATCCAGATTCTCTTCTAAAGTCACCAGTTAGACAAGTCACTGCACCTTCTCAAGAAAAGACTGAGTGACAGATGCAGAGAAATGCCAGGAGGGTCACAGTTATGGATAGCCCTTCAAATGAAGGGAGACGTTGAGTGAGGAATAACATTACACTTGCAACAGTACTGCCCCATGGGCAATTAGACTACCCTTGAAGGAGCGCCAATTACATTTTTGCTTTGTGAATCTGGCGTTACAGAATATGCAATAGTTGGCCTCTTAGAGCTTCTTACCATTTTACTTCTTAATTGTCATAGCTAAAATGAGATTTAAATCATAGAGCTTTGCAGCCAAAATTGAAACTTCAAAGACAATGTGATCTCCTGCTGTCCCTTTTACAGGTAGGGAACTGAGGCCCAGAGGGATGGAATATTTTGTCCTATGACAGAAATGTAGGCAGGTCACCCAGAGCTGGAACTGGAACCCCCATTCTCTTTCTTTTCAGTCCAAAGCCTTTATCTATCCAATGGCCTGTTTTTCAGTTTGTCATCAACTTTTCCCTAGTGCCAAGAAGGAGAGGAAAAAAAAAAACCCTCTACCAACAATAAGAAACAAAAACATAATACACACGACCATTTCACAGCCAGGATTACAAGGTGGCAGTAAAAAGATGGAGTGTTCAAGGAGAAGACAGCAGTCAATTCTCTAAATGATGTAAAGTGAGGGCTTCGTCACCTCTCTCTGTACCCTTCACGATGAGATACTTCACATTGAAATCTCCCATCTATCTAAGTCCACGGCGCTAGAGTTAGCAAGTCTCTCTGTTTAGGGACATTTAGCTTTTTACTTTCTTAAAATGCAAGAAAACTAGATAGTTTTTACGTGAATATAAACTCCAGTATCCTAATGATGTCTGTTTTAAATTATTTATGCACAGCTCAAACCTCCTAGGCATTGTTAAAAAAAAATCCTACATTACCATGAATCATATGAATTTTTTCTCAATGAATGGAAAAAGAAATGAGTGCTAGCTTCAGAAACCCAGAGGAGGGGGAAATCTTATTTCAAGATTCTTTCACTTCCTATAATGTAATATGTGTGTATTAAGGCTGTAAAATAGGACTCAAATATAAAGATCATAAATCATCATGTTTGAAAATAGAAATAAAGACTTTGCTCTTCATTATAAACGTATATAGTATAATAGTAGTGGTTTTTAAATTCTAGATAGCCATCCAATTTATTTTCTTATCCCAGTGCTTTTCGGCATGAAAAGCTAGTGCTATACTTTAAAGTATAGAAAGTTTAGGTAACTGTCTACAGGGAAATCTTGACTTTTTAAATTGCTTACTGAGGCTATTTGCCCATATAACATAACAAGCAGCAACCCCGAGCCATGAATTGTGCGTTGGATGTGTGTAGGGCTATGGTGTTCAGACACCAAGGTGGGCTTGCTTCGGGCTCCCCAAGTAGGTCAGGCCATTGCAGAAGTGTCGTACATTGCAGCACCAGAGCAGTTTGGTTGCTAAGGGAGTGAAAGCCTTACCTGAGGAACTACAGGCCCTCCCAGCGAATTCAGGCCACAGTACTACAGAAATGCACTGTGATGTCCTTTTTAGTGAAATGTATGGAAATTGTCCCAACTGGATATCTACAACAGGGAAAAATAGTCCACTGGCCTGGGAAGCTTGAATTGTAAAAGGTATTGTTCTATATTTATTTAGTTTGCCTAGAGTGGAGGATGCTTTGAAAAGCTATAGAGGAACTTGTCTGTGTGTGTGTGTTTGCTGGTTGTTTATTCGTTTGTTTTTTAAAGAAAGTAACTACTTCAAGACATTTTTTTTTTTCTGAAAGAGTTCAGCTGTAATCCTGACTTCCACTCTTCAGAGACTTAGGATGAGTCTGGGGGCCTTTTTCCTTCAGGAAAAACAAACCAACTTATAGGGCAAAACTTCCCCATGGACAGTTGGAATGCTGCCTAGCGATGGAGCATAGTTATCAATTCTACCTGTTAAACTCCGCTGTGTTCCTGAGACCCACAGCACAGATTCTGATGTTTTATTCATTTCAGTGTCCCCAGAACCGAGAACTGAGCCTGACACCTAGTAAGTGCTCAGTAAACACTGGTTGAATGGAGAATGAGTCATCGACTCTGAATTTCAATCCTGCCTTTATCGCAGCTGCCGATATGGTCTTGGGCCCGTCATTCAACCTGTCAGGGTGTCAGTTCCCTCGAGGGAAAGAGGCATGAAAGAACCCTGGTTCACTGTGAGAAGTCCCCAGACGTCTCATGGGAAGCCCTGCGGCACAGTTCTTGTCATTCAGTGTCAGGGGATTTAAATTGCTTATACGTATATTTTAAACAATGTTTTGCTTTTATGAAATTTTGATGTTGGAACATCATAGCAGTTAATGTTCTCACTTCTGAGGCTGTTAGTTTGGTAGTGCAGGCCTTACAAGATGAATGATTTTCATAATTTTTCATGACTGTAAACTTGAACCTAAGCATTTAGGACTTTCTATGGTACACACTCATTTAATCCTGAAGTTTCCAGCTTACTCTAGAATCAAAGATAAATGTGCTGTTGTAACATGTCATAAAGCCCTTACAGCTTCTAAAGGTCAAAAGCTCTCTGTGTTTATATTGGAGCAAAAAAAGGAGTTAAAAAAAAAGTTATGGGGCTGGCCCAGTGGTGTAGTAGTTAAGTTTGTGTGCTTGGCTTCAGCGGCCAGGCATTCGTGGGTTCAGATCCCGGGCACGGACATACACATCACTCATCAAGCCATGCTGTGGTGGTGTCCCACCTACAAAATAGAGGAAGACTGCCACAGATGTTAGTTCAGGGACAATATTCCTCAAGCAAAAAGAGGAAGATTGGCAACAGATGTTAGCTCAGGGCTGATCTTCCTCACCAAAAAAAAAAGTTATTAAGCTGTACTAAAGATCCAAAATTGGCATGAAACATTGAAAAAATAAATCCATTTGGAATATTGATTGAAGTACAGTATTTATCTGACTGAAAACCTAAAACAGTTACAAAGTCCTATTTACCCTCTTTCTATTTTGTTAATGACAAAGATAAACTGTGGTCCTGAATCATCATGTGTCAGATTTGCTTGGCGGGATACATTTACAAAGTTATCTCACATCGTGTATTAGTCAGGGCTCTCTGGGGTCCTTCAATTTTTTTCTAACACCCTCTGTTCTTATGGCACCGATTTACTGAGAGTCCAGGACAGCTGTCCAGTGAAATTGGTCCAACTGCCTCACCTTCAAGATTTGCCTGAATGTTCTGTCATGGTGTTTAGCTTGTTCCTACTTTTCCATTTATTATCTGCCTTTTGGATGCTCTTCTGATACTTAGAAGGGCAAGAAAATAAATCAGGTCTACAGGCCATTATAGCAGCCTAGAAAGAACCTCTGAAGATTGAAGAGGGGACTGAGCAGAAACCAATGACTGAAGAAACATTTTAGGATTATCTCTAGATTTAATTCATTTGAGCAATTCCTGGAAGAACGACCACAAGTGATCGAGAGTGGAAAAAAACAACAGCTTAAACAACTTTCGTTGTGAGCAAGGACTAGGATTTTTAGGTACAAGGCAGCTTTGTGAAAAGGATGCCAATATGCAAAGTATGACTTTTGTTTTTTGTGTCTACCAGGCTTTGTCGGACTAGGTGGGGCTTTGAGACAAGTTCTGATGGGAGACTCCAGTCTTTTCAAAGTGTAAAGCTGCCAGGCTTAGTTGCTTAGGCAACCAACAATGTTTAAGACTGATGAGTTATAAGTTCAACTTGTTGCTATTTCACAGTCACGAAAGTCTTTTGAATCTTTGTTCAAAGACAATTCATTTGAATGTGCTTTAAATATTCCGGAAATAGCCCTGGAAAACCTTTATTCAAGGTCAGTAAGCAAAAACCGTTTCTATGGTGTCATTAAAACAGTCTGGATACATTTCAAGGTACTTCCGGCTTTTATCTACTCACCAAATAGTCTATGTGCCCACTTTTGCCAGGACCATGGACATATTACAGGTATGAATTTTAGCTCACTTCACTAGAGTTAAAAATAAGCCGCATTCCTTTGTGTCCCAAATAAAGGTACATTTGTTCAGAGCCTCTATCCACTCAAGAAATTCAATCTCATGAATTTGGTGGGGGCAAGGTGGGGAGGTAACCCATCTCTGTAGGGTCAGAAGGGGGCATCTGGGGATCTGGCACTGTCCAGGCCATTTTAGAAGGCCCTCTGATCCCCTCTGGCCTCTATTCAATGTCAAAATCCACATGGTCCCTTGAAAGCAGTGGCCCCAGCCCCAGATCTTTTGAAGGCTGGGAAGCCATATGCTTAGTGAGCCTCCTCGCTCAGGACACCTTGCAGCTTTTTTTGCCATGAGGCCCTTCCACAGACCAGAGCTATAGGAGGGAGTGAAGTGCTGGTCTCCACTACTCTACAAACCTGCACACCTCTGCTCCCTTCCTAGTTTCTGGAAAAGCTCAAAATCTTCCCTCTAGGATGGGTCTACTTCTTCCTCTCTTTCTACAACAAAATGCTACACGGGGATAATATTCTGGATGCCTGTTTCATGCTTTATTTATAGACCCTTTTCTTATCCCTATAATACAAAAGTCATTAAGAATCTGGAGGCTGGCCCCATGGCGTAGTAGTTAAGTTCAGCACCCTCTGCTTTGGCAGCCTGGGTTCAGTTCCCAGGCGTGGACCTACGCCACTCGTCAGCCACGCTGTGGTGGCAACCCACACACAAAATAGAGGAAGACTGGCACAGATGTTAGCTCAGGGACAATATTCCTCAGCAAAAAAGAGAATCTGGAGGTAAGGACCCCCACAGCGACTATCTTGGAATGGGAAAGGGAAAATATCTATTATTTGTTCAGGCTGCTGAATGAGCACAACATATAAATTAATATCTGGAGGTGGTTTTCTAACCACAGATATGAAGGTGAGAAAGACAGTCCCTGCCTTCAGAGATCTCACATCTTAGAATAGAGATCAAATAAAGAGGTCGTTAAAATATAGCACACAGGAGGAATCCCTGCACCAGGGGCTGGGAAGGGTTTTTCTGGAGGAAGTGATTATGAACTCTTAAATACCACTCCCTACCTATGTACCAGGCACTGCTCCAAGAAATTATTTATATAGATATACATAGACAGTGGGCTTATAATTAGAACCCAGGCAATCCAGCTCCAGAGTCCAGGACCTGAATTCCTAGGCTCTATGGATATCTTCAATGAGAACTGAAAAATAACTACAAGCTTGCCGTGGCACAGTGTAGGTGTGCGAGGGTTGGGTAGGGTGGAACAGTGTGAAAGAGCCCTGGGAGGTGCCATGAAGAGGGAAGTTGGAGTTGAACTATCTGAAACAGTAAGGGCTAAGGTCCCAGCAACCCTCCAGAAGTAGACCAGCAAGGATACTGATGCTCTTCTCGCTAAGGCTAACAGAGGCCAATCTGGTGAGGAGGGCTACTCGGGTAAGGAAGGGATTTCAGAAAATCCCCCTCAAAAGGAAATCTGCACTGACAACACCAGATGCAGTGGAGGATGTAGAGCAACAGGAACTCTCACCCATTGCTGGTGGGAATGCAACGTGCTACGAGCACTTTGGAAGACAGTTTGGCGGTTTCTTACAAACTAAACATTCCCTTACCATATGCTCCGGCCATCATGCTCCTTGGTACTTACCCAAAAGAGTTGAAACTTCATATTCACGTAAAAACCTGCAGACAGATGTTTATTAACAGTTTTATTCATAATTTCCAGAACTCGGAAGCAATCAAGATGTTCTGAAGTTGGCGCCGGCCCGGTGGCACAGCGGTTATATGCACACGTTCTGCTTCAGTGGCCGGGGTTCGCTGGTTCGGATCCCAGGTGCGGACATGACACCGCTTGGCAAGCCATGCTGTGGCAGGTGTCCCACATATAAAAGTAGAGGAAGATGGGCATGGATGTTAGCTCAGGGCCAGTCTTCCTCAGCAAAAAAGAGGAGGATTGGCAGCAGTTAGCTCAGGGCTAATCTTCCTCAAAAAAAAAAAAAGATGTCCTTCAGTAGGTGAATAGGTAGATACTGTGGTACACCTAGACTATGGGATATTATTCACTGCTGAAAAGAGATGAACTATCAGGCCAGGAAAAGACATGGAGGGACCTTAAATGCATATTACTAAGTGAAAGAAGCCAATCTGAAAAGACTTTATACTGTATGATTCCAACTATATGACATTCTGGAAGAGGTAAAACTATGGAGACAATAAAAAAGATCAGTGGTTGCCAGGAGGAGAGAGGGACGACTAGATAGAGCACAGAGGATTTTGAGGGCAGTGAAAATGCTCTGTATGATATTATAATGGTGGGTATACATCATTATACTTTTGTCCAAACCCACAGAGTGTACAACATCAAGAGTGAACTGTATTGGACTCGGTGATGATGCTCTGCCAATGTAGGTTCATCAATGGTAACATCCTGTAATAAATGTACCATTCTGGTGAGGGATGCTGATAATAGGGGAGGCTATGCATGAATGGGGAGAAGGGGGGATATGGGAAATCTCTATACCTTCCACTCAATTTTGCTGTGAATCTAAAATTGCTCTAAAAAATAATGTCTATTTAAAAAAAAAAAGTCCTGCCCAACCTTCTATCAATTAGATTTTGATTCACAAGCCTGTCTTCTAAAATGGAATTATGCCCTGCAAGGAGTAAATCTGTGCAAAGATTTATACCCTGTTGTGAGTATTTTTCACCAGAAAATCAAATTGCTTTTCTCCTACCCTGACTCTAGCCAGGTTGGGAGGCTGCTCCAGAGAGAGGCTCGGAACAGACACCAGGACATGAAGACGACAACACACTCTTGGAATGAGGTCAAAAAATCTGCCACAAGATATTACTGGCCTCCAGTTGACCACATGTTCTCTCTGCTACACCAGGAGAATTCTGTTTTGTGCATTCAAAGGACTTTACACGTCATAGACTGTGGAAAGCAGTGTTGGAATGTTCTAAGTACTAAATTTACTGTGGGGATGGCTATCATCAGCATTCATGAGTGAAATAAAGGATAGGCCTGTCTCAGGGAAGACTGGAGACACAACCAAATTGATGCGTACTCATCTTCACATTTCAGATGTTCCCTAGTTAGGCCAAAATCATGATCTCTGGGGATGGCTTTGCCTCTTGCTGAGTCTGGCAGTCTGAACATCAAATCCAGATGAACCCGAAGCAGCCAGAGTCCTGGGTCGATGGCCCAAAAGCTCAAGCTGAGAGCCTGGCAACACACCTCTCCTGACAGCGGTGCCAGTTCATAACAGAAAGCAGACCCCAGGCTCCATCTTTGTGTGACGCCTCATTTCAACCGACTGCTCTGCCTTTGTGAGACTTGACGTTATTTATTCCTCAGAGAGGGAATGAGTGACTCACAAGATCTTGTGATTCACAGAGCCTCTCACAGAGCTGGGCAGATGGTAAGCGGAGTGCTGGGACAAGAAAGGGGATGGCAGGCGGGTAAGGGCTGTGCTGGCTTCTCTGAGATCATCCAAGATGCCCCCCTACACACATACACACACACCCACCTCCCCACCAGGACACCAGTGAGCCCCTTTTACTTGGCAGAGGTGAGATGTTTGTGAATGAGCCTCAAGCTCCCTGTGGTGCTGATCTAGACTCCTACCTGCATTTGTTCTTAATCCATCCCCACCCTTCCCCCAAGAGCCTACTCTTCAGCCAGCCACATGGCATGGTCCTCTCTCCTGCCTCCCCCAAACAGCTTGTCAGGGTCCCTCTCCCTCCCCTGCTGCTCAAGCTTCTGTACCTGTCTCTTGTTTTGTATCAGTTTATGTGTCTCTTCTGCCCAATGAGGCTACTGGGGACATATATGTTGTGGAGGTTTAGAGCACGAGTCCTGAGCCAGGCCTCTGAGGTCTGAATCCTGGCTGTGTCTGGCTGTAGCAAGCTATTAAAGGACAAATGCCACTTAGGGTATTTGTTGGAAGTCAGACTTTAGTATAACGGAGGGCTATTCATTTTCATCACAAAGCCAATTAGAAAGCTGTTTGTCTCCCAAGGTCATTCCCCAGTATGACCTTGGCCATATAACTTAACTTCTCTAGGCCTCATTTTTCTTGCACGTAAAGTGGAATAACACTACCTGTTTCTCAGGTTGTTTAAAAGGCCCTGCAATTATTTTGCAAAGGAAGGAATGGAAGAAGGAGGGAGGGTGGAAAGAAAGGAGGAAAAGAGACGGTGAGCCCCTTGAAATAAAGGATCATGCATTATTTATTTTTCATTCTGTGCCTCATTAACTCATTTATTCATTCCTGAGTTTATACAATGTTTCAGTTGCTGAACAAGACCAGTCCCTGCCCTCAAAGAGCTGACAGTCAAGAGAGAGTGACAAAGAATGACAATTGTAACACAGTGTGATAGCAGCCGAGGGACAGCAGGATGGCATTGCTCTGAAGCGCATGGCTCTGGAGCTTGGGTTCAAATTCTGATTCTGTCACTTCCTGGCTATGTGACCCAGTAAGTTACTAGCAGCTCCCTCAAAGGGTTGCTGTGAGGATGGAGTTCAAAGGTGAAGAGAGACCAGAAGAGTGCCTGATACATAGTGTTTAATAGATGTTAGCTTTGAATGTTAAACTCACATACATACATATGCATAATAGATACATATATATGTACACACACATATGCATAACAGGTACCCACTGGAGAGTGTGATGGGAGCACAGAAGGTAGAAAAGTAAACTTGAGTCTGGCAGGGCTGCCAAGAGGAAGTGACCCCTGGGCCCAGTCTTTAAGAATGAATGAGAGAGGGGCCAGCCCTGTGGCCAAGTGGTTAAGTTCGTGTGCTCTGCTTCAGTGGCCTAGGGTAATGCCAGTTTGGATCCTGGGCACAGACATGGCACCACTCATCAAGCCATGCTGAGGCAGCGTCCCACACAGCAGAGCCAGAAGGACCTACAACTAGAATATACAACTATGTACTGAGGGACTTTTGGGGGAGAAAAAGATTGGCAACAGATGTTAGCTCAGGTGCCAATCTTTAAAAAAAAAAAAAAAGAGGGGGGGTGGAGAAGCAGAGGAACACTGACGCTCCAGCACATGCAAAAGCATGAGGAGGGAGACCATCAGTCACTCCACAGGCCCCTGAGGGGCTAGATAGATGTGCTGGACAGGCAGGCAGGTGCTGAATCATGCAGGGCCCTGCTAATGAATTTAAATCTTGCCTGAGGACCCTGCAGGGCTACGGAAATAGTTCAAGCTGAAGCCTGCCAGGAACATTTTGGCACTTTCTAAATCAGCCACATTTTTCACAGCATTACCATGGCCGGTGGTAATCAACTTCGTGGTTGTGATCCTGAGGTCCTGTAGGATGCTAAAGCAAAACCTAAGAAAAGCTCTGTTCAGTGGTATACACTTCTAGGGCCAAATATATTTTATTTGATTCTGATTCTTTGGGAATTGATAAATCCTTTGTGGGAAGGACCCAGGTCTTTTCTCTTTTATCTTGAAAGTGCCTAGAACAACATGTGGGCATATCAGATTTGTCCGGCTAATACCAAGTGATGAATTCATATAATCCATGCACATTATATACGGTAACTTCTAGTTATTTAAGCAATTAACAGCCTGTACTGTTCACAGGCTTCCACAGCTGCTTCATCAGCATCACTGGTCACTTCCATGCATATCAGGAAAATGCTGTGATATGCCACCTACTGCGGTTTCCCTGGAACTCCTTTTGGTCCTCAACAACTCTTCGCAATTAGGCAATAGGCCAGGATACATTGCTGCCCTCTTAGTCAGGTACAGAGGAAAGAGGGAAATAAAAATCCAAACTCTGGAATTTCAAAATTGAGGATGAGGTAGAAGCCTACACGTAATTACTCACAGTGAGCTTTTCATGCTCCCTCAAGAGCAATTACGGCTGTCTGACTTTCTGGAAGGAAGATAAGGTCTTGATGGAAAGCCAAGAGGGGACTATCTTAGAGGGTTTCTGACAAGGTGCTAGCCCACACTCTGCTCTTGATGTGGATTAAGGCTGCCCCAGCCAGAGAAGCCCAAGGTGACCTGGCCTACATGCCAAACTATATGACCCAGTGGACTTTTTT
The DNA here is from genome assembly GCF_041296235.1 of Equus asinus. Lineage (NCBI taxonomy): Eukaryota > Metazoa > Chordata > Mammalia > Perissodactyla > Equidae > Equus > Equus asinus. Next base: position 122,552,961 of record NC_091792.1, read on the forward strand.
ATGGTATGAACTAGGACTGTCCCAGGGAGAGAAGCCCAGGGCATCCTCACCTGCCCATCCAATTCTAGTGGAAAGTAGAATTGAGGGTCGGGCACGGACTTTATTGTAGCGAGATGTCAAAGGACGAATACCCTTAAGGTACTTGTTGGAAGTTAGACCTTGGTGTAAGGGGGGGCTTTTCATTTCTATCACAGAGCTGACTGGAAAGCTGTTCCTTTCAGACCCCAAAATGGCAGAGGGTTATTTCTGACTTCCCGTAGCACAATGTAAAATTAGCAGTAGAATTATACCCCCTTTCATTTGGAGGAAGCAGAGGGGGAAGAAAAGAAACCAGTGAATCTCATGAAAGAATGTGGTCTGGGGGACAAGCTGGGGAACATGGACCCTCCATAACAACAGTGTCTCGACAGTCTTTGAACCCAAGCCTCATTTATTCATTCATTCCTTTGTTCCTTCCTTCAACAGACATTGCTTGAGCCCCTTATGTATCTGAGATGCTAAGTATACAACAGTGAACAAATTAGACACCATCTTGTTCTGTACCTCATGAAGATTACACTAAAACAGGGGAAACAGGCTTGAAACTAATAAACACACTAATAAGTTTACACAGTCGTCCCTTGGTATCCACAGGGGATTGGTTCCAGGACGCCTACAGATACCAAAACCCACGGATGCTCAAGTACCTTATATAAATGGCATAGTATTTGCATATAACCTATGCAAATCTTCCTGAATACTTTAAATCATCTCTAGGTTACTTACAACACCTAATAAAATGTAAATGGTATGTAAATAGTTGTTATACTGTATTGTTTAGGGAATAACGACAAGAAAAAAAGTCTGTACATGTTCAGCAACCATTGTGTGCCTTTCCATCTGCAGTGGATTGAATCCCCAGACGCACAACCCCCGGATACGGAGGGAGGACTGTAATAACAACTGTGATAAATGCAATGAAAGAAAACACAGCGGCTTGCTATGAAAGAGAAGAAAAGAGACCTACTTTAGGCTGGGTGGGGGTCAAGGCAAGCCTTTTCGAGGAAGAGTCAGAGAAGGATGCGTAGGAAGAAGCCAGGACAAGATGGATGGGGAGGGGGCTTCAAGTAGGAGGAGCCTTCATAGAGGGCTCAGGTGGAAGGAGCTGGGTGGACATGAGGCACAGGAAGGAGGCCCCTGTGGATAGTGGAGGGGGAAGGGAGGGGATGAGCATTGTGGAGGGGCTGAGGCCAGAGGCACAGAGCCCAATTAGGACAGCAGAGAAATGGGGAGGGCCTACCTCTCTTCCAACTCAACATACTCCATGAGTCTCAGTGGCATGTCCCAGGGAAGAACCTCAGCTGAGGTTGGGGTGAGCGATATAGGTGGTAAAGGCACCCAGCATCTCCCCCGCAATGTCAGAGGTTGGGAGTGGCAGGAGGCAGGCGCCCAAGGACAAAGAACAATGGAAAGAAAAGTCCTGGGAGCCAAGCTGTTGGGCTTTGACTCCAAACTCCCAGTGTGGCCTTTGCACAATTCAGTTGCCTCATCTACAAAATGAGGATAATAGCACTCACTCTAAAGCTCTGTAAAAAAGATTGCACGGGTGGGGGCGAAATGGGTGAAGGGGGTCAAAGGGTACAAACTTTCAGTCATAAAAGACAAACCATGAGGATGTCACGTACAGCATGAAGACTATAGTTAACAATACTGTACTGCATACTTGGAAGCTGCTAAGAGAGCAGATCCTAAAAGTCCTCATCTCAAGGAAAAAAGAATTTTCTTTGGTAACCATGTATAATGATGGATGTTAACTGGACTTATAGTGATCATCTCCCAACGTATACAAACATTGAATCATTATGTTGTACACCTGAAATTAATACAATGTTATATGTCAGTTATACCCCCCAAACAAAACAAAACAACCGGACTGCAGACAAGGGAATGTGTCGACGCCTGTTCAATAAATGGTTGTTGCTGTCATTGTTGGGAGGGAAGGAGTTATTTGAAAGACATCACGGTGGGAGAATCCACCAGGTGTCATGACAAGGCTTGGGCGCGGGGTGGGAGTTCTAGCAAAAGCGGGGTTTCATCCTGAGCGGTGGGGTGTGGGTGCCGAAGCCACCAACAGAGAAAGGGACTGCGGGGTGGGGGATGGGGGCGCACTTGTTGAGAGACTTCAGCGAGTAGACGAGGAGCAGCGAGCGAGGGCAGAGCAAGAGGAAGTAGGAAGCAGGAGGGAAGCTCGGGGAAGAGAGGTGAGCGCCGGGGAAGCGCGGAGGGAGAGGGCGCTTCGGCCCGCGGGCGCCGGGAGGCGGGGACGGGGCGGCGGGGAGGCTGTGGCGCCGGGAGGCGGGGACGGGGCGGCGGGCAGCGGTCCCGGAGGAAGCGGCCGCCGCGGAGGGAGGCGAGCTCGGCTCAGCGAGCACCGGGGACGTGGCCTGCGACGCGATCCTCACCCTCGCAGGTGAGCCGGCCCAGCTGGGGTCAGCAGGAGGGACGGCGAGGAAGGGGTGGCCTCCTCTGCCCGCTTTACTTCCTGGGACCTCGGGGACGAGGGTCCTTCGCAGGCTGCGCGGGTCGGCCGCGGGCGCCTAGAGCCGCCTCTTCCACCCCCCCCCCCACCTGGCTTGGGCTCCGGCAGCGACCCGGGCAAGGGTGGGGGCCTTGAGGTCGTGCAGGCGGCCGCTGGAGTCAGGGGGCGGTGGATTTCAGCAGGCTGATTCCGGGCTTTCCCGCCGACCGGAAAGTGCGGTGACCCCCTCCAGCTGTCATCCCACCGCGCCCCCGCCTCCTGCTGCGCGCCTCCTGCTGCGCATCTCCTGCCCACCGCCTCTCAGCCTTACCGCCCCTGCCCCAAGAAGCAGAGGGGTCCCAGACCAGACTGGGGCATGGTGGTAGGAGCTGCACCTAGAAGGCAAGACCCTCAGAAGGCTTAATTAGGTGAGGGCTGATGATTAATTGGATGCAAGGGGACCTGATCACGAAAGCTGAGATGTGGTGTCTTTACTTCCTGATTTGAGGCAACGGCATAACGCTTGACTAAGTAAAGATAATCTAATGTGGCCTTAAGTCAGGAAAGCTTTCCTCCAGGTACTCAAGAAATTGGGTGCCCAGGGCCACTCTGACAGCCGCCCCTTACTGCCCACACGCTCACTGTGTGCTGAGTGCTGAGCTGGGGCTTTGTGGACCTCAACCCTCCTCCATCCCCCGCTCCTCATCCCTCCTCCTCATCCCTCCTCCTCTTCCCTCTTCCTCCTCATCCCTCCTCCTCTTCCCTCTTCCTCCTCATCCCTCCTCCTCATCCCTCCTCCTCATCCCTCCTCTTCCTCATTCCTCTTCCTCTTCTCTCCTCCTCATCCCTCCTCCTCATCCCTCCTCCTCATCCCTCCTCCTCATCCCTCCTCCTCTTCACTCCTCCTCCTCCTTTTCCCTTCTCCTCATCCCTCCTCCTCATCCCTCCTCCTCTTCTCTCCTCCTTGCAACAGCCCCTCAAGGTTATGTCCATTACCCCCACTTAACAGGTAAGAAAGGTGAGGCACAGACACCTTAAGACACTTTCCCCAAAGCACAGGGCTAGCAAGGAGTAGAGTCAGGATCTGAACTCAGGTCTTTCTGATTCGCCGACTTTCCACTGTAGGGCATCCTGCTGCCTCTACAAGAACATTAGGCAGCTAGGGTGAAACTTGGTACAAGGAAGGGTCCCCTTGGCTCGTATACAGGCAGTTTAGTAAGAACAGAATTGTGTATGATAAGATGTTCACTTTGCAGGGAAATTAGTGGCAGTCCTGGAGGGCTGCTGCGTGCAGTGGCCTGTGGCAAGGGCTCGTAGTCCACCTGGACTGTGCCCATCATGGCCAAATCACATTTCTGAGCCACGTAACACCGATGATTCATTCCCTCCTTGAGAAACACCCTCCCCTCTGTATCAGCTATTCTTTCTCAGCCATTTCTTTGGCGGGGTTTTGTTTTGTTTTGTTCTTCTCTTGTTGATATTCCCTTGGCCTCAATGTTCACATTGTCCAGTACTCTTTTTTTTTTAATGTGGGAAAGAGTCACCCTGAGTTAACATCTGTTGTCAATCTTACCTCTTTTTTTTTTTCTCCCCAAAGCCCCAGTACATAGTTGTGTATTGTGGTTGTAAGTCCTTCTAGTTCTTCTGTGTGAGCTGCCACCACAGCATGGCTACCGACAGATAAGTGGTGTGGTTCTGCTCCCAGGAACCAAACCCAGCCCTCTGAAGTGGAGCATGCCAAACTTTAACCACTAGGCCATCAGGGCTGGCTCTCTCCAATACTCTTTTTAGACTATTTTGTTCATGTTTCTTGCTCTACTTGTCATCTCTATGATAGCAACTCCCAAATTATCTCTCCAGCCTACTCCTAATCTGTAATTCCAGACCCAAATCCAACCTTTCCAAACCCAAATTAATCATCTCTATCCTTTCTACCAGGGTCTTGGCTCAGGTCTCTTTCCTTGCCTGCCCTATTTCAGCATCTGCTCCTGGTCCTCCTGGACCTGGAGTCCATCCACCCTCTGCAAAGCTTTTTTTTTTTTTTGGAGGAAGATTAGCCCTAAGCTAACATCTGCCAATCTTCCTCTTTTTTGCTGAGGCAGACTGGCCCTGAGCTAACATCCATGCCCATCCTCCTCTACTTTATATGTGGGACGCCTACCACAGCATGGCTTGCCAAGCAGTGCCATGTCCCCACTCGGGATCGGAACCCGCGAGCCCTGGGCTGCGGAAGCGGAACATGCGCACTTAATCGCTGCGCCACCCGGCCGGCCCCTCTTCAAAGCTCTTGAAAGCTCAGGTGTCTTAGTCTTTGGTATCTTCAGACCTGGCCAGACAGAATAGATCTTTCTCACTCTCCTTCCTTAGCACCCTGTGCATATCCCTAGTGGAGCCCTTTGCATGTTGTATAACTGCTGACTTGTCTGCCTTCTCCTTTAGACCATGAGTGCCTTTAGCACTGATGTTGTCTTATCCTTCTTTCTATCCCCTGGGCTGGCACATAATAGACACTCAGTAAATATTTGTGTAGTTAATGACCTTCTAATGCATTGAAACTTTTTTAAGGACATAATCTATAGGTAGTCAAACATTTTGCTGTGTACAGTGTGACATTTCACTCCCCTCTAAGTCTGGTCTGTCACCATTAGTGAGTGTGTGTGTGTGTGTTAGGGGAGAGGAGCATTAGAAAGTGAGGTTTCAGGTGGTTGCAGATTAAGACCTAGGACAAACGAAAATAAGTTTCCCAAATAGGTGAGTTGCTAACTAAGAGTGTTTTAATGTTGATGTAAACAGTCAGTTATGGCTTAGTGACCCTCTTCTACTTTCCATAGACAGTGCCTGCACTCCGCTAGAAGGGAAGCAAAGACAGAGTCATCATGGCTTCAGTGTCTACTCATGAAAACCAAGATAAAGGGCCCCATTTGCCACCGCCAAGCAAGCAGGTATATTTTTAATTTGAAGTCTGCCGTCTAAGGAGGAACATCATACAGGACTTTCCTTAAACCTCATCCTTGACCAGTCATCTTACTAACTTCTTTCAATCCAGCCCTTTGATGGATGGGTTCAGGGAACATGGAACAGGGAAGAAAAGTGTGTTTTTGACTGCCTTGAAAAGGAGACTTTTAAATTTTTATTTACAAAATCCTTTCTTTACTCTTCCTTGATTAGAATTGAGCTTAACTAACTCTTATGTAGGCTGTCAGTGACTGAAGAGGTTTCCATTAGCGGAGCAAAACTCTTAGTTGAACCTAGTGGAATGACACATGATGCTTGTTTTTACATTTTTGTTGCCAAAGCTGATCATATTAAGTATATGCTGATGGGTGTTCCTGTTCAGGATGGCGGAGTCCTTATTACTAAGTTAGCCATCAGATTGAGAAGCCAAGTGTTAACATGGGCACAACTTTTCAACTTGTTAAGAATGAATATTACGTGTTTCAGGGACACATAAATGAAGAAAAGAGAAATTATTGTGATGGGTAAATGGAGTTCGTGTTCTCTGGGGTCGACTTTTCAAGCTAAAAATAGCTTATGGAGGATGGAACGTTTAAGGAGCAAAGTTTAGGAGACGCAAACAGACAAATGATATCAAGTCACAAGGAGAAGAATTTAGACACCCGAGATGCCTGTGTGAAATTGAGAGCCATAAAGCATTTACAGCTCTACAGAAAAGGGTCACCAGGCTCCTGTGGGCGACTCTGCAGGAACTGCAGTGTTGACCGCAGGACTCACAGCAGCTGTATGGTCAGGGTCCCTGACCCGGGATGTGTGTGTATGTATGTGTTTGGGGGAGGGGAGGGGGAGAGGTGTTCCTTATTTCCGCCACAGCCACAACCGAAGCAAGAGTTATTTACATGAGGATAAGGAGGAGTGCTTGCTGAAGAGCTAGGGTAAGTGGAGGATGAGAACACCTCCTCCTCTCATCGCTGTGCTCAGCCTGACCACCACCTCCCTATGCTGTGCTGGGGGCAAAATCTAAAGCAAAAGGGCTGCATCTCAATAAGAAAAACACTAAAACTCCAAGAAATAAATGGCAGAGGACCTACATAAATAATTCACAAGCAAGGAAATATAAGTGTGGCTTTTATAGTAAGCAACAAATTAAATAAAATTTGTTTTTAAAAAATGAATGAACAACCCACAAAAAGGGAAAAATTATTTGCAAATCATATATCTGATCAGGGTCTAGTATCTAGAATATGTAAAGAACTCTTACAACTCAACAACAAAAAGACAAAAAACCCAATTAAAAAATGGGCAAAGGACTTGAATAGATATTTCTCCAAAGAAGATGTAGAAATCACCAACAAGTAAATGAAAAGATGCTCAACGTCATCAGTCATTAGGGAAATGCAAATCAAAACCACAGTGAGATACCCACTAGCATGACCATAATTAAAAACAAAAACAGAACAGAAAATAGCAAGTGTTGACAAGGATATGGAGAAATTGGAACTCTCATACTTTGTTGGTGGAATTGTAAAATGGTGCAGCTACTGTAGAAAACAGTTTGGCAATTTCTCATTAAATTAAACAGAATTACCATATGGCCGGGCAGAATTGAAAACGTGTTCAAACAAAAACTTGTACAGTAATGTTCAAAGTGGCTCTATTCACAATAGCCAAAAGGTGGAAACAACCCAAATATCCATCAATCAATGAATGGGTAAACAAAGTGTGATATAGCCATATAATGGAATATGATTGAGCCATAAAAAGGAATGAAATACTGTTATATGCCACAACATGGATGAACCTTGAAAACATTGTGCAAAAGAAAGCCAGCCACAAAGGTCACATATTGTATGATACCATTTATACAAAATATCCAGGGGCCAGCTTGGTGGCATAGTGGTTAAGTTTGCACGCTCTGCTTCAGCAGCCCAGGGTTCACTGGTTTGGATCCTGGGCGTGGACCTACACGCTGCTCATCAAGCCATGCTGTGGCAGCATCCCACATAGAAGAACTAGAATGACTTAGAACTAGAATATACAACTATGTACTGGGACTTTGGGGAGAAAAAAACAAAGAAAGAGGAAGATTGGCAACAGATGTTAGCTCAGGGCCAATGTTCCTCACCAACAAAATCAATACCTTAAAAAAAAAAATTCCAGACTAAGCAAATCCATAGAGACAGAAAGCATATTAGTGGTTGCCAGTGGGCAGAGGGAGGAGAGAATCAGGAGAGACTGCTTAATGGTTATGGGATTTCCTTTGGGGATGATGAAAAAGTTCTGGAACTAGATGGTGGTGATGGCTATACCTTGTGGATGTACTTAAGGCCACTGAACTGTATACTTCAAAAAGGTAAAATGGTAAATATTATGTTACCTGTATTTTACCACCATAAAAAATTAATGAGTCAATATATAACAAAAGATTATAACCCAGGTCCGGCTACAAGGATTTCCTCAACCCTAGGGGAGAAGGGCAGTCTGGCTGAAGAATATGTAGAAGTGTTCAAACCCATCAGTTATCAGACAAATAAGGCAATAAAATATTACTTTATACCTATTAGACTGTGGAAATTTAGAAAACTGGGTACTGCCAAGTTTACAAAAGCCTTCCTTTGCTCTGACCTGCTTGGAATCCAGCATTAACTCGCCTTACGCAGGGTCTGAGGGCAGAGGAATGTTCACGCACTGCTGTGGTGGGGGTGGGGTACAGCCACTGGGGAGGGCAGTGTATCAGGACTTTGTCAGGTTGGGAAGACGAATGCCCTATATTTTAATTCTAGATATATGTCTGAAAAATGTTGTCACGTGGGTTGAGGGGACATGTGGCGGTAGGGACTTGGAGGCACCCCGGAGGCTTCTGCAGCAGTCAGAAGCTGTGGCCTAGATGGATGGAGCAGCAGGGATGGCTCTCAAAAGCATACAGCTGAGTTGAAAATACGTTTTTAAATAAAATTAAGTACAGAAAACAATGCCATTTACATTTTTAAAAGATGCATGCACCCCAAACAATGAACATTGTGCAAAAATGCTTAGCTACAAAAGATCCACATTAAACACCCGGAATGCTGGTGATGGGCAGAGGGCAATGAAAATGGAGAATGTGGATGAGTGAGTAAATAGCCCATACATACCTACAACAGGGGAGGGATCATAAAAGATAGGAGTTAATCCAGATTATAGCATATCAACATGGTTAAAAAATACGATAGAACTATTCAAAATAATTATGTCAACCGTGTCAGTAGCTCTACCAGAAATTATGTGCAGCCTGCTTACAAATGTGTAAAAAAACTGTTAAGATAGAAAGTAAAGTATGTAGAAAAAGAAAAAGCAGTCTGTTGATGAGTTCATAGTCTAAAAATGCATACGGAAGTATACATAGGTAAATTAGAATACAGATCTGTGAGTAGATAACTTGTAACACGCTGCTCTGAGAGCCCTCCCAGATGGGTAAATATTATGCTGTAGGGGAAATCTCTCTCTTCATCCAGGAGGCAACATTGAACTGGGTCATCAGGAGACCAGGGAGACAGAGGGAGTAGCTTTGCAGAGATAATGCCCTGCAGCGACAGAGGCTGGAGGGAAGAAAGTAAGTGTGGCCTCAGCAGTAATTCGTTCTGACTGGATACCTGTTCCATGCTCTGTGGTCAATGAATTACCCTTCTTCTCCTCCTGGGCTTCTCTCCTTGCCTGAGTCCATCCAGCATTCCCAGCTGGAAAGCACTGGCTGAAACTGGTCATTGCTGTGTGCTGGCAGCCAGCACAGCACACAGGCACTCACTGCCCTTCTCCAGAGAAACAGAGCTGGTGCTTTTCTCATGATTTCAGTCAACTCACCATAGAGCTTTCCTTACAGAGCCTGTTGTTTTGTCCAAAATCAAAGCTGCACATCCAGAGAGCGGAGATTTCTAAGATTATCCGTGAATGTCAAGAAGAAAGTTTCTGGAAGAGAGGTAATTGCACTCCTCTTTATCTTTGTTAACACTCTCTTTGCTGCAATAAACTGCCTAAATATCATATTAGAATTGTGGTAATAATTTATTTTGGTGTGGGACTTTGCATAATTCTCTGAAGAACTTTGATATCTGGGGCTACTTAGAGTTTGAATCCATGTGGAGACCCTTTTAAGGGCAGAGATAAAATCTGATGTAGGAACACTGTACCTCACTTAGCAAAAAGCGAGGCACACATAACGCTTTCCTTCATGTGACTGAGAATTGTACCGAGAGTGTTATTTACAAGTTCTTCGAAGAGTAGACCTCCCAAATGCCACTAGACTCTAACCTTCACTGAGTCCAGAGATAATGTCAAGGTCGTTGATTCATCCCAGTGCCAAGCACAGTGAGTGCTTCACTCATAGAAAATACCTGTTAAATATTTGTGGAGTGAATGAAAACTGGCAGCATTCCATTAGCATGTCTCTTGCAATGTCTCTGAAATAACCTTTTCTGCCGAGTCACTTCCTCTTTCTGGGACTGCCTTATGTAAGACAAGGGTGTGAATTCAGGCTGTGTGTTAAGGTCTCTTCCAAGTTAAAAAATTCGTGATGTGTCGTTTGAAAATGTCATAATAGAGCCTATGGGTATAGTCCCAATATTTTGCAACATTCCTGATGTAGAGATAATTTATACTTTGAAATACTCATGTTGATTTCTGAAATCATTCAAATTCAGTATCAATTTGGAAGTAACACTCTTTAGAAGTTGATATTCATTATGGATTACTATCATCATGATCGTGCTCCTAGAAATTCATCTTTTCTGACAAGCTCTGACTAAGTAATTTAATGGAGCCCTAGTAGGTTAACATTTCGATATGACCCATTTGCCTACCATTAGGTGGATAAGAGTGGAAAAATCGCTTGCTGTTTGATTTGTCTTGGTTGCTAGGAAGAGCTACGTGTTTATCACTGCTCTCTGCTTCTGGTAGAAGTCATTTGACACATTTTGACAGAACTAGAAAGTGCCTTTGCCAGACTAATTTGCCTGTTTTAAAAATCATAGCTAGATATCGCCCATTTTTAACATGAATGTTGTGGTACTGTTATAATCTTCAGGAAACAGACATATCCAAATTGTGCAACAAAATGTCATAAAAGACAAAAGCAGGGTACTATCCTAGATAGAGTATGCAGGAGTTTGTTGTGCTATTTTTTAACTTTTATGTAAGATTGGAAATTTCAAAATATGTAGCTGGAGGCAACTCCCAAATTCAACAGCTAAGTGCACAGACACTGAGATGCGTGTGTTGCATGTAATGATCAGAATCTAGTACATGGTGGGCATTCAGGAAAAGTGGGTGTCAGAGCTGGAGTGGGATGGGGTTTAGTTTGTCAGATTAATGCTGTGCATCGGGTTGAGTGCCTGAGGCAGATCTCAAGAAAATTCCCCACGCGCTGCTTAATAAATATGTGTTGAATAAGTAAAATAACATGACTAAGAAATCATTGCCAAGGTAAGTAAGAGAAAAATCCTAGTCATTCTCCCTGACTTCTAGGTGAGGTGCCATGCTGTAAAATACCAATATTGAAGGGCATTTTTGTTTTACAGCTCTGCCTTTTTCTCTTGTAAGCATGCTTGTGACCCAAGGACTAGTCCACCAAGGTAAGATTCAATATTCATTTACTAATTTAACTTAAGAGAGCCCAATTTTCTGTGACCCTCCTGGCAGCTTTTTGGCACTTGGCATTTATTTTTTGGTGGAGGGTTTATTTACACAGGTGTTTGCCTATTTTCAGCCTAAAGTCACCCCCTCCCGATGATCTCCTCATCCCCAGAAAGAATGACTATATGAGGTTACACGGCAAAGGGAAATTAAAGTTGCAGATGGAATTAACGTTGTTAATCGGCTGACCTTAAAATAGAGAGATTATTCTGGATCATCCAGATGGGCCCAGTGTAATTAAAGGGTCCTTAAAAATGAAAGAGTGGATCAGAAGACAGAACCAGAGAGTTGGCAGCATAAGAAGGACTCAGCTCAGCATTGCTGGCTTTGAAGATGGAGGAAGGGGCCACGCAGCCAGAAATGTGAGTCCTCTAGACCCTGGAAAGGCAAGAAGCTCTAGAGTCTCCAGAAGGGCACACAGCTCTGCCAGCACGCTGATTTTAGCCCAGTGCTGTGGGCCGAATGTTTGTGGTCCCCCCAGATTCACGTGTTGGAATGCCAACCCCCAACGTGTTGGTATTGGGAGGTGGGGCCTTTGGGAGGTGATTAGGTCGTGAGGGTGGAGCCCTCATGAATGGGATTAGTGCCCTTGTAAAAGAGACCCCTGGCTCTTTCCACCATGGGACATACAATGTGAAGCTGAGACCCCAGAGAGGGCCCTCACCTGACCGTGCTGACACTTCAGCCTCCAGAACCGTGAGAAATCAATTTCTGTTGTTTAGAAGTCACCCAGTCTGTGGTATTTTTGTTATAGCAGCCTGAACGGACTAAGACACCCAGTGAGACCTATTTTGAGCTTCTGACCTCTAGAACTGTAAGGTGACAAATGCATGTTGCTTTAAGCCACTAAGTTTGTGGTAAGTTGTTAACAGCAGCCTCAGGAAACAAACACAGTGCCCTTCTTTATACCAGAGTCCCTGTGTCTCCCAGGGGTCAGTGTGTGCTTAGGCAGGTTGTCGCCTGCACAGGTGTGCTCCAGGGAGGACGTAAGTGGGGCCGAAAGCCACCCAAGCTCTGTCCATCAAGCCATTTGTCCCGGCAAAAGGCTGCATCTGGCTGAGGAAGGATACCCTGTCTAATTTGTACGACAGATCGTGAGGACCAGCAGCCGCCCTGCATCTCCACACATAACCACTCCCTGCCTCTTAGAGTTTCCAGTCTTCCTCTCTATTCTTCCTTCCTTGCTCTCTTCTTTCTCCTTGTCTCCTTCTCGCTGGAGAACTCATAGGCCTTGCTTAGTACCCAGATATCAAGAAGGCACCTGACCCTGTTGAAGCCCATTCTATTGACAACTGCTGAGTACCAGGATTTTTTTCTTAAAGATTGGCACCTGTGCTAACCTCTGTTGCCAATCTTTTTTTTTTTCCTTCTTCTCCCCAGACCTCCCCCTACACCCCGTACATAGTTGTATATTCTAGTTGTGAGTGCCTCTGATTGTGCCATGTGGGACGCTGCCTCAACATGGCCTGACGAGCTGTGCCATGTCCATGCCCAGGATCTGAACCAGCAAAACCCTGGGCCGCTGAAGCGGAGTACACAAACTTAACCACTCGGCCACGGGGCCGGCCTCCTGATTACCAGGATTTTAAAGAGCGTTTGTACCCATTAAACATAAGGGATAATGTTCTAGCTTTGTTTTGGGTCTTAAAGGCCACATGTGTCATATATCTAGGAGAACCCCATTTCTCTTTTTTTTTAGATTGTCACCTGAGCTAACAACTATTGCCAATCTTTTTTTTTTCTGCTTTTTTCTCCCCAAATCCCCCCAGTACATAGTTGTATATTTTAGTTGTGGGTCCTTCTATTTGTGGTATGTGGGATGCCACCTCAGCGTGGTCTGATGAGCAGTGCCACATCTGCGCCCAGGATCCAAACTGGCAAAACCCTGGGCTGCTAAAGCGGAGCATGTGAACTAAACCACTTGGCCATGGGGGTCCCAGAGAACCTCATTTCAATCAATGTTATTCTTGTGGTTACAGGTGATTTATTAAATATGATTTCATTTTTATAACTTGAAGATAGTCTTTTTATAGAAGTATATTCATCAATCAGTAATGAGCCTTTGTCAGACCATTTTGGACAACAAAAAAATATGGCCACAACATCTATAGGAATTATGTTCTCTCTTTTTTTCTTTGAGGAAGATTGGCCCTGAGCTAACATCTGTTGCCGATCTTCATCTTTTTTTTTTTCTCCCCTTTTCTCCAAAGCCCCAGTACATAGTTGTATAACTTAGTTGTAGGTCATTCTAGTCCTCCCATGTGGGATGCCTCCACAGCACGGCTTGATGAGTGGTGTGTAGGTCTGCACCCAGGATCTGAACCAGCAAACACCAGGCTGCTGAAGCGTAGCACATAAACTTAACCACTGGGCCGTGGGGCTGACCCCAATAGGGATTATGTTTTATAAATATTAAAAACTGCATATTCAAAATCTACTGTCTCTTGCATGTGTGCGAATATACTTTTCTAGGGTGGTGTATTAGTTTTCTAATGGCTGCTGTAACAAATTACCACAAACATACTGGTTTAAAACAATACAAATTTATTTTCTTAGCATTCTGGAGATCAGAAGTCCAAAATGGGTCTCAGTGGGCTGAAAGCGAAATGTCAGCAGAGCTGCGTTCTTTTCCAGGGGCTTTGGGCTTTCCTTTCCCTTTCCAGCTTCTGGAGACCACCCACATTCCTTGGCTCATGGCCCCTTCCTCTATCTGTAAAACCAGCAAATGGGGTTGAGCGAAGTTCTTCTCACACTGCCATCTGTCTCCAAATCCTTCTTCCTCATTCAAAGGTCATAGTAATCCAGGATAATTTCCCTATTTTAAAGTCATCTGATTGGCAACCTTAATTCCATTTTCTAGTTTAATTCCCCTTTAGTATGTAAGATAGCATATTCATAGTCTCTGAGCTTTGGGATGTGGACATCTTTAGGAGGCCATTATTTAGGAGGCCTACCCACCACAGGTTGTAATGTTTTCATTTAAAAATTGTGATATATATACTGTGAATCTCTAAGTTGAAACTCTTTTTGACTTAATTAAAAAGGAGAGGGCGCACTGACTAATTTCTTGGAACTAAGTTCTTAGCTCCATCTTTGCTTTGACATCTGGAAATCAGTTTTGAATTGTCTATTTCACATTCTTTTAAAGCTACTGCTTGCCAAAAATGGCTATTTGAGAGTTAAATCCAATCAAGAATTGAATTATAATTCTTTTAGATCATCTCTTTAGATTAAGAATCTGTGTATAGGGGCCGCCCGGTGGCACAGTGGTTAAGTGTGCACGTTCCGCTTCAGGCAGCCCGGGGTTCACTGGTTCGGATCCTGAGTGGGGACATGGCACTGCTTATCAAGCCATGCTGTGGTAGGCGTCCCACATATAAAGTAGAGGAAGATGGGCATGGATGTTAGCTCAGGGCCAGTCTTCCTCAGCAAAAAGAGGAGGATTGACAGCAGATGTTAGCTCAGGGCTGATCTTCCTCAGCAAAAAGAGGAGGATTGGCAGCAGGTGTTAGCTCAGGGCTAATCTTCCTAAAAAAAAAAAAAAAAGAATCTGTGTATATCTTAAACTTTGAAGGTTTTCTTTATAATTTATAAGTTTAAATGTTATAAAATGAAATAGTAATGTGTTTATATATTACTCCTTAGGTTATTTAGCAGCTAACCCAAGATTTGGATCATTGCCTAAAGTTGCACGTAAGTCACAGACGTAAAAAAAAAAGGATTCATTTTTTTAAAAAGTTGTTGTAACTTCTTAACTTTATAACAAGGTATGAATATCCAGGTTAACTAAATTGCCTGTATTGGCTCTCTGAGAATTAGTCTGCATTTTCTGCCACTTTGCAGTTCTTAGTTCATCCAACTCTTTCTGATGTAAAGCTGGGCAATAGGGACTTCCCCTCCGACTGTCCTTGTTAAAGCACGGACTAGGAGGGACTGACAGGACCTCCAGCAGGAGGATATCAACAGCAGAGCCTCGAGGGATAGATCCATTAGGGATTGAAGTTTTCTTCCTTTGGCCAGTTTTTTCAAAATATTTTCCATAAGGGACATGAAGAATGTTTTTTTAAAATCAGGGGCTTTGTAATAACACATTTCCCACAACCTTGGATTTCCATCTTCTTCCATTCGTTATACACGGACCTTTCATGTTCAGAGGGGATGCATTCCGTTCACGGTCTGAAACCTCATTGCCAGCGGGAGGAGCTGGTGGGAGATTTCTTCCAGAGGAGGTTCCCTCTGCCTCGTGACCTGTCTCCCATACAGGCAAGACAGACTGTGGCTCCCCAAACTCCGATCCGTAAAGAGAATTAAGGGGCTCTCCTACCCAGTGATTTGGAGGCCACCCATAGTCACAACCTAAACCCCTGCTCCCCGCTTTCTCCCCTGGTAGCCTCAGACATTTGTCGGCCAGCTGGGCCTTTGTCTGTTTGCCTGTCTCTGGGACAGCACCTTCGCTTCCTCCGTGCTGGCCCTTCGACCACCAGTTCAAATCTGGGGAGACGAGAAAGTCTCCACTCCCCAGTGCTACTCTTGAATAGGGCGCTTCATTCTCAGAGTTTTTGTTCACTGATTTATCACAGTACTTTTAATATAAAAATTAATACTGTTAATAAAGAAAGTTCTAGAAGATAATTACTGGAGGAGACTCCGAAGCTTTACATTATCTATCTTTTCTCCCCTGCTTTTACAGTTGCTGGTATCTTGGGATTCGGCCTTGGAAAGTTGTCCTACATAGGTGCCTGCCGGAGTAAATTCTATTCCTTTGAAGATCAGCTCCGTGGGGCTGGTTTTGGTCCAGGGCATAACAGGTTTGTAATTTGTTTGCTTGAGAGATTGTAAGGAAGAAAAATTATAAAAGATCATTCACCATTTATAATATTAAACAATTTAACATCCATATGTTGGGGAAAAAACTCTTTAGCCCTCACATTTTGAGTGGTTGATGGGGCCGGCCCTGTGGCCGAGTGGTTAAGTTGGCGTGCCCCACTTTGGCAGCCCAGGGTTTCACTGGTTCAGATCCCGGCCACAGACATGGCACCGCTCATCAGGCCTTGCTGAGGAGGCGTCCCACATAGCACAACCAGAGGCACTCACAACTAAAAATATACAACTATGTACTGGGGGCTTTGGGGATAAGAAGAAGAAGTAAAAAAAATTGGGGGATTGTTGCTGTTCAACTTCAACAATAATTATTTATTATTTAAGGTAGTTCCCTATTTTATTTGCTCAACAAATATGTAGTGAGTACCGACTATGTTCAAGGCATTGTGCAAGACTCTGAAGAATATCTTAATGAGCAGACATGGCTCCTACCGTCGCAGGGTTACCCGAAATTTAAACAGATTTCTTTACTGCAGGACTTCTCAGAGCCTTTACTATGTTAATACATATCGTGATCTCATTAGGGGATATAGGCAGTAGGACTCTGGAGTAAACAGCGTTAACTCTGCTGTTGGAGTACGTGGGTTGAAAACCAGTTCTACCACTTACTAAGCTGTGTGACCTTGAACAAGTTTCTTAAACTCTCTAATCCTCAGTTTTCTCATCCGTGTAAAATGGTGATCAGAATTGTTTTCATGGGATGTTATAAGGAATCGAAATTGATTATTCATGACACTCAGGAAGCACTCAGTAAATAATAGCTATTTCTACTACAGCATGACAGGACTAGTGTTGGGGACACGTTTCTCTAAAGACCCTCACTTGTCCTAGTGGATTCTACGTGAGAGGCAATACCGTACGGCGAAAACAACATTGGACGTGAAGATCATTATTGGCCTTTTTTTGGATGAAATTATGGGTTTCTCAAAGCAAGAAACAGCTATTATTCCTGAAAAAAATAGGCTTGTGAACCTTAGCATAAAAAAGTCTCTAAATAATACTGTGTTTTGACCGGAACTTGTACTGTCAACGTGCAAACCACTATTTTTGTTTCTATTCTAGGCACTGCCTGCTTACCTGTGAGGAATGCAAAATTAAGCATGGATTAAGTGAGAAAGGAAGTTCACAGCCTTCGGCTTCCTAAACACTGTTTCTCTGGCTTTTGAAGTTTCTTAAACCTCTGAATTTGTACACATTTAAAATTTCAAGTGTACTTTAAAATGATATACTTATGGTGGAGCCAAAACATTGTGATTCTCTCACCCAGTTGAAATGCTTTCTCTGCAAGAGTCTCAATTGAATTAAGCATTATGTGTTTTTCTGCTATTTAAGGACGCATCGGGAGCCCTCACCCAGCAAAAAGAAATTATGTTGCACCCTAACTTGCTTACAGCCTAATAAAAGAATTTAGATCTTCTCTGATTCACCCCCATCCATTCTTTCACTCTGCTTTCATTCAGGGTTTTAAGATCTCGGATAGAAGATAGAGATGCATGATGAGAAACTTGGGAAGTCATGCCCCAAAGAAAATCAATGTGTGTGGAGATAGAAACACAGGGCAGGAAAGATTGTGTCTTGTAGGTATGGGAAGTACTTTCTAAAAGGTAGGATCCAAGATTTTTAACTTAATGAAAAATTTTTCGTTCGGAAGAGTCACAATATGAATCAACTGTCCTTTTGGTGACCTCGGTGACTTGATGCCTCGTTGGTATGGTAGAGTTTTGGAAAAAATCCCATTGTCCTTAGATCCCTGGCTGAGCTGACGGGTCCATGCTCACGGTCAGCACTCACGAACTGGGTTCTTTAATATACCTCTAGTGGCCTGAGAGAGCAAACACAGCTTCCCAAACTCTCTCTCCTTCTCCCAAGGAACAGTTGATTTATGGGAGCAATCCTGGAAGAATGAATTCATAGATTGATAAACTTTTAGGGCTGTAGGGAGCTGAGAAGCAGCCAATCCAACCCCAAGAATTAGATTCCTATCCTACCAGCCTTTTTGCATTAAAAAAAAACCCAAAACTCTTCCAGTGGGGACCTTTTGTTTTATGGCAGGTTGTCTGAGCCCTACGTGAAAACTTCTCCTGAACCTTTGCATTCGTCACCATTTGTATATTGGGGGTGTGTGTGTGTGTGTGTGTGTGTGTACACATCTGTGTTTTACTTAATATATTTTGAAATCTATACCATGGAGGTAGAAAGTGAAACCTCATCAGAACTTAATACTTGATATGAAATATTTTATTTCAAATGTCAAAAATATTTGGAAGTTTTTATTTTTACATGGACATTAATTGTATAAAATGGAGTGATTTTGAGTAAGTTTCTTTTTATAAATTATATATCCTGGTTTTTTAGTTGATAAAGTTCTATTTCTGTAAATCAGAACACAGAGCCAAAATCCTAGCTTCTTGGATGCGGTTTAACTCTTGGCTCTGACAACCGGCAATTGCTGGCTCTTTGTTATCTCAGCTCTTGGCAAAAATTCAGAATTGGGCACATTTTTTCCTGAATCCCAGAGAATGATTTTCCAAGGATGAGAACATTTTCACATTGCTAAGCACAGCAAGTCAATGTTGAAGTCGGTCCCTGGGTACTGGGAAAAGATGAATCTATTATTGTTGAAAAGGCACATTGTTTTTACTGCTGACATCTTCATAGTTCTGAATCAAATTGGGTTTATTGTTTGGACTCTCTGCTTTTCCTAAGTAGATAGTTACTCATTGAAGCAGTTTATCACAGTGATCTTAGTGTCAAAGGAAATCAATAAAGAAAAAACTAGAAGGTCATCCAAGAAATCTTGAATATTTTGCTGCATTATCTATTGTACATATTAAGAAGCATGTAACCTGGGGGAGAATGTCTGTTTCTTGTAGGAAGATGTGTTAAAGGAGCAGCGTTTGCCTTTTAGCAAGTACCAACACTCGTCTCCAAGGTGGTCATAAGCTTATGAAAGCGGTACCTTCATGATGAAAAAAGAAAAGAAGGAAAAAAGCCACAAAAAATCTTGGCAAAAAAACACCAGCATAAAATTGTAGATAAATTTGTATAAAGGAGAGAACTGATGAGACTCTATAGTAAAAAGACAAATGTTTAACCAATTTTATTGGCAACCTTTCCCTATTATGATATGGACTAATATTCTAGAATGAAGAAAATGGAAAATATTCCATTATTTCACATTTGGTTAATGGAATTTAAAATGTAACATCTGGCTACCCTTTCCCTGGATGTACGTATAAAAAGAGACAAACTTGGGGCCAGCCTGGTGGCATAGTGGTTAAGTTTGTGTGCTCTGCTTTGGCAGCCTGGAGTTCGCAGGTTCAGATCCCAGGCATGGACCTACACACTGCTCATCAAGCCATGCTGTGGCAGCGTCCCACATACAAAACAGAGGAAGATTGGTACAGATGTTAGCTCAGGGCCAATCTTCCTCATCAAAAAACAAAACAAAAAAAGACAAACTTGAGACCTGAAACCAACAAGGCTTGTCATGCATTTGTACCTTATCTAGAGAGCATAGTAAGCTGTTCTTAACAGAGGAGAATGACACTAATGAGAGTAAGGATGATCCTTATCCAACCAGAAAACAACATTGAAATGATTTATGTTACTCCCATGCATCCTGTGACACCCAAGTAATGCCTAGAAGTGTGTTTCTTTCTTGGGTTATATATGAATGGATGATTAGAAAGGATTCTATCAAGATATTTTTAAATTCTAAGATATTGCTCAAATGTCCTACCCACTGTTAGCTAAGGTAACCATTCATTTCTAAATTTTGCTTCAGTTTGTGTGATCCCGGAGTTCAAAAGTTATTGCTGGGGTGAAAGTATTTTCCGTCTGAAATGTACATTTCACAATTTAAAAAATAGTAAAATAATCCTTTTGCATCTGGTTCTCTTATCAAAGTAGACCAGAATTGCCAGGAAAACAAAATATATCTCATCTATATATATCTCATCTCCATATATCATCTATTCACATATCATCAATGTATATACATAACGCACTGTATATAATGCTAGTATATTTTTAAAATTCTCATTTAAGCAAAGATAGTCCCTTCCCTTGCTGTAGGAATAGATGATTTATATATTTTCTGTTAACATTATGATAGTAATAAAATTTATCTTGAATGACTTGATTAAGTAATGAAAATGCCATGTAGACAACTTTTTTGATATTCAAATAATGCAGTCTATTAATCGACAGAAAACTTTTCCAGCTTGGAACTCTGCCCCCAAATTTAAACTATAGAATTTGATTTCACAGACATTTAGAGTTGGCTGAGATTTCAGTGATTAACCCAGAGACTGCGAAGTCCAGAATCAGACAAATAATGTAATTGAGTGAGGCTGGACTAGGGACATATTAAACACAAGTGTATTCTTCACTTCCACACAGATGAATATGTGGGCCCACTGTTGTCAAATCTCCTGGTTTTAAAAGAAAAGTGCAGGGCTGGCCCAGTGGCACAGCGGTTAAATTCTCATGTTCTGCTTCTCGGTGGCCTGGGGTTCGCTGGTTTGGATCCCGGGTGTGGACATGGCACCACTTGGCAAAAGCCATGCTGTGGTAGGCATTCCACATATAAAGTAGAGGAAGATGGGCATGGATGTTAGCTTATGGCCAGCCTTCCTCAGCAAAAAGACGAGGATTGGCAGTAGTTAGCTCAGGGCTAATCTTCCTCAAAATAAAATAAAAGACAAGTGCAGGCTTTTATGGAAATATTCTGGTCTTTAAATGTTCATTCTTTCATATATTCGACAGTTGAGCACCCACTCTGTGCCAGGCACTGTCTGAGTTCCTGGGAATGTAGCAGTGCACATAACCAACAAAATTCCATCTTCCTGGAGCTTATGTCCTCATCACCAGTTTGTGGCTTGAGATCCAACCCAGCCTCCCACCCACTGGGGAAATCCTCTGTGTCTGGGCAGGCCCCAGACATCTGGGCAGGACCTGCATTTGTGCTTCTGAGGCAAGGACACCTGCTCCTCCACGGTGCAGCCCAGTACACTGCCCAGCTGCTAAACTATTCAGAAAGGGCTGTGGGAGCCCAGGTTTGCCTTCCTCCCCTCTGGACTGGAAGCTCCTCCAGGACAGGAAGTCTATCTTTTTTTTACTTATCTCTGAATCTCCAGCCCCAACCAGAGTTCTTGGCCGGATATAGGCACTTCGTAAACGTTTGTCAGCCTAAATCTGTAATTGCCCTGTGGCTACAAAATAGAATTTTTGTTCTTCTTTCATATAATAGCCTTTAAATACTGGAAAGCACGTTCCTTTCAGAATTCTGGCTGAGGCCCCCGTGTTTTCAACCATTGGAGTGGGTTCCCAGCTCTGTCACATCCTGGTGTGGCACACACCTTGGTTGGTGATGTTGATGTCTTCACACCCTAAGACTCCAGAAATGGACTGACCAGTTCAGAGGAGAGCAGGATTATCATGCTCTTTGTTTCAGGCACCTGAACTGATAGCAAGGGCTGCTCTGTATCGACCCTGTGCTCAAATCCAGGCCCCACCAGTTACTGGCTACCTGACATTGAGTGAGTTATTTAACCGCTCTGGGCCTCACTTTCATTGGTAAAATGGAAAAATTTTAGACTTACCTGATAGGTTGTTCATGAGAATTAAATGAGCTAATACTTAAACAATGCTTAGAACAGTACGTGGCTCAGAGTAACCACTCCATGGATGTTAGCTATTACTACTACTATGACTGCTAATGCAGTCCAAAAGTGTGTGTGTGTCCACTTGTCTCCGGTAGGCTTTTTCACATCACCTAACTTGAAGTCTTCCCATTTTATGTTTATGCAGCTGGTCGTTCTGAACTTCAGTGGAACTCATCATACACTTACCTCTTTTCAATTTTATAAGGCTATTTTCAGGCCCAATTGTCTGTCCTCTTCAGTCTAAAATTTGTGATTCAACAGATGAGTATCGTGTCACCTGCACTGGAAAATACTCCATTTACCCCTTTGGTTTCTTAATGTATAGTGTTCACGGTGAGTGCACAAACAATCGTTGTTGACTGATGATTGTCTTGAAGGAGAATTTATTATAAAATAAAAACATCAAGGGGCCGGCCCCGTGGCCAAGTGGTTGAGTTCGCGCGCTCCAGAGGCAGCCCAGGGTTTTGCTGGTTTGGATCCCAGGTGCCAACGTGGCACTGTTTATCAGGCCACGTTGAGGCGGCGTCCCACATGCCACAACTAGAAGGACCCACAACTAAAATATACAACTATGTACCAGAGGGCTTTGAGAAGAAAAAGGAAAAATAAAATCTTAAAAAATAAAAACAAAAACCTCAAATAGTAGTTCCGTTTATGAGAGAGATTCTCTCGTCTCTAGCTGTGGGTGGGACAGAAATGAGGGTTGGAATGGGAGAGTGACAAGAGAGGAGAGATCTGGGAAGTAGACTTCAACAATGGTGGGGAAAGAGATATCAAAAAAGGAAACTCCCTGAATAAAATTTTGAAAATCAGGGCTGTCACTATAGGCCTCGTGATTTGGAAGCCCAGAAATGGCTTAATTCACTAATTTGACAATATTTTTCAATACCTACCATATGTGAAGCAGAGTGCTAGAAGAAATAGGGGTGCTTTCATGACTAATAGTTCCTAACCGTCAAAGAGGTAAGTGGAGGAGATATGTAAATAAATAGCTACAATACAACATGATGTAATGTGTGTGTGAGATACACACAAACTAAACGCCACTAGAATGCAGGGACAGCAGTGGTTACTTTTGCTGCCCTTGTAGATTCTATTACTGGACCACTTCTTTACCTGTCCTTACAGCCATGCCTTTTGTCATGTAATTTTGCATTTCCTTCCCACTGTGAGTGGGGCCTACTTACCTATCTCTTGACCTGGGGTTTGTCCATATGACTTGCTTTAGGCAAAAGGTGAGGCAGAAATAAAGATGTGCCAGTTCCAAATTTAGGCTGAAAGAGACCTGTGTGTTTCCACTTGTCTCTGTCGTGACCATAAGAACATGCCTGGTACTAGATGCAGAGGCAATAGCCTGCAGACTGACCCATCAGTTCCACAATTGCCCTTAAGATCTAATCCCTATGATCGACCCCTTACTCTCTATCATTCACAGCAGGTCTGCTCTTCTATCACACTTTAATGCAGGAAGTGGGGTACTGCCATTACAAAAACCTAAAACACGTGGCATTGGTTTGGTGCGCAAGTGGCAGATGGATGCTGGCAGAAGCTTAAGGAGATTGTCAGTGAAAACCTAAAGGGCCTGGACAAGGGTGTTGTTAGAAGCCTAAGAGCTTCCAAGGAGACTGTCAAGCAGGGATTATAAGAGAGAGGAATATGTTATTGGAAGCTGGAAGACACTCTATGTAGTAAAGATTAGCACAACTGTTACCTGCGGTAACATGGAAAATAGAAAATGCACCTAACGAAGCTGATGATCCAGCTAAGATTTCTGGGCAGCGCTGAGGGTGCCACCTGGCTTTTTCTAAAATGAGAGAAGAGAGACATAATATAAAAAACAAATTACTCCATTTCCAAATGTGATTTGTAGAAAATATCAAGGCTCATAAGAGTCTTTTAAGCCAGCAAAGGGTTCTCACATTCAGAGATGACTTCTGGGCAAAGACCAAATCGAGAGTGGGGCAGTAACATTTTCTGTTCAAGACCACAGAAAGTTGACAGTGCCTCACAGGACCTTTCGGACACACAAATGGCCCTCTACATGTCTTAAAGGCAAAACCTTGTAGACCCTGCCCAAGGTTTCTAAGAATCTTAGGGATGTTCTTGTTCATCAGCCTTCAGGAAGCCAAACATAGAAAAGGGACTGTTTCCAATAGACATGGGTGGCTTTTGTGTAACAGTGGATTATAAACGAATACGTAAGAACGCCACAGGCTTAAAAAAGTCTATCAGTTTGGACAGGGATAGTATAAAAATAGGCCTTGGGATTCCGGATTTCTATGGGCAGGGAGCCGATTGAGAAAACTACTCAGCTGCAAACATGAACTACCTTTGTGGGAGAGGCAAGACCAAGAACCACGGCAATCCCCAGGGGGATATGCCTGAACCCTTGTCAAAGAACCGGCAAGGAGTCTGGCTGGACCTCAGAATTGCTATGGACAAGTGACTGGCGTACGCCTCTCATTTCCCCCTTTTTGAATGGGAATGTGTAGAGAAGTGATGTTATGCCTCATAGGTATTTCGGATGAACAGGGCAGGTAACCCCTTTCTTCTTAAGTCTTCAGACTGAAAGGAACGGTACTCAAGGCCTTTTACCCAAGCGCCTCATCTATACCTGGACCTGATTGGATGAGGAGCTCCTGCACTCTTAGCTATTACAATGGGATACGAATTGGAGGTCCTGGGAAAAGTATGTTTATTTTGCACGTGGGAGGGTTGTGAATTACTGTGCTCAAATAGTGGACTGAAAAGATAGCTGCAACACCTTCTGTCCCCCGTGTCCTTTTAAAAATGTGACAAGGTGGGGAGTCCCATTCCTGGCCTTTGATAGGCAGGCTTGTGCAGAATTGATGCTACACGACTTCTGAAGCTAGATCATAAATACCAGGCAATGCAGCTTTTGACATGCTTGCTGGAACACTCACACTAAAGCCCTAAGTGGTCATGTAAGCAGTCTGTTGCCCTGAACACACACCATATTGTGAGGAGCCCACACTATCCCATGGAGACAACATGCAAGGTCTTGAAACTAAATGGAGAGTCGCCCGGGCTAGGCCCCAGCTGCTCTAGCTCCCTGCTGTTTCAGCTCCATCCAGCATCTGACTACATACCCAAGCGATCCAGAGCCAACTCAGCCGAATCCTTCCTTCATCTGTGACCCACAAAAAAACTGAGATCATAAATGATTGTTGTTTTTAAGCCACCAAGTTTTGGGATGATTTGCAGCAATAGCTAATTGAAACACTAGGTTTCCGGCAGAAATCTAATATAAATAAGCAGAATTTAGATGAGACTACAATTTCATTTTCCAGTCATCTAAAGCAGAAACAAATATTAAGTCAAAAATGAAAAAAGTATATATTAAATTCTTATTCCCCCAGACTTTGCAAATTTTTCAAACTTTTTTAAGGTACCAGGGTATTTACACTGTATGTTATTTATGAGTCACATTCATCATATTATTATTAAATATCCAGAGATAAATGACTTTATTTCCTATCCCTAAAAAACACCACTTACTTACAATTGTACTTAAAAATAGATTGCAAACAATAAAATCATGAAATCAATGAAGATGCATGTTCCTTTATATTTTATTTACCATAAACATTAAAAGAATACAGCAAACACTGGAGAAAGGCTTTTTAATAATTTTTGAATGTAAAGCTTAACACTTAAAATTATGCTTGCCCCCCACCCACCCCAATTCAACATGCAGATATCATTTATGTTCATATATGCTGAATCTAGAGGATTACAATCTCGACAGCTTTATGAGAATATCCTTGCCCTGTAACTTAAAACAATTTCACAAACTGGTCTAATACCATCATTCATATAGTTCCCAAAGGTGAATACATTCACACAATATTAACACTAAATTCTGTGTTTCTGAAACATCATTTTAATAAGCCAAACCACAAAAACCGAGGTTCTAGTTGTAAATGTGTTTATGAAGACTGCTGCTGAGCTCAGAGCATGCAGATATTCATGACCACCTAGATGAAGTTGGATATTGAAACTCCTTCAGTAGGTCCAATGATGCAATTTTTCACTCATCCCAAGTATCTCCATATTTGTTTACTTTGACTAGGAAAAAAGCACAAATAATTGATGATGCCAAATGGTAATAAATAAAGGCACTATTTTAAGTTTGCTATTATGATGAAAAGTTACGTTTCTCTCTCATTTGAATAAATGCACATGAGTCATTATAAAAAGGGGCTGTCCAGATATTTGCAAACTGGAAGTTGGACATAAAAAATAATGCACTCTATCAAGAACTTTACATAAATATTTGATCCTCATAACAACCTTATAAAGTAAAAACAATCCTCATTTTAAGGTTGAGAAAACAGATTAGTAACTTGCCCAAGGTATAAGCCTAATAAAACCAGAAGAACTGAAATCTGAATACAGGTCTGTTTAGGCCCAAAGTCTGGATGCCTTACAACTGTATCATAGTACCTAAGTAAATGGGGTATATGTTACAACACATACAAAAAAATTACCAGGAAATAAAAAATAATAACAAACATTTGAATTTTGCTTTTCAGAAAAAAATAAATAGAAACAGGCAAGTCTTCAGATTGTGGTTAATTCAATCTTCTCTCCCATGAGCTGTTATATTAGTACAAGAAGGAAACAGTTTCCAAAATTCCTGCATTTTACATGAAACTAGATTTTGAAACATGCTCCTCCGTCTTCTCTTTTTAGCCTCTCTTCTACATAGCCTTTATTTGTGAATTACAACTCTTCAGAAGACTCAGGTCTCCACAACCATGCAGAGAAGCAGTTAACACATGGACTAGGGACCCCTTCCCCAAAACTATTTCAGGGTGTCCGTGGAGTCAGAACTATTTCATTATATACTAAGACATTATATGCCCTTTTCCCTCATACTTTGCCTTTTTCCTCTTTACCTTCATTCCCTCAGGTGTACAAAGTAGAGTTTTCTGGAAGCTACAAAATGTGTGGCAACATCACTGCTCTGACAGCTAACTGATAATGTGCTTACATTTAAAAAATTTCTCAGTCTTAATTTCTAATTAGATAAATATCAATAAATATAATCCACACAAACTAACGCTGAAAACTTTAAGTGATACTGCCTCAGTGAATTTACGCTGTTCTGTCTAGATTCTAGAACAAAACATTCTAGGAAATCACTGAAACTATTACATAACTGTTTTTTTCTTTAAATTATAAAGCACAAAAAAAAATCAGCTTCCTTTTTCACAAGGAAAAACATTATTTCTCATTACTGTGTCATGTAACAGAATTTTACGACTGTTCAGTCAAAACCACAAATGTTAAAGTTCAGCAAATGCCAAAAGTCTACCATATTTCCTTTTCTTAACCTTTATTACTATAGACTAAGACCCAACCAAAACACTCCATTTTTGATGTATCAGTGCATGGTACTATACTGTGCAGACATACAGTAGAAAAGGTTCTAAAAATAAGAAAAATACTATTGCCTGCCCCCATGGAGCTTACAGTCTAACTCCTCAAAGTAATTAGCATAACAAAGTACCAGTAAGTCTACATATTACAGAGTAATGGCCACTGAATGCTAAATTTTTTTAATGACAAACATTAACAAGTATGTATTGTTCATTACAAATCCACTTTAAAGTCAGATTTTTTACATCAATAATATGACAGATATTATCCATTATTGTTATGAAAACAGAATTCTAAACGAAGCAACCACTAACAATTAGAAATAAAATTGGATCTAAAAGAACAATCATAATAAAAAATACTAAAGATTTTTATGTATTTTTGCAATCTCTGTGGCATAACAAGGTACTGAGGACCTATTCCTTCCTTTGATTTTTAAAGAAGTAAATAGAAAACCTTGAGACAATGACACAGCCTCTAAAATTCCTCAGGAGAGATATCACAAAATTTTATATTGAAATAGCTACAAACCCCTATTCAAAATGCTCTGTTACTTTAGAGGTAAACTTGTCAGAAATTTTACTTTGGGTAACGTATAGCTCTTCCAAAAGGACTTAAAAGAAACTGTGACTTAAAAATTTATAATTAATTATAGAGCAACAGCATTGTTAAAAAAAAGTTAAGTTCCTCTTTTGGAAATGTCCTAAAAGCTGGTTTGTAAAGCATACAACTCTACCTCAGTTTCACAAACATCTAAGAAAGTCAATTTCATTATTTGAGCATGATTATGTGGCATTACAGCCCAATCATCAACCTCATGTCACCAGATCTGGTTTTCTGCAATAGATGCATCATTAAAAAAATGATATGAATTCCCAAGGTAACTTCTTTAAGAAAACAGTCAGATGGAAGTATAATTTCTACATTGTATTACAAAACTAGTCTTACTGTCTTAAGTCATACTCCTATCTAGACTTCATTATTTTCTAACACAAAATGGACTTTGGAACACCTTAAAAAAGGAAGAACTGATAACTGTGAAATAGCTATTCTTTTTAAAAAATGTTATTTTGGTTAATTGCTTGAGGAATTAAACCACATATTAGTATAATTAATGTTTGCAACTAATTCTGCAGTTTCCAATCCTAAAGAGCAAAGGGAATCAGACTCAACTACCATACCTTCTTTTTTTGGCATTCTTTCCTGCATAGGCCTGACTGAGGGGTCAGTCTTATGTGTTAAAGTTACTTCATATGACTCTCTGTTCTTATTCCTTAATTCCTCATATGTAATATTTTTTCTTTTGGGACTTTCTTCAAGGTTGGGATCAGGTCCTAAAACAACAAACAGTTAATAAATGGTGATAAAAGGATTTGAATAAATCCAAAAGCAACTAACTTTTATAAATGCTCCTTACCTATAATAAAAAAACAATAAAGTGAAATAAAGGATCAAATTACCACCACCATTCCAAAGGGACTATATTTCCCCAAGGTAATTATAAAACTAAAATCTACTTCCTCTTACACTTTTAATACAGCTTTATTTCTAAAATTAAAAACTAACCATGGCTAGAAGAATAACAGATATCATAATATATACCAGTACAATCTAGACTCATTAAAATGCTAGAGTTTTAACCTGGAAAGTTAGTCATACTGTTGATATAATTAAAGAGAAATATATTCTACTAGTGACAACTGAACAAAACTTGACATAGCGTAGATTTCATTTAGTAATATTTCCATAGTTAAATGTTCCTACAATCAGAGCCTACATAAAAAAAATATTTATTTTATCATCTTTATATTTAAACAAAAGTACTTGAAAACAGCTATTGAAAAGTATAAAACATAATCTTTAATTATAGTCAGCATCATTTTCACTTAGGTCTAACAGAGGCAATACTGAGGCAGAAGAAAGTGGCAACTATAATTTCGGCCAGGGAACCAGCATTTATTCTTTCTCTCTCCCACAGAGAGTCAAAGTATGAATACATATTATCAAATAGTGAAATACTGATGTAAAAATAAGGAAGTCATTACGCTTAATATTAGTTGGTAGGACCAAATATTGAATATAAAATGTATTACCAGCAAAAAAGGCCATATACACATTTTTAAAGATGTTAATCATTGCTAACATGACATTCATAACTACTAACTTCAGAAGTCTTACAGACCACTCCAAAAGCAGTATTTTTCAAAGCGGTTTTTAATGAGACATACAAATTGGGCATATCATTTTGATAATATATTAGTTAATTTTATAAAAAACAATTTTTCTAAGTGGCCTATTTTGGATCTCAATGGTAAGGTCCCTGTGAATAATCAGAAATTTCAAAGCAACTTAACTGTATAGTATAATGTATAACGTATTAAAATGTTTTCATCCATAATCTTTTACTTGCTACAAAGTATACTGCACTGATACAAAACAAACAGGATCTAAATTTCTACTATTTAGTTCTAATAGTATACCGTGCGTGAAATCTAAGTTTTTCTTGCCAAAAAAGAATGCAAAGAAAAATACAGGGTTTAAAACCACTTTGCATTTCATTAGTAATAAGTAATTACTAAACTCATTTCTCTTCACCATATAAAATTCTGAAAGAGACCATGCAGACTAGATTAGTCAGGAACCCTAGGTTCTCACTCCCACTCTGCTGCCAATTAGTGAACATCATTGGGCAAATCACTAAGCTTCTCTGAACCTTGATTTTCTCAATTGTGACACAGAGTAGTCTGACTAGATGATCTATCTCTAAAGTTCCTTCCAGGTCTAATACTTTTTCCTATCGAAAGTAAAAATTTTCCATTCTGAAATTCTGCTACAAATAATGAAAACATAAATCAGACAATTAGGGAGAATGTTTTCCACTTATAAAAGCCCAATGAAGATATCCTGCATGGTGTAGGGAGCATAATTTACTACTTTGGGAAGATTATAAAGAGCTGGAAGGAATAAGAAAATGTAAAACAGCACTGATTTAAATCTGTCATAAACTATCTATAATAAGTCTCCTAACAACTATGAAGAAGCATTTTCTACTTCGAAAGGTTAGTAACTCTTTTAATTCCTGGTAAGAGAAAGCAGAACTAAAGAGGGCAAGTAGGACTTAAACAAAGCAGAGGGCGTCCTGGTAATAAGGGAGGACAACAGCTGGAGAAAGTAAAGGAGGCCACTGCTGGCCCATGTGGCAAGCAGAGTGGCAACCTGGACTTACAGCAGCAGGTGAGAAAGCAGAGCAGTGGACAAATGGATGGCTGCTGTGGAGGACATAAAATATATTAAAATACGGGCCTTGCTGTAGTCTTTGGGCAGATACCAAAGGCCTTTTTGTTTGTTTCCTTTTATTTGGAAAAGAAATTATATAACATGGAATGGAATTTTCTAATGCAAACAGAAGGAGGGATGCAAGTCATTACAAGGGAAGAGTGGGTGCCCAGCTAGAGTACAAGAAGAATGGATTTGAACTTGAGACTGAGAAAATGAGAGATGCAGTAAGGGACAAGGACAGCTGCCTTTGGAGATAAAATAATGGCTTTAACCACTCTCTCTTCATCTGCCCACCTCCTTCCCTTTCTGACTAATTGGTGTCTTTGCTTCCAACCATTCAGGAAAAAAAAAAGAAGAAGCCGAGGATTAAGAGATTCGATTCGCAACAACTTTCATCCACTTAAGAATCTCTTTACTCATCTTTACTTCCATTCTCTTGTCTCTAACACTCACCCCTGATCCCCAACTCCCTGACTTACGCTCCAAAGCAAAGCTGTCCAGTAGAATTGTCTGTAACAATGAGAATGTTGTGTATCTGCACAGTCCAACACGGTAGCCACTAGCACATGTGGCTACTGAGCATTTAAAGTGCTGCCAATGCAACTAGAGAATTGAATTTTCAATCTGATTTAACTTTAATTAATTTAAATGGCCATATTTAGCCAGTGGCTACTTTATATCCTGACCTACCTAGACCCCTTTCTGCATCCTCTGGAACCTTAACTGACCTATAATCAACTTCACTCTTTCTACTGTATCTCCTCCCTTTAACCTACACATAGATTCAAATCTCCATCTTAAACAAAAGAAACAGAACCCAAATGTTCCTTTAACTTTGTTCCCCATAGTTACTGGCTTATTGCATTTGCTTCAAAGCAAGCATTTTCAAAGAATACTCTATGAAGTCCACAATCCCTCATCCACACCCTTAGAGTCAGAAATGTTTCAAATGCAGTTTCTCAGATTTTAGAAAAATACTGTAGTATAGAGCCTTTATATTACTTAATATCCATCTATTCAGTGGCTTGGAGCAGCAAAGCATAAGCAAACACTTTAATATTTCTACAACAAAATGCAGGAAAAATCATATTAAGGTAAATAATTATAAATAGACATGTCAGTTTATGGCAGGGTTTGAAATGAGTTCAGGTCAGATTTCATCACTAGTTACTTATTAAAAAAACTGGTTTTCAAAGCTTTTTTGGTTTTACAATTTTAGATAAGGAACTGCAGACTTGTACTTTCTAATTCCTCACACCTTTCACTGCAAACTAGACCAAAGGAAGGAAGGAAACTAACACTTGCTGAGAGCCTATTACTTGCCAGGCATTACCTCTGATTACTTCATCTCACTCCAAAAGTTCTTTAAGAGGGAGTATTTGCATTTCAAATTGAGAGATCAAGAACTGAAGGGTCACAAATTACAGTTACTTGCCCAAAGTCACATAGCTAGCAAATGTCAATCATAATTCAAATCCAGATCTTAATCCAAAGTTGAGTTTCACTTACATTATGTGATCTTCAAATCTAGTATTTACACAAACTTCATAAAGCATTTTCACATGGATTTTCTCACTTGACAATAGTTCTGTAAGGCAGTTAATTATTATTTTTCTAACATTACAGACAAAGAAGCTGAAAGCCTTTAAGACCAGCCTAACAAAGGTAACCTTTACAAAGCTTCCTTGAGGCACAATTTATCAATTCTCCTTTGCTATTCCACTAAACTTAGTATTTTCAATTAATGGAACATATTAGTAATTTATCCTTATATTTCTATATCTTCTAATAGTCTGAGAGAGTTCTTAGGGACAAGAACCAGGTCTTATTCATCTTTACCTCTTCTATACCTAGTAGAGTGCCTCACACCTACTGGACCTCAAAACCTGCTGAATGAATGAAGATACGAATAAACAAACAAACAAACATGCTGAGTTTAGGCTGATGGTGGAACATACAGGTGATGTCCAGCAGAAAAGGTTGTCAAATAAAGTTTATACATACGTTGGACCATAAAATGCTGAAATTCATTTCAAGAGAAGTTTCTACCTTGGGCAATATGATCAGTAATACCAGTGGGAGTAGATTCATTCATAGAAGCACTGAATGGAATTGGCTCATAAGGAGGAAGCATCTCCCTTTCTATGTTGTCTGCTGCTGGGGATGTCACAAAAGAGGAATGACCACTCACATTTGAGTCGTATTTCGACTTTTGAGAATAGTGCCTGTAAAAGAAAATCATATTGTATAAGAAACACGAGTTATTGCCTATACCTTTTTAAAGAAGTGTGTTAAGGTATGAAAACTAGTTATTTTCTAAAGAAATCATATAATTTTAACATAGTTATTTAAAACGGTAAAATGAGGTCTGTTTCTTTCTGCCACAAAAACATTAAAAATATGTTCTGACCCACTTACACAACTTAAAAATTGTCTCTCTTAATATAGAGAAGAGAAAAAGTAGATCCACTTTTTTAATTACTAGGCTTCAGAGATCATTTTAATGTGTTTAAAGTTCTTGGGGGAAAAAGTACTCCAGATAGAAAATGTATCCATTTCCATATTAATTTGCAAGTTACTTCCACAGCTAGCAGTCCATAAACACTGTTTCGCTAAAGCAGATATAAGTAATGCTAGCTCTTAGCTCTCACGGGGTTGATGTTGCTTGCCATTTATGATATGACAATTTATCTACCAAATCTACTTAGTCATCTTATTATTTATCTACCTATCCAGACAGAAAGATTCATTTACTTATACCTACACAATTTCCCTACTATTTTAAACACAAGGATTAAAAAGGTGAAAATTATTTAGTGATGGCATTGATAAAATTTGGGAATTCAAAACAAAAGTCCAAAATAGAGTAACCAAAGGTGTTTGCCAAATTAAAATTCCTTATTCTGGGACACGCACTTCCAACAGGATGCAACTGTATATTTAAAACAAACGTAGATAAATCTTGCTCCACTTTAAAACAAAATTAGCCTTAGCTTGCAGCACAATGGCAAGTTTCCAATAGTCCTTCAGTTAGGCAATGTTTCAGGCCCTGAATTACGACAATATCCAGTTAGAACTTTTTAGCTAAATTTGAAAACCTTTAAGAAAGATCAGAATCTGGCCTACCCAGGTGGCGAAGATCGTCGTGCCTGTCCTGATCGTAAAGCTTCTCCAAGAGGGGAATTCTCAAGATTCTTGAACTTCTCTTGGCAAGTTTTCACGTAAGAAAGCTTTCCAGCAAAGTATCCCATGATACAAGCAACTTTTTTGTAAAAACAAACAAAGTGTGACTCAACATGCCCTTTTAGACAAAAATCTTTTCTAAAAGTACATTTTTTCAAAATGTGATTCTAAATGTTTTTGGTGCGGAAGAGAGAAATTTATTGAAATAATGGTAAAAAGACCACATTAGATCACATTCAGAGTTCAGAAAAAGATTCTGTGGATATAACTCACTTTCAAAAAATAAAATACGCCCAAATAAAGTTGCTATAAGTTAAATAAACTCCACTTTACTAATTACTTTATTAATACTGACAGGAAAGATAAGTTAAAGGTATAACAATGAGGAATCAAAACATCAAAGTTTTAGCCTAGTCCCAGGGATTTAGGCTATTTCTTGTCCTATTAAATGGGAATCATATCATTTGCCTAGCTAATATCATAGGATTGTTTTTAAAATTAGGTGCAGCAAACCTCTTAAAATAATGAATTGTGAAATGCTACCTAAATACAGCTTTGTTGCATCATGTGTCTGTTTCCAATACAAAAGAGGGGTTAACTTGGAAAAATTCAGAAAAAGCCTCAAGGTACTTTTTTTTTAGAGCAATTTGGCTTCTTTCCTATTAACCATATACAAGTAAATAAGTTATGCTTATAAATGTAAGTTAAATGTAAATTAAAAGAGATTTATTTTTTTATTAAGCTTAATTTTAAAATACTTTGATTAATCAGAATATCTGAACAACTTTCTTTCCTCATAGACAAAGAGAATTTATTTTCAAATACCATATCTTTACAAAATAATTTTAACATTCTATCACATTACAAAGAGAAACAGATGCTTCAAGTAAGTCATGATTTTTAATGCTAACAACAAAACGTCCAAGTAGACCCCTTCATGAAAAGCTTAAACAAACTGATTTGTCAAAGCAATAACCAAATAACTACTATGAGTTAAGCAAGACAAAACATTTGGTAAAAACTAATTATTTTATTTAGGTAGAAAAGCTAAGAAAACTAGTGGTGTTCATACTTACATATAAGTTTAGGGATGGACCCATATTTAGGATGACTTGAAAGGATTCCTAAAGACAAAAGAGTAAATATTACGAGTTACACTAACTGTAAGAGAAGGACACATTTACATAATTATGATAAGATGTTTTCTCTTTTATTAAGGTAAAAGAATAGGTTTATGCCAAGTTTAAAAGTATATAAGAAAATGACACAGAAATTATGGTAAAAAATACAAGGAGGCGCTGCCCCCATGGCGTAGTGGTTAAGTTTGGCACCCTCCACTTCAACAGCCCAGGTTCACAGATTCAGATCCTGGGCGTGGACCTACACCACTCGTCAGCCATGCTGTGGTGGCAACCCACATATAAAAAGTGGAGGAAGACTGGCATAGATGCTAGCTCAGGGCTATCTTCCTCAAGCAAAAAAAGAAGACTGGCAACAGATAT
This sequence comes from Equus asinus, assembly GCF_041296235.1. Lineage (NCBI taxonomy): Eukaryota > Metazoa > Chordata > Mammalia > Perissodactyla > Equidae > Equus > Equus asinus. The sequence continues at coordinate 122,588,000 of NC_091792.1, forward strand.
TAGCTCAGGGCTAATCTTCCTCGGGGGGGAAAAAACAAGGCAACTATTTCTGTTAGTCATCTGATCTCTTCTAATGGGAAGCAAAAGTAGTAATAAGTGTAGCAATGCAGTGTAAAGTAAGATATATCTATTTCTCAGCAGCTTCAGGCAACCCACAAAGATATAAGGTAAAATCAATACAAACTATCTTTAAAGATTACCCAACATCAGCTTTTTCTATAACCCCAGAGAAGTTTAAAGCTATTTAAAAGAGAGAACCAACTAAGTTCAATATCAACAAGAATATGAAGAAAATCCAAAGGATTCTACAATCTATTAGAATAGGTGAATTAAGCAAGAACACTTGATACAAGGTCAATAAACAAAAATATATTATTTCTATATACCAGGAACAAACAAAAAGTGCCAAGCTTTTGAAAAAGGTACAATTTATTATAGCACCAAAAACATCAAAGACCGACGAGTAATCTAATGAAAAAATATGAACGATCTCTATACTGAAAACTACAAAACTTACTGAGAGAAATGAAAGCTAAATAAATGGAAGAATAAACCACATCCACGAATTGAAAGAATATTGTAAATATGGCAATTCTCCAAAAATTCACCTATAAATTCAAGGCAATCCCAATGAAAATCACAGAAAGTTTTCTCCAAAATTGAAAAGCTTATTCTAAAAACCATGTGCAAATACAAAGAGCCAAGAATAACCACGGTAATACTGAAGAACAAAATTGGAGACCTGACTACCAACAGATATCAAGACCTATGATAAAGATACAGTAATTAAGGCAGTCTGTTATAAGTACACTAAGAATAAACTGACCAAAATCAAAAGAGAGTCCAGAAACAGATCCACACATACAGTCATCTGACTTATAACAGAGGCAACATTGTACTGCAGGGAATAAAGAACAGTCCTTTCAAAATATAGTGCTGAGTCAGCTACATATCCATAAGAGGGGAAAATGTGCCTTGATCCTTCCTCTCACAATATTCAAAACCAACTTCAGATACATGAAAATTTAAATATGAAAAATAATGCTCATAAAAGAAAGCATAAGAGATTCTTCATGTTCTTGTAATAGATAAAGATCTTAACAGACCACAAAAAGCCCTCATCATAAAGAAGAGATCTGATAAATTGGACACTATTACATTAAGAACTACAGTTAATCAGAGTGGGAGAAAAACTGCAATATTTATATCTGAGAAAAGACACTTAGGATAGAGAACTCTCACAAAACCAATAGGAAAAAGAAAACAATCCAATGGAAAATGGACAACAGGCTTGAACACATACGTGACAAAAAAGAGGTATTCAAATAGGCTATAAACAAAAGAAGAAGATCCTCAACTTCATTAGCTCTCAGGGAGATGCAAATTAAAACCACAATGCAATCAATATCATCGTTCACTCACCACTATGGCTAAAATTCAAGAGACACAAAAATAGCAAGTGTTGGTGATAATGTGACAATAGAACCTTACTGATAAATTGTAAGTGGGAGAGTAAATTGGTCCAAACAGTTGTTTGGCAGTATCTACCAAAGCTGAACATATACATTATCTATGATCCAGCAAAATGTTCACTAAGAAACATTGTTTTCATGGCAGAACTATTTGTAATAGTCAAAAGTGGAAACTACCCAACTGTCAATGTACAATAGAATGGGTAAATTGCTGTGGTATATTCACACAGTGGAAAACTCTATGGCAATGAGAATATATAATCTACAACTACACGCAACAATGTGGAGGAATCTAGAGATGTGCCGATAAACCAGGTCTCCAAATAAAAAGCCCTGATTTGTAATGTCAATTTCCATGGCATACATACTTGCACCATGCCCAATTTCAAGCTAACAGTGGCTTAAAAACCAGCTTGCTAAATAATAAGCTCCTGAAATTTTAACAATCAGTTCTCCAGAGCTGGTACCAGCCAGTTCCAGCACACCACTGCATGAATCTCACAATGTTTAAAGAGGACACACAAAAGAATATTTAATTGTATGATTTTATGTAAATAAACTATAAAAACAGAACTGACACACTGATAGCTCCAGTTCCTTCATTTATACACTGAGAGGATAAGGAGGAGAAAAAGGAAGATGGAAACAATACATACATTTACACAAAAAAGCTGTTCCTTCATTCTGTCACCAAATAGTTATATAGCCCACTTAGAACACATAGGAACTACATGCTAGGAGGTAGGGATGTAACAGTAAACAAGACACTCTCTTTACCCTCACAGGGTTTACAGTCTAGAGAGGGAATGAAGACAAACAGAACACAGTGTGATAGTTGCTATTCATCCACTCAAATATTTGAGTATCTAGCAGTGCATTATACCCTCTGTCAGGCACTGGAGATAGCCCGTTTTCTACAGGGAAGTAGCAAGAATGGAGGCAAACAGACTTGTTGAAGGCTAATGCAATACTTCTGGCAATAGATGGTTCCATTAATTAAAGTGGCAGTGCAGGTGGAGGCAGACAGTTTACAAACATATTTAAGAGCTGAACTACAATAGACAATTAGTAGACAAAGTAAATAAGGGATAGAAGTGAAAAATAATGCCTTAGTTTCCTGGATGGATAGTGATGTCATTCAGACAGGGGAAAACGGAGGAATTGGTCTGGGGAGAAATGAATTCAGTTTGAGACGAACTGAGTTCAGTTTGAGGAGGCTGTAGGAGCGGCCATCCATGTGGAGATATGCAAAATACGGTTCTGGAGCAGTTATCTAGGCTAGAGATAATCATGGGGATTCAGAGCAATAAATGGTCACTGAAGCCCATATTATTGCTGGGTAATAGTATATAGGCTGAAAACTGAAAGTCAAAGTAGAACTCTGGAAAACATAGACTAGAATACAAGCACCAAGTGGTCATGGTTTTTTGTCTTTTAGTGCTATATATATATAGCAAAAACAGTGTATAGTACATATCAGACACTCAAAAAACATATGGAAAAATGGAGGAGTTGCCTGAGATAGGAGAAAAATCGGAAGATTGTGCTTTCATGAAAGCCAAAGGAAGAAAATGTTTCAAGAAGGAATGGTTAAAGTTGTATAATGGTCACAAACAAAAACAGTTCATCGAATTTAAGCAACAAAGAGGTTGTGTTAGTAACCTTTTTAAAAGTTTTGATACATCTTAGAATATACGCATAATCTAGGACACAGACTTCAATGGGTAAAAGAGAAATGCTCATCCATGAAGTCTGGCTTCAAATGCAACAGTCAGAGCAGGTGGAAAGGGCTACGAGGGAAGATTTTTCTCTTCCGCGTTGCAGAGTTAGAACAGACCTGAGCGTGTTTAAATGTTTTGATAGAAAAGGAATGAGAAGAGGGAGCAGCTAACATGATGCTGGGTATGACACGCTGTGAAAGCATACACAAAATGTCAGGCATTTTGATTAAATGCAAAATGTCTTGGTGGATTCTAAATTCCTTTTCTGAAGTCTTTCTCTCTTTTTTTGAGATTGACTTTTTTATTAGAATACTCCACCCCAAAAAGCAAAACTCCAATACAATTTCAAGAATAATAAAAGCCCTTAATTCTGGGAGATAGTTACATGAGTAATATATCATTCAATGTTCTTTTCTGTATTTTTTATTCAAAGTTTCAAAACTCCAACAATACTGAAACAACTCTGACAACGTTATAAAGATGACATGTGACATGCTCAATAGAAAATAACACTATTCCACAAATTAGGATAAATCACTTTCAGCAATTTAACCTTTCTAAAAAATGGAATTCCACTGAAAGGCTACAGGCTCAGTCATTAGGAACAATTACAGAGGAAGATGTTGGAACACTGCTGTTGCTCATGGCACAAATTTTGCAAATGAAATCATAGAGTTATTATATCGATGACAAGTCAAATAATTAATCACCAAATGATGACTAAGAATCCACGACAATTTTGGCTACAAGAATAATTTGTCTCCTAAGTAAAAGGTCCTAATGTTTTCAGTAGGATGCACTCTAACTGTATGAGAACAATCCTATCAGAATGTATCTGGAATTAGAAAAAGGAAATTTCTTTGTCTGGTTTGCTTATGTGTATTAATTAGTTATGAGCAGGAACAAGACATTCTCCAGCCAGGCAGAAAAAAACCACCAAGCAGTGGTGGGACTTTACTGTTGAAGATGTAAGGTCTGTTTAAATGAGTAGGTGCAATCTGACCCTCTCAATTTTGACCACTTCTGCCTTACCTTCAAGCTCTCCAAAGTCTCCTACTCTACCTAAGGCCCAGAGCTCCAAAATTTACCATCTCTGTATCTAATCAAAATGATCATTTCTCCTGGTTCTACTTTAGCTATTCAATGGCATTTTCACTCCTCCCTGCATGACTTTGCCACTCTACCCATCAGTCTCCTGACTGCCCCTCCCAAGAGCCATGCTTATTATTTTGATAACCAGGTCCCTCGTTCCTGAGATATTCTTCCCACTCCTTTAATCTAAGTCCTACTCGTCTCCAAAATAGTTCTTCCAAAAATTTTTCTTGATTATAGCAGCCCTACAGAGCTCTTTCTTTGAAAACCTACAGCACTTGGAGTCTCTACTACACCACTTAGTAGCTTTTGTTTAGATTTTATTTTCCCTTTTTCTCCCCAAAGCCCCCCGGTACATAGTTGTATATTCTTAGTTGTGGGTCCTTCTAGTTGTGGCATGTGGGACGCCGCCTCAGCATGGCCTGATGAGCGGTGCCATGTCCGCGTCCAGGATTCAAAGCGGTGAAACCCTGGGCCGCCGAAGCGGAGCGCACGAACTTACCACTCAGCCACGGAGCCGGCCCCCTTAATAGATTTTTAAGTATTTAATTATATTCTCTATTCGCCTCAACATTGCGTTCATATTGTTTCCTCAGATGAACTACCAATAGCTCTTCATTTCTCTTATATAATTCCCCCCATGCCTAGATCCAATTGTTATTAGTTAAATGACAAACTGGATTAAGATAGATAAAATGGGCAGTACAATATCAGACACTATAATTTCTCTGTTCGTAATTCCCTGTACCATAGTTTTCCCCTAAAAGTAACGTGATTAAAATGATTTTGTTTTGGGGGGTTTTGTGTGTGAGAGAGAGGAAGATTCGGCTCTAAGCTAACATCTGTTGCCAATCTTCCTCTTTTTGCTTGAGGAAGACTGTCCCTGAGCTAACATCTGTGCCCATCTTCCTCTATTTTCTATGTGGGACGCTGCCTCAGCATGGCCTGATGAGTGGGTGTGCAGGTCTGCGCTCAGGATCCGAACTTGCAAACCCCAGGCCTCTGAAGTGGAGCATGCGAACTTAACCACTATGCCACCGGGCCAGCCCCAAAATGTTTTTTGTTTTACACTATAAAATAATCCCAGTCTAAAACAACTTAGTCCAAAAGGACATGTAAGTGCATATATATCTTGACTTCTTGCATTTTTAAGATTCCATCATGGCAGTATACTGTAATGAGGTTCTTTGGGAGTTCTTTAAATAAACAAAATTTTATCCTCCCAAATTCTCCCATTTTCCTCTAAAAGTACTTTTCTCAACTATTTGTGTCAATACTGCTGTCTAAATATTTCATACCGCTAATGTGAAAAGGCTAAAACTGGGGGCCGGCCCAGTGGCCAAGTGGTAAGTTCACACGCTCGGCTTCGGCGGCCCAGGGTTTCGCCCGTTTGAATCCTGGGTGCAGACATGACACAGCTCATCAGGCCACGCTGAGGCGGCATCCCAAATGCCACAACTACAAGGACCCACAACTAAAAATACACAACTATGTACCGGGGGGCTTTGGGGAGAAAAAGGAAAAATAAAATCTTAAAAAAAAAAAAAAAAAGAAAAGGTTATGACTTCCTATCACAATCACATTTTAGAAGGAGCTAGCTAGTTAAAAAAACAGGTTTTTAGGATATGTGGAGGCCATCCTAAGTCACCAATCTTTTCTGGGACATCTTCTCATTCTAAGAAGATAGTTTACAAAATAAACGTAATGAACATTTCTATTGCTTACATCACTAAATTTTATGATTTAGAGACTGATACATTTAATACTTAATGTAAACTCAATTCCACATATGAATACACTGCACTATTTAAGCCAACACAATTTGGAAAAAGAAACTATCTCTACTTCCCCACTATTATACGACAAAGCTGAGTTAGGGAGCTGGAGAGCTAGGAAGCTACTGATCTTTAAACCAGTGCATAAGATATAAGAATCACTTGGAGTTTGTGAAAATACAGATTCTGGGGCCCTCACTCAGAGACTGTGACTCAGTAGATCTGGGATGGGGCCCACGAATTTGCATTTCTAACAAGCTCCTAGGTGATGGTAATGTAGAGGCCTACCTAGACCAGGTTTGTCTCTCTGCCTCCCTGTAAACCATTGCAGGCTTTTAGTTACTTTCTTGCTCTTATAGATTGTTAATGTTGCTACAGTGCAGGAGGACATCAAATTCTTAAATCAAGATACTTGAGTTAGCGGGACCATGGAGACATAACTCTTCTGAGGTTGTAGAAATTCATCAGTGATAATGTTTAATATGATGCATTGTCATAGTTACTTTATCTAAACATCAGGAAAATAAGACATAAAAACATGATGATATCCAAAACGCTACATAAATTTGAAGTTTAAATACTTACCTTTACTAATCAGTCCTTGAGTAATCAACATACTTGTTGCAGCCAAAGGCACAGCTATAGGAGAAAAAAGAACTTGTCAACACCAAAAAAGGAAGATTTTGTCTGAGTTCATTAGGATAGGTAAATGCATATCAGTTAAAACCAGCCCGGAAGTATGGTGCCCAATTAAGACGTTTAAAAGAAATTTTTCCACTTTTAAAAGCTGTACTGTGTATAGACAGTGGAAATATAAAACAAGCACTTTAAGAAACCATTACAAATTATTAAACGATATAATTCAAGAACTGCCTAGACTGAGGCCTTAAAAGAGACATTCATTAATATCATCAATTAAAACAACATAATAGAAACCAAAAGTTACTTATGAAGTTAGTGAAAGGGGCAAAAATGGATGAGGGAGGCAAAAAACATACTACAAATAATAAGAGACATTACTGAGTAATTGCTAAATTCCACGCACCATGCTAAGTGCCTTATGTGCATTATCTCATTTACTTTATATCGTATCTCTATAATGTAGGTATTATTACTACCATTTTTAAAGATAAGGAAATAGAAGCTTAGAGATGTTAAGTAATTTGCTCAAGGCCACACAGTCACTTCAACAGTAGGTTCCAGATTCTAATGAAGTCTGTCTTATACTAGATCTCAAATTTTTAAGTTCTGTATTACACTGCATGAACCAAAACACAAGGTATATTTGCCTGAAATCATACAGTGATTGGGGCAAGAATTAAAAAGCATTTATTTTAAATACTAACGTTCCTTCTTCTAAACCAGTGAATTCTGTGAAACTAAATGAAAATATTATGTGTGTGTATATATATACACATACATATATATATATATGTGCGTGTATTAATCCAGAGTGAAAAATCCAAAATCTCCTAATCTCAAAGCGGTTCATAATTTAAAAATCACTGTTTTCTATACCAGCAATGTCCAGTAGAACTTGCTGTGATAATGGGAGTAGTCTACATCTGTGCTTTCCAGTTAGATAGTGTGATTTCACATAGCAGCCCTGAGACTGCTCTCCTTAGAAAGGCCAGCTTGCAAGGTTGGTCCTTGGCTGGTATCTGGGAACTGGACTGCTAAACTGATACAAAACTTTACCTGAATGAAAAGTGGCTCACTGTGCCTAGACTACTTGTACAAATAGTTTATACCAAATTCCTGCTTTTCTCCTAGGAGTCTGGAATTTTGCTACCAGCTGGGCTGAGGGGGCCTAGGTGACCAGCCCCCAATAAAAACCCTAAGCGCTAAGTCTCTAATGAGATTCTTTGGTAGACAACACTTCACACATGTTATTACAACATGCAACTGGAGAGATTCAGCATGTCCTTCATGTGTGACTCTACTGGGAGAGAACTCTCGGAAGCTTGTGACTGGTCTCTCTGGACTTCACCCCACATCCTTTCTCTTTGCTGATTTTGCTTTGTATCCTTTCAACTGTAAATTATTTTAAACTTAAATAGCTACATGTGGCTGCCACACTGGACACTGCAGTCAGTTCCAGACCAGGGGTTGGGAAACGCTCTGTAAAAAGCTGAAATGGCAAATATTTTATGTTTTGGGGGCCACAGCCTCTGTCCCAACTACTCAACTGCTATTTTAAAGCAAAAGCACTGAGACAATACATAAACAAATGAACAGAGCTGTGCTCCAATAAAACTTTATTTACGGATGCAGAAATATGAAGTTCATATAATTTTGACATGTAACAAAATATTCTTTTGATTTTTTTAACCACTTAAAAATGTAAAAACCATTCTTAGCTCATAGCCACACAAAAACTGATTTGGCTCTTCGGCTGTGGTTTGCTCAACTCTGGTCTAGATTATACATGGGCAATTTAAGGACCAAAGTAATTATGAAGACATTTGAATTATTAGAGAGATTTCATGATTAAAATCCATTAACTCTGGAATAGGGCAGTAGAGCTTTGTCATCAGACACAACTTGCAGAAACCCTACGTTTTGAATCCTTGCTCTACTACTTACTAAGAGATTTTACCTTTGGTGGCAAAATGGTTTCTCTAATGGTTGGTTAGAATGCCTTCATGTATTACTATTTAAGGTTTTTCAAAGGACAACTCCCTTTCAATTACAGCATTTGTACAATTTGCAATCATTTTTCTCCTTCAGGTTGGTTCAAGAACTTCAACATGAAGAACTGAAGAGTCATACAAGGACAAACACAATGAGTTAGCTGGCCAGCTCCACAACGGACAATGTTTTCTTCATGCCACTTTTTTCTCAGGCCAAGTTGGTACAATGCAAAAAGTAACAGTCTGGTTAAGGTGATCCTAGTGCTAGTTCTGCCATTTACCACTACGTCCGCATAAATCTCAACTTCTTTTCATGCTATCAAGGGTAATGGATTAGAACTAAGGTCTCTTTCTAAATCATGTATTCTGTCACAGAAAAAGAGAAGGCAAAAGTGAAGGGGACTTCAGAGATTATCTAGTCTTCACCCTAATCAGAGTAAACTAATGCCCAGAAAGGATAAAGTCAGTTGCTAAAAGCAACAAAGATGGTTAGTTGGAGGTAGAGCTTAGATCAAAACCCAACTCTCCTGACTCTCACATCAGTGGCCTTTTCCACTGTACTACGTGACTCCTACTTCATAAAATAATGTTTCTTTAGGCAAAGCAATAACACTGCTGACCAAAAGCTATTCTGCTTTATGACTACAGTCTCAACCATATCCAATACAAGGACCCCTAAAATTCCTTTAACTCTTCTCCCCTTACAATAGCAAAACGCTACTCTAAATTCACAATTGTTTTGAATTGAAATTTTTATTTATCACAATATTAACAGCCATTTAATAAAGATAGTTTAATACTTATGTAATAAATCAAATTGAATTAATCTCCACAATAGTCCCATGAGATTGGTGAATTATTATCCCCATTTTACAGATAAAGAAACTGAGGCATAGAGACATTAAGAATTTACCCAAAATCTCACAGCTAATACATGATGGAGCTGGGATTTGAATCCAGACAAGCAGGCCTCAGAGTCTATGCTCTTATCATTTACTGCACTGTCTCATTTGAAAACCAGTAGTATACATGCATAAACTACCATTCACAAAATCTATAATGGATACATGACATAAATATGAATTCATACACCTTTTTAGTAATTCCAGAGGCTGAAAACTACTGTAGCATTTAATACACATTAGAATGACCCTTTTGTGTAGATTCTTTCATTGCCTGTATGTTTGGGCACAGATACAACTGTTTTTGTCAGTGCACAGGGCCACAATTTTAAGCAATGGGAAATAAGATGCCTGCTTAGCTACACTTGAAGATGAACAGTAGATTGGAGTAGAAATAAACAGTTACCTTAAAGAAAGAGAATTGCCCCTAGATCAACAAGTCTAATTTTAAACCAAGATGAATATATTTAACAGACTTACAAAATGTGTAAAAATTACCATAGTAAGCACTTTTTCTAGACATTTCTACTTTCATCACAACTTTTTTAAATCAATAGGCACTAGATGATACTCTCCAAAGTAACACAGATTCCGTTATTCGTTTACATAAATATATGTAAACACACATACTGCACAGAATATCCATATTTGAAGATACATATGTTAAAAGTAAAAAATTTCCTAATGCATGATTATTTAGTCTTTCCTGTCATTATGATATGCAACATCTAGGTTATCTCTGTTCTAAGAGTAATCACTACTTATTAATACATTAATTTTTTGGCTGTTGTAATTTCCCAGTAATTCAGACATGGTATACAACAAGCTATTTTTTTAGCCTGTCCTTATTACATGCTTTCTGTCCAACTTGTGACTAATCTGGTCTAATACACAGAATTACTTAGGATTCTATTATTCATATACCACAGGTCCTACTTTTAACAGGCATACAAGGGTACCCTGCCCACTGATCACTGCCCTTCAACGTACTTTTAGCACAATGCTGTTGTAGCTATTTGGAATGTTAAACATGTACAGCAGCAAAAATTTATCACCTAAGAAATAAATTTGGACACCACAGTACCTATGTGGTCATTAGCCTAACACTACAATGACCTCAAACCCTGTCTACCAGACTTGCCTTTTTCTTAATCCTGTGTCAACAGATTAAAAATAAATCACTTTATTCTATCTCCTCTATGCGATCCTCGAAGATAAAAAATCTGTTGTCAGAGTACAATTTTGTTGTCTGAGAAATTATTCCCATACCAAGAGCCATGTAAATTTTTTAAAGTCTTTGATCCATGATGACTATGCCTCTAAAAAAATTATTCTCACTTGGAGATACGTGTCATCACCTAATTCTTACTCAGGTTATTTCTAGCTTGAAACCTCTGTAAGTCTCTGAATATTAGACTGAGGATAAAATGCAAAGGATTCTATCAGAGCTCCTGTTAGCTTCTTAACTGTTCTTTCTTGATCTTTGTTGATTTCTTTACCACCACTTGTTCCCTTACCCTGGTACTACCCAAACTGTCATTTATTCCATCATTCCTAAATATTAACCACATGATAAATACTATCATCCATTTTATGCTTTTATTTCTACACTTAATTTCTTGGTGAATTCACTAACACAACCACACCACAAACCCTAATTTCTCACATATACCTCTGTTTCTCTCTACTTGCTTACACATCTTCCACTATCAAATGTTGCACCATATACTCAAATGTCCAAATTAAACTTGTTTCCCCCCTTGAACAAGAACGTCAAACTATACCTTTCAAATGGCAATGTCATCATTAGTCAGCGTCCTAAGCTGGATATCCTGAAGTTAATATTTCCTTCATTCCTTCTTTCTCAATCTATTTAGAAATCCCATTAAGTGTCTTTTAAAAAACCTTCCATTGTCATCCCATCTTCTCTAGTCCAAATAACACTACAATCAACTGTCTCCTCAATGACTATATACCTGAGCTATTGCCAAAAGCTCAGAACAGATTTCACCAAGTACAACTCCTCATCCTTCTAACCCATCCTACACACTGCTAACTAATCTTTCTTCAAAAAAATTTATATATCATTCCCTTGGCCCAAGAACCTACAGTACATAATGAATCAAACCTTTAACTCCTTTGCAGTATGTTTATTTTCTACCCCCAACAAAAGACCTCTGCCCCAGTCAGTGAAACCTCATGACTCTAGTAGCCATCAAGCTATTGTAGACTCTACCTTTGTTCACCATTCCTTTCTTGTAAATGCTCCTCCACCATTCTTCATGTACCTAAAGTCCTACTAGTTGTTAAATCTCATTTGTTTAATAAAGTCTTTTTTAGCTAAATCAATTCCAATTAATTTATCTCTTTTTAAAATTCCTATTGCTGTTATACACTTAATCTTTCTCAAAATGTTTCAGAGTTAGCTTTGACTCAACTACAGTATAAAATTACTTTAGGATAAAGACTGTGTCTCATAAAACTTATCTTCCAAGCATAGTACCTTACACTCCGTGAGCATAAATACCAGGCCGACTGATGGAAACGTACAACCTCTTTAATGACTTAAGTCACTCTCTCCCTTTTTTAAAATTCCATCCTGCCTTTTTGTGAGAATTACCTTATCTGAAAGGACTGCAGTGATCAAGTGAAGCAACACCAGGGTTCTGTTCAAAAGCAAGATTATGTTTTATGTTGCTTTCCACATTCTCTGTATATAAAAAGCAAAATCTCCATGTACAAAGTCTCTAGTCAGAAATCAAGAGCTGGTAGGGTAGTAACATTTCAGTGATAAAATGAGAACTAATCAGTCTTTACCATGTAACAGTTAAAGTGTAAGAGTTAAAATCATGAGCTTCTGTTTCAGACAGACTTGGCTTCAAGTCCACACATCACAACTTACCCATTGTGTAACACTAGATAACTCATTAAACATCTCCAAACCTCAATTTCTTCATCTGTAAAGTGAGGATGATAGTTTTCAACCTTATTGGGTTGTTTCTATATAATCCATGTACACACAGTAAATACTATTACTAACAAAAATATTGTGGTTTTGAAAAAAGTTCTAGAAATTATTACTTTAAAATGTGTACAATTCTACTTCTTTAATCAACCTCTTTTAGTAATAACCACAATATGCCAAAAGTGTGCCATTTTTGCTATATGAAGTCATTATAATTTCAGATACTAAAGGTCAAATTTTGTTGCTTAGAAAATTTAACTTACATCTGAACCAGAAGCTTTCATCATTGCATTCTGCAAAGACTCTTCTTTCTTCCTCTGTTGGAATGTAATCAGCCCCTATGTCTTTTTAGCAAAGAAAATTGGCAAACATTAAAAGGTCCATGGAAAAACTAAGTCTAAAAAATTACCTTAGTCTAAACATTAACAAAATGCATTCGGCTTTCTTTCTAAGGAAGTAATTTAACAAATGGCTTATAAACTTTTAATAAATTTGACTTCAAAAAGAAGTTAGAGATATTATCTGCTGTCAGCACTACCTATATAATGTGCTGGATCTGGCACAAAATGAAAATTTGGGACCCCTTGTACAAATTATAAAGTTCAAGACGGCAACTGTAGATCATTAAACCAAGTGTGGGTCACTGTGTGACTGCACAGGTCACAAAACCATCAAGCCAGCCCAGCTGCTACTGTTACTCAAGGCAGCAAAAATTTCTCTACACAGGAAGTGCTTTAATTATAAATACTTAATTGATAGTTACGGGGAATTGGTCTCGGAACTTCTGCATTCGGCTCTCGAAAATCAGCCCTCCCATTCATCTTTCCTGCATCAAAAACATTTATATTAAGTATTAGAAACGATTACAAGATAGGGCAAAGTAAATCAAGATGTAGCATAGTAAAATTACCAGTCTACATAACAATCAATCAACAAATATTTACCAAACACTACTACTTCATTTGAGGTACTTGACATAAAAAAGTTAAATAATAAAGTCACACTTATTAACTAATCTGGAACTGATTATTCACCTTAAATCCTTTAACTGAAAAAGAATAACAGATGCTTTATAAGTATTTATCAACTGATACCAAGTTAAGATACAAAAGAATTTAGTAGACATATTTTTCCTCCTGAAGCTAGTTTATTTCACATTATCCTGTGTTTGGATCCTTTCAGAAATGAAAGCCCAATGATTAGGATAATTCCCCAAAATACAAGCAGAAAAATCTCAAAAGTCCTTTCTGGGCTTTCATTTTTAAAAAATATGATAATCATCAGGAAACACAGAACCTCTCCCACAAAGCAGTACTCCAAAAAAATGGAATAACAAAGACGTCACGTCCTTCACCCTGTGGTGTAAAGCTAACAGCAAATTCTGGGTCCTCGAAACTTCCCTCTCTCCCCAAATAGAGACTTAGAAGAACATACGAGATATAAAAAATGCATAACATTTCAAAACACACACTTTTATTTTTGTTTCTTTGTTTTTCAACCTCTGCCTCAGAGGACTTAGGAGACCAACACAGTAGATAATTATCTATTTTACAGAACGCTCACATGGGATTATGATTATTCCCACCTTAAAAACACGAAATTTACATGAAAACGGGAAACGGCCTACGCGATGAGGATAGCAACTGGGGCCCTTCCATAGTTCACTTACTCAGTAAGACAGCCCTGAGGGCCTACTACATGCCAATCCCTTAGCGAGTGAAAAGAAGAGACAGGGTAAGAGGAATCCACGGATGCATGGAGCTGGCAGAATAAACCACATACTTATATCCTAAAACAACCGTAAAGAGTAATGAAACCCTCTCACTTCCCACAACAGCATCCTACCTAGAAACCCTACAAAGAGACTGTCAGGAATGACAACGCCCCTCTACATAACATCATTTGAATCTCTTAATCCCAAAGAAAAAAACTGAGCTGAACCCTCGTCGCCCTACGACCGTCGACTGCAGCACTCCATCCCTCACCCGCTACATCCGCGTCTCCCACCTGCAACAACCCCCCTACACCCCCGTCACCATGAATTTTTCCCATCCACACCCCCCTGGAACACTCCCTCACCTCCCCCGGTCACCGGCACCCAGGAGCCCGAGCCCAGCAGCGCGCTCAGCCCACCCTCACAGACGCGAAAATGGCGGAAGGCGCGGGATCGCGGCGGGCCGCGCTGAGGCGGTGAGTGGCGAGGTGGGGGGCGGAACGGGGCTGTCTGCGTCACCTCACCCACCTCCCGACGACGACGGCGGGCGGTGGCACGGCCAGCCGGGCGGTCACGGGCAGAAGGCCCGGAGGGGCCCCGAGAGGGGTCAGGGAGGGGGAAAAATGCGCGGAAATCGGGAGGCGCGCACGACCGCAGCAGAGTTGGGGGTGGGGAACGGACAGCGACTCGGCCGCCTAGAAGTCACCCAGATACGGGCGCAAAATGACCGCAACCCGGAAGCACTGGCCACCTGCGGACGGAAATGACGTCAAGCGTGCCCCGCGGAGTCTAAAGGCGAGCAGCTTCGGAATAGACGCAGAGGCATGCGCCTGCGCCTGCCGGCCCGGTCTTCCTCTGCTGGTCCCTCCTCTGTTTACCCCCCAGGCCGCGGCGCTCGCGAGCTGCACTGCGGCTGCGCTTGCCGCCCCTGCGGACGGGGAACTCGGCTCGCCCTCTCCCTGGACCTCCGGGGGACGCTTGGTTTCAGGCTGTTCTGATGGCCGACTTTGATATTCCAGTGACCGGCTGACAGGACCGTGCTGGAACCCCCTTTTATCCTCTTGTTGAGAGTTACCGGCTTTTCTTGGATTTCTCTGTTTTTAGGTTTTACATAATTCATTTCATTCTTTGAGCCTCTAGGCTAAGTAGTATAAAGTAATTATTAAGCATGCGCAGTTGGCTGTCAGACTGTTGTGAGTCCAGCTTCTGACTAGTTTTAGAACCTCAGGCCTGGTAAGGGTCCTCTCTGAGCCTCGGGTTTTTCTCATCTGAAAAACAGAAATAGCACCTACCTCATAGGGTTGTTAGGATTAAGGCAACACACCTAAGAGGAAGCTTAAGCGCTCAATGGTTCTGTTAATGGGAAAGTCTGTATTTGAATGCGGGGCTTATGACTTCCGTTCATCAGAATCATGTTGCCACAGCCAGCCACCATTCATTCATTCATTCATTCATTCTACAAATATTTATTGAGTGCCTGCTATGAGCCAGATACTGAAAGTTATTGGTGATTCAGCAGAGAACAATGAGCCCTACCCGTTTGTTTCATCATCTCCTAAAAACCTCTCAGATTTCTCACCTCTTTCTGAGCCCTTCGGCCACTATCCTCATTTCATCTTTTACACTGCCTCCGGAGCTGCCCCAAATTTATTCTCCCACAGACACATTTAAGAGAGACAGCCTATGGTGATCCATCTAAAACACAAATTCAATCCTATGGTTCCTTCCTTAGAGCCTTTTCATAGCTCCCATCATGCACGGAATATAAGGTCCTTCACAGCTTGGCCTCTGTCCTCTTGAGCCTCACTTTCTTCTATTGTAGTTTTCACCGATAAGAAACAACCTGCAGCCCTTTGCACTCACTGTTCCCTGTATACTGTTTCCCCTGGCACAGCCCTCCTCCCTGCCTTGTCAACTCTGTTGATATTTCAAAATCCTGCTTTTACGTTACTTCCTTTGTGAAGCCTTCTCTGAAACACAGCCTAGAGAATAAGTCACTCCTCCATCCTAGCACCTGTTCACTTTGTACATACTTCTTTGATTGCAATGTAGTTCTGCACTGTATTGTGATCTTTTTGCTTATGTCTATCTCTGTTACAGAGCTTCCTTAGGACAGAGACCTTGGCTTATAAATCTTTATACTCTCAAATGTATCCCTAAGATAATCAATATTAATAATTAATATTCATTTTGTTCCTGGGACGTGCTAAGCTGGTTCTGGGCTCACAGCTTTTGCAATTGCTGTTTCCTCTTCAAGAACACTGTTCTTCCAGATGTGTACATGGCTTCTTCTCTCAGGTTGCAGCTGATGTCACCACATCAAAGAGGCTTTCCCCAATCACCCAATTAAAATAGTACCCTAGTCATTCTCCATATTACCTCATTTATTATTTTCATAGCACTCATCATGATCTAAAATAATTATTTGTTTGTTTATTGTCTCTCTTCACTCACTAATGTAAAAGATCTTTGAGAGTAGCAGCCTGTCTGACATCAAAATATTGGCACATAGTGTGAAATCAACAAATATTCCTTAGGTGAATTTATTGAGTACACTTTTATAACAGAAGAAACAAAAATAAGATAATTAGAAGTAATACCGGGCAAGCTTTATGCTAAAGCAAAATCTACTGTTTGCTTTCTGACTAGATTATAAGATTCCAGAATCCAGATTTATCATATTCTTTATATTTACAGAGCCAGGCCTAACACATGGCACTTTGTAGATATTGATGAGTTGCCCACATATTTCTCAGCAATCAAGTCAGTTAATAAATTAGATTTCCATTGATGAAAGAGTATGGTGCTCTTTCTGTGGGAATAAATAGGATTCTAAACATTCAAGGTAAATTTTCATTTTCTGTGTTGGCTTTAGAGGTTATTGAGTCCATCAGTAATTTGGGCAATGCAACAATCAAAGAACTCAAACATAAATTTGTTAAGATCCAAAGCCTTACTGGAATCTAGTTCACATTTGATAAAAGAGGCTACAGGATTTATTATCCAATTCACACCCTTGGTGCTTTAATCTTGAACTGTGAGATCACCAGAAATCAACCTACCTGGATTACATTAAATCAATTCACTTCAGAATACCTCCACTGAGTTAAGATCTAATGAAATGTCACCATAAGAAATGTCCACTTGTTAGACATAACTTAAAAAAATTAATTATAAAGGAGTTGTTGAGAGTACTCATTCATTCATATAAATGAAACCCATGTTATTATTTAGCATATTTCCATTTATGTTCCATGGGGTAGAGATTGTGTCTTATTTGTTCACCATAGACTATCCAGTGTTCCATACGTATTTATTGCTAAAATGTAATGTCATAGAAGCCAAGGAAAGAGAATGTTCCAAGAAGGAAGGAATGGTCAATCATGTCAAAGGCTGATCAGGATGGAGGACTATCCATTAAATATTGCAATAGGTTATTTATAACTTTTGCAAAAGTGATTTCATTAAAGTTTAGATGGCAATGAGTTGAGAAAAGAGTGATTAGAAATAATGTGGAGAAAAGTGTAGACTACTCTTTCTGAAAGCTTAGTTATTTGGTGAAAGGAAGGCAGGGTATTAGCTGGGGGGGCAAATAAGGAATGAATGAAGGTTAGTTTTGGTTTTTTAATTGGATAGAGACTTGACTGTAATTGTTAAAGGTGAAGAACCAGTAAAAAGAAGAGTGGAAAATAAGGGAGTGAGAAGGGATAGTTAATGGCATAAGGCAGATTTCACAAATGGTGTTCTGTGGATGTGCTATAGGTATGCCACAAGCTATTGATCCACTCAGCCTTTGGGATGAGCTGTGGGCAGAGCCCGGGGCCAGTTGCCTGTAGCCTGAGTAACGTTCTTTGAGGTCCCCTGAGAGTAACTAGTAGGGAATAAAGCCTAACGGTCTGCCCATGTACTCCACAGGTGATGAGAACAATGGGCAACATTCAGCTCTTCTTCAACCTAAATGTCAGAAAATTCAGCCCAAGGGACGTTACTGCCCATCATAGGCAAGGAACCCTTGGGGTTGCTGGAGATATTTATGTTCTAGATGCCCAGGGAGCATGGCAGCCATGCCAAGGCACAGCTGGTAGGGTGGAGGCACAAGGAGACAGGACCGGGGCTCCTGGCAGTTGCAGTTCAAGGAGCAGCCCTAAATCTCAGTCTTCATATTAATTGGACATATCTGGTCTTTTGTAGCTGATATGTCCTTTTTGTGGTGTCCAGACCAGCTGCAGGCGACTGCTTGAACAATGCAACTTGGAGTTCCTCATTATTTTGATATACTTGAAATTAAAATGTTCATTTGGCTTCAAAATTCACTTGGATTATCACAGGACATTTCCATGTTACATTTGTTAATGAAAGATAAGAAAGAACTGTTAGACTCTTTAGATAAAATTTCAATTGTAAACATCGAATGGTGATTACATTTAAAATTTCTTGTGGCCGGCCCAGTGGTGCAGCAGTTAAGTTCGCACGTTCCGCTTCGGCAGCCCGGGGTTCACCGGTTCAGATCCTAGGTGCGGACATGGCACTGCTTGGCAAGTCGTGCTGTGGCAGGCATCCCACATATAAAGTAGAGGAAGATGGGCACGGATGTTAGCTCAGGGCCAGTCTTCCTCAGTAAAAAAAGGAGGAGGATTGGCGGCAGATGTTAGCTCAGGGCTAAGCTTCCTTAAAATAAAATAAAATAAAATAAAATAAAATAAAATAAAATAAATTTCTCATTGGTGGGAACTATTAAGAATTAGATTATCATTAAGGGGCCGGCCTGGTGACGCAGCAGTTAAGTGCACATGTTCCGCTTTGGTAGCCTGGGGTTCGCTGGTTCAGATCCTGGGTGCGGACATGGCACCACTTGGCAAGCCATGCTGTGGTAGGTGTCCCACATATAAAGTAGAGGAAGATGGGCATGGATGTTAGCTCAGGGCCAGTCTTCTTCAGAAAAAAGAGGAGAATTGGCAGCAGTTAGCTCAGGGCTAATGTTCCTCAAAAAAAAAAAAAAAGAGTTAGATTATTATTAAAAAGTTTCAGGAAATTTGTGTAGCCCTTTCAAATTTAAACCTAATATTTAAAAGTTATATGTAGAGAAGCAAGCCTAAGTTTAAAAAGATAGTATTTGGAAGTTTTGTACAATTCAATATCTAATCCAAAAAGTCAATATTTATTCTCTTCCCTTATCTTTTGTATTTTATTTTATCACAATTATGCTATAAATAAATATATAGCAATACATGTAAATAGTTGAGGATATCTATATTTACCCTATATATATAGAAGCCCTATATAAATACGTCAATCCCTTCATTTTATTCTAGTGAAGTGCACAAATATTGTCATTTTTCTGTTTGCCATGATGTAAAAAAGGTTGGGAGATACTTGCATAGATTTCTGAGCAGAGGGAGAGACAGGACAGGGCACAGGTGGATGGATCAGTGTAAAGGACTGACCTACCCTTTGAAACAGGGAGGAACAAGGTAATGAAAGTTACAAAATGCAGGCCAGTTCATACATTTGTGATAAAAAGACAAGGGAGTGGAGGATATTGGCAAGAGAATGGTTGAAATCATGGGCAATGGAATCAAAGTTGGGTAGGGAAAGAGCGAACACAATCAGATAGGTATAAAGTTAGGGGTATCAAAGACCTGGCAGTCACTATGACGTCAAAGCACAGGTGTTTGTGGGTTTTTCTGGGTAGGAGAGCAGGAAGAAGATGTTGACCAGATGGTGGAATGTAAATATTCCTATTGAATCGATTTCCACCACCACCACAGAAGGCTTTGTCATCATTAAAATAGAGATGATGGGAAATGAAAGGGAGGATAAAGGAATGTGGGGTGGCCGGGGCTTCTGAGCTGCAGTTCCACAATTTGATTTCCTCCTGGCCAGTAGAGTAGGAATTTGAGGACTTTACAGGAGCTGAAGTGGCGCTACTTGAGAATGGAAGGAGATAACGGGGAGATTGCTGTCCAGATCGTCAGAACCCAGTTTAGGTCATGAGCCCCAGGGGTAAAGTCTAGATTTAATTACATATAAGATCCACTGTAGTTTCCAGACTTTTACCAAAGTGTAGCATTTCTTGAAGATCCTCCAAAAATCAGGTTTCCCCGGGCATATGAAGTCACTGGCAGTTTTGGCAGATCACTCCAAATAAGCCTGATTTTAGGCAAATGAAGTTTCAAGACAAGTTACCCCCCAGCTCGTCCTTGCAAACACATTGCCATTCCTGAGTTTCTTCTACAGAGAATTCTTGCATCTGCCACTGTATAAATTTCTTCTAGAGCTAGATTGAAGGCAGAAATCTTGGAATCCTAACATGCATCTGAACTTATGCTTGGACATATTTTCCTGGGGCATATTTTGTGCTTGGTTTCCCTTTTACAGCAGAAGAGGTAAAGAGAAACATCAATAAAATTAGGGGCCCATGTCTCTGTATTAATATGAACCTAAGAAAAAGAGTGGATTAATATCTCTGAGATCTGAAATTGTATAAAGTTATAAGAAAACACCTTGCACAGGGTCCAGCATTTAGTTTTCATGCAATAAATAAGTTCTTTTTTACTTTTCGTGCAGATTTGAAGTACTAGAAAGGAATTTTTTTAGAAAAGACACGAGAAAGAGAGAAAGAGAGAGGGGGTAAGTGTACAGGTGATGCAGGCTAGACTGTTAATTCCTGGTTAACAACTGGAAATAGTTGTCCAGCTTTCTAATTAAAATTTAAAACAAGAAGTTTATTTTTCAGGGCAATATAGGGCTTCCAATGATGAAATAGTCTGGTACTAATCAATGCTATTTGGTGGCTTGTAAATCCCAATTATATTATTTCTTTATTCTTTCATTAATCTCAGCTCTATCTCCAGTCTCCTAAGTATCATGTTCAAACATGAATTGTCTACTTCCTTGTAACTGTGCAAAGAGACTTTGTCAAAGGTCAGAGAAGGAGAGTTTTTTTCCACATCCAGGAGACTCTTTCTTTTGCTGAGAATCTTTTTACTACAATGAATATTTGAAAACACAGGCTTTCTGAATAGCCATCCCTGCTTTTCTTTCTTGTATGACAGTTTCATTTGCAGGCAGAAGCAGGTGGGGGGAAAGTTCTCCCCAGGAGGTGACCCTCTGCAGTGTTCCTCCTGCTGTCAATCAACCAGAGAACCATCTGTCCCACTTTAGATTTCAGGAGCCATCTTGCACATCTGCTGTGTCTTTTCTAATGTCGCTTAGAGAACCCACTAAAAGCTGTTAGATGAATTAGGAAAACCAAGTGCAGCTGCATGTAGCTTATTTTGAATTTTTGCAGCTGGGTCCTACACGTCAATCTCAGTTTTGAAGTTATTTTTTATGAATTTGAACCACAAAGTGACTACTTCATTTTATAGTAATAACTCTTAAGAGAGTGAGCCTTAAAATTCTGTTCTCTGAAAATTTAAAGAATATATATTTTACCAACTCCCATCAAATGTTTAAAACTCAAGCCAACTGTAAATATTTAAATAATTATTCATGAGTTCCTCTTAAGAAAACGTATCGCATGAAAAAAATGTTTAAAAAATTTTGACTCAAGAACTGAGTACTTTCAGATATGGAAGCAAGTTTGATGTCTGCTGTAGAGATGCTAGAAGTTTGCAGGCTAGAAATCTAAGATATTAACAGCTTCAGGCCAGTTTCCCTATATCAACCTCAAATTGACCAAAAGACAAATACAGTATTTACTTATTTGTCTACGCAGCATTTTCACATTCTTATGATGTTATACTATAGAATTTAAAAAGCTTGCTGATCCAGATTATTAAACCATAGGAAATTAGTCCTGGCTGCATACTTAAGTTCTATGAAAATTCTGTTCAAGGCTTTTCTCAGCCTTAGCTCCTGCAGCATTTTGTATGCCTTTTTGATAACACTGACCACACCACAATTATTTGTTTACCTATTTTACCCACAATACAGATCCTTGCAAGAAAATGGACTTTCCCCCCTCTGTTTATATCAACAGTATTATGCATACTAGGCTCTTTTAATAATGTTTAGTTAAATTGAAAGTCATTTATGTATGTAATAGAAAAGGTATTCTGATATTTCTTGAAAGGGCCTTTAAGAGATGCAGTCAGAACCACAGGCGCTTACATCTGCATGCTTGCCTGCAGCTGTGCCCGTATAGTCTGTCTTTCCTCCTGTTGCTGTGGATCTCCTGCCTGTGCTCCTATTCAAGACCAGCCCTACGCTTGTGAGGTAGACCCTATCCTCTCTCATCTACTCAAGGACATCCCTTCAGCAATTTTACTCACTCTCTCCCACGCCCCTGATCTCCCTTCACTGTGGACAAATTCCCATCAGCTTATAAACAAGCTATAATTCTCACACCTTTAACAAACAACAACAGCAAAACCCCAAAAGTTCTCTTGACCTTGCATCCCATTTATTTGCTCTTTTTTTTTTTTGAGGAAGATTAGCCCTGAGCTAACTGCTGCCAATCCTCCTCTTTTTGCTGAAGAAGACTGGCCTTGAGCTAATATCCATGCCCATCTTCCTCTGCTTTAGCTAATATCCACGCCCATCTTCCTCTACTTTATACCTGGGACACCTACCACAACATGGCTTGCCAAGCGGTGCCACGTCTGCACCGGGGATCTGAACTGGCGAACCCAGGGCCGCCGAGAAGCGGAACATGGGAACTTAACTGCTGTGCCACCAGGCCAGCCCTATTTGCTCTTTTATGGCAAAACTCCTTGAAAGAACTGTCTATACTTCCTGTCTCCTCTCCAATTCCTGTTCCCCCTGTCTCTCTTGGACCTACTTCAAGCTTGTTTTTTCCCTTCCTCTTCCACAGCAAATGCCCTTGTAAAAGTCCCCATGACCTTCATGTTACTAAACTGATTTTTCAATTCTCAGTCCTTGTATTACTTAACCTCTTTTAAAGCATTTGGCACAACTGATCACTCCTTATTTAAACATTTTCTTCACTTGGTTCCAAAATATTCCACTTTTCCTTTTTTTTCTTCCTGTCTTACTGGCCGCTCTTTCTCAGTCTCTTTGCTAGTTCCTCCTCATCTCTTGGACTTCTAAGTTTTGGGGTGCCCTTGGATTCAGACTTTGGACGTCTCTGTAGTCACTTTCTTGGTAATCTCATCCAATTTCGAGGTTTAAATAACATCTATACTCTGATAACTCCCAGTTTATTTTTCCAGTATAGACCTCTCTCTCTGGAACTCCAGACTCATATATCTGTCTATATATCTAACTGGCATCTCAAACTTTGTATACCCCAAACCAAATTCCTTATTTCCAACTCCACAACAGAAAAAAATGAATCTCTTATTTCCAGTCTTCTCCATCTCACTTGAAGGCAATTCCTCTTTCCAGTTTATTAGGCTAAAATCATTGGAGGCATCCATGACTCTTTTTTTATCTCACACCCTACATACACGTTCTTGGCAAATCCTACTGGCTCTATCTTCAAGGCGTAGTCATAGTCTGACCCCTTCTCATTAGACCCACTACTACCACCCTGGCCCCCATCATCACCGTCTTTGGCTTAAATTATTGCACAAGTCCCGTAACTGCTCTGCCTGCCTTGCTTCAGTTTACTCTTAACATAGCAGCCACACTGATCTTTCTAAAATCCAAGTCAGGTATTCACTCTTCACTCAGAACCCTCCCATGGCTTCCCATGTCTCTCCAATAAGAGACAATGTCCTTACATGGCATACAAGGCCCTGCAGTCTTTCTCTACCTCCCTTCCAGACCTCATATCTATTACTCTTCCCTTACTAACTACACTACAGCAATTCTGCTCTTGCATTTTCTCGACCATGCCAAGCTGAGTAGTAATCCATTGTATATGTATACCAGGTGTACGTCTTAGGATCCATGTAATTGTTTCCTCCTCTGGGTGGGATATCTGAGTGCCCAGAATACCTGCATAATTCTGTCTCTCATCTAATTCAGGTCTTTGCTGAAATGTCATCTCAATGAGGCTTTCTTGATCATTCTGCTGATTGAGAGAATTGTAACCCCTCTCTTCCTTCTCTCCCATCCTCAGCCCTTACTCATCACTAGCATTTCCTATCCCTCCCCATCGCTGCCTTTTTTTACCCTTCCATAGCTCTTATCACCACTTCACCTATTGTTTTACTTATTCTTTTTCTGCCTATAAGTCAGCACTATGAGGGCAGGACTTTAATTTTTTCACTAATGTATACCTAGTGCCTAGAACAGTGCCTGACACATAGGTGCTCAACTAATATTTGTTAAAAGATTAAATGGATAAAAGAATTATAGTCTCTAATGAGTATATACCATATACCAGGGACTGGATAAAGAGCACAGAGGTTACAAAACAATGCCCATCCACCAAAGATTGGATAAAGAAATGTGGTGTATATATACAATGGAATACTACTCAGCCATAAAAAAGACAAAATCATTCTATTTGCAACAACATGGATGGACCTGGAGTGTATTATGTTAAGTGAAATAAGCCAGACTGAGAAAGACAAACACCAGATGATTTCACTCTTATGTGCAAGATAAACACACGGACAAAGAGAACAGCTCAGGGGTTACCAGGGGAAGGGGGCTGGGGGGTGGGCACAGAGGGTGAAGGGGAGTGCTTATGTGGGGATAGACAAGAAATAATGTACAACTGAAACTTCACAATGATGTAAACTATTATGAACTAAATAAAAATCAACTTTAGAAAAACAACAAAAACAAAAAAACAAGACAGAAACATAATTAAACACAAACACAGCCTCTACTGCTAAAAAGCTAAGTTTGCTGGCAGAGATCATAATAATATCTAATATTTGTCAAGCACTTACTTTGTGCCAGGCACTGTTCTAAGAATGTTACATGTGTCATATCATTTAACTCTCAGAACAAGGGATGAATACTATTAAAATAATATTTTTAAAAATGAAGGACCAAAAGCACAGAAATTAAGTAGCACACTCAATGTTATAAACCAGGCATACCACGATTCAGATCTATACAGTCTGACTCCAGAACCCATATGCTTAATTACTTAATTGTGCAATTTACAATGTGATAAAATCATTACTATAATTAAGGGGATCCTAGGGCATCACAGGGAAACATAGTAGGGCAGACTTTCTGGAAGAGGTAATTGCGAGAGACAAATGAGTTAGCCAAAGGAAGAACAAGGGAATGGGTGCTCGAGGCAGAAATTGCAGCATGTGCACCAACAGGGGAGAGAGAGGGGACTTTGGGCATTTAAAAAGTAGTGTTATTAGTTATAGCTAGAGAAGAAAGTGGTAGAGAAAAAGTGATAAGAGTAGTAGACAGAGGCCATACCATAAAGGGTATGTCACAGGAAGGATTTTACAGTTTATCTTGAAGGCAATAGGGAAAGCATAGATGGATTTTAAATAAGGGAAAGGAAATAAGATCAGATTTGAATGTCAGAAAAATCACTATCAGCTGTGTAGGTAACAGGTTAAATTAAAGGCAAGGAGAGCAGCTACATTAATTAAATGTTTTGTTTTGTTTTGAGGAAGATTAGCCCTGAGCTAACATCTGCTGCCAATCCTCCTTTTTTTTGCTGAGGAAGACTGGCCCTGAGCTAACATCCGTGCCCATCTTCCTCTACTTTATATGTGGGACGCCTACCACAGCATAGCTTGCCAAGCAGTGCCATGTCTGCACCCGGGATCCAAGCTGGTGAACCTGGGGCCGCCAAAGCAGAACATGCGCACTCAACCACTGCGCCACTGCGCTGGCCCCTAATTAAATGTTTTAATCCAAGGAAGAAAGGATCAAAGCCTGAACTAAGGTGACTGAAATAGTGACAAAGACAGGAGAACGGATTTCAGGAATAATAACATGAATAATCAAAAAGACATTGTCACCAACTACATAGGGTGGTTAAAGAGGAAGAGGACAAGAATAACTCCTAGTTTTGTGGCTTTGGTAAGTGTTGGATGGTGGAACAATTAACTCTCAGAGAATACTGGAGGGGGAAATTTTGATGGAGGGCTGAATTTGGACATGCAGATTTTACAGTGTCTACAGGATACCCAAGTAGAGGGTTGCAGTGGGTATTAGATATATTGATCTGTAGCTCAGAAAGAGATCTGGGCTAGAGTCATCAGGCCATCGATGGAGCTGGTGTCATGGCAGTGGATGAGTGGAACGAATGTGGGAAATACCAGCATTTAAAGCAATGATTCTCAGTCTGAGGACTTTGAACATCAGATCACCTGGGGAAGTTTTAAAAATATATATTCAATTGGGGTGGTTAAGTTTGGTGTGATCCACTTTGAGGGCCCAGTTCATGGGTTCGGGTCCTGGGTGCAGACCTACGCCACTCATCAGCCATACTGTGGCCATGACCCACATATAAAGTGGAGGAAGACTGGCACAGTCGTTAGCTCAGGGCTAATCTTCCTCAAGCGAAAAAAGAAGAAGATTGGCAACAGATGTTAGCTCAGAGCTAATCTCCCTTAGCACACACACACACAAAAAAGAGTTGCTGGAGCCCTCTCTAAACCTACTGAATCTAAGTCTTCAGAGATGAGACTGAGGAATCTATATACTTGTAAAAACTCCCAGTTGATTCTCCTGGGGCTAGCCTGCAGCATGCCAAAGAGGCAACTGGGAACCAGTGATTAAAATGATGGATAGAAAAGACCAAGAAGTATTACTTGAACAAAGAGGCAAGAAAAGGTAATTAATAATAATACCTAACGTTTGTTGTTCACTTACTATAAATCAGGCACGATCCTAAACATTTTAGGTCAATATCGTAATAAATCCTTACAATAACTCTATAGCTAGTAGGTACTATTATTATCTTCACTTTACAGATGTGGGATTTGAGGCACAGGGAGGTCGAGTAACTTATTTGAGGTCACATAGCTAATAAGTGATAGAGCTAGGATTTGAATCTCGCCCATGCTCTAAATTAGTACTTAGTGCTTACAATCACCTGGGGATTTGTTTAAAAAGCAGAGGCTGATTGAGTGGGTCTGGGGTACGAACTGAGATTCTGCATGTGTAACAAACTCCCAGGTGAAGCCAGTATTGCTGGTCTTAGAATCACTTTTGAATAGCAAGGGTCCACCCCCACACTGGTTCTCAACTTGGTTACTACTAGAATCGCCTGGATAGATTTTAAAAAGTAATGAGGCCCAGGTTCCACCCCAAACAAATTCAAGCAGAATCTTTGGGTGTGAGATCTGGGCAAGGAAGAAACTCGTTGCGGGGTATGAGCATTAAAAGTGACTAAAGTGCTACACAGAAATCAAAATTTAACGAGGTACACTTGAAATTTATATAATGTTATAGACCAATGTAACCTCAATTAAAAAAAAGTGACTAAAGTTAATTGTAAAAAAAAGGTCAGGGGGAGGGGCTGGTGATGATACTGAGCAATCAGCCAGAGTGTGATTAGTCAAATCAATCTAATTCTGTGTATTTGTGGTCTAATTGTTTTTTTTAAGTGAGGAAGATTGGCTCTGAGATGACATCTGTTGCCCATCTTCCTCTTTTTGCTTGAGGAAGATTGTTGCTGAGCTAACATCAGTGGCAATCTTCCTCTATTTTGTAGGTAGGATGCTCCACAGCATAGCTTGATGAGTGGTGTATAGGTCTGTACCTGGAAACTGAATCCACAAACCCCAGGCCTCCAAAGCAGAGTGTGCAAACTTAACCACTACACCACTGGGCTGGCACCCCCAATAAATTTTTTAAAAGACACTATTTGAAATGATTTTTTAAAATGTACTCTGTAAATCTAAAGAAAAAGTAGTCTTTCTGGGTAGAGAGAAGATAAAGAAAATGATAAAAGCAATTTAGGGAAAGGATGAAAATCGATAAAGTCCGTTCCCAAAGTTGACAAGGAAAATGTTCTAATGAAAGGAAGAAAAATTGATTACTTTCAAATATTTTACCAAATTTTAATGACAAATGCTAAAGCCAGACATGAAACTGTGAATGAATAAAATGTGGGTAGTTCTAATTTTAGAAGACAGGGATATTGTCTTTTTTAGAGATCATTAATTTATAAAACTAGCATAAAATGTGGAATGTCCACATACCCATATAATAAAAAAAATTAAATGGTTCACCACTTAAATGTAAATGATATAATTTTCTCCTAAATAACTGCAAACTAAACGAACATGGATATACAGACAAATTTGGATAGGAGAGACAAGGGAGATTTCTCACAAATCTTATGTGATATGTCTCTTTTCAGATCTATGCGAAGTAAGTCACAGTATTAGCCATACAAGGATTCGGCTTGTTTGCTATCTATATAGGCCCTGTCTTAGCTATCTGTTGTTATGTAACAAATTACCCTCAAGTTTAGCAGCTTAAAACAATATACATTTATTGTCTCATAGTTTTTGCGGGTCAAGAACTTTGGAGTGGGTTAGCCCCTAAAATGTAGGTTGGGGTTACAGTCATCTGAGGGCTACACTTGGGGCTGGAGGCTCCATTTCCAAGACAGCTTACTCGCATGGTTGCTGACAAGGGCCTCTCCATAGGGCCGCCTGAATGTCCTCATGATCAGGCAGCTGGCTTCTACAGAGCAAATAGTCTACGAGAGAAAAGGAGGAAGCTGCAATGCCTTTTATGACCTAGTATCAGGGTCCACCGCTGTCACTTCCTCCATCTTTGTTTGTTAGAAGGAAGTCGCTAAATCCAGCCTGCATTCAAGGGGAGGGGAAACTCAGCTTCACCTCTTGAAAGGAGGAGTATCAAAGCCCTTATGGACGTATTTTAAATCCGCCACAGTCCCTGTCATGTAAAACTACAGTTTAATATCAGAGTTGTCTGTCAATTCGATGATAGTGCATTTTTCTGGAAAAAGCCGTTTACCTTCCATTTCTCCAAGATCTTGCTTCCCGTTCATCCCTCAAACTACTGTCTCTTACCCCCACGTCTCCTCTGAACATCTTCGCCAAAAGTCACTGGTTTGTTTTTTTCAAATTCAGTATTATGTTCCTAAATCCATCCATGTTGCTGTGTGAGTATATAGTCTGTTGTTTGTAACGGCCACATAGTAGTCCATGGGATGTATTCATCACATTTTGCCTTTGCGCTCACCTACCTGGCATGGACACACGGGCTGCTTCACACTTCTCACCACCCCGAGTAGTGATACCGCAAACCTCCTTGAACGCATCCCCTCGAGGACGTATGTGAGAGTTCTTTGGAACCCATAATCCCAGGAGGAGAATGGCTATGCATGTTCTTTATTGGACAAAGCACTGTCAGACAGCACTCCAGGATCGCTGCCCCAGCCTGTGCTTCCAGCAGCAGTGCAATGAGACTTCAGATATATATACATTACCACATCCCCTCCAACTCTTGGCAGTACCCAGAATACTAATTGTTGCCAATCTTTTAGTCATGAAGTAATGATCTCATTGTTGTTTTTATTTGCGTTTCACTGACATTTTGAAGTAGGGTAAGGACATTGCATTAGTTTCCTAAGGATGCCATAACAAAGCACCAAAAATTGGATGGCTTAAAACTAGAAATTTATTGTTTCACTGTTCTAGAAGCTAGAAATCTGGAATCATGGTGTCAGTAGGGTCGTGCCCTCTCTGACAGCTCTAGAGAAGAATCCTTTCTTGCCTCTTGAAGCCTCTGGTATTCGCCAGCAATCCTTGGTGTTCCTTGGCTTGTAGATGCATCACTGAGTCACATGTCTGTCTTCTCCCTATGTTTCCACATGGTCTCCCGCTGTGTGTCTGTCTCGTCCAAATTTCCACCTTCTATAAGGACACCAGTCCTACTGATTATGGACCACTCTAATGACCTCATTTTAACTTGATTACCGCTCTAAAGACCCTATTGCCAAATAAAGCCACATTCTGAAGTACGGAGGGTGAAGATTTCCACATATTTTGGGGGTACACATATCAACCTATAACTCATGGTGTCTTTATTTCCATGTGGAGCACTGCCAAATTAATGAGAAGGCTATGATATATTATGTAACAAATATTAAAGCAGTTTGGTACTAAAGATGCTTAAAGTAAAAATTAGACAACGTAAGTATAAAATATATTAGTTTAGACTATTTGATAAGAATAGCTAAACTGCTCAACAGATTAGTCTAAACAAATTATGACCCAATCTCCAAGTTAAGAAACTATCACACGCTGTGAGAGAAGTCTATACATACCATAGCAAACGTTTATTGTTTACCTGCTTTCATCGTCCTTTCTTCCTTCTTTGGTAGCAATGCCTGATCTTCCTTTGTGAAACCAAGTGTTACTCACTCGCAGTTGGTGTGGTGAGCTTAAGGCTGACTCCACCCCTCAGTTCCAGCTATGGGCCTACGACTCAAGCTGAGCCGATGATTGTCTATACTGGGATTTTGGCGGAAAGTATTGGGAAACAGGCACACAGCTTCCACTAGGGTTGCTAAGTTGCTGGTGCCCACCTGGGAAGGAAGCCACTGCGAAGGAAGGCAGAGACCAGAGAGGAAGAGAAAGAGAGAGAGAGGGTTTCTCGATGCTATCTTTAGAGTACTGGAATCCAGCTGCACAGCAAACACAGATCTACCTCTGGACTTTGCAGCTACATGAGCAAAAAAGGAAATCCTTTTTTAATCTAATTTGGTTTGAATTGGTATCTAATTCTTGCCACAGAAAGAGTCCTGATTAACACATGGACTGAGATGGAAAGATGTCCACGAATACTGCAAAGACAAAAGCAAGATGAGATGCAAAATACATATAGGATGATTCCATTTTTTGTCAAAAAATTAAATAAAATTAAAATGAGAAAAACAAGGGCTGGCCTGGTGGCACAGTGGTTCAGTTTGCGCATTCCACTTCGGTGGCCAGAGGTTCGCCAGTTCAGATCCCGAGTGCAGACATACGCATTGCTTGGCAAGCCATGCTGTGGCAGGTGTCCCATGTATTAAGAAAAGTAGAGGAGGAGAAAGAGAAGATGGCGCCATGAGTAGTCCTCTTTGTCTCTCGCCCTTCGAGTCTACAATTATTTGGACACTTATCGCTTGACAAAGGATATCCAGACAACATCTCAGGACGTCTGAGACACCCACGCAACTATACATCGGAAGGCGAATGGACTTTCCTCCGGGAGGATGTGGAAATAGGTGAAAACTCTCCGACCCCGACGGGCAGCCTAGTACCCGCAAGCGGCTTTCTTCCAACGGACGCCCCCAGAGGATCCACACACATCTAGGCCAGGAGCGAGAACACAACAGAGGAGCGACGGTGGAAACAGGTGACCAGAACCCTACCTAAACCCCCCGCAATTACTCCTAAACGCAGAGGGAAACTTTGGAGTTGCACACCTGAGCCCGTGGGGAGAGTCTCTCCCCGCCATTGGCGGGGAGACCCAGCCTGGTGCTCGGGGCGCCCGGAGGGTCCCAGAGAGAGACACGGAGGGCACGGAGGTCTCCCAGCTGCCGTTGCCCGCCCCGTGGGACTAGGGATTGCCGGAGATCTCGGAGAGGACCGGGGCGGGGGGAAGTTTCAAAGGCCGGTTCTGCGACCCGGAGGGGAAGCGCCGGAGCTCCGCCCGGGCAGCAGACAAAACTCTCTGTCTGCCGTTAGCAGAGGGGCCACGCTGAACATTCACGGCTCCGGGAGAGGCCCGGAGAGAATCCCAGAGAGCGGGACGACCCCCAGCTGCCGTTGCCCGCCCTGTGGGGCTAGGGATTGCCGGAGATCTCGGAGAGGACCGGGGCGGGGGGAAGTTTCAAAGGCCGGTTCTGCGACCCGGAGGGGAAGCGCCGGAGCTCCGCCCGGGCAGCAGACAAAACTCTCTGTCTGCTGTTAGCAGAGGGGCCACGCTGAGCAGTCACGGCTCCGGGAGAGGCCCGGAGAGAATCCCAGAGAGCGGGGCGACCCCCAGCTGCCGTTGCCCGCCCCGTGGGGCTGGGGATTGCCGGAGATCTCGGAGAGGACCGGGGCGGGGGGAAGTTTCAAAGGCCGGTCCTGCGACCCGGAGGGGAAGCGCCGGAGCTCCGCCAGGCAGCAGACAAAACTCTCTGTCTGCCATTAGCAGAGGGGCCACGCCCAGCATTCAGGGCTTCCGGCAGAGGCAGGGAGAGAAGCCCTGAGGGCGGGGCGACCCCCAGCTGCCGTTGCCCGCCCCGTGAGGCTAGGGATTGCCGGAGATCTCAGAGAGGACTGGGGCTGGAGAGAGTTCCAGAGACCCAGCTTAGTAGCCTAGTGGGAAACCCTACAGGCTCACAGCAGCCTTAGGGAAAGCCTCTGCACAGCACCAGTAGAAGGCACCCAGCCGCCAGCCACAAGGCTGGAAGACCCCAGGGCAAAAGCAGCATAGCTAGGTGTACTAACCACAGACTGTAGAAGATGCCAATAGCTCTCCTGCGACCCATAGAGGACAAGTGAGTTTTGGTGGGTGCAGAGAGCAACGGAGCAACAAATATAAGTGATCCCACCCCTGGCCGCTGGAAAAGCCCATAACACCATTGCAGACCCCAAGGAGAGAGCACATCTAGGTGGGCTGCAACAGTAGGCACCTGCAGCCTGAAGCCCCCCTGTGACGGCCCCCACGGCAGAGGAGGGAATACAAAGGGCCACTGTGGCTACGAAGAGGGGCCCAGGCCCAGTTAGCAACTACGGACAGGGTTCCTGGTAGGTGAAGTATAAACAGCGGCTCCCCCCACCACAGCAGCTGAAACAAGTGAAAGGAGCAACTAAACTCTATCTCCATGCGGAGGCATAAATCAACAACATCAAGCAATATGAAAAAATACATTAAATCTCCAGAACAGAAAGAAGGTAACAAATACACAGAAAACAATCCCAAAGAAAATGAGATATATAACCTAAATGATGACGACTTCAAAACAGCCATCATTAAGATTCTCAATGAGTTAAGAGAGAACTCTGACCGACAACTCAACGAGTTCAGGAGCTATGTCACAAAAGAGTTTGATACGATAAAGAAGAACCAAACAGAAATATTGGAAATGAAGAACACAATAGAGGAGATTAAGAAAAATCTAGATGCTCTGAACAGTAGGGCCGATAATATGGAGGAAAGAATTAGCAATTTGGAAGATGGCAATATAGAATTGTTGCAGGCAGAGGAGGAGAGAGAAGCAAGACTTAAAAGAAATGAAGAAACTCTCCGAGAATTATCAGACACAATTAGGAGATGCAACGTAAGGATTATAGGTATACCAGAGGGAGAAGAGAAGGAGAAAGGGGCAGAAAACCTATTCAAAGAAATAATGGCTGAGAACTTCCCAAATCTGGTGAGGGAGATGGATCTGCAGGTGACAGAAGCCAATAGATCTCCAAACTTTATCAATGCAAGAAGACCAACTCCACGACATATAGTAGTGAAGCTAGCAAAAGTCAACGACAAGGAGAAAATATTAAGGACAGCCAGGCAAAAGAAACTAACCTACAAAGGAACCCCCATCAGGCTATCAGCAGATTTCTCGGCAGAAACTTTACAGGCTAGAAGAGAGTGGAATGATATATTCAAAAATCTGAAGGACAAAAATCTACAGCCGAGAATTCTCTACCCAGCGAAAATATCCTTCAAATACGATGGAGAAATAAAAACTTTTCCAGATAAACAAAAATTAAGGGAGTTTATTGCCACAAAACCTCCTCTTCAGGAAATCCTCAGGAAAACCCTCACTCCTGAAAAATCCAAAAAAGGAAAGGGGCTACAAAACCAAGAGCAGAGGAGATAAGTAGAAGGACAACAACAGAGAGTAGCAGCTCTACATCAGAACAGATTAAACCATGGGACGAGAAACAAAGGAAACTGAAGAAAACCGGAAAACAAGACACAAAATGGGAGTGGAAGGCCCCCACGTCTCAATAATCACTCTAAATGTAAATGGATTGAACTCCCCAATCAAAAGACACAGAGTGGCAGGATGGATCAAAGAACAAGATCCAACAATATGCTGCCTCCAGGAAACACACCTCAGCCCCAAAGACAAACACAGACTCAGAGTGAAGGGATGGAGAACAATACTCCAAGCTAATAACGAACAAAAGAAAGCAGGTGTCGCTATACTAATATCAGACAAGGTAGATTTCAAAGCAAAACAGATAAAGAAAGATAAAGAGGGACAGTATATAATGATAAAAGGGACTCTCCACCAAGAAGACATAACACTTATAAATATATACGCACCCAACACAGGAGCACCAAAATTTGTAAAGCAACTCTTAATAGAACTAAAAGAAGACATCAACAACAATACAATAATAGTAGGGGACCTCAACACACCATTAACACCAATGGACAGAACATCCAGACAGAAAATCAACAAGGAAATAATAGAATTAAATGAAAAATTAGACCAGATGGACTTAATAGATATATATAGAACACTTCATCCAAAAACAGCAGGTTACACATTCTTCTCAAGTGCACATGGAACATTCTCAAGGATTGACCATATTTTGGGAACCAAAGCAAACATCAATAAATACAAGAGAGTTGAAATAATATCAAGCATCTTTTCTGATCATAATGCTATTAAACTAGAAATCAACTACAAGAAAAAAGCAGAGAAAGGTGCAAAAATGTGGAGACTAAACAACACGCTTCTCAACAAACAATGGATCATTGAAGAAATTAAAGAAGAAATCAAATTTTATCTGGAGACTAATGAAAATGAGAACACGACATACCAAATCATTTGGGATGCAGCAAAAGCAGTCCTAAGAGGGAAATTCATCGCAATACAGGCTCACCTCACTAAACAAGAAAAAGCTCACATAAGCAACCTCAAACGACACCTAACAGAACTAGAAAAAGAAGAACAAACAAAGCCCAGAGTCAGTAGAAGGAGGGAAATAATAAAAATAAGAGCAGAAATAAACGATATTGAAACAAAAAAGACAATAGAAAGGATCAATGAAACAAAGAGTTGGTTCTTCGAAAGAATTAACAAAATTGACAAACCCCTAGCCAGACTCACCAAGAAAAAAAGAGAGAAATCGCAAATTAATAAAATCAGGAATGACAGAGGAGAAATCACAACAGATACCAATGAAATACAAGAGATCATAAGAGAATACTATGAAAAACTATATGCCAACAAATTGAACAACCTGGAAGAAATGGACAAATTCCTAGACTCCTACAATCTCCCCAAACTGAATCAGGAAGAAAAGGAGAATCTGAATAGACCTATCACAAGTAAGGAAATAGAAACGGTAATCAAAAACCTCCCCAAAAACAAGAGTCCAGGACCAGAAGGCTTCTCTGGAGAATTCTACCAAACATTCAAAGAAGACTTAATACCCATTCTCCTCAAACTGTTCCAGAAAATTGAGAAAGATGGAGAACTCCCTAACACATTCTATGAAGCCAACATCACTCTGATCCCCAAACCTGACAAGGACAACACAAAGAAGGAGAACTACAGGCCGATATCACTGATGAACATAGATGCAAAAATCCTCAACAAAATTTTGGCAAACCGATTACAGCAATACATCAAAAAGATTATACACCATGATCAAGTGGGATTTATACCAGGGACACAGGGATGGTTCAACATCCGCAAGTCAATCAACGTGATACACTACATCAACAAAATGAAAAACAAAAACCACATGATCATCTCAATAGATGCAGAGAAAGCATTCGACAAGATCCAACACCCATTTATGATAAAGACCCTCAGTAAAATGGGTATAGAAGGAAAGTACCTCAACATAATAAAGGCCATATATGATAGACCCACAGCAAACATCATACTCAACGGACAAAAGCTGAAAGCCATCCCTCTGAGGACAGGAACAAGACAAGGGTGCCCACTTTCACCACTCCTATTCAACATAGTACTGGAGGTGCTGGCCAGAGCAATTCGGCAGGAAAAAGAAATAAAAGGAATCCAAATAGGTAACGAAGAAGTAAAACTCTCGTTGTTTGCAGACGACATGATCTTATACATAGAAAACCCCAAAGAATCCACAGAAAAACTATTAGAAATAATCAACAACTACAGCAAAGTAGCAGGGTATAAAATTAACGTGCATAAATCAGTAGCATTTCTATACACTAACAATAAACTAACAGAAAAAGAACTCAAGAACTCTATCCCATTCACAATCGAAACGAAAAGAATAAAATACCTTGGGATAAACTTAACCAAGGAAGTGAAGGATCTATACAATGAAAACTACAAGACTTTCTTGAAAGAAATTGACGATGACATAAAGAGATGGAAAGACATTCCTTGCACATGGATTGGAAGAATAAACATAGTTAAAATGTCCATACTACCTAAAGCAATATACAGATTCAATGCTATCCCAATCAGAATCCCAAGAACATTCTTCACAGAAATTGAACAAACAATCCTAAAATTCATATGGGGCAACAAAAGACCGCGAATTGCTAAAGCAATCCTGAGCAAGAAAAACAAAGCCGGCAGAATCACAATCCCCGATTTCAAAACATACTACAAAGCTACAGTGATCAAAACAGCATGGTACTGGTACAAAAACAGGTCCACAGATCAATGGAACAGAATTGAAAGCCCAGAGATAAAACCACACATCTATGGACAGCTAATCTTCGACAAAGGAGCAGAGGGCCTACAATGGAGAAAAGAAAGTATCTTCAACAAATGGTGCTGGGAAAACTGGTCAGCCACATGCAAAAGATTGAAAATCGACCATTCTTTTTCACCACACACCCAAATAAACTCAAAATGGATCAAAGACCTAAAGATTAGGCCTGAGACAATAAGTCTTTTGGAAGAGAATATAGGCAGTACACTCTTTGACATCAGTTTCAAAAGAATCTTTTCGGACACTGTAACTCCTCAGTTGAGGGAAACAATAGAAAGAATAAACAAATGGGACTTCATCAGACTAAAGAGCTTCTTCAAGGCAAGGGAAAACAGAATTGAAACAAAAAAACAGCTCACTAATTGGGAAAAAATATTTACAAGCCACTTATCCGACAAAGGGTTAATCTCCATAATATACAAAGAACTCACACTGCTTAACAACAAAAAAAAAACAACCCGATCAAAAAATGGGCAGAGGACATGAACAGACATTTCTCAAAAGAAGATATGAATATGGCCAATAGACACATGAAAAGATGTTCATCATCGCTAATCATCAGGGAAATGCAAATCAAAACTACACTAAGATATCACCTTACCCCCGTTAGATTGGCAAAAACATCCAAAACCAAGAACGACAAATGTTGGAGAGGTTGTGGAGAAAGAGGAACCCTCATACACTGTTGGTGGGAATGCAAACTGGTACAGCCACTATGGAAAACAGTATGGAGATTTCTCGAAAAGTTAAAAATAGAAATACCCTATGACCCAGCCATCCCATTACTGGGTATCTATCCTAAGAACCTGATATCAGATATCTCAAGAGTCCGTTGCACCCCTATGTTCATCGCAGCATTATTTACAATAGCCAAGACGTGGAACCAGCCTACATGCCCAGAAACTGATGATTGGATAAAGAAGATGTGGTATATATACACAATGGAATACTACTCAGCCATAAAAAAAGACGAAATTGGCCCATTCACAACAACGTGGATGGACCTCGAGGGCATTATGTTAAGCGAAATAAGTCAGTCAGAGAAAGACGAACTCTATATGACTCCACTCATAGGTGGAAATTAGTATATTGAGAAGGAGATCTGATTGGTGGTTACCAGGGAAAAGGGGGGGTGGGGGGAGGGTACGGAGGGGGAAGTGGTGTACCCACAATATGACTAACAAAAATGTACAACTGAAATCTCAAAAGGTTGTAATCTATCATAACATTAATAAAAAAATAAATAAAAAAAAAAAAAAAAAAAAAGAAAAGTAGAGGAAGATGGGCATGGATGTTAGCTCAGGGCCAGTCTTCCTTAGCAAAAATAAAACAGAGGATTGGTGGCAGATGTTAGCTAAGAGCTAATCTTCCTCAAAAAACAAAAAAACAAAAAAACCACATAAAACAAGAAAAACAATCCTGGAAGAATATATGCAAAACTGTTAGAAGTGATTATCTCAAAAAAAAAAAAATGAGGGGGAGTAGAGTTTCTCTTCGGAGAATGTTGCACAGGGAATTTTTACTTTCTATACATTTCCTTATTTAAAAAAATTTTGCGTTTCAAGCATGTATTTAATTATCACTAAAAAAAGTGAATGTGATAGTGAAAACTTGGAAATAAACTAAGTATTCCACAATAGGGGGGTAGTTAAATAAATCATGACACATCCAAACAACAAAGATATTTAAAATCGTGCTTTTAATGAATGTATAATAACATAGTAAAATGGTCACTATTTTATGGTAAGTCAAAAAAGTGGCACACAAGTGGCGCAGTAGCATCATAGTATTGTAGATAGAAAAATGGAGTGCTTCTTAGAAGGGAGTTCAGCATCAGGCAGCCTCCTAACTTATAGGAGCTTCGGCTAGTTAAGCTCTGAACTGGTTTTCCTCCATGAAAGGTAGATGCCCATAGTACCTACCTCACAAGGCTGTGGTGAAGAATCAATTAGATAATTCATCTAAAGCATCTGGCACATATAAACACTCCATAAAGGTTATACATATGCATTAGGAAAAGATATGAAAAAATACACCAAAATTTCAATACTTGTTTTTTTGGGTAGTAAGGTTACTGATAAATTTTATTTCCTTCTATATACATTCTGTATTTTAAAAGTTATAATTATTAAAAAATGAGATTATTGTATCTGGTTTTCTACAAAACACAATAATAAAGGAAGAAATTATCAGTAACAATATTCACTCTCTCTGAAAGGTTTAATACAGTTTCCCATTTAGAAGGTAGGTCTATAACTACACTACCAGATTTGTCTCCAGATGCATGGGAAAGGGGAAATCCTGGGAAAGTTCTCAGTCAAAAGGGAACATTCGAAGGAAGTAATAATAATGTCTTGTATTTGTGTAGCGCTCTTTACAAAGCATTTTGAACAAATGCTATTGAATCGTCAGAAAAGCTCGTATGGGTATTGTTATTTCCACTTTACAAACAAGAAGCTCATGCTCAAAGAAGTTAAATGACAAAAATAATAGAATTTGCAAATAACCAAGCTGGGACTTGAGTTCAGGTCTTCTTGGTTTAAAACAACAACAGCAAAAAGATGAAGAAGAACAAAGAACATAGCATTGGTGCTGTTTCAGAATGAGGAGAACCTTTTTCCTAGAAGTTGCCCGTGATAATAATATTAGATATTTTTTCCTGTGACTCATTCTGAAAAATCTTTTCACTCCTTAGGGAAATTCCACATATTATTTTCATCTTTTACGAGTATTTTGTTTTTGCCGTTGTTTGGTTTTCATTGGACAAAAAGTTTCACTGTGGATAATTGTGTAGTTCTTACAAAAGTAATCAGATTTCAGGAGAAATTTGAATACGGCACATAGCTCTAGAGATTTTTAGTGTGTATGTATTTGTGTTGGGGTGGAGGGGATAGGGAGGGTAGAGGTAAAATGAGGAACTCTTATTGACCAAAACTGAATAAAATGTTTAAACATTAATGAACATAAAGAAGTTGAGAAGCTGAAAGGTAATCAGTCTTCACAGAGAGGAAAATGGCATGTGGGTTTGTCAAAATGGGGAGGAGCCTTAAATAAATCTGGGCAGGAATAGCGTGTTTGTCCTAAACTCAGGGCGAGAAGCCTGCCGCTCATACCAAGACCAGCAAAGACCATTAAAGGGAATTTTAAGAAGGGAGTGACATTGTCAGAATGACAACAGAGGAAGTTGATTTTGGCAGCAGCTTTGGGAAAGGACTTGAGGAGGAAAAAAATCTGGAGAAGAGGCTTTTCTCAAGGGGAATAATGACTATACAATATACCTAGGTGGAGTTATAAAAATGGGAAAGTTTGAGCCTACCAGAGTCATCTGTTTTAAACTTTTGTGGAACCTTTCTAGTTCAAGTCCTGTTAATTAAATTTTATTTTTCATCTGTCTCTCCACTATACTTTTGAATTTAGCTTTCATTAAGACCTACTCAAAATCATTATACAAGAGTGTATTTTAAAATTGACTGTCTGCTTTGACCACCGGCGTTAATCTTATGTCGTGTCTGAACAAGACTCAGGCAGGCTGAATCAGTTGAGCCCAACCATCTGGGCATTCCAGACTCCGGTAGTAAGCGTGAACACCTTGGGCTGGAACGTTTATGTCCAAGTCCTTGGACTTGAACAAAACACCCATTGTTTCAAACATCATTCTGTGTCGTGAATTTA
This sequence comes from Equus asinus, assembly GCF_041296235.1. Taxonomy (NCBI): domain Eukaryota; kingdom Metazoa; phylum Chordata; class Mammalia; order Perissodactyla; family Equidae; genus Equus; species Equus asinus. Next base: position 122,628,475 of record NC_091792.1, read on the forward strand.
TGTTGAGAGGTGTTGGGGTAGAGGTGAAAGGCTGTTATTCGGCTCTTTCAATAGCTTTTAGCTTGTTGGGACATGGGTTTCAACTCTTTGAACTCTAGTTCTCCTACTGTTTATCCAGAATAGTTAATTGCTGGATAAACACCTAGCAGCCTCTAAGAGGTCTCTTGTTGTTTTGCAATATTGTTACTAATTTATTTAGCACTGAGCTGCTTTGTATTTTTAAACTATATCCAGACTAATGGGGAATGTTCACGTGTGTTGGAGCATGCCGGAAAGTAAGATCGCAACTGTCAAAAAGAAAATAATATACTTTAAATAAATAATACTTTAAATATACTTAAAGTAAACATACTTTGTTATTTTCATACATGTTATTTTTTATTATGGAATTTAAGGAGTTTAATGCACATCAGTTATGAGACTTTTTTCTTAGTGACTTGTTTTAAATCCTTTGGAACAGAGCCATTACATACATCAGTTTTCACTGGTGTAATCGAGGAAAGGCCAATGCCATTCCTAGGTCATTCCTTTTCATCTCAATACTGGAGGATTCCTAGGGTGAGCAGGCTACAGTAGAACTGATTAAGCTGTTAATTGATGTGCCTGGGAGCCACAACATATGCTTTTGCACATTGAAGGAAGGAATTTTCCAAGGGGATGTGTTCTTGATGGCTCAATGGAATATATCTGTGGAAAGGCTCAAAGGATTTAAGCAAGGCCGCGAGAACTCCTTTGGCCTTGGTAAAATCAGCCCTCTCCCTCCTCTCATACCACCTTCAGCAAGACTGAAGGCAGGGCAAAATCAGCCATGCTGTGGTAGGCGTCCCACGTGTAAAGTGGAGGAAGATGGGCATGGATGTTAGCTCAGGGCCAGTCTTCCTCAGCAAAAAGAGGGGGATTGGCAGTAGTTAGCTCAGGGCTAATCTTCCTCAAAAAAAAAAAAAAAGATTGAAGGGAGGGCCACACAGCTGGCAAGGCTGCCACTTAGCAATGATCACGAGACCACCTGCTGCTCTCCTACAAAGTGTAAGAAATCAGGCATAAAGCCAAGGCTACAATGAAGATTGATACACACCTTCTCTTAAGAGACCATCAGAATTAATCTCATTATGCCAAATGCATTATATACTTCAGCAGCACAAACGGAAGTCCTAGCCCCTGGGTCATTGATTACCATTCATTGAGTTTAGTACATCCACTGATTTGAATCAATCTCCCACTCCTCCCTAACTAGACAAACCCTTGCACTGTGTCCTTTGGAATTTATGGTCCCTCTTTCTTTAAGTGAAGCTTGGCTAGCCTTTTTTTTTTTTTTGAGTAAGATTAACTCTGAGCTAACATCTGCCACTAATTCTCCTCTTTTTGCTGAGGAAGATTGGCCCTGAGCTAACATCTGTGCCCATCTTCCTCTACTTTCTATGTGGTACACCTGCGACAGCATGGCTTGACAAGCGGTGCCATGTCCGCACCGGGGATCTGAACCGGCGAACCCCGGGCTGCCGAAGTAGAACATGCAAACTTGAATGCTGCACCACCAGGCCGGCCCCCTTGGCTAGTCTTTGAAGATGCTATGCCCTCCTCACTCTTTCAAGTGGTAGCTGTGTTTTCTCCTACATCCCACTTACAGAGGACCTGGAAATGATGTCCTTGTTTCTCATTGCTGCTTTTAGATATTTTTATTTTTCTTCTCTAAAAAACAACCACCACCACAAAATCAGCTTTTTTGAAGCACATGCTATCAAACCACTATCCCTCTTTATTGAGTCATCTGCTAGCCTCTTGGTAACTCTTCCTTTTTCAGTGGAGATTTTAGATTCCAGTCTTCTGTCTTTCTCTCCACCGCTACGCTATACTCCTATGCTTGGTGACTTCAGCGTCCACAAAAATTTTCCATGGAAACGCTCCAGCATCTGAGTTCCTTAATCTTCTCACTTCCAATATTATTTTCCTCTGCTACATTTCAGCAAAACCCTATCATGGTCATATGCCCTAGAAAACTTCTTCTTACCATGTCACTGTATCACCTCCAAAAATCTTGGTTTCCAGTATTGCATACTCTTTTGACCAATCATCTCTTAACTTTTTAGTTCTGCCATCACTCCCTCCCCCAGTCAACCCCTTTGGAGCAGCTGATCGAGTGGTCTACCTCTTCTTCACTGTCCATTTTCCACTTGTGTTACTGCCTTTTCTCCTTATGTGGCTTACTGTAATCAATCACTCCATTGCATACACCTACAGTGGCCTTGCCTCTCGCACTTTCCATCTTACTCACTAGAAGAACCCAGTCCTGTCTTAAACGCAGTTCTTTGTCTGCTTCACATCAGCACTGAGCGGTTGAACATGGCTAGAGAACAATATTCAACCCTGTTGACTGCTCTTACTGCGGAAACTTTTTAACCATAAAATTCAAGTCAGCCTTACCCTGTTCAACAGTCTTGCTACATTTCCCTAGTCTTTCCCACTTTCCTAGATAATTATTTCACAACTTCTCCCCTATTTTCAAACCTCAAACATCCCCACCCCACTTCTCACATTTAGATAATGACCACTCTTCTAATTTGACTGAGAAAATAGAAGCAGTTGGAAGAAAACTATTTTTTTCTTAATTATATCTACCAGCCTGCCAGCATCTGTACCTATGTACTTTGCCTTCCCTTCTGTCGCTCTGTGTAAACCATCAGTGCTCCCACCTGAAGCCAACATTTCCACATGTGCATCAGATTCTGCCCTTTTGGCCCATCAGTGATCTCAATCCAGCAATATCCCATCTCTCCCCTGCATCCACAATTTTTTCTTCTCGATCATTCCCATCAGCATACAAGCAGGATGTAAATTCTCTCTAGTGTCCTTGTCCCCCTCAACTAATGTCACATTTTCCTACTCTTTATTGCAATAGTCCATTTAAAATTGTCTGTTATTACTGTCTCCTCTTTGTACCTCATATTTTCAACTCACTCCATTTCAGGCATTTGCACTGACTATTCCTCCAAGAATACCCTTGTCAAGATCAAATAATAACCCCTTTCTTGTCAAATCCAGTGGTCGTGTCTCAGTTCTCACCTTGCTTAGCCTCCTGACAGCATTTGAGTTGATAATCATTCCCTTCTTAAACATCTCTTCACTTGGCTTCCATATCACCTCTTTTTTTTTTTTTTTTGAGGAAGATTAGCCCTGAGCTAACTACTGCCAATCCTCCTCTTTTTGCTGAGGAAGCCTGGCCCTGAGCTAACATCCATGCCCATCTTCCTCTACTTTATACGTGGGATGCCTACCACAGCTGGCTTTTGCCAAGCAGTGCCATGTCCGCACCTGGGATCCGAACCAGCAAACCCTGGGCCGCTGAGAAGTGGAACGTGCGCACTTAACCGCTGCACCACTGGGCTGGCCCCTCACATCTCTTTTCTGATTCTCCTACTTTGCTGGCCAATTTTTCTAAGACTGTTAAATGTTGGAGCACATCAGGGATCAGTTGTTGGCCTTTTCTTTATCTGTGCTCATTTATGCTCATTTCCTAGATGCCTTCACCTAGTCACATGACCTTAAATATCATCTATATATTGAAGCCACCCAATTTAATCTCTCTGGCCGTAATCACTTTCCTGAGCTCCAGATTCATACACTAGCTCCTACTTGATGACTCCTCTTGTATGTCCACTTGATATCTCCAACTTTACTTCTTTATTTTCTCCCTCAGACCTGTTCCTTTCCATGTGTTCCCCTTCTCTGTAATTAGCATTCTCCTTTCTCTCCATTGACCTGAGAGTCACCCTCAGTTTTCTTTCCATTGTATTCAATCCATCAGCAAGTCCTGTCAGGATCCACTGAAATCTCACAATCTCCATTGTTACCACTCAAGTCCAGGCTAACATAATCTCTCCTCCAGTCTTTTGCAATATTCTTCTAACAAGTCTCTCTGGCTCAATTCTTGCCGTCACACAATTTCTTCTTTATACAGACTCCAGAATGATCTTCTTTAATTGGTAAATCAGATCATGTCATTCACCAGAGTACAGTTCCACAGTGGTTTTCCATTGCATTTAGAATACAAACCCAGTCTTCGCCTATGTTTACAAGGCCAAGACCTGGCCCAGCTCTCTGACCTCATCCCTGTAACTCTTCCTCCCCTTTACTCTCATTTAGCAACTTGGACTTCCTGCCCTTCTTTGAACACGTCAAACTTGTTCCTGTCATGGGGGCAGAAGGTGGGGGTAGAATATAGCTTGTAGAGAATCTAATTTTGCTTTTAGGATAGACAAAAACTTAGCAGTGTTCTGATTAATTAAGCATGCTGGGTCTCAGCTGGATCTATCAGTTCAATCAAATTTCATTTGCAATCTTATCTATATTTGTCGATTGATTGCTGATGAGGTAGTGAACTCCATGGACATGTCAGAAAGCTCACAATCAAACAGTCCTTTGGCTGTTGCTGATGTTAGTTACTCTTTAGCCAAAATTGCCTTGATTTGGATTATTTATATCACAATATGCTTCTTTTTTCCAGTAGGACGGGAGATGAAATACATTGCTCTCATGATTAATATATTTATAAGCACTCATGAAATCTATCTCTCTGTTATTTTTAAATCAACCCAGGATTTTTCTTCTTCTTTACTGCTTCTTTCTTCATCTCTCCTGTAGGAAAAGGCCCACACACCTCTTTTACATTTTTTTCTCTTTTCTCTTCATTCTCATTCTCCTCCCAAAGCTTGTTAGGAGAAATTTTACTTGCCTCAAATTCTAAACTAATCTACACTACAAGCAACCTGCGGACAAAAGCCATGCCTATGTTGTTCACTGCATTGACAGTACCTAGCACGTTGCTTGGCACATAATTGACATTAATGATTGTGGAATGCATGGATGAATGGAGAATAGAAATTCCCCAGTTTGCAAACAAAACCTAGCACTTTGTTGTTGTTGTTGTTGTTATGGCCTAAAAGAGAAAAATATCCAATCTTTGTAGAAATCAAAATGTTTCATATGGTAAGAAGAAGACTATCATGACAGAAAGGCCAGCAACTGTCCTTTAAGGAACTTCCTAAAAGCATGCATTAACCCAATGGTGGAATTTACAACCCTCACAGCCATAGATGTCGAGGGTCTCAGTCTTAGCCTTAACAGGCTCTGATACCCAATTTTATCAACATACTAAGAGTAGATCCATTTCTTAGAACTGGACTGACATTACCCAAACTCACAATAATGACATATGAACTAGAATGCCAATCTATTAGTTTATCATGAGAGCTATAATCACAAGAATTAGAACAGATGAAGTCTGTATAATCAGTACTGCCTGTAGGTAGACCTTCATAAGAAGCTATATCAAATAAGCTTGCTTGGTGAACGGGGATTGGAGACACATTACAACATAATGATTAAGACTTAGACTTCGCTTCAGATCACTTAAGCCTGCCACCAACTAGCTCTGTGACTTTGGGCAAATTACTTAAGCTCTGAATTCTTAATTTCTCATCTGTAAACTAGCTCTGTGACTTTGGGCAAATTACTTAAGCTCTGAATGCTTAATTTCTCATCTGTAAAGTGGGGATAATGACGGTCCCAACCTGTAGAAGATACTTTTTGGGATGTCTTCATAGGTCACTGGTTCACTTCCTTTAAGAATAACCACCTTCCCTCCATCCCTCCCTCCTTCCATAAGTTTAGGCCTCCGATATCTGTGTTTTTATGTTATGACCTTGTACTGTTGTCCACAGGGAAATAGATGAGAGATGGACTCCTTGTTTAGTTAGGCTAATCGATTCTGTCTCCTAGGAATTTGCAATTTAGACCCAGAGATTCCATCCAGTCTGATCTGTTTGCTTGAGTGAAGTGATGTAAACTTGGGACTGGAGGCTGCTGCTGTAGAGTAATGATGCCCGTCCATGTGCTGCCAGAGTGAGTTGAGGCTGGTCTGCAGAGAAAGGGAGAGAGGAGTGAAGCAGACTTGCCTAGGGAAGTAGAGACTAGGACCATAGGCATCAGAGAGAGAGAGATCCTGGGAGCAGTGCCTGCCAGCTCCCTTTTCCAGGTCCTGCAGAGGCTCAGGGGCTGTACCTTTTCTGGTGACATCCCTGGGTTCTCTCGTAAAGCTCCTCTTCTTGCTTAAGCTAGTTAGGGTTGGTTTCTGCCATTTGCAACAGGAGAACCTTGACCAATTCAGCATTAATAGTATTTTTAAGGAATCAGTAAGTTAGCACATGTAGAACACATGTAATAATAGTATTCCTGCCACTGGGATTGACAAATTGACTCCTTCAAATCAAGGTCTTCTCTCTCTGTAAGGGCTTGAAGGCTGTCAGCAGTTTTCTGTGACTCTCCTATTTCTCCGCCTCCTTGGCTAACCATCCCCATTCTGATGGACTCATCTCTTTAGATATGATGGCACATTTTATCCTGTTCAGACATGACTTGTAGGGTTGGGAGCCATTCTCTTTACAGTGATTTTGTATTTCTCCTCTCTGATCCATTACATGTTGGTTACAATGAACTCCAAGATGACCTTTAGACCTCTTTCATTTCCAGATTCCTTTAGGCCACTTCAATGCAGTTTCCAAACACTGACAGTAGTTTATGCTCTACTTGGCTTGTCTGTTCATGGGTACTGAATAAGCTGAGAGGTCTTAATGACTCTGTTGTCTGTCCTATTCTCACTCTCCTCAGATTCATTTATAGATTTCTTAGGGAAATTTATAGGGGCTGCAGCCGTGCTTTCCTTTCCTTTTCTTTTTTTTTTGAGGAAGATTAGCCCTGAGCTAACTGCTACCAATCCTCCTCTTTTTGCTGAGGAAGACTGGCCCTGAGCTAACATCCGAGTCCATCTTTCTCTGCTTTATATGTGGAACGCCATCCCAGCATGGCTTGCCAAGTGGTGCCATGTCCACACCTGGGATCCGAACTGGTGAACCATGGGACGCCAAAGTGGAACGTGCGCACTTAACCGCTGTGCCACCGGGCCGACACCAGCCATGCTTTCCTATCTCAGCTGCTCTAATGCCACCATTATTAAATACTACTCTCTTGATTTCTCTGTTACCATTTCTTGAACCCTACTCTTCTGAGAACCTTCTCAGTGATGTAGCCAAGGGCAATGGAGGAATCTGGGGAATAGCATGTAGATCAAGTTGACCTGAATATTACAGAATAAGTGGGAGATGGTGCAGGAAAAATGGGTTGGGGTCAGTAATGGAATTGCCATTAAAAACAAGAGTAACAATGCAGATTCTCACAGGTTGGCAGAATCTCCATGTCAGGAAAGAGATAAACTTGAAGCCCAGATGCTTTCTACCTCACTATCACTCAACAATGCCTGCTGATTCCATTATATTGGCCAGCAAGAGCCACTGCTCTCCCATTAGCACTGCCACTGCAGACTTGCTATTGCCACCATTTTTACTGCTTTTACTGGAAGTTCTTCAGTCACAAGTTCTCCCATGTGAAGGACGCATTTGATGTCAGTACCATTTTGGAGGCTAGAACAAATTGTTTTCTTACTTGCATGAAAATTACCAGGCTGACATCGTACAGGCTAAAAATGTTCACATAGCAGGACTTCTATAAATAGATCCGAAATACTAAATTGTATCGAGTGGGATTTCACAAAAGCCATCAGATATGTACATATGGTTTGTAAAACTTGTCTTATGGAAAATGTGACCTGCTAAAGTACTGAGATATGGAAAGTTGAGAATTTTCTTGAGGGGAAAAAAAAACCTCTCACAGATAAAAGATTTACATTGCTTCACTCATTGAGTGAAAGAGCATAATTCTCTAAAGGTAATGTACCTTTGAAGGACAATTTAGAATATTGTTCAGTTATTATGGACTTTTTTCTATGTTAAAGAAGTAGTTTACTGAAAGAGGATTTTATTTTTTAGTTGGTTTGTAAAAATCTTTAGTATACTAGTAGTTTTATTATATGTAGAAGATAAACAATTTCTGATGTATTGCCATATTACCAGAGTGTGGCTTCTATATTACTAATCAGCTCATCATTTATATAATTAATATGTGGGTAATATATAAATATAAATATATATGTATATATAGTCTCAATGTCAGTTATCAATACATTGAAATTCAGGCCAAATTTACATTTGCAGAAAGGGAGTAAAATATTGAGGCTTTTAATTGGATAGTTCAAATCAAAAAACAGACTCTAATCAATAGGTGACTAAATATTGAGATAATTGTAGCAAAGCTTTTTTTAAATGTATTTATATGATTGATCAGATTCTATATTCCATTTTTCTATAATGACCTCACAGAAATTCGTATTTGTAAATCTTTGTATTATCATTATTATTCTAATTGACTAGCAGGATTACTATATCTGTGCAGTTTTATTGGTTTTTGCAGTATCTAGGAATCAGTAAATAGGCAAGTAAAGCTAAATTTAGAAGACAAACTTGGAAAAGATAAAGGAATAGAGTCCAATGCTATGGTTCCACAGAGACCACTTTTTTCATACCTTTCTGCTTCTTCTCTCCTCACTCTTACCTGAGGAATTTACCTGATAGTACATTTCATTCTTTTTTTTCATTTTTTAAAGATCAGATCAGGCTTCCAGCTACAGCAAATTGTAGTGTGTTTACCCAAACCTTCTTTCTTTACCTTGAAAAAAGTATTCGACTTTAATTTTGAATCAGATTTAAAGGCAGAGAAAAAACAGGCTTATCTGAAATCCATAGTGGAATCCAAAATGCTGCCCGTTAGGTTTTCCCTGAGCTTTTGATGTACTGGTCACGGGGTAAGAAGCAACTGAGTTTCCCCCAAGAAAATGATGATGGAACTAGTAAAAATGGGCCCCACTGGATACAACCAAAAGAGATATCCTTCTTTTTCCTGCCAGCTGGCACAAAACAGTATCATTGCAACAACTTAAGAAAAACTGATTATTGTCTCAACTGCTGGCATCAGAATTCTTCGTAGGGAGAATTTCAAACTGTCTTTGTTTTGAAAGAATGCCTCAATAAGTGATTGAGACCCTGAGGTCTTGGATATCAGCTGATGACGAAGCTTTAGAGAGGGAGTCAAAACTGCTTAGTTTGGGAATTTGCTCTCCAGGAGGAGAGAAATTCTTGGCTGCTAGGAGAATGTCAAGAAGATCTAGACAGAGGAGGGAAAGGGCCTGTCAAGAGGGTGAGCATGACCCAGGATCATGGCAGAGGGGCATGAGAAACCATTGGTGGTAGGTGGCTGAAAGGACTTTAAAGAAGAGAGTGTAACAAAATACTACTTTGAGTTGTTCTTCAGGCTGTTCCTGATGGGGCTGCTTGCTTCCTTTAGCTCCCAGCTCCCAGCTTTTCTGTGCAATCTACCACTCTTGCAATGTTTCGATGGGTTTTTTGGTTTTCTTGGCATTGGAAGAGCTCAGAAGTGAGTCTTCAGGGAGAAAGAATGAGCCTGGAGGCAAAGGTGAAAACAGAATCCCCCATCCCACACCCTTGCCCTGGTAATGCACAAAAATCCTTGGAAAGGCTTTTGAACTTGTATAAACTATTCAGGCTGATCTTCTAAATCTTAAGGGGCCAGGTGTCTCCAGCTGACATCTAGATTTTATGAGAGGGAAAGTGTTTGTTTCCTTAGTGTAGGCTTGCCAGATAAAATACAGGATGCCCAGTTAGATTTATTTACATTTTAGATAATGCAAGGGGGGACTTTTTTAGTATAGGTATGTCCCAAATATTGCATGGGGTATGTTTTTGTAGCAATGAGTCTTCTCACGAGGGCTTCCACAGATACCCAAGGGAGCTACCTCATTGAATTTGGGCCTCATTCCCAGTAAACAATATAATTTCTTGGAAAACAGACTGGGATCTAAGCCAAGGCATGGTCCCATGGAACATACCTTCCTCATTTCTTTCTGCCTCCTCTTTCCTTCGCACTCTTACCTTTCTCCTATAATTACTTCCTGCAATTCTATAAACTAAGAGAAGAAACTGAGAGGCAGCACGTGGTTAAGTCTCCTCCTCCATAAAGGGAAGATGATAATGCCTCCTGATGGGGCTGTGAAACTTCAATGAATTAATATATGTAAAGTACTAAGAACAGTACCTGGCATAGGTAGTAGCGATGTTTGGCTCTACGCCCTAGAATCTAGGGTCTAGAATCCTTTGACAATTGTAGTCACCACTGTTGCCCTTCACTAATCTATTCTCCATATATTAGCTAGTGACCTTTCAAAAACGCAAACCTGACCATGTCATGGCTTTGATTTAAAGCCTTCAATGATTCTGAATAAAGACCCACTGGGCCCTGAGTACATTTGCTTTTACCTATTTCTCCAACTTAACTGCTTGTCTCTCTTGCCTTCGCTTTGTATTTTCCACGCCTTTCCGTGCTATCGAGGTGCTGCACACGCTGTGCCTTTTCCTCCGCCCCACCCCCAAATTCACCATGTCAATTCACACTCATTTTTCAGTCCCTGTCAAACAGAAGGCTTCCCTGACCTCCTAGTCTAGATTACAACTCATAGTTTAGAGCACCCTGTACTTTTCCTTTATAGCCATTTATTACAGTTTCTAATTATATATTTGTGTGATTATTAAATCATAAACTCCATCAGGACAGGGACCATGTCTATCTTGTTAGCCATTATAGTCCCCAGGCCTACTATAGCACCTGACACATGCTAGGTACTGAACCAAAAAGAATTGGGGTTTTTTTGTTTTTTTGAGGAAGATTAGCCCTGAGCTAACCACTGCCAATCCTCCTCTTTTTGCTGAGGAAGACTGGCCCTGAGCTAACATCCATGCCCTTCTTCTTCTACTTTATATGTGGGATGCCTACCACAGCATGGCTTGCCAAACGGTGCCATGTCCGCACCCAGGATCCAAAACGGCGAACCCCAGGCTGCCGAAGCGGAACATGCGAACTTAACTGCTGCGCCACCGGGCCGGCCCCCAGAAAATTGTTTTTAGTGAATTAGTTATGTTAGATCAGGAGTCAGTACTACAGCCCATAGGCAAATCTGGCCCCCTACCTCTTTTTTGCATGACCTGCAAGCTAAGAATGGTTTTTATATTTTTAAATGATTGCAAAAAATCAAAAGAAGAATAATGCATTTTGTCACATGAAAATTAAATAAAATTTTATTTCAATGTCCATAAAGTTTTATTGGAACCTAGCCCTGCATATTCATTTATGTATTCTCTATGACCGCTTTCGTGCTACAGTGGCAGAGTTGAGTTGTTGTGAAAGAGGCCATATGGCCCACAAAGCTAAAAATACTTACTCTCTGGGCTTTTACAGAAGAAGTTTGCAGACCCTTGTGTTAAACAATAGTAATTCTGAGCTCTGGGGCAGCTTGTGTACAAAAGCACCTGCAGGTGGCTTTTCTCAATGGTTAACAGTTTGCTTCTATTGCTGAAACAAGTGATCTATTTATTTTGCTTAGTTGGTAGGATTAATTAAAGAGACTTTCCTTTGTCCTTTGTTTTTCTGCTTCTCCATCAACAGACAGAAGCCCCCAAAGGGGATCAGTCATATGGTGTACTCCTTTGCAAGTGGTGTGATCATGTAACTGTTTTTCCCCCCAAATCAGAAGATTTCCTCTTTCTTTGGCTAATTCATGAATTCCTTTCTTAAATAAGATAATGAGCTGATAGGTGGTAGCAATGAATTTAAATAGAGTGCCTACATTTTTCTACCAACTTTCCTTCAACTCATAAACTGGGAACAGCTTAAAAACTGCTGTCTCTCTTCTTTTAGAAGGACTATATCCCTTTCCAGTACAAATGCGTACTTACCAGAGCGACACTTTAAAATACACGTTAAAATCTAACAAGGTTTTAAGATAGTTTCAAAGTGATTTCACTGTAGTACTAGATAACCATCCCAACAGGAACAGATGAACTGTTGATTCCTTTAAATGATTTAATTTAAACATCTAGTCTGAAATGTAACCACTGTATATGCTCTTGGCTGCTGAATTCAAAGATATTTTTAGTGATAGAGTAGACAAAGGGGATTGTACTGAATATAGGTGTCTTTCTTTACATAATACCTTTTACTTCTAAAAACCAGTTTGTGAGTGGAAATAGATTTAAGTTGAATAATATTCTAAAAAATGCCTCAGAGTAATTCACTTATAAAGTCAGTATTTAATCCTTCATTTATCTCTTCTTTATTTTTTAATTTTATTTATTTATTTTTTTTTGAGGAAGATTAGCCGTGAGCTAACTACTGCCAATCCTCCTCTTTTCGCTGAGGAAGACTGGCCCTGAGCTAACATCCATGCCCATCTTCCTTTACTTTATGTGTGGGACGCCTTCCCCAGCATGGCTTGCCACACGGTGCCATGTCTGCACCTGGGATCCGAACCAGCGAACCCTGGGCCGCCGAGAAGCAGAACATGTGCACTTAACCGCTGTGGCACCGGGGCCGGCCCCTATCTCTTCTTTAAATTCACATTTTCACCCAATAGATCTATTTAGATTGGAATTCCCCTTGTAACGATAAAAGGAAAGATTAGGCAGAATACCAACATACCAGCAGTAAGATATTTTGGATAAAGTTAAGATCTTATTCATAAAGGTATCCCGATTAATAAAAGTAGCATTAAAATATAAAGTTCCTAAATTATCTAAAATAGGTATAGAAATTGAAGTAAGACAAAATAAATAGAATATTTTATTAATGGAAGATGGTATCATGTACATTATTTATGTATCTCACAGAGCAAGAAAAGCAATTATTTGACCCAGTTTAGAAGGTGATATTTCTAGACCTTTACCATGGCATCAGAAGATTTCTTCTTTAGGATGCTTAGCCATTATGAGCTACCCTATCATAAAGAACTTACATATGATTGGGTTACACTATTTAAGAAAGCACTTACATATATAAAAATATATTATATTTGCAGCAATATAACACAAACCTTTCTCCATGTGCTTTAATATGGCTCATATTATCATTATTATAACTGTGACACAGGATAGACACTATAATATTCATTGATGGTTATCAGGCACTTAACCCGAGTTTTTGGAAGCTCAGAGAATGTATGTGTTACATGGGTAAAAAAATTTTTAAAAGAGTACTTAAATTTTTATTGTTTGACTCACTGACAAACAATGGGGGAACTTTCTAAGCATTAAACAATGGGTTTTAAAGATGAAAAGGCTTCCCAAAAGAAAAGGAGAGGAACTCTGTAAAACATGGTAGATGCAAAAAGGAATTCAAGAAGCATTTTGCAAGGGCTTCTATAAACCATGAGTTTCCCTACAAATATTCCAGCAGGAAACTAGCAAGTCAATTAGCGATGACACTAGTGTTGACTCACGGGTAGAGTAAAAATCAACAAAAAGTCAAATAGTTTTTTCCCCCCTTATGGATAATTATGGGGGAAAAAACCTTAGGAATATTTTCATTTCTAAACCATCTTTTAAATTAGGTGAAAAGAAGCATCAGATCAAGTAGCATGAAGTGTAGTGAATATTCTAGATTCAAGTGGAGGTTTGTGTAAGTTCTTCATAACGTCAGATTTGTTCGAAGAACTTTCATTTTGAAGTTAGAAGCTGCCCAATTTTCAGTTTTTAGTTTTTCTTATTTTATGAAATAATGGGGAGAATAGATAGAAGATTCACATATATTTATTTTTATATCTTTACTATGCAAAACAGAAAGTTGTTAAGCCTATGTCAAAAATTCCTTGGCAATTTTACCAGTCCTTGAAATAGAAAAGTCTGGGAACCAGTGACCTGGACTAATTGATAAGATAGATTTATAATAAAATAATACATAATTAGACTGCTCCTAGAATACTATTCTAGTTAATAAGGTTTGCCCATTATGGGTTAACCTTTTCATTTCAGCCGTGCTCATTTGACTCAATTTGATGTGCATTATTGAAAGCCTTCAGTTATGCCGGTCATCGTCTTAAGTGACACCCATGCAAAGATGCATAAGCATGGCCTTTGCTTTTCAAGAACCGACTAGATTAGTGCAAGAGATAGACAAAGAAACCTTTATGATCTCTCTTCAATGTGATATCTGTAATCAGAATCATAGATGTGTGTGTGTGGTAGAGAAATATGAAGTCAGGGAAAGAGTTGTGGTCAGAGAAAGCTTCATAAACAAAGTAACGCTTCTGTTGGGTTTTGCTTGATGGATGGGAGAGTCCTGCAGGTGAACGTGGAGGGGAAGGCTATTCTACACAAAGGGAACCATGTGCCCAAAGGCATTGAGGCTTGAAAGAGCAGGATCATTGATACTGATGGAGCAGCCATTTCAAGTGTCAAATAAAGGAGCGGCCAGAGAAGAAACGTGAGAAGGAGCCTGGAATCAAATTATAAAGGGGCTTGCATGTTTTGCTGAGATGCTTGAACCATATTTGACATGTGCCTAGATAATCTTTGAAGGGTTTTAAGAAGGAGAGAATTGGAAATCTTCCTAAAAATGTATTGGTATCTCCCTTCTGCCATAGTAGAATACATTGAACATAACTGAATCTTTTACTGATGATTGAAGATCTTTCAGTGATATTCTCATTGAACATCAGTTCTCATTTTACATTGAACACATTGAAGGATAGAAGGTGGAGAATGTGGGCCTCTTCTATAAGGACCCAGGAAATATTTCTTGAAGTTTCTTTATAAAATCAAATTACTATAAACTTATTTTCTCTTAATTTGACTCATGCTTGTGAATATTAGTAAGAGGCTGGGGGAAGACATTTTGGTTGACAGCTTCTAGCAATTGGATTTTTCTTAATTTTACTGTAGAAAATCACTGGTTAATAGATGGTATCCACCTATGTGCTGAGTAAAGAGTAAAATTGTGACCCTTAGAGATGGAATTTGGAGATTCATTTTATGAGAATGACAGTATATTCATCATTTATTCATCATTTTTTCCCTATTCCTTTTTTTTTTTAAGATTGGCACCTGAGCTAACAACTGTTGCCAATCTTTTTTTTTTTTTCTGCTTTTTCTCCCCAAATCCCCACAGTACATAGTTGTATATTTTAGTCATGGGTACTTCTAGCTGTGGTATGTGAGACACTGCCTCAGCATGGACTGATGAGTGGTGCCATGTCCACACCCAGGATCCGAACCAGCAAAACCCTGGGCTGCTGAAGCTGATCACTCAAACTTAACCACTTGGCCACAGGGCTGGCCCCTTTCCCTATTCTTTACTTAGCACATAATAGCTACTGTGTATATGTATGGTGAACTGAAAAGAATTTGCAATGTAATTGGTAACATAATTTTTCTGAGGAAACTAATTAGTGATTAAACTATGGTAGTTCTTTTTTTTTTTTTTTTAAGATTTTATTTTTTCCTTTTTCTCCCCAAAGCCCCCCAGTACATAGTTGTATATTCTTTGTTGTGGGTCCTTCTAGTTGTGGCATGTGGGACGCTGCCTCAGCGTGGTCTGAGGAGCAGTGCCATGTCCACGCCCAGGATTCGAACTAACGAAACACTGGGCCGCTTGCAGCAGAGAGCGCGAACTTAACAACTCGGCCACGGAGCCAGCCCCCTAAACTATGGTAGTTCTTTGATGTGGTTTATCTTTGTATATAAACAGGGAGAACAAGTGATCATAATGCATTTCACCCTTTCAAAGACTTTACCAAAGATCTACACAAAAGGATGTTAAAAAGCTTTAGTCATATGGGCACATTACAGGGGATATTTCTGTTTAAAGGGTGGGGTCTGAATCAGCCCTGATGGCCTAGTGACTAAACTTCTGCACTCTCCCTTTGGCAGCCTGGGTTCAGTTCTCAGGCATGGAACCATGCCGCTAGTCTGTCAGTAGCCATGCTGTGGTGGTGGCTCACGTAGAAGAACCAGAACATGCAACTATACACAACTATGTACTGGGGCTTTAGTGGGGGGAAAAGAAGGATGAAAAAGGCAGGAGGGAGATTGGCAACAGATGTTAGCTTAGGGTGAATCTTCCCCTGAAGAAAAGAGAGAGAAAAAAAAAGAATAGTCTGACTTAGAGATAGGAACAAAGGTAGGAGATAAAGTTTCTCTGAAGGGGAAAGTGCCACTTGTAAATTTCCCCAGTGTTAGAATTTGCACTGTGTTCAGTAACTCTGAACATTCTGAAAAATGACCTGCCTATTGGAAGCTTCAGGTTTGCAGATGTTCAAAATTCTTCCTTAATGTGAAATACCAATAGGAATGTTAGTACCAGGAGGCTGGGTGTATGGGCTAAAAAGTGATAAATAATCCTATTGTGGGCAAGGGTGAAATAGAGAAAAAAATAATATAAATTATATTTGAGGGGTGATGATCTCAGCATGGTTGGTCAGTATAAGAAAGAGAATCTAGAGGTTACTGTAGATTGCTTTCTGGAGTTATGAGCCCAATGTGTTAGTATAACAAAACAATCTGAACATCAGAGAACAGCTGTTTTACAAACAAGTTGAAAATATCACCTAGATCTTAAACAAGACTTGCAGTTATGTGCAGTTGCTACACATCTGAAATACTAGATGTCTTTGTTTCCAGAAGATCATACTAGATATTAGAATATAGAATATTTTTTTTTTTTTTGAGGAAGATTAGCCCTGAGCTAACATCAGCTGCCAATCCTCCTTTTTTTGCTGGGGAAGACTGGCCCTGAGCTAACATCCGTGCCCATCTTCCTCTGCTTTATATGTGGGATGCCTGCCACAGCATGACTTGCAAAGCAGTGCCATGTCCACACCCGGGATCCGCACCCAGGATCCGAACCCGCCAACCCGCCACCAAAGCAGAATGTGCAAACTTAAGGGCTGCACCACCAGGCCGGCCCAAATATAGAATATTCTTATTCTGATTATATTCTAATATAGAGTATCAGAACCCCGAAGCATCTCAAAGCTTGAGAGTAGTAAATCAGGAGAAAACCAGGAGTCTTAATTTACCTTGGTTGTAGTAAAAAAAAGTAATAAATGGAATAGGCTGAAAATAGGGGTTTAGTGATAGACACTTAAGAGATTTATATATATATTATATATATTATATATATAATGTATATATATATATGTCTGTGAAGGTTATGTAAATATAATCCAGATACTTCCTTGTCTCTTGCCCCCTTTAGCAACACGTAACCCACCCACAACATTCCCTTTTCTCATTCTTCGATATTTATGGGTATTCCCAGGAGATTTTTCACCGGAAAAGTCCTATGGACTATCTATGTTTATTTTCCCTTTTTTGGCACGAAACCCCCTTCTAGGGTACTGCTGAGCGCCGCCACGTTCTTGGCACCACTGGTTTCCGCCGGGGCTATCACTGCAAATACACTAAACATCCTGTGGTCCAAAGTCTCTCAAAGTTCATTGGCAAAGAGGATCAGGACACTTAATCGTCTTCCCCTGACATTCTTAGATGGGTACCAAAGCACGAACTGTACCCAGTTTTAGTAGTTACAATCCTTTCGATTCTTACAGCTCCGGTGGGAAACTGGGGAAATCCTAATGCAGATCCCACCAGGCTGCCACAGAATTTCTCGTCTTTTCATGCGTGAGGTTTTGCTGCAGGGTCAAGCTTCCGGTGCCAGACTCCCTCTTTCCCCCAAGGAATAGCCTTCTGGTATCGCTTGGGCTCACTCGGGGCTCTCCCTGCTACCGTTCGAGGAAGGGAGATGGACGTCTTCGACTTTGAGATTGGCGTAAGTGGGACCACCTATTCAATCTTTTCAGAAAAGTAACTTATGTCTCGTGACAAACGCCGGCATAACGCAGAGGACGTGACTAAAAGGTAATTGTTAATGGAAATTATTTAAATACTTTTTAAATGAACGATTGCGAGACACACAAGGAAACGCCAGGTTTGCAGATACTTTTATTAAAGCTCTTCCGGGTGGCCAAATGCCAGTGGAACCGACGGTAGGAGTAGAGTGGACAGTGAGTGAAAACTTGTTGAGTGACTCTCAGGAAGAGTTAGCACTCAAATTTCAGGTATACAAACTCATTCTAACCACTCCATTCACTAGACCTCATGATGAGGTTCCGCAGGATCCCAGCTCCAGCTCAGGATACATTACTCATTGCAGAAGATTTTGAATTTTTCTCTTCTCTCTTTCCAGCTTTTCCCAACACCGGCTGTGAGGTTTGTCCACGACTCCTCCAACATTTAATGGGAAAGGCGCTTAGAAGAAGGCAAAGTAGGGAGGACTTTGCGGCTGTATTTCTCAAACCCGTAAAGGGAGAGCGATAATGGGTGAGGGGCGTGCAGACTAGCTCCTTCCTTGCCCAATCAGGTGCACAGGAAGATGTCCTTTTACCAATAAAAATAAAGTTCGCTTTCCGGAGGCGGGAGGGTGAGCCTTGACTGCCAGTTCTCCAAAGCAACGATAGAATAGAGGACATAGAGTGATTGGAGGTAGGACCAACCCAGGAAAAGGGGCGCGGTGGGGGGGTGGGGGTAATTCTGAGCGGCGGCTGGACTGGCCAGTGGAGTGCGAGGGTTGCTGTTCCTGTTGTAGTGTTGCTCGCCAATCAGGAAGGCGAGGGAGTGGGCGGGGCGGGGAAGGGGTGGGAAGAGCTCGCAGCACCGCCGGGCGCCCGTCGGGCTCTGGGAGAGAGAGAGAAATCCGGTTAAAATCAGAGTCGGAGGGAGGTTTAACCACAGATCGGTTCCGATCGGATTATTCCTTAAAGGGGACGCGCCATTGTCAAGAGAACGGAGCCTGGGGCCCGAGGGCGGGGACCGGCGGCGCCTGAGGAGCGAGGCAGCTGCACTTGGACTGGGGACGGGTAGGTGTCGCCTGGGGAAAGGCACTTCATTTTACTTTCTCTTCTAGCCCTAGGGGCAGGCGCCGGGATGCCCGCCGACCGGCGGCCGCAGCCCTGGCGGGAGACGGTCGCCGGCCCTTTCGGCTGCCCTTCCTGATGGGAGCCGAGGGGGAGGCGGGCCAGGATGGCTGGCAAGCTGCGCCGCCCGGGCCAAGACTCGTAACGGACGCTAAACCGCGGCGCAGCCCCCGCCTCAACCGAAAAGCCGCCGGAGCGGCAGCGGGTCCTCGGGGAGCGCCGCGCGCCCCGCTCCCCCGCGTGCCGCTGCCTTGCGCGCCCCCTTCCCCGCGCGCGCTCCCTTCTGCTCGCGCGCCGCCTCCTCGCGGACTCGCAGGAGCCGCCCCGCGGAGAGAAAGGCGGCGGCGGCCAGGCGGAGGGAGGTCGGCGCCCACGGTTTCGCCGCCCCAACCCTGAAGCGAGGGCCGAGGAGCTAACTTAGCGCGGCGGCCGGCGGCCCCAGGGCGGGAAGGGGCGCTGGGGACCCCTGGAGCGCGCGGAGTCGCCAGTCCGGCCCAGCATTGTCCCGCTTTTCCTTTGCGCCCGTCTCTCCGCCCACTGCTCGTGGTCGTGGGGAGGGGTGCGCGTTCGGGCGCTGTGCCCGCGCCGCTCCGGGCCGGTCGCGCACCCCGAGACCCGGAGCCTTCCGGAGTCGGCCCCCCGGACGCCGCAGCCGCAGCTGCTGCCCGCCGTCCGGGGCGGTCCGGGCCTTGGAGTGTCTGTGCTGCTCTCGGTCTCCGCTCCGGCGCCGGCTGCCTGGGCGCTGAGCTCCTCCTAGCAACTTTTCTTTGCTGATTGATGGAAGTTGTGGCTTCCGGGCGGCAGGTTCTTTGGGCATAATCTCGTTTCCTGCGTTCTGGAGAGGCTCATTTCAAGGGCGCAATGGTTCTTGATTGCTGTCGTTCCTTTCCTCCCATCCCAGTTTTGTTCCTCGGCACCTGAAATCGCTTGTGTCGTGGATTTGCAATCATATGAGAGCATTAACTTCTCTCAGGCCAAGAAAATTTGAAAAGAACAACAACAAAAAGGCGGGGGCGAGGGGTGGGTATTGCTGATGAGGGGCAAGACTCTACGTAGAGCCGAATTTGCCTTAACCTTTGAACTGTGGAAAGTATTACTTCGACTTACTGGCGGAGGCTCTTTTGGAAGGGGGAAAAAGCAAAACAAAAAAAACCCCAGGTTGCTAGGGCGTATTGGATTAGGAAAAAAACTAGACTTTTGGTAGAAATAAAATTAGTTTGTAAAATACTGTTCTGCCTAGCAGGTATCTTCCGTAAAGTTAATTTCTACTACTGAGACCATAGGTATTATAATTGGTAACAGCAACTTTTACTATTGATAAAACAAAAACAAGTACATGTAAGATTTTTTTTCCATCTTGAGCATTATTGCTCTGCTATACCTGTCAATACTTGCTGAAGTCGTCATATTTAGAAACAGCACATTCCTGGTTAGAGACCTAATATAGAGAAGGAATGTTTTCATAAGCATTCATTTTTGACAGTTTCTTCTTGTGCAGTACTTTGTAGAGTACTTGCATGTGCAAGTTACAGGCCTATAAACAAAGTAGCAGTGGGTGTGTTATTCTGTAGTCTTTCTTTTCTTTTTTCTTTTTTTTTTTTTGCTACTCATTATCAAAAATAGCATTCCATCCTGTCTTTTCTTCCATTTTGAGTTATTTTGTAAAACACTTCTCTAGAAGAGTGAGTTTTGTTGGAACCCTGGCCCAGTGTTTTGTTGTTTTTTAAAGCAATACTAACAACTTTCCAAAGTGTTCATTGATTAACTCACTGTCTAGTAACTTTTTGAGTGGGGTGAAACATTATAGCCTAAATTCAGAGGCTCAGCAACAGCAACAAAGGAGAAACTATACTTGGGCAACTGAAAGCTGATTTCAGATAATAATGTTTGAGAGAGACTCTATTCTTCCTACAGAATTTAGGAAATTTAGACACACAAAACATGTTCTTTTGTAGTAATCTTGATGGTATCTGGCATTGTCACACCTAATATTCCCCCCACCCTCTTTCATCCTCTTCTGTGATAAGGATTGTCAGGCAAGCTTGTGGGCAGAATCTTCCTTTCCATTTTATAATAGAAAGTAGAAGATTTAAACAAGTTTCCAAATTTCTATCTTTGTTTACTTACTAGCTTATTTAAACAATAGAGGAGAGAATTTCTGAACTTTTAAAAGCACATGTAAAGAAAACATTCAGAAAGAATTACCTTTGAAATATCTAGGACATGTTTCCTGGAAAACATGTTTTTTCCTGTGTACTTTTCACATTGTTTTAAACACATTGTCTGGTATGTATACATTGCCAAGTCGTTTCTTGAGTTGTGAACTGTCCTTTGAGATCCTTGGGAACTGGGACTGTCCACCATTTCTGTGCAAATTCAGTGTGTCACCTAGTGCCTTTCTAGTGCCCAATAAATGTATTGTCTTAGGTCTTTGTGACAAAAAAAGATGATGTTCAATAGAGGCTGCTTAAGAGACTTAATTTTTTTTTTTTTTAATAAACACGTTTCTGAACAGATTACACCAAAGAACAGCAATTGGGTTAGTGTCTGGGGAAGATATATTAATCAAGACGCTTTTTGTTCTATACAAAAATGTGATTTTATTGTTTATAGTATCTGTTTCACAGATATCTTTTGTGATATCAATAACTTGTCGCAATTATTAGAACTAGGTTTAATCTGTCAACAACATCTGTTGAGTCTTTATTTAAGGAGTATCATGGAAACATAAAGTAGAAATGGATGATCGCCATTGCTCTCAAAGGTATGCAGTTTAATGAGGAGATGCAAAATTATCATCCATAGGAAAAAAGACAGTGTGTATCTCAGCACAGAAACTGGTGTGAAGTGCCAGTCACACAGGATTCACGCCAAAATGGTAAAGGAATAGTCGAATGAGAGAAGAAACCGAGATGAGGTGGGAAAGTTTTCTTTGCTTTATATAGCAGATTTTGTGATATATTTAAAAATAGATTTTAAAAAAATATGTTTGGGGGTTGGCTGGGTGTATGTTCCCTAACTTGAGCTATTTTTATCTACAAAATATTTTTTGGGGACAGAGCATGTGCTCTGAATTTCAACTATTGTTACCTCACCAGAGAGATCATCCATCTAACCCAGCTCAACTGTCGCCTTTTCTGCAAGCTCTTCTTCTATTCTAGTCATAAGTGATGCTCTTTCCTCTCGCTCCTGTAAAACACTTTGACAGTACAAGCCATACTCTGACTTACAGTATGATTATGTATTTCTTCATTAGATTGTGGACTTTGGTAAAAGCCATTAACAAAAGTTGGACCTCCTCCCTCCCTTTTTTACTGTTGCCTAAAGTATGTGAGCAGTTTTATTAGCCCACCAGTATTCTGTAAAGCCGTAAGCCGTAAAGAAGTTCAAATTATTTTACTTGGGGAAAATGTATATGTATGTTTGAAGGCAAGACCATTTTTTTCCTTATCACCAAAGTTTCACATGCTCATTGCAGAATATTGATGTGAAAGAAATATATAATTTAGAAATTAAAAGTGCCCCCATAACGCTGCCCTTAGCATATTATAACTATTAGTAATGGTTTGGTGTTTATTCTTCCAGTTCTTTCCTTTTCTTTTATTACCTTCAGATAGGACTGCCTTAAACTATCATACTTGAAATTTTTCCTGAAGTAGTTGTTTACTGGGAATGGAGAAAAATAATAGATTTTTACACACTTATTTATTATTAATTTCTCCTGGTTCAGTAATTCTGATTCTTTTACCTTTTCTTGAGATACAAGGCTGCTACCAGTGTGTGTGTGTGTGTTCAAAATATAGCCTTCATAATCATTTCAAAAATTGATCAAAGCCGGGGCCTGGCCTGGTGGTGCGGCAGTTAAGTGCGCACATTCTGCTTTGGTGGCCCAGGGTTCGCCGGTTTGGATCCCAGGTGTGGACATGGCACTGCTTGGTAAGCCATGCTGTGGCAGGTGTCCCGCATATAAAGGAGAGGAATATGGGCATGGATGTTAGTTCAGGGCCAGGCTTCCTCAGCAAAAAGAGGAGGATTGGCAGCAGTTAGCTCAGGGCTAATGTTCCTTGAAAAAAAAAAATTCATCAAAGCCTGTGTCCCTGAACAGTTTACCTGCCTTTACCCTAAACATTTTTTGGAGTACATGCTCTAGGCATAATCTCTTTTCATTTCTTGATTCTCCTCATCTCTAGAGAGCCATTAAAAATTGCTTTGAGGCTGCCAACAGGCACTCTTCATCGTAGCCCAAGGAGGAATGTAGGAAGACATTTGTTCATGATCAAATCATATCCAGAGGTTTTACTCTCACCTCCTGTTGCTCATTTTGAAAAGGGAGCTACAATTTAGGCCAGTGAAGTAGGTGATAAGATTCTGTTGTTCTAGGAGCTACTTTAAGCCAACTCAGAGAGGAAAAAGGTTTTCCAAAGGTTCCTGAATAGAAAGCCCAGCTGTAAGCAGCCAGTTGGCCTAGTCAGCTGAGAAATCTCCATTCGTTCAGCAAATTTTTCTTGAGAACTGCACCTACTCTAAGCACCGTGCTAGGCATTGAGAATAAGATTAAGTCTGTTTCTACCACAAGCTAAGAGCGCCTCTGAATAGGATCCTTAAATAGAGTGGTACATGTGGATTAAAGGTAGTGTAAACAAAGGGCACAGCTAGGTGAATTTATGATTCACTCGTGTTTATTGTTCTGCAAAGCTTTTTCCAAAGTCTCCTAGCAAACGAACCTGGTCTTCCATAGGAGGTGGGTTGGGGTCCAGGGAGCCTTTTAAATTAAATCCGTCCGCTCTAGAATTTTTTTTTTTTTTTTAATTTCAAACACTGCTATTCTTTTGGGGCAAAATATTTCTGAAATTCTGCATACATTGATTTCTTTGTACTCTACAAGGATCATCCATTTCAAAGACAACCATTGTGAGACTACGTCTGTATCCTAGCAGATAATCAGGTAATTCATAGTTTGCTGATAGAGTAGTAACATGTTCTTTTAAACTCAAAATGTTATAATAAATATATTCCTTAATCAGGATTTTCTTTAATGTTATGAAAATAATTATTATTTTGAAAAGTCGCTTGTATAAAATACAGTCTGAAGTATTTTTAACTTTTACACAATAGACTGTGTCGTCATCGTCCCCCCCCTCACCCCTGCCCCTTTGCTCGATCTTTGTATTACTGGGGAAGGAATTGGATTACTAAGAAAGGGACTTTGTAGGACTGTCATTGATGGAATCCACCCAGGCCAGGGAAGAGTCTGACAGAGGGGTAGGTACGGCCTATGGAGTTTGACCGTAAGGCAACAGTTATAATTTGTCAAGTTTCATGAAGAGTTAAGATTTTAAAATGACAGCTTTATTGAGATATAATTTACATACCATAGAACTCACCTACTTAAAGGGCATAATTCAGTGGTTTTCAGCATATTCCAGAGTTGTACATCACTGCCACAATCGATTTTAGAACTTTTTCATCACCCCATCGTCTTCCCCACCTCCCTTCCCAGCCCTGGGCAACCACTAGTCTACATTCCATCTCTGTAACATTTGCCATTTCTGGACATTTCATATAAGTGAAATATAACATTTTAATAAATGTGCATTCCTGTATAAATTGGTCCCTGTAAATGTGTATAAATCCTAGGAGTAGAGAGGGTCTTTTCATGATGTGTGTAGCTCCAAGTTCAGAAATATTTTCTTTAAGAGAGAATTTATATAAATCCTTATTCTACCTATGCCTGGAGAGTAATGGGAAAAGAGATTTTTTTCCCACCGATGAAAATTATAAGACTCATTTTGGTGACACTTCTTTATATTCATTTAATCATTTGGTGACTCTTCAGTAAACATTTTTTTTTTTAAAGATTTTATTTTTCCTTTTTCTCCCCAAAGGCCCCCGGTACATAGTTGTGTATTTTTAGTAGTGGGTCCTTCTAGTTGTGGCATGTGGGACGCCGCCTCAGCATGGCTTGATGAGTGGTGCCATGTCCGCACCCAGGATCTGAACTGGTGAAACCGTGGGCCTCCAAAGCAGAGCAGGCAAACTTAACCACTTGCCACGGGGCCCGCCCCTAAATGGTTTATACCACAAGTTTTGCATGCTGGACTTAAATAAAAGACAGTACTTCAAAAGAAGTTGAAAGTACTTCGTAAGCTCTAATCGTTGCTGAAGATAATGTGATGTTTATCTTATTGGTTGAAACTGTTGTATTGTGCAAATCACCATTTATTTGATAAAAAATAGTGCCTCCTAGGTTGATCATGATGCGCTTGTATTGCTCCTGCACAATGCTGGTGGCCTCGTAGGCACTTAATAAGTGCTTATTGATTGCCTGGTCACTGTGATCATAGATATTTTTACCAGCTCTATGAGTCCTTATTTTCCATCTTGTAATAATAATAGTAGCTAAATTTATTGAGTGCTTACTAAGTAATGTGATAAGTACTTCATATGTACTATCTTTTAAGGTAAAAGGATGCAATTTACTTTTGAGAATTTTCTGTAATTATCTCCATTGATTGTAGTTTCACAAGTTTCTGATCATTTCTTTGTCTTTTTTAGATTATTTTGAACGGCCATTTTTTATCAAACCTCAGGCACTTTGATGCTGATGCTTTCTTGATGTTTCCAAGAGATGTCAACATAAGGTTTTCAGCAACTACATCCTGCTCTTGGATGACAGCATTGTAAGATAACGTCTCTTATTTCGGAGCATCCATACTTTAGAGAGATTAAAGTGTTGTTTTTAAAAAGTGTCTGAGAATTGATGAGAAAGGGTTATTAGTATGTTCACTTACTGCAATACAACCTCATTTTTTTAGGTTATAAAATAGTCATATGTGTGCTTTATTGCCGAATGGATTTCAACATAATATTTCAACTTCTCAGGATTCTTTGTTTTGTTTTGTTCTGTTTTGTTTTTTGGTATGTCTCTTTATTTCACGGTAACCTTCAAATGTGATATAGTTTAGTTCAATACTAAAGAATGCTGGAGAGATCATTTAAAGGCAGTTTGCAGTTTTGTTCTCCATTTAAAAATCTAAGATGGATTATGCTGTCTATAGCACTGGTAAAAAGATAGTACTTTGGTGGTTCCATTCGTGTGTCTGGGGTGTGAATGAACTCATAACCATTTATTTGCAGAAGAAACTCCAGCCATTAGTCTCCTTGGTCAGCAGTATACAGGCCACCCTATTTTGTTCATGTGTTGGCAAAACCATTCTTTTGTAAATCATGTGTTGTTTTGGGGTCGATTTGCTCTTTCCTTTACTGTTAGTTGTGTCTCTCTGTGTGCTCTCATTACACCTACCTGTAGAGGTTTCTTTGTTTTCTAATTTGATGTTTTCACTGTGCTATGAGAAGAGAACCCATAGCTAGCACACTTGTTGAATGGTCGATCAAAATGATAGAAGGTTCTGAGTGAGGAACCACAGGACTTCCTGTGCATGGAGCTTTAGTGCTAGGCCCTTGTTATGTTGGTTTTTACTGCTTAGAGGACTCTTTCTTCTTTCCTAGTTTTGGGCTCTGTTTGAGGTAGGTGATGTTTCTGGAAAGCAGAAGGGGGTGTAACAGGGTGGTATAATTACCTTGTGGATGTTTAATTTCCCTTGAATAATGGACCTCTTAAAATTCTGTCTTATTAAGTCTTAACTCATGTAGATGGAAAATAATTCTTTCTTGGATGTCTTGATATTCTACTTCTTGCAAGAACCATCACAACCCCCAAGCTTGTACACTAGGATACTTGTATGCGCTGGTGTATTGTTTGTTGCAGTACAGAACGTAATCTTAATTTTCGTGAATAGAAATTAGAAGCCTTAAAGAACTGTGAGGTTGCCTGTAAAGTAGCCACATATGCCTGGTGTCTAGATATTTATATTTAAACTGGTTCTTTTGGTCATCTATTTTCTTTGAGGTAAAACTGTCTTTGTAGATGCCCTTTTCTTTGTTTGTGTTGATGATAACTTAGACTATGTCTTGTATTTAGTGTTTTTGGCAATATTGAACCCTTAGTACACTTTGAATAAATACTGGTTCGAGTTTTTGTCGTGCGTTTCTTTAGGGTTGCTTCACTCTTTCCTGTTGTGGAGCTCATGGAGTTACAATGCTTTGAGAGCTGGAATGTCCTGGGGAAAGATCTGATACAATGCCTGCATTTTGTAGATGAGGATGAGATTGGGACTTGTTTAAACTTGAATAGAATTGAGTTCTTTTTGATTCTTAGTGCAGTGTTTTTCGTCTTCTAGTATATGCTTCCCCAAGTAAAATTTTTAAGAGGTGGGTAGAATCTTAGACTTCTGTAGCCTCTATAACAGAGGTCTGGTCTGCAAAAATTTTATGTCACACCCAGCAGTATAAAAAATTGTGTCTGCATTCCCAAGATACGTTTGTTTAAAAGTATATACTACATATTTTGTACATAATGAGACATTAACAAAAAATGAGATAACGATGAAAAACATTTTAGAAAACTTTAAAATGTATTAGTTCCATGTTTTTGATTCCACTTTAAATGGTAATTTTTAAAATTAGATAAGTATGACTGAATGTCATCCCTTAAAAAAACTTTTTATTTTAAAATAATTATAGACTCACGGGAAGTTGCAAAAATAGTACAGGAGTCCTGTGTAATCTTCATGAACATCCCCTTGTTGTAATATCTTATATGACATATTAATAACAATGTTAAACCAGGAAACTGACATTGGTCCAATACTGTTAAGCAGCCATATTCGGATTTCATGGTTTTTAGTGCACTCATTCATGTGTGTGTGGGTACAGTTCTATGCAATTTGATAGCATGTCTAGTTTCATGTAACTACCACTACAATTAAGATACAGTTCTGTCACTACCAAGAAACTCTCATGCGGCTCAAGGTCCCCCCCTTCCCCAACCTCCCCATCCCTATTAACTGGCAGCCACTAATTTGTTTTCCATCTCTATAACTGTGTCATTCAGAGAATGTTACATAAATGGAATCATTCTGTACATAGCCTTTTGGGACTGACTTTTTTCACTCAATACAGTGGTATAGAGAACCATCCAAATTCTCGTGTATTATGTACTATTATGTATTAAGTACTTATGTAGTAGTAGGTTCTCTCTCTTTATTGCTGAGTAGTATTCATTGTATGGATATATCACAGTACACAGTTTAGCTATTCACCTGTTGAAGAACATATGAGTTGTTTCCAGTTTTTGGCTGTTATGAATAAAGTTGCTGTAAACATTCATGTATAGGTTTTTGTGTAAACATAAGTATTCATTTCTCCAGGATCAGTGCCCAAGAGTGCAATTGCTGGATTATAGTGTAAGTGTATGTTTAGTTTTATAAGAAACTGCTTGACTATTTTCCAGAGTGGCTGTATATTTCCACCAGCAATGTATGGAAGATCCAGTTTCTCTATATCCTTACCAGAATTTGGTATTTTCATTATTTTTAAATTTTAGCTATTCTAATGGTGAATGTAGTAATATCTCATTGTGGTTGTAGTTTGCCTTTCCCTAATGGGTAAATTAATTGTTTCCCTAATGAGCAAATTGGGTTGTTTTTCATTGTTGAGTTTTGAGAGTTCTTCATATATTCTAGATATAAACCCTTTGTCAGGTAGGCAGTTTGCAGAAATTTTCTTCCCATCCATAGCTTTTCTTTTCTTTTCTTTCCTTCTGTTTTTTTGCTGAGGAACATTGGCCCTGAGCTAACATCCATTGCCAATCGTCCTCTTTTTGCTTGAGGAAGATTGTCGCTGAGCTCAAATCTGTGTCAAGCATGGTTTGATAAGGAGTGTGTACGTCTGCACCAGGATCCCAGCCTATGAACCCAGGCTGCTGAACCGGAGCACATGAACTTCACTCTACACTACCGGGCCGGCCCCCATAGCTTATCTTTTCATCCTCTGAACAGGGTCTTTTACAGAGCAAAAAAGTTTTAAATTTTCATGTAGTGCATTCAATTATTTTTTTCCCTTTTTTAAAATTGTTCTTATGGTGTCATGTCTATGACCTTTTCATCTAGTCCTATGTCTTGAAGGTTTTTTTCCAATTTTTCTTCTAAAAGTTTTATGGTTTTACATTTTACAAGGTAATCACTTTCTTACCTTACAATTTTTGATAAAGCACCGTTACTGGTAATAAAGTAGTTGTCAGCTCTACCGTTTTCTTGCTGGCTTGTGTTTTGCTTTATTTATGTTTAATGTGCCTTTCTTTGCAAAAATCTTTAAAAAATCTATTTGTGGGTGATGTCATAATTCTGATGATAACTGCAAATCTGCTCTCTTGGGCACATGTAAGTTGTAGGGTATTGCAGTATGCTGAAAGTGAGCAGACAAGTGGGGACATCACAACCAACCTCCCCAGAGTGTGCAACGGCCACCTTTCCATTAGGAGACCTTTACCTACTGTAATATTGTGTGTGTTCAGTGTCACAGAAACCCTTCTGAGTATTTTAAGATAGAAGAGACTTAATGCAGGGTATTAAGGGCTTACAGAATTGTTAGAAGATCCTGACAGCAGGTTTTAGGGTGCCAATACCGAAGTAACCCACTAGGGTAGCTCTGCTGGAATCCAGAGCTCGTGCCACCTCCGTTGCTGTTGCACGTGCCTCCAGATGCTGGAGAGTCTGTAGGACAGACCCATAGCTGCAGTCCAGAATTAGGAAGTCAGATCCAGAAGCCTCTGCTGCTGCTGCTGCCACCACAGTGCTTCTCGTCACCGAGAAGCTGGAGGATGGACATTGGAATGATGCTGTAGAGAAATCGCACATTTCCACAACTGTGCTTGCCCCTCCAACAACTGAAAAGGTGCCTTTCAAATTGCCTGTAGGTAGACTGGAGGTCAGGAGAGGCAGTCTGTGGGATCCTGCATACTTCACATAAATGCCACGAGACTGAAGCAGCCTGACGCAGGATCAAGAGAAGCTGCTGGTATCAATCTCACATACTGAATATTAGTAAAGCTCAAATTTCAAGTTTAAGGTAACGCATATGTATAATCTGCTAGTATTTTCACTCTCTTGGCTTGATTAGCCCACCTCTGAGCAGTGCATGCACTTGTTCCACTTTGAACTTCATACATTTCAAATGATTAAGTAGTAGGAACATAGTAGGTCTGGTATGATTTTTCAAAAATTTTAAATTTATCTTAATATCTCCCAATTTCTGAAACCATATTTTTCCTTTTTATAAGTAAATACAAGTATAAAATGTTATTGTTTTGGGAAACCCTCATTAAATTCTGCCAACGTTATTCTTCGCTTACTGCTGGCACCCGAGCCTTCTCTCTGTCTAGCACCTGTGTTTTCCCCGGCTCACCCTGGAGAACAACGTGGAAGAGGTGGGCTTTCTTGTAGAACTCTTCTCTGATGCCAGAGGCTCTATAGCCAGCGCTCATCACTACTTTGGTATCTTTTTGTCAAAAATAAAGTTTGGTTTGTTTTATTGCATACTTTGGATTTTATTCCTGGGTGTAGCAAATTTCAGCACAAAACCAAAAATGAGACATACAGATATCCTTGCAAAGACTGGTTTTATATGGCCTGTGTTGGCAATTGATTTAAAAGCAATAAAATAAGTTGTACGAAAAATTTTGAGTTTGTGTTCATCTGCACTTTTCTAGTGAGAGGTCCATAGATTCTTCAGATTCTCAAAGCGGAGGCTGTGACCCAGGAAAGATTAAAAGTGGCTGCTCCAGGGGAGTAGGTTCAATCAAGATAGCTGCCAGAGATTTAATACCAAGACTTCTGCAGTCAGTCACAGACCCCATCTCTGATCTCCATCCTTTTTTCAGGACATAAAAAGAAAATTATTGTTACCCCAGTGCTTGGGGAAGAGCCAAGGAACATCATAAGAGTTGATTATTAGATGAGAAGGGATGCCTGGAAGTCAATTATATCATCCCAATAATTGCTTTTTAAAAAGGATACATTCCCATATGGTTTATGGGATCCTGAAAAATAATGGATTATTTGTGTCAAGATATATTAAAATGTTGATAATCTCTTATCCAATCTATTAGACTTTGGGGAGTTTATCTGAATGCTTGAAATAGCTATAAAAGTAATTTATGTGTTCAAATCTGGAACCCAAAAATGTATACTTTAGGAAGGAATCTATAAATTTAAACTCTATAATTCATCTAAAATTGTTGAGCTGATTCAGAGATACATAAATGCGTTGGATTTTCACATCTGATATGTCACCTTTTCACATAATTTTGCCTTATTTCTTAACATATGACTTCACCAAAGCCTAAAAGGAAAGTGGCATGGTGTGTAGAGATTTCAAAACCATTTCTTTAAACAAAATCATGCCCTGAAATCTCAAATATCAAGTGATGAAAGGAGAGACGGTTTTGTTTGAAGTAGGGGGCAAGAAAAGCCGTACGTTTTGTGCATTCCCCCTCACTCCAGTGCACAAACACACACATGAATAGGAAGAGAGCGGTGAGGGTTAGAAACAGGCCAGTGGAGTCTGTGCCAACTGAATGCTGGTTCTGCTGACTCAGTTCCACAAACACGTACAGTAGCATCTCCTGTAAGCCCAGCACTTTGGGGTCGGTTATTTGGAGTCTCTAGAAGTGCCATGGGTAGCCTCAGATTCCTCATGTATGAAACATGTAAAACATGATTTCTCTCATAGAGTTGTAAGGATTAAATAAAAAGATGTTGCTATAAAAATCTCAAAATATTATTTCAAACCTGGGATGATCTACTCTGAGTTCATTGTGTTTTATGTGCTAAAAACATTGATTATGATTTCATTTTAAAGGAAAGTATTACTGGGGCTCACAAAAGACAGTTAGGTTAGACTAACCTTAGTTCTTTTTAGATAGGATTGTTAGACTGTGGGTCAAGAGAATGCAGAAGAAACGGCATAAGCGGATTTCAGCCAGACATTTTGTAACGTTTCTTTCTGTTGACAAGGGGGAAGAGTATGGGCTGACTGACCACTCAATTAGGTGGAAATGTGATTGGTTCACTAGCACCTCCAAAAATTAATAAACAGCGAATTGATAACAACTGGAGACAAATTTCTAGTGACATGCTGAAGGTCGCTGTCCATATTTTTGGAATGATGTGAATGAAAACATTGATAACTATGCTTGTCAAATTTTTGGATGAAATGAAATTTTTAGGGATAACTTTTGAAAATAATATTGCTGACTGCAAAGGTGGGCGGAGGCTAACAAGATCTTTTAATGGCGCTTGATGGGAAGGTCCTATATATGGGTTCAGAAAACAGCCACATAATTATAGCGGTGAGGGAGATGCAGTTAAACAACTTAGGTGTCTTTCTTACTGTAATAAACTCAACGTGGATATAAAATGTATTGTGACTACTGCAAAGGCTTCATAGAACCATTGTCTGGACTAATAGGAGGAAGAAGTTCAGAAGGGAAGTGTGTTAGTCTTACTTTGTTCTGTATTATCCAGATTATACCTGGAGTATTGTGTTGGGTTCTGGATGTCACATTTGAAAATGAGCCAGAAAACAGAAAATGTGTTGGCGAGGATATGGAGAAGTTGGAACCCTCATGCCTTGCTGGTAGGGATGTAGAATAGTGCAGTTGCTATGGAAAACAATTTGGTGGCTCCTCAAACAGTTAAACCTAGAATTACCATATGACCCAGATATTCCACTCCTAGGTATATACCCAAAAGAATTGAAAATAGGTATTCAAACAAATACTTGTACATGAATGCTCATTCATAGCACTGTTAACATTAGCAAAAGGTAGAAATAACCCAATTGTCCGTTAACTGATGAATGGATAACCAAAATATGGTGTATTCATACGATGGAATATTGTACAGCTGCAAAAATGATAAATGCTACAAAGTGCATGAAACTCAAAAACATTATGCTAAGTGAAGGAAGCTGGACACAAAAGATCACATATTGTGTGATTCTATTGATATAAAATAGCCAGGACAGTTAAATCTATAGAGACATAAAGCAGATTAGTGGTTGCCAGGGGCATGGATAGTGGGGAGTGACTGCTTAATGGGTGCAGGTTTCCTTTTGGGGTGATGAAAATGTTATGGAACTAGATAGAGGTGTTGGCTGCAAAACATTGTGAATATATTAAATGCAATTGAATTGTACACTTTAAAATAGTTAATTATATTTTATATGGGTTTTACCTTAATTAAAAAAAGGGTCAGTATATATAAATCAATTGAATAGTATTCAGTCCAGAAATGAATGAACCCTATGATTAATTGATTGATATATATATGTGTGTGTGTGTGTGTATATATATATATATAAATTTTTTTTGACAAAGGTGCCAAGACAATTCAATAGGGAAAGAATAATCTTTTCAGCAAATGGTACTGAGACACTTGGATATCTATGTGCAAAAGAGCAAATTTGACCCCCTTTCTCATACTGTACACAAAAACTAACTAAAAATGGCTCATAGATCTAAATGTAACAGATAAAATTATAAAATTCATGCAAGAAAATATGAGTAAATCATAGTGACCTTGGGTTAGGCAAAGCCTTCTTAGATATGACAATAAAAGCACAAGCAACAAAAAATAAAATAAATTGGACTTCATCAAAATTCAAAACTTTTATGCCTCAAAGGACACCTTCAGAAAGTGAAACAACAATCCACAAAATGGGAGGAAATATTGGCAAGTCATATCTAATAAGAGACTTGTATCTTAGAATATATAAAGAATTCTCACAACTCAATGATAAAAAGATAACCTAATTAAAATGGTGAATAAATTGGTGAATTTTATGGTATATGAATTATATCTCTATACAAACTGTTATCAATAAGTCATGTGGAATATGTTTACAAATTTCCAGTCTTAGAGCATTCAAAATTGAAATCCTACTCTTTTTTGCTGCTTCTCTTTTTCTCTTTTGCTCTCCCTGACTCCATCTCCCAACTTGTATCAGCTGTACCTTTTACACTAGCAAGGCTAAAAACATTTACATTCTCTTCTGTAAATTTAATGAGGTCTTTGGTGCTTTGTTTTATGTTGGTCCTACATCTTTTAATTGTGCAGATATTCACTGCAGAGCAGAGTAGTGAGTTACGATTACGTTGCCTTCTCTGCATGCCAGTGCCATGACCCCATGCCAATGGAAGGATGATGTTCTTAGTATCAAAGACAAATGGATTTTCTTTTCCTGTAATTCATCAGTTACTCAAAATCATGTCATATATACATTTTTTTCACATTTGAACAATGACTTCCTTGAATAGCTCTTTTGTTTTTCCTGATGTATCATGTTGGTTGTTTTTGGCAGCATTTGACAGAATATCCAACCACAGGTGACATATTCGATTGTCCTGACCTTTCTCTTATTGCCAGTGGCTGCTGTAGCTCCAGGCATGTTTTTCTTAGTTACTGCAAGGCAGGAAGAAGGGGATAGCATGGGTGTTGCTTCTTTCGGCTCTTCCCCCTCTTAAAACATGTTTTTGAAAAAATTTAAAATTTATTGAAAAGTTGTGAAAATAGTAATATGAACTCTTGTCTTTCACCCAGATTCATCAGTTATAAACATTTTGCTCCATTTGCTTTTTCCTTTCTTTATCTTTGTCTATCTAGATCTAGAGTAGTTTTTATTTTGGTGAATCTTTTGAGAGAAAGTTGCAGAGATCATCACTCTTTACTCTTAAATCCTTCACCACTTACCACCTAAGAAAAGGACTTTTTCTCATGTGATGCTGGAATGATGATCAAGTTCAGGAAATTTAATGTTGTTAACTGTCACAGATTGAGTTCTCTGGGAAGCAGCTGCTGAGCCAGAATTAGGATGACACAAAAGTAAAGGGAGGAAGCAGGGTTGGGCAGGTAGAGCTGTCAGATTGTGATGATACCCTGTCTGTTGGCACAAGGAGCAGATCTGGAGTCAAGATTGTTCGTTAGAGGAGTTCCGTGTTGGCACGTACCTTTCCTTTCTCACTTATGGGCTGGGAGCTTTCCAGGGAACAATGAGACTCTCTTGAAAGCTGAAGCCAACTCCGATGAAGCTAATAGCTTAACCACATTCCTCACACCTGGTGGTGAGTTTTGGATGTGAGTGGTACCTCTCCATGTCTACCACAATACAATACTATTATCTAATATACAGTCCCTATTCAAATTCACCGTTTGCCCTGTAATGTTCCTTTAGCAAATTTCCCCTGATGAGATCTCTCTTTTTATCTTGGAGGAAAATCTTTTAAGAAGCTCCCCAGATGACTTTCCTGTATGTCTCATTGACCTGAACTGAATTGCTTGTCCACAATGGGACAGGAGCAGTTGCTCAGGCCAGTTGCTGGCAAAGGAGAATGGGATTTCCAGGCTTAGTCTAGACATGTAGTGATTCATCTCATGGGTCTGGGAGAGGGGCTACCTTTTCTAATCATGTGCGTCTCACCTGATACCTTAACAAAAAAAGAAAAAAGTTAGTTTTCTTGAGCGAGGAATAAGGGACTGAAGCTGTGGATAGTCAATCAGCAGCAGTCTGCTGGAGTTTTCTGGTGCATGTCTTCTTCTTTTATTGAGAAAAGAGACATATGCCTTCCTGTCATTAAACCAGCTTCTTAGTTATTCTGTCTTTTGAACGGAATCCATTCCTTTCTTCCTTTCGTGGAGTTCACTAATTTTCTGTTTTAGTAGGATGAATTATTGTCTAGTCCTGCTGCACAGCTGCCATCCCGGGACTTCTTTTTCATTTCACTCTTGGATCGTTTCCACTATTCCTTGCGTTCTCACATCTATTTTATTGGTTTTCGTTCTTGTTCGCTAGTGTCTGAACACGTCTTTATACTGCCTTCTCACTTGATTGATCATTTGGATATAAAAATCTAGGTCAGAATTATTTCACTCTGGAAATTTTTGAGACAGTCTCTGTCTTCTACCACTGAGAGTTTCAGATTTTGGTCTGATTCTTTTTTTTTTTTTTTTTTGAGGAAGATTAGCCCTGAGCTAACTGCTGCCAATCCCCCTCTTTTTGCTGAAGAAGACTGGCCCTGAGCTAACATCCATGCCCATCTTCCTCTACTTTATATGTGGGACACCTACCACAGTGTGACGTGCCAAGTGATGCCATGTCTGCACCCAGGATCTGAACTGGTGAACCCCGGGCCACCAAAGCAGAACAATGTGAACCCAACTGCTGTGCCACCAGCCCGGCCCCTTTAGTCCAATTCTTAACTCTTGTTTTTTCCTCAGATCATCTTGGTGGTTATGAAATTTCACATGATTTGTCTAGATTTTTTTTTTCATGAAACAGAAGGTAGGTCACTTCCTCTCATTCATTTCTCACCTGTCTCCCTGTCTTATTTTGTACCTGTACCTTTTTACTGGTCTTACTTCTTTTATTCTGGGTGATTTTAACATCAACAATGTGGATGGTTCATCCACTACCCTTGATAATACCTCTGACAGATGCTGCACCTGTTAGTCATTCCTCTTTCCTTGCTAAGAGAAGCCCAGGTCTGCTCAGGTATTCAGTGCTCATCTGCTTCCTCAACTCCTCCCCAGCCCAAAGAGGCAATTTGTGCATGTTGCTCAGCCTAAATTCAATTGTGTTAGTTCTGTTCTCCTGGCCAGTGATTGTTTTTTGGCATGGTGACACGTCAGAGAAAGTCTCCTGGGAGTCTGGCTTCCTTCACTTTATGAAGACACACTCCTTCTTCTGGATGTGGTCAAGTAAGGGCATGACACTTAGAGCTGTTGCAGCCATCTCGGGTCATTGAGAAGAAACTGAGATGATGAATGACCTTCAACTCAAAATTGTCTGAAATTGAATTCCTAACCTCAAGTCCTCCCTTCCCCAAATTTTTCACTCCATCTTTCCAGTTGCTTAGGCCAAAAGTCTTGCCATTATCCCTAACTTTATTCTTTCCCTCATAGCCTATATTCTATTTGTTAGAAGACCCTGTAAGCTCCCTCTTTAAATTACGCTTACAGGGGCCGGCCCCATAGCCGAGTGGTTAAGTGCGCGCGCTCCACTTTGGCGGCCCAGGGTTTTACTGGTTTGGATTCTGGGTGCGGACATGGCATCGCTCATCAAGCCACACTGAGGTGGCATCCCACATGCCACAACTGGAAGGACCCACAACTAAAAATACACAACTATGTACCAGGGGGGCTTTGGGGAAAAAAAGGAAAAATAAAATCTTAAAAAAAAAATTATATTTACAATCTCACTACTTTTTCCTGTTTATACCACTACCATCCTGGTCCAAGCCACTACCATTTCTTGCTGGGTTACTGCAATAGAGCAGTGCCTTTCCAGGGAATTTATGTAGGGCTCCAGTAGACAGACCGGTGGATCACCAATAGGCCACTTTTGACGTCAGATTCACTTAGGAGGATATGGGACAGGAAACACAGCTTACCCGCAGGGAGGCATCAGATGTTCTCTTTCTTTGGGGTCCTCGTGGCAGTCCACAAAGAGAACAGCCAGAATTGTTCTCTATGACTCTCCTCTCCTTCCAGATGAAGCTTGGCTGTTAGTAATGAGGCTTACATGAGTGAGTATGTAATTAACCTGGCTTAGGAACCCCATGTTCCACAAAAGCCATTGTCTTGTATAACAACCCATGAGCATAGTTTCCAGGATCCCTACAAGGTGCGTGCCCAATTACAAGAGTCACCACACTAAGAGAAGCACAAACTTGTGGCCACTCACCAGGTGTTTAAAGTTCCTCTCAGTTCCAAGCAATTTACCAATAGGTCATTTTTACCGTAAGCAGTGTTGCCTAGTAACACAGCTGACATTCTGCCTGTATGGTTTCCAGGGGAACAGAGCTAGAAAGTTAACTGAATCCAAGAGCAGTTTCTTATGCTGGAAGACAAGGGTTTTGCTAACACTTCAGTCACAAATAGCCTCCTCCTGAGAGGTCCCCTGCTTCTGTGCTTCCCCCCTACAGTCTGTTCTTTATACAGTAGCCAGACAATCCTTTCAAATGTACCATGCTCATGTTACTCTTTCTGCAAACCCTCTAGTGGCTCCCCAGCTCATTTAGAGCACTGTTGTCTACAGGCCCCACCTGAGTTGGCCCCTAGCTACCTCTCTGATCCTTTTTTCCTAGTACTCTTTCTCTCGTTCATCTGCTCTAATCGCCCTGGATCTTGCTCTAAGGTGCCAGGCATGTTCCTGCCTTAGGGTCTTTGTGTTGGCTCTTCCCCATGGCTGGAACACTCCTACTCCTGGTGTCCACTTGGCTGACTCTCTTTCTTTCTTCCAGCTTTTGTCTCATTGATTTTTCTCTATTAATTTCATGTTTTCACTTTTATTGATTTCTGTTTGATTTTTCTTTTCTTTCTGTCCTTTCTTTTGAGGAAGATTAGCCCTGAGCTAACATCTACCACCAAGCCTCCTCTTTTTGCTGAGGAAGATGGGCCCTGAGCTAACATCCGTGCCATCTTCCTCTACTTTATATGTGGGATGCGTGCCACAGCATGGCTTGACAAGTGGTGTGGAGGTTCGCTCCCAGGATCTGAACCAGCGAACCCTGGGCTGCCGAAGCGGAATGTGGGAAGTTAACCACTGCACCACTGGGCTGGCCCCCTGTTTAATTTATATTATTTCTTTTCCTTATTTTGCATTTAATTTGCTCTTTTTTTTTTTATTTTCCTAAAGTGGAAACTTAGATTGATTTTTAGATCTTCTTTTCTAATATATGCATTCAGTGCTATAAATTTCTCTCTAGGCATTGCTTTTGCTGCATCCCACACATTTTGATAAGTGGTATTTTCATTTAGTCAAAATATTTTTAAATTTCTCTTGATTTTTTTTTCTTTGACCCATGTGTTATTTAGAAATGTATTGTTTAATCTTCATATATTTTCGGATTTTCCAGTTGTCTCCCTGTCATTGATTTCTAGTTTAAGTCCATTGTCATCTGAGGAGACACTGTATGATTTCTATTCAATTTGTTAAGGTGTATTTTATGTCCCAGAATGTGGTCTGTCTTAGTGAATCTTTTGGGGTGAGCTTGAAAAGAATGTGTATTCTGCTGTTGTTTAAAGATTGGCACCTGAGCCAACATCTGTTGCCAATCTTTTTTTATTTTTAAATTCTTCTCCCCAAAGACCCCCAGTACATAGTTATATATTCTAGTTGTGAGTGCCTCTGGTTGTGGCATGTGGGATGCTGCCTCAGCATGGCCTGATGAGTGATGCCATGTATGTGCCCAGGATCCGAACCAGTGAAACCCTGGGCTGCCTAAGTGGAGTGCGCGAACTTAACCACTCGGCCACGGGGCTG
Organism: Equus asinus; assembly: GCF_041296235.1. Taxonomy (NCBI): domain Eukaryota; kingdom Metazoa; phylum Chordata; class Mammalia; order Perissodactyla; family Equidae; genus Equus; species Equus asinus. The sequence continues at coordinate 122,667,455 of NC_091792.1, forward strand.
GCACTCTGCTGTTGTTGAATGAAATAGTCTATTGATGTCAGTTATATCAAGTTGATTGATGGTGTTGTTGAGCTCAGCTAAGTCCTTATTGATTTTCTGCCTGCTATATCTGTCCGTTTCTGACAGAAGGGTGTTGAAGTTTCCCACTATAACAGTGGATTCATCTATTTCTCCTTACAGTTCTGTCAGTTTTTGCCTCACGTATTTTGATGCTCTCTTGTTAGGCATATACACGTTGAGGACTCTTGTTGTCTGCCTTGGAGAACTGACTCTTTTACCATTATGTATGATTCTCTTTATCCTTGATAACTTTCCCTGCTTTTAAGTCTGCTCTGTATGGGATTAATAACTACTGTATCTTTCTTTTGGTTAGTGTTAGCATGGTGGATCTTTCTCCATCCATTTACTTTTAATCTATGTGTGTCTTTATATATAAAGTGGGTTTCTTAGGTAATGTAGGTGGGTCTTGTTTTCTATCCATTGTGACAATCTTTGTCTTTTAATTGGTTCATTTAGACCATTGATGTTCAAAGTGATTATTGATATAGTTGAATTAATATCTGTCATTGTTTTCTATTTGTTGCCCTTGTTCTTTGTTCCTTTTTTCCCCTTCCAATCTTTTTCTGCCTTTTATGACTTTAATTTGACTATTTTATGTAATTCTGTTTTCTTTCCTTTCTTAGCATATCAATTATACTTCAGAATTCTGGGTGGTTTTTCTTTTCCCCCTCAACATTTTAAATATTTCACTCTACTCTGTTCTTCCTTGGATGGTTTCTGAGGAGAAGTTGGATGTAATTCTTGTCTTTGTTCCTCTATAGGTAGGGTGTATTGTGTCATGTGTATGTGTGTTTGTGTGTGTGTCCCAGCTTCTTTCAGGATTTTTTTTTTTTTTTTAAGATTTTATTTTTCCTTTTTCTCCCTAAAGGCCCCCAGTACATAGTTGTATAGTTTTAGTTGTGGGTCCTTCTGGTTGTGGCATGTGGGACGCCACCTCAGCATGGCTTGATGAGCAGTGCCATGTCCACGCCCAGGATCTGAATTGGCGAAACCCTGGGCCGCCAAAGTGGAGCGTGCGAAGTTAACCACTCTGCCAGGGGGCTGGCCCCTTTTCTTTATCTTTGATTTTAAATATGATATGCCTGGGTGTGGGGTTTTTTTTTTTGGTATTTATCCTGCTTGGTGTTTTCTCAGCTTCCTGGATCTGTGGTTTTGGTATCTGATATTAATTTGGGGAAAATTCTCAGTCATTTTTGTTTCAATCATTTCTTTTGTTCCTTTCTCTCTTTCTTCTCCTTCTGGTATTCCCATTATCTATGTTACATCTTTTATAGTTGTCTCACAGTTCTTGGCTATTGTTCTGTTTTTTTTCTGGTGAGGAAGATTTGCCCTGACCTAACATGCATTGCCAGTCTTCCTCTTTTTTTGCTTGAGGAAGATTAGCCCTGAGCTAACATCTGTGCCAGTCTTCCTCCACCTTGTATATGGGACACCTCCACAGCATGGCAGACGAGTGGAGCAGGTCCACGCCTGGATCCAAACCTGTGAACCCAGGCTGCCGAAGTGGAGCATGTGAACTTTAACCACTCAGCCGTGGGGCTGGGCCCTGTTTTGTTTTTTCCCTTGGTCTTTTTTCTCTTTGCTTTTCAGTTTTTTGTTCTTCTTTTTTTTTTCAGATTTCTATTGAGATATCCTCAAGCTCAGAGATTCCTTCCTTAGCCATGGCCAGTCTACTAATAAGCCCATCACAGGCATTCTTCATTTCCGTTACAGTATTCTTGATCACTAGTGTTTCTTTCTTTTTTTTTTTTTTTTGAGGAAGATTAAGCTTAAGCTAACATCTGTTGCCAATCTTCCCCTTTTTGCTTGAGGAATGTTGTCTCTGAGGTAACATCTATTCCAATATTCCTTTCTTTTATGTGGGATTCCGCCACAGTGGGCTTGACAAGTGGTGCTAGGTCCATGCCTGGGATCCGAACCTGCGAACCCAGGACCGCCAAAGTGGAGCATGCGAACTTAACCACTATGCCACTGGTCCTGCCCCTACTCGTGTTTCTTTTTGATTCTTTTGTAGAATTTCCATCTCTCTGCTTGCATTTCCCATCTTTTCTTGCATGCTTTCTGCTTTATCCTTTAGAGCCCTTAACATATTAATCACAGTTGTTTTGAATTTCCAGTCTGATAATTCCAACATCCTGCCATATCTGAGGTTGGTTCTGATGCTTGCTGTGTCTCTTCAAACTGTGCTTTTGTCTTTTAATATGCCTTGTAATTTTTCTTGGTAGTTGGACATGATGTACCAAGTAAAAGGGACTGCTTTAAATAGGGCTTCAGTAATGTGGTGGTGAGATGTTGGGGCAGAGGAGGCAGTCTGTAGTCCTATGGTTGGATCACAGTAGTTTAGTCAGCCTGTGCCTCTGGACTGTGAACTTCTCAAGTACTAATCAGTTTTTTTCCCCACTGTAGGTGGGAAAGGATGGTTAGGGGGCCTGGAGTTTTGTATTTCTCTCCCCTTGGTAAGTTAGACTCTGGTTAAATCGTTTCTCCTGAGGGCAGGCTTTAAGAACAGAATGCTTTGGAGTATTTCGAAATGGTTCCTTTCCCCCTCCACCTGCCAGAAGCACAAGGGGATTTTTCTCTGATATTTGCTATGAGAACCAGGTCAAGCTCTTGGAGATAAACCTCACAAAAGTGTGGGGTCCCCCCATAACTGGGTCCCCCTGGAGTCTTTGACTCTCAGAAATGTCCACTCTGAGCCTATAACAGTTTGTCAACTAGAGTTCAGATTTTCTCACCCTGGCACTGGTTCCCACGGAAGTTTCTGCTCATGGGTTTCTGTTCCCATAATTTGTGATTCTCTGTATTTGCCTATCTGTCTCTCCACTTTTGGGAGTAGCAGTTTGCCCCATGACCTCACTTCCCTTATGGATCTACGAAGACTTGTTGCTTTTCAGTTTGTTCATCTTTTTTACTTTCTGTTAAGACAGAGTGGTGACTTCTTTTTTTTTTTTTTTTAAAGATTGGCACCTGAGCTCACAACTGTTGCCAATCTTTTTTTTTTTTCTGCTTTTTCTCCCCAAATACCCCCAGCATATAGTTGCGTATTTTAGTTGTGGGTCCTTCTAGTTGTGGCATGTGGGACGCTGCCTCAGCATGGCCTGATGAGTGGTGCCATGTCTGCACTCAGGATCCGAACCGGGAAAACCCTGGGCCACCAAAGCAGAGTGTGCGAACTTAACCACTTGGTCACGGGGCCAGCCCCAGAGTGGTGACTTCTAACCATCTTTCCTGCAGGACTGGAAACTGGAAGTCTTTCCTTCTCACTTTTTCTCTTGCCATACAGTTTCCTTTCCTGGAGACAACCAGTATTATGAGTTTCTTTTGCATCCTTCCAAAGAGAGCGTACTATTCTTAAATTTTTTTTTTTTTGAGGAAGATTAGCCCTGAGCTAACTACTGCCAATCCTCCTCTTTTTGCTGAGGGAGCCTGGCCCTTTGCTAACATCCGTGCCCATCTTCCTCTATTTTATACGTGGGACGCCTACCATAGCATGGCTTTTGCCAGGCAGTGCCATGTCCGTACCTGGGATCCGAACCGGCGAACCCCAGGCCGCCAAGAAGCGGAACATGTGAACTTAGCTGCTGTGTCACCAGGCCCGCCTCTTAAAATTTTTTTAAGTGAGATGAAATTATTGATTTTTGAGGGCACATTCCATTAAAGTCCTCTATTTCTACAGTTATAATCCATTTCTCATTATGATGTCCTATTAGCGTTTCCCTGTCCATCTCTGAAACTCCTTCTCCCTTGTCCAATTTTCTGGGTTTGCTGAATTTTAGTTAATTTTATTGGAATTGTTAAATACAAATCAAATTAGGTTAGATTATGCTGCAATGAAAACACTCCTCAAATTATCAGTACTTAAAACGTAAAAATTTATTGCTCACTCATGTCAACTCCATGCCTTTTGTGTAAGTTGTCTTCTCTACAGGTTTGGCATTGCACTTCCGTATCAACACCTGCCTCCATGAGACAGTGGAGGAGAGGTACAGAGCTGAGTACTGACAATTAAATGCTTCCATTGGAAATTTATATATCAATTCTACTCACATTTCATTGGCCAACACAAGTCACAAGACCATGCTTAACTTCAAGAAGGAGAAGGAAAGTGTAGTTCACCATTATGCCCAAGAGAGTGGTACTGGATCATGTTGTTAATATCTCTATATCTTTATTTATTTATTTATTTTTGACTAGTTGATTTGTTTTTTGAGAGAAAGAGTTCCTAAAGTGTCTCACCCTGATTATAGACATGCCTTTGGTAAGCCTCCATTCTCCCCCAAAGAGTGAATATCTTAGAAAAGCAAATGGTTTCGCCTTTCTCATCTGTGTTTAGAATTTTACCAAGGTAAATATCCTTGGAATTCAGAACTTTAATGAGATCTCAGAATTTGATCTGTCCTATATCTGTCGTCTCCTCTTAAGAATAGTGATTTTTTCATATACACATTATTCTGTGTATATTGTGTATATGAAAATGTTTATTATGTATATGTATATGTGTATATGTAAATATATATTGTATGTATGTGTATATTGTGTATTATTGATGAATAGTACATGCTCTGTCACAGCCTGGCATGAGGTTTTCTTCTCTCTTCCTCTTCTCTGAAAGGCTAGTCAGAGTCTGAAGACTGCAGTTAGTGTTTAGCCCAGTGAATGTGATGGAGGGAGGGGTTGAGCATGGACCACTTTCTTCTAGGGTCACCTAAGTGGAGTGGGCTGGCAAGCAGGTTCTCGGAACACAGCAGATAATGGCTGAGAGTGGGCAGGTTGCCACTTGTTTCCCATTATTCTTACCTTAAAAAATCTTGGTGGAAGCTCAAAATTTGAGGTGTATGGTGATACTCCTTTCTAATTTCTACTGTTGCTTGAGTTTCCCCTTTTATATTGATTGAGTCGTCTCGGGGGAACAGGGAGCTAATCGAATATGTATTTTTAGGTTATCGTGTGAGTATTGCTTCTCCTTAAGCTTGTTTGAATAGAGGTTGATTCAGGTATTTAACAGGAAGAAAGGAAATAGTTTAAAACCTGCTATTTTCTGGAAACTTTAGGTTATCTCTCGAAATGAATATAAAGTAGCCTCCGTGAACAGATTGGATTTATGTGCTGAAGACCAGAAGTTCACCTCTCTTCCTCTGTTATTCTGTACTACTCTGATCTCCTCTAAAGGTTGTAAAATGGAAATTTATGTATTTGTTAATATTCCTTTTGTTGAATAAAATGAAAGTCTATAAATTGATTTTTTTTTTTTTTTTAGTGCATATCAGGTACTATCATTGGCGTCGTTTATGTAGTCAACAAATATTTCTTGTGCACCTGTGAGCCAGGAGGTGGTGCTGGGGACCATAAAGGTAAACAAGACAGTCTCTGCCCTCCTGGGAGCTTGCTTTTTAGTCACATAGGCAAACATTAAGCAAATGTTGAATGCTAAACTCTGTGATGAAAAAGTAAGTTTGGCTAGAGAATGATGGGTGTGGACTTTTTCAGATAGGGTGTGGGGAAGGGCTCTTTGTGGAGGGTAGCATCTGCAGCCATCTGAATGAAGGGAGGGAGCAAATCATACTCAAGGGAGAGAACTTTCCAGGCGGAGGGATTAGTAAATACATAGGCCCCATGTGGGAATAAGCTTCTTGAGCTTGAGAAATTGCAAGAAAGCTGGCATGGCTAGAATAGAGGAAAAAAAACTTAGAGAGAGGGTGGATATTTTTCTGCGTTTGGTGGGAAACTACTGGAGGATTTTTGAGCATGAGTGGAATGAATAAATTTGTCTTCTACACAGATCACTCTGGTTACTATGTGGAGAATTAGGGAATGAGTAGATGCAGGAGTAGCAGTATTTTGAAAATAGGGTTTACAGAAGCTGTTGATGGATTAGATGGGAGGGTGTGAGGTAAAGAAGGGAATAAAAATGACTGCCAGATTATTGGACTAAGTGACTAGAAGAATGACGGCATTCTTTACTGAGGTGCAGCGTTGGGCATAGGCAAAGATGTAGGGGGATGTATTAAGAGTCGTGGTTGAGATCCTACTAGATGTACAGTCAGATAGTTGAATTTACAAGGTTAGTGCTCTGGAGAGAAAGGTCTGGGTTAGAGATGCTGTCTATATGCTGGCAAATCCCAAATTTGAATTTGAGGCTTCTCGATGGGATAAGGTCGTGTAGAGGTAAATGTCAGTGGAGAAGAGGGCCAGGGACTGACCCTGGGCAGAGACAGAGCAGCTCATGAGGAAAAGAAAGAAAACCAGGAGAGTGTGGCATTTTGCAATCCAGATGAAGATGGTGTTTCAAAAAGTAGGGAGAGAAATGCTCCTGTTGAGTCAGCTAAGATGCGGACTGAGTATTGACCTTTGGATTTCGTGAGGTGTGGAGGTCATTAGAGACAGGCAGTCCTGTGGAGTGGTGGAGGTGGCAAGCCTTGGAGTGAATAGGAGAATGGGATGAAGAAGGGAAGCTAGTGAAATACCAAATAGAGGCAACTGTGGAGGACTTTTCTTATAAAGGGGAGCGGAGAAATGGTGCCGTCACTGACAGGGGTTTTGTGGTCAAAGAGGGCCCTCTCCTTTTGTTTTCTTTATGGTGGGCGATCATTATAGTATGTTTGGATACTGATGGGCGTGATCCTTTAGGAATAGAGAGAAAAGATGTGAGATTTTTGTCTCCTTGAAACTGATATTCTCAGTTTTAAAAAGTAGTTTGGAGATGGTTGGTGTTGGGTTGGAAGTTTTCTCTACCCCACCCTCTTCAGAGAGCCTTTGTAATTTTATTTTTCTCCTTTTGGCTTGCTTAGTCTTATTGTGTATCTTGATAGATTTTTATCTTTCACATTTCTGGTAAATGGTGATTATTAGGAAGTGGAACCAATTGTGTATAAAAAAATGTAAAAGACATTTAATGGGGAATGTGTTTCCCAAGGCCCATTGTTTACCACAAAAAGGAAACCAATGACTTCTTGTTACATCAGTGAAGATATAATTATTTTGTGAACACAGTACTCCTTTTGTGAGTAACATTTTTCATACTGTGATCAAAAGAAATTATTTATGAAAACAGTAAGTTAATGCGAAATGTAGACTTTGTTACAAGTGGGGATTTATTTAGTGAGAGCCCTTAAAAAAATCTGATTTCTTGGGGCTGGCCCCATGACTGAGTGATTAAAGTTCTGTGTACTCTCCTTCAGCTGCCTAGGTTCACAGGTTCGGATCCTGGGTATGGACCTACTCCACTCAACAGCCATGCTGTGGAGGCATCCCATATATGAAATAGAGGAAGAGTGGCACAGATACTAGCTGAGGGCAAATCTTCCTCACCAAAAAAAAAAAGAAATATATATATATATATATATATATATATATATATATATATATATATATGATTTCTCTCCCTAACCTTTTAAAGTCTTTTAATTGTGGAGATATTTGCCATAATTTAAATTATGAAAAAATATAGGTTAAGCAGGTTAGAAGCTAGGTATTTAGTTATTTTGTAATGTCTTAAAAAGTTTTAACTAATTTTAAGGGAGAAAATGTCGCAATACAGGATGGTGTGAATATTTACATTCATTCTGAAGCAGAAGAAGGAAATCCATATTACTGTAAATGTAGCTAATATTATAGTGAGAATATATTTAAAGTGTAAGTGGACTATATACCACAACTTAGTATCTCCCTTCCCACTGTAAATCCATGATTAGTAGAAAACTCCTCAGGTGAAGTTTGATTAAAAACAACAAAATCTGTAGACAATGAGGGTGTTATAGTAAATTTAGACTCACCGGAGACCAGTCTTCCTGAACCCTTGGACTTCTCGGTTGGAATTTTATCCTCTACCTTTGTCCTCCAATACCTCCCACTTCCCATCTCTGCTTAAAAAAAGAAGAAAAAAAAATCTCTGAATATATCTTTGGTAGTTAATAGAGTCTCCAAATTTCCGAGTATCTAACAAATGTATCTATGGACTGAAATCTTAGAAAAGCTAGGGATTCTAAGATATTTAGATTCAAGGCTATGTTGTATCATAGATAGAACTTTGTTGTATAAATGTGACCATTCCACTACTGTAGAGATTCTCAACCTTTTTTTTGATCTACATATAATTTGCACATAAGGAAATAAATGGATGTATGTCAGATAGTGGTAATTTCTATGCAAACAAGATGAAAATAGGCTCGTGACATGAGAGGCCTGCTTGATACTGAGTGGCTCTGAACCTCCTTTTTATCATTTACCAGTTGGGCGTAGTAAAAACCTACCTCCTTCAAATTGAGTGGACTTAAGTGTGTGAAATGCACCTAGCAGAATACCTGGCATCATACCGGATTATCAAGTCTATTATTCTCCTTTTCCCTTTTTTTTTGTAACTGAGCCATCCAAATCTGTGGAGTAGTGCCATATGATATAGAGTATATTTAAACCAGGAGTTTGAACTAGAGTATTTTTAGCCCATGTCCTTTATGTGGTTTTGAAGTTCTTGTTGAAAAATTGAATAACACGAATGAACCTTGAGGACATCATGCTTTTAGTGAAGTAAGCCAGTCACAAAAGGACAAATACTGTATGATTCCACTTAGATGAGTATCTAGAGCAGTCAAACTCATAGAAACAGAAAGTAGACTGCTTGTGGCCAGGGGATGGGGGAAGGCGAGTGGGAAGTTGTTGTTAATGAGTACAGAGTTTCAGTTTTGCACGATGGAAAGAGTTCTGGAGATGGATGGTGGTGATGGTTGCAAGATAGTGTGAATGTACTTAATGCCACTGAGCTGTACACTTAAAAATGGTACGTTATCTGTATTTTACCACAATTTTTAAAAGAAGTGAATGATAGAACTAACCTATTTTTGTAAAGCTTGCCTTCCCTCTCCTCGTTTGGTAGATGTTAGTGAATCAAGCTGTTCTTGGTTAAATCATGAAATAGTAGGTTGCTGTTCTTGCATCACGAATCTGTGTGAGAGTGCCATAAAGTGAAAACTTTATCAGAAATTTTCATCATCTTAATTTCCGGAGATTTCAAGCCTTAAACTGTTGCTTTTAGAGCAAAGAGTACAGTGTGGCCGGAAAAGACTTTTTTTGGTTTTGTATGTCAATTTAGAAAATATTTTATTGAGTGCTCATTGTGTTGCATGAGCAACAGTAACATTTGCTGAGTGATATCTGCTGGCTATTGTTCTAAGATTATACTTGATAATACTTCTAATACTTGCAACACTTTATAATCCTTGTAAAATGACCCTTGAAGGTGTTACAGTTGAGAAACTCCAGTCTCTGAGTTGGTAAGTGATTTTCTACTTTGAAAATGATTATAGGGTTTCAGTGCGTAGAAATGAAGGGAGGACATTCTAGGTGGAAGAAAGATCTATGTGTAGGAATGAATGGGATGTGTTTCACAGAGCCTGACTGTGGTCTGGAGAACATTAGGGAGATGGGCTAGCAGTTTATTTTCTCCTCTTAGGACCTTGACTCTCAGGCTATTGAATTTCTGGACTTTGTAGGCAGTGGGAGTATCACTGAATTACCAAGCCGGGCTAGCAGTTTATTTTCTCCTCTTAGGACCTTGACTCTCAGGCTATTGAATTTCTGGACTTTGTAGGCAGTGGGAGTACCACTGAATTACCAAGCCAGCAGTTTTGTGATGAGTGTTGTGCGTTAGGAAGGTGCATTTGGCAGCAATATCTGAGGTGCATCGGAGTAGTGAGAGAGGAGAAGTTAGGGACAAGTTAGAATGACCACTTGGAATTCTTTCGAAGTCATTAGGAAGACTATTTTAGTGTTCCAGTGGTTGGGATCAGAGTCCAAATGACTGGCAATGGAGGGTAAGTTGGTAGGTGAGAAAAGTAGAGGCCCAAATGTGTGGTAATAGGAAGTAAAAAAAGGAGTCTGTGGAGCATGAGTGTAAGATTTTGGGGGGGGGGGTGCTTAATGGTCATCTGAATACATGGGTCAGGTGTAGGTTTAGCTTTGATCAGGAGGATTTGGAGAGCCTAAGAGCACAGGAAAAGGGACTTTAGCAGCTTGAATTGAATTTGAAGAGTTTACATTAGGCATCCTCTTTCACTTTAAGAAACAAAGTATCTGTAGAGAAGACAGAACCTAGTGGGCCTGGGCCTTGAAGGGTGGAGAAATTTCAACCTCTGTAAGAGGGAACTCGCTAGAGTCCACTGTCACTCTAGAGCATGAGCTAGAATCACAATGGTGTTCTTTTGTTAGTCTTTTACACAAATAACTTATGTAGAGTAGAATCTCTCTCTTACACAATAGTGGTTGTATAACCAACCGGTGGTTGGGTTGGTTAAACAGAAAATTTGTTTAAAATGAGGAATCATAAGAAAGATACATACTTTAAATATTTTATAATTGTTAACTATATAAATGATTATACTTCATCCATCTTGATGTATAGCTGAGGCCTTCTCTTGAGGACATTTTTAAAGTGACTTGCCTTTTTCAAATTGTACAGCTTGATTTTCAGAGACAAAGCATGTTCTTTTTGTGCTCATATTTTTTATGTAATATTTTACTAAATTACATAATTATAGTAAATACAACTGGCATAAACAGATTTTGGAACAAATATAATTTGCTCTTGGTAGGCATGCAACTCAGTTGTTGGGAGAAAAATGAGATGGTGTACCAGAGAGGCCTCCCCACTCCCTGAAAAAGAAACTGAAGCTGGGAAGTTGTGGCTTGTCCATGGTCTTAGGATTGGCAAGCGTCTGGTTTTATCTTTGAATCCAATGCTTTTCCCATTATATAGTGTTGCAAGGTGATAAGGACTAATAAGTGAAATATTAGTTAGCGGTGAAGAAGTTACAGACTATAGGGTTTTTTTTAGTATAGCAGCTTTGCTGAGATATAATTCATATACCATGCAAATCACCAGATTAAAATGTACAATTCAGGGTTTTTGTATGTTCACAGAATTGTGTAACCATTATCACAACTGATTTTAAAACGTTTTCATCATTGCCAAAAGAAAACCTGTATCTGTTAGCAGACACTCCCTATCTTCTCCCTCCTGGCCCTAGGCAACCACTAATCTATTTTATCTCTATTTGTCTATTTTAGACATTTCATATAAATGGAATCATGTAATAGGTGGCCTTTTGTGACTGCTTTCCTTCATTTAGCATAATGTTTTTAAGATTCATCTATGTTGTAATATGTATCAGTACTTCATTCCTTTTTAAGGCAGAACAATATTCTGTTGGGTGAATATACTACTTTGATTTATCCATTCATCAGTTGATGACATTTGTGTCATTTCTGCCTTTTGGCTATTACAAATAACGCTACTACGAATATTTGCATATGTATTTTTCATGGATGCATTTTTTTGTTTCTCTTGGTGTGTCCCTGGGAGTAGAATGTCTGAGTCATGTTTAACTTTTGAGGAACTGCTAGACTATTTTCCGACATGCCTGTACCATTTTATATTGTCACCAGCAGTGTGTGAGTGTTCCAACTGTACATTTGCCAATACTTATCTTTTTGGTTATAGCCATCCTAGTAGGTATATATATGTTTTTAAAGTGATTTTATTTTTCTGACTATAACAGTAATAAATGCTCTTTGGAGATATTTTGGAAAATATAGAAAAGAATAAAAGAATAAAAATCACTTATTTTAAATCACTATTTAGAAATAATATTTAGTGTTTTTTCCTCCACATTTTAATGTAATTTAAAAAGTATGGCCAAAATTATATGTGATTGAGTCTTGCCTTTTTTAACATTGTTTCCTCATGTTATTTTTGGAAATCACATTTTAGTTTTATCCTATCAGAGAATGTCTCTTCTGTTCTTCTTGCTTTTGTGTTCTTTTATTTATTTAATTTTAAATTTCTTTAATTTTTTTTTACAATTATTTCAGAGGAACCCAGGGACAGAGTGGGGATAAATATTTGTGGTTAATCCACCACGTTTAACTGGAAATGACTTCTCGGTTAACTGCAGCATAGTATTCCATCTGCTGAGTACATCATAGTTTAGTTAATTTTGGACATTTAGATTTCTTACAATTTTTCATTATAAATAATGTACAAAACATTTGTATATAAAGTTATGTCTGCATTTTGAGTTCTCAGAAGTGTAGTTGCTGAGTCAGTAGCTATGAACATTTTAAAGATTTTTGTTATGTATTCACAAATTGCTTTCCAGAATGGTTGACAAATTTATATTTTCTCTAGAAATGTATATTTATGCATTTCTTACTGTACCTTCACTAGCAATGAGTAAATGGGTAACAGTTCACTTTTAAGATCACCAGAGCAGGGATTTTTCAGTTTTGTTCACAGATGCATGTAGTGCTGGTGCATAGCAGGCACTCAGTATATATTGAATTGCTACCAGTAGCAAAGAGAAGGGTTTTTCTGAAGGATAAGAAAATAACTTACCATTTGATTTTTCAGGAAAGTAATGTGTTATACTGATCACATAACAGCTCAAATTTTTATGAATAAGGGATGAAAGAGTAAGAATCAAGTATTTAGGGGACTTGTTTTAAATTTAATTTTGTTTGAACGTTTACGTGTTTTAGAAGTCAAAATGACAGACGGAGAAGTCTTAGCGCCTATCCCTGTTTCCTTACTGTCCTTCATAGGTAACCATTTTAACCAATTTCTTATGTATCTATACAGTGCATTTTTTTAACAAATAAGGATAGATATTCTTACTTCCCTCCCCCCTTCCCTTTTTTAAACACAGAATATAGCATACTGTGTATATAAATTCTGTATCTTGCTTGTTTAATACATTCTGACCTTTTTTTTTTGCCTCCCGATGTGGCTTGGGCTTTCTCACAGCATGGTGGCTGAGTTCTTTTTCTGGCCTTTTCATAGAAGCACAGAGGGTGCTTCCTTATTCATTTTTACAGCTGCATGGTGTTCCTTCTTACGGATGTCTCATAGGTATTTTTATTTGTCCTCGGGTTATTTTCAGTGTTTTACTTTTATAAATAATCCCATAATAATCATACTGTACACTTTATTTTGTGAGTATGGAATTATATCTGTAGGAGAATGTCCCAGAAGAAGGATTGTTGGGTCAAAGGATAGATACATTCCTAATTTTGTAGGTATTGGCACTGCCACCAGCGACAGAGAGTTCACTTCTTTCTTGGGGTACCTTTGAAAGAAAGGTAGTTCTAGGGTCATTACCCCAAGTCCCATAATGTTTATGTCCTCAAATACTGTGCAAGCACTCTTATGATGATGGCCCTTCTGTCATCAAAAAACAGGTAATTATTTTCAGACGGTGAAGAAATTTATAATATACCTGAGAAAGGTGTTATGGGTGGCGAAAAAGTATTTAAATTAGGACCTTTAAAAGAGTTATTCTCATTTTCTTGTTTTCTCTCTCCAGATAGCTTCTTTTCCTGTTAAAAAATTGCTGAGATTTTTTTGATAAGTAAGTTCTTGGCCAGATTCTTCCTTATAAAAACTAATCAATAATGATACATGATATATGAAAACTGCTAAATTTTGGGTTTAAACATGGCTATTACTATTAACCAACCATATTTCTTTCTTTCCTCTCTCTTTTTGTCTTCCAGCCTTTGACATTCCATATTCTGCTTTGTACATGGTGAATGCCTACTGCTGTGCACCAGTGTGCCCACTTGTGTGCCTATAAAGTACAAGCTCCCGATTGAAAAAGCTTCTAGATGGATCCTTTCCAAATTTGGTGTCTTTTCTACAAACTCTGTGCCTCAACAACCGTTTCTAAGTGGTAAGAGTATGTACCTTTTTTTTTTAAGAATAATAGAAATTTGTAACACAATTTTTGTTTAGATTGCCTTCCCCTTTTTTGTGTCTTCTTCTCTTTTTACATATGAGTGATATCTGCACTTTTTTTTTTGGTTAATATTTTAAAAATCTCTTCTAAAAATAGCAGTAACATCAGGTTTGTGGAAGCTTCAAAATGTTCTTTCCATATTATATTCTGGGTGGAGTATAATACGTAATATTTATAGAGAATAAATATAGCAATGTATAAACATCTTTATGTGTGTGTACTTTGTGTACTCTATAATCCGTTATTGTAAGGCTGAGGTAGTTTATCCTGTTTTTTCCTGTCTATTTAGGTATTTGGAGTCCCCTGGGTCCAGAACATCTTCTTACTTCATAGCAATTGTAAATTATGTATGCATTTATGGAAATGATGAGAGAAGTGTATAATGCCAGCTCTTCTTTTTATAGCATGGCACTATGTGTGCCTTTTCATGTTCTAACATTTTTTGGAAGCATAGGTGCTAGTTAGCCAACACATTTTCTGAACATCTCTGAGATTTACTCAGAACATATTTTGGGGAGGGGACCGAGGGAGACAGAAGAGTAAAATTGAGCGGAACAAGTTGCTGCTATAGGAGACCTTTAAAATAAAATTACTGAAGTAGGCTCATTTTGAGTGCCAGTCAACAAATATTTACCAAATGCTTGCTATTTATGAGTGAAAATATATAATGACATTTAGCATTGAAAAGAAGTGAGTCACGAGATGGAAACCAAGGTGTTAGATGAGAGTGCGAGGCAGGGAGGTTGGGGGAAGAATGGGGTACACTTTAACTTGAGTTCTGTTCATTAACTGCGTAATGTTCTTGGGTGCAAGTTAATTAGCCTTGGTGCACCTTGGTTTTCTCTATGAAATGAGTGAATTAAACTAAATGATTTATAAGGTTTTTTTGGTACTTTCATACACCCAGCACTTTATGATTGTAATGAACAAATTGATTTTTGTTTTTTTGAGGATACCTTTTCTTCCCTAATCTATCCGATAGAGATATTTTTAGACTATTTTCTTTGAGTTATGGGGTTAGAATAACGTCCTCACTATTAGAACATTTTTCAATTAATTGTTTTCTTTTGAAGTTGATGTCTTTTATTCTTTTCTCTCTACATTTTTATCCTCTGTTGACCTCTAGAATTTTTCTTCATTTGATTCACATGTTCCCCTTCTGTCTCTTATATTAGTGGCTCTCATCATGCTTCCTTGACCTGACTGACATCCATCATTTTCACCTTAGTCATTTTCCAGGGTTACTAAATTGTAAACTAGTGGTTCCAATCCTGGGACCCTTTTAAAAAATACGGATATCTTCTGAAATGATCCTGGGACAGAGGTGTGATTCTTGGCAGGTAGCCGGAAGCAGTTAGTAAACCAGCATTAGTTTAGCAGGACTGGAGCCCCAAACTTCTGTGCACTTTTCATACCCCATCACTTCTCATCATCACCTGGAACACTTCCACTTCTGAGGTCTTGAAAAGTTCCCTCTCATGATCATAACCCTCTATCATGTCACGCTTTCTGAGTCTGTTCTTTGTCTTTGTTATGACTTGTACTTTCTTGGCATTTCCATGCTTTTCTAATCAAGTTAGCTATTTCCTAGCCTCATTGGCGTTTTGCTCACCCAAGCCCCATGATCATACTTGCAGCAGCATCTTACGTTCTCTTGCCCTTTTCCTCCTGAGGAATCTGTTTTACCAAATCCCGTACCTAAGTTAATTTGCCATATATAGTCTTTTTTCCTAGTTCTCGCTGCTCGATGCAGTTGGAAAAGGTCACTTAACTAAGTTTGGAATCTATTCAGCAGTCATTTGCTTGGTCTCTAAACTGGTTCTTTTCAAACTTGGCTTTTTACCCTTCCGTAGAAGACCCTACCCTTGTCACTGTCATGTTGCTTCTTTGGGGTTATCTAGCATACTTCTTGACCTGTTCTTCTTCATACTCCAGATTTTTTCTTGTGTCTGAAGAAGAAATGTTTTGCCTAATTTTAAGGTTTTACTTATGAAAAATTTAAAACATATGTAAAAGTAAACAGATTATTATAATCCCCTTGTAGTCATCACTCAGGTTCAGTAATTATCAAATCATGGCCAAATTATTTATTTCCTGCTGACTTCCCTCCCACTCTTGTATTATTTTAAAGGAAATCCTAGACATCGTATAATTTATTTGTATTTCACTACGTATCCTTAAAGTATAAGACTTTCTTTTTAAAAAATATAACCACAAAACCATTATCCCCCTTAAAAACACAGCAACAAGGAGCCGGCCCCATGGTGTAGTGGTTAAGTTTGGCATGCTCTGCTTTGGAGGCCCAGGTTCGTGCGTTCAGATCCCAGGCGTGGGATCCTACACCACCTGTCAGCCATGCTGTGGCAGCAACCCACATAGAAAGTGGAGGAAGATTGGCATAGATATTATCTCAGAGCTAGTCTTCCTCAAGCAAAAAAAGAGGAAGATTGGCAACAGATGTTAGCTCAGGGCTAATATTCCTAGGCAAAAAAACAAAACAAATCGAACAACAAAATCAGCAAGACTTCCAATGTAATCAAATATCCAGTCAGTGTTAATTTTAATTCTTTCATACATTTTAAAAACAATTGACCTGATTGGGTCACCTGCCTCCCATTGCAATTGGTTGATTTTTCTCTTAAGGTTGTGTGGTGTCTCATCCCTGTCCCAATGCCTCCCTCCACATCTTTGTCTTTGAAATTTATTTGTTGAACAAATCGGGCCTTTGTCCTGTTGATGTGGATGTTCCTGAGTACATTCCTGTGAAGCGATTAAACGTCATACTCATCTGTCCTTTTTATCTCCTATTAATTGGCGTTTGGATTTAGAGACTTGCTCAGATTCAGGTTTGATTTCTTTTGGAAAGTGTCTGTCTTTTGGCAGGTGTCTGTCTGGTGCAGACAGTGTCTCTCTTTTCCTGCTAATTTGTTGCCATTTGTGCTCAATGCTTTAGATCGGGTTGGCAATGATTTTCTGTAAGGGGGCAGACAGCGTATGTTTCAGGGTCCATGGGCCATTTTGTCTCCTCTGCTGCAACTACTAAACTGATGTTGTAATGAGAAAGCAGCCATAGGCAAAATGTAAATGCATGGACATGACTGTATTCCAATAAAACTTTATTTACAGAAACAGATGATAGAGGGTCTGGCCCAGTGGCGCAGTGGTTAAGTTTGCACGTTCCGATTTGGTGGCCTGTGGTTTGCCGGTTCACATCCCAGGTGCAGACATGGCACCGCTTGTCAAGAGGAAGATGGGCACAGATGTTAGCTCAGGGCCAGTTTTCCTCAGCAAAAATAGGGGGATTGGCAGCAGATGTTAGCTCAGGGCTAATCTTCCTCAAAAAAAACATTTAAAAAATAAAGATTAAAAAAAGTAGATGATAGACTCTGCTTTAGGTCTGTTAATCGTTAGAGGTTGGAGAATAGTGATAGTTAATACTATAACTTTACTGTTCATTTATTAGTTAGAATATTCTGTAAAGAGAAACTGTTCCTTATGTACTGTTTGTTACTTAGTAGTAAGGTTTGTATAGGAAAGGTTGGATAAAAGCTTGATAGTTTCCCTTGGCTTACTAATTTTAAAATAGCGAGTTGGTTGTATTAGGCTTCTCCCCTTCTCTCCTGGATTCATTATGGACTCTTAAATTTAAACATATTGGGTGTTTTTAAAAAATTGATTGTACTTATTATCCTTACTGATGCTTAAATTAATCGTTGGCCAGTGCGAACCTTTTAAAGTTGCTTACTGAGTTATTTTGACATGTCTCTAGTAGTTTTTGATAGCTTCTTGATTATCTGGTATGACAGGCAGTTCCAGGCTCATCATGTACGTTGCCTCCCCACACCTGGTATTAGCAAGTTCTCCAGGGAGCCCCAATTCCTTACTGGGGAATGGAACTTCAAGGCTACAATCCGAGCTCTAGGGCTTCTCGTTGATAATGGACTTATCATGTTTCTAGGTCTTTTTAGTACTCAGAACTAGGAAAAAAAAATTTTTTTTCTACTTTTTCTTCCCAAAGCCCCACAGTACATAGTTGCATATTTTATTTGTGGGTCCTTCCAGTTGTGCTCTGTGGGACGCTGACTCAGCATGGCCTGATGAGCAGTGCCACGTCTGCACCCAGGATCTGAACCAGTGAAACCCTGGGCCACTGAAGTAGAGTGCGCAAACTTGACTTTGTACATTGTCTCGACCATCAATCATGGTTAAAATCTCAATTTACATTTTGCTAAAATCATTTCTTCTTCTTATACATAAATTCTCACATATATCAAGTAAAATTTAATCTATATGTTTCTGATATTATATCATTAAAAATGTGACTTTTCAGAACTCTACTGCTTCTAGAAAAATTTAGAAGGTTTTTTATAGCTTTCTTATGTTTTCTGCTTTCAACAGGAGACTGATTTTGTAAGTTTTTAAGTGTTTTTGTTTAAGTCAAAAAACTCCTAGGGCAAATTCATAGGTGTATTTCCTGCGAGACTTATTTGCATAGGTGTAATGCCTTACTGAAAAATTGTATAATGTTGGGGAATTATGGATAGTGGACCTGATCCAGATTATCAAACAGAATCCTTCTAAAAGTAAAGGCCAGACCCTCCCTCTTCCTCAAGCCCAGCAGTGGCAGTCTTCTGAGTATTTGATTAGTTTAGAAGGTCATGATTGGCAATTTGTGATAAAACCTTTGTGGTGTTGTGAAATTTGATGATAAAAGTAGTAATGATGATAAAAGTAAATCAATAACTAATAATTATTGAGTCTTAATACACACCAGGTACTGTTCTGAGTGTTTTGTACTTATTAATTTTTTTAAAAGTCCCTATAACAAACCTATAGCGTAGGAACTATTATGATCTCCTTTTCATAGATGGGTAAATTGAGGCACAGGGAGGTTAAGTAATTAGCCCAAGGCCAAACAGCTAATTTGTGGTTACCAAAGTTATTTGGTGACATTTGTGATAAAGGAAATGGGTTTTGCTATTATTGCATCAGGAAAAGGCCTCAGGGCTGGCCCCAGAAAAAATATTTTTAAAGATAGGCTACCTCATGAGTTCATACTAATACTTCTAGTTCAGTTTCAGCACCACCAGATTTTTACTTAATCTTTTTTATTTTGCATCTGTATCTTTTTCTCAGCTGAGAATCCTGGTTCTCAGTGACACTAGAAATAATACAATTAAAACATTACGTAATTACTCATTTATAGCACCCCATTATACACATAGCAATTTCAGAATAGCAATACCAACATTAAAGTTTTGTCTCTTTCTGCCTTCTTTTGCTCAATATTATGTCTGAGATTTATCCATGTTGTTTTATGAAACAGTGGAGTTTTTTTGCTTGCTGCGTAGTATTGCATTGTGTGAAATACAATAATTTATTTATCCATTCTCCAGTTGATGGATATTTGAGTTGTTTCTAGTTTGGGACTTTTATGAATAAAGCTGCTATGAACACTCTTGTATATGTCTTTTGTTGGACATTGTGCTGGGTTCTTTTTGGACATATACCCAGCAATGGAATCTGCACTTCTGTTTTGGACTTAGGGCACATCCCCCTAGGAATGTTTAGTTAAACACTGTGTGTGTTAGTTATCTATTGATGTGTAACAAATCACCCCAAAACTTAGTGGCTTAATACAGCAAACATTATTATCTCGCAGTTGCTATGGGTCAGTTTCTGTGGGGTGCATCTTAACTCCAGCTCAGGATTGGTCATAAGGCTGCAATCTAGGTGTCAGCTGGTGCCATATTCGTCCCAAGGCTCAGTTAAAGGGGGCACAAAGGAGCCTTCTGGAGTGCTTTCAAGCAGATTCCTGTGATTCTTGACATGTCCTAGGTCCTTTCTGGCTGTTGGCCAGAGACCACTTCCTTGGGCCTCTCCACAGGGCAGCTAACACATGGCAGCTGGTTGTTGGCTTGGAGCAAGGGAGAAAGGGTATCCAAGATGGAAGCCATGGCCTTTTTGTAACCTGTTCTTAGAGTGACAACCCATCATATATGCTGCATTCTTTTTTGTTTAATTATTGTGGTAAAATATACATAACAAAATTTACCACTTTGACCATTTTTAGGTATATAGATGATTGGCATTAAGTAAATTCACATTGTTGTGCGATCATCACCACCATCAATCTCCAGAACTTTTTCCATCTTTCTATACTGAAACACTATACCCATTAAACAACAACTCCCCATTCCCCTCTTCCCCCAGCACTTGGCATCCACCATTCTACTTTCTGTCTCTGAGTTTGACCACTCTACACACTTCCTAAGTGGAGTCATAGAGTATTTGGCCGTTTGTGACTGGCTGATTTCACTCAGCAGAATGTCTTTAAGATTCATCCAAGTTATAGTGTGCATCAGAATTTCATTCCTTTTTAAGGCTGAATGATATTCCACTGCGTGTATCTACCACATTTTGTTTATCCATTCATCCATCGATGGACGTTTGTTTTCTCCTTTTGGCCGTTGTGAATAACTCTGCTGTAAACCTTGATGTTCTGCCGCATTCTATTCTTAGAAGCAACTCTCTAAATTGAGTCCATGATGAAGAGGAAATAATTACATAAGGGTGTGAATACCAGGAGGTGGGGATCGTTGGGCCCTCACAGAGGCCACCTACCATGCCACACTGTTTAAGTCAGTCTTAATTTTTCTCTGTATAGTTATGCTACCAACTGGATATACGTTTAAGTTCATTTATTTTATTTTTGATATTTAATAACTGTTGTAGAATGTAATTTTGTTTTATAATCATGTATAATAGTTTCATGGTTCCAAAGTCAAATCACAAAACAAAGTTTATTTAAAGGACTCTAGCTTGTATCTGTTTTCTCTATCCTTTACTCTTCTTCCCCTTCTAAGGGGAATAACAATTTGTGAAAAACTTCAGTTTATTCTTATCTATTTTTTTAATATAAGGCTATATATTCTTATCCCTCTGTTCTTAAGTAAATGGTAGAGTACTATATACTTTGCTTTTTTTCACTTAATATATCCTGGAGATCACTTCTTAGTAGTATATTATTCATTCATTTTTATAGCTACATAATATTCCATTGAATGAATGTACCATAGTTTATTTAAACAGTTCCCAGTTGATGGACCTTTGGATTGTTTCTAATTTTTTGTATGTAAATAGCACTGCAATGAAAAACCTTGTTCATATATATGTCTTTTTATATTTGTTATTGTATATTTGGGACAGATTCCTAGATGAGGAATTATAGTTTCAAAGGGTAAATGAGTATGCAATTTTACTAGATATTGCCAAATTTATCCCCTAAGAATTATGTGTACATTTTTGTGTTTCTATCATATGAAAGTGCCTATTTGTCTATACATAACCTTGTCAACAGAATATTTTGTCAAACTTTTGTCTTGTTTTGCCAAATGGAATCTCATCATAGTGTTAATTCCCATCTCTCATTATGAATGAGATAGAATATCTTTTTATATGATTGAGACATTTGCATTTCTTTTCCTGTTACCTGTCCATTTTTTTAGCCCTCTTTTCTGTGGATTTGTTGGTATTTTCTATTTTATAAGCTGTGTACCTATATCAACCTTTTGTCTATTTGTTTTCTTCTTCCTGCCAGTTAAAGAGCGGTATTGTCTAATCTGCTTTTAGTTTGCTTTATTTTGCTTATCATCCCTTTCCGTTAATGTTACATTTATTCTTCTCGCTAAGTGATATATTCAGTATAGGCATACCTTGGAGATATTGCGGGTTTGGTTTCAGGCCACCACAATAAAGTGTCATGAAAATTTTTTGGTTTCCCGATGCTGATAAAAGTTATGTTTAGGGCCAGCCCCGGTGGCCTAGTGGTTAAGCTTCATGTGCCCTGCTTCAGTGGCCTGCGTTTGGTTCCTGGGCGCAGACCTACACCACTCGTCTATCGTTGGTCATGCTGTGGTGGCAACTCACATACAAAAAGAGGACGATTGGCAGTGGATGTTAGCTCAGGGCAAATCTTCCTCAGCCAAAAAAAAAAAAAAGTTATGTTTACACCATAATGTGGTCTATTAAGTGTGCAATAGCATTATGTCTAAAAAAATATATACATACCCTAATTAAGAGATAGTTTATTGCTAAAAAACGCTAACCATCATCTGAGCTTTCCCTGAATTGTAATCTTTTTGCTGGTGGAGGGTATTGCTTTGATGTTGATAGCAGCTGACTGATCAGAGTGGTGGTTGCTGAAGATTGAAGTAACTGTGGCAATTTCTTAAAATAAGACAACAGTGAAGTTTGCCACATTGATTGACTCCTCCTTTTACAAATGATTTCTCTGTAGCGTGCGATGCTGTTTGAAAGCATCTTACCCACAGTAGAACTCCTTTCAGAATTGGAGTCAATCCTCTCAAACCCTGCTGCTGCTTCATCAACTACGTTTATGTAACATCCTTAATTCTTTGTTGTTATTTCCACAGTCTTCACAACATCTTCACCAGGAGTAGATTCTATCTCAAGAAGCCACTTTCTTTGCTCATCCACAAGAAGCAATTTCTTATCCATTAAAGTTTTATCATGAGATGGCAGCAATTCAGTCCCATCTTCAGACTCCACTTTTAATTCTAGTTCTCTTGCTATTTCTGCCACATCTGCAGTTACTTCCTCCACTGAAATCTTGAACTCCTCAAAGTCATCTGTGAAAGTTGGAATCAACTTCTAAACTCCTGTTAATGTTGATGTTTCGACCTCTTCCCATGAATCACAAATGCTCTTTTTTTTGTTTTTTAAATATTTTATTTTTCCTTTTTCTCCCCAAAGCCCCCCGGTACATAGTTGTGTATTTTTAGTTGTAGGTCCTTCTAGTTGTGGCATGTGGGACACCACCTCAGCATGGCTCGATGAGCAGTGCCATGTCTGTGCCCAGGATTCGAACTGGGGAAAACCTAGGCCACTGAAGCAGTGCGCATAAACTTAACTACTCGGCCACGGGGCTGGCTCCTCACAAATGTTCTTAATGGCATCTAAAATGGTGAATCCTTTCTAGAAGGTTTTTATTTTATTTTTTATTTATTTTGAGGAAGATTAGCCCTGAGCTAACTACTGCCAATCCTCCTCTTTTGGCTGAGGAAGACTGGCCCTGAGCTAACATCCATGCCCATCTTCCTCTACTTTATACGTGGGATGCCTGCCACAGCACGACTTTTTGCCAAGCAGTGCCATGTCCGTACCCGGGATCTGAACTGGTGAACCCTGGGCCGCCGAGAAGTAGAATGTGCAAACTTAACCGCTGTGCCACCAGGCTGGCTCCTAGAAGGTTTTTAATTTACTTTGCACAGATCCATCAGAAGAATCAGCATCTGTGGCAGCTATAGCCTTATAAAATGTATTTCTTAAATAATAGAACTTGAAAGTCGAAATTACTCCTTGATCTATGGGCTGCAGAATGGATGTTGTGTTAGCAGGCATGAAAACAACATTAGTCTCATTGTACATCTTCATCAAAGCTCTTGGGTGATAAGGTGCATTGTCAATGAGCAGTAGTATTTCAAAAGGAATCTTTTTTTGAGTCATAGGTCTCAACAATGGTTTTAAAATATTTAGTCAACTATGTAGTTAACAGATGCGCTGTCATCCATGCTTTCTTGTTCCTTTTAGAGAGCTCTGGCAGAGTAGATTTAGCATAATTCTTTTTTTTTTATTTATTTATTTTTTTATTAATGTTATGATGGATTACAAGCTTGTGAGATTTCAGTTGTACATTTTTGTTAGTCATGTTGTGGGTACACCACTTCCCCCTCCGTACCCTCCCCCCACCCCCCCTTTTCCCTGGTAACCACCGATCAGATCTCCTTCTCAATATACTAATTTCCACCTATGAGTGGAGTCATATAGAGTTCGTCTTTCTCTGACTGACTTATTTCGCTTAACATAATGCCCTCGAGGTCCATCCACATTGTTGTGAATGGGCCAATTTCGTCTTTTTTTATGGCTGAGTAGTATTCCATTGTGTATATATACCACATCTTCTTTATCCAATCATCAGTTTCTGGGCATGTAGGCTGGTTCCACGTCTTGGCTATTGTAAATAATGCTGCGATGAACATAGGGGTGCAACGGACTCTTGAGATATCTGATATCAGGTTCTTAGGATAGATACCCAGTAATGGGATGGCTGGGTCATAGGGTATTTCTATTTTTAACTTTTTGAGAAATCTCCATACTGTTTTCCATAGTGGCTGTACCAGTTTGCATTCCCACCAACAGTGTATGAGGGTTCCTCTTTCTCCACAACCTCTCCAACATTTGTCGTTCTTGGTTTTGGATGTTTTTGCCAATCTAACGGGGGTAAGGTGATATCTTAGTGTAGTTTTGATTTGCATTTCCCTGATGATTAGCGATGATGAACATCTTTTCATGTGTCTATTGGCCATATTCATATCTTCTTTTGAGAAATGTCTGTTCATGTCCTCTGCCCATTTTTTGATCGGGTTGTTTGTTTTTTTGTTGTTAAGCAGTGTGAGTTCTTTGTATATTATGGAGATTAACCCTTTGTCGGATAAGTGGCTTGTAAATATTTTTTCCCAATTAGTGAGCTGTTTTTTTGTTTCAATTCTTTTTTCCCTTGCCTTGAAGAAGCTCTTTAGTCTGATGAAGTCCCATTTGTTTATTCTTTCTATTGTTTCCCTCAACTGAGGAGTTACAGTGTCCGAAAAGATTCTTTTGAAACTGATGTCAAAGAGTGTACTGCCTATATTCTCTTCCAAAAGACTTATTGTCTCAGGCCTAATCTTTAGGTCTTTGATCCATTTTGAGTTTATTTGGGTGTGTGGTGAAAAAGAATGGTCAATTTTCAATCTTTTGCATGTGGCTGTCCAGTTTTCCCAGCACCATTTGTTGAAGAGACTTTCTTTTCTCCATTGTAGGCCCTCTGCTCCTTTGTCGAAGATTAGCTGTCCATAGATGTGTGGTTTTATCTCTGGGCTTTCAATTCTGTTCCATTGATCTGTGGACCTGTTTTTGTACCAGTACCATGCTGTTTTGATCACTGTAGCTTTGTAGTATGTTTTGAAATCGGGGATTGTGATTCCGCCGGCTTTGTTTTTCTTGCTCAGGATTGCTTTAGCAATTCGTGGTCTTTTGTTGCCCCATATGAATTTTAGGATTGTTTGTTCAATTTCTCTGAAGAATGTTCTTGGGATTCTGATTGGGATAGCATTGAATCTGTATATTGCTTTAGGCAGTATGGACATTTTAACTATGTTTATTCTTCCAATCCATGTGCAAGGAATGTTTTTCCATCTCTTTATGTCATCGCCTATTTCTTTCAAGAAAGTCTTGTAGTTTTCATTGTATAGATCCTTCACTTCCTTGGTTAAGTTTATCCCAAGGTATTTTATTCTTTTCGTTGTGATTGTGAATGGGATAGAGTTCTTGAGTTCTTTTTCTGTTAGTTTATTGTTAGTGTATAGAAATGCTACTGATTTATGCACGTTAATTTTATACCCTGCTACTTTGCTGTAGTTGTTGATTATTTCTAATAGCTTTTCTGTGGATTCTTTGGGGTTTTCTATGTATAAGATCATGTCGTCTGCAAACAACGCGAGTTTTACTTCTTCGTTACCTATTTGGATTCCTTTTATTTTTTTTTCCTGCCGAATTGCTCTGGCCAGCACCTCCAGTACTATGTTGAATAGGAGTGGTGAAAGTGGGCACCCTTGTCTTGTTCCTGTCCTCAGAGGGATGGCTTTCAGCTTTTGTCCATTGAGTATGATGTTGGCTGTGGGTCTATCATATATGGCCTTTATTATGTTGAGGTACTTTCCTTCTATACCCATTTTACTGAGGGTTTTTATCATAAATGGGTGTTGGATCTTGTCGAATGCTTTCTCTGCGTCTATTGAGATGATCATGTGGTTTTTGTTTTTCATTTTGTTGATGTAGTGTATCACGTTGATTGACTTGCGGATGTTGAACCATCCCTGTGTCCCTGGTATAAATCCCACTTGATCCTGGTGTATAATCTTTTTGATGTATTGCTGTAATCGGTTTGCCAAAATTTTGTTGAGGATTTTTGCATCTATGTTCATCAGTGATATCGGCCTGTAGTTCTCCTTCTTTGTGTTGTCCTTGTCAGGTTTGGGGATCAGAGTAATGTTGGCTTCATAGAATGTGTTAGGGAGTTCTCCATCTTTCTCAATTTTCTGGAACAGTTTGAGGAGAATAGGTATTAAGTCTTCTTTGAATGTTTGGTAGAATTCTCCAGAGAAGCCGTCTGGTCCTGGACTCTTGTTTTTGGGGAGGTTTTTGATTACCGTTTCTATTTCCTTACTTGTGATTGGTCTATTCAGATTCTCCATTTCTTCCTGATTCAGTTTGGGGAGATTGTAGGAGTCTAGGAATTTGTCCATTTCTTCCAAGTTGTTCAATTTGTTGGCATATAGTTTTTCATAGTATTCTCTTATGATCTCTTGTATTTCATTGGTATCTGTTGTGATTTCTCCTCTGTCATTCCTGATTTTATTAATTTGCGCTTTCTCTCTTCTTTTCTTGGTGAGTCTGGCTAGGGGTTTGTCAATTTTGTTAATTCTTTCGAAGAACCAACTCTTTGTTTCATTGATCCTTTCTATTGTCTTTTTTGTTTCAATATCGTTTATTTCTGCTCTTATTTTTATTATTTCCCTCCTTCTACTGACTCTGGGCTTTGTTTGTTCTTCTTTTTCTAGTTCCGTTAGGTGTCGTTTGAGGTTGCTTACGTGAGCTTTTTCTTGTTTAGTGAGGTGAGCCTGTATTGCGATGAATTTCCCTCTTAGGACTGCTTTTGCTGCATCCCAAATGATTTGGTATGTCGTGTTCTCATTTTCATTTGTCTCCAGATAATATTTGATTTCTTCTTTAATTTCTTCAATGATCCATTGTTTGTTGAGAAGCGTGTTGTTTAGTCTCCACATTTTTGCACCTTTCTCTGCTTTTTTCTTGTAGTTGATTTCTAGTTTAATAGCGTTATGATCAGAAAAGATGCTTGATATTATCTCAACTCTCTTGTATTTATTGATGTTTGCTTTGGTTCCCAAAATATGGTCAATCCTTGAGAATGTTCCATGTGCACTTGAGAAGAATGTGTAACCTGCTGTTTTTGGATGAAGTGTTCTATATATATCTATTAAGTCCATCTGGTCTAATTTTTCATTTAATTCTATTATTTCCTTGTTGATTTTCTGTCTGGATGTTCTGTCCATTGGTGTTAATGGTGTGTTGAGGTCCCCTACTATTATTGTATTGTTGTTGATGTCTTCTTTTAGTTCTATTAAGAGTTTCTTTACAAATTTTGGTGCTCCTGTGTTGGGTGCGTATATATTTATAAGTGTTATGTCTTCTTGGTGGAGAGTCCCTTTTATCATTATATACTGTCCCTCTTTATCTTTCTTTATCTGTTTTGCTTTGAAATCTACCTTGTCTGATATTAGTATAGCGACACCTGCTTTCTTTTGTTCATTATTAGCTTGGAGTATTGTTCTCCATCCCTTCACTCTGAGTCTGTGTTTGTCTTTGGGGCTGAGGTGTGTTTCCTGGAGGCAGCATATTGTTGGATCTTGTTCTTTGATCCATCCTGCCACTCTGTGTCTTTTGATTGGGGAGTTCAATCCATTTACATTTAGAGTGATTATTGAGACGTGGGGGCCTACCACTCCCATTTTGTGTCTTGTTTTCCGGTTTTCTTCAGTTTCCTTTGTTTCTCGTCCCATGGTTTAATCTGTTCTGATGTAGAGCTGCTACTCTCTGTTGTTGTCCTTCTACTTATCTCCTCTGCTCTTGGTTTTGTAGCCCCTTTCCTTTTTTGGATTTTTCAGGAATGAGGGTTTTCCTGAGGATTTCCTGAAGAGGAGGTTTTGTGGCAATGAACTCCCTTAATTTTTGTTTATCTGGGAAAGTTTTTATTTCTCCATCGTATTTGAAGGATATTTTCGCTGGGTAGAGAATTCTCGGCTGTAGATTTTTGTCCTTCAGATTTTTGAATATATCATTCCACTCTCTTCTAGCCTGTAAAGTTTCTGCTGAGAAATCTGCTGATAGCCTGATGGGGGTTCCTTTGTAGGTTAGTTTCTTTTGCCTGGCTGTCCTTAATATTTTCTCCTTGTCGTTGACTTTTGCTAGCTTCACTACTATATGCCGTGGAGTTGGTCTTCTTGCATTGATAAAGTTTGGAGATCTATTGGCTCTGTCACCTGAAGATCCATCTCCCTCACCAGATTTGGGAAGTTCTCAGCCATTATTTCTTTGAATAGGTTTTCTGCCCCTTTCTCCTTCTCTTCTCCCTCTGGTATACCTATAATCCTTACGTTGCATCTCCTAATTGTGTCTGATAATTCTCGGAGAGTTTCTTCATTTCTTTTAAGTCTTGCTTCTCTCTCCTCCTCTGCCTGCAACAATTCTATATTGCCATCTTCCAAATTGCTAATTCTTTCCTCCATATTATCGGCCCTACTGTTCAGAGCATCTAGATTTTTCTTAATCTCCTCTATTGTGTTCTTCATTTCCAATATTTCTGTTTGGTTCTTCTTTATCGTATCAAACTCTTTTGTGACATAGCTCCTGAACTCGTTGAGTTGTCGGTCAGAATTCTCTCTTAACTCATTGAGAATCTTAATGATGGCTGTTTTGAAGTCATCGTCATTTAGGTTATATATCTCATTTTCTTTGGGATTGTTTTCTGTGTATTTGTTGCTTTCTTTCTGTTCTGGAGATTTAATGTATTTTTTCATATTGCTTGATGTTGTTGATTTGTGCCTCCGCATGGAGATAGAGTTTAGTTGCTCCTTTCACTTGTTTCAGCTGCTGCGGTGGGGGGAGCAGCTGTTTATACTTCACCAACCAGGAACCCTGTCCGTAGTTGCTAACTGGGCCTGGGCCCCTCTTCGTAGCCACAGTGGCCCTTTGGATTCCCTCCTCTGCCGTGGGGGCCGTCACAGGGGGGCTTCAGGCTGCAGGTGCCTACTGTTGCAGCCCACCTAGATGTGCTCTCTCCTTGGGGTCTGCAACGGTGTTATGGGCTTTTCCAGCGGCCAGGGGTGGGATCACTTATATTTGTCGCTCCGTTGCTGTCGGCACCCACCAAATCTCACTTGTCCTCTATGGGTTGCAGGAGAGCTATTGGCATCTTCTACAGTCTGTGGTTAGTACACCTAGCTATGCTGCTTTTGCCCTGGGGTCTTCCAGCCTTGTGGCTGGCGGCTGGGTGCCTTCTACTGGTGCTGTGCAGAGGCTTTCCCTAAGGCTGCTGTGAGCCTGTAGGGTTTCCCCCTAGGCTACTAAGCTGGGTCTCTGGAACTCTCTCCAGCCCCAGTCCTCTCTGAGATCTCTGGCAATCCCTAGCCTCACGGGGTGGGCAACGGCAGCTGGGGGTCGCCCCGCCCTCTGGGATTCTCTCCTGGCCTCTCCCGGAGCCATGAATGCTCAGCGTGGCCCCTCTGCTAACAGCAGACAGAGAGTTTTGTCTGCTGCCCGGGCGGAGCTCCGGGGCTTCCCCTCCGGGTCGCAGAACCGGCCTTTGAAAGTTCCCCCGGCCCCGGTCCTCTCCGAGATCTCCGGCAATCCTTAGTCCCACGGGGCGGGCAACGGCAGCTGGGAGATCTCCGTGCCCTCCGTGTCTCTCTCTGGGACCCTCCGGGTGCCCCGAGCACCAGGCTGGGTCTCCCCGCGGGCTCAGGTGTGCATCTCCAAAGTTTCCCTCTGCGTTTAGGAGTAATTGCAGGGGGTTTAGGTAGGGTTCTGGTCACCTGTTTCCAGCGTCGCTCCTCTGTTGTGTTCTCGCTCCTGCCCTAGATGTGTGTGGATCCTCTGGGGGCGTCCGTTGGAAGAAAGCCACTTGCGGGTACTAGGCTGCCCGTCGGGGTCGGAGAGTTTTCACCTATTTCCACATCCTCCTGGAGGAAAGTCCATCTGCCTTCCGATGTATAGTCGCGTGGGTGTCTCAGACGTCCTGAGATGCCGTCTGGATATCCTTTGTCAAGCGATAAGTGTCCAAATAATTGTAGACTCGAAGGGCGAGAGACAAAGAGGACTACTCACGGCGCCATCTTGGCTCTTCTCCTAGCATAATTCTTAAGGGCCGTAGGATCTTTGGGGTGGTAAATGAGCATTGACTTCAACTTAAAGTCGCCAGCTGCGTTAGCCCTTAATGGGAGAGTCAGCCTGTCCTTTGAAGCTTTGAAGCCAGGCATTGACTTCTCCTCTTCAGCTATGAAAGTCCTAGATGGCATCTTCTTCTTTTGTCTACCTTGAAAATCTGTTGTTTAGTGTAGCCACCTTCATTAATTATCTTAGCTAGATCTACTGGATAAACTGCTGTAGCTTCTATGTCAACACTGGCTGCTTCACCTTGCACTTTCATCTTATGGAGACGGCTTCTTTCTTAAACCTTATAAACCAACCTCTGCTAGCTTCAGACTTTTCTTCTGCAGCTTCCTCACCTCTCTGTCTTCGGAGAATTGAGAAGAGTTAGGGCCTTGCTCTGCATTAGTTTTTGGCTTAAGGGAATGTTGTGGCTGGTTTGATCTTCCATTCAGACCACTAAAACTTTCTCTATATCAGTAATAAGGCTGGTTCACTTTCTTCTCATTTGTGTATTTACTAGAGTAGCACTTTGAATTTCCTTCAAGAACTTTTCCTTTGAATTCACAACTTGGCTAATTGTTTGGCACAAGAGGCCTAGTTTCAGCCTATCTCGACTTTTGACATGCCTTCTTCACTGAGCTTCATTATTTCTAGTTTTTGATTTAAAGTGAGAGACGTGCAACTCTTCCTTTCACTTGAACACTTAGAGGCCGTTGTAGGGTTGTTAACTGGCCTAATTTCAATATTGTTGTGTCTCAGGGAATAGCAAGGCCTAAGGAGAGGGAGAGAGACAGGGGAACAGCCTGTTGGTGGAATAGTCAGAACACACACAACATTTATCAATTAAATTCACTGTCTTATATGGGTGCGGTTCCTGGCGCCTCCAAACAATTACAATAGTAGCAGCTAAGATCACTAATCATAGATTGCCATAACAAATATAATGATAATGAAAAAGTTTGAAATATTGTGAGAATTGCCAAAATGTGACAGACACACGAAGCGAGCAAATGCTGTTGGAAAAATGGTACTGATAGACTTGCTCGATTCGGGGTTGCCATAAACCTTCAATTTGTAAAAAAACGCAATATCTACAAAACGCAATATCTGCAAAGCACAATAAAGTGAAGTGCAGTAAAATGTGGTATGCCTGTGTTTGATGACTGCGTTTCAAGAGAGAATTTAAAGATTGGGATACATGATTAGATTGGAGAGGTTAGGAATAGCCTCTTTGCGAAATTTGAACTGAGATTTGAAGGTCTTTTATGGTTAATGTGGTGAAAAAAAGCCAAGGTGCCAGTTTCCAGCTATAGGAAACTGTGTGTGGAAGGATCCTGAGTCAGGAAAGAAGTTGAACTTCTAGGAAATGAAAAGACCAGGGTTGCTGGCCGATAGGGAGAAGGGGTAGAGGGCCATGAGATGTGATCTGGCTTGCTTTGTAAAATGGTCACTCTGCCGTGGTGGGGAGAGTATGTTGGAAAGGGGTGTGTGTAGAAGTTGTTTAGGAGCCTGCTTAGAAGACTGAGAGAGTAATTGTGAAAGGGATGGTGCCACATTTGTTCAGTTGGAGGACTTTTTCAGTTCTACTTTAGCGCTTTGCTCATTCTTCCCATATTTCTATATCCACCCCACTAGTTCGGAAAGTTCTCTCTACTACTATGATGGATTTTTAAAAATTGGCCCCACTCTGTTTTAGTCTCTGTTTCCCATCCAATATGCTTCAAAAGATAGCTTTTAGAACTCTCAGGTCTATTTATATCACTTTCTTTCTCAAAAACTCATGGTGGCTCCCTGTGATGGTTAATTTCATGTGTCAAGCATTTAGCTCACTTGACTGGGCTAAAGGATGCCTAGAGAGCTGGTAAAACATTATTTCTGGATCTGTCTATGAGGGTGTTTCCAGAAGAGATTAGCATTAGAATCAGTAGACTGAAGAAGAACCACCCTCACCTGTGTGGGTGGGCATCATCCAATTGGTTGAGGATCCAGATAGGACAAAAAGATGGAGGAAGAGTGAATTTGCTCTCTCTCCTTGAGCCGGGACTTCCATCTTCTCCTGCCCTCAGACATTTGAGCTCCTGTTTCTGGGGCCTTTGGATTCCAAAACTTAGACTGGTAGCACCCTCCACCCTCTTTGGCCTTTGGACTGGGAGTTACACCATCTGCTCCCCTACTTCTCAGGCCTTCGGATTCCCACTGAATTACACCACTGGCTTTCATGGTTCTCCAGCTTGCACATGGCATATCGTAGGACTTCTCAGCCTCCATAATCATGTAAGCTAATTCCCATAATAAATCTCCTCTTGTATGTCTATTTACAGTCCTGTGTCACTTAATGATGGGGTATGTTCTGGGAAATGCATCATTATGGGATTTCTTTGTTGTGTGAACATCACAGATTGTACTGAGGGGGAGCAAAATTTGCCATCCAAAAATATGTCTCTTTAACGTGGTTATTATTTTAGGCTGATTATTTTTAAGGAACAAAAGGCTCAGAAAGTTTTTCTTGTTACCTCTCCCTTAACTGCCTAAAAAAGGAATTCCATTTGTTTCAGGAAGCGAGCTATCACCTTAGCATAACATGAACTGGGTGGTAGACAGGAGGAATCTAGAAAAACCTGTTAGTTGGGCTCCCTCTGTGTTCTTCTGTTTCTGTGTGGCCAAATACTTGTTTTCCAAGTACTTGCTCCTTTTGTGAATTGCCTTCCTTCCCTTTGAAGTCTTTCCCCAACCCCAACATCTTCTTTTGTCTTTAGCTGACGATGGTGTTTAAGGTGAGGGCTTTGGCCGTTTTGACGAGTTACTTGGTTCTCCCATATACAAATGTTACTAAACTTTTGTTTGTTTTTCTCTGTTAATCTCTCTCATGTCAATTCAATTCTTAGACCAGCTGGAATAACCTATAAGAGTCTAGGAAAATTTCTTCCTTCCCTACAGTATGAGATGGTATAGCTAACTACACACCTAGGCTTTATGGTACTAATCTTAATGGAACCACCATTACATGTGTGGTTCATCATTGACTGAAACGTCGTTAACTAAGATGTATATCTTAGTGGTTCTGTTTCTCTGTAGTCTCTGAACCCTGACTAATAGACTCCTTCATTGTGGAAAAGTGAAAGCCCACTTCAAATTGAAGCCTTTATTACTTTCCTTGAGCTTCATGGTCTGCTCCTCTGAGACTACTTTCTTTTAGGCAACCAGACTGATACTTTTTTTACCTCTTTTCTTTAGCTCATCTTCATCTTGTGTCATGACGTCTCCACCTCCAGAATGCTGTTTCCTCTTTCTTTTTTCTTTTTCCTAAAGGCTCCACTCAAATCCTAACTATTCCCCTCTTCCTTCTTAAATCCTCACTATTCCCCTCTTCCTTCTTAAATCTCTCAGTTTGGTTGACTTTTAACCCACATACCCTATTTTCCTTTGTTGATGTGTTGGTTCTAGGATTCATCAGAGTCTGTGTTGTATTACTATATTCGTGTATTTGGAGTGCAAAGACTTGTGTATTTTTCGTTTTTGTAATTCATAGGAACTCAAGAGATATTTGTCGAATTGAATTGGATGGGATTAGGGAGCATTCCATGTGGTAGATACTCATTGGCAATCTCTTGTAAAAGAAACAAGTCTCAAGTACAATTTTGCAAGTATCTTGTATTGAACCTTCAGAGAGTGACCTCATTTAGAGGGGAATATCTTACTTGCCTTTTGAAACAGTCTGCAGTTCAGTGAACATCAAATAATACTTATACTCTCTACACTAGTTTGACAAAAATATGTTTTTATGGCAATATCAGAGAGTTCTTATGACTTACTGGGGGTAATGGCATGTTTAGAGTATTAAATACTCAGTTTCCATGATGGTGGAGAATGGGCAATAAAATCATAAATATGGAGCATGTCTAAATGTACCTCTGCTTTTACCTGCGGTGTTTTGTGGACTAACTATCTGCTTGGCTAACTTACCAGGCATCCTGCTAGGTTAAATGTCGTAGTCTGCATGTTGACAGAGATTAATATACTTGATTCGCCCATGTGCTTTTGTTTGTGTATCAGGGCCAGCCAGCATGTTTTCTTTGACGAAGACAGGGGACTATCGTTTACTGTCTATAAACTTGCAAAATGATTTTATGTACTGTATCTTTTTTTATTCTTATAAATTTTCCTCTCTCCTCTTCTTCCCTCTCTCCTTTTCTTCTTGTAAATGAGGTTAACTCACTTTGAGTTAATATAGCTT
Source organism: Equus asinus (assembly GCF_041296235.1). Lineage (NCBI taxonomy): Eukaryota > Metazoa > Chordata > Mammalia > Perissodactyla > Equidae > Equus > Equus asinus. The sequence continues at coordinate 122,701,601 of NC_091792.1, forward strand.
ACTATTGTGTAACTGCGCTACATACATTGTGCTGCTTTCTCATGTGAGATCATTTCTCTGAAATTATAATTGAAATAGGGTTTATACAGATTTCTTTTGTATGCGATTTTAAATAAAAGGGTCAGGAGATTATAATAATTTTGGTTCCATACTGAATGGGATTTATTTTTGTCATTGGAGATGCAGTAGGGACTAAACCTTTTAAACCTATTTTAAAAGTAAGTTTCCTAAAGTCGCATTTGAAATTTTTGATGTTTCAACAATATTAACTAATGAGAAGTATTTTGGTTGTATGATTTTAAAGTAAAAATCTCTTAATGGGAATTTTAAATGAGCTTGCTTAGGGTTAAATTAGCACATTGTCTTATTTTCGGGAATATGTTTTTGTGTTGTTTTTTTTTTTAAATTACTTTGAAACATTAATCAGGACAGGTACTTATCGGTAAGAATCAAATGATCATTTGGTACTGTGATCTTCAATCATAATGCATTTAGTTTGGAGGGATGAACAAGCTTTTATTTTTAAAACTGAGAATCTATAAAACAAAAATTGGTCCATGTAGCTCATAGTTTGACAGGTTTATGAAAGGCTTAAAAGGTAAAATTGTCATAAGTGAAATATTGCATTCCACATAGGATTTATGTAACTAATAGCAAGGGTGAAAAAACCTGGCAAGGTGGGAGAAATGACTCAGTTCCTCACACTGCACTCCCCACATCTTATTTCCTCTCTCATTTCAAATCCTACATGAGTGTCATACCTTCAAATATGATCACAACATTAATTCAGAAGCCTGATATATTAGAAGATAAGCATTTGCTGTTTGGTAATAACTCCATTTGTACCATATTGGAACTTTCTACAACACTCTCCTTCTACAGCAGTTTAGGAGGGATGGTCCTAGAGCTGGATGAGTCACACCACACAACAAATTCCTTAGGGTCATAGCCAATGTCCTATTCATTGTTTGTGTCCTTCACTACCGAGCTTGATATACAGTTGAGCTCAGTGAAGGTGGTAGAATTATGTCTGTTTTTATTTATTATACTGTACCTGGTATTGGGTTTCTAGAAAGCTTAAAAATTTTTATTTTCGTTTTTGCTTTATTCTGATAAATCTTGCAGTTAGCATTTACATCCCGTCTTAATATGATTTGAATTTATATTAAAGTTTTTAATGAGAAGAAGAGCATAACCTAAATTTGGAAGTTGATCCAGAGACAACATTAAAAAGGTATTATTCCCATGACTCTGAACTTGACTAAACTGAGCTAGGGACCAAATATTCTCTCAACATAGAGCAGGAATAAAGGAAAAGAGGCATGCAGGGACCCAGAAGAGAAAGGATGATTTGAGTTGAGGGGAGGGAGTTTCATTTTAAACCACAGATATGACAATTGATACTTGCATACGTTGTCAGGTTTTCTCTGTAATGTAGAAAGTCCTGATACAGAATTTTGCAGCCGGTTAAATTTCACTGTGGTTAAATTGTGAGCATCCATCTTTGGGAAACATACATTTTAGGTTAAAGATTGTTTTAAGAATTCTGGCTGAAACAGGAGGATGTCACTTTCCTTTATAAAGTTGTGCTTGGACTTTTAAATTAATAGTAAGACATTAACAGAAGAGGATTGAATTTAGTCTCAATATAAGCATTTCTGCGATTTGTTGGTTATAAATGGTTTCTCCTTTTTCTCCCTACTTTTTACTTTTTTTTGGTGAGGAAGATTGGTCTTGAGCTGACATCTGTTGCCAATCTTCTCCTTTTTGCTTGAGGAAGATTGTCCCTGAGCTAACATCTGTGCCAGTCTTCCTCTGTTTTGAATGTGGGTTGCTGCCACCACAGCCTGGCTTGATGAGTGATGTAGGTTTGCCCCTGGCATCCGAACTGTGAACCCTGGGCCGCTGAAATGGAGCGTGCAATGTTAACCACTATGCCACTGGGCTGGCCCCCCTATTTTTTACTGTTGATGAGGCAAATTTATTCTTTATGGAATATTTAAGATAAATTGTGTGTTAATTATGTTTAATTATCCTTTTTTTAAAGAGATCTCTAGCTTTTGTTCTGAGATTCAGAATCAGTATAAAAACATTGAAATCATAATTGCATTTTAATTTGAGAACTTCATCTAATGTAACTCCATATAACAGCTTATTTTTTCAAGATATAAAAGAATCCAGATGTGCAGTATTTCTCAGTTCATTTACTAGCTTTGCCAGTTTCCACAGCTGCAAAGTTGAACATTTACAGAAGTTATGGGTTTGTTTGGGTTAAACTGAAGTAATGTGTGTAAAGCACCTAACTTGGTTTCTCACACATAGTAGGGCCTCAGTGATGAGTGTTGTTGTTATTATTATTATTGGGTACTTAATTAATTTGGATTTCCAGAGCACCATTTCTTAGGGTGCAGTGAACCAATTCTGAATTCTACCCTTCTGTATTTGTAAAATGTTCAGACTGACTTAATCACTGTGAAGAATAAAGCCTATTGGTGGAGTAGGGTGGGGCTTTTTGACTTTTGTGTGCAGTCCTTTTAGAGTCACTGGATGTACTGGAATGTGAAGGATTAAGCTTTGTGGCGTGTTCTATATGGTCATCCATAGTGACCAAACTGATTTGGAATGTTGTTTTGTTACTAACTTTGAAATGTGTTATTTTCTGTACAGAGGATCTTGATCTGAATAAATTGCTTATTATCCTTTCTACATTTCTAGAGTGAGAGGAACAGTCCATCAGTGTAAACCTTACTGGACACAATACTTCTGTTCATAAACATGAGGAAGAGGCAATCCCAGGATAACCATTTTTGGGATGAAGCCAGGTCCTGTTGTGTAACTAAAAGGGTATGTGATAGCACCCAACTTTGGAGCCTGTCACATTGGGAAGTTATGGCTTGGAGGCTGCAGTGAAATAGTCATATTTGTTAAGCCTTAATGTGCCACTCAAGCAGCTCTTCTGTCAACAGCTAGCCAGCTCCTCAAAGAGAGGCAAAAAGCCATTCGTGTAGTTGTAGATTGTTGCTCCAGTTACTCTTCTGGCAATGGAGCTGTGAGCACCACGTCCTTGACAAAGTCTTTCCTGTCCCCTCCTCCACTTAAATTGATGACTGTCTCGCTTGGACCTGATCGTAGCTTGAACATATTTAGGTAACCTCTTTCAAATCACCTAAAACACGTCATCGCGTGTGTCTCTCTTCCAGCGGATCTGTAAACTCCTGGAAGGTTGCCGTTGTGTCTAAGTGCCACTTCGTGCTGATTCTGGGAGTTCAGGGTTGACCCTCAGTCAGTGTTAGGTGTTCATCTCCCTGTGGCTTGTGGAGACTCCTCAACAGTCACTGGTCCAGTTATAGTGTCTGACATTATCTTTAACAGTTCTTTAATGAATAATCTCTAGAGAGGCTAATCCCATCCTGTCTCCTGTACCACCTCTGTCGTTCCCAGTCTTGTTTCTTTCTCCTCTGCCAATGCAGATTCTCTAATTCCCTTATTTCTTTCAAGGAACAAATTCAGGTCCTTCTCCATGAAGCTTTTGAAAGGTATGTTTTAGTTAGTAGTAATTAAATTTAGAAATCCAAGAACTGGTGAGAAATGTTAAGCAGAACTGGAAATTTGGAATTGGCCCATTAAAGTACATTATTCTTTTAAGTAACAAAAGTATATTTGTAAACATTTTCCTCATTTAAAAATCAGAAATTATATTAATTTTGGTAAAATCCTAGATTTTTTCCAAATAATTTAATCCAGCACCTCAAAGTAATGGAATTTTAGGTAAAGCTTATGGAAAGAAAGAGTTGTGTGTAATTTTCAGGTTCATGAGAAAGTTGTCTTTTTTTGCATCATATGGCATTTTATAACATTATATAAAAGGCACAAGGATTGACTTTGTTGTCCTTATTTATAAAAGGTTTTATTGTGATTTGAAGTTGGAAGTCTTTTTTGAAGACTCCTTTTTCACCTTCTCTCTCACCTCAATTAAGCCATAATAATTTAGTGAAAGTTAATATATATATGGAAACACTTCGATGTCATTAAAATTTTTTTGATGAAAACTATTCCTTCTAAGATAAAAGCAGAGGAGACCATTGGGCCCAAACTGGTAGCCTTTAGAGTACTATAAATCATGGTTATGAAAGTTCTATATTGTCTAGTCCTCTGCTGTTACTTTTCTTTTGTACTAGGCCCATGTTTTGCTTATTTCTCTGCCATTAATGTAGTATCATTAAGCAGACAGGAAAAAAGGTTTAATTCAAACTAAAAGTTAGTAATTTAATTCCATTCTGAGTTTTAGAATAATTTTACGGTGAATTGTTTTTATACCTTTTATGGATAAAGTAACAGGAATAGTATTTGTGGCATATGTATTATGTACACACATATACATCCGCTATATATATCTCTTAGCATTTTTATGCTTATGAGTTTTCAAATAATATACAATAGCATTGATTTTTACATCTAACAGTGTGTGGAAAACATACGTTTAAATGACAGGAACCTTTACATTTATGCCTAGTTTGCATATTGTTAATTGAGTTTAATTTCTATGTAGTGCTCTGTTATTTTTATGAAAGTCAGTTTGCTAGGCACTGTGGGAGATGTAGCAATGAATTTCTTACCCTTTAGGGACTCGTAATCTCAGAGCCAACTCTTAGAACTACAGAATTTTAGAACTGGAAGAAATTTAAGAGATTATCTTCTCTTAGGGCTGTGTGTGTGTGTATGTGTGTTTAAGCAGTGGTCGTCTGATTCCTGCCCACTTCAGTGTCTCCTGTCCCCACTCCCCATCCTCCCATACATGTAATGATGTCATTTTCTGTGCAGGGCAGACAGGAATTCAGGCAGATGAATGCTTGGGTGGCATGAAATGTCTAGTTTGTCAGATGTTCTCTTCCATTGCCTTCGACTGGTGAACAGGAGGATAAGCAGGCTGTTTTTCCCAGGCCAATTTTTTAGTCCTGAGATTTAAACCTATGAAGTCAAGAAATTATTTTAGTGGGTAGTGACTCGAAAATAACACTTTTAAAAAGAAATAGTTTGGAGACTATCAAAATGTATTGCAGATTATTTCAAATGTATCATGTGGGTGTATATATACTGGGGTTGTTATATAAAATATATTGTAAGTACATTTATATAAAATGTATTTTTTTACTGCAGTGAAAAGAGTTTATAAAGCATGTGTTTAACCTGTCCATTTCACCCTTTAAATCCACTGAGCGGCCATTGATCCCCTATCCCTAGATTTGTTCTTACTCTTTTTGCTAAGCTCTCTTGTTATCATAACCTGACGCCAAGGTATATTTCTGCAGAGGTAGAAATATACGCAGGTGATATTTTCCCACAATACATCTTAATAAAAGATGTGCAGCGAGATGGTTTTTCCGTTATGCTGGTCTTGCTTGCACGCCTCTGGGTACAAATAAACGCTTTGGTGGACCTAACTGCTAATCTGTAAGTATTGTTTATGATGTGCCTAACTTGGTACCAAGATGTGATTTAAGCACTGAGAGAATTTGGATTATTTAATACTAGTACATAATAAAAGTACTTATCAAATATTCATGTGGGCACATACAGAGGCATAATTGTGTTCTTGTAATGCACAATATAAATACTAATATTGTTTCGGAGAATCAGCATGCTAAGCTGAAGCCATGGTTTGGAAAAAGGCATTGTAGTATGTTTTTATCTGTGGGAATTACTGGCAAGTGTAATTGAGAGATTCTAAATACTGTAGTTGTTTACTTCACTTTTGAATTTGGCTTAAATATTTTTGGTCTTGTTATTTTTTTTTTTTTATAATCCTTGAATTATTGTTCTCTAAGACCTGTGGTAGAAGGTAAACCACAATTGTTTTATAGATTTTAATAATTATATCTTCTTTTAAAGATTTATTTTAAAGCAGTTTCTTCCCACTAAAGATAGTTTTAAAAATACTTAAATAGAGAGAATGGTAGAATGAATATTTACATGCCCATTCTTCAGCTTCAACATTTTTCAGCTCTTTGTTATCTCTACCCACTCCTTTCCCCCAATTCCCACTTATTTTGATGTAGTTCCTCTTTCATAAAACATCATCTGTAAATGTTTCAAGATGTATTTCTGAAAGACAAGGATTTCCATTTCTAGACATAAAGTAGAATCTTAAGAACCTTTTTGAGAGAGGTACTGAAGTAATTAACACTCAAATTGTATTTGGGATGTTAGAGTGACATAAAGGAAAAATGAGATCCTTTAAATGGAATAAATGGAAAAAGAGAAATACCTGATAAGCAGTTGTAACAAAAAAACAATAGAAAGGTTACAATGGAAAAGCCAATTAATAGCCTTTAAGTATCCATGGAGAAAAGAGAGAAATCGGCATTTTAAAACACGTGGTATGTGCCTACATTCCGTATAGGTCAGTAGGGGAGTAAAGCCAAGTGTATTTCAGACCATTTGAGATAGACATTCTGCTTCTAGACTCTTTCTTGAGGGAAAAATCAAAGATGTGTACAAAGACTGCCAATCAAGGTATTTACTGTAATATTAATTATAGCAGTGAAAAATTGGACCTAATAATAGTGGAATGATTAAATACACATAATGTATTCATAAAATATTGAGATATTTTGTAACCGCTAGAAATGATACAATATGATACTAACTTTATAAAATGTGTAATACGTATTAAAAGACCTGAAGGAAATTAACCCAGATATTAACATGCGCTAATAGTGGCTATCTCTGGGTATTAGAATTATGAGTGAGTTTGATTTCTTCAGTACTAATTTTTGGAAGTGTTGTGTATTTGTCAGCATATGTAATATGTTAAACAACAATGAGCATTTATTGAGTACTTACCATGTCAAGCACTATTGAAGCACTTTTTATCTTTTACACTTAATTCTCACAATAGCCCCAGTGGTTTTATTATCCTTGTTTTATAGATGAGAAAATGGAGGCACAGAGAGATTAAGTACCTAGACACTTTGGTTCTATCCTTCTAAGTTTATTCTTTGCTTCTAAATGTGGTTTTATCTCCAACAATTGTGAAGATACTATAAATAGTTTTGGTTTTTTACTTCTTGCCTAGAAATATATAGTGAATATGGTGACATATTAGTAAAAAATACATTTTTTCATTGATAGATAACTTTTCATCTTGGGGATAAACCATGATCTCTTCAACTGGTTCCTTGTTTTTGTTCTGTCTCCCCTGCATGATTCTGCTCATAGGAATAATGGTACAATGAACATCTTTGTGAATAAATCTGCATGAGCATTTCTGACTATCGTCCTAGAAAAAGCTCTTAGTAATGGAATTATTGAGTCAAGAACGCAAACATTTTAAAGGCTTTACACAGGCTGTGAGATTGCAGGTCACAAGTGATCATTCCTTCTTACGTTTAGAGAAGTTGTTTTGCGGCTATAAATTTGGGAGAAATAGGTCATCTAAACATCAATGGGAATTGGTGCTTTCTTAGTTGCCCTTATAAAAGTCAGGCTTCTCTAAGCCTGCCGGAGACAGTAAACGCAGAGAAAGAGAGGAGAGACCAACTTTAGAGATCAAATCGTGGGCACTTACTTGCTCTATGACCTTCAGCAATTACTTCCTCATTTTTCTGATTAACTTAAAATTTAGATTAGCCCAGAAACTTTTTATTGTGAATAGTTTTATAAAAACATTCAAAATATACGTATCAGATTTGCATGGGGACCTCAGGGTCATAATTAGGTAGAAAAATTTCCATTGTAAATTTTTAAAATTATAGCTATAAAAGGTATAACACATTGATTAGAGATTATAATGACCCTAGAAAGTGTTTTAGATGTTGCATTTTTTAATTAAAAAGACAGTTCTCTCTAGGGGGTTGCTTACTCTCTTTTTGTGACAAGCAAAAACAGAAAAATTTTTGGTTAATTAATTGTTGGTTTGTATTAAATGATTAAAGTTTTATTGTGGTTTCTCTTGAGCATATCTTCTTCCAGAGACTCTTGAAGTGACTTCTACAAAGAATTTAACCGAGAATTTGGGCAGGGGAGGGGGATTTTAATTTAAGGGGATCCAGAGAATAATGAATGAATGAAAGAAAATTTCCCTATGAAGCTGCCAAAGAGGTTAGGATTAAGTTTTCTGGAAAGACCAAGATTGATAAAGGAATCTGACAGCCTAGAAATTTGTGAGAGGTTCAAATGGAATAAATAGAAAACATTCCATTGAAATTTGAAAGCCATGAGTATTTTAATGGAAAAAAAAGTACTATTCTTTTTATTATGAATAGTAAAATTAGGAAGCTATCTATGATAAATGATAGAAAATAAATATAAGGAGGGTTTTTATCAGAGGTTCTTAATCCATAATTAATGATTGGATTAGAAAGTTTGATAACCTTGTGAAATTAGGTCTATGTGCATTTTGGAAGGAGAGGCCTCCAAGCGCTTTTTTCAGATTCTTATAGGAATGACTCCAAAAAAGGCTCAAGTTCCTGCTGGAATGTAAGCTCCATGAAGCTAGGGCTTTTTGTCTATTTTATTCACTCCCCTGTCCCTGGTTCCTGGCACGTAGTTCTGATCAATAAGTATTTGTTGAATATAGAATTTCTGTGAATTATATGTGTCATAGTTATAGTCCTGGGTTTTTAGAATTTAGGGATGGGAGTACCTTCCAGACTTAGTGAGGTTGATGTGTTATGGTCTGTTCCTACATTTGTTCAAAAATTTTCTCTTGGTGTTGAAGTCTAGTTAAGTAGGTAGAGCATTTGTATGATAATTTTGTGGTTGAATTCCTTCCTTCCTTCCTTTTTTCTGTGCCAACGTGGAAATGTAGTAGGAAAATTACTTTAAACAATACATATCCCTTCATCAGTATCTCAGAAAATGTTGTATTCTGATGCTGTTTTCATTTGATTCAATGAATGAAACCTTTATAAAAAACTTCCCCTTAAGTTTGTGAATGGAAAATTTTCATAATTGTTTTCATTAGATCAAGTAGTATGGCAATAACTGATAATCTGGCTAAAAATGTAAAATCAACAAAATTTAACTGCAGAGAACATTGCTTTATCAGCAAGAGATTTAGATTTTTGCAGTGAAGCCCACTTATTCTAGCTCATTACCATTATACAGCATTTTTAGCAGGTGATAGATATAGAGTAGTCTGTGATTACATTAGCCAGCGTAATGAGTTTCTGTACTTTTTAAAATTGACATTTAGGAGAAGGTTAAAAAGAATGACAGGGAAGTTAAGATGCAATTCCATTTAAAAAATTTTTTGAAGTATATCATTTCTAAAATAAGAGAAAAAGTGAATTTCTAAAAATTCGAGTGTGATGGAACCAGTTTTACTCTTATGAATCATCAATTTTCTTGGTTAATTAAAGGGGTGATTGTAAATTCTTTATTCTTACCAGTCAGACATAAAAGATATTTGAATAATTGTTTGCTGCCTGCACTTGATTATTTGTGAGTAGATTTTTTATGTTTTATATAATCTTTGGCAGATTAAAAAAGTACTACATTTTATTTTCCATAATTGTTTTGCTATTGTGAATAGGACCTATGATTATTCTAAATTTATTTGAAAACCATTGCATCCTTACTCTAAAAGCCTGTCAGAACTTTTCCATCATTTAGTCTTTTGCATCATTTGAAGAAGCCTTGCAAGATTCTTAGAATAATTTTAATGGAAGGCAGGAATTTGCTCTCATAGATTCCGTATCTTGCAATGTGGTTTCTTTCTTTACTTGACATACAGTGAGTTTCTAGGTCACCACATGGTTCAGTTCAAGTATAAGTATAAAGTACCTTTTGAAGTCAGCTTTAGAGTTTTGAGTTGGGATCTTTGAAGTAATTTAGCCTAATCTTTTTACGCAGTGGGATATAACCCTTTCTATAGCATTTCTGAGAACCTTTGCCTAAAAACTCAGTGACCAGGGACTTCATATCTTTATGATGCAGACTTTTCATTAATTGTGCAATAATTAAGTTATTCTTCTTTATGTTGAATTCATCTACCTTGTGCTAGGCACCAAACTTCCTTGTTCTCCTTTTCAAATTATGAAGTATACAGACAAGTATTGAGAATATTATAATGAACATCACTGAGATTCATTTACTCTTAATTTGTGCTCTATTTGCTTGAGATTATTATTTTCTGTATCAGTGTATATGAGAGACATATATATCAAGTGTCTTATTACAATTAAGATACATTAAATTTGTGGCATTTCTGTTCTTTGTTATTCTAGTAGCTCTGTTTAGAAAGGAAATGAGGTTAATGTGCTATCTGAACACCATTCAACTTTCTCTTTTACTTTCTGGCCTGAGTGAAGCAATGTTCTCCCTGGAGGACCTCATTTGACCCGAGATCCTCCCAAGCGCCAGAGCTGGGCAACTGTTCTCTTTATTGCACATGGAAGCTACTAGATCATTACTTTTGCTGCAGCCTTGCCCCTTCAAAGCTTTTGCTATTTGACTATTTACAGTCTTCTCTTTAGTGTTGTCAAAAACCAACTGACCTCCTCAAGTCACTCTTGCTTATGACTTTTTTCTTTTAAAATAAGAAACAACAGCATCGATCATGTGTACACCATGACCACAGTTACCTAACCTCTCTGACCTTGACCATCTCAAAAATAGTTTTGTAAAAGTAGTAATAAAAATTACTTTTCTTGTAGATAAAATATTCTCCAAATTAATCAAGTGAAATGAAAATAAAAATGAGTCCCATGTTAAGTAATAGATATATGGAGACAAGATGAAAAAGAAATTGACGTGAAAAAAAAACCCAAACCAAGACAAAAACAAGAAAAACCCATCCCTGCTAAAAATGGTTATAACTTATAAAGAAAGCCAGAGGAGTATAAACCAAATATTTTCCAGGGTAACCAAAGACATATGTTTATTTTATCAGAAGTGAAAGTTGAAAATAAGAAGGTTGTGTATCTATTAAAGAGATCCTGAAAATTCTAGATGAACACTGGAAAGTCTTAAAATGATACAGTGCTCTGATGGTGTGGTTACAAGAAGAGAAAACATATAAAAAGCATGGCATTAGCCCTTGCTATGCCTGAACAGAAAGTTATTCAAAAGTGAAGCAAAACGAAAGACCTAGACATGGTGGTACAACTCAATCCTATTTGAAATTGTTGCAGTATTCCTAAAACTGCCTTGTATTACAGTAGTAATTGGTTTTGTGATTTGTCCTAGAAGATAGTGAAAAATAGTTTAAATTTCATTAAATATAGACCAATGCATGATTGTACTACCCAACATCTACAGAAATGATATGCTGTTTGTCACATAAGCTTTGTTTGCTTGGAAGGAGAAATGATTCCATGAACCTAAGATAAAAAAAAGTGTCAAGAATTATGGCAGAATTGTAGATGTCATGTTGTTAGTAGATTCAGAAATATTTGGTTGGCACTCAAAAATTCTGGGAAGTCTGGATGACATTGATTATGAACAAGTGCATATAAATTAGTATTTTATTCATATTTACCAATTTTTTGGCTTCAAAGATTTGGTTTTAATCATGATTTAGTTGATTATGCCTGTAAGTAAATGGAATATTATATTTTTCTAACTTGGCTAAAGGAATTTCAAATTAAGAAGTTTAAGTACAAAATTAATACTTTAGAGAGTAGTTAGTCCTTTCTCTTGGGTTGAGGATTAAATTCATTTAACAACAACAGCAAAAAATAGTAAGAAACCAGTTATGATCTAAAATGAGGTTAATTTGAATTTAAATACCAGATTTAAAATGTGGTCTATTTAACTGTTGAAAAATGCCAAGATGTTTAATGGTAATAAAAACATGGAATGTGTACCATTATATGTGAGTCCTTATATATGGTAAAAGGATAACTCCCTGTGGTCGTTAGTTTCATTCTTAGTAACCATCAAATTATTACAGATATGATACAGTTCACAATCCATGACTCCCTCAGAGTTATTATAATTGGACTTTGAAAAATATGTATCCCAAACATTGTCTGTAATGGGATAAATATTGGGCCTAGCGGATATGTGAACTACTTTGCAAGTCTGTTTATTTTAGTGAATAAAATAAAAATGTATCAAATGTATTATTAAATTATTGATATATTAAGGTATTGATGTATTAGTTCAATCATTGGCTAGTAAAAACATTATTTGTCACTACAAAGAGAAGGAAGAAATGAGGAAAGCTATAAATTAAAAGGAATTTAAGAGACATGGTCGGGCTGGCCCCTTGGCCGAGTGGTTAAGTTCATGCACTCTGCTTCGGCGGCCCAGGGTTTCGCCAGTTCAGATCCTGGGCATGGACATGGCACCACTCATCAAGCCGTGCTGAGGCAGCGTCCCATGTAGCAGAACCAGAAGGGCTACAACTACAATATGCAACAATGTGCTGGGGGCCTTTGGGGAGAAGAAGAAGAAAAAAATAAATAAATAAACAAAAAATAAAAGATTGGCAACAGGTAAAGATTGGCTCAGGTGCCAATCTTTAAAAAAAAAAAAAAAGAGACATGGTAACAATTGCTTGTATGAATTTTGTTTAGATCTGAGTTGGGAACAAACTGTTTACAAAAACACTTATGAGACACTTGTGGAAATTTGAGCACTGATTGGTAGTTGATGTTATAAAGAAATTATTTATTGTACATTTTATAATATCGATTTATGTTTAAAAAGCAAATCTTTCTCTTAGAGACATATGGAATTATCTATAGATGAAGTGGTATGATGTCTGGAATTTGCTTCAGAATAATCCAGAGTGGTGGGATAGGGGTTGAGGGGGTGGGTGGAGATAATAAGTGAAACATGATTTTCCATGAGTTAATAATGGTGGGTTCATTTTACTATTCTCAGTAATTTTGCATTACTTTGAAATTTTTCATAATAAAAATTAGAAAAAATGTAATGCAACATCGGGAGAAGATAATTGCATCACTAGTGATGTTACTATATAATATATTAAGAAGTAAGGATAGATATGAGTGACATACAGATGTACTTGTTATTAACATATCTAATGTGTAAATGTTGCCTTTTGTTTTTCTTCAGAGCCGAAGCCATTTATTTGAATCTTGGATGATTAACACCTAAATGCTTAATTCTCAAAACTGCTCGAGTCCCACAGTCAGGATTAGATGATCCAAGTTACCACCAAGAAATTACTGTCCTGAGTTCTACGGTAAGATCATAATAAATATTCTAAAGGCTAGATAGTGACTATGAGGTCTAAAAAGATTTTTAAAAGCCGTATTTGAGCACCTAGCTCCTATTACAATTTTTTAATCTTGTAACTATTATACCAGGAGTTCAAAGTTGTGATAAGTCAACCAGAGATCTTAGAAAAACCAACATGCAAACAAGGCTTTGTGGCATTTCCTCCTCGTAGATTCAGCTAGTAATGGATACAGTTTTGTCTCTGGAATGCCATGCTTTTCCCCTGGCTGTATGTCTGAGGGTGGGTCCTCCCGAAGCTGATGCTTAAAAGGAGTTTGGCTTCCAGAATGTTTGTTCGAGATCACCACCCATGAAGAGAGGGGGTTAGGAAGCAGGTTGAGCAGAGGGCACTGAACTGGAACACAGGCTCAACAAAGCCTTGGCCAGCTCTGCAGGGAGTATTGTAGTTGTGAGAGTTTCTTTTCCTTCGTAAACAGTAAGCTGCTTGGGAATAGAGACATATCTTCGGTGCCTTGGCGTTTTGCACATGGCATTATAGAAGCTGCTCAGCAGATATTCGTTGAATGAAAGAGATGTGAGAAGAATCCTGTGGTCTCTTCTGTTACACCTAATCCTTGCCCTTCCTCTCCCCAGTTGAAAGTGCAGGTTAGAAGGTGGGCTTCACAGTGACACAGGTGGTTGCCCTGCATATCATGAACAAATGTGAAGGTAACTTGCCCTCTATAATCGGCATGTGTTACATATACTATTTCCGGGTTCCATACGTAAGGAAGACCTGCAGAGGACCTGAGGGAAACCACAAACATAAGTTGTAACAAACATGATATCATATCTGTAAAGAGGTAAAAAAACAACCTGGAAGACACAGTAATAACTTCTATATTAAGGCATACAGACAGTGGTTCTAACCGGTTTTTTCTGTATATGGGCAATAGGCTGATCAGATATGAATTTTTATCCTTTTATGCTCAAGGGTTAAGAGAGAATCTACTTCCTAGAAGCTTTTTTTTAAAAGTCAACATTTTTTTTTAGAAGGTACAGTCCTGCTTCAGGGCAACAAATTTAAGTGTTTAACTTTCTTGTTTTTCCTTCCTTTTTGCTGTAAGATTCCCTGAGATAGGTTTTGCATTAATAAATCCTCTAAATTTTCTCTGAACCTTAATATTAATGCTTTATGTGTAGATGACCTTCAGTTAATCTTTTAAAGGAATAAGCTCAGGAATAATTGGCTTCATAATTTCTGTGGTAGAAGAATAAGGATTAAAAACTCAGCAGTTCAGAACCAGAAATTACTTGTTTTCACATTACAACAATTTTTCCTACCTATATAGACAATTTTATACTTCATCTTTCAAATATGTAAGTGATTTTCTTCATGTTGAGTATTGGAACAATGAGGTTGTATTTGTGTTTCCCTAAGTGAATCAAATTTTTTTTTTATTATTAAAATGTATATCCTTCAAAGTTATCAATTTGATTACTTAGGGAGTTCACGCTTTATCTGTTCCCTTTGCTTTTTCATTTCCTTGTTGCTCACTCAGTACCCCCACCAGAGGGCAGGCAAAGGAAAGGAGAAAAGAGATTAATTTCAGTTCTCAAAGTCTTATGTAGGCACCTTTCCCTGGCGTATTTTGTCATGTTTCTGGGTTACATTAAAGCAGTAGGATCCACTACTTTTGCTGTTTTAAAATAGTTAGTAGAATGTTCAGTTATTTGGAAATAAATTATGTAAGGTTGATTACTGGGTTTATTGAATTAAATATTCATACTTTAAATTCTTCAACTTTATATTCTTAGGTCCATTTATTTTAAATTATCAATTATGTTTTTGGTAATTCATGCCAAGGTTTCTATCACTACTGTTAATAATTACAATTGATTGTAATGAGGAGGTTTTTTGTGTTTAAAAAGTGTATTGGAATATTCATAATTCAATATAAAGTTTTACATTGTTCCTTTTCATGTCCCATAAAACTTGAGGTCCCTGAGGTGCATTAGGGAATTTTCAGAATGGTAAGAATTATCTTTTGAATACAAGTTACTGTTTCACACTTTAGCCGTAAGTTTATTTGAAAGGCACACACACCTCACTCCAAAGTAAATTTGTCTTAACATTATCACAGTGTAGGTTTTCAAAGTCTAAATATTAAACTAGGTGAATGCTAAACATTTTATAGTCTCGATACTGCTGTTAACACACCCATCGTAGGTGTACACGTCCATGTATATAAAGTACAGTTTCATGGTCTGTAGCTGTTGGGTCTGTTATCAGTGTGAACAGCAAAGGTCTTGGAAATCAGCTTCAAAACAGCTGGCAGCTGACCTCCTGGTGTTTAGCACCACCTAAATTCACATGACGTTTCTTTGCTCTCTGACGCAAATAGTGTACCTCACCTTCTCATCAAGGAAGTTGGTACAAGCTCCTTTCTGTGTGCTTGTGGGTCTAGTAATGTAGGATAACTTTAAAATGGATTTTTTAAAGAAAGTCGTTCCTCCCATTCTTTCGGGAGATGTGGTTTTGGATACTAGAGAGAGTTTTCAGGAAAGTTCCCCAAGATTACTTAAGATGAGACGCCTTAGCTTGCCTTCATCAGAGAAGACTGTAGATGGAGAAGACAGAATCAGTATCTGTCGTAGTAATTACAATAATCAACGTCGTCGACTGGGTAAAGTAAAAATGTATTATTTTCAATCCTTTAAAAAAGCATTTTAGAAAAGTAAAATTATTTTTGTAAGTATGAATTCTAGTGAGCATAAATCTTTATTTTGAAACTCAGGTTTAAATATTAAAATATGTTTACTACAATAAATACGTAGTCTAAATATTTTTAGTATCAGAATTTTTGCTTTGAGTTTAGATGGAGAAATACTGATATTATGCATCAAGATAAAACCATTAATAAAGTTAGCAGTTTGGTGAACTTTGGAGAACATTTTGATAATGAAGTGTTATACTTGTTGGAAAATGTTGTTGTTATAACCTGTAGGATATGTAAATAAAAAAAATTGAATTTTACTTATTAGTTAAATTTTGCTTCAAAATTATGTCCCATTCTTTTGTCCTAAAGAAAATGAATATTTGGAATGAAATATAAAAAAAGTCACATCTTTGAATATAATGATTATTTTGCATCACAGTACTTTTGTTTCGTATAATTCTGCAAAGTTAAGTTTAATGACTTTTAAAGTTTGAGAGGGTGATATTCATTACGTGTTAGGATAAAAATCAGTTTTGCATATAGTAACTAGCCAATATTGAAAGGAAAATTCTTTAGGAAGAAGATGGAAAGTGCTTTAAGTTTTGAAATTTTTGACTAAAACACTTTAAAATGTTAAAATGTTCCAGATAATTATGAATTTTTTTCTTTTAGGGAATAAATTACTCTTACAAAATTAATGTTATATTTAGTTGAAAGAAGAGAGTTTCTGTAAATCCTCTGCAAGTTCAATATATATATATTATAGAGATCTTTTTAAAGATTGACACCTGAGCTAACATCTGTTGCCAGTCATCTTCTTTTTCCTTCTGCTGCTCCCCTACCCCCCCCACCAGTACATAGTTGTGTGTTCTAGTTGTGAGTGCCTCTGGTTGTGCTAGCTGGGACGCAGACTCAGCATGGCCTGGTGAGCGGTGCCATGTCCGAGTCCAGGATCCAAACCAGCGAAACCCTGGGCCGCTGGAGTGGAGCCCGTGAACCTAACCACTCGCCACGGGCCAGCCACTCAATATATATTCTTATAGCTGTTTTCTATGCATATTTTAATATGCACATAGACATTTTTATTTATAGAATTTAAAAATGAGATTTACTACCCCAACTGTTCGGAGACTTGCTTTTTTGTTTAATACATCGTAAACATCTTTCAGTCTCATTTAAAATGCACTCCATTGTGTGGATATAATAATTTATTCAATCAGTCCCTTATTGAAGCACATTTAGAATGACTTTAATTTTTAGTTATCAAAAATAATTATGTAATAAATATCCATTTATATATCGCTTTATGCCTTTAATTGCTTTTTAGTATAAATTTCTGTGTGCATTTAAAGTTTTGATAGACAGTGCCAAGTTACCTTTAAAAATATTTCAATTTAAGCTCCCCAGGGCAGGATAGGAGTGTCCCTAGTTCTTTCTAGTCTCCCTAACATAGTTTCTTGTCAGTTTAGAAAATAGAATCATAGCTATGAGAAGCCATACTTTCTGTTTTAAAAATATGAATTATGTAAAAGAAAGGAGAAGGAGTTTCTAAGCTTTATAGAGAAATATATATTGATATTTACACTATACCAGTATTAGAAGTCATTTTTTTATACTCTTCACTCATTTGGGGAGTTGAAAGGGAGGTGAGGCCATTGATAAGTTAGTGCCGTTTAGTTTCAATTAAAATCTGTAAATCATTGAGCACTTAGTTTTGGTTCTATAGTGTATGCAGGCATAAGTGAAAAATATAGATATATTAATATGTGCAGTTAAGTTATTAAAAATTTACTTTTCCTTTAACTTTCAGTCTTGAATCATTTAGTTGTTTTCTTTCTGTACCTCAGCCTATGTGGTTGGACTTGGTATTTAAATGCAATATGCTATGCCCATCAGTTTAAAATGGCTCCTTTTTTTGAAGGCTGTCTTACACATTTTTGAAAATAGCGTACATGTTATAAAGTGTACCAATTAGATTTTGTAATTTAAGTTTCAAATAAGCACTCAATTTAATAATTAAAAATTTCCATAGTTCATGTGTTTTTACCAATCACAGTCAAAGCAAAGCACAGTCATGGAGTACTGAAGAATCTGTTGTCTGAAATTCCAGAGGCTACAGGTCCTTTGTGGAATAACTCTTGCTTAATATTTTCTTCAAAAGTAGAATTCCACTTTAGGGAATGACTATTAAAATTAATTTCGAGGTCTTCTTTGGCAATTTCTGTTGAAGATTTGGTTTTAAAGTGTCGGGTTGTTAAATTTAAATTTACTAATCAAAGTCCTTTTCTCGAATCTCAAGATTTGATACTAAATTTATATTGTATTATAAGAATCGAACCCACATGGTTTGCACTAGCCTATACATAGGTTACTCGCAACTCAGCGTGAATGGATTTTACTTCCTGTTTACTGGTGGTTCTGGGTGTTAGAGATAATGCAGTAGTTTAGCCAGATGTTCCGCAAGTATGACTGAGTACAGTTCTTCTAAGGGGCGTTAGGGTTTTGTTCATTTAATGAAAGGAGAAACCAAGAGTATGAAGAGATTTCATATCAGTAATGCAAAGAAGGAACTATTCATTTTGAGGGAAACTGATCTGTAATCTCGTAGCTTTGTACTTAAATCAGTGGGTTCCAACCTCCTTCATTATTAATTCAAAATTTAAAAAGTTATTTCTAAGGAATGTTAGACAAGATTGCAATATGGATTGACAATTGTACTTTTGTGAGAGGATCAATTGAGAATAAGATAGTTTGCAGTATATAGAAATTTACCTGCTACTTTTAGCTCCAGAAGTATTTACAGATGCTTATGATTTCTTTAACAGGAATATGCATAGAATTTTGAGGTATTGCAGGGGTTGATATTTTGAAGAGCATTTTTCTTGGCTTTTGATAAATTTTTTCATTTTTTCACTTTCTCTAAATATTAATTTATTTCATATTTTAAAATTTTTATGGAAATTCTCAAATAACCCACCGTGAATTTACCAGAAATCGTCTATTTCTCTATAAAATATATTAACAAATGCCTGTAGTACGCTGCTCACTGTTCAAACCCCTGCCATCATTTCTGCTCCCAGCAGGTTGAGTTGTGGGCTTACCAAGAGTTAGTTGTGTTTTAAACCAAACCTGTTTTTGCCGATTATGCTTGTAATTGTGATCATGTAATTTAATTAGGTATTACATAGTTTAGTGAAGTATGAGACTGAAAAGAGTTGTTTCGGTGTAAGTGAAGTTGAATGCTTTGGTCAGACTCCCTAAATTTGCTTTTGAATTACATGTGGGCCAGAGAAGTGTACAAGATTGGAAGGATTTGCCCTCACATACCTTCAACTTCCCACTCCACTTTGAAGAAATTGAAACTGGAAATTGCAGATGACGTACATGGGTTGAATTTTAGGCAACAAAGACACTGGTGTAGTCAGCAACTTCACCTTAAGAGACAACGATTGGCACTATATCAGAAGGCTAGGGAATAAAGCAGGTTTTATATTTTAAGCTAAAGTAAAATCTTTAGTGGACCTGTTGTTCTTTTATTCCTCTGATTCCTAGTTTAATGGAGCTATTTGACTAAATGATTAGCTAACAGTTGTAATTTACAGTCAAAGGACTCTATTGTATATTGATGTGAAATGTTGCAGTTTTCTTAAAGAAGTAAATCATTTATTTTCCCCCCACTTCCTTAATAAAAAAAAGAAATCAAAGTGTTCATGTATTCATGTAATGTAATCTTCTTCATAAGATGCTTAAATATCCATGTATTTTTTTGTGTAGAGTCCTAATCATGTCATCAAAGACTACTCACTGATAGATATTATTTATGACAATTCTACTCATTTATCTTCAGGCATAAAAGTTGGTGGGGAGAAAATGCCCTTCACTGATTTAGAATATACTACATGGTTGTCTGACCATTGAAGAACAATGAATGTTAGGCATAGTCATGAGTCAGATCCGAAGAATCAGGCAGTGTTTTTCCACAGGCTTCTCTTGTGACAGCTGCAAAGTCCTTGTATCTCCAGGATTGGGTTATTTTTATTCTGATGGAATCAACCTTAATTTTGTTGTTGTTGTTCATTCTGTTTGTAGTCAAGAATAAATGAGTGTAAATATAGTATAAGATTGATTTTTTTATAATTCACTAAGAACAGAGATAATGATATATACTAGGTATATGTCAGCATTAAAGATGAAAGAAACTTTTGAGCACGTTCTGTATTCTGCGTACTGTTTTCTTGTTTTGTTTTACCATTAACTTAAATGGTCTCATTTATCTGCCTATTTAGTGCTTTCCAGTCCCCTTTCCTCCTGAAATAGAATGTAAGTTGAGCATGGGGTTTGCTCTGCCTACTGATGTGTTCCAGGGCTTGGAACATAATAGTTGTTCAATAAATGTTGGTTGAATGAGCAGATGTTATCTAAGTCCTCTTGAAAACCTGGTGAGATAGGTTGTTATACAAAGTTTTAAAAAATTATCGGAGGTTTTTCAGCTACTAAGTGGTATAGCCATGCCATTGTTTTAAAGTCAGGCATTTGCTCTTTCTGCTCCACTTCATCGCAATGTTTGATGTTTTTGAATCTTTACATATAATTTTTTTTTCCTGAGGAAGATTTGCTCTGAGCTAATATCCGTGCCAGTCTTCCTCTATTTTGTATGTGAGCCACCGCCGCAGCATGGCCACCAGCGAGTAGTGTAGGTCCATGCCCTGGGATCGGATTCAGGCTACCAAAGCCGAGCATGCTGAGCTTAACCACTAGGCCATGGGGCTGGCCCTAAAACATTTTTTTAAAGACTAGTGTATCAATCAAGTTTATTAGTTCCATTAAAGAACGTCGCTGTTTTTGGTGCTCTCATTTTAATTAGGAGCTAAACTTCAATAGGAAAAGATTTTAATTTCAGTGTATATTAAGCATTACTCTTTGAGGCCCTGTGTTTTGCTTTAATGAACAGATGATAATTTTTTATAACACTGGTTAGATAAGCTGATTAAGTGAATAGCTGTTTCACATGACTTTTACAAAAATAATTAAGAGACACACATTGAGATAACCATTTCCATTTCATTACAAAGTGTTAATGACTCCACAGGATATAAACATTTGAATAGTATACTGGTTTACCTCTCTTGAGGTATTCAGCACAGCTTACTATCGGGGACAAACCAAAATGTGGCACTTGTTATAAAATTCCGAGTGCCTTTTGGTTGAATTTTAAAGGCTGCTATCTATATTTGACTAGTAAAGAAGGGGGAAAGCTAACTGTTACTAACTGGATTTCCTTAATAAGTGATCTTTTCAGCTTTGTTTTTGCAGAACCATTGCTCTCAATGGTTAAATTTTGTATCTCCAGAATAGCTCCTTTTTGTTTGATATGCCCTATATTGGGTAGGGGAACAGCCTGGCAGGCCAGTTTCTTTTTAGAAGGGAGTGAGATGAGTAATGAGTCATTTAAGTCTTCCTCAGAGACTGGACTATTCACAGGGAATTTAGAGAAGGTCCTGGGAGAAAATTAAGATGAGATTTTCTTCTGACACTTCACATGCTTGTAGCGATCACAGACCAAAGGAGATGCAGAAGCGTTTGGAATTGAAATGTGATAAAAAGGTTGCTGGGCAGGGCAATGTCATGGAAGAACTTGGGGTCCAAATAATATCTGCTATGGAATTTCTGGTCTGGTCCAAATGATGTCTTGCGCTTACTGTGTAAGTGTGTGAAGGAGTTCAGGAACTCTTCTTGCTTATACAAATGAGATTTGGAAGCATTGGGCTTTCATGGTGTGTTCGCTTACTTAAGAAGACCTTTGGAGTACTTTTCAGGCTGTAATCATGGGAGGATATAGGAGAGGCCTTATTGGGTTTTTATATTCATGCCTTCTCTGAATCTATGGGAATCTCATGATTGAGGAGAGATACGGGGAAGACCTACAACGTGATGAGAGAGAGGCAGTAAAGTACTGAGAAAGGAGTGGAATGGGGCTTTGGTCCAGACTGAGCTGAGCTCTTCCAGTGACTAGCTATGTGTCCTTGAACAGGCTACTTAATCTCTCTGAGGCCAGTTAACCTCACCTATCAACTTGATACCGTTTTTGTAGCATTGTTTTCAAGATTATAAAAAATAGCAGCAAAGTTGGCACATAGTTCAAAACATGGTGGCTTTTATTATTTATAAAAGCTTTTGGATTTCTGACTTGGAGGTAGATAAATTTAACTAGAATTTATCCTTAGAGCATTCCATCATAGAAAATATTCCAGGAATTTGGATCCAGGTCTTTTATTGTGCGTAATTCCAAAAAGAGTTAGCATGTGATTTATAGCTACGTGACAGTTCATGGGAGCTTGAGTTGCAACACCTTTTCCTGTGCTTCCTTCTCTGTCCACAGTGGGTGCTCTTCCAAATAATTCCTGCCAAACTATTGTGTGGTTCAGATACAAAGGCATCTAGAAGTTAGCACAACGGTATTGCTTCAGTAGTTTCTCTTGGCTGTTTTTGAAATTAGCCTAACACTTCTTAAGAAGGATCATTTTAGACTGTCTTCTCAAGTTATATAGATGTATATTTTTTAAAATTGGAACAGTTAAGTATGTCTAGAGTTAGGATCAGGGTCTTCTTTGGCTTTTAGAAAAGACTTGCAAAAAACAATGGAAGTAAATGCACTTGTCTCCCTTTTTAAGGGGCCTGGAATAGCTTCCTCTCTGTCCCGCTTACTCTGCTGTTTCCTAATCACAGAACTGATATTTATCCAGTAGGTACTGGCAGGGTGATCCTGGTTGTTAAAATATTTATTATTCCTCGTATCAGTTGACATTTAGCTACTGCTCCATCTCCTCTCCGAAATGTTCCTGCTGCTTCAGTCCTCCTGCCCCAACCCCAGGACCCTCTGGGACCACCCCAGGTTTCATCAACTAAAGGATAAGTCCTAGGCACATGTCCTGCCCTGGAACCCACCTTCGCTCTGAGGCTGGGCTTGCTTGAATTGTTCAGTTACCTTCCTGGTGGCTCACTATGTCAATGATCACCCCTGCTTATTCCTCACTTAAGAAGCAAAAGGAAGGAGGTATTGTGTCTAAGGTAAAATAGTTGAAACAAAAGGGGATAAGAAAAGTATATAACTGAATAAATATTAGGCAAAACATACTGAAATAATAAAGGTGTGAAAAGATGAATAGGATGATAAAAAAATAATATCTATATTGGAAGATACTAAAGTGAATAATGGAGATGAGGTTAAAAAAAACCACAGTAAAATAGGTTAAGATGACTAAAACTAAATGTAAGATTAAAATGTAACTAAAGGAATATACTAGAAAAGTTAAACAAAAATAAAACGTGCTATAAAAAGAATTCAGGAAGCAACGTACAGTCCAAGGGTCAACTCCACCTGTGTACAAGTAGTAGCCTTTGGGTTGAGGCAACGATAGGTAGTTACAAGCTTCCAATCCTGGTGAATTCCTGCAACTGGAACTCTGCAGGGGGAGCAGAAGTCTCTGTGTGACGCTCTTTGGGGTTGAATAATTTCCCCCACTCCCAACCTTAGTTAATTATTCTGTGTGTCAGGACTCTAACTCATTGTCCACTAGCTTCTATTTTTGATATAAAGGGATTGTTTCTTCTACTGGATAATGAGTTTACGAGATAGTGAGTTCTTTGAGAACTGAGTTGTTCTTCTTTATGTGGGTAGCCCCAGAACTTAGCCCAATGGCAGGCACTTACTGAGCAGTTGGTAAATGTTTGTTGAATGTTAGAGTCCTCAGTCCTTTCATTCTTGTCCTGTATGTGCCAGAGCAAGTTTTGTTGCTGAGAGCTGCTGTCAGTTGCCATATTTAGCCCACTGACTTTTCCTTCAAAACCATCTACTACAGTAGGCGGTGGGCAGTGGTTTGGAGGCAAAATCACCTTTCCATTAGTTTCAAAATGAAAAAAGAAAAAAAACCCCTCATATTGAGCAAATAATGATCTAGAACAGAGGTTAACAAACTTTTTCTGTAAAGGGCCGGGTAGTAAATGTTTTTGGCTTTGCCGGCCACAAGTTTCTGTCACAATTAGTCAGCTCTGATTTCGTAGAGCAAAAGTTGCCTAGATGGTACATGAATGAATGTCTGTGGCCACGTCCAGCACAACTCTATGTAAAAAACAAGTGATGAACCAGATTTGGCCTCTGGGCCAAAGGGTTCCAACCCCAACCTAGAATATGGAAAAGAATTTTGCTGACATCAGAGAGCTTCATGCGGGTATCTTACCTGGGAAGCAGAGAATGGAAGCTTCGAAGATGGGATCCAATATTATACTTATTTATATTTTCTATAACTCTTAGAATAGTGTTTTATCTGTAGTAGATGTTCAATAAATATTTATTGCTTTTATTTGGGATCTAACGATATTACTTATTCTCCCTGGGCTTGAGATGTCTCATCTAAAATTGAAGGGATGATGTTATCTTCACAGACTCTCCAGTTAAGAAAAAATATGTGATTCTGTGACTGTTTGTGGAAGGCCAGATGGTTTATTCTTTAAAGATAACAATTGTTGGCTTATCACATTTCCTGTTTGTCTTCAGTACAGTATCCTGATGTGGAGTTCTGAAATGGTTGCTTTCCTCCATCGTTATGTTTTATGGACATCTCCACAATGGAACTCATTGTCCACTAGGCCATACCTTTACCCGTCCCTGTCACCCTATCCTGCCACACAAGTGGATAGAATACACACTGCCTTACTTTAATCGTAAAATTTATTAAGCCTAGTCGGTTTTTTTTGTTTGTTTAGAAGAATAAATTAGCTGTAGAAGTAACCTAGACAATCTCAAGTAATTCTTTGTAGAAAGCTGGCAATCAAGATGAGGGTCAATCTGTCTTTTAAGTATTATATTTTTCTAACTTCTGTATCAGCAAAGGGAACATGCCATCATTGATTTATTCATTTAAACTGTTAAAGATGAACAATCCAAATAGTTTTAAATATTACAGATGTAAATTATAGTCACCCTACCTAAATTCTAAATTCTTCTTTCACTTAGACTTTTGATAGATTTTTCTGTTTCTAAAGAGTGAATTGTTTAAGGTTATGTAAGCTGTCTGATAATTTCTTATACTCTTCTCAAGATGAAATGTAAGTTGGTATATATTTCTAGTCTACAAGATAAAGACACTCTAAAGAACTCTGAAAAGTTCTTTGTAAGGAATACAGAAAATTTCTCTTTACTATTTCTTAGGCTTCTGAATTTTCCCAGTCTCTCTTTTTAAATAAGTATAGGTATAGATGTATGCGAAAAATGACATAAACAAGATAGTGATATTTTTATATTAGTATAATTTGAAAGTAGCTCTTCTTAAAGTTTAATGTGCATAAGAATGACCTAGAGGTTTTATTGCTAGGTTTAGGGTGGGCCTTTAAGGAATGTTAAGATTATGCAGGTAGCTCCTTCCAGTTTACTTTTAATATAGTACATTATGATTAAGCTTCACCAGGCATAAACATTTTCCTGTGTTTTGGGCTTGCCCATTGAATTCTACTGAACACTCTCTTCGTCTTTTCTTCCTGACACTACTGGTACCCTACTTCCTAAGTGTGATTTTGGTCTTTACAGTTGGTTACCTCTGCAGCTTATTGATGCTTTCTTTCCTTTCCTGACTTAGGGTCTTCCTTTTATACTTTATTACAGCCTTGCTGACTTACCCTTTTGTTTTAAAACTAAGAGTCATATCAGAGGTGGCTCTACAATAAAAACCTCTAGTTGGTTGAAAATTTATTATGCTACTGACAATGTTGGAAAAATCCAGAAAGGCAGGTGTTGGCAGGAAATAGTGAGCCTTTACTTTGTGATGGGTGCTTCAGGGATAAGTTAACCAAAGGTCTCCATGGACCCTGGACAGTTGATGGTTTACATCTCTGTTCTGGCCTGTTGTTAATAGTGCTCAAAAAAGTCCTGCTGTGGACAATACATTGTATATTCAACCTCTTCATGCTTCATAGAATTTTACCTATTCTTTCCCATTAGGATTGACCAATGGTAATGCATATACCCTTTCCTTCTCAGTTCCGTCTGTCTGTGTGTATTGACAATGAAAGTATCCTAGTATTAGCAATTCCAGTTTCTTTTGGGGTGGTGAATATGCTTTGTGTGTGTTGTAAAAATACAAATCCAAAAACTAGTCCCCTTTTGAATAACGGTACCTTCAAAAATTATTTCAAGCAATTAAAAATAATTTCTGATGTCTCGAGTTCTTAGGATCTCAAGAATCAATTTTAAATATATTCAGAAACAGCAGATTTTCTTTTCTCATTCAAGAAATAATAATATCTTAGCACTGCGCCAAATTACAGCAAATTGGTTTGGTTTGTGAGGGCAAAGAAGAAAGTATGATTACAGGGTCTGGATTGCTTCATTTTAAGCAGAGGAAAAAATTTTTTTTGTTTTATGTGTGAAATATATAAAAAGAACTTAAACCAATAGCTAAGAACAAGTTGGGCTATTAATAAATATCCTGTGTCAGGAAGGTAACAGTAATTGTACCTTGTGGCATACCCAAGTAATGTAATTGCTGCATAGGTAACCACTCCCAAAATTAGAGAGCTTGGTTAAAATGCTTCTCTACTGGTTTTATGTTGCTAATTTGTGAATATATTGATGCATTGGTCTAATCTGCGACATTTTTATAAAACTTACCTTTATTAGAAACCCTTTTATAGCTATGACCATTAATTCAGAAACTTGATTTATACTTCTAAAATCAGTAGTTAATTTGGACGTGACCTGAAATCTTTCCATCCAGAAGTCTGGATGGAATTCTAGTCTGTGTGTTTCAGGAGCAGATTCTCCTCATTGCTCGCTTGCTTATTTCATTTGCTCTATTTGAATTATTGTCTCTTTTTTGTTTGTTTTATTTTCCTTCAGGTCAGCTGAATCCATTAATTTGTGGTTATTGTTGGTTAGCAAGTGCTTAAAAAAATAAATTTAATTTTTCCCCCCAATAAAGGGAGAAGACAGCTGGAGAGCTCGTGGGACTCGTTGTCCATCTCCTTCTCTTCTGTCTCTTTGTCCTCCTCTTATCTCTAGTCCTGACTCTCGTTTTTACTTTAGATTTATGTAGCCAAAACTCTTCTTCGTGTTACCTACACCTGGCTATTCCATATTTAATAATTCTGTCCACCCAGTCACCTAAGCCTAGGGGTCACTTTTGAGTATTTCAGCTTTACTTTTTTCTATCCATTTAGTTGCCAAATACATCAAGAGGTATCTATTAGGAAAAATTGAGATCTGTCTTCTTATTCCCATCCTTATTGCCTTTTACCAAATTATTCTAAGTATACTATTTATTTTTTTCTTGATTATCACTCACCTCAGCAATTTAAATAGCCCATTAACTTCCGTTGTGTTCTCCTCAAGTCCATTCTCCAGCTAACCAATCAAGTGGTCTGTCTGACCTTGTTCCTGATCAAACTTTTCTACAGCATCCAGTTATCAACTTCAATGTTTCTTGGAGCCTTGTGGATATTTCAGGGGTTCTTTGAGAATCTCCTGAGCCAAGTGGGTAGGACTCTGGTGCTCTAACCCTGGTCAGCCAGAGTTACTTTGATTTTAATCTATTTTCCTTTTGGGGATTAAACATATTCATTCTTCAGCCGTCGTCCTCTGCCCTTCCTCCTCCCCTCAATGGCACAGTGGTTAAGTTCTGCATGCTCTGCTTTGATGGCCTGGGTTTGTGGGTTCAGATCCTGGGCATGGACCTACACCACTAGTCAGCCACACTTTGATGGCAACCCACATATAAAGAAGAAGAAGATTGGGACAGATGTTAGCTCAGGGCTAATTGTTCTCAAGCAAAAGAAAAGAGGAGGATTGGCAGCAGATGTTAGCTCAGGGGTAATCCTCCTCAGGAAAAAAAAAAAAGATTGATTCTTCAAAAGAAGATCCACTGCTGAACAGATTTCAATTTGATAGTGTTCCCTCAGGGTGGCCATCCCTGATCACCCTTTGTCCGTAGGGCCTCATCTGGTTTTTCTCTTTCACTATACCCCCTTTATTACCTTCACAGCATTTAATCACAATTTGTAATTTTATATTTGCATGTATATATATGGGGACACCCGCCCCCCACAAGCACACTTTTTATCTCCACCTTTGGATCCTAACCTTTCCAAGGGCAAAAAGATCTGTTTTATTCACTAAATTGTCCTTTAGCACCTGGCATGATGCTCCACATGGTGTTTAGACCATTTATATTTAATGTAATTAGTGACATGGTTGGGTTTAAATCTGTCTTGCTTATATTTCCTATTTGTCGTATCTGTTGTGTTTTCTTTTTTCCTCTCTTTCCTTGCTTTCTCTTGAATTAATTGTATATTTTCTAGTATTCTAATTTATTCTTTTATTGGCTTATTATCTCTCTCTTTTTTAAACTAGTTGCTTTAGGGTTTACAAAATGAATTTCGACTTATCACTGTCTACTTTCAAATAATAGCATATGATTTCATTTATAATCTAAGAACCTGAAACGTTATACTTATCTTTCTCCCCTTCATCGTTTGTGCTATTGTAGTCAAATGTTTTATTTCTACATGTGTTATAAACCTGACAGTACATTGTTAACCACTTTGCTTTAAGCAATCAATTAACTTAAAATTTAAAATGAGAAATAAAAGGTCCTCTTCTCACCTGCAAATCTGTCAGTTCTGGCACTCTTCATTGTTTGTGTGGATTCAAGTTTTCATCTTGTATAATTTTCTTTCTGCCGAAGAACTTTCTTTAACATTTTTTGTATGCAGATCTATTGGTGACAAATTCTTTCAGCTTTTATGTGTCTTGGAAAATTTTTTGCTCATATCTTTGCAACATATTTTCACTGTATATAGAATTATAGGTCATCAGTTTTGTGTTTAAGCTTTTCAGTGCCGTCATTCCAACTTCTGTGTTGTATAGTTTCAGATTAAACATCTGTGTTTATTTTTTATCTTTGCTCCTCTGTATGTAATGAATCATTTTCTTTGACTACCTTTAAGATTTTCTCTTTGTTATTGGTTTGCAGTAGTTTGATTATGATGTGCCTTGGTATGTGTGTTATTCTTGATTGAGGTTGAATGAGAGTTTTGGATTTGTGGGTTCATAGTCCATCAATTTTAGAAAATTTTTGATCATTATTCTTCAAATAGTGTTTTATGTTCACTCCTCTGAGATTCCAGTTACACATGTTAGGTCATTTGATGTTGTTCCAAAGGTCACTGAGACTTTGTGCATTTTTTCCCCTTGTTTTGTCATCTGTGCTTCACTTTGGAGAGTTACTATTTCCATTTCTCCAAGTTTACTGACCTTTTCTTCTGCAGAATCTAATCTTCTCTTGTTCCCACCCAGTGACTTAGATATTGTATATTTTATCCCTCAAAGTTCTGTTTGAGTCTATTTTTATATTCTATTTTTGTACCTTCTATTTTCTTCTCATTTTGTTAATTTTTTCCTTTAAGTCCTTGAGCGTATTTATAATAGTTTTTTTAAGAGCCCATAGCTAATTCCATCATCTCCATCATTTCTAGTTCTGCTCTATTGACTGATTTTATAGGCCACATTTTTCTGCTTCTTGACATATCTAGTAATTTTTAATTGGATGCCACTGTATATGTGACACAGTTGTTGAGAGCTGAATTTTGTTACATTCTTTTGAAGAGTGTTGTTCTTTGTTTGGGGAAGGCAGTTACTTGTAGATAGCTTAATCATTTGAGGCTTGTTTTGGATCCTTTGAAGCTATGTTAAGGAGGATTTAAAGTAGCTTTTAGTTCCACTAATAAGGCGTGACCTTTGTGGAGTATCTACAGAATGCACTGGGTATTCATTGTAATAGTTTCCCAAATTTTCCTTGTTTGTGATGACCTTGATAGTGTTCAGAAGTATTGGTTGGGTATTTTGTAGATTGTTCAGTTTGAGTTTATGTGATTTTTTTTCATGGTTAGACTGGGGTTATGGGTTTTGGGGAGGAAAAACACAGAGGTAAAGTGCCATTTTCATCATATCATATCAAGAACATATACTCTTGATTTATTACTGATAATGTTAACCTTGATCTCCTGGCTGAAGTAGTGTTTGTCAGATTTTTCCACAGTAAGATTAATCTTTCCGCCCTGCTTTCTATACAGTACCTTTTGGAAGGGAGTCGCAAGTGTAGCCCACACTTTGAAGTGTTGAGAAGTATTGCTCCTCACTCTTGAGGGTGAAGTATCTACGTAAATTATTTGGAATTCATCTGAACGTGTGTCAGAGGTCCCCAAGACCATCATCGCATTTAATGATCTGTTAGAATGACTCACAGGACACTGCATATAGTTATACTCATAGCTATGATTCATTACAGCTGAAGGATGCTAAGCATAATCAGCAAAGTGTAAAAGGCATGTGGGGCGAAATCCAGGGGAAACCTGCTGCAAGCTTTCAGTGTCTTTCAGTAGCATCATGGAGGGGGTTCCCTTGCAATTGATTCCCCTGCAGGGAGCTGCAAACCACAGATAAAATCTTACCAACCAGGGAAGCTTGTTAGACATTCAACGCCCGGGATTTTTATTGGGACTGATCACATAGGTACCCCCTGCCTGGCACATACTGAAATTTTAGACTCCCCGAAGGAAAGCAGATGTTCAGCAGAAAAAATATTCTTTGTAGCAATAGTTTAGGCATAGTAAGCCACTCTTAGTAATTCTAGGGGTGGTGGGACCCTCTTAAAATCTAAGTTCTTAGGTGCTAGCCAAGGGCCCATCTTGTAAGCAGGCCTTTCAAAGGATACCAGTCAGGCCTACTAGGTTAACTCTTTTCTGTACAATGTGAGATTTGTCTCTTCTCCCTTATTTATTTATTTAATCATGTATTTATATCAGTATAGACTCATGGATATTTATTATATACTCTGGGTTATATTCCAAAACTACGTTGTTTATTTTGTTGCTCAAGTTGTTAGCTTTGGCCATTGGCAGCTCCTTCAGTTGGCTCCTGTATCTCTTTGACATCCCGACATTATTTGTTTTTTGAGCCCTTTCCTGCTTTCTGGCACCACCAGATACTCTAGATTTATCTTATGGGTTCTGTGCTCTAGATCTAGAATCAGCCATTTCTCCAAGCAGCTCTGCTTCCTTTTTGTAATGAAGTTTTAAAATGTTAAAACAATTCACTGTAGAAAATTTGGGAAATATGGGAAGAAGTAAGTAAAGTAATTGCAGTAAGAAGTAAATGTTAACTATTGATATGATTATAGATAGTTACTGTGTTAATATCTGTTACATTATTTAATAAGGTTTCAAAGCAAAATACAAAGTGATTTTTACAACTATTATTATTTTTTTTGTATTTCATGCGTGGTGTTAATTACCTAACAGACTTGACAGCATCTTTACTTCCATACCTAAAACCTTTCTATCTCTTTTCTAAACTCCGGAAAAGATAGGCCTTTTTGAAGAGGCTGAAATCTGTGGGACTACAGAAGGTTCTAAGAGTGATAGGATATTTGACATTTTCTATCAAAAAACTTGCCCGGTGTCTATTCTTTTCCATCTTATGATTGTTTTAGATACCAGTTTAATAATTTCTGCGTTATTTAAAAAGGTGTTAATATGAGGAATAATCCATATATTTGCATTCTTCCTAAGAATTTTAATAATTGAAGACTTTTATTTCCTTTTGGGTAGGTGGAACATTAAATTCCAGTGAATTGTGTTGTATATTTTCAGTTGAATCCAAACTTTATTATATATTAGGAACATTTTGTTTGGATCCTATATCTAAATGGCAATATTTTTGTAAGATTTACTGAGAATTTTTCCTGGTACACATTCTTTTGGTGTATTAGAATGTACCTCTATCTCCCTTCTACTTAGAAATGTAAAGCAAGTAATAATTCCATGAATCCTTAAAATGTCAGAGGAAAGGGCATAGAATTAAATGGAAACTGATGAAAAGAAAGAGGGAAACCTACTTTCTAACTCCGTGAGGGCGAGAGAACTACCACAGTCATCTTTTGTGCCCAGTGCTGTATGGTAGCTGGCCCATGCCAGGAGGACCTCAGCAAAGGCTGACAATAGTGAAATTGTGAATTTCTTAAAAATATTCTAAATCTTATCATTTTAAAAGCATTCTTCAATATATTACATTAATCTAAAAGATGGAGAGGAATATAGTTGAAGGAAATTATCCAGAATAGATGTTTCTGCTTTGCCAAGGATATGCCATTGAGAAATGATTTCTGCGGCTATCTTTTTAAGGTGATGAGACCAAAAAATATATATGTGTGACACAACTTGGAGAATTCTGAATTTATAGAAAGAATAAAATAGAAGACTGACATTTAGACTGGTCTTTTGGCAAGCTTGCAGGGAACTCCACGCTATGTGTTTGTTTCTGTGATTAATTGAAAGGTTAAGGATAGAGAACTCACTTGAAGAATGGTAGGAGTATTATTTGTGTAATTTAAAAATATGTTTAGTAATTGAGGGATTGAGAAAAGATTCAGAATACAAGGGAGCTTTGCCTCGATCTTCTAAAAGGATTGTTGGGTGCCTATGTCTCCTGGTTACTCACTTTAGCGATTTGGGTGATAAAAGTTTAGGAAAGGTTAGAAAGGAAATACCTAATTCCATTAACCTTTGTGAAAGCTGTGATTAATAGTTGGAATAGTAACACTGCTTATTTTATTCTTTTTTTTTTTTTTAAGATTTTATTTTTTCCTTTTTCTCCCCAAAGCCCCCCGGTAGATAGTTGTGTATTCTTCGTTGTGGGTTCCTCTAGTTGTGGCATGTGGGACGCTGCCTCAGCGTGGTCTGACGAGCAGTGCCATGTCCGCGCCCAGGATTCGAACCGACGAAACACTGGGCCGCCTGCAGCGGAGCGCGCAAACTTAACCACTCGGCCACGGGGCCAGCCCCTGCTTATTTTATTCTTTATATTGCGGAATAAAGTTCAGAGCCCAGGCCCTGCACACATGGGCCTATTGAATTATTTTCCATAAAAATGGAAAATGCTATGTTTGCTCACCCTCTGTCTACACGAAAGACCTGGTGTAAAATTCCAAAATCAGCCCTGAAATTAATTCTATGCATCTACGTCCCAAAGAAATTGTTGATTTGCTTTGGCTGTATATACATAGTAACAGACTGGTTCGATAGAATAGAAACTTTAGGTTCTGATTTATTCTTTTAGGTCTATGTAGAGAAAACAAACAGAAGAAAACCTTTTGTTTTTTTTTAAGATTGTGAGAAAGTCACCTATTATTTAACCCCCACACCCACACCCAAAAAGGTTATCCTACTCTGACGTTCTGTATGACAGGTAGTTTTGCTTGTTGTCGTTTATGAAGGTTTGCTAGGAATGAAGCTTGGTTACTTTGGTGGGACATTGTAGCCAAATAGTATTAAGTAACTTTTAAGATTTGTGTGAGACTAAAAGACTTAGCTCAATAGGGGTAGAAAAAATGTGGCAGAATATCTGGGCGTATGCCTCCGAACTTGTCTGCTTGCTGACATGATTCAGTTCTGAGTCTTGGCATTTAACGGTGTAGTTTGGGTCTCGATCAGCTTATTCCCTGAATCTGCTGACAGCTGTTTGATGAAAAGAGGATTGTATTGTCAAATCACTTTGAGATATACTTTAATTAAAAAGAAAAATCAAACCACTTTGTGTACAACTCAGAGCCTTTTGCTTGTTGACATACATTGGTAATGTACAAGAATGGCATGTAATAGGTAGTATTTTGGGACTGTGGAATGCCCTTTGTTCATGCGACACCTTGAGGCATTTGTGTTCCATTGGACCAGGGGAAACCCTGCTCTTAGCTTATCCTGAGATGTCTCTGATCAAGAAGATGCACTCAAACAATGGGGTTGTAGTATTGAGGTTCTCTGTGGTTAGCCTTGCAGCTCTGGCTTGAATTTAGGTTTTGGGCCTGTTCAGGAATAGGAATAGCCCAGATTCATTCCAAATTTCTTGGACCACTATGAAAAAATACAAGCTTGAAATGACACTCACTGAACAATACTGTTATTCTGAATATGTCTTATGGAGTACAATTATCTTTTTCCCTTAGTATATGATACTTGAGTATGGAAGGATGTTCTTTTAGCTTTTTTTTCTTTTTTTCCCTTTTAGCTTTTAATACAGTGCCTAGCCATTTGGCTATGAGTAAATTATTTGGTTATGACTTTGATCACTGAATTTATTTATTACTTAGAGTATTTAAAGGATACAGTAGTATAGATGGATGAATACAAATGTATTACCACGTATGGAAAAACACATACCTCGCTGACCTTCAAAGTCACAGTAAACTAATTATGAGGTCAAGACATTTTTCCTCTGATATAACATGAAATAATACTGGCTGTGTTTGATTATGAAATTTTTCTACTATTTTGAAGAGCAGATAGGCTTTTAATAGTGTCAGTTTTCAGTTTTAAAATAGTTTCTATAGAGTAAAGTTTTAAAAATGTGCATTTTATTTGACCAGAGGATTTCTCGCTTTTCATTGACTTTTCTGACTGTAAGGCTTTCAGGGGAATCATGCACTTTATTAAGAATAGAAGACCCTATGTTTTATAATAATCTCATTATTATAATAGAGTTCTCTCTTTTGAATAAGTTGCATTCAGCAGAGGAAACTTTGTCCTGAGCTGAGCAGTTTTAGAGGGCTGATGGAGGCTCAGCCATGGTGTTCATTACATCATCTTTTCATTCCGTTAGCCAGCGTTCTCTCCGGTGGGTTAAGTGAGGCAGTGGCCTCTGCATCATCGTAAGCATGCTGAGAGTCACTGCTCACTGCCTGGGTGTGTAGAGCGGTGGAGAGAATTTACTACTAAAATCATCTAGGAAAAAACTGATGTTGGAGTTGTGATAAATGCCACCGATTTTTTTTTTTTTTTTTTTTTTTTGGTCAGCTTTTACAGGAAGAGATTTAAAGACCTTATGCTAGATCCAAATTCATTTTGTATTTCTAAGGTCCTTAGCTAATGAGAAAAGTTGGCATCCGAGGGCAGAGCTCTACCCTTGTCTGTTTACTAGCAGTAGTGACTACACTGAAAGCAGTTGGAGACACAGCTCATCAAAACTGATAACACAGACTTAGAGAAGATCATCGCGGCCACGTGTATGTCTCCATAAAGAAAGGTGAGGGTGTCCTTCAGGACACTTAGAATAAACTCGTAAGCCTTTATTCAACTGGATAGTTCATCTGCATTCAGCAGCGTTTCCACTATAGTTGTGCGTCACTGCGAGACTGCATGGTAATGAAGCCAAGGCACTGTGGGCCAAAACTCCGCTGCCTGTGAGAAGAGAAGGGACAGCGGCCGGGGAGATAGATCAACAAATCCGTTGCTGCTGCTACTGCTGCTGCTGCTGCTGCTGCTGCTGCTGCTGCTGTTGCTGCTGCTGCTATTGCAGCCAGTTGAGACACAATGTTGAGTCTACAGGATTCTGTGTTTTTTGAAATTAGCATAAAGTCCTTGTTAAAGTCCTGGAGCAGCAGCTGTAAGTATACATGCCTAAATGGGAGAAATGCTGAGCTATGATCATTACCATTCCTTGCATGCTAGTTCTTTAGACCAATCCGAATAGAATAAAAGCTGTTAAAAATAACATGAAGAATTCTTTTCCTGAATGGCAGTTAGTAAGATAGAAAATCTAGATGTGCACACACAGGACAGTTGTAATATTGGTAGTTAAATATTCTTTGACTAGCCTTAGTTTTCTTGTTAATTTGTGTCATTCTGGAAAAGTTTCTTTCCATTGGTCAAAAATGGGGGAAAAAGATGACAAATAGACTCTGATGTCTGCAGGGTTATCTGATACCAGTACTATTCCACAGTTCTGTTAGCATGAAATGTTTGTTTGAAGCAACATCAGTTATCTTAAGACATCAGATGATTTAATATAACAATCATATCTTTCCCCTATTCCTGTCATTGAAGTTACAATGAGTAATTTTCTGTATGATAAAGAACATTCAGGATGATATACTTATGTTTCAAAGTTGAAGTAAGTCAACAAAACTAATATCATTGAGCCATTATTTTAACTCCTTTCCTAATATGTGGATTTGGCAGAAATATTGATTCTCTTCAGTATTTCCAGTAATTTCCAATGGTACTTTTCTCTGAAGATCTCAAAGCACTTAATGGAAATTATTTATTACCATAGCTGGGTTTTTTGTGTGTGTGTGTGTTTTTTTTTTTGCTGAAATTATCTTAGTAATATGATACTAAACTAATGAAGTAAACAAAGATTCTCTTATAGTATCTGTTTTGCCCAAGAAAATTGAAATATAGAAAAAAATGTGACTTTTCCAAGGTCATACGGTGGCAAAGAACTAGAATTAGAACCCAGTTGTTCTTGCTCCCAACTGTGCTGCCAGTGCCTGAGCAAAGTAATGAATAAAATATGAGAGACTAAATTTAATTTTTTCCAGTTAACTCCTTACCCAAATATTTATTTAGTGTAGTTTTGTTTTATAAGCAAATAATATAAGAGACCAAATGTTGATATGGGGGAAAAAGACCTCTTAAGATAAAGCCTTATAGATTATAATTAGAGGAGAGTTGTATTATGCCAAATTTACTGCATTTACAATCTCTGCATGTCTTTTATTTTTGATCTGTAAGTAATTCTTCCATATGGAGATATTGTTGTGCCAGATGGCAGAAAATTGTCTTAGTTCTAGGAAAGTTTCTAAGTGAATATACATAGTTAAAATATTGGGAGAATTATAATTACTGACTAATTTAAATTAAATACTTTTACTACTTAAAAGGGTATTCTAGAATACATTTTTACTAAAATAAACTAGACTATGGGTTCTAATCCATCTTTACTTCCTCCCTCCCCCTCCTTCTCCTTCCTTCCCCCATCCTCATCGTGTACATTTTTTTAAACAGTAAGAGTTTTATAGTGAGAATGAGGCTATAATTAATGGGTTCCTATAGAGGAACAATGTATTAGATTATATCATAGCAGTTTGTCTTGTAAAAACTTAGTTTGCTTAGATACTTGTGAACTATGTGGTTGTTTTGTGACCATTTAAACATTTCTACATGTCATTCCCTGAACCCTATAACCAGCCACAGCCAAATCTCGTGTAATCATATTCCCTGAATCCAAGAGTGAACCAAAAACAGATGTTTGTAAAGCCTGTGTTGTTGGCTGTTAGTAATATAATGATTCAGTTTGTGGGAATCCCATTGCCCTTGGGTATTCATAGTACAAATCTCTTGAAGGCATTTTTACAGTTGTACAGCGGTAGGTTAATATTGAAAAGAAATGATAAGTCTTTACTGTTCAATAAGTCCCTAACCATGTCTGCCCTAGCTCTGAAAAATGGGAGAATGTTTTTATTTCACCGGCATCTGTGGGTGTCTTTTTAGGTCTTCACTTAGCCCTATTGTATTTAAAAAAGAGAGTGAGAGGATTGAAATATTTCTAAGACCTTAGAAAGGGACAGTTAAGTAGTTATCTGTCTCTTCCTAGGGATGTTTCCATGATTCCAACACTTGAATCAGTGAACAGTTATTGAGCAGGTACTGTGCTGTAACAAATAGATGTGACCTTTGCACATAAGGAGCTTCTAGTTTAGTCAGAGAGTAAATATACATAAAAAGTTAACAGTAAGGAAGTTAAATGAGAGATGTTGCATATACGTTATGACTTACCAAGTAACTGTTACACAGGAAAAGAACAGAGTGTGCAGAGATGGAAGGAATCGTTGAACCACAGGGGACAGAGAAGACTTAGAGGGAAAGGAATCTGTTTGAGTTCAGTTTCGAATGGTAGAATGTTCCCCTTGGTGGCAGGCAGTACTGCCATCCAGTCTCCCTGAGCCAGAAACCAGGGGTGGGTCAGCACCCCTGTCTCACCCCTGGACCCCACATCCCACCCCTTTCAGTCATTTACCAAGACTTGGCATTCTACCTTCTAAAATTTCCTAAGTCTCTCCTGCCTTCTGTTGCCAGAGCCACTTAACTTGCCTTGGTTCAGACCTCTCTCTTTTCCTTATCACCTGGATTATTGCCATAGTTTCTTTTTGTCCTGTTTGGATCTTCCACGTTGCTGCCAAGGGTTCCTTCTAAACATCTGCTCTTAAAGTCTCTCCCTTCCTTACTTAACAGTCTTTCTGTCCCCCGTATGATGAAGCCTTTCATCATGTACCCTTGCTCATTTTTCAGTCTCCTCTCTCGCCATACTTACCCCGTTCCTAGAGCATGTGGTGCCTTTATATTTGTTGGTGCCTTTATATTTGTTGCTACCTTTGCCTAGAATGCACCCCCTACCCTCCTCCTCCCGTTGTCTGCTTCTCAATGAACTCTTACTTGTGTTTGAAGACCCATCCTTTCTTGAGTCAGCCAGATACTAAATGCTTCGTCTGCTCTGTCCTTCACTTTAAACATCGTTGTATCATTGTTCTTATCCCCCGTTCGTGTCTTTCTCTGCTACTTGAGTGTAAGCTCTTGGAGGGCATAGATTGATGGTGTGTTTGTTCATCTTTATATACTTGATGCTTCATCAAGTTTCGGGAAATGTGCAGGCAACTAAGGTAAAACTTAGGGATGCAGTCATTTTTGTTGGAATAGATTAATAATTGGAAAGAAGGTAGGAGGTTAAATATATGACCCCTCTTATAGTATGTGATTATTATTGTTCTAGTGATGTCTCTCAGGGGAATAGTTCCTGAAGCAGGAATGTATAAATACCTTAGTGATTTCAAAAGAATTAATGTTTCATTAAATTCTCTTCAGTGAATTTCTTGGGAAGAACAGAGAAAAACCTGGTTTATTAATAGCCTTTGTAAAAAGAAATAAAATGGAAAATAAGTTTTCCATTAAATAAGTTATATATTTCAAATTTTGGGAGGCCCCTACCCTCCTAAAGAAAAAAGAAATCTGGTTTTTGTCATTGAACATAACAGTAGCAATGTGTATTATTCTTTATCATTAAATATAATAATGTTTCATGTTTATAAGATAGATTTGTCCTGATTTGTATTAATGTTAAATGCCATGTTTGACAGTGTATTAATCGCTAGAGGCCCTCTGGTTTCAAGGCCTGCTTAGCTGGCAGAATGTTGTTGCAGTGCTGCTGAAGTTTGATTATAGTTGAGCTTCTGTCTTTCAGTAACAACAATGAAGTGACATTCATATGGCCTAAATTCAGGATTTTATCTTTGTGCCCACAGTTTTAGGCATTACTTCTTTTAAAAACGGAATCAGGAACATTCTGTTAAACCAGCTGTGTAGTAAGGATGTTGTCATTTAAAAGATTGGCTTAGTTCCCTAAAATTGGTGAGACAAGACAAGGTTCAGTACTGAGAACTATCCAGTTCTATATCTGCAATGTTAATTATGGTCACAGATGCATTTATTAATATCATACCTCTAATAAACATATTTATAGAAGTTATTTTGCATATATAATTTTATGACAACTGGTGTTTCAAAGAATTCATTTTTTATCAGAACTAGAAGAGGTAAATTGACTTATTTTAACTATGATTTTATAAATTAAAATGTGAATAAGATATGGTATGTTAAGAAACTAAATTTGCATAAATTACTTGGATTTTTAAACAATGCAAAAAATTCACAAACAGACTTTTTAACCCTCAGAGATGTTTTTCCTGGATTGCAAAAATGGTAAAAAGCCAACCCTAAAAAGCACAATTAAGCATTTTTATAAATTTCTGTTAAAGTCTGAGTTATTTGATTAAAATAATACTTAGCATTTTCTCAAGTACTTATGGGTCGAGTATTGTGGTAAGTACATGTTGCACATGTGCATGTGTACAATCAGATACGCAAGACAATTATTAAATCTCATGTAATCATCATGAAAATCTAAGGAATATTATTACTGCTGCTTTTTAAAAATAGATTTATTGTGATATAAGTTACACACCATAAAATCCATCCTTTTAAAGTGTACAATTCAGTAGTTTTTAGTGTACTCACAGAGTTGTACAGCTATCACCACTCTCAAATTTTCAGACATTTTCATCACCCCAAAAAGAGCCCTCATACTCATTAATTTGTTTTCTGTCTCTATGGATTTGTCTATTCTGGGCATTCCGTATAAATGGAATCATACTATAGGTGTTCCTTTGTAACTGTTTTCTTTCACTTATCCTATTTCCAAGGTTCATCCATTTTTAGTAAGTATTGGCACTTCATTACTTTTCATGGGCTCAGTAATATTCCATTGTATGGATATACCACATTTTGTCTATCCGTTAATCAGTTGATAAATTGCTGTTTTCATAGAAGAGAAAATTGGGGCTCAGGTAAGTTAAAGTGTGCTGAGAATACCCCCTCCCCCCAAAAAAAACGCACTCAAATTCTTTAGCTAACTTCCTTTAATCCTTCATATTTCAATTTAAAGGTTTCCCTGACCTGGTGATACTTCATAAAAGTACGAAGGAAGAAATAGTTAACAGTTTGAGGGGAGGGTGGATGGGCAGAAAAGAAAGGATGTCGTGTGCTGGAGGCTGGAGGAAGTGTGGCCAGTTTGGCTGGAACAGAGAGGCCTGGAAGGAGGGAGGGAATGAGCTGGAAAGGTAGGCAGGGGACAGTCTTTGTGGAATCTTGAGGGCCTTGTTATGGATTTTGGTCTTAAACCTAAAATAAATGGGGAACCATTGCTGGACTTTGTGACAGTAGTTGACAGGCTTTCATTTTTCATGGGATGAGGCAGAGAGAAGGGACGAGACAGCAGTACAGTGTCTTCAGGGAGATGAGTTGGGATGCTGTTGCAGTGGACCAGATTGGAGGTGAAAGTTGAACAAATGGAGAAATGTTATTTATTAATTTAGCAAACTTGTATGTAATGCCTACCGCATGGCTAGCTACTCTTTTAAGTGCTTTACAGAATATTAACTCATTTAATTATGGATATGGGAAATATTTAAGAGGTGGGAATAATAGGTCTTCGGTTAGATATGGGATGTGAAGGAAATTTTTAACTAGGTTTTCATAGAATGGATTTGGTAGAGAAATTTATGTTCTCATTGACGTTAATTTCAGAGGTGCATCCATTGAGAGTTAACATGAGTCATAGTGGAAAAGAATCACCTCCTGCTCATTGCCAAGAATACCCTCTCATCCCCCAGAGAGATCTGTCCACTTTAGGATATGAGGCTGGACAAGGAAGCCAACTCATAGTGCTGTTACGTGAACAGTGTGAACTCTGTGATGGTCCCTGAATTTGGAGTTCCCAGCTCCGGATATCATTGAATTAGGAATCACAAGCCTGCTTTATCCATATATATATATATTTTAATATTCTAACTCGTTCAGCTAGGTGTACCTCATTTGACCAAAGAGACATTTCATCTTCAAAACTAAACATTTTGTGTTGTGAGATGTACAGCTGATTGTCTAACTCATTAAGTATTTGGTTTCATGATTTGTTTTAAAATTTTTTATTGGTAAATATTAGAATAAAGACACATTGTTTAATAATGTGAGAAAATTCAAAATCAGGAAAATCTAACAGAGGGTCACAGTGTTCTTAGGTGTCTGAGAGTATTCAAAAAGATCGGTGTAATATCTATGGTAAGTTTCAGACCCACTGTTTCATAAATCTTGATGTCATAACCCCTCCCCTTTTGTCCTTCTCTCGTAGTCATGTGTAGACTCAGTCTTCTGTCAGGCCCTGGGTCCTAACCTGCACTAAGATGGGGAGATTGGGGGAGCCCTAGCTCACCAGTCCAGACGACTCCACGTCAGCCCAAGCTCACTACAAGTTTTGGCCTAATTTATTAAACCTGCCTCTCCAACTGCATGTCCACATATTTCCTGTCCTTAGACTTTACATTATGTATCTGTTTGCTGGCATATCTGTTCTTTCTTGGGTCTTCCTGATCCAAGATCCAAGATTTTACCTTTTGTCATGCTCTTTAGATACCATTTTCTGCTCTCATTACTGGCTTTCTTGTTATCTCTAACATTGCTGATATTCAGCCATTATGCATCCTTATGACTGTACTGGTGTTTACAGCCAGAAGCTGTTCTGATTGTCCTCTGTACTGATAGCTGAATATTTTAAATATGACACCTGACAGGTATCTGGCCTCTTATCGTGGTTAGGCCCCATGTCATTGAGTTCTGGCTTGTTCCACTACTGGCCACACTCTTAGACTTCCTTTCTGGAAGTAGCTATGCTTATAGTCTCTCTGTCGCATTGATAGGACATAGTTTACTAGCGTTTTGCAGGATGGAATAGGCTGTGTTCTTGATTATTCCTCCTTCTAATCACCTGTTAATGCATGATGTCAACAGGATGTTGCTTGTTCAGTGGGATTTCTCACAATTTCATTTTGAGTCTACTAGTTGGTTTTCATGAAGCATGCTATTTCCCAATTTAAAAAAAATTTTCTAAAATGAGTAAAGTTTTAAGGGTTTTTACAAAAAGAGAATTAAAGAGAAATTCGTTTGAATGGGAAAGGCTGTAGAAGCCAAATTCCAAACTGTCAGACCTGTTTTTACTAGAAGATGATGAATTGTAAATGTGATGGTAGTTCATAGTAGAAAATCATTTGAATTGTTTTAGAAGCTGAATTTTCAGTTATATTTATTGACACGTGATACAGAAACTAGTTAAGCAAAGGCATTCATAAAAAATGAAGAATGACTTAATATCCATCAACATGTAATATAGTAACAGTATAACATAATAACAAAATACAGATTTATATTAGATGCATTAAATGGATCTTTTTTGTTTAAAAAAGGCTTCACTGATGTTTCCACCAGCTTTATTCATAATTATCAAAACTTGGAAGAAACCAAGATGTGCTTCAGTAGGTAAATGGATAAATAAATGTGGTACATCCCGACAATGGAATATTATTCAGTGCTAAAATGAAATGAGCTATCAAGCCATGAAAAGACTTGTAGGAAACTTAAACGCCGGTTACTAAGTGAAATAAGCCAGTCTGAAAAGGCTACATACTATTTAATTCCAACAATATGACATTCTGGAAGAGACAAAACTATGGAGACAGTAAAAAGATGAGTGCTTGCCAGGGGCTAGGGAGAAGGAGGATTTTTAGGGCAATGAAACTTCTCTGTGCTATAATGATGGATACATTTGTTCAAACTCATAGAATTTACAACACAAAGAGTGAATCCTAATGTAAACTGTGGACTTTGGGTGATAATGATGCGTCAATGCAAGTTCATCATTTGTAACAAATGTACCACTCTGTTGGCGGATGTAGATAATGAGAGAGGCTGTGCATGTGTGGCAACAAGAGGTATATGGGATATTGCTGTACCTTCCTCTCAGTTTTGCTGTGAACCTAGAACTAAAAAAATAGCCTTTAAAAAACAAAAAGAAGATGAAGTTAAAAAAAGAAAAAGCTTCACATAAAATTTTGGAGCAGTATATGAGTGAGTCATTCTTATTGTAGGAAGACTATGGAAGAAAAGAAAATGATGATTCCAAAAAAACAGCTTTAGTAATCATCTTGAAGATAAGGTTAGCAGTGTGTTCCTATGCAGGGTACAAAGGCAGTGTATGGCCCTGGGTTGATGTATAGGGCCTAGTAAGGTTCAAATAGAAAGGGTTCAAATGGAAAGTAATTGCTTTGGCTGCTGTGTAAAGTTGTTTCCTCTGCTAAGAGGCAGGGATAACTATGAAGGAATATTTTTCAGGAGTCTACATAGACTGTTAATAGGAGATTGGAACTTAAAATTTAGCTATGCAGAAAGAAGAAGGGGGATTACTTTCAGCAGTGATGGACTTTGATGGCTAGGCTAGGTATAGAATATAAGGCACAGGGAAGAATCAATAGTGGTTCCAAAGTTTACGTCATTGAAATTTCACCCTTTGTAATCATGGATAACCAAAGGCAGAGAGTTGACAGGGCGCCAAGGTATGTGGTTTGGGGCGCAGACAGTGAATAAAGTCAAGTGACTGAAACCAGAGAGAAAAATCAGTTTATCAAGATTTCTAGTGTGAACTGGGAAAACCCTGTATGATTTTTTAAAATTAGGTCTTTGAATTGTTTTATTGGTCCTTCACTTTGCTTCCTAGAGTTTTGCCCCTGACATGCATTTGTTTAACTCTCTCTGAGTTGCTTGATGGATATTATTTGTGGTATTATATAAATGGGTTTCCTTATTTATGATGTTTTTGAAACTTTTTAGTGGTCAGACTTAGTTTTAAATAAAATCATTGTATAGAACCAACTCTTCCACTTTAGAAGAGTAGTGTAAGGCCGTGGTTCTTAGCCCTTGCTGCACATTAGAGTCATATTGGGGAGTTTTCAAAAACATACAGATGCCTGGGCCTCACTCCAAAGAGTTTGATTTTGATTTGAGGAATTGCCTGAGAAGGCCAGCAAAGACTGGAATCAGGTCACAAAACTTGACTTTGCCAGAATGCTGAGAGTGGATATGAAATCTTTTTCCAGGGGTGGAATCATAATCAACAGTCTGACAGGGACAAGCTTCTATGTTTGCCAATTTACTAATTTACAATGAGTGATATGCCAAGTGAATGTTAATGCTAGAGCTGGCAGACCCTCCTTTGCTCTCCTTGTGGGGTAGGTCATACAAAGCTAAATTGTAATCAGAAATTCACACGGAGAGCCTAAACATCAAATAAATTTGTATCTGTGTTGCTTTTCTATAGGGGCCAAAATACTCATCCTTTTGTCCAGCCTACTGGACTGTACTTAGGTGGTCATTGCATTTCTCTGAGCATCGTGTTGTGTTCACTTTCCCTTTACCTTGCCAGCAGTAGATCTAATTATTCTTTTTTAATATTTGCCAGTCTGATGTGTATAAAATGAAAGCTCATTGCTAGTTTAATGTGCATTTTCTGGGCACTGCAAAGTTTGAGTATTTTTTTTTGTTTGTTGTCTTTTCAGATTGGTTCTTATGTGAATTGCCTAATTATAATGTGCCAATTTTTCTCTATTGTGTTGTCTTTTTCTTATTATTTTGTAAGAGCTCTTTGAATGTTTTATATTTTCTGTCATCTGAATTATATTTTTTTCAAGCTTTGTCCTTTCTTGTTTATGATATCATCTGCCTTATAAATAGTTTAAATTTTTATTCGGTTGAATGCATTCATCTTTTTCATAATTTTGAG
Source organism: Equus asinus (assembly GCF_041296235.1). Classification (NCBI taxonomy): domain Eukaryota; kingdom Metazoa; phylum Chordata; class Mammalia; order Perissodactyla; family Equidae; genus Equus; species Equus asinus. Next base: position 122,746,550 of record NC_091792.1, read on the forward strand.
CTTTATGTCTTGGCTGAGGTCTCTTTTCCCCTGGATTATACATGTTGACTCTGAATTTTTTTTCTCAGACTTTTGAAAATTAACTCTTAACTTCGTGTCCATCTGGAGATTAGTTTCTGAATATATTTTACTTATTTTTCCCCAGATGAATAGCCAGATATTTTAATATTATTACTAAATAAATCATCCTCCTCCCTTGGATTTTGCCTCTGTTGAATTCTTATTCTGGGACTTTTGCGGGATTCTTTAATCTTTTACATTAATCTGATTTATCTACATTTAAGTTCACTGAGTTGATTACTTATATTATGTTATGATATAGTCATATGTTTTGATATGATGTTTTGATTATAGTTATAATCTGTTTTGATTGTAGTTGTATTATCTTCTGATTTAGAAAATATTCTTTGTATTTTTTTAAAATGATTTTTTTTAGCTTTTCCTCCAAGTATACTTTAAGATGATTTTAGCCAATACAACCTGAACAAAATAGTATTGAAATCTTAATTGGAATTGTACTAATTAATAAAATAATTTGTGAGAATTGACACATTATAACAGCGCTTCCATCTACAAATATATCTTTCCATTTGCTCAGATCTTTTTTTATGACCTTTAAGAAGTTCTTGTAATTTCGTCCATGTAAGTCCTATACTTTTGTTATTAAATTTATCCTCACCTATTTTATATTTGTAAATAGATTTTTATCCGTTTTCATTGCTAGGTAGTTATTGCTAGTTAATATAGAAAGTTTCATGTCTTTTTTTTAATATTTATAACAATGATTTCATTTTCTTCTATCACATTTACTTATATTATCCCATAACCTCCAGGATGGTGCTGAATAATAAGGCAAGAATCAGTATCTTTGTTTAATTTCTGTTTCCATTGAAATAGGTTCGGTGTTTTGAAATCTGTAATGGTATTCGCTGCTGGTATTTGGTAAATATTTTATTTTCTTTGTCTCTGGCTGCTGGATACCAGCAGATGTGCAGTTGTATTTCCTTGTCTGCTAATTGAGTGTGGGTCAGACAGCTAGAGTATTTTCAAGTGTAACCACAAGAGTGCTGGAAGGGAAAGCAGTCTCAGCCTCTGTGAGCCTCTTTTAACGACCAGTTAGGATGTTAGGAGGAAGCCCCTTTGCTCTTTGTCTTCTTACATCATCTCAGCCTGAAGCAGAGAGGACTCAGCCCACCTATTTAGATTCTACTCAACTTCTTTGAGGTCAAAGAAGATGGCTACATATCCATATGCAGTTATTTCCCTGTCCCAGGCCCTGAGTCTAGGCATGCCTCCTGGATGAAGTTCTGTAGGATTCTCTTGTTCAGATGTTCACTTCAGGGCTTTCCTGTGCTGGTCCCAGGCTCACGTTTGGCTAGAGGAGGAAGGTTTGCCACAATAGGTGGTTTTTAATGGGCAGCAAATATTTTTATTGGCAGAGGAGCAGAGAACAAAAATGAAAACATCTTTCTTGTTGCTTCTGATACAGATCCATGGTTGAGTTATAACTCAACTTGTTCATTTTCTATCAAAAGCTTAGGGAGATTAAATAATGTGACCAAGATTATAATCACACTAAGTAGCCAAGTCAAGTCTAGGGCCCTTGTCTTCTGACTCCTAAGTTCATGCATGTTTTAAAAAGTACCACATTATTACTAGATTTTTAGAAGAGTTTCTTAGTTAAGCTTCTGAAGGTTCAAGAGTACAAGAAAATATTAACCTCAGTGAGACTCTAGCTGAGTGAATAATGGATTGTTTAGATGATAGGTCATTTTTCTTGAGTTTTATAATAAGTGATATTTCTGTAGTAGATTTCAAGTAAAAAACATTGGAGATGTGCCAAAAATGTCATAGGACTTCTATGTTTAGAAATTGTTTTTAATAGGAACAGTTTAGACTCGGATAAATAAACATTTTAAGAACAGCTGTCCAAAGAACAAGAGAAAGTCTTAGTTTTTCTGTCCATTGAAATTCAACCAAAAGTAAAAAAAAGTTGGACTGAATAGTGGGGGAAAATGATTTCATTCACACAGAATAGAAACTTAAAAAGTAGTTAGGAATAGAATGAATGAGAATTAGATAGATCTCCTATGAAGGAAAATGTCCATTTTTCTTTGAGTATGCTAAAGAAGACACATTAATAAGGATATGCCAGGTTTTAGACAAGAAGTCTTAATTAAGACGTCAGTTTTCTTATAATTAATTTGTGAAGCTATGCATAAGCTTAGACGTATAAGTGAGTGGCATTAGCTGAGAAAGTACTGAAGATGATGACTAAAAAGGGGTATTTGTGCCAACAGACAATAAAACCTATTGTAAAGCTACAATAATTAAAAGTATGAGGGGGCTGGCCCAGTGGTGCAGTGGTTAAGTTCGCATATGTTCTGCTTTGGTGGCCCAGGGCTCGCCAGTTCGGATCCCGTGTATGGACCTAGCACCGCTTGTCAAGCCATGCTGTGGCAGGCATCCCACGTATAAAGTAGAGGAAGATGGGCACGGATGTTAGCTCAGGGCCAGTCTTCCTCAGCAAAAAGAGGAGGATTGGTGACAGATGTTAACTCAGGGCTAATCTTCCTCAAAAAAAAAAAAAATTTTTTTAATTGAGAAAAAAAGTGTGCTACTGACACAAAACAGAGTGTTAATGAGCAGAATAGAAAGCCCAGAAAGCATATTTGAGTATGGATTCAGTTATGATAGTGAATAAAATCAGTGACAGAATTTCAGTAAAGGAACTGAGAAGAATTGATTAAATATTGGGAAGAAAAATAAAATAACATCTTTATTGCATACCACCCAAATAAATTCCAGTTGGATGACAGATTTAAATGGAATAAATAAAATGAACTAAAAAAGAGGTACAATATTGGTAAATATAAATCTAATCAAAGTGGGGAAGCCTTTTCTTTTTAAGCCCATTTTATGTAAATGAATTTGAAGATGAAACCAAAGTATTTGATTTGGGAAATAGTTATTCTAAGCAAATAGTATGTTAGTAATCTAGACCTTTAAAGGAGAAAACAGGATATATCAAAATCTGGCGATTCTGAAGGAAATAAAGCCTCTGATCTGAAAGTTCTTAGAGACTCAGGACCTGAGTTCACATTCCCCTCTCATGTGACAACGGACTTTAATTAGGAGTCAATTTCCTCATTATCACTGGATGATAACTGAAAGTGGAGTTTTGGGTCTAGTTCCTGGCAGGAATTTTACCAGCTAGTTGTTAAAACCATTGGTGGCTTGAAATCAGTCACGATGAGCAATGAGCGACTTTTCACAATGGAAATTGGCAAATGCCACAAATCAGGACTTTTCTTTTTTTGAAAGAGCCACATGCCAGCATCTCACTTCAAATAAGAATAGGTTTGTTAGGATAAAATGAGATAATATGCAAAATGCTTTAATAAAGTATTAGTGTTTCATTTTCATCCGAAATAAACAGTGTCTGGTGTGAATGTCCTTCATTCATGAAGGAATTTTGAGGCATATCTTGCCTTATAGCAAACTGTTTGTGCACTGAGTCATCAAATGGTGCTTTCGTATTGTATCTCTCAACACCCACAACATGCACATTCCTTATGTTTTCTTTTTTCCTCGTCAGCTATGGTTGGTTTCAAATGTCCAGTCTTCCTCTGGCTTGTTGGTTGAAAGGTACACCAATCCAACTGGCCTCCCAGAAGTGGAAATTTGCTATTATTCCCTAATCCTGATTTTGTTCTTTCTTTGTGCTTTCAATGTATCTACCATATAATCTGATTTTATTTTTGACTTTTTATCTGTAATGGACTTATAAACCGTTTCCTTTCTCTGAGTGATCCAAGGATGTTATTGTTTTATGCTTGAGCGTGAGCTGTTGTTTATTTTCACTCTTCCCAGGCATCTTTGGTGCTGGCTGACAGGGCTAAAATAGGCTTTTCTCTCTTTCTTTTCTTTTTGTGTTTTTAAAATTAAAAGACCTTATTTTTTAGAGCCGTTGCAAGTTTTCAAAAAAATTTGAGCAGAGAGTAGAGAGTGGCCTTGCCTGCCCCCAGTTTCTCCTATTTTAACATTTTACCTTAGTGTGGTACATTTGTTATAATTGATGAACCTGCGTTGACACATCCTAGTCACCCAAAGTCCATAATTTATGTTAGTATTCACCCCTTATGTTGTACATTCCATGGATTTTGACAAATATAGTGACATGTGTCCATCATTTCAGGACCATACATAATAGTTTATGGCCTTAAAATTTCCTTTGCTCCCCTTTTCATCCTTCCCTTTCTTTCTCTCCCCAACCTGAACTCCTGGCAACCACTGATCCATAGTTTTATTTTTCCATAATGTCATATAATTGGAATCCTATAGTATGCAACCTTTTCATGGTTCTTCTTTCACTCAGTAATATGCATTTAAGTTTCCGCCAATTCTTTTAATGCGTGATAATTCATTTCTTTTTTATCGCTGAGTAATATTCCACTGTCTGGATATACCACAGTTTATTTATCCACTCACCTATTGAAGGACATCTTGATTGGATCCAAGTTTTGGCAATTATGAATAAAGCTGCTATTAACATCTATGTTCAGGTTTTTGTGTGGACATGTTTTCAACTCCTTTGGTTAAATACCAAGGAGTCCAATGCTGAATCATATGATAAGAATATGTTTGGTTTTGTAAGAAACTTTCAAACTGTCTTCCAAAGTGGCTGTACCATTTTGCATTCCAGGGATGAATGCAAGGTTCTGTTGTTCCATATCTTCTCCAGCATTTGGTGTTGTCAGTGTTCTGGGTTTTACCTATTGTAATAAGTGCATTACAGTGTTATCTCATTGTTTTGTTTTGTTTTTTTTCGGGGAAGATTAGCCCTGAGCTAACATCTGCCAATCTTCCTCTTTTTTTTTTTTTCTGAGGAAGACTGGCCCTGAGCTAACATCTGTGCCCATCCTCCTCTACTTTATATGTGGGATGTCCACCACAGCATGGCTTGCCAAGCGGTGCCATGTCCGCACCTGGGATCCAAACCGGTGAACCCCAGGGCTGCTGAAGCAGAACGTGCACACTCAACCGCTGTGCCACTGGGCCGGCCCCTCATTGTTGTTTTAATTTGCAATTCCCTGAAGACATATGATTTGGAGTATCTTTTCATATGCTTATTTATTATCTGTATGTCTTTTTTGGTGAGGGTCCAATTCAGATCTTTTGCCTGTTTTTTAATTGGATTGTTTATCTTCCTATTGTTGAGTTTTAAGAATTCTTTATGTATTTTGGATACCAGTCCTTTATCAGATATGTGTTTTGCAAAGATTTTTCTCCCAATCTGTATCTTCTCTTTTCATTTTCTTAAAGGTGTCTTTTGCAGAGCTGAAGTTATTAATTTTAATGAAGTTCAATTTATCAATTTTTCTTTCATGGGTTGTGCTTTGGTGTTGTATCCAAAAAGTCATCACTAAACCCAAGAACTCCTAGATTATCTCCTAACTTATATTCTGGGAGCTTTATAGTTTTGTGTTTTATATTTAGATCTATGATTCTTTTTGAGTTAATTTTTGTGAAAGTTGTAGGGTCTGTGTTTGGATCCTTTTTTTTTTTTTTTTGGCCTGTGGATGTCCAGTTTTTCCAGCACCATTTGTTGAAAAGACTATCTTTGTTTCATTGTATTGCTCTTGCTCCTTTGTCAAAGATCAGTTGACTGTATTTATGGGCGTCTATTTCTGGGCTCTCTATTCTGTCCCATTGATCTGTTATTCTTTCACCAATACCACACTGTCTTGATTACAGTAGCTTTATAGTAAGGGAGTGTCGGTCATCCAACTTTGTTCATCTCCTTCAATATGGTGTTGGCTGTTCTGGGTCTTTTGCCTTTCCATATAAACTTTAGAATCAGTGTGTTGATATCCACAAAGTAACTTGCTGGCATAGGCTTCTTTTTTAAACTAAGAATTTTGGTTTTGCTTTTTTAATTCAGAGGTATTTTTGACTTCTGTTCTTGTTCCAAGGTCATTTACCTTACACCTTTTCTTCCTTAGGTGGTCATCAAAATCTTACTGTTAGCCAATATAAGTAATAATTATTATACTAGTGAGCAAGTGTATGGTACTTTGTTACACGTCTGCGTTATATAAATCTGTGCATAAATATATGCATGTAATATGCATGTATATATATATATAAGTTTGTGGCTATAAAGTACTAATTTTTCTCCCTAAAGACCTGTCCTGGGGGATGAGAGGCTTCAGACAGCTTTCCCACACTGCAGTGGGGTGTCTTTAAAGTATATATACCTGTCCCTACCCATCCCTGTCTAAAACTCCCGAATTATTGAGAATCATTGTGTATTTTGAGGAATGTCACTATTTAGAGTGTAGCACATAAGATAATAGTAGAGGCAGAAAAGAGAGGCTGCGAACTGCTGCTGGAAAGTAATGAAACCAAACATGCATCACTTTAGGGGTTTTATGTCTCTTCTTACTTGTCTCTTCTCCTTGACTGAATTTAAATTTCTCAGGGTATAGGAGTCCTGTGAGCGTGAACAAAATAATAATTGTTTCATTAAATATGCTAAATACAATGCTATATATAGAGTAAACCATCTAAAAATACCATATTTACTTTTATTCGTACTTTAAGAGAAAGCCTAGATGTGCTAGCTTTTAATTCCTGTATTTTAATTATTCAGTTAGAGTTTAGTAGATTTATATTCCAAGGATATATAATATGACATTGGGTTTTTACAATTTGTAATTCAATGGCTGAATGTTCTTAAGAACGTTCAGAGTGTTTTCAGTGTTCTTCAGAATTACACTCTAAAATATGTATTATGTCTTTATTCTCTCATAAGCTTGCATAAATTTTTCAGAATTTTATAATAGCATGTAAGGAAATATTACTATTTAACGTTATAAAATATTTAACTCAAGCAGTCAAGTGACGTCAAGTTAATCTAGTTATGTGGAAACTAGCCTTCTCACCCTGCTTGGACTGATCATTCCTTTTTCGTAACTTTAGCAGAATATGAGAAAAATTCACATACCTTCACCAAGGTTGAACATTATGGCGAAATACGAGATTGAGGGGGAACCATTTAATAGGTGAACACTGTTGCCTAATTTTTACTTGCTTTTAAAATATTAGTGAGGCTAAATGTTATTTTCATGTTTATTGGCCTCTTCTGTTTTATTCTTTGTAACTTGTCTGTTCATGGCTTTTATCCAGTTTTCAGTTTGGGGGCCTGGGTCTTTTTCTAATTGATGTCATTAGAGTTTTGTGCATGGAGATAAAAGCGATGAACTCTGTTTATTCCAGGCTGCAAATATTTTTTCCTGCCTTTTAATTTTATTTTGGTTTTATATACATACTGTCTTATGATCTCTTTTCACTTAATTCTATATGTTGTTTCAGCTGTCTTGTATAGTATTCTATTTTTTAGATTATAAAAATAATTTATTTTACTAATCCCATGTTACCAACATTAGGTGGTTTTGTGACCTGAAATTTCAATCATTAGATCTGTTCAGTGTTGCTTTTTAGTATTAATAAATTCAACAAGCATTTATTAAACACTTATTAAGAAAGACAGTTGCAGTAGATTATTTTATTTGATCAAAAACATTTGCTTTTCATAAAAATTGGATTTTTTTAAACTTGAAATATTTTTATTTTGGAAGACAATCCAGATGTTTGGAAGATAAATAATGATTTTCCTAAAACTTTTGGCTTTATTGGCAAATTTCTTAAAATATGCACTTATTATACCTAGGAATATTTATGTTTATGCTTTTTAGGAAGTAGAAGAAAGTAAAGGCGAGTTATTTGAGAAATCATTTTAACTAAATAAAGCTTTGTTTTTCTTTGTGAAGAGACTATTCAAAGACTAAAATGTCATTTAAGAAGTTTGTACCTTGTCATAGTCTAGAATTTAGTACCTAGGTCTATTATAAGGTTTCTTGTAGTTACATTTATTGTAAAGTTAAAGCCGAAGAAACTTTGTAACTCTCTTATGATCTTATGAATCTTAATTAAGACTTGCAAATCTTAACTAGTGGACAATGTATGTTTTGTATCTAGTACCGTAAGTCAGAATGTTGAAAATGTCTTATTCTCATTTTTATTTTTAAAATCTAAATTAAAATTCTGGAAACTGAGTATCTTTTTCACTATTTTATAATTCTCTAAAGTTATCCAACATAATATGGGTATAAAATATAGAGTATCTTAATGATCCAAAATAATTTTTTAAAATTTAAGATCTCCTTTTTCCACCATGCCATTTGTTAACAGATTCTCTGCTTTATAATACACAATGTTGGATCATGAATCAGTAAACAAACAAGTCATTGTTTAAAATAAATAGTGTGCACTGTGTTCAAAGGACTGTGAATTTTTGTTTTGATTTGTTCTTATTATATAATTTTAGTTCTAGAATACAATACATATTGTATTTTAATTTAATACAAAGGTATTTATTTTAGGTGCAATATTAACAATTTGTAATATTCTTTAGGTTATTTTTATAAATGTATATGTCTTGACATACTGTGTTTGGTAGAGTGGATTTTTATAGTTGACAAACAATTCCTTATGAGTTTGGAGTGTGTACATGTAGGATATGACCTATAGTGATACATACACATACATATAGACAGAAATTCAGTGTTTGAGAATTGAGTTCTGCTTCCCTTTTCAAGGAGGGGATTACTTATAAGACAGCATACGAAAGGACAATATCTGGAGATCAAGTTGAGGTAGAGGAGTACCATCTTGCAGATTCTCCATGGGTATTCTAGGCCAAAGGGATGACATAAGCTGAAGTTAGAGAATGGAAGGGTCTGAATTATGCAGCAGGCTGGAAGATCATGGTGACTGGATAAACTCGGTAGAAAGCCAGGTAGGCTGCCCAGGCAGTCAACAGAACAGAGCAGGTGAAGATCAACAGCATGCAGTGGTGTGTGCTCTCTTTATGCCACATCTGGTGCAACATAGTGTTTGCCAAGCACCATGACATCCCTATGTGAGTGAAGGGCACCACTATCCTTTGAGCGATTCAAATAAAAATCTGTGAGTCATCATTAATTCCTTTCCTTCTCTTTGATATCCAACCCACTGACGTGATAAATCTCAAATCCTTTTCCTTTCCCCCTTGCCATTGCCATCCTCTTAGCCCAGGCTCTGATCATCTCACTTGGATTTCTGTAATGGCTTTCCTGATTCTTCATTTGCCCTCTTCCAATCCATTCTCCAGGGGAGCCAGAGAGATCTTTTAAGGAGAAGCCAGATCCTATCCCTCTCCAAGTTAATACTTCCGACTGAATGTTAATTGCCTTTAGAATTAAATCTAATTTCCCTACAAAGTTCTAAAACTTTGATCCCTGACTAATGATTCTGACCTCATCTCACATTTCCCTCCACCCCTGCTTGCTCTCTTGAGCTCCAGCCACACTGGTGCTTTCTGTTCTTGGTGCTTTGCCTTGCTGTCTCTTTTTCATCATCTAGATCTGAGTTCAAATGTGGCTTCTTCAGTGGGGCCTTTCCTGAGCATGCTCTCTAAAGTAGTATTTCAGTCCCCTAACCAATCCCTGTTTCGTTTATTCACATGTTTTGTTTCCTTCATTGCACATGACTTTGTTTAGAGTTCACTCATTCAATATGTATTTATTGTATACCTAGTATATGCAGACATTGTTCTAGGTACTTGGGATTCATCAATGAACAAAAAAGACAAAAGAGAATCCCTGTTCTTATGGAATTCACATTACTAGGATAGAAAAACAGTATATAATAAACATAATACATAACTAAATTATAGTTACTTTGAGCAGTATGTTGGAAGGCAGCAAGTGTAATAGACGGAGAGTACGGTCATACAGATTTGGAGATCTGGATGGGGTTTAGGGACAGGATGCATATTAAAGAGGATGGTTATGGTAGGCCTCATTGAGTTGATTATTAAAGTAGAGTTCTTTTGTTTCTTTTATTTTCAGCTTCAGCACCAGTCAGCAAAGTGAATAAATACTGCACTTCTTCCAACTTTCATTCCACTTTGGGAAAAAAGAATTTCATCATGTCAAGCATTACGATTGACCCAGATGTCAAGCCTGGTGAATATGTCATCAAGAGCCTCTTCGCAGAATTTGCTGTTCAAGCTGAAAAGAAAATTGAAGTTGTAATGGCTGAACCCTTGGTGAGTAGAGCTGACCTATAAATCTGAAATATTTTCTTGACTTTTGTATTAACCATTGTAATACAAATTTTCCAAAGGAAATAATATACTTGAAAAAAATATTGAAGGAAGCAAGTCTAAAGAGGCTGCATACTGATAATTCCAACTATATGACATTCTGGAAAAGGCAAAACTATAGAGACTGTAAAAAGATCAGGAGTTGGTTGGGGGTGGAGGGATGAATAGACGGAGCACAGAGGATTTTTAGGGCAGTGAAAATACTCTGTATGATACTATAGTGATGGATACATGTCATTATACATTTGTCCAAACCCATAGAATGTACAACACCAAGAGTGAACCCTAACGTAAACTCTGGACTGTGGATGATTAAGATGTGTCACTTGTAGGTTCATCACCTGTAGCAAATGCAACACTCTGGTGGGGGGTGTTGATAATGAGGGAGGCTATGCATGTGTAGGGTGAGGGGGTATTTGGGAAAATCTGTACCTTTAGCTCACTTTTGCTAAAACTGCTCTAAAAAAGTAAAATCATAAAAAAATTAAGGGCTAGGTTAGTAGTAAAGTAGTGATTTAGAAAGCTGTAATGACTTTGGAATCTACTTTGATAAGTTACTGCAGGTCACCAAAGAACAAAAATGGATTTCACCAATGGGAATTGTGGAGACAGATAAAACATAAGAGAAAAAAAGGAAAATCTAGAACATTCTGCAAGTTGATGATATGGCAGTAGCCAAACTTGTAATAAACAAGTAAACTTATTTTTAAATGTATGTACAGTACATGAAGCATATTAAAGAATAAGAGGGGCTCTATGTGATTTGAGCTTCTAGTGACGAGGGAGGAAGAGGAAGACTGAAGACAAATGTTTGAGTCAGATTCTGAAGAATTGTGAAGGCTGTTGTAGATAATACAGTTGTTGCACAATAAAAGGGAGAAGAGATTAAAGGTAGAGACTTGTTAGCTATTGTATAGGATTCAACCTGGAATGCAAGGGTCTTCAACTAGGGCATTAACCGTGAAGATGGTGGCAGAAGAAAGTGAGACAAATAACAGAAGTAGAATCAGTGGATCTTGACAAATAAATACAAGTAGGTGTTTTGAGTGAAAGTGAAGAGTTAGGGGTTCTTTGAAGTGTTCAAAAAGATGGTAATCTATATACCTAGGTAAAGAACACAGGAATATTGTTGCAGTAGGAAAAGTAAATAGGGTGATTTTTCTTTTGTTTGTTAAGCTTGAGATACTGGTGATCTAACCACGTGGAATTATTTGATAGCTGGAAATTCTTTTGGGGAACTCACAAGAGATGGTGACCAGAAATAGAGATTTTGGCATCATCTACATGAGGGTGATAATCAAAGCCAAAAGAACAGATGATGATATCAAAGGAAAGAGAGTATAGAATAGCATTATTATTGTCAAATAATATAGACAGGCACTACAATGAACACTGAGAAAATTTTATTGGATTTGGAAATTAACCTGAGAACGGTTTTAGCAGGATGATAGAACTTTAGGAAGTAAGTCTTTGGGTTTGAAGGGAGTGGATGTGTGATGTACCAAGATCATGTGTAGGTTAGAAGTGAGATGATCATAAAGAAGATGGAGGTGGAGAACGTGACAGCTGAAATTCATTTATTCCTTACACAGCTGCATTAGAGATAGGTATTCACCGCCAATTTGAGACTCAGAGGGTTTGTTACTTATCTGAAGCTCAAAGCCAGTCAGTGGCAGAGTGAGGAGTTAGGCACCATAATGGCTTCAGAACCTGTTGGCTTACTCAATCTGCTATACTTCCTCAGAAGGAAGGGAGGAAAGGAACAGAAGAGAGAATAGGTGATGACCTAAGAAAGGAGGGAAGTTGAAGAAGGTATCGTTATGTGTTCTTAATTTTCTTAGTGAAGTAGGACTTAACTAAGATTGCTAAGATTGTGAAAGTATGTGAGTGAGGATCTGCCTGCATGTGAGTGAGTTTCTTCCTGATCATTAAGTAGAGAAAGGAAACTACTCTGAGAAAAGCATCTATGAAATAATGTATTTGAAGTTTGAAAAATAATAGTATGTAAAAGATTATTAGCCAACATGTATATTTCAAAACTGTGTAGCTCACTGTATTCAATTTAAATCATTCCATGATTGCTTTCCGCATAACAAAGTAATGATTATTTTTATACCAGTGTATATATATTTTATAGCACATATATAATACAAAGTTCTGTTTTAGAAATAAGGTTTACAAGAGCTTATAGATATGAATTAATGATTATAAGATTTGATTATAGATGTACTTAATCTATAAAAAGTTAATTTTCTCCATCAATAGCCTGTGAATTACATGATAGATTGCTACACTAACCTACTTAAACAGCAACGGTAAGAAAGGGAACTACTTTTTAAAAAATACACATTAAAAAACATTTATGGAACATGGTGACTATAGTTGATAATACTGTATTGTATAATTGAAATTTGCTAAGAGAGTAGAACTTGTGTTCTCACCCCCAAAAAAGGTTAATATGTGAGGTGATGGATGTGTTAATTAACTCAGTGGTGGGATTGTTTCACAATGTATACATATACCAAATATGTATACATATACCAATGTATACATATACCAAAACACTTTCAATATATTTCAATTTTATTTGTCAGTTATATCTCAATAAACCTGAAAAAAGAAAAAAAAAGTTTATGAAAAATTTCAAACTTTGATGAAAGTACAGATTATAGTATAATTAACCCCCCAGGCCCATCACCTAGCTTCAGCAATTTTCAACTCACACAGAACGTTTTTAAAGCACTTTATTACCTATTTTATAAAACATTTTATAAACAGCACCATGTGGTATGGTCCTGTCAGCTCTCGAATGTTATATATTCTTAAAGGAATTTTAATTTTGAAATGTAAAGACCTTGAGAGTTAAAATATTAAAAGATAATATAGGTGAAATTACCTAATTTGACTGAGTCAGTAAAATGGTGATTTTGTGTCTTTCTCCTTCCTTTTTCTTCCGATGCCATTGTCACTGTCGTAGGTTCTGCAGTGGCCTTCTAACCAGTCAAGAGGTGATCTATCGCCTTTCCATTTTCCTTGCTCTCTCCAGACTTTTCTATATCTAAAACAAGTATTATCACCATTCCTCTTTAAAAATCTTGCTCACTTTTCATTGCTATGAAATAAATTCAAGTTCTTGGTGGGTCCTTCCAGCCTCTTCACAGTCTTCTTACTCTTTGTATACTGTCTCTCAATTCTCCCATCCTGTTGGATGCTGTGATGCTTGATGTTTCCTCTGTGTATTCTTTTGCCCTGATGTGTTTGTTCTTGTTTTTCTCTTGGTCTAAAATGCTTTTAACTCCTCTGTTTTTTAAACCTTTACTCATCCTTCCAACCTCCCATATGTTCCCTCTAACGTAGTGATCGTCCTCCAAGCTAAACGAATCTTTGTTGTACCATAATAATTTGTTTGTACTCCTAGATTCTGACATTGCCATATTATGGTTGATTGCTTACGTGTTTGTTTCCTCTGATGTGAGCTGCTTGTTGCCTCTCTTTCTGCAGCACTGCCCGTGGTGGTAGGTGCTTAGTAGAAGGTTCTTAGTAAAGGTTTGTATTTTAAGTTGAATTGAGCCCTAAGGCCATTCTGTGGCATGTGTCCTTTGGTCTTCTAACAAAGCATAATGTCATTGTTCTAGCCTGGGTTTCTAATAGTTCTTTCAGAGTAGTCTGATGCTGACTATATTTTATTCATTCATTTAGTAGCTAATTTCAGAAACATCTGTTATGTAAATCTAAGATGAGATGATAAAATTATTATGAATAGTTTTATGAAATTATTCATAAACTAATGAATAGTGGTGAGGATTCCATCAGAAAATAGATGTTTCTCCTCCATCCCCACACCTAGAAGAGTCAGTCCTGCTTACTCTTCCTCACACACCAGGAAGACCCCCAATGTCGTGGGCTGCAGCAGCCAAAGGCAAACACTGGCTGAGAAAATCCCCATATTTTCTAGATTTTTTACCCCTATATTCCTGTATACCAGCATAATTTCTTCTTATCTGCATCAGATCTCTGCCACCTTTGTTTGACTTATATCCAAGTCTGGGTAGATTGTGTATTATCTACCCAGCATCAAGATTAAATAATGAAAATACATTTAATCTGATATTGTCATAATGCTTTTATTATAGCTTCAGATGCATTTACTTGATTTCATTTATTTTAAAGTTGACTCTGTACCCTTTTAGGTAATAAACAACCATCCAAGAGGACTCTCTTGAGTTTTCAAATGAAGCTCTTGCAGGGTCACTGTAAAGAAAACAGCATTCATGGATTGTTAGATACAAGGAGACTGGCACATCCTATGCTCAGTTGGACAGCAGGTTCCAAAAAATCTTAGAAGCACACATGAGAATGGCTTTTGCAAACAGATTTTAATCTACCACCAAAATGAGAGAACCGGCGTCTTTATTCTCATATTAGAAGCCTTAATGAAAGGACGTTAAGGAGGCCAAAAGGATCAAAGAGAAGCTGAGCTTGATTTTTAGCCACAATTCATTTTCATTTTAGAAGGAAGATTCAGGAATGATGGGCAGTCATTGATTGAAATTGCAGCTTGCAAACTATGCAATCCAATACCTTAGGTTTCTTTCTTCCTTAAAGGAGGTGGATCAATCCTGGGTAATGATCCAGGCACATCCAAGCTTATCTGTTAATCTTTTAGATGGCCAGTGACTAGAAAAGAAGATGGGGAAAAATGCTTTAACCAATCACCTGCTGGTTTAGACTTTCTGTAGTTGGTTTAGACCCAGCATTTTTACAACTCTGCTATTTTTTGAGAATAGTATATATATATATATATATATATATATATATATATATATATATTTAAAAATGTCTTCTCCCCATATGATCTCTTATTTCTTCCAAAAATTTTGCTTTCTCCTTACATGTTTGTTGTAACATGTTATAATTTATGATTGAGGCACTAAACATCTGACTGGGGCCTTTTTGACTGTGGTCTTCAGTGTGTAATCAGCTGAACCATCAGTGTTGCCTCTCTTTCTGGGGGCTAGTCAGAATCCCCAGAGAAGGTTCCCCCAGTACCCTAAATGGGAGGGTTTAGGCTTGGCTGCTAGCATTCTGGGTCTCTAGAGGCAGAAGGTAACTGGGTTTTGTGATATTTGATGTATAAATTTTTACTAAGCTCCCTGACTTCAGTATGATAACCTTATCTTCAACTGTACTATCCCTCAGTCAGTGTTTATCTTTTTTGCCCCTTCCTAAAAAGGGCAATTCCTGCGTGGGTAAGGTGGAGGGACAGTCAACCTGCTAAGCAGAGTGAGTGAAGGGAACAAGAGGGAGGATCTAAATCTTTCTAATCTTTCTTAAACAATCCTTCAATCAGCCCTCTTACTTTTTTTCTTTCTTTTTTTTTTTTTTTTGGTGAGGAAGATTGGCCCTGAGCTAACATCTGCTGCCAATCCTCCTCTTTCTGTTTAAGGAGGATTGGTCCTGAGCTAACATCTGTGGCAGTCTTCCTCTATTTTGTATGTGGGACACCGCCACAGCATGGCTTGATGAGCAGTGTTGTAGGTCCATGCCTGGGATCCAAAACCATGAACCCTGGGCCGCCAAAGCAGAGCATGCGGACTTAATCACTACACCACCAGGCTGGCCCCAGCCCTCTTACTTTTAGCTTCACCTTCACCCACACTTTCAGAGTGCTGAAGTTCTCCATCCTGAGACTTTTGGGAGTTCCGAGTGTCAACTGGATTATCTTTCCTTCACTCTGCATGGCCAGCTCACTCACTTCCCTCCCATTGTGACTCAAGTGTCATCTTCTCAGTGGTCCTTCTATCTAAAATCTCAACCCCCATTCCAACGTCCTATCCTAAAGTCTACCTAAGATAATATATTTTTTCTTTGCTTTCTCATTAGACTTTTAGCTCTGTGAGGACAGGGATTGTTTTCCATTGTGTTCGTGGCTGTGTCTCCAGAGCCGAGAGCTGTTCCTACTGTACTGTACACTCAGTAGATGGTTCAGGTGAACGGATGAGTAGCTGCGGGAATGAACAGATGTCTTGACTTTTCCCCTTGCCTGCTTTGGACTCGCTGTTGTTTGGTGAGATAGATAGTTATGCTCTTCCATCTGCTTTTTACCTCTTCTCCCGTTCTCTCTGACCTTTTGGTTTTAAGCTTTATAAGTGGGATTTTAAGCGTGTGCGTTCACCCTGCCATCTTTAATTGCATATTATTGAAATATTTCAGTATCATTGTTATGCTATCAAAATCTTTTCAATAAACTCTGTGGCTTTCCCTGGAAGCTACATGTTGCTATTGGTGCTCTATACATATATCCTAGTTAAATAACCAATTTAGACTATAAAAGATTGTGAGCCTTAGTGTCATTATTAATTTTTTATATTATTATGAAATAATGACATTATAAAAAGTGGAAATAGTTCTAAAGGTTATGTAATAAAAGTAGTGACTCTTCCTTCCATTCTGAATCAAGATAATCTCTGTCCACAATTTTTAGTCTACCATTGTGCATGTCTATTATTTATCTATCTCTGTAGCACCTGCCACCTTTTTTAAAAGCACAAATGGGAAGTTTTATCTATATATATGTGTGTGTGTGTACGTATATATATATATATATATAATTTTTTTTCCTGTACCTAGATATTTTTATTTAGTGATATAGATTGGAGATTGTTCTATATCAGCCCATATCAATTTGTTTCTTTCTTCCTAACAATTTAATATTATTTCAATAAAACTACCACAAATTTTTTTTTTTATCATTATTTGTTGGTAGGCAGTTTGGGACTTACCTCAATTTGGGACAACTCTGGGAAAAAAATGCCACAGTAAACATTCTTGTACATAAGTCTTTGCATTCATATATATGTGAATATAGAGAATAATTTGTATCCTTTTTGTTGTTGTGATAATGGCTTGCATGTACTATAAACATATTTTTGAATGGTTCATCTTTTCAAAATCTCATATCAAAAGACAGTACATCTGCTTGGACCTTGATTAGGGCATCCTCAGCCACACTATAATGACACTGAGAGGTTAATACAAAGTTCCTCGTTAGTAATTTATATTTAATGCAATACACTTATTTCATGTTGTACTAATGGTGACATGAGTATCCTTTTGCATTCAAAAATCATTTCTGGGGGTCAGCCCAGTGGTGTAGTGGTTAAGTTTGCACACTCCACTTCTGTGGCCTGGGGTTTGCCGGTTCAGATCCTGGGTGTGAACCTACTCGCCACTTGTCAAACTTTGCTATGGCAGGCATCCCACATGTAAAGGAGAGGAAGATGGGCACAGATGTTAGCTCAGGGCCAGTCTTCCTCAGCAAAAAGAGGAGGATTGGTGGCAGATGTTAGCTCAGGGCTCATCTTCCTCAAATAAATAAATAAATAAATAAATAAATAAATAAAAGAAAAATAAAAAATAACTTTCAAAAAGCATAGTAGAAAGTTTAGATGATCATTCTAAAAATCTCAACAGAAGAATCAGTCATCATATATTTGAACATAATCCCAGGCATCTCATATTCAGCAAGTTACGTAACTATATTTGGGGTAGCCATCAAGACAAGTAGGTAGAAAAACTGACAAAAGGGATAACACTAAATATGTTATTTTAAATTAAACTAATTATGGTAAATTTTGTTTGAATTAACAGAACAAAAGTAAACTGAAACTAAAATGATTTAATTTCTGAATTTCAGACAAATGTTTCTTTTACAGAGAGAATAGGTAAGAGATCTTTAAAGCTAAATGTAAACATTAACGTATATACAGGGGCTGGCCTGATGGCATAGTGGTTCAGTTCGCGGGCTCGGGTTTGGTGGCCCAGGGTTCGCAGGTTCGGATCGTGGGCTCGGACTTCCGCACACCACTCATCAAGCCAGGCTGTTGGCAGCGTCCCACATAGAAGAACTAGAAGGACTTACAACTAAGGCATACAACTATGTACTGGGGCTTTGGGGAAAAAAAAAAAAAGAGGAAGATTGGCAACAGATGTTAGTTCGGGACCAATCATCCTCACCAAAAAAAGCATTAAAAAGCCCACTTCTCTTCTGTAACCATAATTCTCTTGATTTTACTGTCTTAGTTCTATCATTAAATGGATTTGCTAGATACCACCAAGCACTGGAAACCCAACAGCAACCCTCAAGTTTAAGAATGTGAAGAAGTAATCTGTGTTCTTTGTAGAAAACTCAGAAAATAAAAATAAGCTAGTAATAGTACAACCACGAAACAATCTATATTCCTGGTTCTTATTATTAGTGTATGGTGTATATATATATATATATATATATTTCTAGAGCTTTAAATTTACTTATATGTGTGTACCACCATATATGCATTCTATCCTTTTATAAGAGTATTATATCTATTATTAATTTAGTTAATACATTGAAGATGTTTGCCTAATCTATAAATTTAGTTCTTCCTGTCATTTTACTGGCTTTGCAATATTCTAATTTATTGATATACCATGATTTTTTAACTCAAATTATCCATTGTTATGCATTGATGTTGCTTTTCAATTTTTACTGTTTACAGTGAATGTCCTTCTATCCACCTTTTGTAAATGTGGACACATTTCTTTTCCCTGGGACATATTCTTTCCTTGGATCAAAGAGGAAATTAAATCTGAAATGATGTTTATATTAGTCAGCATTCTCCAGAGAAGCAGAACTGATAAGGGGTGTGTGTATGTATATATAAAAAGAATTTAGGAATTGGCTCACATGATCATGGAGGCTGGGAAGTCCCGAGATCTGCAGTGGGCGAGCTGGAGACCCAGGAGAGCTGATGGTGTCAGTTCCAGTCTGAAAGCCAGCAGACCCGGGAAGAGCCGATGCATCAGTTTGAGATAGGAAGAAAGGCAGGTCTGGACTGATGTCCCAGCTCACTGCAGACAGGCAAGGGGAGTTCTTTCTTACTCCAGAGATAGTGAGCCTTTTGTGTTCTTTTCAGGCCTTCAGCTAATCAGATGAGGGCCACTCACTTTAGGGAGGGCAATGTGCTTTACTCAGTCTAGCAATTCAAATGTTAATCTCATCCAAAAAGACCCTCACAGACACATCCAGAATGATGTTGACCAAATATTTGGGCTCAGTCAAGTTAACACATAAAATTAACCATCATAATGTCCAGTGTCCATCAAAACTTTTATCTGTCCAGGGTTTTCTTTAATCCCTCTTCCTCTCAACCTAATGCAACAAAGTATCATAACCCATTCCTTCACTCCTTTGATAGAGGCCTCTGTATGTGGCAAGGGTGATCTTTCTATTCTAACTTGAGACAGTGATCTAGAATGACCCTTTCATGGGCATGTCTTCATACAAGCAAGAATGATTTCACATGCAGATGAGAGAGGGTGGAGAGGCCATAGTATCCATTATGCCCCGCAGACCCAGTGGTTGAAGGGTAAGGAGTCTAAGCTTTCCACAGTGAGTCCCACCGCACCATCTTTAGGTCACAGATATTGCTTGCCCATAGTAGGAACTCATGTGTTTTTTCAGTAAACAAATTAACAGAACAGATGGAAAGTTAAAAAAAAAAAAAAAAAGCATTCCAGTAATGCTGTGTGCTGAAGCAAGATGCAACACTAAATCAGAAGCTTCTCTTGATACCGTTTAAATTAATAGGAAGCAACCATACTGAAAGGTCACCTCATGAAAGTATTGTATTTTACTGTCAATACACTGTTTCTTTCTTTTTGAAGTATTCTTTTCCCTTGGCTTGTGTTGTATCATGGAAGTTCAAATGGTACAAAAATCTGTACAGGAACAACCTTCCACTCCTAACCCCTTTTCCTAATTGTCCAATTTTTCTCCCCACTTGCAAACACATTTCTTTCTCTCTTTTTTTTAGTGAGATAGTCTATGTATTTAATAGCAAATGTGAGTGTGTGTGTATAGCACGCTCTCATTATACCTAGGAGATTATTCCATGTTAATATGTATAGAGCTATGTCATTTGTTTAAAAGTCGTCCCGGTGTTCTTTCTATTCTATGGATGTATCATAATATAGGCAGACTTTGGTTATTTCTAATCTTTGCTGTTGCAGATGAAGCTGTAGTGAATATTTTATGAAAATCATTTTACAGATGTGATTATGTGTGTAAAATAGATACTTATGAGTGGAACTTTTGCTGGGTCAAAGGATGTGTACGTTTTAAAATTTTGACAAATATTGCCAAATAGTATTCGAAGGATGTTGTTATCTATTTACTTTCTCATTGGCATTATTTGAGAGGACTCTCACCATTTGAGAGTAACCTCACCAAAACATCATGCTGGCAGACTTTTTGAACTTTGCAAATCTGATAGCTAGGGAGTACTTCTTTGTGTTTTTAAATTGCATTTCTCTTCTGAGTGAGGTTAAGTATATGAACAGATATTTAGGAGCTATAAACATTTCCTTTTTGTGAACTATCTGTTGATTCTTTGTACATTTTTTTCTGTTGGGTTATTGAATTTTTCCCTTAATGATCTATAGGAACTGTTTGTATGTTAAGGAAATTAGACCTTTGTCTATAATATCTATTACAACTATTTTTCCTATTTTGTCATTTGACCTTCATTCTTTTTTTTTTTACTATGCGTATACTTTTTTATTTATATGTGGTTGAATTTACTATTTTTGTTTGTTTCTGCATTTTGTATCATATTTAGAAAAGTCTGAGATTGTTAAAAAAAGACTGCCTACAGCAATACATCAAAAAGATCATACATCATGATCAAGTGGGATGTATTCCAGGGACACAGGGATGGTTCAACATCTGCAAATTAATCAGTGTGATGCACCACATTAACAAAATGAGGAATAAAACCCACATGAACATCTCATTAGATACAGAGAAAACATTTGACAAGATCCAACAGCCATTTATGATAAGAACTCTTAACAAAATGGGGATAGAAGGAAATTACCTCAACTTAATAAAGGCCATATACTACAAACCCACAGCCAACATCATACTCAATGGGGAAAAACTGAACGCCATCCCCCTGAGAACAGGAACAAGACAAGGATGCCCACTATCACCACTCTTATTCAGCATAGTACTGGAGGTTTTGGCCAGAGCAATAAGGCAAGAGAAAGGAATAAAAGGAATCCAATTAGGGAGTGAAGAAGTGAAACTCTTGCTGTTTGCAGATCACATGATCTTATATATCATCGGAAAACTATTAGAAATAATTAACAACTACAATAAAGTTGCAGGGTACAAAATCAACTTACAAAAATCAGTTGCATTTCTCTACTCTAATAATGAACTTACAGAAAGAGAACTCAAGAATACAATTCCATTTACAGTTGCAACAAAAAGAATAAAGTACCTAGGAATAAATTTAACGAAGGAGGTGAAGGACTTATACAATGAAAACTATAAGACATTATTGAAAGAAATAGATAAGGACATAAAGAGATGGAAAGAGATTCCAGGCACATGGATTGGAAGAATAAACGTAGTTAAAATGTCCATACCTCCCAGAGCAATGTACAGATTTAGTACAATCCCAATCACAATCCTAAAGACATTCTTCACAGAAATAGAGCAAAGAATCCTAAAATTCATATGGGGCAACCAAAGACCCCGAATTGCTAAAGCAATACTGAGAAAGAAAAACAAAGCCGGAGGTATCACAATCCCTGACTTCAAGATGTACTACAAAGCCATAGTGATCAAAACAGCTGGTACTGGGACAAAAACAGGCACACAGATCAATGGAAGAGAACTGAAAGACCAGAAATATAACCACACATATACAGACAGCTAATCTTCAACAAAGGTGCCAAGAACATGCAATGGAGAAAAGACAGTTTCTTCAATAAGTGGTGTTGGGAAAACTGGGCAGCCACATGCAAAAGAATGAAAGTAGACCATTATCTCACACCATATACAAAAATAAACTCAAAATGGATCAAAGACCTGAGGATAAGTCCTGAAACTGTAAAATTCCTGGAAGATAATATAGGTAGTACACTCTTTGACATCAAACATAAAAGGATCTGTTCGAATACCATGTTTTCTCAGAAAAGGGAACCAAAAGAAAAAGAGACTAAAGAGCTTCTGCAAGGCAAAAGAAACTAGGATCAAAACCAAAAGACAGCCCACCAATGGGGAGAAAATTTTTGCAAATCATGTATCTGATAAGGGGTTAATGTCCATAATATATAAGGAACTCACACAACTGAACAACAAAATAAGAAACAATCTAATCAAAAAATGGGCAGAGAATGTGAACATTTTTCCAAAGAAGATATACAGATGGCCAATAAACACATGAAAAGATGATCATGCTAATCATCAGGGAAATGCAAATCAAAACTACACTAAGATACCACCTTATGCCTGTTAAAATGGCTATAATCTCTAAGACTAAAAATAAATGTTGGAGAGGGTGTGGAGAGAAGGGAACCCTCATACACTGCTGGTGGGAATGCAAACTGGTGCAGCCACTATGGGAAACAGTATGGAGATTCTTCAAAAAACTAAAAATAGAACTACCATATGACCCAGCTATCCCACTACTGGGTATCTACCCAAACAACTTGAAATCAACAATCCGTAGTAACATATGTACCCCTATGTTCATTGCAGCACTATTCACAATAGCCAAGACATGGAAGCAACCTAAATGCCCACTGACTGATGATTGGATAAAGATGATGTGGTATATATATACAATGGAATACTACTCAGCCATAAAAAAAGACAAAATCATCCCATTTGCAACAACATGGATGGACCTGGTGGGAATTATGCTAAGCGAAATAAGCCAAACTGAGAAAGACAAACACCAGATGAATTCACTCATATGTGGAATATAAACAAGCACATGGACAAAGAAAACAGTTCAGTGGTTACCAGGGGAAGGCGGGTAGGGGGTGGGCACAGGGGGTGAAGGGGAGCACCTATGTGGTGACAGACAAGAAATAATGTACAACTGAAATTTCCCAATGATGTAAACTATTATGAACTCAAGAAAAACCTACCACCTTTCTTCTAGGATTTTTTTTCTAGGATTTTGATGATTTTGTTTTAAAATTTTAAAAAACACTTAGGATTCATTGAGGTAATGATGTCACGTAATATTTCCTGCAGACAATCTAATTATCCCAATGCTATATATTAAGTTTTCCATCTTTGCTACAATATTTGAATTTCTGCCCTTGTTATTTTTCCATCTGTATTTGTGTCTATTTCTGTATTTTCTTTACTGATATAGTGACTTGGCATAATCAAGAATTATTTATTTCTCCATATGAACATTTAATCAGCTTATTGGATTAAAAAATTTCTGTTTTTACCAGGGGATCATGTTAAATTTATAGAATTTAGGGAATGTTGATAATCTTTGTGAGGCTGAGTACATAAACGTTAACTGTTAGAATTTCTCAAAATTTAAATCTAGGACCTCGTCTTACCTATGTCTTCCTAGGTAGTTGACTTTGTTTCATGAACTTGGTTACTTTCTATACAGTGATGGCTTCCAAATTTCTCTCTCCAGGCTAGTCTGCTCTTCTGTGTTCTTCAAGCCCCTATTAGTCAACATCTTCTCTATTATGGCTTATAGGGACGTTAAACTCAATGTCACCAGAATATGTCCTTCCATTTAAACTTTGTCTTCCCGTTGTATTCCCCCTTTCAGAGAGCAGTACCACCATCCATCATCCATGTGTGCAAACTGGAAACCTAGGAGTCACCCCGATACCTCTTTTCTGTCTCCTCCTGTAGTTACTTTCTCATCCCCGCCCCCCCACCCCCCCACCCCAGTTATAGGACTTATGGCCACTCTTTTTGGAGGGTATCCTGGAGAGAGCTCTGGCTCTGGAGCCACACTCAGGCTTGAATCCTAGTTGTGTGACCCTGGGCAAGCGAGAGGCCTACCTTTCTTTAAAACAATCTAATTACAAATGAAAACAAAAACAAAACCAATTCACAAATCTAAACTGCATATCATATATAAGATTTCTAATATTTTGTATATATACTTTTTTTTAATTGTAGGAGAAGCCATTATCTAGATCTCTTCAGAGGGGTGAAGATCTTCAGTTTGACCAGGTATGCCAATTTGGGGGGAATATATTTTCCTGAAAGGAAAGTGTTCATTGTAACAGTCTAGTCTGAATATATCCAATATTAAGAAATGTCTTTATTTTGTTTAATGATCCTTTATATCTTTATACACTAGATTCAGTCTAGAATTGGTAGATTGTTTTTTAACAAAACGTGTGAAAAAGTTCGCATGAACTGTGAACTTTATAGTTCATAGGATGAGCTGTGAACTTTATTGATTTCTGTTCATTTAGCATTTTAAAATGTTTTACTTTTCATTGTTAATCTCTCTTCTGTGCCATTTGAAATTTTCTCAGAATGTTTCCAATTACAGCCCTCAATCTTTCCTTGTGTACCAGTTTTTACGTAATAGTATTTTACCTTTTAACATTTATTTTTTCCGATTGTGATATTAGAACCTTTATATAGAATGCCAGTATCTAAAAATTGATGTAGTATTCCTCTAGTGTTAATTCTTTCCTCTTGGCTGAGATTGAACGTTTGATCAAGTGTTATTTTATCATAATTATGTTTGCTCAAGAGTTATTTTATTATGTGTTGTTGGCAAAAAACCAATAACCCAGATTAGCTTTCTCTGCCATCTAGTACTTTTCTCATTATTATGTATCTAGGAAATAGAAGTTAATGTTCATATGAGTTTAATTGACTAGATCAAGCTGACTGGTTAGAATTACTTGGTGGAGACTTACCAGAATACTGTGTTTCTGGCTCTCAGTCCAGTTCTGCTGAATCAGAATCACCTGGAGCAGTGCCCTGCCACCTGTGTTTTCCCATAGCTCCCTAAGCGATTCTGATGCCTACACTTAGTAAATAGCCACTGGTCTACGAAGAAACCATGAATAGGAAGGCTAGTCCTCTGTTAACAGTAATATTAAGATAACCTTATATAATCTTAATTATAATCTTAATGTTAATTATAATCTTAATGTTAATTATAATCTTAATATTCAAATCTTAATTCCACTACAAAAGGTATCAATTATTACTAATTATTACTTATTTATCTATTAATATATTATTTTAAAGGTATTTAGATTATTCACATGTCTAATCTACTTCACTAATGATGAATGAATGTACATTCAGAATTTGAAATCCTATTAAACAACATTTTAAGGCAAATTTCCAATTGTTTTCTTATGTAAATGATTAATAAAATTATAAATGATGATGCCTCATAGCTTGATTTTTTTTTTTCCACAGTAAAAAGCTATGCATGTTATAAATTGTTTTAATATATATTTATAGTGGCAGGTGGTGTTTTATTTTTCTTTAGATATTAAAAGCGATTTCTTTTGAATGATGCTATTCATTCTTAATAAAACAGTTAAATAAAATTAGAATCTTTTTTTTCTTCTTCTTGTTTTCTTTTTGGTGAGGAAGATTGTCCCTGAGCTAACATCCATGCCAATCTTCCTCTACTTTGTATGTGGGGTGCCACCACAGCATGGCTTGACAAGTGGTGCGTATGTTCTAGGAGGTGAACTCGTGAACCCCAGGCCACCGAAGCGGAGCACACAAACTTAACCACCATGCCACCAGGCTGGCCCCATAGGATCTTGTTTTTATTTTAATTCCCTGTATTACAAACCATTTACCTTTGAAATTATGGTAATTTATAAATAAAAGCATGATTAAAGAAAAGCAGAGACAATGAAAAAGAGAACAGCCTACACAATCAGATAAACTCATTCTTTTTTATTTTCCTGGATGAAGTACATTTTGAAGTTATATAAAGAATTTAAAACATTAGGAAAATTACATGTTTGATTCCTATTGGTATCAGTTTATCTTCTTTTTTTTTTTTACACAAACATGCTATCGTATGTTTAATCATTCTCTCATTTCTGAAAAACTGCAGGGTTTTTCCCCCCAATTTTCTACTAGTATAATAATACTGTGAACAACATGTAAAAATCTTATTAATGGCTTGAGATAGTACAGTTCAAAGGCTGGGTTTTATATCTTATCAAATCTTACCCTTACAACAAGCGTATTAAGCAGAGATGATGATTATTTCCCTCAGGCAGATAAGGAAACAGGTGCAAACAGATGCAGTATTTTCAAGGCCACAAAGCGTTCAAGTGCGGGGTTTAATAATTATTAACAAATAAGTTATTAATTAAGCTGGACTCCTCAGGGAAGATGAATAAAGAATGGTTCTAGCCTTCAGGAAGTTTTCAGTATGGCAGGACAGATGGGCAAGTAAACAAATAAAATTTAGCAAACGCTATAAAATTTGGGCTTGCTTAATTTTTTTAAGATTGGCCGTGAGCTAACATCTGTTGCCAATCTTTTCTTTTTCTTCTTCTCCCCAAAGCTCTTCAGTACATAGCTGTATATTCTAGTTGTAGGCCCTTCTGGTTCTACTCTGTGGGATGCCGCCTCAGCATGGCTTGATGAGCGATGCCGTGTCCGTGCCCAGGATCCAGACCCATGTCAGTTTATCTTCTTTA
Organism: Equus asinus; assembly: GCF_041296235.1. Lineage (NCBI taxonomy): Eukaryota > Metazoa > Chordata > Mammalia > Perissodactyla > Equidae > Equus > Equus asinus. The sequence continues at coordinate 122,773,287 of NC_091792.1, forward strand.
TCTCCCTCTTCCTATAGTCATGGAACTGAAAGGCCTTGAGTATTTCTGCAACCCATAGTTTTTTAGTTAAGAAAAAAAAATGAAGCATGTTTGACTGTATGCTGATTTTAGAATGTTAATCTTAGGGGCCAGCCTGGTGGTGTAGTGGTTAAGTTCACATGCTCTACTTCGGCGGCCCAGGGTTCACTGGTTTGGATCCTGGGCACGGACCAAAGCACTGCTTATCAAGCCATGCTGTGACAGGCGTCCCATATATAAAATAGAGCAAGATGGGCACGGATGTTATCTCAGGGCCAGTCTTCCTCAAAAAAAAAAAAAAGAATATTAATTTTATGAGCAGTGGGTTGAATCAGATACAGAAATTCTTATGAAGAGAGAATTCTTTTCTTGCAATCCTCAAGATGAAGAGTGACCTTAGGGATTACTAAAGGTAGCTGGTGTACCTCTTACCACCACTGCAGGCAAGTTGGGTTCATTCATGGATTAAATCTGATATTCACCTAAAATTCGAATAGTTTCAGTGATGCCTCAAATTGAGTAGCAACTGTTCATCCCACTACATTTATCTTTATGTGTCCATTTTTATATTCTAAGCTTTAAAAGCTTGTTTACAATACATTTCTACTATGTTTATTTGCGGGTATCACAAATTAATTATAATTCTCTGTTCTGTGTCGTAGCAGCAGTACAGAGTAAATTGGAGCTTTTCCCAGAGTTCTATCATAGTGTAGTCATCTTTGTTTCTACATCTCCTCATCCATTCTAGTGGCAACATTTTAGAACCTTTTAATTCACATGAGCACAGAGGAACTGGCTGGGGCACGAAGTAGATATGGTTTTTTCATGTTATACATGACAGTTCTCCCAGAGATATCCATTTGTATAATCAGGGATGTTACCGATGGCGTGTTTCTACACGTGAATGGCACGTGGTGGCAGCAGAAAGGTTGACAGCCACTGAATGGGTTTAGTAAAGTTTGATAGTGGGTTAAACTTCTTAGCCCACTTTATTGCTTGGCTAAACCCTTAGCCCTTATTTTTATTTTAAAACATGCTTACTGCATTTGAATTACTATGTTTATTCTACAAATGTTAATCATTTCTAGATGATTACTAATAGAGTTAGGAGTGTGGTACTTCAATGTTGTATTTTATTTTCGGGTAATGTCTTGTCTTTTCAGTTGATAAGCTCTATGAGCTCAGTAGCAGAGCACTGTCTCCCTTCCTTACTTCGCACCTTGTTTGACTGGTACAGACGCCAGAATGGAACTGAAGATGAATCTTATGAGTATAGGCCTCGATCTAGCACAAAGTCTAAGGGGTAAGTGGCTTATTTTCCACTGTTCTACCTGGAATCAAAACATTTCCAATGAAGGGGCTATGATAGTGTTATCAACTGAAGATTGTTATTTTTTGGTTTCTAAGCAAAAGCATTGATTACTTTTGGTATGAAGGTGGCAGTAAGAGGAAAGGGTAGTCCTTACTTAAATTGTAAGTCAAAGGAAGGTACCAGCTAAGCTAGGTGCAGCTCTGCAGTACTAGTCATGCAAAGACAGGAGTGCCCTTTCAGCAGTTCAGTGAGTAAATTTTTAATTTTGATAGTTTTAATAGCTTTAATAGTTGTAGAAGTTAAGAAAATATTCAAAGAAGGTCCCATTCACGTGGTTTGTGAAGGGAGGCAATTGTGATACAAGAAGACTGCCCAAACCCTGCATTATAATACCAGGGACTCTTCTTGGTGCCCAAATCCTAGAATTGTCTTCACCTCCTTCAAATGTCTCCGGGAGATCTTGACTTTTCATAAAACATCTCTTTGTGTTCAAGTGATGGTCCGTGGTTTGGAATTGAACTTTAGTAGATGCAACTCATGATTTTTCAACTTAGATTTGCGAGAAAGTTACCTGGCATTGTATTTTCCTCAGAAAATTATTACTTTTATTTCAGTTCTTAATAAAAAAAAGTACTGATCAAATATGGAACAATGTTAGGTTTTCTAAATGAAATTTAAAATATTTTTCTTCCTCTTACTAATTCTTTTAGATTAGGTTTAGTTTCTGACAGATATAATAGTGAAATGTGTATATAAATACCTAATGTACAAAAAGAGAGAGAATGTGAGAACATGTAATACATGCGTTGGGTTATGAAAAAAACTTGTACTAACAATTGCTGTGGAACACCGTATTTATTAGGAATTCAGTACATAACGTGAGCCATCCCAATTTGTTCTTGTTTCAGGGATGAACAGCAACGTGAAAGAGATTATCTTCTTGAAAGGAGAGACTTAGCAGTAGATTTCATTTTCTGTTTAGTTTTAGTTGAAGTTCTAAAGCAGGTAAGCTCTTTTATTTCCGCAAAGTCTGTATTTCTTATTCTTTGCTTATGCCTTTGTGTTTTAGTTACCTTATTTAAGATGTCACCTCTAAAATTCTGGTCCACATCAACTAAATTCCTGTAATTCAATTACACTTCGTTCAGTTGCCTGGGGCTTTCGTGTGCTGTACCTATCACTGCCATTCTTTTTACTTTGTATGCCATCTAAGATGTGAAATCTTGTTAGCAAAATTGGGCTGAATAGAAATTGTGTTAAATAAGGTCTGTTGGCTGCAAATACAGTCTGCCTGTCATTCACCTCCTTCAATCCACTTTCTAAGAATTTGTCTTCCAAAGCCCTCAAGCCTACATTCCAACGTGGAATGGTTGAGCAGTTACAGTTGAGGAATGGAGGTGATCTGACATGGGTAAAGCTGAATTGTCAAGTGCAAATGGTTCTCAGACAAGTGAAAATATCTCAGGGTAATAAATTATTTATGTTTATTCATTCAGTGAGTATTAGAATGCCTACTGTTCACTGGCATTGCTCTAGGCACTACACTCAAGAGGCTAACATCTGAATGGCATAGACAGTAAAGATATAAGTACATAATATAATCTACCATCTATGTTTTTACTGTTCGAAATCAGTACAAATATACATATAAATACCTGTACTGATTTTGATAGTATTTTTTTTATAGTTCGTAGTCTTTAAAAAGTTATATATAATTCAAAGATAATCTATCTATTTCCAACTATGCACATTGTAATGTTTTGAAAAAAGTTAGGAAACCTAAAAGAAAAAAAAAATCACATCTTGCATATGACTTGTTTGGACAGTGGATTTTGTTTCTGTTATATAAAATGGAATAGAATATATAATATGACAATAAAGAGAAAATGTAAGATATAAAAGTTAATTGATAGCCTATTTTTTGACCTAGCCAATATAAAAACATTTGAATTATGTGATCATTTTTACTTTGCATTTGTTTTTACAATATATGCAAAAAGACATTGAAATCTGCAAATAAAAATAATTTTAAATATGTAAAAATAAATAAATGAGTTAATGAAAGGTAAAATCACTTTAATTTGTACCTTTCATTAAGGTTTTTTAGTGGATGTGGGAAGGAAATTTCCTCTGGGAGTTGTGCTAACAAGCCAGATTTGCTCTCTGTGATCTCTCAGGCTAGCTGGGATCCTAAGACCCTAAATCCGAAGTAACGAGGGCTTGGAGGAGCTGAGGAGCAGAAACGCAATAGACCATGAATGGACTTTGACTAGGGCTCATCCTGGTTGATCTCTAGCATCTCTTGTATGCTAAATGTAGGTCAGTTAAGTACTAACTGTAGGTCATTGAAGTGGTTAGGTCACCAGCGTTTGCACTTCTTTGCTTAGTTAAATAAATAGTACAGGGTTTCTTCTTCCAGCAGAAGTTGCAAACTCCCTACCCTGACATCCAGGGCCCTCCCTGATCCGGCTCCTTTGTGCCTTTTCTCCTTTGTTTCCCGTGACGTTCTTCTGCCTAGCAATCAGTCTCTCTTCTTGTCTAAAAGTTGCCCCTAATTGCACTGGCTTCAGAACTTCAATGCATAGACAACCCTGTGAAGGTTTTTCTTTCTCGTCTTCCCCTCCCTCCTTCCCTCTCTTTTTTCCCTCCCCATCTTCTTGATCTTTATCCTCCTTCTTTTAAAATATAATCCAGATAGCTCTTCTGGTATAAAAAAACATCAGCATCTATAAACTCAAGAACATTCTTTCAGTGGGCTCGTTTTTCAAGTCCACTGCACAGAATCCTTTCAGACCCGTGGTTCACATGGACTCAAAGTGTGAAAAAGAGAAATACAGTGGCTCTAATAGCTCATCTTTGCCTTTGGTTCTGTCGCCATGTTGTTCCAACCTACAGTTCCCTTTCCACTTACCTTTTCTCCCTTTTACCGTTATCCTCAGACTTTCATTCAAATGTACCCATCAAAGAATAAAATATATCACCAAGAACATAGATATACTTTTATTCATTTAAATCTTATATGGGTTTCTCTTTCCTAGAAAAAGGCAAGTCTTCAAAACCTGTAAAACCACAGAAAATGAAGTAAAAATCAATAGAACTTTCTGAAATATCATGACAAACTAACCCAATTTTCTTCCATGTCAAGGTGATATAGGGTTTAATAGATCCAGAGAGTAATCAATGTAATATATCTTGAATTTAATAGGACTTTTAGTTTTGTCCCAGATAATATACACATATTAAAATGTGATTCAGTTTTATTTTGATGAGGTGGACAGTCCTGGGAGCATTGGAAGTATTATACATGGCTAGTTCAGTCTTAAGGAGGAGTAAATATTCTTTGTGGATCAGTCTTTGACCTTGTGTTTTGTAAATTTTTTGTTTCTTGAATAATTTGTCATAACTTTAGTAATAATCACACATGTTTAGAACTCTTGGTAATACATAAAGACTCTTAAGTCCTTTGTAGCAGTTGTCATTATAATAGCCTGGGAGATATGCACGACAAGTGTTTCCATCCTAGCTGTATCATTTACTTTCTGTGTGACTTGGGCAAGTTATTACCCACTAACTCATTCCTCCTCTGTAAAAGAGGGATGGTAATAGTACCATTTTTGGAGAATCATGAGAATTAAAACAATAATTCCTGAGACATGAAAAGTGCCCAATAAATGTTGTCTGTTACTTTCATTTTGCAGATAAAGAAATTTTCTTGGTTGTAGTGATTTGCTGAAGATTATAAAGTGACTTCACTTTTTTACTCCAAGTTTTCTCCCTTTAATAATAAAAATAAAATTATTCTTATTGGTAAAATCAGTAATACAAAATTAGGTGAAATGGCCAGGATTTTATGAAATTAAAGTTTTAATCATAACAAGTTAGAGAAATAATTGAATTAGTAGAATATGATGAAATTAAACAGTGTGATTTGCCATGGGAACAAACTTAATTCAGGGTGATAGAGGACTAATTTAATTTTTTCTAGAAAATCAGAATAGTAATTTTGGGGTCATGGCCACTACAGATTTTAGTGTGTTGGTACCAAAGGCTTGCAAATCCATGATAAAAGTCTATTTAAACAGCAATATAGCATTTAGAAACTTTGAAGCAATTTTCTTTTCATATGGAGTTTTAGTGAAACATTTATTCATCAAAACAAACAAGAACATTAGGAAACAGGCTTGTGAGCCATTTCGAGCTCTTGGCTTAGTTTTATCCGTGCTGTTCTAAAGTATCACAAGGTGGAGTGGATCCTTCATATTTTTAGATTTAACATTAGCACTTTAGATGTTGATGGGCAGCCCTGGAGCTTGTAGAGTTATTTGTGATTTTGCTGAGGCATGAATTTATTCCCTCCCCTTTGCGTTGAGGCCTGGTCCTTTAGGTAACGAGCGAGCCTCACTGACTCCACAGTTTCCCTATCTTAACCTGATTTGGTTGTTTTTCACTTTCATGTTGTGATAAAAACTTTAAATTTTGGAAGTGGTGGTGGGACTAGCCTTGGAATCACACCTGAGTATTCTTTAGAGTCTACTAAGTATATCCTTCTTGAATGTTCAGGTAAAATTAGAGCTGCTTCTAAAATCACACGAATGACAAGCTGTGAAAAATTCTTGATACAAAAGATGGGAATATCATCCCATGAAAGTAGAACTTCTTCCCTATATACTGCAATGGGATTCTTCCCCCCCCCCCCCCGCCCTTTTTTTTTGAGATTTGGTTTGGGAATTTTTTTTGCTATTGAAAACAAGGGGAGAAAGAGAGAGTTCAAGGATGTGTGTGCATTCTGATGTTTATTCTTTAAATAAAATTTTTAGAGATTGTGCTCTTCTTCTTCTTCCAAAAAGTAAAAATATATTTCTTCTTTCACTTCTGTTTCCCCATCTCTTTTCCAGCTATAATATAAAACTGAAAGTTTTCTTTCCTCATTTGTTTCATCTATTGAGTGCATTTTCATATATCAGAAACTGGGCACACAGTATATTCTAGAGAAGTATGCACTACCGAACTTTAGTTCCCTCATCTGTAAGTTAGGGGACAAATATCTACCTTGTAAGGCTGTTGTAAGTGTTTATAAATAATGTATATAGAAATGCCTAACCGGTACCTGGCACGTAGACATGTAGAAAGTATTGATAGTGGCAGGACTAGGGTAGTGGAAAAAAGCACACAGCATGGCTAAGTAGTGTCCCTCTTGTCCTTGTTAGACTTCAGGCATAACTGGAGCAAACAAAGACTAGGAGAAATTATAGGTTTAAGTCACCTTGATTTTTATATCTCTGGTCTAGAGTACACCAAACATCCCTGTGGGGAAATCAGTGTGGTAAAACCACAACACAGGACAGTAAGTGGGGTACAAAAAATTAAATCATGTAAAATGCAGTGTTGCATGACTGCCAGGTTGTCTGGGGCCAGCCTGCGTGATTAGCTCTGTGAGTTCTGGAATAAGTTCTGGGAGTCCGGCTGCTTGATCCAAATATGGCCTATTCCTAGCTAAAGTTTGGCATCACCTAGTGGTAGATGTCTGCTCTGTTTTAGCTCTCAATGGGATAGCCACATGGGGACTGGGACGTACAGGGCAACAGCAGTGATTCTGGTGGGGCCTGTCTTGTGGCCCAGTGCGGGGAAGATCAGGCTAGGAGGACCCATCTTCCTCCCTGCTTCTCTAACGGGCTCTGGTGTCTTGCCGTTTTTCCCTACGAGGGCTTCCCCTCAGTATCTGCATCCTATGTTCTAGTCCCTTTATCTGCCCTACATTCTCGGGAAGTAAGAATTTTGGTCTGGTGCCTTTTAGAAAAAGATAGAAAAAGTGAGAGAACAGGAATCAGTCTCCAATTGTAATACACTCAATTTTGCGCTCTCTCAGGGCTGGTAATCTTAGACTTCTATTCTCTACATTTTACAGGTGAGCAAGTGGAAACTTCCTCAAGGTTACATAACTAGTAAAAAGAAAAGAGGCTTTGATTTGATTAGACTAATCCAAAATCCATGGTCTTTCTACGCTTTTCTCATTATAATGAAGGAAATGCTTTTATTTATCGTATAAAGGTTTGATTAGAGTTTCCCTGTGATAAATTGCACAGCTTGGTGTGGATATACAGGAGTACTTTGGGGATGTGGTTTTTAGTTTCTTCTTATTATGAGATGAAGAATGTGGTCCTAAAAAGAGGTACTCAGGGTACCAAGTAAAAGATTGCCATACCGCAACTTAATCGATCAACCAGTATTCTGAAATTCCTGTATCAATAAGATGTGATTGTTACCCTTTTATAATGATGGGATGCGTTTGCCTGTAAAAGATTGAAAAGCTTCTTGTAATTATGCAGTCATTGTTCAAGTTCCTAGGTAAGTATCCCTAATTGCTAGAGAAATTCTGGGTTTAAAATTTCAGTTTACCAATATGGGACAAAGGTTAAGATTATTCTCTTCGAGTCTCTGAATTCTTGAACTTTATTATGTGGAATAAATTCAGTTTTTGCCCTATTACTAACATGGGATTTAAAAAATCTCAGCTTTACAGACTGATGAATAAACTTCATTTCTTTCCTGTATCATCAGGTTGCTTTTAAAAGATTCATTGAGACGTAGAAAGGTAGAGAGCTTTTCCTGCATCTGCTGTTTCTCAGTTGCCTTCAGTTCAAAATAATCCTTATGCCAAAGTGCCATATTTTGTGATGTCATGCTTTGATCCCCTTCACTAGATTGCAGGCTTTGCGAAAGATTGATTTAAACTTCCACCAGCAATGTATACGAAACCTCATTCATTTACGTTCTCTCTACTGTTTGTATTGTCAGACTTAACTTTTTCCCATTGAATAGGTGTAAAATGATATCTTGTGTATTATTATTCTCCTTATTATTGATAAAATCAAGCATCTCTTCATATGTTTATTGTCTTAGGAATAAGTATAACACAGGACAAAAATAGAAAATTATAAAACTTTGCTGAAAGCCTTTAAAGAAGTGCAAAGGTATTCCATGTAAATGCGGCAACACAGTTATCCTGAAATTGGTCTATAGATGCATTGCAACTCCAATAACAATCCTAACAGTTTTTGTGGAGTTGGAAAAGATGACTGTAAATTGAATATGGAATAACAATGGGCCAAGAACAGCCAAGCTGTGTCTGAAGTAAAAATAAGGGGGAACTTGCAGTATGAGACATCAGAGCTTATTATTAAGGTCTCATAATTAAGACCGCGTGGTTTTGGTACAGACATAAACAAATTGGTAGATCAGAATAGAGAGCTCAAAAACAGACCCACACTTATATAGAATGTATTCCAGTGGTGACCTGTGTACTCTTTGACCTATCAGTTCCTCCTTTTGGACTCTCTGATGGAACTATACAAGTATATAATGTTAAATGCAGAAGATGTATATTGTATAACGTTATATATGTTGGATATTGAAAATTTGGAATGAAATGTTCATTAACAGGGAGCTCATTAAGTAAATTAAAATGTGTATGCTGAGTATTACATGACTGTTAAAAAGTATAAGGAGTTGCTGTAAGTACTGACATGCAAAGATGTGTTATTCTTTAAAGTAAAAATAAGATGTGTGCCTTATACCTAGAATCTCAAAAGAACAAAACGAAACAAAAAACCAAGCTCATAGATGCAGAGAAGAGATTGGTGGTTGCCAGAGGCAGAGATGTGGAAATTGGGCAAAATGGGTGAAGGGAGTCAAAAGGAACAGACTTCCAGTTATAAAATAAATAAGTTATGGAGCTGTAATATACAGCATGACAACTATAGTTAATAACACTGTATTGCGTATTCAAAAGTTACTCAGAGTAACTCTGAAAAGTTCTCATCACAAGAAAAAAAATTCTGTAACTATGTATGGTGACAGATATTAACTAGAATTATTGTGGTGGTCATTTTGCAATATATGCAAATATTGAATTATTATGTTGTACACCTGAAACTAATATAATTTGTATGTCAATTGTACCTCAATGGGAAAAAAAGGGTGTGTTGGTGTGTGTAGGAAACCGTCTGGAAGGATATACAGCAAGTTGTTAATAGTGATTATAATGGGGAAAGGGGCAGGGGTTTTACTTTCTGGTTTAAATAGTTTGATTTCTTTTATGTATTAGGAACTGGCATGTAATTTTCAAAGAACAAAACAAAACAAAGAAGTTTAAATGACAAATTTCTAATACCAATAAAGCCATTAATAGTTTAAAATTGTTGGGTTAGTTGGTGTCCTTTTTGTTTTCTGTTCATGATAGAAAATGGATTTTCTGTGTGGAACGTGGGGCTGGCTCAGTCAAAGGTTGTTTTCCTGTAGATGGTGCAGAGAGTTATACATGAGTGTCTTTTTTAACTTTCTGACAGTAACAATTGTAACAACACTAATAATGACTGCTTTTTCCGCTACGTGGTCCATAGTTCAAGGACTTGTGATTTTGAAGCTAATATTCTTAAATCTAGAGGTTGTTAAATTTGACGAGTAACTAAATTCTTAGAGGAAATAATAGCATTCTTAGAAAAAGGGAAGATTGACTTCTTAGTAATAGATCATATCATGACATTTAGAATTGATTTAGTTGAGATATTGAGAACACTCAAAAGAGTTAGAACCCATTTAGCTTTTTCTTACCTGATAATTTTTTTTATTCTAGATTCCTGTTCATCCTGTGCCTGATCCCTTAGTTCATGAAGTTCTAAATTTAGCTTTTAAGCACTTTAAACATAAGGAAGGGTAAGTGAAATACTAACTAGGAACTGTTGCTTTTCTCTGCAGTCTGGGTTTAGACTCTTTAAGTAGAATTTGGATTCTCATTGATCATTTATTTATAGAGTTCAAAGCAATTATCTTCCTATCTTTATTGAATTCACACAAAATGCTTATAGGAAAGATTTTGTAAAAACAGTTCTTAAAACCATTGATTGGACTTATAAGAATTGGAAGGTTACATTTCATGGCAAATTAAAATCTAGAGATAGAAGAAAATTCTTGTGGTTTTTTCATCCCCTAAACGAATCTTCAGAGAAAATTATATAACACTCTGATAAGGAATTTTCCAATTTACTAAGTTTGTAGAAATATTTAATGAAATCTTACGTTTGTTCTCTTTTTATTTTAGATATTCAGGAACCAACACTGGGAATGTGCATATTATTGCAGATCTATATGCAGAGGTGATAGGGGTTCTTGCCCAATCAAAGTAAGTTTTAAAAACCACTGATTTTGATTTGCTTTGCGTTTTAGAATGCTTTATTACTAACTAATAGACACTGATAGTTTTAGAGCTACTATTTTTTTCATAGTTATTGTGAAATCTGCTCCACCTTTTATTACTCAACGCCTCTGTTCCTTAGAGGATTTTTAAGTAACACCCATACCTTAATTTTATAACCTGTTTTCATTTATTTGGGGTTTTCCATAAATGTCTGAATTGAGGAAGTCAAAAATTGCCGAAATAGTCAGAACATTACCTTGTTCCCTATTTTTACAATTCTATGAGAAGTGTTTTAAAATGTCTTCATTTTAGAACTTTTTACAGAGCTAATAATTACTTTTAATACTCTCCAGTTGAGTGTTTTTATTTCTGAAACAGCAACATAATGTCTTCCTTCTGATCATCTTATTTGTCTTAGTACTAACCAGAGTTTTAAATAGGTAGAAGAGATAGCAAAAAGGAAAAATAAAAGATACTGTATTACTCCATAAAAAGTGTTATTCATTAGGAGTTACACTCAATGAGTTGTGTTGAACTATCATTGTAGTAAACAATGAAACAAGATGATCTTTAGTATCTTGTGGTTGCTCTAAAGGCTGAGGAAGATTTCAAATTTCCTCTGTTGCTACTGGGAAATTTCTAAGGTAAAAAGTATCAGCTCACATTTTCTTGGATGCTATTTAGAGTCTTTGGCCCTGAAATCACCATCTGACAACATTTCTAAATTCTAAGAAGGCAAGCACAATTATTATTAATGTTTAGTAGGTTAGATTTTAATGTTAAGTAGTGTATTTTATTTTGTGTATTTTTTATCTTTTGTTCATACACTAGGGATCTTTGTCTAACCAATGCTATAGAACTTAGAACATAATTTGAGAATTTTAAATGATTCAGACATTGGCAGTAATATCTTAATCTCTCATTTATATTTAATCAATAATGAATCCCTGATCAGGAATATAGTCACAAAAACATAATATGAGCAATGATATATTTCCTTCTATGGCATAATAGTTCACGATATTTTAATTTTGATCAAAAATAAATTTCTATCAAGAATATAGATTAGAAATTCTAACTAATACATCAGCAAGTTGGGTCCAGGAGAACACTATATCACGACTAAGTTAAATCTGGGACATTAAGGATAGTAAATCCAAGTGGGCAGTAAATTTACGAAATGACACTCAGCCTCACTAGTCTAATTGTGAGAGAAATGGCACTTGGAGCACTGTTGAGGTGTTTTCCATCCATACGTATAATGAGCATGGGAGAAAACATGGATGGATCCACATTACGTGAGGCTGTTAGCATCGACATTTGAGGGGACAAGTAGTGGGGTGGTAAAGGGGAGAGGAGAAAGAGAGGCTAGGTGGTGTATTAGAATCTTGTGTATACATGTCCTTTGATTGCAGTGACTAATGATTATTATGAGAAAGAAAAATTAAAAAATAAAAGAAAAAACCCTTGGATTCTAATATTATTGCAATAGGAAGGTTTTTTATCCACTTTATATTTTCTTTATAAAATGGAAAAGAATACTTTAATGGAAAATGGTATCGTATGCTCCAAAACTCAAATGGAAATAGATAAGTAATATTTGCTATCCTGTATCTATATTTCATTAATATGTAATTTACTTTTTCCCCACTGTAGTCAGTGACCATTGGAAAGTATGCTTCGTTTGTCATTTTAACTTTCAGGAACTGGTTTCTCCAAATAACATTAACAATAAAATCTTTAGTTATTTCACAATATAGAGAAGGAGAAAATGAAGAATTATTGATTAATAAACTATCAGATATCTTTTTCCAATGTAAACAAGGGAAAAACTTAGTAGCCTTAACAGTTGTGGTCATTTACATCCAGGATGGTGCTCACATTTTGAAAGCTCACATTTGGATTCTTTAGCTTATTCACATTCTGAGACCAGCGTCCCTCAACTCCTCTTCAGCTTTCCTGCAGTGTAAGGGGATATTAGTAGCCTACAACTGATTGATTTATCTCTGAACAAATGTGTAGTCTCCAATCTGCTCTCCATGTAACTCAAATTTCAGACTCTGTAAAAAGGAACCTTAAAATTTAGAGACACTCTGATTTACATGGGGATGTTTTATGGGTGGATTATTTGATCTTATTTTTATGATGATTATTAATTATTAAATGGTAATGGTGCTGTATTGATGATATTATAGGAATAAAGAAATCCTGTTATTTCCCCATAAGGAAGTTCTGATTTTAAAATAAATGAACGGCAAATTTAAAATAACAAATAATTTTGTTTCCCTCTGAATGCTTTTCTGGTAATTTTGATGAGGGCAGAGAAAGGAGATGATGTTTAGATAAAACACCTTTTGATTTCAACGTTGATTATCATGGGGGAAATTGTGTTTTTAATTCACATTCAAATGATTTATCCATGTATATTAAAGGTTTCAGGCTGTGAGGAAGAAGTTTGTGACAGAATTAAAAGAACTGCGACAAAAGGAGCAAAGTCCACATGTGGTACAAAGTGTCATCAGCTTAATAATGGGAATGAAGTTCTTCCGAGTGAAGATGTATCCTGTGGAAGATTTTGAAGCATCGTTTCAGTTCATGCAGGTGATGGGCCTTCCCACTTGCAGTAATTAAAACTCACCTGACGGTGGTGGTTCTTGTTCGTGGCTTTTTGAAGAAGCAAAATGTATACAAAGTAATGACATTGTTGTTATTTCCTTATTCCAAATGTTAAGATGTCACAAGTATGAATTACCTTCTTTTTTCTTTTTAATATGAGCATGTTTTGACCTTTGCGTTTTGGTAAAATTGCAGAGTATTTACAAAATTATTGTGATATTAAAAATTCTTTAATCTTCCTCTTTCGTTAATCTAATGTACCTTTTCCCCCCCTCCAGGAATGTGCTCAGTATTTCTTAGAAGTAAAAGATAAAGATATAAAACATGCACTTGCTGGTTTATTTGTGGAGATTCTTATCCCTGTAGCTGCTGTAAGTATATTTTTATACTATATTTTGAAAATACCTTTTCACTGAAGATGCTACCACATGAAATACATATTCTTACTTTCTGGTAATCTCAGAGACAATGAAGCAGAAACTTGGAATGTAATGTGGGTATGGGGAAAATGGTTGTTAGACAAATAGCAGAAGAGCATTGATCAATCTTTTCATTAAAAGAACGAGCCCAAGCCCTTAAGATTCAGAGATGGAGTATTTGCGTCCTGGCAGTAATGGGTGCCCAGAGTAGCTCAATACAACGTGCTGCATTTACTCGTGACTTGTGCTCCTCACAAAATGGCAGTCATTTTAACAGCCTCTGAAGAATTTAAAAGTACTGTGACACATGTCCTGGAATTTACAGCACTGTTTAATGTTCTGTTCTATAGTCGCGATGCTATTTATCATACCTGTAAAAAGATGTGTTCTAAACTAGAAATTATGATTGCTATAATTATGATTGCAGTAACTTCTAGGGAAGCAGATTTATAGAAGCTTTTCTTGGTGTAAATGCAGTGTGTTATTCAAAAATAATTTTGCAATTACTAGTAACATATACTATAAGCAGGATTCTGTGATTTTAGATTACTTAGAGACATGCTCGTTTCTTTTTGTTTCCTGGGTTTTTTCCCCACTCAGTTTTTCCATATGATATGTGATATGCTACTCACTTTCAGTACACTACACATTACTGTATAAATTATATTCTTTTTTTATGTGTATTATGATTTTATTTTCAAGAAGACTTATGGAGGTAAAGTTGACCTGCAATAAATTACACGTATTTAAACTTTGGAAAGCAGGTAGTGTACATCTTCCAACTTTATGCTTTTTCAAAGTTATTTTGGCTGTTCTAGGTACAATATGACATGTATATGCCTGTGAAACCATCACCACAGTCAAGATAATGTACATATTGATCACACCCTAAAATTTTCTTCATATTCTTTTTTAATCCTTCCCTCCGACTCACCCGCCGTCTCAGGCAACCATTGATCTTCTTTTTATCCCTTTACGTTAGTTTGGGATTTCCTAGAATTTTGTAATAAGGGAATCTTAACAGTACAAACTCTGGGCCGGCCCAGTGGCACAGTGGTTAAGTGCACACATTCCGCTTCTTGGTGGCCCAGGGTTCGCTGGTTCGGATCCTGGGTTCGGACATGGCACTGCTTGGCAAAAGCCATGCTGTGGTAGGCATCCCACGAATAAAGTAGAGGAAGATGGGCGTGGATGTTAGCTCAGGGCCAGTCTTCCTCAGTGAAAAGAGGAGGATTGGCAGTAGTTAGCTCAGGGCTAATCTTCCTCAAAAAAAAAAAAAAAAAAAGTACGAACTCTTTTTTTCCAGCTTCTTTCACTCTGCATAATTATTTTGAATTTCAGCTGTGTTGTAGAGTATGTCAGTAGTTTATTCCTTTTTCATTCTGGAGTAGTATTTCGTTTGTATGGATATACCACAGTTTGGTTATGTGTTCATTTGTTTTTGGACATTTGGGTTGTTTCCAGTTTTGGGCTGTTACAAATAAATCTGCTGTGAACATTCATGTACAAGTCTGTGGATGGACATATGCTTTTATTTCCTTTGAGTAAATGTAGAGGAATGGAATTGCTGGACCAAATAGTAGCTTTAACTCTTAAAGAAATTGCCAAACTATATTCCAAAGCAGCTGTATCATTTTGCATTCCACAAGCAGCGTCTGAGAGTTCTAGTTCCTCCAAATCCTCACCAGCACTTGCTTTGGCCAGTCTTTTTAGTTGTAGCCATTGAAATAGGTGTGTCGTGATATCTCATTGTGGTTTTTAATTTGCATTTCCCTAATGACATGATTTTGAGCATCTTTTCATGTCCTTATTTGCCATCCATATATTTTCTTTGGTGAAATGTGTGTTGAAATCTTTTTTCCCATTTTTAAATTGGGAATTTGTTTTCTGATCAAGTTTTGAGAGATATATTTTTTATACACTGTGGGTACAAGGATTTTATCAGATAGTGCTTCATGAATATTTTCTCCTAGCTCTGGATTTGTCTTTTCATTCTCTTAACTAAGTCTTTGGGAGAGAAGTTTTTAATTTTGATGAAGTCTGATTTATCAATTTGTTCTTTTACAGATTGTGCTTTTGGTATCATACCTAAGAAGTCTACCTAACCCAAGGTTGCAAAGGTTTTCTCCTGTATTTCAGTTTTAGAGTTTGCTTTTAGGTCAATGATCCATTTTGAGTTAATTTTGCATAAGGTATGAGGTATGGATTGAAATTTTGCTGTGTTTTGTTTAATTCTTTGTTTTGTTTTTTGCATATGGTGTTCAGTTGTTCCAGCACCATTTGACCATTTGTTGAGAAGAGATTCTTTTCAAGTAATTTAGTTCCTTTGTCTGAGAAATTAGTTGACTTTATGTGTGTGAGTGTATTTCTGACTGTATTCTGTTCTAATATCTATGTGTATATTCTCACAGCAGTAGCACACTATCTTAATTACTGTATTAAGTTGAGAAGACAGGTGGTGTACACCTTGCAACTTTATACGTTTTCAATATTATTTTGGCTGTTCTAGGTCCGTTGCACTTCCATATGAATTTTAGAGTCACCTTAGATTAGAGTCACCCACCAATTAGAAAAACTGCTGGGATTTGAATGGGAATTTCATTCAATTAATAAGTAAATTGGGAGGACAGACATCTTAACATTGATTTTGGCTATTCATGAAGATAATGTCTCTCTCCTTTTACTTGAGTCTTTATTTTCTGTGAACAATGTTTTGTATTTTTCAGTGTACAGATCTTGAACATATTTTGTAAAATTTACCCCTAGGCATTTCATATTTTTATGCTATCTGGGTGTTCAAAATACTTTTCAGTGTGTATGTTTTATTTTACTTTTGCCTTATTGCACTGGTGAGGACTTTTAGTACAATGATAAATAGAAATGAAGAGAGCAGACTTCCTTGCCTCTTTTCACTTTGCTCTGAAATCTACTTTGTCTGATATTAATATAGCCACTCCAGCTTTCTTTTGGTTGTGTAAGGATAGTATATCTTTTTGCATTCTTTTACTTTTAATCTACTTGTGGTTTTGTATTTAAAGTACCTTTTTTGGTAGGCAGAATATGGTTTGGTCTTGCTTTTTTATCTAGTCTGTCAATCTCTGCCTTTCAATTGGGGACCACATTCATTTAATATGATTATTGATACAGTTATTTTAAATCTTTTATCTTCTGATTACGTTTTTTATTTTTCCCATCTATTCTTTGTTCCCTTTTTCTCCTTTTTTTCTGCTTTCTTTTGGATTAATTGAATATTTTCATGATTCTTTTATCTCCTTTGTTGGCTTATTAGTTATATCTCATTGTTTTGGCACTTTATTGTTTATGGTATACATCTTTAACTTATCACTCTCTACCTCAAGCGGTGTTGTACCATACGTGGGTAGTTATATCATACATATGCTTCCATTTCTTCCCTGAAAACTCTTGCAAGGTAGTAAGGTGGGACCATGAAGGGTTCACCTCATTTATTTTCCATTCCTTAGGGGTTACTTTCTTTTATTGACTGATATGCAGTGTTTTGCATATCATTTCATATATTTTGTTTGTTTTTTGTTTGTTTCAGATGGTAGGGTAAATCCAGCCCCCTTTACGCCATCTTGGCTAGAAATGGAAGTTAGTAACATTCTGTTTATTCAGGTTTTATTCTATTTAAAAATTTTAAAAACAAAATGGGGCCAGCCCAGTGGCATAGTGGTTAAGTTCACACTCTCTGCTTTGGTGGCCTGGGGTTGCAGGTTTGGATCCCAGGTGCAGACCTACACACTGCTCATCAAGTCATGCTATGGCAGCATCTCACATACAAAATAGAGGAAGATTGGCACAAATGTTAGCTCAGGGCCAATGTTCCTCAAGCAAAAATAGGAGGATTGGCAACAGATGTTAGCTCAGTGCCCATCTTCCTCACCAAGAAAAAAAAAATTTTTTTAATGAAGAAATTTATTTTCATGTTGAGAATCAAATTGAACTGTTTTGGCTTTCACTTTTAAATATTGAACTAATTGACTTGTGATCAATGTGTTCATATGTATGGGTATGTGGTGTTTAGGTCCTATCTTTAGAGCGTGTTTAGAAAAGGTGGACAGGGATTGTAAGAAAAGTTAAAAATTTAAAATATTAATGACATAGTAATTGGCATGATTTGTTTACCTTTCTTGAATGTTTACTTATAGTTAAATGTTTGAAGATTATTTTAATGGGTACAAGTAAAAGTCATGAATCATAGCTTTGCAGGTAGTTTGAGTCAGATAGCCCCCCACCCCTTACCCCAGTTCTTAGCCATGTAGTAGGTTCATTTTTATCATTTATAAAACCATGTCAGCTTTAGTCTATTATCATTAGTACATGTGCTTCAATTTCTTTTCCTAGAAATGGTTTGAATTACTGCCGATCTATCCCAAATTGTCATTTTTATTTACCCCTTGTCTGAAAATCTGTTTTTGCCAGATATCTAACTGGGATTAGGTTGTAGTTTTTAAGGTAGTTCATCAAAAGCAGCAGGTTATAGGAAAAAAGACCCTTGACAATTGTCCATTATTACTACATTGCCTAATTCTTCTTCTACTTCTTCTTTTTTTTTTTTGCTGAGTAAGATTAGCCCTGAGCTAATATCTGTGCCAATCTCCCTCCGTTTTTTATATGTGGGTTGCCACCACAGCATAGCTGATGAGTGGTGTAAGTCCACACCAGGGATCCGAACCCACGAACTGAGGCCGCTGAAGTAGAACGTGCTAAACTCAACCGCTGGACCACGGGGCTGGCCCCACCTTATCCTTCTTTTGTGCCATGTTTGCTTTTGTGGTTTATTTGTTTGCTAAGGTAGTCCTAACAAAGTACCACACGCTAGGTGGCTTAAACAACAAAAACTTACTGTCTCACAGTTATGGAGGCTAGATGTCTGAGACCACGGTGTTGGCTGGTTGAGTCCTGCCGAGGGCCGTGAGGAAGTCTGTTCTGTGCGTCTCAGCTAGCTTCTAGTGGTTTACTGACATCTTTGGTGTTCCTTGACTTAAAGAACCATCACCTGATCTTTGCCCTTCATCTCCACATGGCATTCTCCCGTGTGTATATCTTTGTCCACATCACTCCGTTTTTTCAAGGACAGTCATGTTGGAGTAGGGGGTCCCCCTACTCCACTATGACCTCATCTTAACTAATTATGCCTGCAGAGACCTATTTCCAAATAAGGTCACATTATGAAGGATCAGGGTTGGAACTTCAGTATATGAATTTTGTAGGGACACAGTTCGACTCATAACACCTGCCTCTGCACATAGAGCTCCTTCTGTCTGGAGCATTCTTGCCTCTCTAATAACCTCCCCCCTTTTTGCCTGGTTGGACTCTAGTTATTTATTCATTATATGTACTGAGTGCTTTCTGTGGGCCAGGGCCTCTTCTGTGCACAGGGAATACAACAATGATCAAGGCAGGAAAGACTCCCTGCTTTTAAGAGCTCCCTTCTAGTGCGGATAATAGGCAATAAACTAGTGTGTAAGATACGTAGATGGTGGTAAGTGTTGTGGAGAAATGTAAAGCAGGGTGGGGATAAGAATTACTGAAGGGATAAGGGGGTTGACATTTTAAATAGTGATTAGCAAAGACCATCACCTTGAAACAGATGGTGACAATTGAGCAAAGACTAAAGGGATGAGGGAGTAAGACATACTACACCTGGGAGAAGAGCTTCTTAGGCAGAAGGAACAAGCGCAGACGTCCTGAAGCAAGAGCACACATGATGTGTTCTAGGAACAGCAAGGAAGCTAGCCCTAACCCTAGCCCTAGCCCTAGCCCTGGCTCTAGCCCTAACCCTAACCCTCACCCTAGTCCTACCCCTAACCCTCACCTATCTGGTGTGGCTGGATCCCAGTGTAGGGGGCAGAGTAGTGGGAGATAAGGCCAGAGAGCTTAAACAGGAGGCTATTGCTATATTTCAGGTAAGAGATGCTGGATTCAGTTTGGATGTTACTTCCTTGTAGAGTTTTTCCATAGGGCCCCTTCTGAGTGCTCCAAGAGCACAGAGCATTTCCTCTTACAGTGTCTGTTGTACCACATACCTGTTCCCTTGCCTGTGTTGTCTGCCTGTTCGCTCAGGGCAGGGACCAGGTTTATTAACATTTGGTTATTTGGCACATTCTAGCACTTCAGAGAGACACTCAGTGAATTATTAACTAATTTCAAATCTTACAGAAAGTTCTTGTAATCCTTGCATAGTTTAATCTGTTTGTAACCATTTTCTTTTTGTGTTATTTTTTACGTAGGCTGTTAAAAATGAAGTGAATGTTCCCTGTTTGAAAAATTTTGTGGAGATGCTTTATCAGACTACTTTTGAACTGAGCTCCAGAAAGAAGCATTCATTGGTATTGAGAAACATTTCAAACCTTTACATATTCAATTAGGAGTTTAGTAATTGATTTATGAATTCAATGGAGATTTAAGATAACTGTAAAACTTGAAATTATAAAATATCCAAAGTATAACATGAGGGCAAATTTTGTATATTTTCTCCTGCTCTTTTTAAAACTTTCTATTCTTAATTTTTTTAGCTCTGCATTTGATAGGTTATTCAGACTTCATTCTAGGCATTTACCTGTCTTGACAGGTGCTTTAAACTGTATATTATAATATGGGAAAGGTGAATGAACTCTTACACTAAACCATAAATTCCTTGATTTTACATGATAATAAATTGCATTCTGAAGCATCAGATTATTTAGGAGCCATTGTCTGTCTGATTACATTGTTTCTATTCAGTGACTTAAGGCATTTCTTTCCACGGAACCGCTAATTTCATGTAACTTTGAAGGATTTTTCTGTGAATTTTTAGTTTCAGAAAGCGGAAACTTCACTGCCAGTCTGTCATCTCATCCCAGGGCCTATGTTCATAACCACTGCTTGAGAAAGTAATGAGTCTGGGGGGAAATAATAGCACATTTTAACTCAGGGAATTGTTACTGGTCAAGGAATTGTTTTTATGGAAAATTTGCCCTTTACCATTCTTTGTTAGATTACTCCATGAGATCCTATTTCTTATTACAAATGGGAAAACTGCATAAAAGAATTTTTGTGTGTTTAGGAGAATAAAAGAAATATAATTTACGAATCTAGTGCTTTTCCATGAAAAATGTTAATTCTCTTTTCCCTGTTTCCTATAGGCTTTGTATCCACTAATTACCTGCCTTTTATGTGTCAGTCAGAAACAGTTTTTTTTAAATAACTGGCATATTTTCCTACAGAACTGTTTGTCGCATTTAAAGGTAAGATGTAATCTCATTTATGACATGTAAATACTGATTGTAATATATTCACTGATGCATATACATTGAACAGTATATAATAAAACTTTCATTACTATTGGTACATTTGAAAAGAAATACTTTGCCACATATTTTATACATACTTCATTCCTTCTATAGGGAATCATGTATAGACATGAATGAACTTTTGATTGAAAATTTAGTTTGTCTTATTGAATGCAAAATTGTACATTTTTTAATGATTGTTTTTATATTATCTTAGATCTAGCACTATTTGTTAATAAATTCCTTTAGAATTAATTGTTAATTAATCCTACAAAACTTTCCATATACATATTTTGTGTTTTGTTTTGACAAAATTCAGTAATGTTGGCTCAAGTCTGAATAATATGAAAAAAGCCTTGATAGTAGAATATCACTAAAGGTACATTTAATGTAACTATGCCCGGACAAATCTACACCTGTGATACTGGATCCACGTGGATGTAAAAGCTCCTGAAATGATTCTGACTTGAATCAAGGGATAATTGTTACTAACACTGTTTGGCACATCCATGTCTGGTCTCTCTTAGTATTGAAAACAAAACTGTGAGATGGAAGGGTCATTTTCTTCCCAGGATGCTCTGCTACAAGGTCTACAGGATCTTCTTTCCTTCTGTGGATAGGAGCATAGTTAATGTCTGACACAGAACATGGGAATATTTCTCATCTGCGTGTCATGTGAATGCTTGATTTGAATACTGGTTTTGATATATAGACGAATATATTTGAAAATCTCTTACAAGTTATAGAAACATGGTAGACATGACATTTCATTTCCTGTTACTCCTCCAAGTTAGGATTAAGACTGAGAACCTTATACTTTGAAGATCGTGAAAGCAAGGCACAGATAGATTAAATGATTGTCTCTGGCCCTACAGCTCATTGTGGTATTGTGAGAAATAGATCTGGCTCTTTCCCACTTTAGGAATGATCTGTTGGACAACATTATCCTATATATATCTTTTTCATGATTTTATGTATCCTTTTCAAAAATGCCTTCATTTCTTAGTAAGGTATATATTAAAAAAAATCTAAGTCTTTGAAAAACATTTTTGGCTATTTTCTTCCTAGACATGCGTTGATATTATTCATGTTTGGATGAGAATTGATATATTCTCTTTACTTTATTTATGAAAATTCCCTGGACCGAATCAAGCGGACTAAACTCTTTATGTCATGCAACCAGAAAATGTTTTATTTAATTAATTACATTATACTGTTTTCTGTCCTTCCTTTGATAATTGATCATTTTCTGGGTAGTAGGATTTTTCATGCTTTGAATAGAATATTTTAAGGAATGCATTTAAGTGTTTTCTGGAAGGTTGCTTTGTTTCACGACAATTCATACTTTTCTGTTGCTTGTTGGAATTTTTTTATATATATATACGTTTCCACCTAACATATTTGCAATTCTTTCGCAGTACCTTAACTTTTTTTTTTTTTTTGTCTTAAGGCTTTCATTTAAAATGCTCTGTTTTCTTCGAACCCTTACCTCCTGTTAAATATTTCTGGCATATTGTCCATTTTCATTAATGGCTATGTCAATCTGCCAGTCTAAAGGAGATAAGAGCCCCTTAGCATGAGTATTTGGAATATAGTTGTCTTGGCCATTAACCCTTAACTTACATTAAGGCTCTATTCAGCAGAAATTTTATGAATTGGCTCCTGTTTCTTGAGTTTTAGATACTGTGGCTCTGCTGCAGAGTTGAGGTAAGGATTTGAGCATTCAGGGGAAAACTGTGCTAGTTATCTGTTATAAAAGGTATAATTTATTTGTTTTATATGTAGGAAAAATTGGTCCAAGATAAAGGCCTTACCTAAATTTATTTTGTTTTGAGATTCAAGTAATCTCTTGATTTGAAAAAAAATCTGTAACAGCTTTCCATTTTTCAAAACTACTACTTCTTAAAACTGATTTTTATTAATATTAACTATATACTAGATTCTCTAAATACAGTATCTCATTTAATTCTATCTGTAATGGAGGCTGAGAGAAGATAAATAAGTAACCCATGTTAGGGAACCAAAAAGTGACAGAGATAGGATTTACAACTAGGTCCATGTAGTTCCATAAGCTTTGCTCTTTCTGGTCCACCATGTTACCTTTTAATGTACTATGAGAAATGTCATACTGAATATTTTAAGAAAATATTTTGGCTATAATTCTGGGATATTAAGGCATTATCCTCTAGAGTCATAAGAATAAATATGATAACATTTTCAAGGCATTTTAAGACATTGTGCAATTTTTTAAAGATTACCATACCAGTTTTTGAAGTTGGTGACCATGAAAAATGGGCTCTAGTCCTATAGGCCCATAAACAGCATGAGAGAGCATCAGCTTATTTTCACAGAAAATGTGAAATCTGTTATTTTTGTCCCAAACAGAATTTGGTAGTTTCCCATTCCCCTATCTTTATATCAATTGAGGTCATAATGTAAAAAATGATTTTAAAGTTTCTAAAGAAAATTAGAGAGAGGGAGAGAATAATAATAAGAGTAGATATCATGTAGAAACAATTTGAAGATTTTTTTCTGCAGTGTATGCTTATTTTCTTTTAAAAATTTAAACTAGTTTGAACTCAAATGCAGTGCTTTGAGAGGAAAAATTAGGTAGTTAAAAATTTTAACTGTTTTCTCTTAGTTTGATTATTAAAATGTGTACCGTGATGCCCAAATTATAGGATTTTTTTTCTTAGTGTTTCTAGCCACCATGTTGGAAATTTCAAATTTCTTCTAAATAGAGACCTTGGTGAGGAGCTGTCTTGTTTTGTGCTTATTTTCATCTAACATGCATGTGCTGCATCTCATGTTTATGTTTGCTGTCTCACATTGCTTTATTTAGATGCCATCTAACAACAGTATCAGAAAACAAATAGAAACACTCCAGGTGAGTTGTGTTGATGTTACAAAGTAAAATA
This sequence comes from Equus asinus, assembly GCF_041296235.1. Lineage (NCBI taxonomy): Eukaryota > Metazoa > Chordata > Mammalia > Perissodactyla > Equidae > Equus > Equus asinus. Next base: position 122,797,058 of record NC_091792.1, read on the forward strand.
TCGCTTTATCTCCTTTAAGTGTGGCCTTTTTTTCTTTACCCATTGTTGCATTGCATGTCTAATGTATTTATTCAAACCTGCTTTTCATATTGTAAAAGAAGAGTAGCACACAGCGGGAACATTCCACAGGCTTAATAGTAATGTGACCCCAAGAAGATGAATTTAAGAGAGAGAAATGATAATGGATGTTGATTCTTCACCAGAGTCCTCAATTTTAAAATATTCTATTTAATTTAAATTAGCTGTTATAAATGAGAGTTTTAAAAACATTTCCAATGAAATTAAGGAGACAGTAGCTTAGATTTTGAATATGATTTTGATGTATGACTTTTTAAAACTTCTATCCTTTTGGTTTGGGTTTTAAACAAATCACTTTGTTTTTGGTTCACAGTAGAAAAATGGGGAAGAAACATTAAAATGATTGCTGCCAAAGAGCATATTTGACATATCAAAACTTTATTGTATATTAGTACTATTGGATTTTAATTTATATAACAATCTGATTATGCAAATTAGACCAAAATTGTAACTAGGGAATTATATGTCTCCGTTTAAGGCTCAGATCAATTTAGGATGTTTTTATTATTCAGACATGTATAGCAGCATTATAGTGACTGAATAGATAATTAATAATTGATTTTTATCACTTTTCATCTTGTTTTGGCATTGTTCAGTATAAAGTAAGTCTGCTTTGTAAACATAGTAGTCCATCTTGGAAAGCTTGAAAATCAAGGGTTTTTTTTTCATGCCAGGTACCTCAGCACTTAAAATAAGATAATCCAAATATGTCATTAACCATTTATATGAAAATAGTTTTTATGTGGAATTGGACTTAAATATTTCAATATACAATTTATTATATATTAATTGGTATTGATCATATTTTGAATATATATTATTTGGAGTATACATAAAACTAATTGAACTTATATTTTGATATCTGATATCTTGAACTAAATGATAGGGAAGAAAATACTAGAAATAACTTGGTTGTTATTAGTAGCATACATACACTATATGATACTTTATATGTTACTTAGTTCCATTAGTAAGAAATTAACAGAGAACGACTTGGGGAGTGTTGTTAAGATTTGGCATCATTATGGATCTGGAGGGAGGGATTGATGTTCAGACTCTGACCAGCAGAGTAATTGACATTTCATTCTTAATTTTATCAAATCTTCGTATAGATAGATGTGCAAAATTATATTTTCTAGAGGTTGTTTCTTTTTATTTGAAACATCCTCAGTTGTTATCTTTTTGCATTGCTTTTAATCTTACAGAGTAGATGTCCATTATTCTGTATCTTAAGAAAACATAAAATAGAATGACTAAATTACTTAGTATTTTAAAATTACCTTTTGTCAGTTGCTATATAATAGTCATTTAACAATTGTTATTTAACATTATAGAATAATTGTTTAACAATAAGAAATCCTCCAAACCAAATTAAATCAATGCTAATTTATAGCAATCAATGCATCCTACAGCCAATTAACAAATGCATAAAGGGTTTCTCCTAATAAAAGGTGATTATTAGGTGCATTTTCAGAATTCACAATTTAATCTCATTGCATGACTCTGGTCATTTGAGAACTTCACTTTTTGTTATAGCTAGTGTGAAGAAAAAATTTGCTGATAAAATTGTGATTGAAATGGAATACTTTTCTGATCCTAAATAATAATAATCTAAATAATAATGTTTTCATTCTAAGTAAAAATTAAAGGTCTAACACTTCACATTTGTTGAGCATTTAGCATGTGCCAGGCAGTGTTCCAAGTGCTTTTCACATAATAACTTCCTTAATGTGTGAGGTAGGTACCATTTCATCTCCCTTTTACAGATGAGGAAATTGTGTCACCACTGATATATAACAGTGCCCAAGTATGGGGGTTGGCCAGTCGTTCCTAATTTCAGAGTCCATGCTCTTCACCCACTATCCCATATTCCCTCTTGTAAGGATAATCACTCAATATTTTGCTTTATTTCACAAATACATATATCTTTAGTAACATTTGGTGTTCTAAATTTTACTGTGTATGGGCTGCAGTGAATTCCAAAGGAGTAATCCTTCCCTCATTCTACCAGTGTTGTGTGAACCGTTTGCCATCAAGTAAGTTGATGTGTATGTAATTTAGGAATTATTAGAAATGATAATATAAGTCTGATATTTTACTGTTTCATTTTGAGAGTATCAGGAATGGCTCAGAATTTCCTTATCTATGGTTACTTTTGAGCTATCTGTACTTACTGTATGCCAAATATATATATATATATATATATATATATATGCGTATACATATATATTTAAACCTGTTTTAGATTGAATCCAAAATGGGGGATGGGTGAGGGCTTTTAAGTTTTGACAGAGAATGCATTTGATCTTAAGTGATTGCAAGTACTTAAAGAAATAAGTTTATTTTTATTCTCTTTTGTTTTTAAACAGAATAAAGATCCTAAAATGTCTCGAGTTGCACTGGAATCTTTGTATAGATTGTTGTGGGTTTATGTAATTAGAATAAAATGTGAAAGCAACACTGTAACTCAAAGGTGAGTGCCTTTGTATTAAAGTGTATTTAAAATAAAATAAAATCTTGGTAAAAAAACAATCACATGATTGGAATTTTAGTGAACATTATAATTACCTTGAGGGAGGAGTATGAATTCTCTTGACCTATTATGCAGAGTAAGAAGAATGGTTTGCTGTTCATTTCATTGCCTTATTATGACTAAATCTTTTTTTTCTTATAGTCGTCTTATGAGCATAGTGTCAGCACTTTTTCCAAAAGGTTCACGTAGTGTGGTTCCTCGTGACACACCTCTCAATATATTTGTGAAGATTATTCAGTTCATTGCTCAGGTGAGTGCTTCACCTCATGACACATGTACACATGAAGTTACAAGAGTACTCTACTGTAGTAACGTGGAGTTTTAAAACTTGTTACACATCTAAAAGCATGATAACAAAACATTTATTAATATTGAATAGTGAAAATAAAAGTATGCTTTAAAAAGTAAGAAATAAAAGATGCTAGGGCCAGCCCTGTGGCCAAGTGGTTAAGTTCTCGCGCTCCACTTTGGCTACCCGGGATTTCTCCGGTTTGGATCCTGGCCACCGACCTGGCACCATTCGTCAGGCCATGCTGAGGCACCACCCCATATAGCACAACCAGAAGGACCTACAACTAGACTATGTACTGGGAGTCTTTGGGAAGAGGAAGAAGAAAAGAAAAGCAAAAAAGAAGAAGAAGATTGGCAAGAGATGTTAGCTCAGGTGCCAATCTTTGAAAAAAAAAGATGCTATTAATTTTTTGTGACGATATAAATTTAAATCATTAAGCTACACACTTGGAGAAGGAAAGGAGACCCACAAGTGGAAGCACTTAATTTAGGAAAGGTCAAGAAAGTGTCTCTGATCCTAGTGTTAGTTCATTTACTAATTACCTCCTGAGTATCTCAAAAGATTTTTGGAAAATTATTCTCATAGTCCGCATTAATGTAGGTTCTTAGGTACAGATACTGGAATCCACTGTAGCTAGTTGAACCCAAAGGGATCTTTTAAGGAATATAGATAGTTCATAGAATCACTAATAGGACTAATTTGAATGATTAACAGGAAATTGCAGAATTGGGCTGTCAAGGAAGCTTCTGCCTCTGCCACAATCAAAAAGCTGCCAAATTAGGAAGTCACTACAGGTGCTTCAGCATCGTTCTCCTGCCATGATCCCCATCAGTAAAACCTTCCTTCCTCCCTCCTCCTCTTCCTCATGTACCCCTGTTCCCAAAGATTCGCATGAGTAGGGTCTAAATACCATTTGGCAGGGTCTAAATCACATCCTGCAGCCTACTGTTATAAGGAATCCCAGGAAATACCATTTTAGCTTCCTAGCCTCTGCAGTAAAGGAAGGTTTATTACAAGGGCGTTAAATGGGTGTTGAGTGAGCAAATCCAAGGTTTTGGTCACATTCCCTTTTGGGACACGAGCCCTGGAGAAACATAGGTAGGGTTATCTTCTCAATTTGGGAAAATAATTTGATTCCAGAATATTCATTGCATTCTCTCTGAACTAAAACTGTAACAATTTAGATTATCCATAGTGTAATTAATTTGGACAGTGAATAGGAATATTTAAATAAAATTAATGTATCTGTTTACTGGAGCACAAACCTAATGATAATTACTTATGTGTCAATAAGATGAATGAAAGCAAATTGTGCTTTAGATCTACTGTTCAGAAAACTTTTGCCATTAAGATGTCTCTCTTCCCCCTTTTTTTCTCTGGGAACTTACTGACTCCCTTGGGTTTAATCACCTCACATGAATACTGCACCAGAACTATACAACTCCTCTCAAACATCAGTTAATCTTATCAGTTATTTTTATTTATTTATTTATTTTTTGTCTTAGAGGTTTCCTTCCTGGAGCCCTGTTCTTTCTGTCCCAGTATGAACTCACTGCTCGCTAAGCCTGCTGCAGAGCTATTGTCTTGGGACTTCCTGTCATCATCATTCTGGGAATTCCTTCACTTAGATTTTTTATTGTTATTATTGAGTTCATAATAGTTTACATCATTGTGAAATTTCACTTGTACATTATTCCTTGTCTGTCACCACCTAAGTGCTCCCCTTCACCCCCTGTGCCCACCCTCCAGCCCCCTTCCCCTGGTAACCACTGAACTGTTTTCTTTGTCCATGTATTTGTTTATATTCTGCATATGAGTGAAATCATCTGGTGTTTGTCTTTCTCAGTCTGGCTTATTTCGCTTAGCGTAATTCCCTCCAGGTCCATCCATGTTGTTGCAAATAGGATGATTTTTGTCTTTTATTCTGAGTGAGCAGTTAGAACTTGGGCACTTGGATTGCTTTCATGTCTTGGCTATTGTGAATAGTGCTGTAATGAGCATAGGGGTGCATACGTTACTATGGATTGTTGATTTCAAGTTGTTTATGTAGATAGCCAGTAGTGGGATGGCTGGATCGTATGGTAGTTCTATTTTTAGTTTTTTGAGGAATTCCATACTGTTTTCCATAGTGGCTTCACCAGTTTGCCTTCCCACCCTTGGTGTATGAGGGTTCCCTTTTATCCATGCCCTCTCTAACATTTGTTATTTTTAGTGTTAGTGATTATAGCCATTTTAACAGGTGTAAGGTGGTATCTTAGTGTGGTTTTGATTTGCATTTCCCTGATGATTATCCTTCTTAGATTTTGACTATGACTTTGGTGAATGAGTATTTAAAATTTTTGTCCTATTGGTTGGGGTATTAAACACATCATTTGATAATTAAATAATATATTTATAATCATATTTTTAAATCTTAATTCATTTGTATTTTTCTTCTGTCAGACTAGGTTTATGAACTTCTTATGGGTACAGACCTGTGTTGTTGCCATTATAAGTGCAATTTTTAACATGATATCTAACGTATAATAGTAATGAGTTATAAGGATTTATTGTTTTCTTTTTCTAGGAACGTTTGGATTTTGCAATGAAAGAAATAATATTTGATCTTCTCAGTGTTGGAAAATCTGCTAAAACTTTCACCATTAATCCAGAGGTAGAAAAATTATAATGTAGTAATGTACTATCTTATACAATTTTTTTGTTTTATTTCTTTTTTTTAGAGCACAGTTTCTGGAATCAGAACTCTTAGGCTCAAATCCCTAGTTAGAAGCTTTACTTGTAACTACAAGTGTGATCTGGGACAAGTTATTTAACCTTTCTGATCGCTGGCTGAATGGTTTATTGTAGTTTTAAGCATGGTAGAAGACAATTGAGAGAGGAAGTTTTCAGAGTTGTGGAAGTTGTAACATGAGCTCAGGTTTCTTTCACTTCAAATGACTTATATTTAAGATATTCTTTAGGGGCTGGCCCTGTGGCCGAGTGGTTAAGTTCGCGCGCTCCGCTGCAGGCAGCCCAGTGTTTCATTGGTTTGAATCCTGGGCGCGGACATGGCACTGCTCATCAAACCACGCTGAGGCAGCGTCCCACATGCCACAACTAGGAGGACCCACGACGAAGAATATACAACTATGTACTGGGGGGCTTTGGGAAGAAAAAGGAAAAAATAAAATCTTTAAAAAAAAAAAAGATATTCTTTAATAAATACTGATACAACACTTATTGAGCACCTAAAGTGTGTTGGGCGCTGTTTTAGGTGTTAGAGACAAAACAGACAAAAATCCTTTTCCCCAGATGGAGCTTACAATAAAAAAACAGACCAAAAAAAAAAATGTTATTTCCTACTTTTACGGCCTTGTTATTCACTAGTGAACTCTAATTCGCTCTGTAGATGTTAAATTGAGATTGTTTACAAATATTTTGCAGGAGCCAGCCCCGTGGCCGAGTGGTTAATTTTCTGCTCTGCTTTGGCACCCAGGGTTTTGCTGATTTAGATCCTGGGCGTGGACATGTCACTGCTCATCAGGTCTTGCTGAGGTGGCATCCCACATAGCATAACCACAGGCACTGACAACTAGAATATACAACTATGTACTGGGGGGCTTTGGGGAGGAGAAGACGAAGAAGAAAAAAAAAATATTTTGCAAACTAACTAGCAGAATCTAACAACATACGAGAATATAAAAAGGCAAAATAAGGTTATCCTTTTTCTTATTTCTTTGAAATTACTATCCTGGTCCTTCTCATAATCAAATCCTAAGATATGTATTTATGTAATTCACAAATGGATTAGAAAGCTATTGAAGCTTTTCATTTGTAGGATTTTAAAGATCAGTCAGTAATTGTTTCCAGATTTTTAAAGTGAGCAGACGTGAGTGTTTTTATAGATGACATACTTAACATGCTTTTCAGCAAGAAAAATTACATAACGAAAGACATTTTCTTGAACATCCATTTTCAAAAATATTCTCTCTATTGAAGAAGTTTATTTCTGACAATGTTTTCTCCTCGCTGAAGCTGTCATACTAGGAATAGAAAAAGCGTCAGCTCTGCTCTTTTGTTGTTGTTACTCATTTAGGCTTACTTTATTAGGATTATCTCCAATCTGTATTTTCTTTTCAGGAATCTTTTTAAGCTTATGAGAGTTAGTTTAGTTAAAGCCAGATAAATTATCCATTAATCCATTTAATCAAATACTTGTAAATTGCAACACTGAAAGAATGAGTAAGTGCGGGCACCTCTGTGAACCCCAGTGCATTGTGGAGCTGTCCATCTCCCTCCAGGATGTCTTCTCTGACTATGTATTGTGACCATCTGATATTTAGACCAAGGGAGGGCACCATTACTGTGTCATATGTAAAGATGAGTAAAGCTTAAAACCTTAATCTTATTTAGGTAACAAAAAATACATAAATAAAAGTTTTACTTTCTCTCTGTATTCCAGTGAACTATCTTGCACACCCACTGGGATGCACATACCCATTTTAGAGATCACCGGTGTAGGTCAGTGATAACGGCAGCTTGGGCTGAAATAGCATGGTACAGATGGAGAGAAGATCATTTACTGAGAAAAGAAACATTGAGAAGGGATTAAGTTTGAGGGGAAAGTGCATTTGGTGTGAGCGTATCTAATCTGGGGTATCTTTTTGACATTCAAGTAGAGATGTCAAATGAGTCTGAGAGTCTGAGTTCAGAGAAGTGAGGCTTAAAATTAGTGGGTGATCTGGTCCTGGTGGTAAATGAAGCCATGTATACACATGAAATTACTTCAGGAGAGAATACATAATGATAGGAGAAGGCAGCCTAGGACCTTGTCTTGAAGCAGTGTAGCATTGAACATCCAGATAAAGAAGGCTAAACCTGAAACGTGGGCAGAGATGACGCAGCCAGCAGTGGCATGGACATATCGAAGGAAGGGAGTGTTTCAGGAAAGAAGGATTACTTGACAGTGTCCTGTGCTGCTCAAAAGTCAAACAGGATGCAGGAAAGGTGCCCACCGTTTGAGCAGAATCGTCACTGATGAGTGAGAGTTGCATCAGAGGAGTATTATGGGGAGGGCTTATTCCATTAAAGATAGTTGAGGACAGTTAACAGAAATGGAATATATTCAGTTGAAAGGGAAATATTGAAGATACAAGAAAGGGAAGGGATAATTGATAGTGTAATGTTCTTGAAGAAACAAGAGCAGATGGGATTCTAACAGCTGGGAAGACCAGCACCCCCTCATCTGCAAGGAGAGCAAAGGAGTGGGGAAGGAGGTGCAGATATAAGTAGACTGGTATGTATTCAGGTGCGAGATTGAGGAAAGGTGATGGTTTTTTCTTTCTGTAAAGTAGGAGACAAATCATCTGGCGAGAGAGAAGGAGGGGATGGTAGGAGTGTAGGAAAGTTACACAAGGACAGAAGAGGTTTAAAATAAGCTTTGTGGAGAATAGGAGAGCCAGTTGACCTCTGAACTGAGTGGGTGGCATTTGGAAGTTTGATATTAAAGCAAACTCTAATGCCTGGACTAGTTAAAAAATACTGGACAGAAAGGTTAGTTTTCCTGCTGTCCTACTTCCATCCTGCAGTGTTACTTGATGAGATGTTTTTAACATGAAAAAAAGATGTTTTCTGGGGGGCTGGCCCCGTGGCGCAGTGGTTAAGTGCACATGTTCTGCTTTTCGGTGGCCCAGGGTTCACTGGTTCGGATCCCAGGTGCAGACATGGCACCGCTTGGCAAAAGCCATGCTGTGGTAGGCATCCCACATATAAAATAGAGGAAGATGGGCATGGATGTTAGCTCAGGGCCAGTCTTCCTCAGCAAAAAGAGGAAGGATTGGCAGTAATTAGCTCAGGGCTAATCTTCCGCAAGAAATAAATAAATAAATAAATAAACATCCCCTTTAAAAAAAAAAAAAGATGTTTTCTGACACTCTGACTTCTTTATTTTGGAACTTTTTTCTCTGAAGAGAATGAACATAGGCCTCCGAGTCTTCCTGGTAATAGCAGACAGCTTGCAGCAGAAAGATGGCGAGCCACCAATGCCGACGACAGGGGTCATTCTTCCCTCGGGAAACACTCTTCGTGTAAAGAAAATTTTTCTCAATAAAACCTTGACAGATGAAGAAGCAAAAGTCATAGGTTAGTGTTAACTGGAATAAATAAATTGCTTTGTGTTACAGTTTAATATTCTTTTTTAAAAGCTTAGATCAAATCTAAAATGTGTGTATTTGCCTAATAATTGTTATTCTGGTATAAAGAGTGATACAAAAATGAATACATTTTTGATAACACCTATATGTCTTCATGTTAGGAGTCTTCTGCTAAAATCCTTATTTTTTGAAAGATACTATTCACTGCATTTTGTCCTTCCTTCAAATTAATTTTAGTTCTCTGCATAATTTTTACGCATTTTTCTCCAAAATGCTGAAACTGATCATCAGGGATAAAGTATATCACAGTCGAAATTCCTTCTTTTATAACAATAATAATCTAATGTCATTTAAAGATTAATAGGCTTTTATTTTTACAGAAGGTAACTGTAACTATTCTTTATCTAATATCTGAAATTTTATAACTGTGAGGTTTTTTCCCCTAGGAATGTCAGTTTACTATCCTCAAGTGAGAAAAGCATTAGATAGCATTCTCAGACATTTGGACAAAGAAGTTGGGAGGCCAATGTGTATGACTAGCGTGCAGATGTCTAACAAGGAGCCTGAAGATATGATCACGTATGTAATAAATTATTTTTCTTCATTGCTGTTTCAGTTTTCATAGAAAATATAGATGATTGATTCTTGCTTACTGATTTCCTTCCTTTCTCTCTGGAGTTCTCCTGTATTGCCAGCTGCTGCAGCTATTCCTTCCACATGCTCAGTTTTATTCTTTAAAGTGCTGTCAAACTAGAAGAGACAGCAAAAGTCATCCTGGATCCCAGTCTAGTTTGTTGTCAGTCACAAAGCCCTGTAGTTATTCCATGAGCGATAGATAAATCCCAGTTAACCCATGTGTGTCTGGACATGATTGGTTTATTAAGTCAAACAAATGCTCTTATTTTTAGAGCCCTGATAAACAACAGCAAAAAAACCCACAAAAAAACCTGAATATCTCCTGGGAGCCAGGGGTACAGAGGGGAATAATGTATGAATGGATTTTCAAAACAGTACTTTATCCCACCCTACCCCATCCCCAGCCTTGTCGCTGCTTGTCATCCCAGCATCTTTGTTCTTTACTGTTAGGAACTTCGTCCTCAGGAGGATGCATTTTATAGCAATAACTTCTTTTATTTGCTAAGAAGTAGCTACATATTCTCTATAAGGGAGGGCATTTTTTTTAGATATTAATATCTGCATTATAGGTCTTAGATTAGCAAATTGGATATTGGATCTCTCAATTTAATTAATACACAGTTATTATGTACTAGTATATGCTAATATCTATGAGAGTTTCTCTAATGTGAAGGTTTTTTCCTGCGTTGCTTCTTCTGGGACATCTTCATCCTTTTCGTCACAACCACTTTCCTCATTTATGTCAATAAGTTTGCCCTCACTAAGTTCCTCTGGCTGCCTATGTACAGTCTCCAACGATAGCAGTGTCAGCATTGCCCGCTCAGCTATTTCTTCTGTAACTCCATTAATGTTTGATTCCAATTTCACTACCAGTGACATCACTTTCCTTTCTTTGCTGCACTTTAATCTTTGTTGGCCAGTTTCCTCTTTTGATTATCCATTGTTGTAAAATGTCACCTGAATTTATTGCTGGAGACAAGGAAGCAACACCACTACGCACTTTGCTGTGTGTGAACCGAATAACGTGCAGATTTTGAAAAAAGTGACGTGATTGTCCCTGATTATGATGTACATCTGTTATTCACATCATGATTTGTGGAATGAAGAGCCAACGGGGAAGCTTCTTTATGCAATTACTTATAGTTAGCATGTAGTAACTGAAAACTGAACCATGCTTTGGGGTCTGGTGTTATTTAACTAAATTGTGGTAACTAAAATTCATGCATATTGGAACCATGCAAAGAGAAGACCGACTATATAAAATCTCTAAAAGTGGGTAGCAAGCCCATTGCCACTATAAGGAATACTGACCCAAAATGCTTAAAAGATTCAAATTCTTTTCTACATGAGAATTATTTTATTAGGCCAACTAAAGAGCAATTTAGATAAAATAAATTACCTTAAAACCTCACCTTGAAATAGAGACCAAAATAAAAATCAGTGTATTAAGAGGTTAGATATTTAAAATAAATAAAGTCATTGGATAACTCAAAGAAAATAGAGTAGAATAAAATTGTATTAAGCCTCTGAAAGAACCAGAGAATTTTCAAAAAATTGACACATTTTATTACATAAAAATTTTAAATATGTATGTTTGGGTATACGTGTTCGTATGTCCTGAAGTAAAATAAAAAGACAGGAACAGGCAATGCCAACAGTGGTTTATGAGAATATGTGTTTTCCAAGACCCTTGTTAGTAAATGATATTAAATGAAAAAAATCTTTTTGTTAATTTTCTAGGCCCCCCCAAATAACCAATATTATTTAGTGTTATTTAATAATTATTATTTATTGAAGCCTAAATATTATAAATTTTATTTATTAATTTGAAATAACTGTATCATAATTTACCTAAATAATGTTTATTATTTTAACATAATAGTTCCTATGCTTATTTTCTAAATCCTGAAAACCTTTTTTTGCCTGCTAACTCTGTCTTTTCCCGAGTTATCTCTGTAGTCTTTTGCCCATTTATAAACTGATAGTTATTTACTGGATTTGTGTGCACTCTTTTTATATTAAATACATTAAACTTTCAGAGATGAGCTCCTATTTTCTATAGTTATTTTTCCAAGTTTGCTTTCATTGTTTAACATATACAATACACTTCTTATTAAGTCCTGTTGTGATTTATTTTTCAGGGGAGAAAGAAAACCCAAAATTGATTTGTTTCGAACTTGCATTGCTGCTATTCCAAGGTTGATTCCTGATGGCATGAGTAGAACTGACCTCATTGAATTATTAGCAAGGTAAATAAGAATTGCTGTTTGCTATGTTAATTTTTCTTTTTTGATACCTTTTAATTTCTAGCACAGCCTTGTTACTGTTATGAAAAAAGTAATAATAAAGACATTTTTAATCCTTTATTTGATTTACCTTCTCAGCTCCCATTTTCTCTTTTATGTTTTGTTAAACACGTTCTCCCCACTCATTTTTAACTTTTAAATTTTTGGATTCCCCTACAAATCCTATTTTTCAATTCCCTAGCTTTCCATCTAGTACTGTTTCTTGGGATTTATGGAACCCATCATCCCCTAGCATGTGAGCCTTATCAGGTATAATGATACCCATTAGGCAATTAATTATTGTGTTGACTCCTTCAGTCATTTCCTTTGCACCCAGGGTGGTGACCAGGTCTCCTTTGCACTTTTTTGTTATTGTAGTCCCCACAGGGTTCAGGTTTGTGTCTCTTTTTCCTCTATTTGGCATGTCATATCTCTATAAAATGAGTAAATAGCATAATAACCAAACTGAAATACTAGCTCCCAAAACTAATTCTAAGTTGAGGTGATGGCTTATGGAAAAACTGGTTTGTTGATGTATTTAGGGATTCTCTTGGTAAGGAGTCAGCAAACTTTTTTCTGTCAAGGACCAAATAATAAATCTTTTAGGATTGCAGATCATATGGTCTTGGTCACAGCTACTCAATGCTGCCTTTGTAGTACAAAAGCAGCTGTAGACACCATGTAAAGAGACGGGCGTGACTGTGTTCCAGCAGGCGCCTGGCTGGATTTGGCCCTTAGCCATAGTTTGCCAGCCCTGCCCTAAATGAAAAGCCAAGTAGATGACTATCCTAGAGCAGTGATACTTGGCTATATTGAAAGACATTTACTGGTTGCTTAGCACTTGTCACTAAGCCTTCAGTTAAATTCACAATGAATAAACGGTTAATAGACAGCTCCAGCAACCCTTTCTACCTCCTTGAAAAACCTGGCATTTCACACACCCATGCACAACCCTACCCTCAACTGTTGCAGGCTGCCATCAGAGATAGAATGCTATTTGTCTCTTTTTAGGATTATGAGGAGAGGGAGGAGTTACTTTGAAAATGCACCGTGAAAGAAATTCAGCCTTTCCCACTGTGTCTCTTAATTTTTGCTGTGAAGTAGATTGCAGAGTTACAAAGTTGATAATCAGCATTAGGGAGAGAAAAGGAGTTTCATTGTTTATAATGTTATTCCTTGGGAAAGCAGTAAACAAGTATCATTCAATTCTGTTTGTACTCCTCCCACCTCAATTTAACTCACGTACATCTCTGTGGATAGTGATCCCATATCCCCCACTAAAATGAAGCAGCATCTAGGAGGGGCAGGATGGGGGAGCCTAGAGGAGAGAACTCCTGAACAGTGGATGACAATTTGCTTTGCTGTGTACTTTGCTTTTTTCCCCGGTGATATTCATTTACTAATTAATTTACTTCAGCAGAGAGAAAGATTCTAAGGTCCGTTCTATTTTGTCCTCTATTCCTATCATTTGGAATTGTGATGACTAAAACTTATTTACTTAAAAATAAACAAGCAAACAAACAAATCAAAGATAGGCAGTAAATTTGTAGACCTGTGTGCTGTCTCTCAGGAAAGTTAATTAGTTCCCCTGCCTTGAATTAGCCAGGCTGCATTGTTGTTCTCATGCATATGTACCCAGAGTCACACAAATAGGTTAAGATGATATTTACACATTCGTGGATTTAATAAGGGAAGTTGAAATCACCTTTAAAATCAGCATCATAGAGACAGTCACTCTCCTCTCCCACAGTAGCTGCTTTGGCGCCACTATCAGAGACAGACACTGGGCTAGAGATCCTTAATCTGACCCTATATGGTATTTCCTATGTGCTTCTATAACTGCTGCTGCTTCGTGGCTTACTCCCGAGTCTGTCTAGCTGTAATAAATTTTCTCTTCAGTCTCATTGTCAGTTGAAGGTTGGCTTAGTGAAGACCAGAACTGAGTTCAGCAGGGTGAAGACTGTGATATCTCCTTTCACCTAAACCACACAGCTTTCCTCCTCTGTCATTGTGGATAACTCCATCCTCCCAGCTTCCCAAGCATGTAATTGTGGCATATTTTTAATATTACCTACTTATCTTATTCATTCAGGCTGTTTCCAGCTCTAATGCATTTGTCTTGATGGTTAATCACTCAAATAATCCTTTTCAGCCCTAAATCAGAAACTCTTATGCGTATAGCATTGTGTTTGGTGGCTTCACCACTGCAGCCATCTTTTATAGTTTTCTTGTTCATCATTCTCTTCTTTATGTTCTGTTAAAATCCTTTAATATTTTGTTCATGTCCTCATATTGTTTTGATGTCTTTAAAAGGTAATTTTATGTAGCCTCTCCTCTAACTTATTTAGACTTGAACTCTCTTTAGGGCCTTCTGTGTTAGTTCGACACATTTTTTTCATTTTTTTCTAGGCATACCCCATTTATGATGTTGCTCCTAAGTTTATTCTCATTCTCACCTTCAAGAATTATTTCTGTTAAATTGATTCCATCTTAATTTGTATTTCCTTCTTCACAATCAGCCATTTGATGTTTAACTGTAACCTCAGCAGCATGAAAGGAATGATAGAGATAAATCACGTCTTTTCTCGTCTTTTCTAGTGATATAAAGGACTAAATAACTGTGATAGTCCTAAGGTATTATATGATTGGGCATAATTTTTGATGGATTATAGGATGGTATACACATGGTATTTGAAGAATTAAAGAATTTTTTAATGTAATTCTAATATGTCAACCTTTATTTTCTAAAGTACAGCATTTGAATTATGATCAAACTTAATGTTCTGAATTACAGTAAAAATACCAAATAATATCAATAGATTCATATGTGAATTTAAGCAATGAGTAAAGACTAACATAAGGATGAATATAGCACAAAAAAAGTGAACATTGGTTCCTGTCTTCATAGTTCTTACAAACCAATTAAGAGGACATGTTTTTTAAGTTGTTAGTTTTAAGTTCTAGATGCTGAAGCTATTTGGAAGGTTTGGAGGTTCGCTAATGGAATTTTGTTCTTGGTAGGCTCACAGTTCATATGGATGAAGAACTGCGTGCTCTGGCTTTCAATACTCTGCAGGCACTAATGCTTGATTTTCCAGATTGGCGGGAGGATGTTCTTTCAGGATTTGTTTATTTTATTGTTCGTGAAGTGACTGATGTCCATCCCACGCTTCTCGATAGCGCTGTAAGAATGTTGGTACAATTAATAAATCAGTGGAAACAAGCAACCCAAATGCATAACAAAAATCAGGACTCACAGGTACCAAATTCTTTCTCACTGTCCCTTTGTATGTAAATGACCAATAATGATGTTCTATATATTGACTTTCTCAAAAACTAAAAATTTTATTAGTTTTATTCACTTTAAAAGTGTTCCTCATCCCTTAAGCTGAACTTTCCTATAGTTCATATATTAAATATATAGCGTTTGTGCATCTAACCTTTCCACCCGTCTTCCTTTGGTAACGGTTAGGTTTGGACGAACATAGAAAGTAGAGGCAATTCTAGCTCACATTTAGGTTGTTTCCAATATGTTTAAATCCGATACAGTGAAAATTTTTGGTAGCCTTCCATCTGAGTTATTTGATTATGTTATCCATGATACCAGTCCTTGTTTCCTAAATACAGTATCTGGGCTTCTTAACCATAAACATGCTCAAATTATTGACTTTTGATAATGTCTAAGTTATAGATCCTTGGAATTTTAGAGCTGGATCATCTAAGCCACCCAGTTTCTCAACCTTTAATGAGCATACACATCAGCAGGGGCCTGAGAATCTCTATTTCTAACAAGCTCCTAGGTGAAGTCATGCCACTGGTCCACACTTTGAGTACAAAGGCTCCAATCCAGCCCCTACATTTTTCACATAGAAATGTTAGACCAAGAGTAGTTAATAGTGTCAGCTCCAAGGTTACAGAGTAGCCAGAGAATGATAGAAGTTAGGTACAGAATTCATATTCAGACTGCCAATTAAATGGATTTTCTTCCCTGTGTATATGATTACATTTTTATAAATTAAATATTACTTAAATTGTTTGAGCTGAGGCAGACGTATGGCCATAATTTTTATGATTTGCTTTACCCTTTATTAATTGTTTGACTGGGATGTGTATGCATACATTTTATTTTATTTTAAAATTCTCTTTATTTTTCAAGCATGGTGTGGCTAATGGAGCTTCTCATCCCCCGCCTCTGGAAAGGAGCCCGTTTTCCAATGTATTCCATGTGGTCGAAGGGTTTGCACTCGTCATTCTCTGTAGCAGTCGACCGGCCACTCGGAGATTAGCCGTCAGTGTCCTTAGGGAAATACGGGCTTTATTTGCACTTTTGGAAATACCTAAGGTAAGATTTAGGCATTTCATTTTGTTACCTAATGAAAGTACTTAAAAACTGTCCTTTTGTCCATCCTTATTCTGTATTTCTGTTACTACTGCACAGATATAACTTTTTAACAAAGTCTTTTTGACAGAGTCTAAATTAACCCGCCTGCCCTCCATTCCATTTGTAACAAATAAGGCTAAACTGAGTTTTTAATGTTTACTTAGGTTTGGCTACTTTTCTTAAACATTCCTAAATTTTTTTAGACACGTGATGTCTCTTTTATAGGGTGATGATGAATTAGCCATAGATGTGATGGACAGGCTGAGCCCATCCATTCTTGAGAGCTTCATACATCTTACTGGGGCTGATCAGGTAACTATGCTGATTTCATGTTGTTGAGTCTTGTTTTGGAACTTATGACATACATACATACATACGTGAATTTCCTTTACAAATGTAATGCTAGAAAGTATTTTTGAAAACTGTAAATTGCCTTAAAAATAAAAAGTAATTTTAAAAAGGTGGCACACACACAGACGAAGTGACACTAGTTTATGCTATGGTCATTACTCTTCCCCATAGAAATAAAAATACTTTATCTTTGTAAAATCTCAATCTTTCCAACCTGAGAAGCTTCTCTTAAATCTAATGTTACTATTGACTACTATCTGCTAGTTATTATGGCATATAATATTCTTGACATATATATACTGGTTAAAATGCTATGGAAAAAGATATGTGTTGAAATTCAAAGCAAAAAATTGCACCCTTGCGTTCAATGAGTATATTTGTTTGCTTTGACACATAAGAGCAATGGGGTAAATATGTAGTATTTTATGTGAGTCTTATGTAATTTGACGCATTAAAATGAAGAATAAAACTTTGTCAACAAACACATTGCTGAGAAAGCTTACGCAAACTCTTAGCTGGATTTGAAAAAAAAAGGGCCATATATCAATATTTCGATTGATGTAGGAATAACTATCAAACTTTACTACTTGAAATTTTTTTCTTCCTGTCTTGGAATACATGGACAAGAAGTTTCTGTGCTTTCGGCATAACATTTGGCTCTTAGAACTCATGAGTTATGTATAACCAAGAAAAATAATAATAAAATTTTATAAATCTAAGAGATGATTATAAATCTGTACATTTAAAGAATTCTGTTTTAGATTACTAACCATGAATTATGCCAACAAAAGGAGTCGTGAATGACTCTCTTCTGGTGCTTAAAGCCATGCCTGGCTCATAGCAGATGCTTTATAAATATCTGTTGAATGATAGAATGAATTGAGCCTGTGTTCAGTTTAAGATTCCATTTTTCATTGTTGTTGTTGCAGAAATGTATATATATATGTTTTGCTCTGAAGGTAAATTTTTATCTCTTCAGTATAAGAGCTCAGAGTATTATTGAGCAAAAATTTAAGAATCTGTACCTCTAGAGAGGAGCCCATTTTCCAGTCTGTTCCACTTATGCCTATATAGGGTGCATCAGCATGGAAGTTAATGGTTCATTTTTGAGTTCTCTAGCAGCTTCAGTATGCCCATGAAAGTTGCGTATTCATATGTGAATTACGTAAGTAGTGGTTCTTATCCTTTTTGGGTTATAGATCTTTTTGAGAGTAATGAAAGCTGTGGAATGTCTCTCCAGAAAAAAGCATTTATGCACATGCACAAAAACCTTACATGCCATTTCAGGAATTTACTACTCAAACTACTCCCTTCAAGCATGGTGTGGCTAATGGAGCTTTTCATCCCCTTCCTTAAACCCAACTCGAACCTCCTATTTTCCCTGTTTTAGAACCTCTGTTCTAGAAACTACCAATAGACAACTTATAGTTTAAAGCAATTCATATGGCAAAACTTTAAAAGTTATTGAAATGTGCAGTAATCAATTTTTTTTTTCTCTGCGTAGACGACTTTGCTGTATTGCCCTAGCTCAATAGATTTACAGACGTTAGCAGAATGGAACTCTTCTCCTATCAGCCACCAGTTTGATGTGATCAGTCCATCACACATATGGATATTTGCACATGTGACCCAAGGCCAAGACCCATGGATTATAAGTCTCTCCAGTTTTTTAAAGCAAGAAAACCTTCCGAAACACTGCTCCACAGCTGTGAGCTATGCTTGGATGTTTGCATACACAAGACTTCAGTTATTGTCCCCACAAGTTGATATAAAGTAAGTTATTTTCCTAATGTAAATTTTAAAATGTATAGACTATCAGTTTTCATAACGTATGTATTTGAAAAGTTGTACAAATTGGAAACCCGTAAGTAACAGGCCATAATGTATTGATGTATTAAGGAGAGAGATGAACGTTGTGAAGGATATAGTCTCATAATCCTTTTCATATAATTTAGTCTCAACAAATTGTAATTGTTAGTTTACTTAATGACACAGTGCTTGGTACAGAGTATGTGTCCAGTGCATGTGTTTTTTTTGAGGAAAACTGGCCCTGAGCTAACATCTGCCAATCCTCCTCTTTTTGCTGAGGAAGACTGGCCCTGAGCTAACATCTGTTTCCACCTTCCTCTGTTTTTATATGTGGGACGCCTACCACAGCACGGCTTGCCAAGCGGTGCCATGTCCACACCCAGGATTCGAACCGGCGAACCCCAGGCCACCAAAGCAGAACATGCGCGCTTAACTACTGTGCCACCGGGCTGGCCCCAGTGAATGTATTTTGAATGAAAGAATTAATGATGAAAGGATCTGAAGATGAGTATGGATGTGGATATAGATAAGTTTGCAGACAAAGGCTGAGAAGTAAAGAGAAACCGAGCTCAAGGACCTTACTTTTCCTGATGACATTATAAGAACGGCCATCTGCTAACGGAGATTAGTGATAATGACATTGGGTTGTGGTTTTGAGGATAATCATAAAGATTTGCAGTAACTGAGTATGTGATGGAGAGTTGACCAAGGTCACTATAAACTGGAGTTAATTTCTTCTTGTTCTTAAATATAGAAGAGAATTTTTGAACCTGAGTTTGAGTTCCTGATTTCATCTATCCAGTACGCCATTGATCAGATTGCATGGAATGAGTCCTCTCATCGTATAACTTGCCCATATAAACCCAGCACCTGGATAAATCTAACACCTTAGGCTCACATTAAAGGCTTTCAAAACCTGGCTCAGTTTGTACTTTTTTCCTTATTTTCTGTCACTGCCATCCATGTACTCTTATGTTGGAACCAAAATGAACCTCTCGAAGTTCACTAACCGTGGTCCACAGTTTCCATTCTATGAGCTTTTGTTCACATGTGCCTAGAATGCCTTTTGTCTCCCCAACCCCCCCATGTCCATATCTGACATATCTCAAATTCCACCTTATTTTTCAAGCCACCTTTTACATCTCCAACCCAGAGTAATCATTCCTTCTTTTAGATTTTAGTATATATATTTTTGGTATTTCTGTATGTACATGCTAATTATATATCTATGTAGATTCTCAGGTATTGTGTATATTGGGTGTTATTTTTTTAATGAAGATTGACGCTCGCCACCTTGCCTAGCATTCATGACGTGATCTTATTTATGGTCTCCCCTAATTACCATATTTTAAATTATAAGCCCCTCTCCTATGACTACTCCCTCTCTCCCCTTTCTACTCTATTCTTCTTCATCAAACTTAGCACCATCTGACATTATTTGTTTCTTTATTGTATGTCTCCCCCAGCACACACAATGGCGCTGGTTTTTTTACAGGTTTTTTTCCCACTATTGTCATCAGTGCTCAGAACATTTTCTAACACACTAAGACACTGTTGCGGAATTAATGAAGTGGTGTGTATACATATTATCTTAATATGTTATAAATTGACTGAAGGCAAATAGTGTGTATCAGTATTTTTCCTGTTTTTGTTTTGTTCTCAGTCCTTAATCCCAATGGAATTTTGGTGTTTGGGAAGATTTATGGAATGGTTTCAAAATAGTTTCTTGGTCTAATCTTTTAAGACAGAAATTTGACAGAAGCCTTAAAAATGTGGATATTGTTTTGACTCTGAAATTCTCTTTTCAGGAATTTACCCAAGAAACTAATTCACCTTTTATTATAATTAAGCATATATGCAAATGTATAATGTTGTATATAATAGGGGGAAATTGCTATTAGCTAAAATGTCCAGGGGGCTGACTCTGTGGCCGAGTGGTTAAGTTTACACGCTCTGCTTTGGTGGCCTGGGGTTCATCAGTTCGGATCCTCGGCCTGGACCTGCACCTGCTCATCAGGCCATGCTGTGGCCGCATCCCACATAGAAGAACTAGAACAACTCACAACTACAATATATAACTATGTACTGGGGCTTTGGGGAGAAAACAAAAGAAAATAAAATGTCCAACAATGAAAGTTTGGCCATATAAAAGTTAGGTAATCTCTATATTGATATAGCATATGGTCATCAAAAATAATGTCATGGAAGTATATTAATTTACATGGAAGATGTTAAAAATATATGTTTAATACAAAAAGCGAATATAAAACAAAAGAAACAATATTATTCAATTTTTATATGTTAAAAGAGAGGTATTCATGCATTTATATATACATATATATGAACTAAAGGTGTGTAGAAGAATATACAGTGCTTATTTTGATGTGGCAGTAAAGGTAATTTTTATTTTGTTCTACACTAAACACATATAATTAGTTATAAAATGTGGCCTGATAAAATATTAAGTTTTTTCACAGGAATAGTAGATCGTGTTAAAATGATCCTGTAATACGTTTTAATTTTCGATCTAATATTGTATTCATTTATATCTCGTATCATTCCACAAAGATTTAGTACTAATGAAAACTAGATGAGAACGATCTCCCCTAAAATGATAGAAACTTAGCATTAGTTAAAGAAAACATTTTAAAATATGTTGTATTATTTATATCTACCTGTTTTTCTTCTTCCTTTTTTTTTCCTTAGTAGCCCCATCAATGCCAAGAAAGTAAATACTACCACGAGCAGTGACTCCTACATTGGCCTGTGGAGGAACTACCTGCTTCTTTGCTGCAGTGCAGCAACATCCACCTCGTCTTCAGCATCTGCAGGTTCTGTAAGGTGTTCTCCTCCTGAGACACTGGCGTCTACCCCGGACAGTGGCTATAGCATTGATTCTAAAGTAAGTTTTTCAGATCTGTCATTGAATCTGAATGGCACCATAGAAGTAGTAATGTTTTAAAATTTCTTTCCAGGACAATGAAGTAACTTGGTTGAAAAGGGTATTAGTTACTTGCATTAATAATGAAAGTAGTTCAAGAAATCCCATTACTATTTTTATGGATTCCTAGTTGGAATCAATAATATGTATAGTTTGTTCTTGGGGAGAAACGACCATGCTCATTTGCTCATTAAATTCATCATAATGATTTTTTTTTTTTTTTTTTTTTTTTTTTGGTGAGGAAGATGTGGCCCTGAGCTAACATCTGTTGCCAGTCTTCCTCTTTTTGCTTAAGGAAGATTATCACTGAGCTAACATCAGTGCCAATCTTCCTCCATTTTGCATGTGGGATGCTGCCACAGCATGGCTTGATGAGCAGTATGTAGGTCTACACCCGGGATCCGAACCCGCAGACCCTGGGCTGCCTAAGTAGAGCTTGTGAACCCAACCACTATGCCACTGGGCTGGCCCCTGTTAATGAATATTTTTAAAGTAATTTTCATCCTTGTCTTCCTTTATTCTATTTCCTGTAGTTCTCACACTTTTCCATGTCCAAAAGGAGTCGTTTAAATAATTACCTTTTTAGAATTTGCCTAAATTATGTAGTGGTACAAATGATACTTGGTAACAACAGCTGTATAGTCTCTGATACGATACAAAATATTCTGAGGTAGTTGAAGGAAATTTACAAAATTTAAGACCTGGGTGTCTAACTTCAACACCGATGACTCCTTTAGAAGTAGTTGTTTTCTACTCATTTTTACGGATCAAAAGACAGTGACGGTCTGATGGAGGGAGTCAGCCTATTAGGGGATGGTAAGTATCTATAAGAAATTAAGAGTCGCAGAGCCCAAGTCTGTTAGCACACTTGCAATGAGTCATTGGACAAATTGTTTAACCTTTTCAGGTTATGTGCACAACAGGCGAATTTTGAAGCACCGTTCATACTAAAATTTCCTCTGTGCATTGTCCTTGACCAAATATTGTTGAAATGTCACATTATTTAGTTGGATGTACTACCATTAGTGCTGTTATAAATATAACATTATTTTTCCAGATTATTGGCATCCCATCCCCTTCATCCTTGTTTAAGCACGTAGTTCCCATGATGCGCTCTGAGAGCATGGAAATCACAGAATCCCTTGTTCTCGGTCTTGGCAGGACCAACCCAGGAGCTTTTAGGTAAGTATCTTTCTGTTTTCTCTACACACTAAAATAGCAAATGTGACTACTTGGAGAGATGGCGCGGGTGGAGTACTTATCATCAGGACGGGTGCGTAACTGTCTGACTTTTATGGCTTAACCAGCTGTGTAACATTTAACAAGTCATTTAAGTTATTGGAGCCTTTATTTTCCCATTTTGATTGAGTAAATAAGATTTACCCTGTTTTCTTCACAGAACGATTATTAAAATCAAATATAGACTGTATAAATATGTTCCAGAAATAAAACGCCATGTAAATCTTTGATATTTTCCTATTTGATTTATTTACACAGTGATTCTATTAATTTGTAATCTTGATCCGTTGGTGAAAACTACAGTTTTTACCCTTCTTGTTTAAGAGAATTAGACTATTTTTAAAAGCATTATTTATGTATATATTTTATATCATTCTTGATGTTTTTGATATTAAGGAAATTTTTCATTTTTGCCTGAGGTTCTGCCTTATTACTGCCTGCTGGTCCCTGAATTTATTCTTTTAAGATTGTCCTCTATTGATATGAGGTGATGTTTGATGTTTTATGTCCAGGATAACGTACAATAGAGAATAGGTTAATAAATTGTAATTTGTCTATAGATATGGGATAGCATTCATTATAAGTGAAGTTTT
The DNA here is from genome assembly GCF_041296235.1 of Equus asinus. Lineage (NCBI taxonomy): Eukaryota > Metazoa > Chordata > Mammalia > Perissodactyla > Equidae > Equus > Equus asinus. Next base: position 122,820,327 of record NC_091792.1, read on the forward strand.
GGAAGATTATTTTGTGACAGGTAAATACACTATTGTGGTAATAGAAAAAATGGGATACAAAAATAATCTCAACTTCTGAAAAAACAAATTTGCATAAACACACATAGTTCTGAGGCAAACACTTCAAATGTCCGCAGTAGTTTCTATAGATGATGAAATTGTGGGCAGATTTTACTTTCTTCTTATACCTTTTGTATTATCCCAATCTTCTACAATGAGCACATTTTCCACTTAAAATCAGAGTATAAGCAAAGATTAATTATCATTTTCATAAAGTTCATACCCTTTGACTCATTAATTTTAATTTGTAAGAATTAATCCTAAGGAGATAATCAGAAATGAAGACAAAGATATTCAGTGAAGCATTATTTATAATAACAAAAATTAGATAAAATTTAATAAATCAGTAATAAATGAAAATGGTTAGGAAATTTATGGTATCCTACCGTGTAATGGAATGTTATGAATTAACTAATGATATGTGAAAGTGATTATGCTAATATTATGTAAAGGAAAAAAGGTACCATCTTACATCTGATAGGGTTTCAATTATGTAAAATGTATGTGGGCTGCAAAATGATTGAACAGAAATCTTGATAGTACTTATGTCTACAAATGAGAATAAGTAGCCTATACCATTTTTTTCTGTTTTCCAAGTGTTCTTCAGTGTGCATTTGTTATTTTATAACTAAAACAAAACAACAAAAGTTGTGTTTAAAACAATAGGGTTAGGGTTAACACTTATCAGTTTACATCATTATATTTACATATTCACACATGTCGGAGTGATCTGTTCGGCTTTAATTAAGTGAACGAATACCATTTTTCTTCTAGGGAACTGATAGAGGAATTGCATCCCATAATTAAAGAAGCACTTGAAAGAAGGCCAGAGGTAAGCTGTGTAGTATTCTATCATTAAATATTTGGCCAACACTTACCTCTCTTCTATATTCTACACATTATGCCAAAAGTTAGAAATTCAGAAAGAAGTAAAAGATTATTTAGTGCAGTTTTCAGCATTTTTTTAATATAGAGAACTCTTTTTTCTGTCCCCCACAGGAGATCTCATGCAGAAACCCGTTATTGAAAACAGATGTTAAAATGCTCTAGCTGAAGTGAGGACAGTCAGAGTCTAGACTGCAGTTGGCAAACCTTTTCTATAAATGGCCATATAGTAAATATTTTCCTTTTTGCAGGCCATACTGTCTCTGTTGCAACTGCTCAATTTTGCTGCATAGACTACTGAACAAGTGGGTGTGGCTATATTCCAATAAAACTTTTATTTACAGTAACAAGCAGCAGTGGGCCAGATTTGGCCCGAGGGCCATATTTTGCCAACCCCAGCTCTAGATCCCTAAACCTACAGATCTGTGTGGGTTTTGAGCAGCTTTTAGAAACCAAAGATCTGGTGGGACAGACTGATATGTAAACCATAATTATAACAATGTATGACACACTCAAAGTCATAGATAACAGGTTACACAAGCTACAGAGAAGAAAGCCTCCGACTCTGCCTGTGGAGTAAGAGAAGGCATTACAGATGAAGCACTGACATTTGAGGTGAATTTTAAAGCATGTTCCCCAGTGGACAAGCAAGAGAAAGACATTCTAGGCAGAGGAACAGCATTTGCACACTTTATAAAAGAATTTAGACATTGCACATTCTTTCGTGTGATTATCTTATGGGGAAAGTGATCGGTTAGGCTGGAAAGCAAGATAGGAACTGTTTCCTGAAAGACTCCTCGTTTCAGCTTTATCAAGTAGACCAGTGGTCAGCATATGCCAGTGGCGTCTGAGAATTACCAGGAGAGGTTGCTAAAACCTACCGATTACTGGACCCATAGAATGAGAATCCCTGGAGTGGAGCCCAGAAAACTTTTTCTTTTTTTTTTAAGCACCTTAGATGTAAAACACTTTTTGAGAGTCCCTGCTGTTAACGTTGGAGATCCACTGAGGAATTTAAGCGGGAGACGGAGATGGTGACAGTAGCTACTCTTTCAGAGGCTTTAAAACACCATCTGTAATTCTTCACTCCCTTTCTTTAATTCAGCCCTGAGGAGTAGTGATAGCATCCCCATTTTGTAATTGATTAGATTTGTTGCAGAGCGATCATTTTGGTTACAATGCAGGATGATTTATTAGAGGGAAGTAGAATTGGAAACAAAATTAAGTGGCAGTATTTTTATACTTCTGAGTTTCAGGGGAAAAAAGTTATCTCCAAGTGATTAGCTGTGTACAGCAATGGGCTTTCACTGTGAGTTGTAGTCAGAGAGCGTTAGACTCACAGTCTTCCTATGGAGACAGAATGAAAACGGGTTAGCTAAAACTTTGCAAAAGTCCCCAAAGGCTGTTAAGAAACTATCCTTTCCAATATAAATTGCTGTAAACTTTATAAAGAGGTAAAAGAAACAGTAAATTTAATGAATTGGTTCTCAGCAAATTGGCTGCTTATGGAAGACAGAAAACTGGATTGTGGGCACGAAAGTGAAAGACTAATAAATATATCTTGAATTGCTCTGTACTATGCAAATGACGTCATCAATGAAATCATGAGCTACAGAAGAGAGTGAGATAGGAGATCTGTATGTTACTGCTATATGAGTTACTGTTGGAAGCAGAATCAAGTCTAGGCATTACAGCTGTTACTCTAGGCATTAGGACTTTGGCCCTAGGAAGACAAGCATGTTTATTCATACCATAATGATCAAAGAAATTTTTTCTTTTGTTTTTGTTTGTATTTATTTTTTGTGCCAAAATTAACTGTTAAGTGGAAAACTTTGGCATGAGCAAAATCTGTAGGGTTTCTTCAGTCCCCTTCACAATATTTTCCCTGTTTTTCTGTTATGTTTTGGGGAGTATCTTAGGGAGTTTTTTTTTATCATTCAATGAGAACAGTTTGCTAACCACTTCACTTCTTCTAAAGATGTCAGACTGGCAAATCACCTAAAAGTAACTGTGGAGTTTTATTTGTACCCCACATAAGGGGTATCACCATGTAAAATGTCATGTGATTTTATTTGGCTTGTTAATTTCAAACCATCAGCACATATCTCTTTGATGCAGTAGCTACCAGAATGGTCAAAATCTACATTACACAAGCTACATAATTTTGCTAACTCTCAGACATTCACATTGTTCTCTCCAAGTTACACTAACAAGTTTGCTATCAATTTCCCTGAAGGGCTTTTCATTAATATCTTTGTATCTTTGGAATAGAATATGAAACGGCGCAGGCGTCGAGATATTTTACGAGTACAACTGGTACGAATATTTGAACTGCTGGCAGATGCTGGTGTCATTAGTCACAGGTTGGTATTGGATTTTGATTTTTAAAACTTTGGAATGATTAGGGAACACAATATTTTTTCTCTCATGAACTACAGAGAAACAGAAAAGCACCTTTGCAACAAAAAAAATCCCTGTCTGCATCACGGTAAACATTATTTAGCAGTCAAAGATGCATCCAGCAAATTAACTAATGGTTAACAAATGTATTGAAACACTAGTGCTGGATTGCTTCACGCAAAAATTGGATATAATGTTGCGATGATTTTGATGTTTGTTGGAATCTAGTAATCTAGGTAAGTAGACAGTAGCCTTTTTTGTGTGTGACTGATTCAACTATTTCTTACCTCATTTTTAAGATCTATTTCTTCTGGACTTGTAAAAAAAATCATATATTTAAAGGCTGAACATTATAAGGTTTGTAAATTTATTCCAATCAACTGTTAATCTGTCCTGCTGGGAAAATTATGAAATCCACAAACCTAGTTCTTAACTGTTTCCACTTTTTGCAAATGAAAACATAAAACCTGGGGCTGCGGTTGTAATAAAAGGACAGTCCCTTGAGGAAAATTCCGTCAGCTTTGTTTTTTTAAGAGAAATGAATATAAGGCTTTCACTATTATGGACTTTTTATTTCCTTGGTTAAGGGAAAAAAGGATGAAGTCTGAATGCCAAGAAGGTATAGAGGTCTTTGCTTTGCTCACCCAATCGATTCTCTGTGCCTGATGCACAATAGGTACTCAATGAATATTTGTTAAAGGAATGTTTTATTCTGGGCCAGGTTGCAATCTACTGAATTGGTTTCCCATCCACTAATAAGTCATGACCCAGAGATTAAAAACACTTGTTTAAGGAATAAAGAAAAAAATTTCATCATAAATTCATTCAACATATTTTTACTAGACTGATATTTTTGATATACTATGGTATCACTGTGACTCCTTACACTTGTTTTCATGGCTTTAGGATGTTTATAAGAAGCTATTGACATCTATTTAAAAAATTGTTTTTACTTTTAAAATCATACGTTTTAGAAGTCCTTTGCAATGTAAGAAGGAAAAGCTGACGCAAATAAATGTGAATGTAATAGCTAATCATTTATACAGCACTTACAGCTTCCTAGGACGTTTATAGATGGTGACTCATTCATATTCATACTGAAATGCTCTGAAGTAGATACTGGTCACATGCTTAATAACTGATGGAACAAGACTGCGTTCTGAGATTTCTGACTCTAACCAAGTGACCCCCTTCCAGTCAGGTTTCCAGGCACAGAACCCTTGCCTCAAAGAGAATCTGACTGCAGAGATTCTTGAAGCAACTCCATAGATCTAGATGGAAGATTTGAAAACCAGCACTCTTACTTGAATTCTCTTAAATTTTTGTAACTCCAGTAATCCCTATCCTAGGGTCTTGCTGAGAATAAGTACCTAATGGGTATTTTATTGATTATGCTAAAGGCCATAATATGAATATGCATGGCAACTATGAGAACATATAGAACTAGTCTTTCTTCTTTCTGCCTCTCTCAGCTGACCCTCCATATCTCATATGCCTCCTTATTTTGAAGAGCTACATATTTCGATGGAGAGGGAGTAACCTTAGCACTGAGTAGTTGATTAAAGGTGGATATGGGGTTGAATAATACAAATTTCAGTAGCAGTTCCTTTGATTGAGAGGTACTGTCTATTTTTATATTTACGAGGGCCAAAATCATGTTCATTTAATTTTTGTATATTAAGTTGCATACTACCGTGACCATGCAAACTTCAATATATATTATTCTGATTTTGACTACTAGGAATTTGTTTTGATTTAAATTATAATTCAAAATCACGTTTTCTTTATCATTTATTTCCTTCCATATTTTCAGTGCAAGTGGTGGCCTTGATAATGAAACACATTTCCTCAACAACACTTTATTGGAGTATGTAGATTTGACTAGACAACTCCTGGAAGCAGAAAATGAAAAAGACTCTGACACACTGAAGGATATACGATGCCATTTTAGTGCCTTAGTGGCGAATATCATTCAGAATGTTCCAGGTATGATTTTCAGTTTCTTAAACCATTATTAAATATTCAGGGACCATCATATTTTTTCTTCCCCTGAGGTTTTGTAATCTAAGTTGATAAAACAGCATGTGAACATACTGGAAAAATATCTCAGCATCACATGGATGGCAAGAGTTTGTTTTACCTTTGAATTAGTGTCAGTGATTAGAAATCAAAAAGGAGCCCAGCTTAGGTTTTCAATGACAGCAATCAAGACACTAACACAGGGACCAGCCCGGTGGTGCAGCGGTTAAGTGCACAAGTTCTGCTTCAGCGGCCTGGTGTTCACCAGTTCAGATCCCAGGTGCAGACATGGCACTGCTTGGCAAGCCATGCTGTGGCAGGCGTCCCACATATAAAATAGAAGAAGATAGGCACGGATGTTAGCTCAGAGCCAGTCTTCCTCAGCAAAAAGAAGAGGATTGGCAGCAGATGTTAGCTCAGGGCCAATCTTCCTCAAAAAAGAAAAAAAAAAAAGACACTGACACAAAAATTTGAAGAAATCAGTAGAATAAGCTCTTTGGACAAACTTGTTCTAGACCCAAGAAGCATAATACTCCCAATGGTAATTGAGAATAGGATTAACGAGATACCTTTGAATAATGAGAGAAAGGTGTGGACCACAGATGTAAAGAATAACAAGGATACAGTGTTACTGATTGAGTCCTTTCACAGATGGTTGTGCCTCTTATTGAGCACATACTGTATTCCAGGTACTTATTTAGGCAACAGGAAGATTGATACATGTAATTACATTTTAAAAAGTTGTAAATTATTTACAAGTGTAAAATATAAAAAGGTTGTTATAGTCTTTGGTATACAATGTAGATACAAGTGTTTTTTCTTCTTTCTGAAAAAACATGAAAGTTATTTTGTTACCTGAAAAAGTATATGCAAGCAGCTGACTTTTAAAGTAAGAGCATGGATTGTGTTTTATAACATGTTCGTGTAAGCACCTGTTTAGGTGCATTAATTTCAAGTGCAGGAGCTCTGTTTTGAACTTTAGGGGAAAATGGTGAATTTTAAAGTGGAAAGAATCCTTGGAGATCATGTTGGCACCATCAGCAAGAGGCAGCAGAGTGGGTTTGCACGCCAGGTCTCACACCTGACTGCAGATCCAGCAGCTCCCCTTTCGTCTGTTTTGTATATCAAGATCCCATGTAAGGATTCTTTTATAAAGACAGCTCCGCTGCTGAGAACATACAAATTTAAAAATAGCTAATCTAGTCCAAAGCCCTCTCTTACCACCAAACCGAGGTCCAGAGTGTGTTTGTGTTCATGTTTTGGCCAAGTTCATCATGTAGCTAGCAACAGCCCAAGGAGAAGCAGGGTCCTGACGCCCAGCTCTCTGCAGGCCTCCGGGCAGCACTGTCCCTGCCAGGAAATCCTGTGTGCACAGATGCTGTATCTCATATAATGCTGTGTTACATGGTGACAAAGACTGCAAGTTTGTTTCTGTGACTTGCATATATGTAAATGATTTCTGTTACTATGGAGGTTTTTGGTAGATTAAAATCAAAACTTTTGCTTTCTTTTTTACATCACATACATATTCAATAACAAATAAGTTGACATGCATGTTTAAAGTAAAAAGGAACTAAATTTCTTTTTCGTCTATTTTTTATTTACAGTGCACCAGAGAAGAAGTATTTTTCCTCAACAGAGCCTTCGTCACAGTCTGTTTATGCTGTTCAGTCACTGGGCAGGGCCTTTTAGCATCATGTTTACGCCCTTGGACAGATACAGTGATAGAAATATGCAAATTAACAGACATCAGTACTGTGCACTGAAGGTATTTACTTAGAAATCTGTTTTGTTTTTTCTTATGTTAAGAGTAGAGTTCAATTTTTTTGTCTCTCTCAGTACCTGGTATTATAAAGAGGACAGAAATTTCTTCAAAATACCTGAGAGTATTAGAATTTATATTTGCGTGCTGCATTCAAATACATATACAGTAGGTTTATTTAAATGCATAATGTACAATGCAAAGAAGTTCCAGAATCTACCAAAATTTGAATGCCATTTTCCTAATGAACTGAGGATTACCTTGAAGAAATACCTATTTTTTTCCTACTTAAGTACTTGCTCTTGGTCTTTTTTTTTCTTTCTCTTCTCTTCCAGTACTGTTCAAACTCCAATTGGGTATCGTTATATTTATTTACTACTTACAATAAATTTCTTGGTTTCAAAATTATGACGTTTTTCTTTGTAAAGAAAAATATTAAAGATATTGTGGCTACATAAGCATAAGTAAAAATATCCTGCCTCTTCTCATTAAGCAACCAACATTTAACCTCCTAAATGTTTTAAATGTAATTCTAATATTATTGTTTGAAGGCTATGTCTGCTGTACTGTGTTGTGGCCCTGTTGCAGATAATGTAGGACTTTCATCAGATGGCTATTTGTACAAATGGTTGGATAACATTTTGGACTCTCTGGACAAAAAGGTAATTTGACAACACCCTTAAAATTTCATAAGAAATTGCATTGCATTTGGAGTTATTGTATGGCTCACTGAAAATGTCTTTTTTTAATAAGATAGGTTAGAATGATATGCAGAAAACATATTGTGTAAAATTAAATAGGATGCCATGGTGTAAGAACTTTCTAATTCTTATTTATTACTCATTTGAATAGTTTTAATTTCCCTTTTACATTATAGGATTAATACGGTAGTGTTGTATATCTCTCACAATAGGGTTCTAAGTCTGTAAGTAAAATATTAATGTAGAATACATTGATCTCCTAGGAAGAAATATGTTATTTGCTATGTTTAATTTCTTTTTTTTTTCTTTTTGACCACTCTCCAGTTAATCATTCTTTCTTGCCCTGCTTACTCCTTGCCCTCCTTACTCTCATGCAACATACACATAGGCTTCACAATTTAAAATAGGACTTAGGTTTTTTCACTCAGAATATTTTCTGGTGGGTTATCAAAAGCAAGAATACAGCTTGACGAAAGTAATTGGAGAGGTTAATAACTCACTTTGCTGAAAGCACTTAATCACTGTTCACATTCATCAGCCACCCTCGGGGCTCTGCTGGAGGAGAGAATTGTACCACTAAGAGTCTTGTGTGAAAGGCAGGAGACCAAATATAATTTATCCATGTCATTTTGTTTTTTCTTCTGGCTAAATAAAATGAAAAGAAGTTGAACGAAAAGAGACTGAATTTTGTGATTAAATATAAGAAATATATGGAGTATATTAGTAAAAATGTGAAGTAGACAATTAAATGATGTATAACTTTCTCTCTCCTGGGCAATTCTATGACCTGTACTTAGGTTCATCAATTGGGCTGTGAAGCAGTTACATTACTGCTGGAGCTGAACCCGGATCAGAGCAACCTGATGTACTGGGCTGTGGATCGATGTTACACTGGTTCCAAGAGGGTGGCAGCTGGCTGCTTTAAAGCCATAGCTAATGTATTCCAGAACAGGTACCCAAGATACTGTCTTTCATGTGTTATTTAGATTTTTTTTTTTTAATCTCTGCTCTCCTTGGCTTTCTTCTTCTTTTTTTTTTGTGAGGAAGATTGGCCCTGAGCTAACATCTGTTGCTAATCTTCTTTTTTGTTTGTTTGTTTGTTTCTTCTTCTCCCCAAAGCCCCCCAGTACATAGTTGTATATTCTAGTTGCATATCTTTCTGGTTGTGCTATGTGGGACACCACCTCAGCATGGCTTGATGAGCGGTGCTAGGTCCATGACCAAGATCCAAACTGGCAAAACCCTGGGCTGCTGAAGAGGAGTGCGTGAACTTAACCATTTAGCCACGGGGCCAGCCCCATTCATCTTTTTATTTTTTTCTTCTCCCCAAAGCCCCAGTAGATAGTTGTGTAATCTAGCCGCACATTATTCTAGTTCCTCCATGTGGGACGCCACCACAGCATGGCTTGATGAGCAGTATGTAGGTCCACGCCTGGGATCCGAACTGGTGAATCCCGGGCCCCAGAAGTGGAGCATGTGAACTTAACCACTCAGCCATGGGGCCAGCCCCTAGATTTTTTTTTTAAAGAAATTATTTCCTGTTGAATTCAGAAATACTAAGAAATCAGTATTTTCTCTCCTTAAGCTCTAAGGATAATGGTCACCATGCATCTGTTGTTGTTCCTTTTGCCTTAAAAAAAGCCCAGTCATCTCAGAGGCTGAGCAGCTGCATGCCTATAGCCTTGCCCCTTGAATATCATGTTTATTGACTTGTTGAAAACCTCTGAACATTATTTACCTAACATGTAAAATTTGTCCCTAGGGATTATCAGTGTGACACAGTGATGCTCCTAAATCTGATACTGTTTAAAGCAGCTGATTCTTCTCGAGGTATCTATGAAGTTGCTATGCAACTTTTACAGGTCTGTAAACAAATGTTAATTAAAAAATTTTTTATTCAGGATTTGATGAAGTGCAATTATCTATTTTTACCTTGAAAGTATACTAATATTCAGCTTTATTTTTAATAATGAGGTGTGGTATCAATTCCTGATTATTGTTAGAAATAGAAGACAAAGATGATATGGGTCATTTAAGTCTATAAATAATATGAATATTCAGAAGTGTATTGTAGAGGGATTATGTTTATGATCCCACACACACACTTGTAGGTGTGTGAGAGTACTTATAAAAATCGAGTGGTTAGGGCCTGTGTGTACAGGTAACTCTTTCTGTTTACCAGATAAGAACAATATGAGTCAAATTATTTTTGAGAACCAAGTGGAAAGTAATTAGCTCTTTTATGATAACCTAGTATACTTTGTCTTTATTAGACTGAGGAGAGTAACCTAGAATGTTAACTTACCAAGTGTGGATGTATTATTATTATACAATATTTAACTAATTGATAATAACATGAGGCTCTTCACTCTCAACCAAAGGTTAAGGATGGGATTTAAGTAGATGCTGATTTTTCGGAGGGTTTGAAGTGGTACTGGTGCTGGTAGGGACCATCTTAGGAATTATACCCTAATGTTTTGATTAATTAACAGGAAAGTTCAGTAGCGTAGCTCTTTACGTAGTGTAATGCCAAAAAGACTTTTCGTTTATATTCCATATTTAATCTGTGATTAACTAAGATCTGTTTGAAGATTTGTTTTTCATTTATACATCTTGTGTACAAAATCTAGTCATATTTTTTAACTAGAAAAGTGGTAAATCTTTTTCAAGTAATTGTGTATTAAGTCGCTGAAGTTGTTTTCAGATTATGCTACTAACCCAAACCATCAAACATGAGGAATGTAAAGCCTTGTAAACAGTTATAGTTTTTTGCAAACATTCTTGGAGTTAGGAATTAACATCTTAAGTACAATATATATTACTATATTTTTTTAAACTGGAATATTTCTTGGGAGAAGACTGTAATTTTTTAATTATAGCTGAAATTTAGAGGACCCATAGAATCTTAAATTGATGGAATTACTTTCCCGTAGATCCTGGAACCGAAGATGTTTCGCTATGCTCACAAATTGGAGGTTCAGAGAACAGATGGAGTACTCAGCCAGCTGTCTCCTCTGCCACATCTGTATTCAGTTTCATATTATCAGTTGTCTGAGGAATTAGCAAGGGCATATCCTGAGCTAACTCTCGCCATATTCTCAGGTATGATCATTGAACTAACTGGCTAGTAGTTTTTCTTTAGCAATCATTTCTAAAAAACTACTTTTGGGAAATTTTAAATATGTTAAATTTAAGGCTGAATCGAAACAGAACATGTCTTTATAGAAGAGAATTTTTTTTCTTTAATAACAACTCTTATACTAGTCTATCATGATATTTAGATTTCTTACAGGGCTTCACACTTTGCCCTCCCTTCTCTACCCTACCCCAGCACAAAAAAAAAAAACAAACAACAAAAAATGTAGGGGGTAGGGGGCTTCATATGCAATTTAAAAATGTTTCTTTGATATAGAACTTCCTGAATCTTCTAGTGTGTGTGTTATCTTATGTATTGGCCTGTCTTTAGTAATAAAGATGGGCTGGCATAAGGATACAGGTTTCTTTGTGTAAGTAAAACTGTAATCACAGGGAAAGGTCCTGCAGTGCCTTAAGCAGAACTATTGCTGGGATCCCACATTGATTTCTGGTCCACTTTCTTTTCCTTGGGGCCAAGAAAGATTCCTGTTAGGGGTTCCTTTCTAGAACATGAGGGATGTGTGTTGTCAGGCAAGATATCATATCTATCTGGGTCTCCCAGGACTCAAATTTAGGACAGTTTTGGGATCCATCTAGTTTAACCTTCTGCCTAATGAACATACTATTGCAAATACCTCCTTGAATTGAAAAGTAATTGTAACACAAAAGACAGTCCCTAGTTTTTCTGCCTTTCATCTGCAGCAAGATCTTGGTCTCGCCTGAGTACTGGGCATGCACCAAAATTGCCATCCAGGGGATGGCAAGATTCTGCTGTGGATCCTTTCTTTCATTTGGGCTGCAGCCATAGTGACCTTAGCCTTTTTTGGGAGTCTTTCCACAGTGCCTATTTCGGCAGTGGAAATAGTTTGTTTCCCATCCCCAGTTGACGTGACTGGGGAAAAAGCAACTTAAGTTCTTTTGACATTCAGTCTGAAAGCAGCTTACCTCTTTGGTTTGCAGTGGTAGATGGCAGCAATCATGCCCCTCTTTGTTCCCCAACTCCCACAGTCCCGCCAGCCTTTTTAAGATGTACATGGATGGTCATCAGCACAAAGTAGTCGCCACCGTGAATGCTGATTTTTAGGGGCTGCTGGGCTTCTTCTAGAGGCCCCTGCACAGAAGGCAGAGAAGTCCAGCTGGGTCCCAAAGGTCATGAAATTGGTCAGGATGGCAGCTGGTAGTGCTGTGGCCCCAGCTCCCGCACATACTGTGGGACTCTCCCCCAGACAAGATCTCTTCATTCAACTACTTTCAGAGCTCCAGGTCTAATATTTCATTCTAGAGGCAATCACATTGATGTATTAACAGAGGGATTCTTGGAAAAAGTTAGAATTGCGCAGAATTCTTTGCAAGGCATTGGACTCAGCACTTCATTGGCACTATATTGAATTTGCACAATAACTCCATGAGGCAACTAGTTTGTTACCCTCTTTTTACAGAACAATAAATTGAGGATCAGAGGTTGACAGTTTGGCCTCAGGTCAGGCAGCTTGTTTGTGGTAGAGCTGGGGTTCAGACCCAGGTGTGTGTGATTCCAGAGCCCAGTTTTGAATCACTGTGCTTCCACATTCACTCCTTCTAGTGAGTAAGTAAGTGCAAGATCTAAAAGGGGTAGGGGCCTAAGGAGAAAGAAGATTTTTATTTAAAGTTGTTTATGGAAATTAAACAGTATATAAAAACTCATGGGCTTTGAAAGTAACCTTGTGTTTGAATCCTCTGCCACTTGCTACTGTCTGACCTTGGGCAAGTTACCCTGACTCTGTCCACCTCACAGGTTTGTCATGAGCGTGAAATGAGGTGAATGTAAAAGTAACAAGCACATCATAGGAGTCTCCCCTAGATAGAACCAAAACCTGAGGTTCTGCATGGGTCAGTTTAATTTAATTCATGTATAAAGATTGTCTTTTATCTTAAAATTGCATTTATTTATTTTGGTAAAAAGCACATATAATAAAATTTACCATATTAATCATTTTAACTATACAGTTCAACAGTTGTGTGTTTACATCATTGTGAAATAGATCTCAAGAAATTTTTCATCCTGGAGAACTGAAACTCTACCCACTAAACAATTAACTCCCTTTTTCCTCTTGCCCCAGCCCTTGCTAACTACCATTCTACTTTCTATTTCTATGCATTTGACTACTTTAGGTACCTCATGTAAGTGCAATCATACAGTATTTGTGTTTCTATGACTGGCTTATTTCATTTAGCATAATGTCCTCAGGGTTCATCCATGTTGTAGCAAGTGACAAAATTTCCTTCCTTTTTAAGGCTGTGTAGTATTCCATTATATGAATATACCACATTTTGATTATCCATTCGTCAGTGGGCACTTGGGTTGCTTCCACTTCTTGGCTATTGTGAATAATGCTGCTATGAACATAGATGTGCAGGTATCTCTTCGAGACTCTGCTTTCGGTTCTTTTGGGTATATACTCAGAAGTGGGATTGCTAGATCGTATGGTAGTTCTCTTTCTAATTTTTTGACGCACCACTATACTGTTTTCCATAGTGTTTGCACCATTTTACAATCCCACCGACAGTACGCATTTATTTAACCATCAATGGTATTTTATATAAAAAGTAAGTACATGATATACGCTAGCTGTTACTTTTCTTTACGATGTCACCAAGGTCAAATTTATTAAAAGGAGAAACAGTACTCATAATTTTTAAGTATAATGAATAAAATCTGGCTTCCTATTCTTTAAGAATGAGATGTTGAAATTAATTACAAATCAACGAAAACCAAAATTCTATCAATTATTCCCTCTTTTGGCTTGTTTGCAATTACAGAGATAAGCCAGAGAATTCAGACAGCTCACCCCGCTGGGAGGCAAGTCATGCTGCATTACCTCTTACCATGGATGAACAACATTGAGTTGGTAGATTTAAAACCTTTGCCCACAGCAAGGCGACATGATGAAGATGAAGATGATTCCTTAAAGGATCGAGAACTTATGGTGACTAGCCGGCGCTGGTTACGAGGAGAAGGCTGGGGCTCCCCACAAGCCACTGCAATGGTTTTGAACAATCTGATGTACATGACAGCAAAGGTAAAATGGAGTTTGTGTTTCCAGTTGCTGCCCAAAATTACTGAGTTACGAGGAGTCAACAAGGTTAGAAATAGATGAAGAGATTAGATAATCCTGTGATAAGCATATGTACGTTATAAATTCCTGTCTTTAAAAAATATCTCAGTAGATATAAAATATCTTTTTGGGGAGGGAGCTAAAATCATATGCGATTAATGATATTTAAGTATAGATTTGTTGAAAAAAATGCTTATTCCTCTAAAGCATGGAAACAATTAAAGCTGTCCATAAAAATGTTATTTTCTGATATTGCATGATGTGACAAGTTGGAAATTTAATAGACAGTCATTACTGAAGTATGTGTTGTGTTTCCTGCATCTAGTATGGTGATGAGCTGGCCTGGTCAGAGGTGGAGAATGTGTGGACCACACTTGCAGATGGCTGGCCAAAAAACCTGAAAATAATTTTGCACTTTTTGATCAGCATTTGTGGAGTGAGTAGTGAACCAAGCCTCTTGCCTTACGTATGTATTCAAGTTCATTTGACTTTTTTTTTCAAAAATATTTACCCGGTGTCTTACAATCTCAGAGCATGGGCCGCAGTAGACTGGCAGAGGCAAAGCCAGGGCCAGGATGAGGACAGTCAGGAAATCGCACATGGATTTACTCATTGATTCATTCAACCAGTATTTTCTAGTTTCATCACAGGCCAGCTGCTCTTCTAGATTCTGGGCATTACAATCTGATGGATGATACAGATTTTATTTTATGAAACTACACCTGATTTATTTAATGAATAAATCAGTAAGTTAATAAAGTGCAGTCTTGATAAGGGCTACGAGGGAAAATTGCAGAGTACTGAGAGGGAATGACCTGGGAACCACAGCCGTCTGGGAGGTTTAGAGATGCTGCTCGAGAGAAAGTGATAGTGAAGAAGAGACCACAAAATTGAGGATGTTTATAGTTTCTGCTAGGCAGGAGCTGGCATTGGGATATTAGAGCAGGATGGTGAGTGAGGGCTCAGTGCCTGTAGAATTGCACCTAAGGCTTCTGGAAGCAAGGGAAAAGCACAGTAAGAGATATACAATGAACAATATAACAGTCTTTGCCTTCTAGGGGGAAAGCAGTACTAAAATCTGCTCAAGTTAAGAGAACAATATGAAACCATCAAACATGAGGGTTAAACTGAATATACTCACATGTGTGCAAACACACGTGTGTGTGTGTGTATAGATAGAGCTATCCATCCCGTGGTAGCATTCCCTAAAAGTGTGTTCCACAGAAGACTAGCTGCAGAATGTTGCTCTAAAAGTTCTTACAGATTCTATTTTAAACACACCATTGAATAGCTTTGCTTTACCCAGCGTTGCGTGAGTTAACCTGACTACTGAAAGAATTGTTCTGGAGGCATGTCACAGGATTAATATTCGTTGAGAAGCACTTAAAGCAAGGTCGGTGTATGGGACAGAACAACATGATCCACATTACCTCTCTGACCACATCTGCTGATATTCTCCCTCAGGCTCCCTGCCCCTAAGATATGCTGACCCCCTTACTACCCTGCTCTCACACCAGGCATTCCCACCTCTGGGCCTTTGCACGTACTTTTCCTCTCTCCCCAGGTAGCCACATTGCTCACTCCCTCACCTCCTTGGAGCTTTCTTCAAACGTCCGCTTATTGAGACCTTGGCTGGTTATCCTATCTACAACTACAGATGCCCTGCCCCACACTCCTACTCTTCTTTTTCCTTTCCCTGCTTCATTGATTTTCCTCACACTTGTCGTCAAACATATTGTATATTTTACCTGTTTGCCTCATTATTTTTGCCTCAATCAACCCAGGTGATTGTGAGCTCCTTAAGAGCAGGAATTTTTGTCTACTGGGTTCATAGCTGTCTGGCCAGAGCCTAGAAGAGTGCCTGGCACTTAGAAGGTGCCCATTAGTTAGATGAATGAGTGAACTGGGGCTGGAACTAGAAACAGGTATGAAGTTATAATTCATGCCAAGATGAAATTCAGAAAATAGGCATTTTCCAGGAATTTAAAAAGAGCCATTTTTAATGACGATAATATTAATTTCTTAATTATTATTTCTTAAGCACTTGTTATAAGCCAGGCATGATTCATGAACTTTATCTACATTATTTCATTTAATTCTCAGAGGATATCTGTGAGTTTGGTAAGATTATTATAGCATTTTCACAGGTGAATAAAACAAGGCTGAGAGAAGAGTAATTTCCTCAGAGTCACGCAGCCATTTAGCTGTATCACTTCTTAGAGCTGGAATTCCAAGTCAGATGGTTTGGGAAAAGTCAGTGAAAGCTTCATGTGAACGCAGCACAGTTGGGGTGGGGGTGGGGCTGGAAGACTTGACAGGATTAGGGTCAGGAGTGTCAACTGGAGGTGTTCACAGTCATAACAAAGGCACAGAGGCAGGAATGCACCTGGCATGGTCAGAGGAGGCTGACCTGAGAACAGAGAATTAGCAAATAGATGGAGGCGGTTGGATGAAGAGCTGTGTGTAGGACCATTATTGATGAGTAAGCATTGTAAGATTTTTGGTATGATGTAATGTTTTAAGATTTGTCCAGGGGTCATCTGAAGCAGAGCTTCGCATCCATCTGTATGTATGGGAGTCACCTGGTGATCTTGTTCTAGTTCTCATTCTGGAGGTGAGGGTGGGGCCCAAGATTCTGTATTTCGAGCAAGTTCCAGATGATATTGCCTATGCTACTAGGACCACATTTTGAGTAGTAAGAATTAAAAAAAAAAGGAGGGATGGGGCCGGCCTGGTGGCACAGTGATTTGAGTTCACACCTTCCGCTTCTCAGTGGCCCGGGGTTCGCCAGTTCAGATCCCAGGTGCGGACATGACACTGCTTGGCAAAAAGCCATACTGTGGTAGACATCCCATGTATAAAGCAGAGGAAGATGGGCATGGATGTTAGCTCAGGGCCAGTCTTCCTCAGCCAAAAGAGGAGGATTGGCAGTAGTTAGCTCAGGGCTAATCTTCCTGGAAAAAAAAAAAAGAAAGGAGGGAGAAAAAAAGAGATAGGCTGATCAGTTAGTAAGCTCTTTCTCTAATACATATTACTAAAACATGCATATAATGCATACAAAAATTTTGTTTTCACTTATTTAACTCATATTATGTACTAGGCATTTTTAAAGTGCTTTATAAATCTTAACTTATTTCATCCTAAAAACTGTATGAAGTAGATGCTATTGTCCCCATTTGCAGAAGAGAAAACCGAGAGTCACTTTCCAGATCACATAGCTAGTAAGTGTTAGATCTGCGTTCCAGGCCAGGCTGTGTAGTTTGAGTTCTAGTTTAGCTCTAGATCCTTACTCTTAATCACTACTCGGTACTGCTGTGTTGGATATACAGAATGAGGAAGATAGAATAAAAGATAAATCCTGGGTTTAAGGGCTGGCTGACTTAAAATATGAGGGAAAACCTTAGGATGATACTAATCAAAAGCTTTTCCATTGAAAAGAAACTGGCTTAGGGGCTGGCCCCGTGGCCGAGTGGTTAAGTTCGCGCGCTCCGCTGCAGGCGGCCCAGTGTCTCGCTGGTTCGAGTCCTGGGCGCGGACATGGCGCCGCTCATCAAACCACGCTGAGGCGGCGTCCCACATGCCACAACTAGAAGGACCCACAGCGAAGATATACAACTATGTACCAGGGGGCTTTGGGGAGAAAAACGAAAAAAATAAAATCTTTAAAAAAAAAAAAAGAAAAAAGAAAAGAAACTGGCTTATAGGAAAGCAAACTCTCTTTTGTTTTTCTTAAAAAAAACAAAAAGCCAAAAAGTAAAGGAAGTAGATAACATTGTGGAAACCATTAAACAATGTATCCAGGTCATCCTAATTATATATAATGTTGAGGGCTAGAGGGAGCACAGTATTTGTAAAGCTGATTAATGTCTTATTGCTGATCAATGTCTATTCAAATTTAGATTGTACTTAATTCATCTACTACTTAAAGTTACTTTGATAAAATTTGTCTCAAGACAAACTTATGAGATAAGAATTTTGCTTCTTCTTTTGCGGCAGGTAAAGAAAGTTATTGTATATTTAGGTAGAGATAAAACAATGCAGCTGCTCGAAGAACTGGTGAGTGAACTGCAGCTGACGGATCCTGTCAGTTCGGGCGTCACTCACATGGATAACCCCCCGTATTACCGCATCACTTCCAGCTATAAGATCCCTTCCGTCACCTCAGGTAGGAAGTCATTTAGAACTGATCACTTGTCCCAAAAGAGAAGCTTCACATAACTGTTCATTTTAGCAAGGGTTTGCTTTAAACCTCATCATCAAGAAAACGAAGGCAAACCTGAGTCATATATGGTAATTAACTCGAGACTTTGTAAATCCTCATATGAGTAAAGAAATTTGACATTGTAAGGATTCTTAATGTTACAGACGGGAAATGTATTTACATACTTATTCAGAACTGGAATATAGATTTATGTGTCCTTATCTAACAAATGCATTCTGTGATGAATATAATTAGTATTCAATATAGAAAATGCTTACTTATTGAAATTAGTCTGTAATTTCATACTAGAATTATTTGGGCATATATCATGCATAGTATCCAATCATGTGAGTGTCTATACTTTTATGTATATACATATATTATGATGATTGTAGTATTTTGAGTCGAAGAAACTATGTCCCTGGTGGAATAACTTCCATTGAAAATCAGTATAATATTTAGGCTATTGTAGATTAAATTTTGATGAAACTCTGTCATTCAGTTTATATTAAACTGTTTATATTAAATGTTTTCGGTATGTTAATAACAACATTATCTGTATAATTAGAGATCTTTTATATCTTTATAATTTATTTTTTGTTATCTATTTTCATCTCTTAGGCTTTTTGTTCTCCTTTCTAGGCAACATCTAATAATGCTTCTACTGAATTTTTCTTATCTGCCAGAATGTTTTTAATTCCAAAGAGGTTTTTTTTTAAAAAAAAATAGAATTTTTTTAAGAGTGCCCTATTCATGTTTCATGGTTGGATTATTTTCTATATCTGATAAAGTTTTCTTCTCCCAAGAAAAGTTCCTATTTTCTCTATATTGCTGTTTGTTTTGATTTGTCTTAGTAAGTGCTTTTCTCAAAAGCCTACCAATTCTGGATCTATCTTTTCATAAAGAGTGGAGTATTAAAAAGTGGATTGAATGTTTTGTAGGTATATAAGGAATTTATGGACTTGTTATTTGTTGTGCAATGATTTCACTGATGTAAGTGTCCATAGATCTTTTTTCTTGCACTAATCAGATTCCCCAGAGAAAACTCTACTAGTCATCTGCCTAAAGTAGAGGTGTAGGGCTGTGAGTGTATGTGTGTGTGTGTTTATACAAATACATAGAATCTGTAGACTCACACACATCATGGTCATCAAGCCTGCTGTTAGCCCCGTGGGGTAAGAAGGCTACATGGGGATACAGTCTCAAATTTGGGTGTGTATATTTTCACCTAATCCTCTTGTTCCCAGTAAAGAGTTGCTCCTTCAGTTGGATGTGGTGTGCCCTAGTCCAGAAATCTTCTGATTTAGTCTCATCAGAAAGGACGTCTAGAAGTGGACAGAGACAGCCACCCAGTTACAAGAGGAAGGGCATAGGTCTTAGAGACCACCTACTTCTGAAATAGATTCTCAACCAATCTTGCCATTTTTAGTGCCACCTTCAACCCCTGCTTCCAGAGGTCGTTGATGCCACTAATTCCTGAGCCTTTGGGAGGTTCAGCAACATAGATATGGAAGCTTCTTGGTTTCCCCCACTACCAGCTTTGGATTCAGCCCTCTTAACACTTACTTCTTGTCCATTTGTTTTCCAGCATCCAAAATTTTGTTGCTGTTGTCTCCTTTCCCTCTTGGTCATTATGAATACATTCCTTTGTAAAAAAATCACCTTGCTCTCAGTTTAGTGGAGTTTTAACATCTGTAATTTGAAGTCTTTTGTTCTTATTGAGTTATCACTGGCTTTAAATTCACAGATACTGTTTTATTTCTGATTATAGGAACTACTTCCAGTAGCAATACGATGGTAGCTCCCACAGAGGGCAATCTTGATAATAAGCCCATAAAAGAGAATATGGAAGAGGGGTAAGTCCTTCTCTGTCCCTCATTAGCCTTTCAGTTTGACAGACGCTGACTGTCATCAGAATAAATGGTAATTTCTGCATTGGAATGCGTATTTCATTGTGTTAAAATTCTAGTGAAGAAATACATTTGCATTTTGGGATTTTTCCACATTGACTGTCTCACCACTAAAGGTGCTGACATGCTAGATTCTTTCATCTGCTTGAATGGAGGAAGAGGTGGAATATGGTCAGGCACATTTTGTGTTGCTGCATTTTTAAACTCTTCTAAATGGATATTTACTCTGCCTGTTTGGTAGAAAATAAGTTTCATCAGACATTATTACCACAACAATTTAGGAAAATCTTCAGGTAGAAATAATTGACTTAAAAGCTTAAGCTTTTGAATTGTAAGATGGAAATTAATATATATTAATATTATATATTACTATTAATAATTATATGTAAATAATATAAATATATTACTATATAGTAAATATTAATATGTAGTAAACTTTTGTTAATATTTTGTGTACTGTGTTCTTTTTTAAACATAGAAAGTGAAATATAAAGTGCAAATACCATTTTACCTTGACCTTGACTAACTGCGATGATCATTCCCGTAGCTATGTGCACCTAGACATCTACAGCGGACTAAACAGTCACTTAAACCGTCAACATCACAGACTAGAATCTCGATACAGTAGCAGCTCTGGAGGATCTTATGAAGAAGAAAAAAGTAATAAGTTCCAAATGTTTTTTTAATAACTACAATGGCGAGGTGTTTTATTAATTATATTAGAGTGAATCAATATATTTTTTCCAATGAATTGTTTTTAAGAAGAGTATTTAAGTGCCACTAGTGGTGTTCTGACATAGTCTGAAATATCTTGAGTTTAAGAAGCAGCATGAGTGGGGGAAATTTGTTTTAAAAGCGCAGGTTCCCTGTAGATAAATCAAGAGAAACGTAAGAATCGGTTCTCAAGAAGCATCAGAGAACAGACACTAGCACCAGGCTGCTTTCTTGAACAGGTTTGTGCTTTCTCCATTGGACTCACATTTTCCTAAAAAGTTCTCCCTTGCAATTGCAAAGTGAGTGACCTGCCGAAGTCTCACTGTAACACTGAAGTAGGGTGGAATCAAAACACAAGCCTTCCAACTGGGAAGGGACCCTGAAGATGATCTGGTCCAATATCCTCATTTTACACATGATGGAACTGAGGTCCAGAGAGGTTAAGTGACTTACCCACGTCACACAGAATTCACATTTCCTGATCGCATTATTTACTGCACCCTGCAGCCCCATTGCGGTAGAGCTGATTTCCTTTTAAAATAGGTTTGTGTTGGCCCTATCTCAGGAAATTTAGAATTGAGTAACTTACCAGAAGGCCCTTGCTACAAGGCAGCTGTACCTATAATGTGGTCTCTCGGCTTGGACATCAATTATGGAGTCATAATGAAGTGCTAATGTAGTTTTGCTTTGATATAAAGGATGGAACCTGAATTGATAACGCTTTCTCTCTCTGATTTGCTTAATTTGATCATTGTACCCAGGTCTCGCTAGCAAATATATGTCAAGTAGTGGGAAACTATTTTTTAGCACTTTCCAATGCTATAAATAGTTGGTGTCTTACTAGAGTTTGCTTATATTGGCAGAAAATAGATGGTGTAGAAAATGAGATCATTTTATTTTGATAGGTGATTCAATGCCACTTTATTCTAATTGGCGACTGAAAGTGATGGAGCATAATCAAGGAGAGCCACTACCCTTCCCACCAGCTGGAGGCTGCTGGTCACCACTGGTGGATTACTTGCCTGAAACATCATCACCTGGATTACCTCTTCACAGGTGGACTACAGCGTCATTCCTATTTCATATGAGCCAAATTGCCGCTTAACACTTTCAGCTTTCTTTATGCTATCTGATGACACAGGATAAAAGCAATCTTCTTTCTTTAGATATTGCAACAAATTAGATCACTGTGTTTAGATTTTCAGAGATCTAAAAACTAGAATTCTGTTTACAATTAATAATATTAAATATAATTCTGCTGCTGCTTTTCTGGGTGTCTGGCATAGTTACTTGACCTTTCTGGGACCCAGTTACTACATCTGAAAAATATTGCTTTATGGTAGTAGGCACTATTATTTTGAATTGAGTTAAACTGAATTCTACTTAGCAAAATCACAACAGAACAGTTAACTGCATTCTTTCAGAATTTATTAATGTACCAAACGTGAATTGAACACCTACTATGTGGCAAGCAGTGTGCTAAGCTCTCAAGGTTGAAGATGAAGAAAATATGGCCCTTGACTTCGAGGAGCTCTTAGTAGATATATTTTTTCTAAAACTATCACTTAACGGTTTCTTTGCCTGTATCTCTTTTCCTCTTTTTTTCTTGAGAAGTTGTATTTTTCCATAAAATACAATATTAAAGTCTTCAAGTAATTTACATAAGATTTTCTCTAGGTTTACCCTAGTAAAATGTTAATAACGCTCTGATTTGTCACAGGTGTAACATAGCCGTAATCCTTTTGACTGATCTGATCATTGATCATAGTGTGAAGGTGGAATGGGGAAGCTACCTCCATCTTCTTCTTCATGCAATTTTTATAGGTAATAAATATTGGTTCTAATTCCTTCATTTCATATTTTTGTGATAATTTAAAGGCAATATAGTTTTAAGAAAGTTTCTACATGTTTCTGTATGTTATTTCCATGACACTTTTTACTGTGATTCTCGTGGTCTAGTGGGAAGTTATTTCTAACCTTTCTTTTAACTACAAACAAGTCTATTATCCCCACTCTTATTCCTATCCTACTGCCTCTCTCACCACAAACACTTAAACCCTCTAGCAGGAAAAATTCTGTAGCCATAGCAAGAGTAAAATTAATTCACCTCTGGGGCTTGGAACTTTCAGAGTAATTGGGAAATTGAAATGAGTTCCAAGTCCCAAAAGAATTGGATTGTGGACACTCTGATTATCACAGCTGACACTCCATTGTGCCCATTGTAACAAACACTTGGGATCCATCACATTGGCAACACTTCTCAAGCTTCTAGGATTGGCTTCCTGAAGCAAATCGACATAGTCATCTTCTCCTAAGTTTTCCTGATAATGCACACTTATTATATATTTATTGCTTCATTCCTTCAGTAATCAAACATAAATTGTCTTTGTATTATGTGCTAGGCACCAAAAATCCTTGCCTTTTTAAAATTCATCTACATCTAGTGTTATGTAACGGTAATAATTTCTAAAAGAGTACTAAATTTTAGACATAAAACACATTGAGAACTTATCTTGATTCTCCCTAGTACAATAGACTATTAGAAAAGCATGTGTGAACTCTAGGCCAACAAAAAATCTTTATGTGGTACATGATCTTCCACAAAATATTTCATATAATTTCTGCTTTTCTTTAAAATATGACTTTGATTGCAAGAATACTCATTATTTCTCTTTATTGATGATTATTTTCTACTATCCTTTTTAGGGTTTGACCACTGCCACCCTGAGGTCTATGAACATTGTAAACGCCTGCTTCTGCACTTACTAATAGTAATGGGATCCAGCAGTAACATCCGAACTGTTGCTTCTGTCCTTCTCAGGAACAAGGAGTTTAATGAGCCCAGGGTGCTTACAGTCAAACAAATTGCACACTTAGATTATACCTTCACAGGTATTTGCTTTAAAAATACAATTTGAAAGTGGAATCGTACTTCCTTAATTTGGAATCCTACAATAGAGACAGTCACCTAAATAAAAGTTGAAATACTAGAGAACATTTTTATAAATATAGTTTTATTATTTTAAGCACCATTTACATCATTTATTAACCAGTAAAAGAAGGAATTGAACTTGCAGGATTTGAGTCCATATTGCTTTTAAGAATCTTTGTCATAAAATTTTAAGTTCTGAACATGTAAGTTGAAGATACAATGAAAGAATGCTTAATTTATTGACCACTAGTTATGAAAAAGGTGTCGAACTTGTATTAGCTTCCTCCTACTCTCAAGATCTGAAAAACTGACAAAGATAGACATTTAAAATTTTTTATTCACTTGATTATATTTACTGCAGTTAAAATGTTATACATTTTGGGACCAGGCCCATGATGTGATGGTTAAGTTTGGTGCACTCTGCTTCAGCCGCCCAGGTTTGTGGGTTCAGATCCCAGGCACAGACCTACACCACTCATCAGCCATGCTGTGGCAGGACCCACATGTAAAGTGAAAGAAGATTGGCACAGATGTTAACTCAGGGCTAATCTTCCTCAGCAAAAAATAATAATAATAATAACATGGGGACTGGCCTGGTGGCATAGTGGTTGGGTTTGCGAGCTCCTCTTCAGCAGCCCGGGGTTTGCAGGTTTGGATCCTGTGCACAGACCTAGCACCATTTGTCAAGCCGTGCTGTGGCGGCATCCCACATAAAATAGAAGAAGATTGGCACAGATGTTAGCTCAGGGCCAATCTTCCTCATCAGAAAGAGAAAAAAAACATTGTGAAGTAATGAGGTACAAACTAATGAGAATATAAAATTTATTTAATTATTGAGTAGTTTTTTTTTTTTTTTTTGAGGAAAATTAGCCCTGAGCTAACATCTGTGCCCATCTTCCTCTACTTTATATGTGGGATGCCTACCACAGCATGGCTTGCCAAGTGGTGCCATGTGCGCACCCGGGATCTGAACCAGCAAACCCTGGGCCGCCGAGAAGCAGCACGTGTGAACTTAACCGCTGCGCCACCAGGCTAGCCCCTGAGTAGTTTTTTTTTTTAACTTTGGAAGTTATATTTTCTTCATTCCTAGTAGCTCTAACTTATTTATTCCATTCATCAGTATTATCAGGTTAATAATAGATGGTATAGAAAATAATTATTTTTAAAAATTGAAATAAAATTTTTTTCCCTAGTCATATAATGTCAGGTACAGGGTTAATGAATTTTAAAGTTACTAGTTAAAACCCTGTTATATACTTAAGACCCTATAGTTGGTAAGAAAACAATTATTAGGAAACTTTTTCACCTTTTAAAACTATGATTCAAAGCTGAATGGAAAAAGTTTACTGCATTTTTTATGTTAAAGAATCTTTATTTAAAATTTCATAGTTTGTTTTTAAGGCTGCTTTTGCCATTTTGTAAATACGGGCATTGGTAATAACCTTTAAAATTATTTGTTTAATATTGAAATAATATAAATGTTACAAATTGGCTTTAAAATAATCTTTCCTTAAGGAAAATGAAGCAGAAAGTATAGAAGAATCCTTTCCATAAGAAATTAAAAAGTCAGGGGCTGGCCCCGTGGCCGAGTGGTTAAGTTCGCGCGCTCCGCTGCAGGCGGCCCAGTGTTTCGTTAGTTTGAATCCTGGGCGCGGACATGGCACTGCTCATCAGACCACGCTGAGGCAGCATCCCACATGCCACAACTAGAGGAACCCACAACGAAGAATACACAACTATGTACCGGGGGGCTTTGGGGAGAAAAAGGAAAAAAGAAAATCTTTAAAAAAAAAAAAAAAAAAAGAAATTAAAAAGTCAGTTCACATTATAGAAATGTGACTGACTTAACACATGTTGAGGAAATATGCCAAAGTCATAGGAAACTGCCACTTTCAACTTCCTTCAGCAGGTGGCAGCAGAGGACTGCACAGTAAATCCAAGCAGTTGAGTTTTAATAATTGGCTATGAAAATAATGTTTGCCCAAAAACTCGCCTGATGTCATGTGGTTCTTATGATGCCCCAGCAGAAGGAGCGCTGATCTGCATCAACCTGTGGTGTCCCATACAATCTATAAGGAACAATAGTTGAGTGCTTTCAGTGCTGTGTGAGATTCTTCTGTGTTTGGGTATTGACGGCTGGCCATCTCTCTCCCAGCAGGCGTTAATGATTTTACACCTGACTACCAGCCCTCCCCTATGACTGACTCAGGGCTTAGTTCAAGTTCTACCTCGTCTAGTATCAGCTTAGGAAATAGCAGCGCGGCCGTGTCGCATCTGCACACCACTCTCCTCAGCGAGGTCGACATCTCAGTCGAGCAGGATGGAAAAGTCAAAACCCTCATGGAATTCATCACCTCAAGGTAACACTTACAGCTCTTACCGTTCCAGCAACACACGTGTGTGTTAGGCTGTTCCCTCATTCGTCAGCTACAGTGAACCACATTTTTGTTTTCTGAAGTGCCATTGATTTGAAATACATGGGTTTGTATTGTGCAATATTCAGAAGATTTGATGCCACCAAAGACTTTCTTCTTCTGCGCTCACACGGCTATACTTAAGGAGGGCCTTAATTGTGTCTGGATGCCAAGTGCCCAAAGAGAATACAGTATTATCTGAATACATGTTCCACTTCCATTAGCTACATTATCAGTCAGTCATCACATGTTTACTTATGGTCTACTGTTTGCAAGGCACTGTAAGTAAGGAAGAAACATAGATGAGGAGAAAAGGGCTTGTGTTCTGCAGGGAAAGCAGAGTCACAGGGGCGTGAGAAGAGAAGTGTGTTGGGATAATGAGGGACCCGGTCCAGCTGCGGTGCTGAGGAAAGGGGCTTTCTAGATGAGAAAGTTTGGGAAGATTCAAAGTGGAGGGCCATGAGGCTTAGGCCTTGCATTACAGATCTTTTATTTTTCAAGAAAGGAGGCCCTGTTGAAGATCTCTGAGCTGGATGGGGAGGGTGGGAGGCACAATTAAATAAGTATGTTGAGAAAATCAGCCTTGTAGCAGTGAGGAGGATGAATCAGAGGCAGAAGGGCCTGGAGGCGGCGTGACCATGTGAAAGGTCTCCAGGGCACTTGGGGCCTGTGGTAATAACGGCCTTAACCCTTATTAAGCAAGGGGGTGGCCTTGAAAATGCGAAGACAGTTCCAAGAAAGAATCAACAGGATGTTATTCTGTCCTAAACTTTGCCCGTAGTTGTAGCTAGTAAATTATTTTCTTTGCATTACAATCTAAATACAATCCAGCCTCTACAAATTATTGTGTTTAGACTTATAAAGCAGTAACTAGTACTCTTCTCACTTGGCAAAGTTTGTTATCTCTTCCTACTACCGCTGAAAGAATTTGACGTTAACGATGGGAGACTTTGAAATTATATGTGGCTTGAGTCTCCCGCTGCCTGCTATAGATCATTACAGATCGATCCATGTACGTAAGCTATAGACTGTGTGGCATGCTATTAGATTTCTTCAACAACTCTCCTTTCTAATTGCAAAGGCACATGTTAGGCGAGTAGAACTGTTAACATAAGTTAAAAACCAGGGGACTTAATCTATTCTCTGTTTTCAGAAAAAGAGGACCCCTTTGGAACCATGAGGATGTTTCTGCCAAGAATCCTAGCATAAAGAGTGCTGAGCAGTTAACCACGTTTTTAAAACATGTAGTCTCCGTTTTTAAGCAGTCGAGCTCAGGTATCTTTCAATAAATATTTCAGATAATATTTACTTTCAATGAGATATTTTAATGTGATGTCGAAACTTCTGCTAATGGTTAGCAAAAAGTTAGCTGTTATGTCTACATTAAAAAGTTTTAGATAGGTTTTTTGTTTTTAACTTATCAGTGATAACGGATTTGTGTGGGTTGAAGACAAATTAAGTTACTACTTAAAAATAAGGAAGCTACTTGTGACATGCTGGGCTTCTTAGTTTTGTGTATGGTGGCATCATAAAATTACAACGCATTATGAAACAGTGACATTAAAGGAACATGTAGAGATGACAAACTTAAAAATTCTTTTTTATACTGGTACAGGCTTCTATGATCTAAAATTCTGAAAATTGTAGTAAAAACATGTATATCTAAAGCAAGAGTTCTCAATGAAGGGTGATTTTGCCCCTCGAGCCACCTGGCAATATCTGGAGACGTTGTGTCACAATCGAGGGGCAGGGGCAAGTGGTTCCTACTGGTGTCTAGTTGAGTAGAGGCCAGGGATGCTGCTGAACATCATACACTGCAGGACAGCCCTTACAGTAAAGAACTCTCTGGTCACAATGTCTATAGTGCTGAGGTTGAGAAACCCTGTTCTCAAGGATTACTTCCCTGGGGATTAGAATGAAGAGTCATCTAAAATGCAAATGGAGTTTAATGACAAGAAAAAGCATTGACATAAAATTTGAGTGCCTACCCGGTTTGCCAGAGACTGCTTGGCACTGGGTTTAAAATAGTTAGCCTCTGGGGGCCGGCCCCGTGGCCAAGTGGTTAAATTCACATGCTCTGCTTCAGTGGCCCACTGGTTCGGATCCTGGGCACCATATGGCACCACTCGTCAGGCCATGCTGAGGTAGCATCCCACATGCCACAACTGGAAGGACTCACAACTAAAATATACAACTACGTACTGGGCGATTTGGGGAGAAAAAGCAGACAAAAAAAGATGGTCTTTAAAAAAAGAAAAATTAGCCTCTGATTATAACCCCTATATTCTGAAAAACTAGGACTGCTTACTTGTTTCCTTTGTTTTCACAGAAGGAATTCATTTGGAACATCATCTTAGCGAAGTTGCTCTGCAAACAGCACTTTCTTGTTCTTCTCGACACTATGCTGGGAGATCCTTTCAGATTTTCAGGGCACTAAAGCAGCCTCTGTCTGCAACTACGCTTTCTGATGTTCTCTCCAGACTTGTAGAAACTGTGGGGGATCCAGGGGAAGATGCACAGGTATTTCATTAAGTTCCCGCCGCAGTTCTGGAGCAGCTGCTCATTGTCAAGACTTACTGCCAAACACAGATCACTGTAGGTAGAGCGTAATAATAGCGATATAGAATTATTAATGGCAGAGGTTAACAAGCAGGAAAGAATTAAGTACAGTTTTGTAATTAATATTTAATAACACACTAATTGAATCGAATCATTTAGTGCCTATCAGAGAAAGCTTGACATTTACACACCCCTCCCTGGGTATTATCGTAGGATGATCACAAAGTAAAAGAGACAGGAAGTGAAATTTAAATGTAACGTCGAACATGAGATTTCATTTTTAAGATAAAGTAAGTGAAATATTGCACTTGCGAACTTAAGTCTATACAGAGTGATGATGTTATTAGCATCGTTCTAGACACTGGGAATATGGTAGTGAGGCAGACAAAGTTCCTGGCATTCAGGAGCTCACATTTTATTGGGAAAACAAGCCTTTAATTTGCCCGTAATACATAACTCAGTTTTACTTAGACAGATGCTGTGAAAACAATAAGGTAGCGTAATGGGTTAAGGATGATGAGGCAGAAGGAGTTGTTTTAGGTAGGATCATCTGAGAAGGTGATTTTTGAACACGTACTTAAATGAAGTGAGAGTCCTGTTATAATTTGGGGCAGAACGTTTCAGGCAGAGGGAAATAGGACTGGCAAGTGCAAGGTCCCTGAGGCAAAAGCAATAGGGTTTTTTGAGGAACATGAGGTAAAGCACTGGCTGGAGCGTGTTGGATGGGGGCGTCCAGAGGCCGGAGTTTGAGGAGGTAGGCAGGTCCCGATCATGTGGGGTCTAGTAGGGAAACTAGATGGGAAGCCACTCGAAAGTTTTGAGATGAGGGTGATGGGTATGATTTGCTTTTTAAAAAAATTCCCTCTGGCGGCCAGGTGGAGTCCTTAGGAGGGCAAGAGGGGTCAGTTCAGAGGCTGTGGTCAGAGTCCAGGCTGAAATAGTGGTAGCTTAGATTAAGGAAAGCTATGGAGGTAGAGAAAAGGGGTCAGATTTTTTAGGATATATTTTTAAAATAATATTTTCGAGACTTGCTGATGGATTTGATTTAGACGTGAGAGAAAGTAACAAGGCTGGTTCCTGGCTTCCTGGCCTGAGCAATTTTGAATGAATTGTGATATCATTATAATCAATTTATACCATTAGTTTGATGAGTTTTCATCAGTCAGCAGCATCATGTTGCTCAAGAGTTTAATCATTTTGTAGTATTAAGGTGGAATCTGTCTATTTTTAAATCTCCTTGGGAAGTCCATTGCAATTTGTTTTTTCCCAGAGCAAAATTAATTAAAATCTGCCCTTTTTTCTAGGGATTTGTGATTGAGCTTCTTCTCACGTTGGAGTCTGCAATTGACACTTTGGCTGAAACCATGAAGCATTATGATCTTCTTTCTGCCCTTTCTCAGTAAGAATTTAAACCTGGCAACCTGGAGGGTTGTACATAGAACTTCAGTAGCTGAATATGTATAACTATAATTTTATATTGTAATATTAGTAAGTAAGAATAATACCAAAAATAATAATACCAGTGGGAAAATGAACCTCAGACAGTGAGGATTTGAGAAAAGTCACAACTAATAAGTGGTAGTGCTGTTCCTCTAAGTCCTGGTCAGAGATCTCTCTGCTGTGCTACGTGACTTCACTGACAAGCTCCATCCTGCCACCCTCAACATCCCACTGCCCACCTAGCAGGCCAGTCCCCTGAGGACTCATACCCTCCACATGGTGTTCCTTCTCCCTGGCGTAGCCTCTCCTCCCACTTTCTCTTCCTTGCAAATCCCAGAGTTGATTTATCTTCAGGTCCATCCTAAATATCCCCTCCTAGCTAAGCATTTTTCATTCCCCCAGGATAGTGCTAATTATTTCATCCTTTGGGTTCTCATAGGTTTTTTTCTTCATTATTTTAATAACAGCAATTAACAGGCTATATAAATTTATCCATTTACATATCAGTCTCCCCCAATAGACTCTGTCTGATATTCCTTGCATTTCACATACTGCTGACACATAGTGAAAGTATTCTGTAATTATATTTTTCATCACTGATAATTGGATTTGAGGGAGAAGGAGAAATCAAAAATAAATTTTTGAGCTTGGTTCTTTGGGAAAGAATCTGCATTGAGAGAATAGGAACATCGGGACCATCAAGTTCGGGGATAAGATAAATGATGCTTTGGACCTGTTTACTAAATTCTGGAGCTGAAAGTTATCAGTAATTGCTGTCGCAGAATCTGTACTTCGAGCTCAACGTCATCCAACTCAAAGGAAACAGTTGGCCACAATAGAAAAGATACTGTTGTACATTTTATTTTAATATGGAGGAAAGAAATGAAATCGGATTAAGCAAAGTCAGATATACTTAAAAATGATTTTTCCTGGTAACAGTGACGGTTTTTCAGTGTTTTTGAGAGTAAAATTAACATAGCAAAAGAAGTGGTTGTGCATGCATTCATCTTTTCTTTTTTTCTTTTTTTTTTTTTTTGAAGAACCTCATACCATGATCCTATAATGGGAAACAAGTATGCAGCTAACAGGAAAAGCACTGGACAACTCAATCTAAGCACAAGTCCCATTAATAGTAGCAGTTATTTGGGATATAACAGCAATGCAAGAAGTAACTCTTTGAGATTAAGTTCAATTGGTGACCGAAGAGGTGACCGACGGCGGAGTAACACACTGGATATAATGGATGGACGGATAAACCATAGCAGTAGTTTAGCAAGGACGAGAAGCCTTTCCTCTCTACGAGAGAAAGGAATGTATGATGTGCAGTCCACTACTGAGCCTACCAACTTGATGGCCACCATTTTTTGGATAGCAGCATCTTTATTAGAATCAGATTATGAATATGAATACCTCCTGGCTCTCAGGCTTCTCAACAAACTGCTTATCCATTTGCCTTTGGATAAATCAGAGAGTCGAGAGAAGATTGAAAATGTACAAAGTAAATTGAAATGGAATAATTTCCCAGGCCTTCAGCAGCTCTTCCTGAAGGGCTTTACCTCAGTATCTACACAAGAAATGACCGTGCACCTCCTCAGTAAACTCATCGCTGTCTCCAAACACACCTTGGTGGATCCTTCCCAGTTGTCAGGTGACGTTAATAGAATTGCACCAACTCTTTGCTTTTTAATGTAGTGAAATGTAAACTAACCATTTGTTTGAAAATCTACTAATTTCTGCTTTTCCACAAACAGTTATAGTCATTTTTTTTTAATGGGAGGTAGCTTAAATTCTTTGGTAAAAGCGAAAAAAAGAATTTAGAAGATCGAGTACCCCAGGAAATAAAAAGAAAATGGTTTCCGTGAACCATTGAAAAAAATACCTTTAACTTTTAAAATAATGTGCAATAAAATTGGTTATTGTTTGCTTTTTTTTTCCTGATAGGCTTTCCTCTTAACATCCTTTGCTTATTGCCTCACTTAATCCAGCATTTTGACAGCCCAACTCAGTTTTGCAAAGAAACAGCTAGTCGAATAGCAAAGGTAAGCCAATGTTACAATGAAAGATAACACTAAAGGGAAATTTTTCTGGAGTTTATCTTAAGGGGGGAACTCTCTTAAAAATCCTTATACTGTCACTTCCTATGTGAATTTTGCATCTAAACTTTTATTCTTATTCATATAAAGGAGTTGCATAGTAATGATGTAAATTACAACTGATCAAATGACAGTGAATAAAACTGCTTAATTAGAGTAACTCTTCTCTGAGTCTGAGTCTTTTTCTGCTCCGTTTCCCTACTTTATCCTCTACCTCTCTGTCACTTTCTGATTCATTCATTTATTCACTACCAAATATTTACTGAGCACTGGGTTAGGTGTGGGAATACAATGATAGTCAAAGTAGATAGACTACTTACCTCATGGGCCTTATAGTGGGACTGCAGTCAAGTAAGAAGACAATCCCAGCAGAGTCTGATAAGTGCAATGGGAGGCGGAGTCCTCTAGGGACACATAAAGCAGAAGTCTTCGTCGAGGAAGTCATATCTAAGCAGATGTTGAAGGCTGAATAGGAATAAACAAAGTAAGATCTCTGGGTGAGAAACAAAGAGCAGGACTGAACATAGGAGTTTTCTAGGCAGGAGAAATTGCACGTGCAAAGACCCTGAGGAAGAAGAGAGCATAATGGAGTTGGGGATTCTGAAAGTTTTCTTTCCCTGTGTGTTTGCTGTTTTCCTTTTAACACTGTCTTCATCTTCTCTCTCTACTCCCTTCATTCTTTTTTCTTCCTTCTTTGGCTCCTTCCCTCCCACCATACAGTTCTGAAACAAGAACATAGCTATTTTTCAACTGTCTGTTAACATTTGCTTAAAAGCGTTATAGCTCTTAATTTTAAAAGAATATGATATTGACATTTTATATTTTTAATAATTTCCCCTCTTAAGAACAGTAAAGATCTCTCAAGTACCTTGCATTCTGCTTAAACTTAATTCTTAATTAACTTTTTTTTTTCGGTCAGTCATTGAGTCTTGGGAAAAGGCTATTCAGACTGAAAATAAAAATAGTTACAAGAAGGAGTTATATAAAGTTACAAGTAATATACATACCACAGGAAATTGGGTGACCTGGGGGAGGTGAGTGAATAGCAAGATCAGTAAGAGGATCTAGCTACAGCCCTGGGAGAACAGTCAGAGAAGTTAGCAACAGAAGGGAACAAGCAAGTAAACTTCTCTGGAAGAACTTTTTATATAGGCAACTTTTTAAAAACTAAGATTCAGTTAACAAGTAGCACAGCAGTAATTGGAAACAGCAAGCATGTAGAAAGCCAGATAAAACACCCCCCTTTCCATGGCCCAGATTTCAACACTGGTAAGTGCAGCTTTATCTCTGGATGCAAATGTAGTGGCAAAATACAACCAACCCAATTGGTCACATTTACAGGAACAAGGATAAAACCTTTTCATTATCTTGATAGATAATATTTAATAAATGACAAGAAAATATTTAATAAAATATCTGTTGAATCCACCCCTAATTAAATTTCTAAATAAATTAGATATGGAGATATTCTTAACATAATCATTTTAAAACCATGTATTTAAAAAGAAGAGCCATTATTGGGCCAGCCCTGGGGGCCCTGTGATTATGTTCAGTGTGCTCTGCTTTGGCGACCCGGGTTTGGTTCCTGGGCGTGGACCTACACCATTCATCTGTCAGTGGCCATGCTGTGGCAGTAGCTCACATACAAAATAGACGAAGACTGGCAATGGATGTTGGCTCAGGGCAAATTTTCCTCAGCAGGGGAAAAAAAAAAAGAGCCATTATTATAATCAATGGAAAGATCTTGGTTTTGAAAATGATCGTTTGCCTAAAAAAAAAACTTCATCAATATGTGTTTGCATTAAGGAGGTCTAAAAGTGATACAAAATAAATAATTTATTAAAATGACTTTCATTTTAATATTCTAATGACACATCATTTGAAAAATGTTGTAAACAAGGGGTTTTTTCCTACATGAGGGGTAAGAAAGAAAACATGAGGAAAAAAAGTATTTGGGCTTACTTTGAGGTATGAAGAAAAGCATGAATCCCCTATAATAAGGGAAGTAGAAGCATTTAAGGGTGGCAGCTGACACGTGTTGCATAACTTCTGCCAAATTCTGGGCTACGTGAGGAGCACAGCCTCGCCTGGCCTGGCCCACGCAGGAGCCCCTGGGGTGTTGAGCCTCTGCTGTCATGACCAAGGCCAAGCACGGGAAATTCCCAAATATCTTTTTTGTTTTTAAGAAATCAAATATGGCTTCCTGTGAGTCAGAAACTGTTTTTAACTCTGTTTTCTTCCTGTTGAGCAGCACACAAAGGCTCCTTGCGTATGCTTTCAGCAACCTGCAGGATGTGGATTAAATTGATTCCTTAATTATTCTCACTTAAACTGTTGAGAGTAATTTTCTGCCATTATGTGCTTCCTCATTATGCAAATATCCTTAGCCCTGCTGTTTGCACCCTTGGAGAGCACGAAATTTCAAAACGAGGCAACACTTAGGACAAATATTGTCCTCTCTAGCTATTCATATGGCAAAAATAGTATGCTAAAAAAGTTTCTTATAAACATACTCTTGGGATCATATTTTAACTTGGTAATTCAGAAATTTCAAAACTAAATTGTAACCATTGGCTTTATTATATAATTGCACAGCATGTATTCCTAGGAATTTTCTGTCTTTTCAAAAATATGTTTTAAAAAATCATTCTCTAAAAAAAAATTCTTTAAGAATATAAGAATTCTATCAATGTTTTTATTCTTCAGGAAAAATTTTGTATTTTAAAAATTTACTTTAAAAAATTTTAAATTAAAAAATTTACTATAAAGAATTTAAAGTGTAAATGTTTTTCCTGGGGCCAGCCCCGTGGCCGAGTGGTTAAGTTCGGGTGCTCCACTTCAGCAGCCCAGGGTTTCGCTGGTTCGGATCCTGGGCATGGACTTGGCGCCACTCGTCAGGCCACATTGAGGTGGCGTCCCACATGCCATAACTAGAAGGACCCACAACTAAAACTATACAACTATGTACTTGGGGGATTTGGGGAGAAAAAAGCAGAAAAAAAAATTTTCCAGAAGAGTAACAAATTTTTGTGAAATTATACAATTATGTGATTTTTAAAAATATTATTATATTTTGAAATACAGATAAGAAATATCAACCAAATTTTTCTTTTTTCTTCCTGGTGTCTGTTTTATGGGTAAAAGGCTAATGCATGAAATCAGCTTCTTTTAATCATTTTATAAAATAGCTTCTATGCTACTGTGTTAATAGTCTGTGCACAATCTTGCACAACTTTGTGTCCCAGACCTGTCCAGTGATAATGTCCACATGATGAATCAAAAGAAAAGTCAGTTATATTCTTCTGAAAGTTGAAAATATATATATTTAAAAAGGTAACACTCTACTTTCTTTATTGAATGTTCTAGGCAGTTTGTGAGAATACATATAACACATCAATAAGATGGAAGATTAAGCAAGGAAAAAGAAAAAAGGAAAACTAAAAGCAATGTCAGTGAGGCTGGCCTTTTTTTCTTTTTTCTTTTTTCTTTTCTTTTAAAGATTGGCACCTGAGCTAACATCTGTTGCCAATCTTCCTTTCTTCTTCTTCTTCTTCTTCTCCTCCTCCTTAAATACCCTCAGTCAATAGTTGTAGGTCTTTCTAGTTGTGCTACGTGGGCCGGTGCCTCAGCAAGGCCTGATGAGCGGTGCTAGGTCCGCACCCAGGATCTGAACCAGTGAAACCCTAGGCCACCAAAGTGGAGCGCGAACTTAACCACTCAGCCACGGGGTGGCCTCCTGAGGCTGGCCTTTTCTGATAGATAGGGATGAAAGACTAGCATGGCCCTTTTCTAGTTCTGTGTGGTTCAGGTGTCCCCCAGAGGAGGCTCAGGAACGTCCTCACCAATAACTCAAGGAACAGACTAAGAAGGTGCATTTGGTCAGTAAGATCCTCCCAAACGTTTGTTGATTCAGATTCCATAGTACTGTGTCAAAGAAACTCTAGAAGTCAATACATTTTGAAGTGGCCTCTACATGACTGACCAAGAACCTGAAGAGCTTTAGGTGATTTCCTGAAGAGCCGTTTGGGGTCCACCCTGCAGACTGCCATTCATTGGAGCTGCAAGACTCAGAGTATTATCAGAGCTCCAGTGAGGTCCTCTGAATACCTCACACATGTTGAGGCTGTCTGTACTTGACTGCTCTACTGAGAGACCCTGGGGAGCTTGAGACCGAAGCGTTTGTTTGTTGGCACAGCAGCTCTGAACCTCGCTGAGAATTCCCAGGTTGAGCCAGCATGTTTCCTTGTGCGCTGAACCATAGATTTTACAAAACAAAACTCTTTTTTTCAAAAGGTACAAAATAACATATATGGTTCACAAAACCACGTATGGGTTTTTACCAAAGAAAGTCTTACAGAGCATCAGACTGAAAAAAGCCATACTGTTTAACACCTGTGGAAGTGCTTGACGTGTTAATCATCTTTCCATGTTGTCTGTCATTCTCTTAAGAATGCCTTGTGCTTTTCTTCTCTTCTAACTCTTCTGTACTGAAATAAAATGCATTAAATCTTCAACATATACATCTAACATTTTCATTAAATACCTTTAGTATAAAATCAAGTTTAAACTTATATCTTTATTTTAGGTAAATAAAATTTTTTTTTTTTTGGTGTTTTTAGGTTTGTGCAGAAGAAAAATGCCCAACGCTTGTCAATCTGGCTCACATGATGAGTTTGTACAGTACACACACATATTCCCGAGACTGTTCTAACTGGATCAACGTAGTGTGTAGATACCTGCATGACTCCTTCTCGGAGACTACGTTCAATCTGGTGACTTATCTTGCAGAGGTAAATTTACAAGAAAACGGGGCAGGGGGCTGTTTAGCCGCTCTGTGGCAAAATTTTCAAGTAGACTTATTTCTAGAAGCAGCACTGATGCTAACTAATCTTTAAACTGTCTTTGAGAGGGAATATAGATAACATCTTTTTTAAAAGAAAAATATGGGTAGTTCCTTTCAAGGATAAAGGAAGTTTTTATAAAGTTTTTTTTTTCCATTTTCAGTGTTTATTTCTTCATTCACTGCCCTTCAGTGATATAAACTCAAAATAATGCAAACCTCAACTTTATTTAAAATGGAAAATGGGTTTTTGGGTGTATTTCCTCATTCACTGTCCTTAAGTGACATAAAACTCTAAATAATGTAATTTTAATTCAAATGGAAAATGGGTTTTTACTGGTCTTGATCCTAGAGAATGGCTATTATTTTTGTTTCCACAAAATTCCTTCTTGACTCTGAAATCCCTTCTAGAATAATACAGCATGCAAAGGCATTTCTGCTGGGTAATTCTTTATTTTGATGATACATTTGCTTCCTAATCTAAAATATGATTTTGGTGGCTAAAAATGAAATTATTTAAAAAACTAGCCCTAGAACGGCATAAAAAGTTAATGTTTCTTGAGGGAGTAACTTCATGCTTAGAAAAGTGAATTACTGAGTCGATAGCCACAAGGAGAACCTCAAAAAGAAGAAATTCTTGGTCGCTAAGAATGTTTATCAGCATATAATAAAGTAATAGCTTCCTTTTTAAAAAGTCGGCCTATAGAAATTAAACCTAAAACACTGTAAACTTAAAAGAAATTATTCACAACTCGATAAATATTTTACGTATTGCTCATCAAACTGTTTACCTTAGCTACGTCACTGATGTTGAATATCATGAAATGCTTCAGGATTGGTGTGAATTTTTTTAAAGCATTGATTTTGATAGGTTTGCTCCTGTGAGCTTTAGACTCAAGGGAGCTGACAGTGTGAACTGTCTGCCTGGCAGCTTCCTAACCCGAGTGAATGCAAGTCCCTAGGTTTATCTTATACCTGTACCTTTAGGACCAGGACCAACATAAACCAGGCCTAGCCTCCTTAGTTGGCTTTGAATTGCAGTGCCTTAGACCAGCTTCACATTGGCGCCATCATAAAGCTCACCACTAAAGTCACAGTAGTACTCCCTGAGGATCTAATCGTGGGGTTCCAAGGTCTGGGACTGGCACAATGCAGCCTGTTTGCATCACATTAGGGCAACATTTGTCCACTCGGTAGAGAGACTGCTTTGCCCCGAATGTTACTCTTACTAGTGTAAATTGTCCTTGTTGTATTATTATTAATAACTCTCAAAGTATTACTAACAACAGTTCTAAAGCTAGTTACGTATATTTAAAACTATGTATATTTAATTTGATTGTCCTGCAAACTGCATGAAGTAGGTGTTACCGCTATTTTATTTTAAAAAATCAGGCTTGGAGAAGTTAAGAAACATGTCCAAGATCACATGGCTAATAAGTGGCTGGCGTGAATGGTTTGGGGGAGGCACTCTTTGGGGATGGTGGTATAGCGGTGTTCTTCTTAACCTAAAGTAAATGGTGTTCAACTAAATTAGTTAAGGAAATAAAAGAAAATGCTAAGATTAAGATGAAAAATATCTACTTCTCTTTTCTGAACTGAGGACAAATAACAATAAATAGATACCACCTTTTACCTTTATTAGTCTCTGGATTTCTAGTCATCCAGCTATAAATTCATGGTTTAAATCTGTTGTTTTTCAACATCATAAATCTAAATAGTGAATTTTCTTTAACTTGATTAAAGCACACCTTTTAATTTTGCTTTTAGCTGTTAGAAAAAGGGTTGTCCAGTATGCAGCAGTCGCTACTACAGATCATCTACAGTCTTCTGAGTCACATTGACCTCTCTGCTGCCCCCGTCAAGCAGTTTAATCTGGAGATCATAAAGATTATTGGCAAATACGTACAGGTGAGTGACCACAAAACTTATGTATAGAAATATTCATCTCAAAACGATTTATAATCATAAAAATCAGAAACATCTTAAATGTTCAAGAGTAGGGAAGTGGCTAGTCCATAAATCATGTTTTCAGGAATATTTACAATGTGGAAAAACGTTCTCCTTGTAAGTGACAAAAAGCAGAATCTGAATGGTAACATTGGTCTAATTCCTAATTTGAATTTTAACCATTACATCTATGAATATACATTTCAGTAATGACTAGAAAGGATGTTCAAAATGGCAGCAGTCACCATCTTTAGACAGTACAATTAGAATTGTGACTCTTTGCACCTTCCTTTTACTTTATTTTACTTTTTGGCTGCGGAAGATTCTCCCTGAGCTAACATCTGTGCCAGTCTTCCTCTGTTTTATATGTGGGTCACCTGCTACAGGATGGCTGACAAGTGGTGTAGGTCTGTGCCCAGAATCCGAACTTGTGAACCTGTGCCGCTGAAGCAGAGCACACTGAACTTAACCACTATACTACAGGGCCTGGCCCCTGTACCTTCCTATTTTTAATCAGATTCTACATAATTAATAAACAAATATTACTCTTAGAAACAGAAGAGCCCTTTGAAGAGTCTGTATTTTAGAGTTGCTTTCTGTGTCTGATAAAAGCACCAGAAGTTTAGAAAGTAGAAAGTTTTAATCTAAGTGATGTCATATCAACCTGGTCTGTTCTAAATTTCACCTGTGAACTATCTGTTAAGAAAGGCTTTGCTGAGCAGATCAGTATTGTGGATACAACTTATCAAAGAGAGCAAACTCTTTAAGAACCTTCACAGATTAATATTCTATGTTTCTATTCCAGTTATATTTGCATTCACTAAAGCAAAACTTACAAATGGAAATACTTGACTAGGAATGAGTTTGTGTCCTAGTCTGTATCTGAAAGTAATAAAACTGGATTTAAATGTTTTCCATTATTCAGTTAGGTAATCCAGATTACTTTTCAGATTCCCTTGAAAATTGGTGATTGCAAATATTCAAAAGAACCTAAGATTCTTTGGTGACTCCCTGTATCTTCTCTACCTTATCTCTTATTGAGGAAGGCTTCACCAAATAACAATTGTATTTTTTTCCTAAAGCACATTTCTCTTTTCTTCTTAAAGTGTAAAGAAGTTAACTCATCAAATATTTGCTGAATCTTCCACAGAAACATAAACACATTGAGTTACTAATTTATAAAATATAAATACATTTATTTTGTTCAGAACCACAAGCCCACATGCCCACTGAGAAAGCAAGTAACCAAAGGAGGGCATAGACTTATGACTCAGTGAATTGCACGTTCCCCATCTAAAAGGAACAGCACAACCTGGCTTCCTCTAACAGTTGCCATGTTGGAGGACTGGTCCAGGGTGGCCAGAACTTCGAATTTTTAAAGAGAAGCTAGAAATCTGGGTTCTGCTGTAAAATCTCCTAATTTCAAAATGGTGACTCAAATTTCTTTTCAAGTTTATTTTTAGATGTGTGAACCAAGGTCATATTTAGCTGACGGGTCATCACAGATAGTGACTTTGCTTTATTCCAACATTAAACATTTTACAGAATTGAACTCCTGATAGTCGTTTACATTTGGAACACAGCTACCAATGTAATTTATGGAAACATCCCTGGAAATGTTGGAGCACCTCACAATGCCCAGAGTTTCTAATTATCTCTGTCAGAAAAAAAAGATGATGATTTCTACTTAGCCATAACTTTGTTAAATGGAAACAAACTGATTTTTACAATGATATGCTTAAAATGTCATAATACGGACAGTTCTATTGTTATTAAATATTTTGTGCTTTAGGTGTCTTCATATTAAGATGTTATTAACTAAACTGGATGACTCTGTTCTGCCAAAGATTTTTCACTTCCTTTTTCTCGTGGCATTTTTTCCTACCCTAGAATTGTCAGCTGTGAAACAACATATGTCATACAAGGTTGAGATGTGATTTTGGTACCATAAATAAGCAAAAAAGTAGTTTTTTTATGTTGTCTATTCTTTTCAGTAGATGGTAAAAGATAAATATAAATTCTTTATTAGACATTGATTCTTCCCCATATATACATCTGTCATGTAAATCATTCCTAAATTATGTTGGTAGAAATATACAAAACTAAAAGCAGAACAGTAACTCAAAAAACATAGCCATCATATAGGTAGGAGAAAAAAAACTCACCCTATGCAACTCAGTAATCCCTGAGAGCATCTCTTTAGCACAGTGTTTGTGCTTATTATTTGGGGCTTGGGTCATCAAGAAAAATCTAAAATGTTTTTAGTATTTTAATATTTTTATGTCTAAAAAAGAAAGTATGCATTAAAAATTGTTTATGTCCAAGGCTTAACATATCTAAAGTTTAGAGTCTTAAAGCCATAAACTTCATTCA
Organism: Equus asinus; assembly: GCF_041296235.1. Lineage (NCBI taxonomy): Eukaryota > Metazoa > Chordata > Mammalia > Perissodactyla > Equidae > Equus > Equus asinus. Next base: position 122,861,807 of record NC_091792.1, read on the forward strand.
TCTAGAAAGTTGACACGTACACAACCCCTTTGTTTACCACTAATGCCAGATGATGGTATCAGACTTTGGAAATTAATAGTATTTATAAAGCACTCATTGGGGAGAAATGCAAAGTATTCTGAATTGGTAGCATTATTATGTATTTGGGGACTTGTAAATCTAACAGCACAAATAATAACTTGTTTTCTTTCCTTTTGTAACTCAGACCCTCTGTGAAGGACCTCAAAGTAAAAATGAATAGTTTTCAAGAGTTTTTGTAGAAACAGTATTTTCATTGTCTACAGTCCACACTAAATTTTGTTCATAGGTAAATAATGTATTTGTAACCTTTATGTTTCTCTTTTTTTAAACCAGAGTCCTTATTGGAAGGAAGCCCTTAACATATTAAAACTCGTGGTGTCTCGTTCTGCAAGTCTTGTTGTGCCCAGCGATATTCCCAAGACCTATGGAGGAGACATAGGTTCCCCGGAAATATCCTTCACTAAGATTTTTAATAATGTCTCTAAGGAGTTGCCTGGGAAGACCTTAGATTTTCATTTTGATATATCTGAGGTAAGACGCTCAGGAATTGATACAAGTGTTCTGTTAGAAATTTTCTTTTGTTCATTTATTCATTCTCCCGTTCAACAAGCACTGATTGAGCTGATACTCAGTAGCAGATGCTGTGGTAGGTGCTGAGAAAACAGGGTGGGGGTAGGGAGAAGGGTTACTCTCAGGATGCTTACAGTCTCTTGGGGAAATAGGCAAATAAACATTGTGGTAAGTGCTTTGGCTGGAAGTAAGTTAGAAGTACTATAGAAATATATAGCATGTACATCTAATCTGAGCTGAGTGTCGAAAGATAAATAACCCTAGACAGGCATATATTGAAATTTGGGGAGGAGAGATTAAATCCAAGAAAAGGCAACATGTGTGAATGAAGGCTTGTAAGTGTGAGAAAGCATGGTGCTCTGGAAACTTCCATAGCACGGAAGCAGGGTACAGAGAATGGCGGTAGAGTGTGATGAGAGATGAGGCTGAAGGCATAAGGGGGGCAAGATCAGGGACCTTGCCTGCCATAGTAACAAGATGGTTTTATCTTCAAGCAGTAGGAACTCTTAAAGGATTTTTAGTTGAAATTGTGGAAGGAAAAACAAAGCTAAAATAAACTGAGACCTGAGAAGCTTGGTGAATATTCCATGCAGAGGGGGCAGCATGTGCCAAAACACAGGTCCGTAAAAGCACAGTATGTTTGGAAAACAACAGGAAGTTCAGTTTGCTGGAGTGTGAAGTTCAGGAGGGAGTGGGAGAAGTTGAGGTTAGGGAGATAAGCAGGAACCAGATCATAAAGGGACTGTATAACATGCAAATGAGCTTGAATATTCAAATGAAAATTCAAGACACTTCACAAAGCCAAATAAATATAAGTGAGTTTTGGATCCTCATAGAACTTTTACCGAAATAATTTTGGAAGTATTATACATCAGATTTGTAGTAAGACACTATATAGATATCTTCCTCTTCGGAGTTGTTACTTATCTTCAATATTTGCGAAAGCACATTACTGAAGCACACTTAACAATATGCATTGAAGAAACAGCAGAATGTTAACAGACATTAAATCTGAGTGGTGAGATTACTGGTGATTTTTTAAAATAATTTTTATGTTTTCTGAGCTCTCAAACAGGATATATTTTACAACCACGGGGGGAAAGCCGGAGGTGGTAGTTCTTAAAGAAAGCAGATCTGTCTTTAAAATAGGAATAAGCTCTCAGATAGTCTTCTCAGAGACTCATTCCAAAAAAGTGAAATCTCTTAATTAAAAAAAAAGACATCATTACCTTTGATTTTTGTAACATCTGCCTCGTGCTAAGTAATCTTTCTCCTTATGCTGTTTTTTGTTTGTAAAAAAATGTCATTATTGATACACTATTAACCCTTTTATGTTGAATTATGTAAGTCAGACACTGGCATTTTGTTTCTATGTAGACCCCAATTATTGGAAATAAATATGGTGATCAGCATAGCGCAGCCGGAAGAAATGGGAAGCCAAAAGTTATTGCTGTTACTAGAAGTACTTCTTCAACTTCTTCGGGTTCGAATTCTAATGCCTTGGTCCCGGTCAGTTGGAAAAGGCCACAGTTATCACAGGTATGTAAAAGCATATCAAAATGAATATTTATGGAATAGAAGAATCAATTTTGTTGTCTGTGTGAACACTCGAGAATTTATCTTATTATATCAGTAATACTAACACTTGAATTTTTTTTTTCTTTAGCGAAGAACAAGAGAAAAGCTAATGAATGTGCTTTCTCTCTGTGGTCCAGAATCTGGCCTTCCGAAGAATCCATCTGTGAGTAATCGGGAAGGCATGTGTAAAGGTTTAAAAAAATCATGTTAGTCCACGAAGAAATGGAAATTATTCTGTCTCCTTGCTTGCCTTTTTCTGACTTTCCTCACTTATGGTATTAACTAAGAATGAAAAAAATATTACTTGTCTTTGTGACACTTGGCAGCTCTGCTAATTAAGTATTCAGCCAGTTAGATGTTAACATGAAGACCAAATTAAAGCTCTGGATTCATTGACAGATATGCCCGGCAGTGGTTCTCAGGGCACTGATGTCTCGTGTGCAGAGTGACAAGCTGATGCATGGCCTTTTTTTTTTTTTCCCCTCTGGTGGGGTCAGGTTGTATTTTCCTCCAATGAGGATCTGGAAGTCGGTGACCAGCAGACTAGCCTAATTTCTGCAACAGAAGACATAATTCAGGAGGAAGAAGTAGCTGTGGAAGATAATAGCAGTGAACAACAGTTTGGTGTTTTTAAGGATTTTGACTTTTTAGATGTTGAATTGGAAGATGCAGAGGTAAGGATATGGGCTTTCCGTTATGGTATTATAGAAGAGTTGCAACTATATGAGAATTAAGGATTTGACCATAGACTCTTCCCTTATTAAAGTCAGTGTAAGGTCAAAAAGATAAACATCTAAGTTGGGAACTGAATGTGATTAGTATAATTAGTCAACAGCAGAATAAGTCTGAAATAAGAGGAAAATCTAATTTTTCATCTTTATCTTTAAAACTATAGAGTAAAAAAAATGGATTTCTTCACAAGTGTTTTTCTAATTTAGGATCTACTTAGATCCTGTTTTACATGAGCTATACAATTAATGTGCAGCAAAATAGTAAAAAATTATATTAAAATTTATCAAACAATTTTAAAGTATAAATCTAAATACTGCTACTAAATTGATGATTAAGAAGGCTTTGGCTCTCCAGAACTCTTTCCCATGGCAAATGGTTGAGGTTCTTCCTATGACATTCCTCACCACTCTCTTCTTTATGACATACCCAGCTCTCTCAAATGCTTCACTTCATTTCATGCCCAAAGGGCTTTCTCCTCTAAAATGATTGTTTAATTAAACTGATAGTTGTGTCAGTTTAGATGCTTTCTAAGTGGAAAATCCAACACCAAAAGTGGATTTATTGGTTCACAAAATTTAGATGATCTGGAGTTATTACTTATTTAGATATGGCTCAGTGAGGTCTCTGGTTATTTCTCTGTAGTTCCCTAGGTTCTGCCCTTCTCTACCAGTCAGCTCAGACAGTGGCGAGATGGTTATGTCCACAGACAGTACTGGTCAGAGGAAGTGAGGGCTGCTTCCAGAAACGCTCTCATAAAAGTGAAGAAGTTGTTCTCCTAAATGCTTTTAGCATACTTGTCATATCTCATTGGCCCAAGCTGGCACATGTGCCAATTTCTAAAACAATCATTGTGGCAAAGAGAATAGATCGCCCTGGTTGTCTTAGACTATTCAGAATGAATTTCTATAGCTAATGTCAGTCCCATAAACCACAGTCTCCTAAAGCTAGAAAGTTTATGTCAAATAGGTCAAAAAAATGTTCCTTCTAAAACTTTTACAAATATCTATACGTGAGGAGCCCAAAATGCCTTATTGTCAAGTATCCATACCATGTCATTGATATATGTCTCTCCGAAGAATTTAAACACTCATATAATTCGTATGCATTCATCAGCTCTCTTGAAGGGATGTTTCCTTTAGTGCTACTAGGTGAGGCGGAGGAATGAAATGTAATGGCCTGTGCCATGTCACACTGTTGGTTTTTGATAGGAGACCAGTTTAGGGAGGGCCTCCTGTATGCTTTGGCATCCCCTGCAGATATGAGCTAGAAGGCTCCTATATAATAGTTAACCATTTATACATTCCCACAGTTGTACAGGTTCATAGGAGCCCAAGAACAAGTATTATTCAGCACCTTATAGGGCAGTGGCTTTTAAACTTTTTTTGACTGTAATTCATAGTTAATAACATTTTATATCACATCCATGTAGATATATAGACACACATTTTAAAAAATTCAAGAATATGCATCCTTACTCTATGCCATGCATACCGATGTTTTCTATTCTCTTCTTTTCGTTTCTGTTTTTTTCAAAAAGGGCAAGTCACCACCCTCTAAGATTGACTTCACTCCCACAATTTGGAAAACATGTAGGAAATAGGCCAGACTTGCATAATCAGGCAAAAAAGCGTTATGAGTTGAAGGGACCTGCGGCCCTGCCTCGAGGAGGGCATGAGCAGCTGCTAAATTCTTCTGTAGTTATTTGCTTTTTTCAGTTCAGAATTTAAAATTTCCAAAGGCAGGCTCTTGACATTTTTGTAATGGTAAGGTTATTTTTTCTGTTTGCTTTTTTTCTCTAAGAACACTGTAAATGCTTCCAAGTTCATCCAGTACTTTAAAATGTCAGTAGTAATAAATGTGGCTTTTAAATAGAACCGTAGACTGAATTAAAGACGCTTATTATCCTTCTGTCTTTGATTCAAGTCACCGTAATTTGGGGAAGGTGGTGCTAATTTATGCCTCAGAATTAGGCCAAATCAAATGACAGAGATTTTCTAAAACCTAAATATAGTCGTGCTTAAAACATAGTAACAGGAAATACTTTGCTACAAAATAATAAATGAATTAATTCTAATGACACTTCCAAAGTATCCCCAACCTTGAAAGCCCACAGTGTGTATTCATTCATTCACCAAATATATATCGAGTGTTGTGGCCATTGTTATGTGTTATGCTACATAATAATATTTGAAATGTTTTAGGAACGTGGCTTTTCAAACCCTGATTGCAGAGCCCTGTTTTCTAGGATACCCTGAGAACAGGGAAAGATCCAAGGGCCAAATGGGCAGACCTCCTGGCCACCTTTATTAACCAGAGCAGCTCTCGTTTTGTTTGTCAGTTTTGCCCAGTTGACTTGCATCTTAAATTTTATTTGAAATAAGTATTCCTCTGCTTTATTCAATAAAAAAAAGAAAAAGATTTGAAAACCTCTATTCTGAACAATCCCTCTTGAGTAAAGGAACACAAATAAATCATAGTCTGCTAGCTAACTCACTGTGATTTGTCATATCAGGGCTTAAGAAAGAATTATATCCTTACAAAAGGAGGATCAGCTTAGAATAACAGAAACATAATTTACATAAATCCGTTATTGGGGTGAAATAGAAATTTGTCGTATTTCCTCTTGACCTTTGGAAGTTGGCAAAGGTTATGTTTTGATAGCTGTAATCTTGATTTTAAATTATTTTATAGTAAAAAATGACCATTGGATTTAGCCAGAGCCATCCTACAGACTAAAATAATTGTGACCCTGTATGTTGTCAACTGAGTGTGGATATTTTAAGTCAGTTTTGCCTTGTATCAAGTATTCAATCTATGTAAATTTTGAAGATTTTCTTAGAGTTTGTGTTACCAAAGTGTATCATAGCAATGTTGTTTTAAGTGTCTGTCTCTGACTTTTTCACAATATATTTTGCATAAAAAAAGTAATTTGAATCACATGTTGCTTCCTGCACAAAGCTTAATCCAGAGCTTGAATCAGTCTTTGGGTGTGAGAAATCACAAAGAATTTTCCCCAAAAGTGTAGCGTATATTTAAATGTTTGTCTTCGTTCTTTCTAATTCTGTGTGTTTTCCTTTTTGCTAACCAGGAGCTGCAGGTAAGTTGCAGCCTGGTGTTGTGGATTGTTTCTTTGTTGTCGTCTGTGACGTACTTGTCTTGGTAGTCTCATTTGTGTTTGTGTGTTAGAATAGAAATGGCCTAGATAGTAGATTTAGTTGGTCCCCAGTAATACAAGATAGAAAGTTAAGAAAATTATTTAGTTAAAATAGGTTATCAACCAAATATTTTGATCTCTTTAAGTATAAATATTTAATGATGTTTTAACCGTTTCAAGAAATTGAAGGGCTGATTGAAACTCTGCTTATGACGATGCATTAAGTATCTTTCATCTCAGTATATGTTTTCCTAGTGTTATTGCATTTACCATATTTATAAGCATGTATTTGAGGATTTAGAAATCATGTCTTACATTTCCAGGGAGAAAGTATGGACAATTTCAACTGGGGAGTCCGCAGGCGCTCACTGGACAGTATTGACAAAGGGGACACTCCATCCCTCCAGGAGTACCAGTGCTCCAGCAGCACGCCCAGCCTGAACCTGACAAACCAGGAGGATACAGATGAGTCCTCAGAAGAGGAAGCGGCCCTCACTGCAAGCCAGATACTCTCACGCACGCAGATGGTACACTACCTTTTTATATGGTGACAGTCGGTCTTGTTTTCCTCTTAACCTCCAACTTGGCCATTAGTGTTTCTTGATTTTCTGATTTTCGTTTCAGTTTGGTTAAAATGCACACACTGAAATGAAAATACAAAATTGCAGCTGTAAGGGAGTATTCTATTATTCATGACAGAACTAAACATTTGTTGATACTGTGCTCCCCTTAGCAGCTAAGACATATTTTATATTGCTTTTCTCCTCGTCATGGCAGTTGTTCTGTGCACAGTCAGAGGCCCTCATCTTGAAGGATACTTAATTCACTACCCGCTCTTCTTTCCTAGTTGATGTGCAAAGATAGAGCACAGTTTTGGTCTCTTTCAAGATCAAGTCATTGATATGGGGATTCTGACTTGTATCCCAAGGGCTAGATGACAAAGATTTAAAGAGTGAGTGAAAAATGAGAAAATGAAGACTGCAAGAGTAGCCTTCATTTCAGAAATGTGAGGTTGAGAGGAAGGATAAAGATGCAGGGTAGTGGGTTGGAACTTCAAGATGGCAGTATGAGGAGAGAGAAGGCATAGAAGGTATGGAATAGCTACCATGATACATGTGGTAAGGGAGCAACCAGTGTAGACCAGGTGTCAGCTACAGTTACACAGCGGCGATGTTGAATGGCGGGGGCTGAGCTGGCTTTAGACATAATGTCAAGTTGTCAGCTTGTGGTTGGCTGCCTGTCATCTCTCCTGTTTTTGACATCTCACTGTTGCCCAATGTCTTTCAACGAACTCCCCATTTAAGTGTTAAATGATAAGCCGTTGCTGATAACAATAGCAATAGTTATCACTCACTGAGTGTTTAAGATGTGCCAGTTTCTGTTCAAGCTGTTTTACATGGATTAGTCACTAGAACTCTGCCCCCAACCACACGAAGTAAGTACAGTTATTTCAGTTCTGGTCCCAGGACACACAGCAGGTAATTGAATTTGAACCGGGCAGTCTGCCCCCAGATCCATGCCACCTAAGGCTTGGGTGTCCATGCGAGTGTTTTCATTTAAAGGAATGGTTGAGCTACTGGCAATAGTGACTGACTGAATGAGGCACAGGCCCTCCCTGAGCCAAACTATGGGCTCAGAGGCTGGCATCAGGCCACCAACCTGCTGTGTGACTGTGGTCAAGTTACCTAACCTCTCCTTTAAAACAGGGCTCCTGGTGGTATCTGCCTCATGGGAATTTCATGAGGAGGAAAGCCACCTAGCCTACTCTAAGTGCTTAATATAGGTTAGCTCTCCTGAGAGCCTTGGGGTAGAATTGACTGTCTCCTTATAAAGCCAGCTCTAGTCATAAGGGTAGTGAGGTAAAAAAGAATTTTAAGTTGCTTCCTCCTCAGAGGAAAAACAGTTAGTTTTTGCCTTTACCTACTCTGAAGCATAAACTTGATATTTCTTATGTCAAATATTGACCATGAAAAATTTATAATCTTGCCTAAAAGAGGAAAAATTGTAATATATTTTCTTCTAATTAAATTACAACTAGTTTTTAAAGACTATAAACCCACTAATGATGGACTGCCATTACAACAACTTTATCGTCCCAATTCTTTTTGTCTTATTGAAGTTTTGTGGTATTGATTTTTGCTTAAATGAGTGAATGGCCTGTTGAGACTTACGTGCCTGCCTCCGAATTAATGCTGCTTCTTAAGAATCCGCTGCCTGCTTGGCGTTGAGGCCACAGGGAGGTCAAAGAGCCCTGACAAATCCTCAGACCAACTGAAAACACAAAACATTGTAAAGATAGGAATTTCAGTTCAAGATAAACATGGTTACATAGAGCTCTTCCACTTGGCTATTTCTTGTTTGGCAAAATTTAACCTATATTAATGGATGTTTCAGTTCTGTTGATGGGTTAGCTGCCTGCATTAACAGCACCAATTCTGGGGTAGACTAAAGGGTCGGGGGAGGTAATCCTATGAAGTCTAAGAAGCTCTTTATAAGTAAGCCCCCAAAGTATCTTATGATGTAGAATATGCTTCAGTGACCATCCCTGACTCATAAAGGAATTCCTTATTGTATTCTCCTTTTAGTTAAACAATGATTCTGCTGCCGATGAAACCATGCCAGACCATCCGGATTTACTTCTTCAGTCTCAAGACTCCACTGGCAGCGTCTCGACAGAAGAAGTGCTTCAAATCAGAGATGAGACCCCAACTTTGGAGGCTTCTCTAGATAATGCTAACAGCCAGCTGCCTGAGGTGGGGAGAGTTGGGGGCTGGTGCATGGCCAATCTGGGCTCCTTTTAGCACTATTTCATCCCTCGCTTTTCTTCCAAAAGAGTTTTCATCTGATACACTAATTATTTGATTTGTTTCCAGTATTTCTAACCTGTTGGGTTGTTTCAGATGAGATAGTCAAGTCTGATGATACAGAAAGTTGATGGATTAAGGAAATGACCTACAGGTTAAAAATAACCTTGAGTGTTTTTAATGAGCATTTTGAGTTGCAGAATGTGATTAGTTTAATGTATAGACGCTTCTCTGGGGATGGTGAGCATCATCTGTGGCGCTGTATCTTCTTTGAAGGACCGCTTTTGTTTCTCCTTCTCTCTTTGCTTTGTGTTTTGGTTTATGTGATTGATGCTATGATTGGGATTAAAACCTCAGGCCAGCTGTGTTAGCAGTTGGTTAAATGAAACGTTTTAAAAAGACTTTGGAACTACTAGTATTATGTTTTTTGGAAAGACCTGTGAGAAGTAAGCCACATTCCAAGCTAATGACTGACCAAAAATAAGTAAGTATTAGTTTTCTTAGTGTTTTTCTTTTAAGATTATTATAGATACTTTTTTTCTAACTGTAATTGCTATAGCTATGTCATTATGGCTTGGTAAGTAGTAGGAAAATACTATATTTTTTCAGTGTTAACCAAATTAAACCGTTATTAGATCTGATTATTTTAGGAAGTTGAATTCTCATGTTCTTATTAAGCCGGCAATGTATTTAACATTTTTAACAGTAAATTTTGAAATGAAGGCATTTTGGCAGTTTTTTAAATGCTCACGCTAGAATGGCTGAAGTTTGGATAATTCATTTCCACAAATATTAATTGAGATTTTACTAGCTGCCAGGCATTCCGTCAGGTGCTAGAAAGCTGAAGAAGGTATGACCCCTGTTCTCAGGGAGTGCATTGTCTATTAAGGGAGACAGAGAAGGTTAAAAAAAAAAAAGCAGTACATTTCCATATGAGAAACTCAATAATAGACATGTTCAAGGCTTTGTGAAAACTCAGAGGAAAGACTGATCAGTTGGGCATTGGGGATGGTGGTGGTAAAGGACAGTCTTCGTGGCCACTGGGACATTCCAGACAGAGGGACTCCATGTGGGAAGACACAACAACGTGAAATAGCATGGTATGTTCAGGTAAGAGCAGGAAATTCAGTATTTCTAGAGACTAAAATGGGAGAAGGCAGAAGAGCAAGAGGAAAGATGGGCAGGGTCTGAGACATGGAGGGCCCTGCGTGCCATACTAAGACTTCATCTTGATAAGAGAGGAAGTCATGAATTTTCATTCTTTCAAAAGATACCTATCTTGTGACAAGCACTGTACCAGATACCTAGATGGGAATACAGGGCATACGAGCATTCAGTCACTTAGCCAGTTTTTATTGAGCACCTACCACATGCTGGGCGCTATTCTAGGCGCCAGGCCTACAGCACTGTGTGAAACAGACAAAGGCTCCTGGTTGTACGGAGCTTAATTCTAGTAGGAGAGACATCATAAACAGATAAAACAAAATATAAATAATAGAAAGTGATCATCTTCTTATTCATACTAAGAAAATCTAACAGTAAGGTGGACTTGGTGAAGGGGAAGGTGGGATAGGGTAGCATTTGAGGTGAAACCTAAGTGACAGGAAGGAGCCAACCCTTGAAGATGTGGAGGAAGAACTCCGTTCCAGGCTGAGGAAGCAGCAGTTAGAAAGGCAGAGGTGTATCTGAAGAACGACAAGCTGGCCAGGGGGGCAGGAGCGCGGTGAACATGAGCGATGGAGGGAGAAGGAGATGGGGGGGCCAAGGTGCTCTCAAGGTCGGTCTTATGAGCCACACAGCAGGTAACCACTGGAGGATTTTAAGCAGAAGAAGCTTATGATCTGATTGTTTATTTCTTAAAATCTCAGCTTTTTTTGTGGAAAAAGGAAAGTAGGTTCTGGTACCTGCCACATGGAGCCTGCAGTCTGGGCACCTATCACCAGGGAAAGGTTACAGTCTGATTGTGTTTCAGTAAAGTCTCTGTGATGGAGGTGTGAAGAAGAGTGGACTGGAGGAGGCCGGGATGTGGAGATAAGCTGGAAGAACATTAGCAAGAGATAAAGGGGGCCTGAACTAAGACCCAGCGCGTGAGCATGGGAAGTGGTTACAGGAGAGAACTGACAGGACTTAGAGATGCACCTGCAGTAGACTATAGTCCTTTCAGTTGCTGGGAGGCTTGTTAAAGTGAACAGTAACTACTAGTTAATAATCTAATCTGCAGTGTCTAGTTTAGATCATAGCATGTTAAAAGGTCAACAGACATTCTCATTAGAAACAGTGGTAAACAGCAGACTGATACTAGAAATACCTTCTTAACAAAAGCAGTGTGGTTAATGGTCGTGTATTTTAATTTTATTTAATTAACAAATGGGGAAATCTTTTAATTTTTGTTATTAAAATAGCTTTAATCATAGTGCATAAACTACCTCTCAGAAATAATTCATAATTATTGGAAATGAATTGGAAATTAATGCAAACTTCCATATATATATGGGAAATTGTGTTATTTCAGATGGGGCATTCATTCATCAAACAATATTTATTGGGCCCACTTCCAAGACACTGTAAAGTTTGGTGGGTTATTTCAACATGGTATGTGCAAATTGCCGTAGAAGGAAAAATTAATACCAATCAAAATCCTAGGTGTAGATGTGTCTCTAGGACTGTAACGTTAACTGTCTTTCCAAATAACTAATACTTACGCCTTTCATGGCCAAATCGTTAAAAAGGAAAATTTCAGATGGAAACCTTAAATAGGATGTATTGAACATGAGCTGTTGGAGTGATTAAGGAATGATTGTACTCTATTATTTAAGAAGTGCAATTCTGTGAGGATGCAAGAGTGTGCTGCTTTCCTTGCTTAACTAACTCCGGACCAATGTTCCCTTAATCCATTTTGTGTTTTCCTGCAGTATTTCTGTGCCTTTGACATCTTCTCATTCCTTTTCCCTGAAATACTATCTGTCTTAGTCAGCTTTGGCTGCTCTAACAAAATACCGTAAACTTGGGTGGCTTATCGACAATAGAAATTTATTTCTCACAGTTCTAGAGGCCAGGAAATCCAAGATCAAGGTGCCGGCCGATTCACTCTGGGTGAGGGCCTGCTTCCTGGTAGCAAACGCTGTCTTCCTGCTATGACCTCACATGGTGGGAAAAGAGCTCGATAGCCCTCTGGCATCTTCTTATAAGGGTACTAATCCCATTCACGAGGGCTCTACCCTCATGACCTAATCACCTCCCAAAGGCCCCACCTCCTAAAACCATCGCATTGGGGGTTAGGTTTTCAACATATGAATTTTGAGGGAACAAAAACATTCCATCCATAACCCTATTGCTACCCTATCTTTGTCAAAGCCCATCATGTGTTGTTTCCTCCAAAGAGACTAGTCTTCTGCCTCAACCAGATGTGATCTTTCCCTTCTTTGAGTACCAGTAGTCCTTGTATATTGCTGATATTGACATTACACTTACGATACTTTACTATATATTATTGTCATTTGCATATTAGGCTAACCCCATTATTAGGTTATAAACCAAGTGTAGTTAGTTATTAATTTATCCCAGACCACTCAGCCCAGAATCTCGTCAAAATCCTTCTTTTTATTTTGTTATACAGTCATGCATCATTTAACAACGGGGATACGTTCTGAGAAATATGTCGTTAGGTGATTTTGTCATTGTGTGAACATCATAGAGTGTACTTACACAAACCTAGATGGTATAGCCTACTGCACACCTAGGGTGTATGGTACTAATCTTACGGGACCACGATCATATATGCGGTCCATCATCGACGAAAATGACATATGCAATGCATGACTATAGGTGAATTTTACAGATGAATAAACTAAGGCCCAGGCTGGTCTAAGGTCAGGGGCTCTTTCATTTTTCATATTTTGGAAAGAAAATTCGGTTTTTACTCATGAAAAAGGGATAATAAACTACTGTACAACTAACTAGTAACTTAGGTCTAAGTACTGAAAGAAGCTGATCTTTGTTCCTAAAACTGTGAGACCATGAGTGGGTATTTTCAAACTGATTAAACTAATATCCATACATGCATATTAAAACTAGTATTGATACTGTCACGATATACACCTTAGAAGTATTTCTCTTTTTTAATAGTGGTAGTTCATTTATTTAACCCATATCTGTTGGGCTTCTACTCCATGTCAGGCATGTAGCAACCGTACTTCAGTAATGTTACAATGGATAGGAAGGTAAAACCATGAGTGCACACTGTAACACACATTCTCATTATCATTTGCTGAGGGTTAGGAGAACGCAGTCACTGTTTTTGATAAATGAGCTTGAACTGTAACTCGGTGATGAAGCATTATTCAAACCTGGAATGAGTTATTGTGGCCTTATGACTTGAAAGCAACTCTTACATCACAAGTATTCAGCTCATGTATACCAGTAAGGCTGCCTTTGTTTCAGTTCAGCATCCTCCTGATTGGTCAGGACCTGCTCCTGATTCATGGCAGCAACACAAGACCAGCGGGTTAACGATTTTGAATTATCTCCTCTTATATCCAGAACTCAATGGATATAATGTTTTGGTATAATGAAAGAAATGACATTGCAAATAAGAGAGAATTTATAGTAGTAATGTAAAATTCTACTAATGTAGAATTAGAGTATGTATGAGAGAAGATATTTTACCAAAGGATATATTTCTAAGGAAACAACTAAAGTCTGTTAAGAGAAAAAAAGTCGCCTTGCTATTTTTATGTGGCAGTAGGCGATACATTTTAATTTCAAAATTTGTAAAACCTTGTACTGTTTTTTTAAAAAGTCTTATATAATCAGAGTCCACAAAGTCCAAAAATTAAACTATGTAAATGAAGACTACTCAATAAAATAGATTACATTGTTGGCAATGATCATTTTTTCTATGTTGATAAAATTCTTTTTTTTTTTAAAGTTTGTAAAGTCCATAAAAAATACGATTGTTTTACAGGATACCAGTTCAGTATTAAAGGAGGAACAGGTTATTACAAGCTTTGAAGATGAAGGGTCATATATAATTCAAGAACAGCAAGATTCTCTTGTGTGTCAAGGAATTCTCGATTTAGAGGAAACTGAAGTGCCAGAGCCTCTCGCTCCTGAGAGCTACCCCGAGTCCATCTGTGAAGAGGATGTGACCTTAGCTTTGAAAGAACTAGATGAGAGATGTGAAGAAGAAGAAGCCGATTTCTCTGGACTGTCGAGGTGAGAATACAGTATGACAAACACTATAATGAAGTGATATTTTCTATGCCATCCCCTCCCAACTATGACCCTCAATTCCAGTTTACTTATGTGTGTATGGTTTAGTCCATAATCATACTGTCTTCATTTTTTTTTTTTTAAGATTTTATTTTCTTTCCTTTTTCTCCCCAAAGCCCCCCGGTACATGGTTGTATATTCTTCGTCGTGGGTACTTCTAGTTGTGGCGTGTGGGACACTGACTGCCTCAGTGTGGTTTGATGAGCAGTGCCATGTCCATGCCCAGGATTCAAACCAACGAAACACTGGGCCGTGTGCAGCACAGCGCGCAAACTTAACCACTCGGCCACGGGGCCACCCCCATACTGTCTTCATTTTTAAAGATAAAATGACTTAACATGATGGGTTCATTTCTGTTAGTGACATTCATTTAAAGAAAAACAAGTAGGCCATTCTCAAGGCACTAGTGAATGGCATTCTACACTGGGAAGCACACCAAATATCGATCTTGGCAAAATGCCTAATGGCCAGGTGTTAAAATCAATTCTGGGCCAGGGCCAGATCTGAGTATCAGAATCATAAGATGAACTTCTGTGATGTCAGAATAAATCTGAACTATATCCCTAAATTATTTTACAGTTTCATTATCAATGGTCAGATTTTTAAAGCTAGACATTTAATGGGCAAAAGTGATGATTTCTTAGTAGTCAGATAATTTTCTCAGTACTGTTTTAAATGTTTATGCTCTGCACATTCGAAATTTATCATCACATTAGGCACATGTATGTGGTGATGGATTGTAATTAGTCTTTGGGTGGTGAACATGATGTAATCTACACAAAAATCGATATATATATATATATATCAATGTACACCTGAAATTTATATAATGTTATAAACCAATGTTACTGCAATAAAAAATTTTAAATAATAATAATAAAAAATGTATTATCACAAAGTATGAAGAATTCCCAAAGAGGACTGTTTCTTCACTCATGAGCTAACTGAGTTGAATAACCAATTATGACATCTAGTTTGTAAAGGAAGTTTTGGTGGCTGCTGTGAAACTTGTAGACCAAACAATTCTATAGTGATTAGAATTATATAATCTACCATCTACTATTTTGCTTTTATTATTATTTAAATTTTATAAATATTTGTGGCTCAAAATAACGTACTTTATAAAGGTATCTAACTTACTGCACTCTCAGTCTATTTCCCTATTCAGCAATTTGAAGCTCCTTGATAATTATTTTCATACAAAAATTAATATTTAGTAATCAAGAATTTGAGTTTTACTCTTACAATAAAAATTATTCATTTATACTTCAAGTGGTGATAGAGTTTTAACATATACAACACATAAGGAAATTTTTCACTCTCTGTGTCTAGAATGCTCACCTATATTTGAAAGTGTACATTGAGATATTGACAACATGTCTTGGTGACACACCTTGTTCCTATTATTGATTTGGATATGACAGTAGCCTTTGCAGTCACTCGCTCATTCGTTGATCATACACGAGTTCATGGATGCCAGAAATGATGTGGAGGTGGATATTCAGCTCTTTAGCTTTCTGAAAGGCTGAAGCCACATAGTTGACTTTGGCAAGTACTGAAGCTG